>NC_053166.1:117077095-118321753 GCF_016835505.1 Polypterus senegalus
ACTGCATCAAGCAATTCACATCACAATGCTTGAACACAAAGGCATATGCAGACTATGAAATCAAATGGACAGTCAGACAGAATCAAGGGACACTTAAATGGACTCTGTATGGACGGAACTGGCAATCTCTGACTCCCAGTGACCACAAATAACAAATCACTATGGTATGGTGAGGAATTAATTCTGAGTTTTTTCACCTTGCTTTAATGTTTTGTTTAAAAATTAGTAAAAGGTGCCTATGTAGTGTGTCTCACACACATGTGTTTAGGGGACAACTAAAAGGCCTGAATAGAGGTAATTCCATGCCGGACCAGGGGGTGGCGAAGCGTAATAAATTCTCTCTCTCTCAATCCCTTGAAGACCATTCTCGGGAAATCCTGCCCAGTTCTGGGGCAGCCAACGACGTCACTTCCAGTTCCAGTCCTGATGACATCACTTCCTCTACTGGCCTTTAAAGCTGCCGCCTTGCTTCCAGTTAATCAGTTCTGTTTTGGACTTAGTCGTGTGAACATGTCTTTTCTTGTTAATTAGTTTTGCAGCCGGGAAAAATTATATGGGTGGCTGCTCCAAACCTTCCCAATGTCTTTTGGTCATTTTTTTTGTGCTTTTTCATATTGAAAATGATTTCTGAGCTTTGTATAGAAAATAACATGGAGCCTATGATAATATGATGAGGTTTACAGTTCAAGCTAGGGATGGGAGTCATGAAAACTGAACGATAGTGCCGTGTAACCAGCTGCTGGGTCTACACCAGAGAAAGGATTCACAGGTGACAAAGAAGCTTATCCATCTTTCTTTTCAGTCATAGACAAGAAGACTTGAATCTGGAAGAAGAACCGCATCAAAACTCTTTGTGATGTTTCACTTTTTCTTATTATGTTTACGGGTGACAGTGTTTGGGTGAGTCTGACACATAAAGAGAGAACAAGCCAGACTACAGCTGCAAGCATGTTTGTATTTGTTGCAATGCACAAGACCACAAATATATGTAGAAAGTAAAACGGATTCCCTTCAGACAGAGAGAATGAGTTACTGTATGCCATTGTTACAGCTCCTGCCTCTACCAGCTCAAGTTTTCACAACTTTCATGATGCATAATACCCACTGATCACACCATACAGTATATCGTTACAGGAAAATTCATTTATGAAATGGGCAGGCTGAAAGTGAATGCATCCATGAGTAATTCAATCACAACTTGTGAATTCCTTCAAACAAAATAGGCTATACGGTAAAGAATGTGGGCAACACATTTTCCAAACATTCAGTTACAGGAATACCAGAGCCTGACCGGGCACAAGACAGGAGCCGATTCTGATGAAGTCAGCAAAGCAAGACAGCACACTGCCACCCGTCCCCAGTTCAGAGGTTGTAATTAACCTAACTTGCATGACAGAGGAAATAACTGGAGAACAAGTCACTCATACATTAGAAGAACATGCTAACTCCACACAACCAGCAAATCAGGGTTTGACCAAAGTTTCTTATGGTGTTCAAGCAGCAAAAATAATGAAAGCAATTAAAACAAGTGGAACTTTGTAACACATACAAAAGGTTGTGTTCTTTTCAGGTGATCTTTAATATGTTTACCACTAAATGTTTCCATCTTAATTAATATCTGTCTCTTTGTGTGTTTGGCCTCTATAGCTACAGCTATGTGTAATGACTGCCCAGATTGGTAGCAGTTTTAAGTACGATAGAATCTGGAGACATAACGCCAATAATAATAGCGAGCCAAGTTCAAAGCTCTGGAGGACTTGATGTCATTAAACAATGGTCAGAACGTGAGACAAAACTGTAGATCGAGAGTCATAGCGAGAAAGACAAATACCAGAATATTACATGTAGCCTAAGCCAAAACGCAAGACATAAATCAAAGTCAAAGAACAGAAAACAATTTGTTGACAGAGTGATGATGCTAGAGTTTCAAGTATTGAATTAGTCACAAACTCAGACAGTAAAACAGTGTATGATGCTGATCTTTATACCATTGCAGTAGTTATGTCACGTGTCCCACATTCCCTGACATCTTACCGGCATTATAAAACAACAAGCAATGAAAATCTTCACAAATGTCCTAAATAAAAAATCAGGAGTGGTCTCCCCTAGACTTTCTCGTATATTCAGATATGGGGATGGATATTTGAGGAGTAAACCTCAAGACAATGATTATATTTTTATATTATGTACATTAAAGAGCCGTCAACAACAAATCAAATCAAATTAATAATATATTGAACAATTATTATAAAAGTAAAGTTGAATAACTCGGACTGCATGAATAAAAGGTAGAGTCCATCCATCCATTACCCAACCTGCTATATCCTAACTACAGTGTCATGGGGGTCTGCTGGAGCCAATCCCAGCCAACACAGGGTGCAAGGCAGAGAACAAACCCCTGGCAGGGCGCCAGCCCACCACATAAAAGGTAAAGTACCACTTCCAATTAGAGGAAATATCCCAAAAGTTGACAGAAATCTATGTTTTGTACCTAATTCTCATATGCAAAATTTGGTTGACCTAAGTGAAAGCGTATTCAAGTTATCATGTTTACATGCACACACACACACACACGCACACACACACACATAGACATAATTCCAAAAATGGTATTTTTGCACTTAGGGAGGTCTAAAATATCGAGATTTGTCAAAATCTGAACATTGAATTTTTGGATGATTACAATACTTTCCCTATTCTTTGTATACGAGAAAGTAAAATGTAAAAAAAGACCAGACCAGACCAGACCAGATTTGTTGCCCTCTAAAGCACCCAAAATGATATCTCCATTATTTTATAGGCTAAGAAAAAGACAGCAAAAATTAACACAAAGTTCAAATCATGGCACTCTGCTTCTGTGCCATTGCTTCTCATCACTTGAAATAAGCCTCAGAAAGTGGTTGAAGCTGAAAAGAGGGAGAGAAGAGAGTTTGCTGTCAAGGTGAAAATCACCTCTCTCAAATCACACTACACAATTTTTCCGTGATTTCTGACCATAAGTTTCAATTAAATTGTATTACCAAGATAGAGGCAGACAAAGAGCACTCTTGTGACCACCAGTTGTGTAACATGACATGCCCAGCGACTCAGTCAAGCCAGTTTGTGACTCAGTTAACAAAATCAAACAGTTTTCATTTAGTTGCTCTGTGTATGCAAGAGCTGAGAACCAATGAGCTCTCAGCTGGAAGTATGATGCATTCAGACAAACAGCAGAAGCTCATCTGTCTGGGGTCTCGTGTTTTACATACCACAACAAAAGAGAATAAAAGAGAAAAAAGAGCTGAGATTGAGAACTCCCTATGCCTGTGAAGCCTTCATGTAGCACTAGCGCTGTCAGTCAGCACATTACTGGCTGTCAAAAAAGGGAAGAGCTTGCAATACTTAGGAAATGTTCCTTACAAACCTCCAGCCAGTCTTAATTTTATATAGTATAATCATTAATTTTATTTTCCGTAAATCACCAGCACAGACTAATTCATACAGTAGTTAAAGTTCACAAGTTCTTATTTTCCTGTGTGACCAATACCTTGTCACTCTCTGGTGCCAGCGCTGTCACAAAGGAAGCAACCATTCATGTCCTATATAACTATTTTGACAGCAATCATTCATGATTTTACACATTTTATTTTAGAATCGGTGCAATCCCAAAATTCTTCATGAATACAATCATTAATCTTTACTTTATTCAGATCTTTCTGTGGTGAACACCATCTTATTGTTATATACCAGACAATACTGAACATGCGAGAAATGGAAACTAGAAAGAGTGGACAAATCTTTATTTTGAGAGCATAGTAAAAAAACACCCAATATGTGTTGCATTTACTTTACAGATTAAAGAAAGCAGACTACTCATGCCTGGGGCAAACAAAGAAAAAAAAACAATAACTGGATTTAAATTGATAGCTTAGTATGATGAGGAGAACACTTCACTAAAACCAAAAATAAATTGGGCTGAGCATTCTCGAATCACCATCAGTTTTCTGTCATCTGTGATAGAAATCATAGATACTCACGGCATGGATTAAACCACCAAACTGCATGTAGAAGAGTTCTAGTCATATCTGCTGGTGCTGAGGTATAATCACAGATGAAATGTAGCTCAGAGAATGCCAATAATCGCCAGCTTTGGGACTCCAAAAAAAAGTTAAAGCAGGGTTTTCCAACCTTTTCTTCTGTGGTGGCACATATTTTGTAATCAAAAACCATCCCAAGGCACGCCATTATTCTAACAACCACAAATATATTATACACTATATTGACAAAAGTATTGGGACACCCCTCCAAAATCATTGAACTCAGGGGTTCCAATCACTTCCATGGCCACAGGTATATAAAATCAAGCACCTAGGCATGCAGACTGCTTCTACAAACATTTGTATGTGTAGTCATTCTCAGGAGCTCAGTGAATTCAAGCATGGTACCGTGATAGGATGTCACCTATGCAATAAGTCCATTTATGAAACTTCCTCACTACTAAATATTCCACAGTCAACTGTTAGTGGTATTATAACAAAGTGGAAGCAATTGGGTACAATAGCAACTCAGCCAGGAAGTGGCAGGCCATGTAAAATCACAGAGCGAGGACAGCACATGCTGAGGTGCTTAGTGTGCAGAAGTTGCCAACGTTCTGCACAGTCAATAGCTACAGACCTCCAAAAGCGCAAGAACAGTGCATTGAGAGCTTCATGGAATGGCTTTCCAGGGCCGAGCAGCTGCATCCAAGTCTTACATCACCAAGTGCAATGCAATGTAAAGCACACCGCCACTGGACTCTAGAGTAGGGGAGACATGTTCTCTGGAGTGACGAATCACGCTTTTCTGTTTGGCAATCCAATGGATGAGTCTGGGTTTGTTAGTTGCCAGGAGAATGATACTTGCTGGACTGTGCCAAGTGTAAAGTTTGGTGGAGGGGGATTATGATGTGGGGTTGTTTTTCAGAGGTTGGACTTGACCCCTTAGTTCCAGTGAAAGGAATTGTTAATGCTTCAGCATACAAAGCCATTTTGGATAATTTCATGCTCCCAACTTTGTGGGAACAGCTTGGGAATTGCCCCTTCTTTTCCAACATGACTACGCATTCACCAGTCCACAAAGCAAGGTCTATAAAGAAATAAATGAGCGAGTTTAATGTGAAGTAGCTTGACTGGCCTGCACAGAACCCCAACCTCAACCTGAAAGAACACCTTTGGGATGAATTAGAGTGGAGACTGCAAGCCAGGCCTTCTCTTACAACATCAGTGCCTGATCTCACAAATGCTCTCCTGGAAGAATGGTCAAAAATTCCCATAAATACACTCCTACACCTTATGAAAAGCCTTCTCAGAAGAGTTGAAGCTGTTATAGCTGCAAAGGGTGGGCCAACTCCATATTAAAGCCTATGTATTAAGAATGGGATGTCATTAAAGTTCATGTGTGTGTAAAGGCAGGCGTCCCAAAACTTTTGGCAATATAGTGTATCTCATACATGTGCTCAACTGTCCCAAGGGACAGGACTGCCGAAGAAGCCAGTATAAAAGTAGCTCTGAGATCAGCATTCGCAGACACAGCACTTAGTGAGCACTTTGGTGGCATCTCTTAGCTGTTTCTTCTTTTTGCCTGCCCCTTTCTGCCATTGTGGAAACTCATATGCCCACTATCCACCAGCCATGTGAGGCTCACTGGCAACCACACACCCAGGAAGATGGACTTTAGCAGCCAGGAGACACGTCTGAAGTTCTACAAGTGCTAAGTCTGCAAGAGAGACCGTGGAGCTGCTTTTATGCCAGCTTAATAATAACACTTTACATTTATATACCACTTTTCTCACTACTCTAGGTAGTGCTGTCCACTTGCGGAGCTTGTCCCTCACACGTTCAGACCAAGGTGCACACCTGGGAAGCTCTCATGACGCACCACTGTGTTGCAGCACACTAGTTGAAAAACACCAGATTAAAGCCTATGAGTGTGGGAAGCATGTCTTATCACTAGACACTGCAGTGTATGTCCTCTTCATTGATGCATTGTAACACTTTTGCATCTTTATAGTATAACCAGCAGCAAGAGAAAATTTTAAACTTTTTTCACAGAAGTGAAAGATGTGCCAGTAGTTCTTACATGCCTTCACCTTTGTAACAGCATCTCTGAACAAGAATTCAACAGACTTCAGTCTAAACTGCATTGAAATTACAAACCTAAATATGTGATCACTAATGACAGGAGTAAAGTCTACCATTTATCGGCTATGATTGCGTGCCAGGCTCAGGGCTCAGTTTTTGATTGCTTTTCTTGGCCAAGACCACCAATGAGTTGTTAAAGGGTATAAACAAATGATTGTCCCTAAGCTGAAAGCTGAAGGTACTTACAAGGTGCTGCCACCTGGTGATCACTGTAGCAGTGCAGCATTAGAAATAAAAATCACTAAAATGATACAGGAAAGCCTTTCACATGCACACCCCACAAAGTTAATTAAAGAAAATTGATTTGATTGTTTTCATTGCTTTCTTTTTTACTTTATTGGAGTGACCCACCATGCATAGGGCTTTACTGAATGCAAACTGGTTCAAACAGGCACTTGTGTTCTCTACTGAAACTCAGGTAGTAGGCAGTGGCTCTTGTGACCAACAGGGATTGGGATGGACACCCAACATGACTGGTTCACATCCCACCACTAACTCACACTTTCTATAGACAGCTTTGTGCTCTACCCGTAAAGCTTGTCAAGATCATCACAAAGGGCTTCACATGCTCCTCAGAACCTGAGTAGGGTTTTTGCAGACTTTGGAATATATTTAATTTTATGCATTAAGTATCAAACACCCATCTGTAGTTTCCTTTAGCCTAATTAAAAAAAAATCATCTTTTTAAATCTTAAGAACTCTGCATAAAGTATAATAAAGATGAAGATTAAAACTGTCACCAGGAAAATAACACAGGCGACTTTTCTATACCTCTTTCCTAAGCTAATTCCAGGAAATTAATTTCTTTTTCAGTATACTTTAAGGATTATTGTACAATCTTGTCATTTTCAGAAGCGGCTTTACATTTTTCCTAAATTTATTGATTCTGTCTTTTTAAAATGCACATGTCTGCAGTTTTTAAATATTAATGCAACTCTTGTTGTTCAAATAAAAAAAGGGGAAGGAAAAATGAAAAACACTTGGAAGCTTTCTGGAACTGGACAGCTTTTTCATAGTTGATCAGTTCTGTTTATTATTACTGAAGCAAATGTTTGATCTTGAGGCTTTGATTACATAATTTTTAATGACTGAGTGTCGTTTCCATTTTTTAAAGTTCAGAAGGAGAGCCTCTCTTTTCTCTCTTGTTAAGGAACAAGAAATGATTTATCATACCTGCCATGTTCAGTGACCAACTGTAAGGTCTTGTGAGGGATGGAGCTTCAGGCTGGTTGTCTGCTTGTGCAAGACACTCGTAATGTCGAGATTCCTGAGGAATTAAATATACTGCCACTGCCTCTAGTGATCAAGGACCACGACAGCCTATAAGTAGTGGTGAATTGTACCCATTTTTCCCTTCTTAATTACGAAAGGCTCAGTCACCAAAGGTTCCATTAAGACACACTCGGCCTCACAGTCATTTTTACCCTTTATAACAGTGCAACTGCACATTGTTTTAAAAGAAAATACCTCATTTCACACATTATAGCCTTTCTAAACTTAAATACCTAGAATCACAGTGACACTCTGCATGTCACTGCTGCCACCACTGTAACACATTGAAGCTTGTTTTTAGATAAGATATACAGACTCAGCTTTGTAGCTTGTTTTACAGTGCGAAGCATAGTCTGTAAAGCACAAAGATCTACAACCACATGGTGTTGAAAGGCAGGATGAAGATGGTGGCACATTATATGTCAGAGGGGATGCCAAACTTGTTGACTGAATGTTGCTGATCTCTTAGCCTAAGGACATAAGATTATGCAACTTTTGATTGCAAGGGATTACACAGAGCTTACCCCTTTCTCTGACATCCAATAATGTGACTGACTCAGCCAGTGCTGTTAAAAAGGGTGTACATTGTAATAGGAAGAGACACTGAAAGAAGGTTCCAACATGGATGGAGGGCATTCTTGTTTTCAGGTTGAACAATAAGGGTTAAGATTAAGCAACATATGGCAAGGACAGGAGATGTACTGAATAGTGAGCATGGGTTCAGAAGAGGGAGGTTGTGTTTTACTAACATGCTGGAATTCTATGAGTAAGCAACAAAAGGATACGATCAAAGTGGAGCGTATAAAATTATTTATCTTGACTTTCAGAAAGCATTTCATAAGGTGCCACATGAGAGGTTGGGCATCAAACTAAAAGAAGTAAGAGTTCAAGGTGATGTTTTTAGATGGGTGCAGAATTGGCTCAGACACAGGAAGCAGAGGGTGATGGTGCGAGGAACTTCATCAGAACTGGCCGATGTTAAGACTGGTGTTCCACAGGGTTCAGTGCTAGGGCCGCTGCTATTTTTAATATATATAAATGATTTATATAGGAATATAAGTAACAAGCTGGTTAAGTTTGCAGATGATACTAAAATAGGTGGATTAGCAGATAATTTGGAATCCATTATATCATTACAGAAGGACTTGGACAGCATACAGGCTTAGGTAGATTTGTGGCAGATTAAATTTAATGTCAGTAAATGTAAAGTATTACACATAGGAAGTAAAAATGTTAGGTTTGAATACACAATGGGAAATCAAGAGTACACCTTATGAGAAGGATTTAGGAGTCATAGTGGACTCCAAGCTATCAACTTCCTGACAGTGTTCAGAAGCCATTAAGAAGGCTAACAGAATGCTAGGTTATATAGCATGATCTGTGGAGTACAAGTCCAAGGAGGTTCTGCTCAACCTTTATAATGCACTGGTGAGGCCTCATCTCGAGTACTGTGTGCAGTTTTGGTCTCCAGGCTACAAAAAGGACATAGCAGTGCTAGAAAAGGTCCAGAGAAGATAAACTAGGCTCATTATAGGGCTACAGGGGGTGAATTATGAACAAAGATTAAAAAAGCTGAGCCTATACAGTTTAAGCAAAAGAAGATTAAGAGGTGACATGATTGAAGTGTTTCAAATTATGAAGGGAATTAATACAGTGGATCGAGACTGTTATTTTAAAATGAGTTAATCAAAAACCCTTGGACACTTGTTAAGGTTACATTTCGCACAAACATCGGGAAGTCTTTCTTTAAACAAAGAACCATAGACACTTGGAATAAGCTACCAAGTAGTGTGGTAGACAGTAAGACTTTAGTGACTTTCAAAACTCGACTTGATGTTTTTTTGGAAGAAATAAGTGGATACAACTGGCAAGCTTTGTTGAGCTGAATGGCCTGTTCTCATCTAGATTGTTCTAATGTTCTAATAAAGGGGACGGATTAATGGAGATAATGATCCAGCATACTTCAGTCCACCACTATGCTATGTGGCAGCACTCCTGATACATCCATGCATACATCAGCAGGGAGTGTTGGGAGCTGTAAGGCCCATGGAACAACCCTGCTGAGCATAAAAGGTTTTGCTGGGCATGCAGTAGAAGAAAATCAGCCCTGTTTCAAGGCATTTCCATCTGACCTGGAAGTACCACCATCACAAAGTGCTACTGCACCAGAAGTATTCCAGGGTCCAAGATAAAAAGGGGTCACCTCACTTCAGATTCACAACAACAATTCTACCATTGCTCTTGAAAGTCAACATGGAAGTGAACATTTGATGAGGGCAATCAGTAAGCAATTATTAAAACTATATAGGTTCCTATTGATCAAAGCAAAAGTTAACCATTGATCTGTAATCCAGTGATCCATCCATTATCCAACCTGCTATATCCTAACTACAGGGTCACAGGGGTCTGCTGGAGCCAATCGCAGCCAACACAGGGCACAAGGCAGGAAACAAACCCTGGGCAGGGTGCCAGCCCATCGCAGAATCCAGTGATTGATAAGTGTAATATACATGCATTTCCATGCATCAATGTTTGTGTCGTTTAAGGTTTTTTATCCATATAATCTAATTTTAATGTCAGTGTTTTGAAGTGAAATTTAAAAAATCTAATTTGGTTACCATCTTTTCTTAAAATTTGTGATGCTCCTGGCTGTTAACATGTGATTAGGCCATTTGGTCGGTGACAGGACATTGCGTATAAATATGACAGCATTTGTATCTTCAAGTTATCCTTTGATGGATAAAAATAGTGCTGCTAGTCAACTTCATTTTTAAGAAGGCCCTAGGTTTTAGCTTTCTGGGTTTAACCTCTTTCAGCACTTTTTTTTTTGACTTCTTCTTGCCCACTTTTGATTCTGTTGTTCGAATCATTTTGACTTCCTGATATCATGACCTTCCCTAGCCTTTTGATTGTGATATTTTGCATTCTAATTATCTCCTGGTCTCTTTATCCCCCACAATAATCCTTGACACTCATAACAATAAGCAAATATTGAGAGTGTGTGCTCTATGGTGTATAAATAAAATCTGTTTGTTACCTGTGTAAAGCAAAATAAAGTACTTCTAACAGCTTTCTTAGTAGAGGATGTCCGCTGCTCTACTGTCAACTTTCAGTAAATATTGACAGTCCAACTGTGACTTAGAGGGTCAAGCATTACAGCAAAGGAGAGGAGCTTTAATTTATGAAGCCATCTGTTCGAATCCCACATGTCTTAGCAGAAGCGCTAAGTGAAGCAAGTTAACTAACTTCCTACCCAGGTCACCCAGTGCAAGAATGTGTGCTTTCTAGTAAAATGTCACTCTTCACACAGAGCCTCAGTTGAATTCTGGAACAAACTCTGAGTTATACAGCTACAGCAGACACCTTGACAACTTTTTAAATGTATTTGGAAGATATATTGGGGTATCTCAGCTATTAGATAACCATCTTGACTTTGAAGGTGTGAATGATTTTGTCTCCTTTGTCAGACTTCTTATGTTATTTTGAGTTCTTATCAGTCATTTAGACTGCCTTTAAAGATCAGAGCCTGGCAAGGAAAAAGTAGATGCTGGAGGCCACCTGAAGGTGGTGACTGTGAGGTGCCAACAAATTTTCATGCCAGTAAAGGTCTTCACTTACTCACAAACACATGTGAGTCATCTGCGTGATTAAATTAATTCATTCAGGAGTCACTAATTTGTATATCTGCTGCACATTCTGTCCACTCCATGGATATCAAGTCATGTTCATAACTGAATGTATACCTTTACTTTTGACCAGGCACACAGCATACTGGGATTGAATGGTCAATCGTTGCTTGCACATCAAGCACAGTGTTCATAATACTATGACCTAGGCTCATGTGGCACATTCATAGTCTGAGGATGACAATGAAACTGTATTTCAATTAGGGTCCATCCCTTTGACTTTACATTCTATATGATGTCCATTGAAAATCAAATCATCCTTCAGTGGATAAAAATAGCGCTAGTCAGCTTCATTTTTAAGAAGACCTCAGGTTTTAACCATCTTTCAGCACTTTTTTTTATTTTTACTTTGACTTCTTCTTGCCCTCTTTTGATCCTGTTGTTCGATTCATTTTGACTTCCTGATATCATGACCTTCCCTAGCTTTTGGACTGTGATATTTTGCATTCTAATTATCTCCTGGTCGCTTATCCCTCACAATAATCCTTGACACTCATAACAATAAACAAATATTGGAAGTGTGCCCTCTATGGAAAAGTGTTGTATAAAATAAAAACTGTTTCCTGCTGTGAAAGATTCCAGCCCAGATTACAGACAGACACCAGGACACACAGAAGTCCCAAAGCACACGTGATTTATTTACAAATTTACAGTGTCCCAACAAGCACAAACACACTTGCTTTACTTTCCATCTCTTTTCTCTCTTTCTTCCTTTATCTCTCAGTCCTTTTCTCTCTTTCTCCTCCACTGCTACTGCTGATAGATAGATAGATAGATAGATAGATAGATAGATAGATAGATAGATAGATAGATAGATAGATACTTTATTAATCCCCAAGGGGAAATTCACATACCCCAGCAGCTGCATACTGATAAAAACAATAAAAACAATATTAATTTAAGAGTGATAAAAATGAAGTGCAAGTTAAAAAATGCAAGGTGGAGAGTGCGAGGCAGGTGTAACAGACAATAACTTTGTATAATGTTAATGTTTACCCCCCCAGTGGAATTGAAAAGTCGCATAGTGTGGGTGAGGAATGATCTCCTCAGCCTGTCAGTGGAGCAGGACTGTGACAGCAGTCTGTTGCTGAAGCTGATTTTCTGGAGATGATACTGTTTAGTGGATGAATTGGATTCTTCATGATTGACAGGAGCTTGCTCAGTGCCCGTCGCTCTGCCACAGATGTCAAACTGTCTAGCTCCGTGCCTACAATAGAGCCTGCCTTCCTCACCAGTTTGTCCAGGCGTGAGGTGTCCCTCTTCTTTATGCTGCCTCCCCAGCACATCACCACATAGAAGAGGGCGCTCGCCACAACCGTCTGATAGAACATCTGCAGCATCTTATTGCAGATGTTGAAGGACGCCAGCCTTCTAAGGAGGTATAGTCGGCTCTGTCCTTTCTTACACAGAGCATCAGTATTGGCAGGCCAGTCCAATTTAGCATCCAGCTGCACTCCCAGGTATTTATAGGTCTGTACCTTCTGCACACAGTCTCCTCTGATGATCACGGGGTCCATGAGGGGCCTGGGCCTCCTAAAATCCACCACCAGCTCCTTGGTTTTGCTGGTGTTCAGGTGCAGGTGGTTTGAATCGCACCATTTAACAAAGTCCTTGATTAGGTTCCTATACTCCTCCTCCTGCCCACTCCTGATGCAGCCCATGATAAAAGTGTAGTCAGCGAACTTTTGCACGTGGCAGGACTCCGAGTTATATTGGAAGTCCGATGTATATAGGCTGAACAGGAACGGAGAAACCACAGTACCCTGTGGCGCTCCTGTGTTGCTGACCACAATGTCAGACCTGCAGTTCCCGAGACGCACATACTGAGGTCTGTCTGTAAGATAGTCCATGATCCATGCCACCAGGTATGAATCTACTCCCATCTCTTTCAGGTTTTCCCTAAGGAGCAGAGGTTGGATGGTGTTGAAGGCGCTAGAGAAGTCCAGAAACATAATTCTTAATGCACCATTGCCTCTGTCTAATTGTAGCACCCCCTGGCGGCGCACTTTGATCCCAACCGAGCTGTACCACCTGTAGGAGTCTGATGCACTGCTACAACCTAGGGGGGATACCATCTAACGTTCCGGGACAGGAAATGCTCTGGCCACACTTGCTCCCCCAGTACTCCCAGCGTGGAGGTGTACCGGATGGGCAAGGGACTCATCCATCCGCCAAACTGCATAAAGCAACATACAGTACTTCTAACAGCTTTCTTAGTAGAGGATGTCTGAACCGTATTTCTATTAGGGTACATCTTTTTGAAAGCAATGGAAACTTGACTGAACTGCGTTTATGAATGTAATTGAGATCCCCAAGCATGGCATCAGAAATTACAATCTATATGCTGTCCATTTAAAATCAAATCACTATTTTTGAAAGTCAATTCAAAGAAATCAGTGACATTGTTAGGCTGGTTAAACTGGGCAGGAATGACACTTGATACATTTGTCATTAAATCCTGGTTCTAGGTCACCATTGTAACATTTTAGGGTGCTTGTTGTCAGTTTCTTGACATATGCTCGTCAATGTCAAGTCAAATTATCAATACTTCCATTCATTGAATTTTGAAACTGGTTATGTCAGCAGAAAGCTACAAAAGGTTTACATCTAGCTGGGAGCAATGGGCACAAGGCAGAAACTAACCTTGGATGGGTCATTGGTTGTTCACATTTATTTACATTCCTACAGTGTATTTGGACTCTGAATAGAGTCTGTGGAATAAAAAAAAACACTCATGAGAGTTTCTTTTGATCAATTTTTTATCAAAGAAATCAAAAGAACATTAACACCAAGCAATTTCACATAAACCCATATTGGGTTAAGTATAAAATCCAAGAAGCACTGTGCAGGAAAATAAAAAAGACCAAGGTAAAACAAAAACAAAGACCCCTTCATTGTTGCCCACCCTCATCCCAAACAATAGGAGTGCTTCAAAGTCACAATCCAATTGATGCTAGAAGGACATCCAAATCCTGAGATACGTTACAGCAGATGATTAGTTCTTAATATTTTTTGAAAGAGCTATTGATTCTCATATCTGAAAGCTCAAGAAGCCATAGTTTGTGAAATGAATATTTCCAAAGATTAAGAGATAAAGAATCAGTCTCACCCTAGTGAGACCACATATAAAATTTTCTGCTACAGAGAGGTGAGGGGGAGAGAAGAACAACCCAGTAGAAGTTAAGAAAAAGGAATTATTGGGGTGATAATTGATGGAGAAGAGGGGACATGAAAAAATGGAAGGTCAGCTCCAGAACATGTGCATATCAGGGTCATTAGATGAGTACAAAAAAGATCAAGAGAAAGACCCATAGAAGAACATTTATAGGAGATGGTATACAGCAGATGCACAATTTGATATATTTGTTTTGATAATTTGGATTTCTAGATAATTGTTTTGGAGGATTGAGTGATATTTTGAGTAAGTGTTTTAAATTGGTTTTGTTTAAATGTTTTTCATGCTTTTTAAGTGTTTAATTGTAACTTTCCATAGTTTTTTGTGTATGGTTCCTAAGGTAGTCCCAACCATGAGATTATAAGAGGTGGCAACATCGGGTCAATAGTTTAAAGGTCAAGACCATGAACTTCCTGGCTTTATTTTTGACCAAACATAACAGACAGCTGAGCTGTGCCTTTCTGACAATGACTTTTGTATAACGCTTGGGTTTTGATGAGAGATAGAACTTATTTTGGGTTTGGACTTTATCTTGGCATAACGACTTGGTCTCTTTGTATGGTCCCTTCCATTAGGCAACACAGCTTTCCTCTTAAAGTATAGCAGGAATGTTGAGTTGAAATATTGAACTTAAAGAACTTTGGTACTCAAATGTGGCAATTGGTGCCACGGCCCACCTGCCAAGTTGTTTGCCTGCCTATGGTAAAGTCATCCCTGATGGAGGATCACAGGAATCATGGGAAAGAGGGGTCCTTTCATCAGATTGGCTGGCCCAGCACTGTTTCAGCTGTGGAATGGCCAAATGGGGGAGGCGGCTTGATGGATGAGGTCTCCAGGACTCTAAAAATATCCAAATCTTATTATGTGATATCATCTACTGTTAAATTCTGCTCCGTACTTCTAAAAGTTTTATTTTTATGCTGTATTGAGGATTTGTTCTGTTCTGTGTATTGTATTGTATTGACCCCCTTCTTTTGACACCCACTGCACGCCCAACCTACCTGGAAAGGGGGCTCTCTTTGAACTGCCTTTCCCAAGGTTTCTTCCATTTTTCCCTACTAGTTTTTTTTTGGAAGTTTTTCCTTGTCTTCTCAGAGAGTCAAGGCTGGGGGGCTGTCAAGAGGCAGGGCCTGTTAAAGCCCATTGCGGCACTCCTTATATAAACTGTATTGTATTGTATTGTAAAGATAAAGGTGTAAAGGAAGCATAAAGAATGGAGAATAGCTTGGTAAAAGAGAAGTGAGAAAACCAAGAAAAACAATGAGAGGGCAAAGATAGGGAAAGGTTGAAAGATTTCTTTTCTCATACCTGCAGACTAACTTAAGAAAGAAGAAATCAAGTGCAAAACCAATCAAAACATGTGAAGCCCCTTCCCATCCAAAGATATCATGAAGGATTTTCACTCATTTATTTTCCGAGACAGACTCGACATCTCAGAAAAGGACTGGAAGGTAGCAATGCACAGAATTCACTTGAGCTCCATGTGCACAAAGCATGAAATTATTCAAATTAAAATTATATATCGAGCGCATCTGTCTTGTTTAAAATTGTCCAAAATGTTTCCAGGGCAAGATCCAACCTGCAAACGCTGCAATCAAGTTCAAGCCTCACTAGGCCGCATGTTTTGGGCCTGCACCAAATTAACATCGTTCTGGACCAAACTCTTTAAATGCCTTTCAGACAGCCTTGGGGTGACAATCCCTGCTAACCCATTAACAGCTGTGTTTGGTGGACTTCCAGATAGGCTTAAAGTGGAGAAGGACAAACAAACTGTAATTGCCTTTGCTACACTATTAGCACGCAGACATCTTGCTCAACTGGAAGAATCCTAACTCTCCTATTCTAAGTCAGTGGGTAATTGATGTTATAACTATTTGAAAGTGGAAAAAATCAAATTCTCACTTAGAGGATCTGTACAAAACTTTTTCAAAACTTGGCAGGATCTAATAAATAACATTTTAGAATAAGCATTTAAATTGAGGAAGCAGATTCTCCCCCCTCCTTTTTATTCTATTTATTTTTACTCATTTATTTATTTACATATTTTTACTATTATTAAAGTTTTACTCTGCTGGCCTGGCTCTCTTTCTCATGGGTGGGGGTTAATCCATTTCGAACCTAGTTTTGTTAAACTTGAATTGCTTGTATGGAATGTTATGTGATTTTAATAAAATCAATAAAATGTTAAAAAAAAGAAAATTAAGTATGCTGTCCCCCAAATTAGAACACATTTTCCATAGAAAATTGTGATGTGAGTATCTCAGAGGAAAGCCAGGCCCACAATATGTTTAAAGCATGTGGAATAGCTTGAGGTGAATTTGAAAACTCCACCAATTTTTATGGTATATGAGTATGCTAAAATATCAAATCATATCAGTCATAACTGATTTTCCAAATAATTATGGATCAACCCTACTGGGGCTGGAAGACTTTCACTGACAGTCAAAAGGAATGTCACACAAGGCTGCTGCAAGCCCAGACATCCTGAAAAACAGACACACGTTTAAAACTCTGAAGGTTACAAAAGGTTCCAATCTTACAAAATTCTTTTTGTTACCGAGATTTTACATTAAGTTAATATTATGTGGAATTTTAAAGAGTTTGGTTTCTTAGCTATAGTATGTTATTGAATATATTAATGTTGGAATCTATTAATAACTTTACTCAAAGCCAAACAAGATATGAGTTGAGGGAGCCACAGTAAATACTGAAACTTTAGCTTTTCGTTCATAAAAAAAGTTGTGAAAGCATAAAATCTGATTGATCTTGAGTATGATTAAAAGAAGACTTCCAAGGGGAAGTTAGCGTAGTTGGCAGGAATATGATTATTTTACATTTGGCTGACAGCGTTACCCAATGTCAGAATAGTTTATAGATATATTTTTACAGTAAGAGCAAAGGCAGAATAAGTGACACTCAGGGCCACATGGTGAATCATGGACTGGAATTTAAGTGGCAGCTTTGGGGTTTAGAACCACTGCATCATACTGTCTATATCCAATGTGTATGGGAAAGACCATTATTTGTATTTATGTTTTCACCTAAAAGTGTCTACAGGCAAGCCAATGATGGCATCTGAAATATTGGCTTAGACTTGCTGTCCTCCTCATAAACACACTGTTGATGATAAAAATTAATCATGATAAAAATCACCGATCATTGTAATTGCCTTATTGTTAATAAAAAGGCAAACCTCAAGGAAAAAGCACAATTAGCTACAGCTTTGTGTGCCAGTGTCTATTTACATTTATTATTCTACTTTTTGAACATGCCTATTGTCGACAGTCAGGTGATTTAAACATATCGATAAGATTCAGATTTTTTTTTCTTTTACTAAAGGCAGATTGTTGATTGAAAGAAAGATCTCCTTACAGTTTTCAAAAGGGGAAACTGCTGCCAAGGTGAGTGTTGAGTCAGTATATGGAAAAAGAGAAGGCAGGCAAAGTAATTGCCACAAGGCAAAAACAATTAAATTTCAGAAGATGGTCTCATGCAAGCTATCAAACTACACTTAAACAGTCACATTTACATTACACTAACTCAGGTGGTTTTAGAAGTGAAAAGAAAGAAAAGGAAACTTCCCGTCATTTGTGCTTGACGGACTGCATAACCTAAATAGATAAGAGGGATTTTACTTCCTCTAAGTTATGCTAATCAGCTTACAAATCTTTATTAGTTATTATCCTTGGACCTTTTTTTAATGCTACGCAGTGTTACAGAGAGTAATCAAATGAGTTTTCTGAATCTAAAACCTTATGGTCTAATCTTGTTGTTTCTCTGTGATCCAAGCAGATCTGAGTGTGGCTGATGAAAATTTAAAGTTACAGATATTTAAGATCAAATAGCTGAACAATAATGGAAAGAATAGGAACAAGTAGGCAAATAAGAGGCAGTACTTAGAGGAAAAATGAAAGATAAAGCATGTACATAATATGACTGGAAACAGTAAAAAATCCAATGTAAGTTCATTTGATGCATACAGGTGATATGAAAACATATGTATAATATGGCATGTGAGATATAATAACAAAATGTGACTTGATCCAAACATAGAATGTGCAATTGAAATTTATGAGGGAGTGTAATGTCAGAAATTTTGTTATCACAGATGAAAAACGCGTGCTTCAAAAGACTCATAACTTGTTCTGCTATACCACTTTGACATACACTGTTACAATGCAGAATAAATTAGCACACTGTTACTCTTCAGTGACAATTGTGGAAAAGCTTTCTTTTCTGAATGATAATCATTACAATTTCTCCACTGCTAATGACATAAAAGTGCAAACTCTGTCAGTCAAAACCATTTTCATATGTCGTTGTGTTTAACTGTATTATTTCAACAATTACAAAAGATAACATCCATCAACTCATCTGTTCTTCAACCCAAGAGTTAAGAATATCAAAGGCAAAATGAGAGCTAATCATGGATAAGACCCACCCAGAATCATTGACAATAGGGCAACTTTAGAGTTATCACTTAACAAAACAGGCACATCTTGGGGATGAAAAGCATTTTGCCAGAATAAAAGTCTATGCAGGCAGTGGGAAAAGTGCAGACTAAACAGGCAGTCACTCTGGAGCTATGAGCCATCCGTGAAATTCACTGTGTCACCTCCATAAAGCAAGTTGATGATATGATATCTTATGAGTTGACTAAATGTAATACACTGTACATGTTTTACTTTTGTGGTATGTGGTTGTCCATGTGGCACCTAGGTGTCACAATGGATAGCCTTACTTCATCATAAATCCATATAACAGGATTTGTTTCTTAGTTTTACTGTCTGTGTGATGTTTATGTATTCCCCTTGTGCCTAAGCATTTTGTTTTGGCTATTCTATTTGTTATTCAATGTCATGAAGACATGCTTGTACGATCAACAAACCATAAAGGACCTAGAAAGAGCTTCCCCTGTAATGCATTGGCATGCTCTTCAAGGGTTTTTTTGCTCCTGCCATGTGTCAACCATAAACTGGACACAATAGTACGTGGAAAATGGATCAAATTATAGTTACACATTTGTTAATGAAGAGGTCAAGGCAAGGTGGCAGCAGCTGTGAGGGACAGCTTTCATCTACGTCAAGAACATCTGGAGCTCCACTAAGATCAGGCCGTTAAACTCCAATGAGAAGTCAGTTCTCCTGTGTGTGGCAGAGATTTGGAGGACAACAAAGACCACCATCAGGCAGTTCAGAACTTTATATATATAACTGTATGAGAAAAAAAAAAACCTAGATCGGCTGAGCTGAAATCATCAGTAACACTGATTTATTGAAGTTAACACATAAGCTATCAGTGGAAAAAGAATTATGAAAAAGAAGATGTGGATGGATAGGACACATGTTATGTAAGCAAATTCCCAACATCAATAGGCAAGTGATAACATGGAATCCCCAGGGAAAGTGGAAGAGAGATCTGTAAAATACTACCTGGTGAGGCGACCTTGAAGCTGGCACCAAGAAGATGGGTTTCACATGGGGACAACATTTAACAAACTGGCCAATGACTAAAGACTTTGGAGGGCTGCTGTTGACAAATTATGCCCCATGTAGGATGATAAGCAAAAGTAAGTAATTAAGAAAATGTATGGATAATAGTCCATGATGATACACAATATCATATTGTGATGTGTGAGTCCCTGTCTTGCACCCCAAAACACAAGGCTGAGTCTTATAACTTTAGCAAAACCAGCTTTATTCTGCTAGAAACAGGATCAGCATGGTTAATTATTGTAGAGAGATCTATCACTCTATTATACACAGACACAGCAGTCAGGCAGGGTCGTGGCCAAGTTATACTGTTCCCTGCATTTATAATGTTCCTTGCATCACCCATCGATGACAGTTGCTTATAGCGCGAATTTGTTTTCGTGGCAAGCTGCCCCAGCAACTGAAAAGCTGTCTTCCATAGCCGCGGCAATTGCAAATTGCGCTTCAGGACTCTCTTCGGCGTGTCATCCCATTGGGGGAGTCCCAAAAAAGTTTAGAAACCTTACAATATAATGACAAAGTTTAGAGAGGTTGTGGTAAGGATGATAACTATTATGTGATTAGACACTGTGTTAAATAACGATGTATGTTTTGATGGTATGTGGAATCATCAGAAAGATACAAAATAATATTTCAGTGTGTGGTTACAACAGACTGTGTGTTGGGTCCAATTTGAAGGCCCATTGAAAGGTGACACCTTCTAAAGGTTTTGCATTGTCACTTTAGTATACTAAATTGACTTACTTGATGCTATGCGACCAATTACACACACGCCATTCACCAAAAGGCTGTAAGAAGTGGGTCAGACCTGCCCTTGTACTCTAAAGACATCTCAGGTTTTTCAGGGAGCAGGTTCACCCTGAATGCCAGGTAAGTTCTTGTCATTCATGAAAGATCACATGGAGCTCTTTTCTTTTTGCTAGCATGTTGCCAGTCAATGCAAAGGTAACAGACTTTATCAGTATTTCTAATAGTGAGTCTCAGCAGCACAGCTGTTCACTTGCTGTCAGATTCAAAGCTCCAAGCCTTGGAAATAAAGTCAATACTGCCTTGTAAATACGAGCCCTCTCCCTTTCTCTCTCTCTCTATCCAAGAGCTGTCAGACTGCAAATACCTGCAACATGGTTGCCAGAAATAGTCATGGAATGAAAATAACAAAACAGTTCCTCTCTGCTGAGGAAAAAAAAACACACTTGTGCAGCCTCAATTAATTTCCAGCTTCACAGGCAGTACCGCCACTGAAGCGTGTAAATTGATTTACACACTTCTGCCGGATGCACTTTCTTCTAGAGAAAATCGTAAGTGTGGATCAGGTTAAGTTATTGGCGGTGTTTCATTCTGAACTTTTCCTTCAAGAGATTATATACAGCTATTTGGCCAAGATTCCTCTAAGAGGTATTATGAACACACTTGGAATATTTTAAGGATTATTCTGATTTGAATAAATACCTTGACTGTTACACAGTAAATATTCTTTTATAAGTATTTAGTAATGTAAGGAATATAACTCACTTTGCTTTGCTGCTCTGGTTTGCAGTCTATTACGAAATAAAAATGACAGACAGCTGAGGGGGAGGCAGGGACACACTCTGTCTGGGATGGCACTTCAGCTCGGAAGAACTTGACCTGAGCCACACTATGGAGTCAAAGGGTTGGGAACAGAGGCGGCCTTAGGGGCTGACCAACCCCACGCGGGGCCGGTTACATGAAACGCTGCTACCGGTATGTGTGGACTGTAGAAACTTGCGTGCAAATTTAATACAAATAATGTTAACATACACTGGATTTTCTCATTGCAGTATTCAGCTAAATTTTTGCAAGATAACACTCAGACTTTATCAAAATATAACAATATAATCTAAAAAAAGAATGAAATTTATATTTCATGACAATGCCACAACAGTGCGAAATGCAATGTGATGTCATGAGGAAATTAGCACGGCCTCTTGTAGAAAAGTATCCAAACTGCAAGTATACTCTGAGTCTCGATATACAGGATGTCATTGTCAAAACTCATGTTGATGTCATGTCAGCAGGTTATCATTACTTGTTTTTGTGCATTAATATTGGAAGATGTTTATGGCCTACAAATAAAATGTGAGTTTCAGTGTTTCGACAGGAAGTGTGAAATTAAAGTAGAGGTATCATCATGAAATCTCTTACTGGTTTAAGGGTCTGAGATGAAAATGTACTTTTCTTGCCTTTTGATGGAAAAGTCGTTGATGACATCTTCGTAGTCTAATCTGGATGCAATGTCTTTTTCTATAGAAAGGATCACCAGACCGCAAAGTCTGTTTTGAGACATGGTCGATCTGTACTGGAGAATATAATTTGACAAATCTGCTCAAAAGGGACATGTGGACCTCAAAAGCAGAGCCCCATTAGGTGCAGGGCCTGAGGCGGTCACCCCACTTGCCACTCCCAAACGCCGCTCTTGGTTGAGAACATGAGCTGGACCCACCACACGATGAACCACAAGGATTGGGGCCCAATTGCAGCTTAAATCAAGCAAGAAATAGGACGTGATCACAAGAGGAAAGGTTTCAGAGTTATAAGAGCATGATCATTTTATTATTATTATTTAATGGATTCTTTAATTTCAAAGTGTTAAGAAATGTTCTGTTTAGTACCAAAAAGCAATAAACAATTGGTAACTAAAATGTAGTAAGCCACCCCAAAAGAAAGCAGTAATGGATGGAAGAATGATGAGAGCAGACAATATTGAAAGAGTATTTGGCATGCTTCACAAAGAGATGGAGAATTACAAAAAAAATAAAAAACAAAACTAAAACGCAGCACTGCTTTGGGTAGTGATTTAAAGCAACCACTGATGCATAGTTATGTTTAGAAATGGGAAGAAACCCAAACGGTACAAAACATGACTCTGCAGAGCTCCAGTGATAAATGGTATTTTTAATGGACCAAATTTGGGTATTGATCATGACACCTTTGCAGATAAGCCCAGACAGCAGTGTGACACTCATTGTCTTAAGCACTTTTATTGGACTGCAGCATTGCCCTGTTTCTCACTGCTTGTCATATGTCACAAAGATACAGTTAGGAGAGGCAGCATGAGAGCTCTAACACATCTGAAGTGTTTAGATCAAGGTACGGTTGTTTGCCTTCACAAGATTACACTTGTGTATTATCTCATTAAAGCAAATGCAGAAAACACAAATGAGCAGCCATGTGGTTATTTAATGACAGCAAATGTTGAATTAAAATATAGCTGTCACAGTGTTCTCAAGGTCTATCCACCCATTATGCAACAGATCAGAGTTATGGAGACAGCACCTAATCTGGATGCATGAGTGCAAAGCATGAGCAAAGGTGCTCGCCCATCAAATGAAATATTATATGCATCAGAACACAATAGATCAAGATTTAATCATTGCTGCCCTGCTTTGTGCCTTAATTTATTATAAAAAAACTGTAACAGCAGAGAAAAGTTACTACAGTAGCTATCAGGTGAGCACTATCTGATGTTGGCCAAAATCCTTCTGACATTTTCATACTAGTCCATTAGAAGACCATTGAGAGCAACAGCCTCCCTGAATGAAAGGCCATTCCACATCAAAGCACACACTTAAAAATCCCTGCAAACATGGTACCGAAGTAGTTACTGTGCCCCCTTTATAAACAGTAAAACAGGTAAACCAATGATCTATCCATCTTGTTGTTGCCATTTCTTAGAATCAAGCACTGTCGGATTTATCCTGTGCTGCCTCCAATGCTACTGCGATAGCCTGGTTCTTCATGAACATAAAACAACATAAGCTGGTTCAGAAAATACATGGATAGGACTATTGCTATATGCAATAATTACAATTTTAAGCAAGACTGATAAGTAAATTTACAACTTAAATGCCAAACAAGAGTATATTTTCCCAAAGAAACTGAATAATGCACAGAAAAACAGCCTAAACAAGACAGAATGTTTTGCACACACTTTTGCGATCAGTGCTTTTGACACAAGCTGTCCATTAGCAGAGTAGTTAGCCAATTGTCTGTGTGTAACATCATGAGGTATACAATGCCAGGATGTGTTTTTCTTTTCATAAATGACAAACCACCTGAGAGTTAGAATGAGGGACTGAATTTCATCACAGAAACTCCATTCCATCAGACACTTGGACATCAAAGACACGACTGCGGAATATAAGATGACGCTCTGGCATACAGTAGCTCCAGCTATCATATCTTTACAGAAAGTATTGTTGAAGCTCTTTGACTTTGAGGCAAGGTCGTATTATTATTAGGGCTTTAATAACAATAATAATACTTTTTATTTATATAGCACCTTTCTCGCCCCGTGACCCTGTAATCAGGATATAGCGGGTTGGATAATGGATGGATAGCACCTTTCTAGTTCTGGGGTAACTGGGTGACAGACAACTCGGCGAAAAGACAACTGGGCGACAGACAACTTATTGAAAAGACAACTCGGCAACAGACAACTCGGCAACAGACAACTTGGCGAAAAGAAAACTCGGCGAAAGACAACTCGGCGAAAAAATAACTTGCCGAAATACAACTTGGCGACATCCCTTACCAGTTAGGTAATAGTTAGGTTCAAAGAGATTTTTTAATGATATTTAAATGACAGCGTAGGGTGCAGGAAAATCCAAAGAGCTTTATGAGAGTCCCAATACATTGAGAGTAAAGATATTCCTTAAGCCGTATTTGCAGGTCACTTTTATTATTCTAAATAACGTTATCATACGATTACAATCAATACAATTTATATAAAGGATTAGCAATTTTGGCTGCAGAGGATAATGTAAAATAGAGTTTGTTCCATCTGCAGAATAAAGTTTGTTCGTCAATTATATAAATTCATTTTCAATATTTTAAATCACGTTGTCATTTGAATATAATTAAAAAATCTTTTTGAATCTATTACCTAACTGGTAAAGGATGTCGGCAAGTTGTTTCTTCAGCGAATTGTTTTTCACCAACTTGTCTTTTCACTGGGTTTTCTTTCGCTGAGTTGTCTTTTCAACGGGTTGTCTTTCACCCAGTTGCCACCAAACCCACTTTCTTTATATCCAGATGTTGATCACTTTCATTTATATTTTCTATAATTTAATTAATTAAGTCATTTGCTATTATTTAATGTTAACAAATTCTGATTGGCTTTTAAAATTCTACATTTTGTTTGTCTATCTTGAATAACTGAACTAATAATAAAGTAATCTGCGTTGGGCTGGCACCTTTCCCGGGGTTTGTTTCCTGCCTTGAACCCTGTGTTGGCTGGGATTGGCTCCAGCAGACCCCCATGACCCTCTGGTTGGGATGAGGTGGGTTGGATAATGGATGGATGGATAATAAATAAATAAATATAAGCCATCTAAAATAGGGAGACTGCTGCTTTCTTTCTCACGGAGTTAGCAAGCTGAGATGGGATGCCTCCAAAAGAGAGCAGCACTGTTGTAAGTAATGCATGTTTGGTTGGTAAGTGGCTTTGCTCAGCTGTATAAGCATTCATGTGTCAAGATTTTTCTCAAAGATTAAAGTGTTTAAACCTTTAGCCTCTGGTTATATCTGGGGACACTGTGAAGGTGTATCAGCCTCCATGTGTCTAAGTTATTTTTAGGAAATAAGGTTTGTCACCCTTTCACGTTTAGGTTATATCTGGGGACATCTGTGTGTTATTCATACTGAAGGTAGTGAATCCCTATGTGGAGAAATGAGGAGTCTTATGCTGTGTAGGCATCAATTATAATCAGGGCCTAAGTGGATCAGAATTTGTGTGTGTGTGTGTGTTAAGCTTAGAGTGCTAGAATAGGCCAATCCATAAGGAATTTGTTGAGTTCCACTCACCCCTTGATAATAGAATATGATGGGCAATTATTTAGTAGATAGATAGATAGATAGATAGATAGATAGATAGATAGATAGATAGATAGATAGATAGATAGATAGATAGATAGATAGATAGATGACAAAGATAGATAGATAGATAGATAGATAGATAGATAGATAGATAGATAGATAGATAGATGACAAATGTTTATATGATATCCTATGACATACCATTTATTCTTTGTGTGTCTGTGTGTGTGTGCATGTGACTGTTAAGCTTAGGGTGTGAGAGTAGGCCAATCCATAATGAGCTAGGGAGTCCCACTCACCCTATGATAATACAATTTGATAAGATATAATTTAGTTAGAAATGTCATGTAAGATAGAAAAACATAACTTTCTATGACATCTTTCACATGTTATTCATCAAATGAAGAAAATATATATTATACTACCTTTGAATAATCACAGATTTTTAATCACAAGAGTGCTTGTATGTATCAAGATTAGCACCCTGTGCTGCTGGGACTGGCTTCTCCCTGCCTCCTGTGACTCGAAAATGTTGGGTTGAAGAATGTGACATTATTATAGATACAATGATGTTATAAACAGTTTGATGATGTGATACTGTATCATATGATAAACAAAGTTAACAATGAAATGCAAAAAGATATATTATATTGCCAGTGCTTTGCTTGCTTGACTGTTCATTCCACTTGCTAACAGAATCACAAAAATGCAGCACACTAAGTTAGACGTGCTCTAGACTTTCATTGAAGAATATTTTTTTTCTTGTTGCTCAGCTTCATTTCGGCATCTGTATACCAGCATCTTGAATCACCAAGGTGACAGCAACATGGCAGTGAAGAGTACACTGAAGAGAGCCTTTAGAAAACCATTAGTTGTACTTAAACAGAAGACAAATTATTAAGAGTCTCACTCAGACTTGACCCTTAATCAGTGTGGACTCTGTGACCTGAAATTGGAGGTGTTCACTTTCTGCCTCCAAAAATAAACCAAAGTGGGGAAGAGACTATTAAAGAGAACATCTCAGCTTCAGCAGCTAGTGAAGCCTCTAGCAAGAGATGCCCACGTCTCAGTTATTAAGCAACTCTTGTAAGAAGGTGTTCAATAAATCACAAGTATGGAGCGCTTATTGAACCTGCCTGTTTTATCTTTCCCAGGCAGTCTTGCTTCCTCTTGCAGTAGGTGAGAGATGGCAAGGCTTCGGTTATTAAATGCCTGCCTTATTCTGATAAGCTGGGGCCCAACAGCTTACAGCAGAGTAGCACTTAATGTCAGCAGCTCAGCTCAGTGTTCAGAACAGGTAGACTATAAGGGAGTCTGTTCTGTTTCCCTCTAAGAGCTCAGTGCTTCTTAAGAGAAAGTATAATTACAGACCTTGCAAAGAATATGTTTAATGTTTACTGTTAGTCACTTAGTAATACTGTTTTTACATTATCCCTAGTATTATTTACACTATCCTTGTTCTGTTTGGCTGACAGTAGAAATATGAAAAACACAGCAGCCTGCCCCAGACAGAACTTGAGCTTATAACTGTATTATACAAATGATCAGCATCAACACATGACATTTGTTTCATTACATCTGTAAAGTTACATATGTGGATTACCAGTACATCTAATTTCAGACTAAAGGGCAAAACTGAAAGGAGTTTTTCATAAAGACAGCTAAGAAAAATATATGAAATGAATGACATATTGTATTGTACTAGCATATTGGTGCAAACAGAAACATACAAGATGTTGTTCTTTCTCTCCTTTACATAGAATCATATGCCATGTAAACCTTATATAAACTAACTTTAATAGGATCTAAGGAGACCCATTACTTGAGAGACTCTGAAAGGCTGAGCATTAAAATTTAGGTCTGCCAGTCATGGTGCCCCAGTCAGACACCCAAAGAAGTCACTGCAAGACGAGCAAAACTAGGCTCACAGAAGGCAGCTTTATTAATTAAGAACCTGAGACATTGTTATTCCTGCGGTGGGTTGGCACCTTGCCCGGGATTGGTTCCTGCCTTGTGCCCTGTGTTGGCTGGGATTGGCTCCAGCAGACCCCCATGACCCTGTGTTCGGATTCAGCGGGTTGAAAAATGGATGGATGGATGGATTTTCTTAACATATCTAACAATTAGATAATAATAAAAATAATCTAGGCAACACTTTACATTAAGTGTCCATAATTACACTCTAACTACTATGTAATTGCCTGTATAAGTACAGTGTAACTATGAGTTATTACTCCATACTTACTGTGTAATACAAAGTAATGTTATAGTTAATTACTCAGTTGTTTTTGTTATTCCGCAGTTAATATAATTACAATGTAACAATTTATCACTGATAAAAAAACAACTTTACTTACATAGTTACATTGTACCTGTACTTTCAAAATGTAATAAAAACATCAGGGTATGTAACTACAACTATGTAACAGATGTTCCATGGTCTGGGAAATTGTAATGGAGAATTGCAGTGATAACTGAATAGGTTTTCAATATTTCAAGATTTTTTCTAAATGGTGAATGGTGAATTTTTTTTTTTTTTTTTTAATTTTTTCTAAATGGTGGTCTTTCAGCTCCTCATAAAAATGCCACTACCGACTCCCCTTGGATGACGTCACTTCAGCTCTTCCGACCAGCCATCATGAGGTCACTTTCGGTCCACCCTCGATGACATCACGTTCAGCCAGCCATGATGAGGTCATTTCCTTTCTGCCGTCAACTTCCTTTCTGCCGCCATTATTTAAATAGCCCTGAATGTCTTGATGATTCTATTGAATGTTTTTTAAATTTCATTAGTCTTTATTGACTCTTCTGTACGCCGGACATTATACGGGGAAGCTTCCCCAACTCTTATTCTGTGCTTTTGTCCAGTTATTTTGTCACAAGACGTATAGATTAATATTATCTTTAGTATTATTATTGTCAAGCATGATGGTGCAGGTGTAAGCACAGGGCCATCTTTACAGTATCATAGGCCCCCCGGCAAAGTAGTACCCTGGAGCCCCTGTTTTGATAGCAAAACAGAAACATACATAGGCATCAGAAACATCGTGGGCCAGTGCCCATTGTGCCATTACATTAAGATGGCTTACTGTAAGCACTCTGCCTCTCAGCTGCCAGCCCAGGTTTCTGTATGTTTTTATGGTCAGGTTTTATCCCTACATCACAAACCAGTGACTGTAAACGCGACCATTGTGAGTGAGTGTATGTATGTGAATATGTCTAGTGATGGACTGGTGTCCCTTCCAAGGCTGGTCCTTGTCTTTGAGTAAATAGGACTGGGAATTGATTGACTATTATCATTTACTCTGGTCATCTACTTTACATTCTCTTGGTATTCCAGTTAAAGGTGTAGGAAAATAGCAGCAAAACGTACACTACCAAGGATTGCATTCTGGTGGTGATACTACATCTGTGTGTATGTATCCTTGCTTGTTTTCTTTTATGTTTATTCTTTTTATGTTTCTGCTGCTGTATGATTCTGAATTTCCTCATGGGATTGATAAAGTTTATCTAAACTTATCTAATCTAATCATTGCCATTGTTGTCAACATCTCCATCACCTATACATCTGTCTGGCAGTCTCCTCTGCCCATCTTTTTTTGAATCTGTACTGATTCAACACAAAGAAACCTTTTCAGCATCGAAAAAAGATGGGGGAAAAATGTGTGTGTATGTTTTGGGGTATCAGTTATTAGCATTGCTGCTTCAGAGTCTTCGATTCAAACCTTAGCCCAAGTAAAATCTCAGCTTCTACATCCTAAAAATACGCAAGTTTTGATTTATGCCCTGTAATAAATCATTGTCCCATTCAAAGTTGGTGCCTGCCTACTAACAATTGTTGTTGGAATATAGTCTGGCCCACCACTGCCCTGGACTGAAAAAGCAGGTCAGAAAATACATGGAGTGAATGTTAAATTAGGAGAGACACAGAAAAAATGTATATATGATAGGGAGCTGTAAGAGCAGTTATGTGAGGAACTTGAAGAAAAGAGAACTGCGGACAGATGAGAACTTTATTCCTCGTGATATTCACATAAGGCTTCAAGTGGAATGGAAAAACTTGGACAAGCTTTTGTCCTTTAGCCCCTTTAAGAAGGTCTTCTGAAAATGTCACTATGAGCTTATGAAACTTGATGTACATATCCCTTTAGTTGACTTGTGAGACACGCAAGATTATCTGATTTACTGTACTTCTTAGACTGCAGTGTGAAACACACAACTTAAGGCCCGCACTTTCTTCTTAGCTCCTACAACCTTTGAAAGTCTACTGAATGTTTCCTCTCACATTTCAAAGCCATTTCAAAGTGTGGGTGTTTTCTGTGTTGAACCGGTTGCTCCATTTCAACATGCTTCATGCCACTACTGGCAGTATTAGGAAAAGGGAGAAGGGATGATAATTAATAAATCAGGTATTGAAATAGCCTGCCAGGTAGCTTATTTTGTGGGAATGAGTTAGCTGCTGGTACAAAACCCAAATCTCTGTGGATTTGGCCTCCCTGGACTCCACATCGCTGAGATTAGTTAATAATTAGTTTCTTATGCAGTCTCCTAAGATCAGCAGGTGCTTTTTATCAGCTTTCTTGTCCCAACATGTTCATCTCCAGTGGTGAACGTAGTGTAGCACAAACAAAGTAATAATCTACAACAAGCACTCAAAGAAGGCCAATTTAATTTTATAATTCTGAAAGAATCAAATACTGTAACTCAATCCAGCAGTTTTGTCAACCCACTTTTTCCATTACAGGAGTGTGAATGACCAGTTTTTATGCAAGCTTCATCAAATCCAAGGTACAAACAGCTGGCAGATGGGATGTCAAAGGCACAACTACACTCCTCTTATTGAGTTAATATATAATCTACACCTTGTGAGAGGAAATCAGACTACAAGAAGAAAACGTACATAGTCCCACTTTACACAGACACTGACCAGATCAGGATCCAAACTCAGGTCCTCAGCAATGACTGTTTCACCACCTGAGTATTTTTAATTCTGCATCGCTATATTGCATTGTGTATAACTAGAACTGTTCTAAACCCCTCCCCTGGCTCCTCCCCTCACCTGCTGCCTGCCCTTAAGCACCTCCTTCTTGTGCCTTTGACCCATCCATGAAAATGTTTTAGTTGGCCATTTATGGTCAAGAGGGAAGGTGAAGGACGAGAAAAACAAACACTTAAGCCAATGCTTTAGCATTATTCCTTATAGACTTTATGAAAGTCTGTATTGCTGACTTGTTTTTCTTTCTCTTTTTAGGCGGTTCTCATTAAAGGCAAAAAAAACCTGCTGTTGTCAGTATGTCTGTTTGTTGGCCCTCACAAAACAACTCAACTCCAGGTGGACCAATTTCATTTAATTTAGCACAGTTATTTGTTCAGGAAATTTGTTGGAAAAATTCAGTTTTGTTGAGATATCTTCAATGTAGTGGGCTGTACAGTTTTTTTTACATTTCAAAAACTAAGATTGAAATCCACTTGAGTTGTACTATACAGTCCATGAAAGCTATTTTAGCCACCACAAATGTATCTAAACCCCATTTTTAACTACATGATATTGTAAAGGACTATTAAAAAAACAGATTTTACTTACTACAATACATTTCATTACTACTGTTATTTTTGACTGTGGTGGGCTGGTGCCCTGGCCGGGGTTTGTTTCCTGCCTTGCACTCTATGCTGGCTGGGACTGGCTCCAGCAGACCCCCCGTGACCCTGTAGTTAGGATATAGCGGGTTGGATAATGGATGGATGGATGTTATTTTTTAAAGGTCTCATATATGTTTCTAACATAAAATTATGCTTTTTGCAGTGTTGCTGAACTCTCCAAAATGTAGTCTGGCTTATGATGCAGAAGAAAGCTGCTCTGTGGTGTTATCAGCACCAAGACACAGAAGGAGAGCTTGGTCAGCTTAAAGTCAGCAGTCAGAAAATCCACAAGGCACTGTGGCCCAAATAACCAATGGAGGAATAATTTTGGACACAGTTAATTAAATAAGTAATATTGTACATGAATATGTAAATGAATAAATGTGTTGCGTAATGTTACAGTAAATAAATAATAGTATGAGTATATGTAAGCATAAATAATGAAATGAGTCTGTTTTCATTTCAGGGTGTAGTTCCTGCCGTGTGCGGTGTCTTTGCAATATTAAATAAGCATCAAAATACAGTCAGGCATTTGCTCCTGGGGACCGCTCTTTGGGCACGTCTGAGGTATGTATTATCACCCCTGGTTGAGAGGGACGCTGGCCTTCTCCTCGTTTGTTTCCTCCACAGCATGGAGAAAATGCCCACTGAGGGCAATTGACTCTGCCCTTTCTGGTCCCTATAAATCCTGCAGCTTCCGAAAGAAGGTGGTCACTTTTGAACCGATTGCACTGCAGCACAGAGCCCCCTTCTAACCTTACGCAAGCATGATGGCTTTCTTGCTTTGGAGCCTTCTTTTATATTTGAACTCATAGTGGCTCACTTTTGTTAGTTTTCTTTTTATAAGTACTGGAATTAAATGGACACAACCAGGTTGGTGCCCCAACATTTTTTCGTGATTCCTGTGAGTGACTTACTCAACCACGATACATATAGTTTAGGACATATTTAATTGTTTATGCTCAAATATGATTTTGTTATTATTAATTTATTGTCTCATTTCACAATGAAGGTGTTTATTTACAAATATTGTTTTATCTACTAGCTGAAGTACCTGCCATCGCCAGTACAATAAATTGGGAAAAACTTTCTTTTTGAAATTAAACCTAACCCATGATTAGACAAAAAGACATTCTCTTAGAGAAAAGCTGTAATCTTGTGGGACAATGCCAAGTTAACTGAGAAGAAAACTCTGTATGCACCTTCTGTTTTAGGCACTACAAAACTGTGGGTGTGTTAAGGATGATATTCTACAACTGCTATGAATTGCAGTCAGTGAATAGGAGCTGTTTTTGGAGTTGTCCTCCTCCAATTATAACGCCTCTTTCCAATATGACATACAGCCTGTATTTTAAGTTGGACCAATAGCAAGGCAAGGGGAAAAATTTTGTGAAAATCACTTCAGCTATCTTTGCATGATTAGCAAACAAACAGAAATGGTTTACGATTTTATTTATATAGATTTAATTTTGTCCAGAATTTTCCTCTATTTGGCGATTCTAAATTGGCCCTAGTGTGTGCTTGGTGTGTTTGTTTGTGTGTCCTGCGGTGGGTTGGCACCCTGCCCAGGATTGGTTCCTGCCTTGTGCCCTGTGTTGGCTGGGATTGGCTCCAGCAGACCATCGTGACCCTGTGTTTGGATTCAGCGGGTTGGACAATGGATGGATGGATGGATGGATTTTCCTCCATATCGACCATCGTAAGGCTACTCCACTAAAAGGTGTCAGCTTTAATCCTCATCATTCATTCTCTCAGTGGTCTTCATTGAATCATTCCCTCAACCCCAGGTGTAGAAAAATTTCAGAAAATTTGGACCTGTAAAGCACTTTAGAAGGCTATTCACAGAGGAAAATTGTAACATAAAATGAAATCTGCATTGTTTTCTACTCACAAAGATAAAAAAAACAACACCAGAATCCAGGGGGTAGCTTTACCCTGTATCAACCCCTTTGACATGCTTCCATCCTTTTAGGATAAGTTGCTCTGCCATGGCAAATGATTTGTTAAAAAAGAAACCACTAGGAGCCATGAGCAGTGACTTCAGCCGCAATTGTTTTGTGAAACTTTCAAATGTGCAGTTCTCTTTCATATCCAGGCATAAGCAGTCAGTTGCGAAGACTTAACCTGAGCTCCTGAATTGAGAACACTGAAGTTTACCATCCCAGCTGTCTGGATCCACTCCTGCTGAGGCCTAATCCTTAGTGCACTCTGAGCAAATGGAATGAACTCATCTCCTGCCTGAGAAATGCTGCAGATGAATTATTCACCTCCCTGTTTTCACTCTCCGGAGCACACCCTGTCAGTTGCTATTGCACATACAACATGATGTGATGCAAACTTATAACACAAGACATTACAGCTTCCAACTGCAGTTTCTCAAAAAAAAAAAAGGACTTGAATACATGCAACATTCATCAATTCTGTCAAAATATGTATGGATTGGTTTATTTTAATTAGTGCTGGGCAACAATTAAAATTTTTAACCGTGATTAATCAGAGACAATCATAATAATCACATTGTTATGCACATAATTCAATAATGAACTCAAAAGTAGTGTATTGCGTGTATTTGGTTTGCAAACACTTTAAACAAATAAGGTGCTTTTTAACAGCAGTATTCCATTTACATAGTAGCAGTTAATATATTTCTTGTAAATCTCAACTTAAACATTAATGCAATCAAATCAAATATAAAACCAAAGCTATTTGCCACTGCCATGGCATTAATGTTTTATCTAATTTGTTATAGAAAAACAAGTTACCCTCAGAGTCCAGAGCCACAATCACAACATTATAACGGGCACCTTCTGAGCAACAGCAAGTTAACATTTCTAAATCTGTTTTCCTTAATTTTATCTGAACAGATATCAGCAGAAACATTTTCTTTTATCAGGGAGCAGAATAAACAGTCTATGTTCAGTAGCAGCTCTTTGAGGGCTAATATTTTTTCCAAAAGACTCAGTTTTCTGAAAAGCGCACAAAGCATTGGTCAGTCAGTCAGTCATTGTCCAACCTACTATATCCAAACACAGGGTCACGGGGGTCTGCTGGAGCAAATTCCAGCAAACACAGAGTGCAAAGTAGGAACAAATCCCTGGGCAGGGCGCCAGCCCACTGCAGAACACACACACACACACACTAAGTACAATTTAGGATTGCCAATGCACCTAACTTACATGTCTTTGGACTGTGGGAGGAAACCGGAGCACTCAGAGGAAACCCACGCAGACACGGGGAGAACATGCAAACTCCATGCAGGGAGGACCCAGGTAGTGAACCCAGGCCTCCTTACTGCGAGGCAGCAGCGCTACCACAGCACCACTGTGCTGCCCCAAAGCAATGGTTTCACACATAAATCAACATAAAACGTCTGTTACTGCCTGTTATGCCTGCTGTTGGCGCCAGTTTGCAGTTTACAGCAGCAGCGGCTGAGCGGGATGTACAGCTCAACGGCCAGAAGGAATGCACAGTGAACCGGCTGCCTGGGTGTCTTTGTGAGAAAGGTGCATGGGGGTGGCAGTTGCAGTGAGACGCAATATGGTTTGTACCTCCTGTCATCATAAGTGTCTGTCCTCCCAGGCGAATGTTGCCATAGGTGCATCAGCTACACGAATGTGTTCAGCACCACGATCAGTTGGGGACCAATCAGCTAATGCCGGTACCTCACTGTCGTTTCAATCTACATCTCCAGATCATTTACATCAAAATCAGAGTTCAACAAATCAGAATGCAATTCAGCGATAATACGAAAAAAGTTTTGCTTTAAGCATTCACTTTAGTATCTTTCCACATGCCTCTCCACATGTTTGCTCTGCGCTACTCATGCAAGCGCAGGAAATCGAGGTCAAATCAACAAAGCTAACTATCCTTCTAGCAAAAGCGTATCGAAAAGCACTGTAACAAGAAGATCACTGATCTCTATCGATCGCTAGCGAGATTGAGGCTTTCAAAATAATAATAATAACAAAAACTGCATTAACGCATGATAAAATAATTGTCAGCATTAATTAATTAATGTGTTATTGAGATAATAACGCGTTAACTTGCCCAGCCCTAATTTTAATAAATGTATTTATGGAGAAGGTATTTATGTAAATAACAGTTGCATTCTCTAGTAAATTTCATGGGTGGTCCAGTGCATTACATTTCTTCCTCATACCTCTAATAAAACTCTATTGTAGGGCCAGCCCATTCACTGTCTTTGTGGACTTTGCTTGTTCTCCCTGTATGGTAATGACATTTTCACCAAGGAGTATTGGCTTGGAGTGCATCTGACTATCTATGTGGACAGCACTCCTCCAGGACTGGTTTCTTTCCTCTCATCTGATAATGTCAGTTCTCTCTATTACCTTAACATTCTTTTTAGACCATTCCGAGAATAGAAAACAAGTGCATTGTGGTGGTGAAGAGGCTGATCCTTAAAACCCAATGGTGCCCTTTCAGTTCCAGCCTCTAACTCATTGTGTGATCGCATGCCACTTAGCCTACCTGTGCTCCAACTGTAAAATAAAGAATTGTATTAAATCTCAGAATGTGCAGTGTGCCATGGTATGATGCTTCATAATATAAAGGCTCTATAAAAATAATGCGATATAATTATAATCCTTACACATTGTAGTAATCTCACATTTCTATGTACAGGAATTGTGTCTTTGAAACTGATTTGTGGAGGTTTCTAACCATTTTTTTTACTAGCCATGCTACCTGTCGGTGAATGTTAATAGAATTATTTTTAAATATTTGCCTTCAGTGCCTTTCCATGGTGTCCAATTGTGTCTTCTGCCAGACCCATATCCCCATTGACCTGCACTCCTTCTCAAGCACATTCCCATAAAGCCTGCTTCTCTGACTCAGCCTCCTGTCCAGTTTTATATTTCCAATGCCTGAAGGTGACTCTCTCAGCTTGCCTCCTAAGCCATATCTCTTCCTCATGTGTCTAACACTTGCATTTCATCTTTCAATTGCGTCACCACTGCCAAACTGACCAATCACACCAAATCCAAACTGACCAATCATGTTGCTTTAAGGGACAGAACACACACACACACATACACACACAGATCTTAGTGTTTTATTATATAGTCAATTTCATTTTGTTCCATGCTTTTGTTTATGTGACATGTGAAATATGTCACAATACCGTAATTAGCACTTTCTGACATGTCTGTTGTTCTGTGTTTAAGTATCCCTTGGTTGGATAAACTTCAAAAATGTTTAGCAATAGTTTGCAATTTAAGTAGGGTTAGGATTATTTTGTTTATTTTAGTTTTCTTTCTAACTTGGACTTTGAGCTCTGGTTTAACCCTGTGTGCTTAGATTACTTGTGTTTCTTTTTGATCTCCCAGTTTCAAACTGACCCGGCCCTTACTATGACTCTCATTTTGAGTTATCATCTTTCCATCTTATCTTGTCTCTTACAATAATCAATGGAGACTTTGCCTCATAACATAACGAGAGATCAGGAGCAACCCTGAGGTAAGAAGCATGGTGAGAGACATAACACATCTTAATGAAACCCCAACCTTAAAACAAACTTTAAAAAAAACTTTATCAAAACAAACAAGAATTGTTAGAAACTGCCATAAATCACATGAAAACTAAAAACCCACATATAGAAATGTGTAATAATTTCCCATATTTTGACTCAGAGGCCAAAAAATTGACTCCCGTAGTTTAATTCAGTACCAATGGATTCTGATTGCTCTTTCTATATCCCTTTCCACAGCAAACTTCAAGACTGCAAGAATTTAGGGTTACCTGCCCTCTGATGGGGCAGCAGCAAGTGGTCAAAAAGTTTGCTTTGTTCTAGCATTTCCAGTTATTAAATGTTTCTGTTATTGATGGAATAATATTTAGCAGATGTTATTTTGCAAGTTATAAAAAACTGAATGAATGAACAGAAAACCCAAGGCATTAAGATCTAACTATTTCATGCTTAATTTGGAAACCCCAAGGCAGATGTCATCGCAGACATTTTCTTGCTCTACAGACAGAGAACAGCAGCCCATTTCACACATTCTGCTGTAACTGGCCAGCTCCACTAGTCTCTAACTGGGAAATCATTCAGGATGTGTGGTGAGGGATGAAGTCTTTAATCAATATGAATGTATTAACTAATTTAGCAGTTTATTATAGCCTCTTTATCCTTTGGAGCTAATGGGATACAGTTCTGTCAAAGGTCCTCTATATCAAACCTGCCCCACTTAATTCATCTCTCTTATTTTGGAAATCTTTGGAAGGTAATTAATAGGCATCAGCTGTTTATGAATGTTGCTTATTGACAAGTACAAAGCAATCTTATTATATTACACCAATTCAGCCTATTGACTTTTAAATGAGGTCCAAGTGCTCTCCCATCATTTTTTTTAAGAAATCAGTAATTCTGATTGGCTGCAGTCTGACATTGAGTTATTAGGAAAACTTTTTTTGGGTGGTCTTTAATGTTGGGTAGTGTGGTCTTCAAAAGACTTCCTATTAAAAAATATATTGAACCTACAGGGAGATGGTGAACGCTGATAAGGAGATACTGAACATCTTCAAATATGCTTCCATGCATTGTGAGCTATCTGAACTGCAGTTCAAAATGTCTCTAAATGACGTCCTGTAAAATTAAAAATGTTTTCAAAGACACTTCCTTGTTGATTTTCAGACATCTTGAAATGAATTTGAGATATTGTGAAAGTAACGTTTTTACTACTTTTTGGATATCTGAAAATGTGTTTGCATCCATTCTTCAATCCATCCATCCATTTTCTGCCACTTGTTTGGGGAATTATAAGACCACCTCCACGAGGAGTCCATATAGACTTCTATGGAAAGTCAAATCAAGGACTCCATAATCTCACCCAAAAATGGGAAAATGTATTTGCAATATCTTGAAATGCAATTGGAATATTTTTAGAAGATATGGCAAATGTCTTTAAAGGTAAATAACCCTATTTTGAGGTATCTGTAAACAAGTTCAAAATGTAAACTGCATTTAGTCTATTCGCTCATGTCTCTAAATGTAAATTCTGCATGCCATAGGAGGAGCTGTCCATGGTAGAATTCTGATTTATTTTTCTGTCAGAAAGACCTGCACCTGGTTGTGACTTTCATTGAAATATCACATTCTAGTAGTTGAATATTAAATGTAGTGGATTTCAATATCTAAATTCAGGCTAAGGAGTCATGGCTGTTTCAGACAAATCACTGAGGAGTGGCAGCTCTCTCTGTCAGTCTCGTTGCTGCCTCTGCTCTGCTTGTGTTCTCTGCATCTGCTGATGGGTGCTGCGCAAAAGGAAATGTGCTTTACTTACATTATAATGGGGATACATGGTAAGGTACTATATAGCATAATGAGTTTTGCAGTCTGGGAAATGTAGATACTCTTGCAGGAATCAGAAGCAGCACAAGTGCAATAGTTTAGTCAGACCATTCTAGCCAAACGTACGTTTTTCTTGCCTACAATCTGTTGTGAAGAAAACAGATTGAGAAGCAGTCTGTTCAGAAACAAAATAATTTGCAAAAATGAAGGGAAAAAAAAATTCTGACATTGTAGCAGGTGGTTGCACAGAAACAATTTACAGTTTCTCTATAAATTAAATGAAAATGGTCCTCCTCCTGCTGAAGCTAAATATACTGACACCACCTGACATCAGCTGGTCTGTGCATGAGATGCATGGACAGGTTGGGTAAGTGTCTCAATAACAGAGTCGAAGTCATGCATAACTTTGTAGATGTAATATAGGTCATTGAAATCAGAATAATGGGTGTTACTTACACATGAGCATAATGTGAGCTGAGATGTCTGATTTTCCTCTTTGAACAGATTAGTAGGTATACTGCTTAATACCAGCTTTATAACCTCAAATAGCATCAGTGAGGATGCTAGACAACAGTACAAAATACAATGGTTACAATTGTTATCCACAGTGTACTGATGTAAAGTCAGTAGGGGGGACTCTTTCTTTAGGCCCATAGCTTTGTGGAGCAGTCCATTCTATAGAACAGGGGTGTCAAACTCCAGTCCTGGAGGGCCACAGTGCAGGTTGCAGGTTTTCATTCTAACCATCTTCTTAATTAGTGACCAGTTTTTGCTGCTAATTACTTATTTTAATTAACTTGACTCAGGCCCTTTAGTTGTTTCTTTTTCCTTAATTAGCAGGCAAACAATAATGAGACACAAAACAAGCCACCACATTACACAATATCTGAAAATAAAGAAAGTTGAAGGTCTCAGTAAGGTTGATCTCTCAGGTCACCAAAACACTTTGACAATGTTCTTATGAAAAACAGAAAATCAACAGTTTTGGAAATGTCAGCTGTGGCAGAACGAGAACAACAACAAGCCGTGGAATTAAATAATGATTTTAATTAACAGCAAGAATTGGCTCCTCATTAAGAAACTGGTTGGAGTTTGAAGCCCCAGTTTAGCTGGTCATCTGTTGGCTCATTCCACGTCTCATTTCTGTTTGGCTGCATTTTAATGAGGAAACTAATCAATGCAGAGGACTGAATCCTTCTAACAGGGCTATTAAAATGTGAATTTGCAGTGAAAACAGGTCACTAATTAGGAAAAGGGTTAGAATGAAAACCTGTAGCCGCTACGGCTCTCCAGGCCTGGAGTCTGACACCCGTGCTATAGAAGGTCCCATACTTTAGTAAAGACATCAAAATGATGTCATGGATCCCTGAAGCCGGGGTGGGCGATATGGCCAAATGTCCATATTATGTTATAATTATTTCTTGTGATGTTTTTGGAAGATACCAATATAGTGAATTCGTATATACATTTCAGACTAAAACATTTTTAACAAATAACAAATGTATTACTGATTAATCTAATTATTGTAATGGATAATGTAATTAACACAGACACACCTCTTATTCATCATAATGCTTATTAACACTTTAATAAATTTGATTGCAGGTATTCATTCCCACCTCACTCACTCACTCACTCACGCACACCACTAAGCCCAGACCATCACAGCTTTACTCCATTGACAAGTCAATCAAATTGCACACATCTGATTGCATTTGTCTGTCTTTGAAGTACTCATCAATCATGTGGCATCACACAGCCAGTCATTTGCATCTTTTTCAACACCTCATTTAACGTGTAGTTCACTTGTCATTTACATAAAACATCCTTCCACCACTTTTTGAGGTTAGGATTGTGGGAGGAGTCAAGACAACTAAAGAGTAAGTGTGTCTTGTAGTTTCCATGTTGTGTAGCATGAATGCTATGTAATGCTGCCGGCTACATCCAGACCCTTCTCAGAGATTTCACTGTTTAAATCTTGTGACATTAAATGCACTCAGACCGGCTGTTTAGCAGGATTCCTGAATTACAGTCTACAGTGTTGCCAACAAATTTTCAGGGGAAGTTGCTATTGGCAGGTAGCTAAAACTTGTTAGATGGCACGATGTCATCACGTGATGACATCATCATGCAGTAACGTGAAATTGCTCAAATGAACTCAAATGAAATAACAGAGTTGTATAAAGAGCTTGTGATGTTTCAGTGAGTCCTAAATAAAATCCCAGTTTGTCCACTTTAAAATATTCAAGTTTTGCCTACTTTACGTGCAGTGTGGTGGATGAGTTGAGAACCTTAAAGGCATCTTGTTCTACAGTGTCTTTAGAATATTAACAGCCAATGTTTTTTTAATACTTGCTTTATGCTGGTCAAGGTCAAGAAAAGCAGGAAGCAAATCAAGTGCCAAAGGGCACAATGACATGCTAAAAATGCAAAGAGGTGTCGAACATGTGTGCAGAGGGGGATCCTTCAAGGCTTTGATAATGTAAGCAGTGCCACTACGGTAAAAACCTTATCTTTCAATTCATAGCCAGAAGATACCTGACAATGCCATTGCAAACCTCTCAAGCCCTACCTTTCCTTGGCTTGGCACATATAAACGGCAGCCCACAGAAGAAGTGATAGAGTAGTGAGACAACTCATACTTAAGAATGCTTTTTGATTGTTAGCAGTGGCCAAGATTTATTCTGTACAACTTACAATTTGCATTTATCTTCTTTTCATTTAAATAGGGAATTCCATGTTGATACTGCAACATTTGAACCTGTGCTTATCCATCATTTCACAGATGTCACAAACAAAAGTGACGCCAAGGGGTGAACAGATAAAAATGTATGGGCAAATGTCCACCAGCCATTCTCATAAGTGAAAACTTTGGATTAACAAGCTCTTTGGGACATTCTAATTCAACAGGTCCAACTAAATACATGGAGGGCGAAGTCGCAGCTTAAAATAATAAAGAGGTCCCCGTCGATGCATGAATGTGACATTGGCCAGAAACATGCCTGCTTTTTGTTCATTCGGCTTTCTTTTTAGCAGGTGACCAGGACAAAGAAAGCTCATACAGGACTTACTAAGTGGCTTGTTATACAGGGTGGTCCAGATCTAATGATGCAGATCCAGATCGTCTGGATGACTTTGATTTATGCGGGGATGATTCCAGTTCGGTGCGAAGGCAATTCTTTATGTTGTCGGTTCGCACACTTCTCAATGGTCTGGGATTTTTTAGGTTATTTTCTATGTAATAAACCTAATAATTTATAGTGTAATGAAACTTACATAATTAGATCTGGACCACCCTATATATGCACTTAGGGATCTAGCTGTGAAACGTGTTATTGTTACCAATGTGCAGCAATTTTCTTCCAGTTGCCTTATGTACATCCCACAATTCCCCTCACCCAACTTCATTTAACCCGTGTCATAGTCTCACTGTTCTCAAACTTTTCCTTCCCTTCTTTTTGAGTCTGTCTTGAGATTTCTTCAGGGAACTCCTGAATCCATCTTTGCATGGATTTATTAATCCATCAATCTAATTAACTAATCAATCTATATAATTCAGCTCCAGGGTTGTACGGAACTTGAGTATGGAGTTCTTGAGTCTGTCCTAGCAGCATTCGGAAATGAAGAAACCATCCAGTAAAATCCCACCCCTTGATGTCCTTCTTTTGCAGCTACCATACTGTCATTAACAGTCAGTGCCAATACTATGACTGTCTTAATATAAATTTGATAAATTCTGGTGAATCAGCCCAATAGGCAAGCCTCTTTGCCGTGGCAATGCAATAAAGAATACAGTAGGGTGCATTATCTGGTTAGAAGCTAAATGACATATAGAAACAGATCAAGAAGAACAACAAAGTTGTAGCACGCACACCATATCACTTATCAACAGCCCTGCCTTCCTTCCACTGTGCGATCGCCTCTCTCTGCCAATTCCCATCTTCAGTTAACCTTTGTGGAAAATTAAGCTGACGTCTGCTATGTGTTAGTTTATAATGAAAATTCATTTCAGCTTTCTTGTCATCTCTTAGCTTCTGGCAAATAAAAGCAGCTGTGCAATGAACGCTCTGGCGGGATTCAAATGTGTGTTGTAAACAGACCTGAGCTGAGAAACGAAGGCAGTGTGCAGCTCTGCTCATCTTCACTGAAGTAAATGATGGAAACTGATTGATCAGATGCAACCCCAACATCTGTACCAGATGCTGTCCATTATGCTCTGACTAAATTCACCCATCAAAGCCAATGAGTTATTATATTTATGTGGATTGAACTTACACCCAGGGATTCTCATTCCATAATAACTGCACAACAGACAAAATGAACAGGATTAATTGCCTTAATAGCTTAAAATCTGATCAGAGTGCTCCCAAGATGACTGCCATGAGAACCATTAAATCTTCCTACTTTAGACATCAGGTGGTCTTTTGCTCCTTCCTCTGCCAGACATGGATCCTTCCAAATGCAGCGTCTATCTCCTCTTTAACATTCATGAAAGTTAGTGTGGTATCATTCTTGGCAATCAAAGTCTTTGATTTTAAATATAAGGAAGATTTGCTTTGCTTCACTATACCGATACATTTATAGAAATCCTAAAATAAAAAAAAATATCTCCACTTTTGGAACAAATAGTTTAAGAAAATGAAAAGGCAAATGAACCTCCAATAAATGAACATGAAAACACAAAATCCCAAAGAAAGGTAGAATAACTTGCTATCAATAACATATCCTTGCAAATAACAGTAATAAAAATGGTAAAACGCTAAAATCTTTCTTTAAATAAAGATATTGAGGATAGCAGAGATAATGAAGATGTACACTAATAAAAATTAATGAGAGGATGCCTGAAACAGCATTTGTGACTCATTTTCTTTTCTTCCAATACACTCCTGTAGTGGTCATGTATCACACATATTTTAGGTAGTATGGGCCACAGTAGACAAACAGAATGTTGTGATTGCAGGCCCATGAAGCTTTAAAAGATCATTACAGCTCAGAACCAAGCCTATAAAGCTTTTAGCACACCTCAAAACTCAAATGGATCTTGGCTGTGAAACAAAAGGCTGGTTTGGGCCTGCACCATCAAGAAGGCCAGGTTATAGATTTATAAAACCTGTGTACACAGAAAAAGAGGCCTGATATGTGCACACTCAACTTTCTACACAAAAATGTAGACTTATGAACAATATTTTATGGGAGAACTTGCAACACCCTTGATCAAGTAGGAAAAATGCAGACAAACCCGCTCATGATGATTCATTCCCACAATTATTCAAACTGCTGAACCATTATTACTCATGTGTTTGTTGATGAGACAAACATATTAATCCTCAAAAATAATGAATATGGTGTACAGAATCTGTTTTAGCTGTCTTTTAAGATGGCCCTTGGCTAAGTAATTGCACTGAAGCACTGACTTGTTTTTTCCTCAGTTTATACCTGTTGTCACTTCTCAGGATGAGAAACTAATGCAGTTACTTGTTGTCAATAACTTCATTAAGCAAAAACTCTGGTCTACCACGCTTGAGCAGGCCAGGCCCAAACACGGTTTACCTGTTCTGAAGCACATGTGATATGGCTACTGGCAATAGAAAAATAGAGAAAATCAGCAGATTTAAAAAAAATTACAAAAAAAAAAAAAAAACTAAAGAAAATAAAAGTAAGAACTAGGGAATGAACCATGATTAAACCATAACACGCAGACACAGAAATATGCTTATGTGTTGTCATGGTGCGCTCCTCCTTGTGACATGAGAGCTACGACATCAGGTAAATCCCAATTATACAGATAATAAACTCTTGATGCCTCAGAGCCTGTTGTTCTCTCTCTTCCCAGAGTGCTGTCTGGCAAGTTGGTCAAGAAAGAAGTTATAAAAAGAAACTGAATATGGAGAAATGATGAAACAATGTTTATAGATGTGCTAGAGTACAGTACAGGGAAGTCAAAATGACACTGCTTCTAAACTAATAAATTAATGAAAATGAAAATCAAAAATAATGTGGTAAAATTTGTTAACAAATAATCTCAAAAACAATAAAAAAGCTACTGCACATCCAAAGATTTGGACAATGGAAGTTACAGTAACTGACACATTGCTGACATGACAGGTTGTGACATCCCATTGTCACATGGTAGGTAGAATAGCAACTACAAGCAAAGTAGCACAAAATCGTCCATAATAAAACGAAAATGATGGTGCATCAAGACTTAAAATATTTTTAAGGTACTGAAAATTACCTCAGAAAAGAAAGACAATTACTAAATTGAATTCCACATAGATAGAGCTTTATTTGTTACTTGGGTAAATCTGAAGCTCAATAAATAAATACATATTGTCACAGATGAGCGGGGACACTGCCCGGCCGGAACGCCTGGATTGTCATCGAGTCGGACAATACTTCTCCTTGGCCACGAGAGGGCAGCCACCCGGGTCTAATTGGGTGCCACAGAGACGGAGCTGGGACACTCAGTATGAGAGGACGTGGCCACCGCCAGGGGGCGCCTGGACAATTAGAGAAGCCTGGATGGCAACATTTCCGCCACACCCGGAGTGCTTCCAGGTGCTTTCCTGACACTTCCATCACACCAGGAAGTGACTTCAAGAGGAGCACTTGGGGCTCATCCGGGTCATGATAAAAGGGGATGCCTCCTTCCAGTAGAGGAGCCAGAGTTGGGAGGAAGGAGACAAAGCTTGTGAGGAGGGACAGGAGGTCAAGAAAAGAGAAAGAAGAAGAAGAGTTGGTGATTGAAGGCATTGTGGTACTCAAAAAGTTAATAAAGAAGTGTGTTTTGGACATTCTGGTGTCGGTCTGTCTATCTGGGGGTACGCTTTCCACAATATACTGTATTATAACAAACAGCTCTCCCAAAACACACCAGAATGACTAAAAGGAAAGAAAGCTAAAAAGAAAGAAAAGCATTTGGTTTGTAAAAAGAAAAAGTAGAAATATGTGAAATAAGCACAAAGAAAAAAATAAAACTGTTTATAATTATGGCAGCCATAACTAGACGCCACCCTCAGCCAGTCAAGCCCAAGAAGGGTCGCTGGATGCCAAGAACCCAAAGGCCTTCCAGAGAGAACAACATTCCAGAGAAGCTGCCTAAGTGAAGAAGATACTCTGAGAAGAGTGTGTTTTTGATGCAATGATGAACTTTAAGCAGCAGACTGTGTGGACCAGAACAGCTTCAAGAGCTGATAAACTGTGGTAAGGAGGGAGAGAATGGCTGCTAACTATAATGCAAATGAGTAGAAAGTGTCTTGGAATTGAGTAACTGGGCTACAGACCCTTTTCTGTTCCTATTTTGGGAAACAAACTTCTCTTTTTGTGTAAAAGAAAACTAAATAATGGTTATAACATGAGATTTTTCTCTGGATAACTGAGAACGCATCAGCAACCACAGTGCAAATTGGCATTTAGAGATACTGCAATTGTCTTCCCTCCCATCACCAGCAGGTCTTTATCATAGTTAACGACATGAATCTAACAGATTTTTCACAAAAAAACCATAGCCTGACATTGCACTCTACTCCTCCATACACTCATTCTCAGGTTTAAAGGTAAGAATCCAAAAACCAGAGTACAAAAATTCTTGGCATTGTTTATCATTTGCTTTCCTATTTGATACTCACTTTCACTTTTTAAAGACAAGATGAAATTGGTTGACAATTTTTGGATTTAGTGAGGTTTAATTTTAGCAATGTTATTAATTACTTGACTTTTTCAATGTGTCCATAACATATCAAGTCGACACAAACATGCCTTGAGTTTTTTTGATTCTAGGACTGAATAAATACTGAGAAAGCCGTACCCACCTTTCTTTGGGGATTTGTTGGTTTAATAGTCTTGCTCAATCGGTTTACTTCTTATGATATACCAGGGTATACAGTAACTGAAGCAACACATTGAAATGAGTCAGCTGCTTGAAGATTCTATACAAGAATCAAACAAAAAAGCAAAGAGCCAATGTATCAAACTGAGTGTGTCACTGAGGTTTATTCAAAGATGAGCACCACCTTGCCAATGGAAGCCTTGGAGATTCGCAGACAGGAGACACACCTGGGAGCTGCTAAAAACCATAAGAGCAGGCCATCACTCATCACTGTTCACAAAGTGCAGGGATCAGCAAAAAAGTCTCAGCAATTCTTTTCAAGAGATCCTAATTGAGAGCTTTGGGACGTTATACATTCAATTAGAAGCTCACAGGATTTGTTATGTTATATCTGCTTCTTGCATTCAGACCCTATTCTTTATAAAGAACTGAGGATGATGGGGAAAAAAGTGCTAGGAAGTGAGCAACACTCTACATTGTACTAACTGTATGAAATCTGATTTGGCACAGTTTTCAAATAGACTGCCACAAATTCATCTGGCACAATTCACTAAAATTGGCATTGTAGAAAAGCCCCATCAGTGGAAATTCTGAAACTACCTCATCCGTATCAAAGCACAGTTAATGTTATAATTAACACTTGCCGTTTAAGAAATCATCAACAACCATATGATTAAATATTTCCAGGTCTTGCCCATGCTATTTAGACTGACCAAGCTGACATTAAAAATGCATCCTGTGCTTTGAGCAATCCTAAATGTCAGGCCTGACCACGTGTCAAAGTAGACAGAATAACTTAAATCACTTGCACAGTTCATTGCGTTAATAATTCAAAGTTTCAGTAATATGTTTGCACCATCACCAGGCATGTTCAATCCAATCCATGATGATATTATGTATTGGACAGGCCTACAGTTTACACAAATTTAGACTTTGGGAGTTTGGAGCCTAATCAGAGGCACAACACGTCCTACAGAGAAGTGCATATTCACAAATTTGGCGACCTTTGGCGTGCCATTGTGGACATGAACGGAAGAAGTTTTGAAGAACGTCACATGAATAGTGTAAATATACATTATTACCGTAAATAATTGTTACATTTGTACTTTGATTTGATGTCAACATTTTTTGAAGTTTGAACTCATAAACGGTAAATCATAGCAATTCTGTTGTTAAGTTATGGTCCCCGTTAGTCAGCAAACGCCAAATATTTGAATAATTTAGCCCTTTTTATGCTCTCATCTTACAACGCCATGTTGGCCAGTAGCAGCGGATCCGGCAATCATTATAAGAGTGGTACTGCTAAACGTAAGGCACATCTGCAACAGGATTCAAAAAACGCTAAGCTTCTACCTTTTTCAAAATTGAGCAAGGGCCAGCGGTGTTAACTGAGAATGCTGATGCTGGTGAACCGTCACAACGGCCACAAGCAGGTTATGCAGACAGTGCAGTGAGTGAAATGGTTGCAACTACAGAGTCTAGAAGTAGCGATACAACTGTTTAGATCAGGTGCTATCTGGTAAAACTCTTAAAAATGGAGAAACTACTAAAGACAAACAAGCAATATATACACTCACCTAAAGAATTATTAGGAACACCTGTTCAATTTCTCATTAATGCAATTATCTAATCAACCAATCACATGGCAGTTGCTTCAATGCATTTAGGGGTGTGGTCCTGGTCAAGACAATCTCCTGAACTCCAAACTGAATGTCAGAATGGGAAAGAAAGGTGATTTAAGCAATTCTGAGCGTGGCATGGTTGTTGGTGCCAGACGGGCCGGTCTGAGTATTTCACAATCTGCTCAGTTACTGGGATTTTCACACAACCATTTCTAGGGTTTACAAAGAATGGTGTGAAAAGGGAAAAACATCCAGTATGCGGCAGTCCTGTGGGCGAAAATGCCTTGTTGATGCTAGAGGTCAGAGGAGAATGGGCCGACTGATTCAAGCTGATAGAAGAGCAACTTTGACTGAAATAACCACTCGTTACAACCGAGGTATGCAGCAAAGCATTTGTGAAGCCACAACATGCACAACCTTGAGGCGGATGGGCTAAAACAGCAGAAGACCCCACCGGGTACCACTCATCTCCACTACAAATAGGAAAAAGAAGCTACAATTTGCACAAGCTCACCAAAATTGGACAGTTGAAGACTGGAAAAATGTTGCCTGGTCTGATGAGTCTCGATTTCTGTTGAGACATTCAAATGGTAGAGTCAGAATTTGGCGTAAACAGAATGAGAACATGGATCCATCATGCCTTGTTACCACTGTGCAGGCTGGTGGTGGTGGTGTAATGGTGTGGGGGATGTTTTCTTGGCACACTTTAGGCCCCTTAGTGCCAATTGGGCATTGTTTAAATGCCACGGGCTACCTGAGCATTGTTTCTGACCATGTCCATCCCTTCATGACCACCATGTACCCATCCTCTGATGGCTACTTCCAGCAGGATAATGCACCATGTCACAAAGCTCGAATCATTTCAAATTGGTTTCTTGAACTTGACAATGAGTTCACTGTACTAAAATGGCCCCCACAGTCACCAGATCTCAACCCAATAGAGCATCTTTGGGATGTGGTGGAACGGGAGCTTCGTGCCCTGGATGTGCATCCCACAAATCTCCATCAACTGCAAGATGCTATCCTATCAATATGGGCCAACATTTCTAAAGAATGCTTTCAGCACCTTGTTGAATCAATGCCACGTAGAATTAAGGCAGTTCTGAAGACGAACGGGGGTCAAACACCGTATTAGTATGGTGTTCCTAATAATCCTTTAGGTGAGTGTATATGACCAAGCAATTTCCTATCGACAAGGCAAATTTCTTGGAGCCATTGACACCTGACTTTATGATGTCCATTTTCTCAGAACTTGTGTAAAAACATGTTGATTGTGTAATAGTATCCTGTCAGCTGGTGTTGTCGTTTTAATTTGCTACAAAATGAAACTGCTTTGTTTTACAGCACAGAACAGTTTCTACTTTCTAGTTTGCATTACATTTTAATCATCTTCCTTCACAAAGTTGTCTTTTGAAAAATAAGCGGGTCCACATCTTGCATATATTTATGTACTACTACTACAACCCACACCTTCCACACTCTATTCTCACAATTTATTTTGTTTTTGATAACTTACAGCTGTTGTAATAAAGCAATTAAAAAAATGATTACAAATTCCATTTAGAGAGCTGGTTTGTTTGTCACCAGCATGTGATCTGATAGTGTCGTGGTCCTGGTCACCACTGCCGAGCCGGCCCCTAGGATCTTGTGTCAAATAAATTACTAACGGTTATGTTAGATGGGAGGGGCCCACCTCAGGGCGCTGCACAGTCCAGCAAGCTAGCTACGCTACTGGCTAGCGCAATAATCATGTGAGCACAACACTGCAAGAAAACACAAGCAATGATCATGTGAACACAACACTAGATAGAAACTACAACAAAACAGCTTCTATAAAAACTCACAAAATGAAATGTGGAAGAGAATAAAGTACAAAATGGTGATACAAACACCATAAAAATGAATAACATTAATAAGTTAAAAATGGCTAAACTTATATGAAACCAATGCCAAAGAGTACAATTGTGTAAAAATGATGGCAGCTGAATCTAATAGTCATGTGAAATTCAATGCATGTTGTGAGACCATTGTGAAATGAACCCATTATTAAGTGGTAACCTGGAACAGCAGTGGTAACAAAACCAAAAACCAGGCCTCATTCCTCAGTGGATTCATACCTTTTTGGACCTTAAATGGGTTCAATGTTCATGTCGGAGAAAAGAGTAGGGTGGTGTACCTAAGCTTAGCTCTGTTTCTCTCTTTTGTGCACAGTATATATCTAGCCTAGACTTGCCACTAAACAATGTGGATAGAGACCAAGAAGAAAATATCAAGGAGTTAACAAGAGATCAAATATGAAAATGTTAAAATATTCATCTGTTATTAAATCTGCCCAATCCAATTTAGCGTCACTTAAGAATCAACAAAGAATATTCTGACAGTCCACCACAGAGCATAAATACTGGATACAAGATCAGTTTGCCAATTAAACTTGAATAGCCATGCACAACATTCTCAGATGAGTTAAATGAATTCTGGGTTGCAGAAGGCAGGAAGCCCGTCCATTACTGGGCTCACTCACTCACACAGTGACAATTTAGAATTGGTACTTGACTTAACACACATGTCTTTGGGAATGTAGGAAGAAAACTAGAGCACCGGGAGGAAAAAAACACATGGAGAATTGTGCAAATAGATAAGATTAAGACACTGGATATTATGCACCCAGCATGCTGGATCCATGAGCCAGCAATACTAACCTCTGTTCTAATAAAAAATGAATAAATATGACAGAACAAGCCTTTTAAAAGTAATTTCATATAAATTACATATTTCACCACTGATTTTGTATTGAATACAATAGCTAGATGCAGACCATCAAAGACTTAAATTGTGTCCTATTAAGCTTCTTCTTTGCCATCATCATTTCAAAAGAAATCTAATTAAAGGTAGTTAAATTAATTCATTTTTATAAAATATCTGTTTTTCCAGTGCTCAAATTTTCTTTTTCCATTTATTGATATTTACATATTAAATACATGGTTAATGCTACAATGATTTTCAATTTCAAGTATCTTGACAGTTGTGTAAATAAATTCCTGCAATTCTTTATTCTTTAAGCATAAACCTGTATATGACAATTTTCTGTTGATCTTTTTAACAGAGACCTCTGACGCTCATTTTCAAATCTGTAATCATAGTTTTTCCCCAGAAACAAAGAGGTGGGAATAGCTATCCCAAATGGTAGGATTTTATTTAGTCACTTTATCATTGGTAAAGGAGCCAGCACCTTCTGCGTTGAACTAGACAGTGGTAGTGATGCAGGACCATCCAAGTGTCATTCTCAAATATGGTCCAGGGCTTTGAGTAGCCAATGAAAGAGTAACACAGAGGGTCCAATTAGCCACATGAGTGCTTCTGATCAGTGTTTCTTAGCTAAGCTCCTTTGAAAAGATGCACAGCACTACAGTTTGGGAAGAGAGCTGCTGCTGCTGCTGCTGCTGCCACTCTGGGTCAAGAAGAGCCACTTGATGTGAACTAAACATCTAAGGAGCTCACCTGAACCTGTTAGAGGTGATGACCAGGGCATGGCCCACCTAGAAGAAACCCAGGTGCAGACCCAATTGGAGAGATTATGTGAATTAGTTAGCTTGGCAGCACCTGGGTAATCCCCACGAGGGGCTGGATGATCAGAAGCTCTGAGTTGATGCCATGAGCCTGTTACTACAGTGATCTTCTCTAGGAGAAAAGCCTGAAAAGTGAAAAAATTATCATTTGTAATTCTAGGCAGGCATTCAAAACTTTCCTTGATATTTTCATTAGTATACATTTTCTTAGCACTCTTAAACACCTAGAATTTGGTTTATTAACTCATGGATGCTTTCACTGTGTTGACCTATCACCACGAAGACTTTCACCCTTTGATCTTCTGTCTTTAATGATAACTTATTTGAGTGAATTTAGCCTTGCTGGGATTTATACATTAAAATTTACCAAGATTGAGCAGAACTGGAAATTCCCTCTGTGCAAATAACACTGAGGCACCTAGAGGCAAAAAGAGCCAATCAGTGTAAAAATGAACGATAAAATCATACATTTCAAATGGCCTGCCATTCACTTGAATTTAGAGGTGTTTTAATAATAGTGGAAAAAATAACCAATACAAACCAATACATTATTCAATAATTAATAAACAAATAGATAAAAAATGAATCAATAATGCAATAACCTTCTTAAGAGAGCAATAGACCGACAATAGCAAGGAGAGATCCATACAATACGCTAGTTTGGGGAGGCATGAACCACTGTGGGCCTGCAAGCCCACAGAATGGGATCCACAAGCAATTTACCTAAGAAAATTGAGAGGCCTTTGGGTGGGTTGGAAAAACAGTCACAAGACATCCTGGTTGGCAACAAATGACCCATGGTTTCTGACTGGAGAAGTTACATATTTAAGGATAAGTTCACAAAGAACGAACAGGAGATAGGTATGTTCCAAACAGCCTGCTAGGGTGCTGTACATGGTCCCTGACATAAAACAGTGTGACTGTGAAGTAATGGAATGGGCAGGTAGGGGTCTATAACTAGAGAGTAGTTTGGGTGGGTAGTGACCCTAGCTTACAGCTATTGGACAGAATCTCACAATGCCAAGTTCATAGTAGTTAGAAATATAACAGAAATTTACCGATACTGACCAGAGGAGGCTGATGTTTGGTATGTTTGTTAAAAGCTCTCTCCTGTTGTGTGCTTCCGTGAGCTGTCTCCTTATAAAACTACAGCACCCAGTCCCAGTTGTAAAGTCCTGTAAGGTGCTTTCACCTTGCCCAGCCACATGAGTGTGCCAGACATGAGACGCCACAAATGCTTATGCTGAGCCCCTGTCAGGCAAGGATGAGTCAGGCACAAATGAAGATGAGCTACTATCTAAAGAGGATGCAGTGTTGATCATTTGGTCATATTTGGATTTGGCAAACATAAAACTGAACAAACAGAAATCAACCTCTGACAAAAAAGACATTTCTGCAACTAAATGTGATACAAGCAGCTTGTCTTGTTACTTGAAAAACACAAGCATGTCATGGACTATGAAGACTGCATGACCATAAAAAGCAAAAATTGAGAAAGTGACATGCTCAATCATTGCTAACGTGATTTCCCAAAGCGACAATCTTTAATAAAAACATTCCCAAAACAGTGTTGGGAGGTAACATGGTGAAGATAATCAGATTAAGTAACAAGTAACCTAATGCACCATTTACTTTATAGAAGTAAAAACACTTGCAGTACTTAAAAAGAACAGATATGCATTACTGTGTTACTTGTGAAGTTTATTCATGACACTACCAAAACAATTTTACTGCATTATTTCTCAGAAGTATTATTTTGTTGCCTATTCTGGTCAGTAACATTTTGCACACGTGTCTGGTAACAGCTAGTGAAAAAGTGTGGACCATTCAATTAAGTCAAAAGAATTTATAAAAGTTATAAATGCATTTAAGCCTGTCTGTACCAAGGGGTACTTTTAATCCCCTCAGTTTTGGGTCACAGGGTGCCAATGATTATTAGTGTTGTAAGGCATGAAGCAAATGCAGTGGACTGTACGCTGGTCCTTCACAGAATTCAGTTGCAAGAAAAGAGTGCGCTGCATGCAATCCAGTGAGAGAGAGAGAGGTTATGAGAGCATGCGCTGATAGCACGTTGACTCACCTACCACACAGTAAACCACCTGGAATGAGACCCGAGTGCAGCAGGTGACACCTTAGCACCACGCTGGAAAAGTGTGAGGTTTTTTCATAGTGGCTGAAGTGCCAATCCTGCCACCAACCCCCAAGTTTTGCCTGTAAATTGGAGGACCTGTTTGCAAAACCTATAAATAAAGTGTTAGTTTAGTTTTCATTCAGCTATCTGCTATAGATATGTTGAAATAGTGTGATCGGGTGGCACAGTGTCCTTTGTTCATACCAGAAATCTTTGGGGACCCGTGTTGGGGATGGAAGAACTGGATGGATGTTATTTACTTCACAGCACATAAAGGTATAGACATATTTAAAAAACCAAGAAAATGATCAAATGTGATGGTGTTTCTGGTTGGTTTTATGAAAGTTCACATATGGGATTATGATTTGATAATAAATACGGGCCAGTCAATGAGGCAATTTTTCATACAAAAATAGCTAAAGTAATGCAATAGTGTAATCAACAACTAAACAACATATTAAGTTACCTTTTTGTAAGTAAGGAGTAAGGTAGCTAAGATACTTTTAAAAGTAATGTTCCCCAACACTGTTCACTAATAGCACTCAATATCCAAAAGATTCATGAAGATGGAACAACATAACTAATATTACTATGAAGCTTGTTTTAAAGGCTCACGGGGGATGTAAGACAATAAATTCTTGGTTGTTCTAAATTAGGCAACTTTGATTTGACTTTTACAATAAAACTATTTAAAACAGTAATTATTTTTTCACAAAATGTATATAATTTCTAGCAGAATTACTTGAATATGTATAAGATGTGAGATACATAGATTTAGTTTGCATTTCATAAATATTCAGCCTGTTAAATATTCAAAATTTGAAATGTGCATTGTGTAGAATGTTAAAATGAGCCATAAATGTTAAACAAAACATTATTCTGTGTATTCCCACAAGTTATGAGATTGAGATGAGGTGTGTGCTGCCTTATGTTTTAAATGTGCACAACTATTAATCTTCCAGTAAATCATGTTATGTATAGATATCTGGATGCCATAACAATGGAACACTGTTAAAATGTGACATTTTAGAACTTGGGTTGTTAATAAATTATTGTTAATTCATCCTTATTGATTTAAATGTGTTCAATTAGTACAGAAGTCCTGTTGCCCAGCTTTAATTTTATCTCATTAAGATAGAGGAATTCTCTCTCTCTCTCTCTCTCTCTCTCTCTCTCTCTCTCTCTCTCTCTCACTCTCTCTCACTCTCTCTCTCTCATAAACAAAGTGGCTTTTTACTGTGAGGACGTCTCCCTTTTTTCTCCATGTCTGCCTTGCTACAGATCCACCTTGGAGACACACTTTATATGCTAGCAGGGGCTCATGGCTTTAGCAACATTAAAGCTTGATTGGAGAGTGCTTGCCAGATAAGCCTGTAGCAGAAAGGCTGCCATTACCCCCCAGTTTTTATTTTTGGAATGAAATTGCAATGGTGTTTAAAGTCACGTTGAAGAAGACCCTATGAACCTAGAGGTGTGAGGGGAGCTGGAATGAGGATGTCTAGTGTGAAAAGGCAAAGTTATATGAGAGGGAAAAAGAGAGAGATGGGAGATGAGAAAGGGATTGCTTTTGATGCTTGGTTGAGATACCCCAGCAGGCACACAGACAGACAGAGAGATGGAAGTGTCAGCAGGTGTAGGAGAGACCATGGGGTCAGCATATTTCTTGTTTTGTCTAACAATTTTTATAGTTTGACCTGTCTCCCCAGTCATTTCTCCCTTGTGTGCATCTTATTTTTTTACAAGTGCAGCTCTTTGCTTTTCTGTGACTCCTTTTGTATCATTCCGTGTGTGAAGGGATGCCACAAGGGAGCCATCTCGTGGTATGAAATAAATAAATAGACAATAAAAAGAAGAAAATGAAATGCACTTCACAGAGAGACCTGGGAGTAGGAGTTAGAACATAATAGAAGCAACAGAGTATGGCAGGAATATAAGCATCCCCATTCATCTCACACTTTACATTTCAATTAATGTATTTGCTAACTGATTAATTAATTAATCTGAGTATTAATATAAAGCATGAAATATTTTTTTTTTCACAGAATCAAAGGTGTCTTATAAAATACACATTATTACTGCTTCTTTTATAGTGATTAACACTTTTATGAATGCCCTGCTTACCAAATAGTGATGATGACCCAAATTACAGAAAAATTACAGCTGTCTTTGTAAAATAAAAATTAGCCCAGAACTAGAAGGATTTTGTGCATATAGTGTAAGGCCGCACTTCCAGCTTGTGCCTCTTGATTATCCACTACATTCACACTGTTCAATAAAAGCATGAGTTCCGCTGTGATTTATGATTATCTGTTTTATCCAACAGCATTTATGTTATCAATGGATACAATACATCTTTTCATTTGCTCTCTACTGTGGAAAGCTTTCAGACAAATCTCTCCAAACTTATGATCGGAAGCAGGCAGCAGTGCCACTGTACAGTCCCGCGCTCTCCCGCTGCCTAGTGTAATTAACTCTAATTATTAATAATTTGAAACAAACATGCAGAAGAAGGGAGCTTTTGGCTGGGGTTTCTTAACACTTGCTCACTGAAATAGATCACATTAATGGCACAATGCCACTTTCAATAGCTCTGTAAAAGCCTGCAGGCTAAACAATGGGTTCAGCGTGGCAAACTCATTACTGGTGATCGCTCATTGACGAGCAAGATTTTGCTTTTTTAGCCACTCATACTGAATGAAACCCTGCCCTACTAATCCATAAAGTTATAAGTCAAATGTAATTTAGCTCTTCAGCATGGGGATGCAGTCGCTGGCACTTCTACCTCATATGCTCCATGAGACCAGGGTCAGATCACTGTTCTGTGTGGGTTCTTAAAGGCATCCTGCTGTGTATTTAAAGGGGGTACACTACCAGTGAAAAATAAATTCTTTCAGCTGTGGCAAAGGTGCTATATAAGCGTCGACCCGACTGACAATGGAGGCACATGAAGAAATAAATGAAAAGGTTTTTATTTTTTCTTCAGCTGTGGGGCACGTCTTCCCTGTGTCCCACAGGCCCAACACAGTCCCAAAACAACACACAAAGTAAATGACCCCAAACCACACTCTTCTTCCTCCACTACTCCTCCCAGGCAGCTTCGTCCTCCTCCTCCCAACTCTGGCACCCTGAGCAGTGGCCACAGGCTCTCTTTATAATTCACTCAGAAGTGCTCCAGGTGGCAGTTAACCTAGATTAGGCAGTACTTCAGGATGTGGCTGTGTTGCCACCTACTTGGGCTCAGGAAGTCTTGCAACTCCCCCTGGTGGTTGCCACAGAACCCAACAGGGATCAGATCAGATGTCCCAATGTATTGGCCCGATGCAACCCAGGGGCGCCGCAACCAAATGTTGTTGGGAATGTAGTGTGCATCCCATGGCTTCTCCCCCGGATCCAGTATCAAAGGGGTGTCCCGGTCGGGCATGGGTTCTGGGCATCCGCCACACAGCCTAATGCTAACCACTTACATATTTCAAAACAGGGGGCAGGGGACAGTCAAACAAGTATGAAAGGCACTTGGCCTTTAATATAACTGAAAACAAACAGATGAAAACTTGCACCCATATCATCAGACGAGAGTCTGTGGTGCAAAAAGGAACAAGGGCAGATTTCTTGTCTAAACTTCAGGTTTTGTCCAGGTGGAGACAAAAGTCACCGTGGCAAACCGCAAAAGGGTGTAAGAGCTGCCCCCGTTTATCATCTTATACAGGTATTATTCACAACATTTGCTCAATAAACAATACCATCCCACATCCACCACATCTTCACACCAGAACCTCTGACAAGTTCAGCCTGCTCTTCAGTTCTTCTCTGGTAGTTAACATTTCAGGAGGATCTTGTTTCCCAGCTCATATAGTGCAGTACGCGTTTAATCAGTTCTGTTTGTGTGGGTATGTGCAAGATAAACCTACAGTGGATTGAGAAAGTATTCAGGCTCCTTCACTTCTGCACAATTTATTGCACTGTAGATTTCATTACAAATTGATATTTTTCCTCATCAATCTATATTCAATAACCCATAATGACAAAGTGCAAACATGTTTTCAGAAAGGAAAACCAAAAACATAAACCTCTCATTCATAGAAATATTCAGACCTTTAATTCAAGAATTAGTAGAAAACCCTTTGGCAGCAATTACAAATTAAATGTACAGTACAACACAATAAAGTGTGTAGAAGGTTAGAAGGTGAGTGGGATTGAATACTTTCTCAATCCACTGTATGTTTAAATATAACAACATAGCAAAAATCACATGTCTGATTAAAGCAGAATTCATAGTGACATACTGTGAGTACCAGAATGCATGGAAAGGCGTCTTGAAGGGGATAGACGATGATTCCTTAACCAACCGGGGCGCCATAATAAAGGAAAACAGATAGATGAGCATTGGAAAGGTGCTATATAAATAAAACGTATTACAATTGTTATTATTATGGGACAGGAATCATTACCTAGAATAGGCAATATAATAAAAGGACTGGGGGAGACAACAATATTTGGTTTCTTTATTCCCTGGCAGGTTATATGGTGGCATCCCTGGGTTAGGATTCCTGCAGGGAATGATGGGACCTGTAGTCCAGTGGGGCAGCCCTGTTGGGTTCTGTGGGTACCACCATGGGGAGCTGCCAGGACTGGTAATCCCTAATATGACCTAGAAGTGCTTCCAGCGGGTTACACCATAGCACCAGAAGTGCCTCCGGGTCATAGATAAAAGAAGCCCCTCTACCTCCAAGGGAGTCAAGAGGCAGCATATAACACTTGGTTGGAGGAAGAGGAGGGGGATGGAGAAGGAGGAAATAATCATTATTTTGTTGTGTGCTGTGATATACAGAGAATTCTAGAAGGGCCTGTAAAGGTACTGGAAAGAATAAATCATCATATTTAAACCTGTGACTGTGTCTGTGTTAGGTGGACTCCAAACTGGCCTTTTATAAGTGTGTGTGCTCCGTGTTAGATTGGTACCCAGTGCAGGACTGATTTCTGTCAAGAATGGATCAACAGCAATTCTACTGGATGTTCGACTAAGCAGATTCCAAAATCAAAACGATAAATGAAAATTAAATGTGTTGCATTACACCATACTTGACTATGTTGCCACGGGGGACCTATGTAGTGGTAAATATTAGGACAAATGTGTCACAAAACAAAGAGAAAGCTTGCAAAAGCCAAGGTGTCCATCACCTGTGGGTCTTGGCAACTCATAAAGATGCTAAAAGACAAATAGGCAAACAAGCCGCACTTTTTTGCTACTGAAATAAATTTGCATTTAAAATATAATTATAAAGAGGTACAGATTAAGTGGATAATGAAAATATAATGGATCATGAAAAAAGCTGTCTGCTAATGCCAAAAGTGTTTCTTCTTTTGAGCTCATTAAAATAAATTTACATTCCACATTAGCCTCCTTGTTTACATGACTCAGGGACGATCTTGCATTATACGAACATATTTAAAGGAACGGTTCTTTACAATTAACAGCCAAGTTTAAAAATACTTCATTGTTTGGATGAATGAAGCATTTCAAGTGTACATACACATGTGCCCCATTTTTTGGACAACAGATGGCCATTACAAAATCAGCCAAGCACCAGTCAAGCTAACTTCTGAATAAACATTGTTGAAATAAAATGTTTAAAATGTTGGAGGAGAGATGTAACAGAATTTTGATCCTCAAAAACTTGCAAGATACCACCTTTTTTTATTTTTAGCTTTCATGGTCACAGCAAGTTAAACACTACACGTGTGCCCAACTTATTTCAACCCTGTTAGTCTTAAATGTTTTGTTAAAGTGTTTTATTTTTTTATTGAGAGACTTCATAGTTAATCAGAGGTCAAATAATTTAACACATACTGAAAGAAAACAGCAAAGGAGGAACCCTATTTCTCATAATCTGCTGCCTATATATATATATATATATATATATATATATATATATATATATATATATTTACCTACTGACATTTCTTTTAAGAGAGAGAGATGGGTGGCATGTGCTGTGTGGGAGTGAAACTCCCCTTTCCAATTACATGATCAAATTCTGAATGTTAAGTTAAAACAATCTGGAGGACTGGCTGCTTTCAAGATAAAGTAGTTACAAAGGGGAGCTGTGTAGGCGTGTAAGAAAATGCCAGTTTGTCTGTGGTGTTGCAATAAAAACAGACTTTGGCATCATATTCCATGTCAATAAAGCTTAAGCAGCAATGAAACATACTGTAAATAAATGACTATGTGGACAGAAAAATAAAGCAAACACATACAGCTTATGATGGCATAATAGTTGATGGAAAAAATCGGCTCTCTTTGTTTAATCAGAATTGCCTTTTATGGGATCTCCAGCACAGATTCTGTATGAAGTTTGACTTGATCTTAGATCCTATCAACTACTCCAGTCCTTTCATTTGGAAAGTGAGTGGTGTGTCACAGCAATAGTTAAGCAGTGCAATGTGCACTTATGCTGCAGCAACTTATACAACAAAAAAGTATTTTAAATGTATATATCTGAAGAAAACTCCAAATCATAATTTTAACAGTGTCATAATATTTACTCCATATGACGTACAGTATAAGTATTGTACAGTATATTTAATATCACCTGTGTAATGCCACCAGGGGGCGTAGAGCCTCCCTAACCTGGACACACACAGACAGGAGACTGGTTTAACACAACACCCGGCTTATTTACAGTTTAAAGTGCACAATCACCAGCACCAGCACACCAATACACAGTCCCTTCTTGGCACCAGTCCATCTACCTCCACGCCTCCTCAGGCTTTGTCTTCTTCCTCCCGACTCTGGCCCGTCAATGGAGTGAGGCGGCTCCTCTTATTCAGGTCCTGGGAGCGTTCCAGGTGGCTCATCAGGATTACCTGGAATCACTCCCAGGTGCACTGGAGGTCCTCTATAGGGCTCTGCAGCTCCCCCTGGTGGAGCACACGGAACCCAAAAGGGCTTCACCAAACTTTAGTTCCCGACATGCCCTGCGGGAGTCCGTGGTGCCACAGCCACCCAGCAGGGCTGCCCTCTAGTGTCCCAGGGGAGGTACTGCCTCATCAATGCCCTCTCCCCTGGTCCTTCCACTATGCTGGCATCCCAACCAGGTAGAGGCCATAGCTGCCCATCACAGCTGGTTTTAATTACATGCTGGAACTCTGGGCAGTTGCACCAGGACCCATGGGGCAAGGGGAACCATGCTGGCTGCATCTTTGTTGTTTTGTAAGGATTTATTTATTGTCAACATGCTTGCCTGCTTGACATGGGAAAGAAAAGGTTAATGCTATTATTCCAGCAACTCCATATAGCTTAATTAGGACTATTGACCTTTTATGTAACTTTTATGCTTGACATATCTCATTGACGGCAGTCATTTTTAATTGGATTTTATTTAATTTTACATGAGGGGGGGACCTTATTTATTTATTTATTTTTGCACTAAGATCGTGTTAAATTCTAGTTATGTCACTGATGAAACAACGTCTGAGTCGTTTACCTTTTCTCAATCAGCTTCAAAGTTCCACTCTGACATCAAAGCGTAGAGACTATGTGGAAAGGAACTATCCTGCTTGAAGAAAACAAAACTTTCCTTTGTTGTTCTTAAAAACAATTTAAATTCCTCTGAGTTTGAAAGAAAAAAGTCTTTCATCATTTCCAATTGTAAAATGAGTTGATTTTTTAACCATTAGTAAAGGATGTGAATGGTATTTCTATGTGCTTACAAGTCCCTACTTTATGACATCAGAGCCCAACTTTTAGTCTGAGTAACAGTGATTGGCCGTCCTGGAATGACATCATTAATATAGATACATAAGGAACCAAAACCCATAATACCAAATCAACTATCAACTGTGTATCGTACTTGTGGTATGTTCATGAGGAGGCAAAGTGGGATGAGAGGGCCTGAAAGGTGAGACTATTTTATGTTTATTCCAAAATGTGTAAGCATTTTCAAACAAGAATATTGTTGGGGAAGGGAATGGCTGACTAAAAAACTGACTTTGATAATGATTTTTGATTTTGACTTTCCTGTAGAGTATTTTCTTGTTTTGTTTCATATACAGTGCCTTCAGAAAGTATTTAGACTTTTTATACATTTTGTTATGTTGCAGCCTTATGCTAAAATAACTTACATGTAGATTCATTTTTTACAATATGACATAACACTCAATATCCCAGAATAACAAAGCAAAAACACGATTTTAGGATTTTTTGCAAATTTATTAAAATCAAAAAATGAAAATATCACACTGATTTCAGACCCTTTACTCAATACTTTGTTGAAGCCCCTTGGGATTCTAGCCTACAGGCTTCTTGGATAGGATGCAACAACCTTGACATACCACGATTTTGAAGATTTTCTATCACTCTACTCTGTAGATCATCTCAAGTTCTTTCAGTTTGGATTGAGATCACCAGTAGATGGCTGTTTTCAGGTATTTCCAGAGATGTCTGGGCTCTGGCTGGGTCATTCAAGAACATTTACAAAGTTCATCCTAAGCCATTCCTGTGTTGTCTTTTCTTTGTATTTAAGGTCATTGTCCCATTTGAAGGTGAAGGCAGGTCTTCTGAAGCATGGGTTTATTAAAGATATCTCTGTATTTTGTTCCTTCCAGCATTCTCTCAACTTGGACTATTCTCCTAATCCCTGCTATGGAAAAGCGACCCCACAGCATGATGCTGCTTCACCTTTGAAATGGTATTGCACAGAGCTGAGGCCAAACAGTTCAATCTTGGTTTTCTGAGACATCTGAGATTTCTTGTAGATATATAGTCATTTAGATGCCTTTTTACAAACTCCAAGAGGGCTTTCACATGTCATCTGGCCACTCTGTCATAGAGTCCAGATTAACAGAGTGCTACAGTGGTGGTAGAAGTTTCTCCCATTTCCACACAGGTTTTCTGGAGCTCAGCCAGGTTGGCCATTGAGTTCTTGGTCACCTGTCTTACCATGGCCTTTCTCTCCCAATTGCTCAGTGTGGCCAGGTGGACATCTCTGGGAAGAGTTGTGGTGATTTGATGTGCTATATAAATAAATGTTGTTGTTGTTGTTTTTGTTGTTGATTACAAATTCCTTCTATTTAAAAATTATAAAGACAGCTTTCCTCTAGGGACCCTTCACTACTGCAGCCTTCCCCAGACCTGTGTTTCGACACAATCCTGTCTCTAAGAACTTCAGGAGATTCCTTTGACCTCATGGCATTGTCAAGTGTGGAACCTTATACAGAGAGGTGTAGGCCTTTCTGAATAATATGAAATAAACTAAACTGACCACAGGTGGACTCTAAGCAATGAATAGAAACATTTCAATGATAATAAATTGAAAGGAATGTACCTGAGCGATATTACAGGGTGTGAATACTTCTGTCAATGCGACATTTCTGATTTTAATTTCATAAAATTCTGTTTTCGCTTTGTGATTCTGTGGTATTGATCAGTGAGGAAAAAAACAGCTTAAATATTTTTGGCCTGACAAAATATGTAAAATGAGAAGGGGTCTGAACACTTTCTGAAGACACTGTAAATGATTCTTTTCTTCTTTATTTAACAACATCAACCTAAATAAACAACAAACTTCATATACAGTATAGTATTTATGCACTGTGCAAACTGATGACCCTGAAAGAGAGTAGTGAATATACATTTAACTTATGTTACAGGTCACAGTAATAAATCTAGACATACGTTTATTTTTTAACTTACTTTCACATATCATTGCTTGTGGTAAAGCATGACCAAACATGGCATTTGTCCGCTAGTTTATCATATAACACGCTTAGACACCAATTAGCCTAACAGATATGTTTCAACTCAGGCAAGCATGGGAGAAGCCTAATAGCCCCAAATAGACACTAATTTAACCAAGAACTAAACACGGCTCATTGCAACTACACCACTGTGATGCTATACTACCCAAAGCAAAACGCTGTGGCCATTTTATAATGTTTCACCTTGAAACTAGCTGGCCACTATTACTGAACATATCACAGTGTGACTGTTGACTCCTTTATCTCTTTGAAATAGCTTAAAGAATTTTAAAGCAAACAACAAAACTGTTTCCTTAATTTTATTCCACTGCTCCACTGGTACAGTAAAAAAAAGAGAGCAAGATGAAAAGCATCACATCTGGATGGAAATCTTCAGTGAAAAAAGTTCAGAAATGCGAGAAATTGGGGGCACGGTGCCATCAAATAGAAAGCTCTGGTCACATCATCTTTTGTTAACAGTCAGCCCGAGCCGCAGGGCAGACAAGCATTTTGTAAATGGACTCTGACATTGAAGATAAAATCTATAACATGTTTAATGGAACAGGCAAACTGTTCCTTGAGGTAGACCTTTGTTGTGAGTTTTAAGGCTCAAGTCTAAAAGCCATTCTACTGCAAATAAAAATGGAGCTTTAATTTGTTAGCAAGTTACCCTTTATAAGGGATTGTTGGCTTGAAATGCTTTATCTACTTCGACAGCCACTATTGAATGATTTTGAAAGGCTAATGGGTCACAAAAATTAACATTAGTAGATTTAAGTGAAGGTGCAGGCAGAGTCTGTGATGTGAACATTTTTATAATTATGTTAAAAATTTGCTCCCATATACCCAAAGTCTCTGCTCAAGATGGCTATCTGAATGTCTAGCGCTACATTAATGAGCCACTAGAAGATAGCCCAAGTTTCTGCCACTCATGCAAAAAAAGTTGGATCCACATTACAGGCCTTGCGATCCTCAAAAGAAAAGAAAAAAAAAAAACATCCACAGCACAAGCTCTTCTGATTGACTTTCCATCTTGTTTCACTCAACAGTCACGTTTTGAATTGAGGTCACAGTCTTCTCATTCCGGGTGACTGGAGACAGCAGAGAACGCTGCCCATCAGATTGTATCTCTGCCCGTGTCAATCCACTGTAATGGCACAGCAAGCAGAAAAAAGACCTGAAAGAAGAGATTTCCTTTGTCTCTTCAGTTGCTTAGGATGACACAAACTGTTCATGTTCATTTCTTCTTTTCTTCTGGAGAAAAGAGTGAACAAGGAAAGCATATTGTCTTAGCCTTTATGAGGTTCTGCATCAAGTCATCCATTTTAATACCTTCTTTTATTTTATGGGTCAGTAGTCAAAGACCACTGGCAGGAAAAGGTGCAAGACAGCAACACTCCTTGAAGAGAAACCAGTCTTTCAAAGTTAAAAAAAAAAAAAGATGGAAAGTCTTCGAGCAGAAAATATTTTAAGTTTGGAGAGCAAGCACACTGCAGACAGACGGCAAGCTAGTCCACGAGGAGTCAATGAGCCATGAGACAGCAATGCTCTCCATTGAGTTGTCTATTTATATACAGTCTATTAAGCCATATGTTGGTTTGCACAGTAATTAGGGCTGATGCCTTACAAGTATGGACTTCACGGATTAGACCCTTAGTCAGTCTCTGCGAGGACTTTAAACCAACCCTGTGTCTGCATGTCTGTGCTTTTTTTTGACTGGGATCTCTGGTTTTCTTTCCATATCCCCAAAAACTGTTAATATCTAGGAAGAGAGAGGGGTGAGTGTAGTAAGTGTGGCATGGAGAGAGACAACTGTGACAAGGTTAGAAGCCCAATTGGCCACTAGAGAGAAAATGAAGTTAATCTTTAGTTCAGTGGCTAAAACGGCTGAACTACTCAACTAAATGTAGTGCCTTGAGCACCCAACAATTCCAAGTGAGAATGTGCATCGAAGAGGAGCACTCTCTGAGTAAATGTTTCATCTGTGTCAATCGGTGGCTCTTTATTAGTCCTGTATGAGTGTCTGTGATTCTGCCCTGTCATAGACTTACATCCTTGTATACATTCTCAAAAAAATAATGGTTGCTTAATGTCATTTTACTGACTTGTATGGACCAAATTCTTGACAAAAAACATGTCATTATGGGAATGGTTTGTACATGAAATTGGTTCCTTGGGCTTTTAAAATTTACTTAATAAGTAAACAACACGGAAACATTTAATGTATAGAAGGGTAGCAAGCAGGATCATGAAAAACTGAATTTAGACATGTATCAGGAACCCTTTGGTATATCTCACAAATCTGTTATCATCTAGTTATGGCTGTTTATGGAATCTACTACGGATCTAAATAAATGAAGGGTTCTTTCTGGAACCTTCATGTGAATGGTTCTTCAGGGAACTAAAAATGGTTTTACTATGGCACCGCTCTAAAGAACCACTTTTTTGGGGCTGATTTTTGCTTTGCTTTGAAATACTCAGATTTCCTTGATTTTGAACTGGTGGTAGATGATGGATTGATGAATATTTATATTTAAGTCCATAAGTATTTGGACAGTAATACAATTTTCACAATTTTGGTTCTGTGCACTACCACAATAGATCTGAAATGAAGCAATCAAAACATAATTGAAGTGTTGACTTGCAGTTTTACTTAACATTATATGAGCCATTTAGAAAAGACAGCCATTTTAATACATGGTTCCCTAATTTTAGCGGCACTAAAGTATTTGAACAGACTAACATAATCATGAACATAACGATCACTTTCAATACTTGGTTGAAAATCCTTTCCAGTCAAGGACTGCCTGAAGTCTGAACCCATGGCCACCTCCATCTTTCACTATACTGATGCTTGCCAGGCCTTTACTTCAGCTGTCTTCAGATGCTGCTTGTTTGTTGGACTTTCTACCATCGATTGTGTCTTTAGTAGGTGAAATGAATGTCCAGCTGGGTTGAGGTCAGTTGATTGATTTAGCCATTTTAGAAATTCCAGTACTTTGCATTGAAAAGCACTTGCTTTTGCAGTATGTTTTGGCTCATTGTCCAGCTGTACCGTGAAGCATCATCCTATCAGTTTTGCAGAATGTGTCTGAATCTGAGCAGACAGTATAGCCATGAATACTTCAGAAAACATCCTACAACTTTTGCCAGCAGTCATATCATCAATAAACAACAGTGACCCACTTCCATTGGCAGTCACACATGTCCATATCATAATACTGGCTCTAGTATGTTTCACAGTGGTATGCTACAGGTCATGAGCTGTTCCTTCTCTTCTTCATACTCTGCTCTATCCACCAAACTGGTACATATTGATCTTAATTTCATTTTTCCAAAAAAAACTTCTAAAACTGGACTTTTTTTTTTATATTTTCTGGCAAAGTTTACTCTGTCCTTCCTATGCTGGAGGACTATCAATGGTTTACACTTGTGGTAAACCCTCTGTCTTTATTTTGTGAAGTTTTCTCTTGATTGTAGGCTTTGGCAATAATAGGCCTACCTCCCAGAGAATGTTCTTGGCTTGGCTAAATGCTGTGAATTGGTTCATCTCGCACAGTTGTCTTCCATGGTTGTCCAGGCCTTCAGGTGTTGCTGAGCTTACCAGTACGTTCTTTTTTCTTAAAAACATATAAGATGGTTGATTTGGCCACTTCTGGTGTTTCTGCTATCTCTCAAATTTGTTTATTTTGTTTTCTCAGTCTAATGACGGCCTGCTTTTACTTGCATGAACAGTTCTTCGGACCTCATATTGACAGTTCACAGTGACAGCATCCAAATGCAAATTCTACACTTGGAATCAACTCTTGACCTTCTACCTGCCTAATAGTTAATGAAATAATGAGGGACCTGTTCAAAACTGGCTGTGGAACAGCTTGCCAGTCAATTGTTCAAATACCTTTGAGCCCCTGAAAATGGGAGACCATGTATAAAAATGTCTGTCATTCCTAAATGGCTCATATTATATATCTGGTAAACGCTTTGAAGGAATGCTAAAAGCCTACACTTCAATCATGTAATTACTTTTTTCATTTCAAATCAATTGTGGTCGCATATAGAGCCAACATTATGACAATTGTGTCACTGTCCAAATACTTATGAACCTAACTGTATATGTAGCACCTTAAAGCTTTCACTATTAGTACCTTTCTTAGATAAATGATAAATCCCAACAGGGCTTATTGAACCTTATGATGTTTTTTGTGTTTTATCTGTTTATTGCTTTTAAAACCCAGCCAACCAGTAACTCATTTTTATGCTGCTAATTTCTGACAATCACCAATTAGCTCGATGTGCCAAACTTTCAGATGAGGACGTGGAGAAAAAGTGCTTACAGACAGTATATATCTTAGGATTTGAACCGAGTCTCCTGTCAAGTGTGCAACCGTTTTGCTTTGCCGACTTTTAAGCACTGCTTCTAAATGTGTTGACAGTGTGTGTTGAAGGAGATATGCAGAGTGGTGCTGTTTACTGCAGAGTGTGGCCAGTCTTGAATTAAAAAGTCTGACTGGAACAAGGACACATATTAACCTCCTGAAAAGACAGGCAAAATTGGGACAAAAGGACATTTCTAATAGATTGTAAGCATTCTCAGTACTATTTATTATGAGCTAAAGCTGCTGTGCTATGTAACCATGACCATATATCTAGGTGCCGACATCCAATCAAGATGGATCCTTCTTCCAGGAGACTTTTTCCAATAAGTGCCATTGACATCTGGAGACAGTGGGTTATTTAAGGTTGCAGAGAGTGACATTAAAGAGCGCTTAGTCTAGTGGCATTTAGATGTGTCACACTTCACAGCCATTCATCTATATATCCACACCTTAAATCAATGAATGAGGCATTTATGGGCATCTTCAGGTTTGCTCCAAATGCACCAACTGTACTGTAGCCGGCCAGACTCTCAGACACTGAATCAGAAAGTTTGGTTCATAAAAGAAACAATAGACAAAGAGGGCTTATAGCAAAGCACTGGAGCTCTGCATGGGAGTAACAAATTCAAATCTGTTCATTATAACGGAGGTGCTCTTCATAAATACACACTAGTGCAGCTCAGATCGAGTCTAGGCTTCTCTTGGGCGCTTACTGTGGATATTCGGTTCTTCAGAAATGCGGCCTCATTTGATAAGCAATATTCTCTTTATAGGACTGAGTCTCTGCTAAGTTTTGTGTTGTCCTTAATCTAATTTTGTTTTTGCAATTTTATTGTAAAAAAAAAAAAACTCACAAAAATGCAATCTCACACACTCTAAAGGCATTTAGTGTACAACATTCAGCTTAATAACAAAGAAACATCGACACATTATAACATGAACTATCTACACTACTCTTCAGTTTTCAGTACAGGAAAACAGCACAGGGGTGAACATTTTAGTATCATTGCGTAAAGAAATATTAAATGAGCTGGCATCTCATCTCCCTCCTAAGGCAAAAGAGAAGCAAACCTATTTAATTTTTGTGATGAACAACATTCAAAAAAGTCTTTTACATTCAAAGAACTCATTTTTAAAATAGCCATGACTTATTCCCTGTCTCATGACTTACTATTGTTCTCATGACTTATAATCTCGCAGTGATAGGTTTTTGTGATTTTAATAACTAGCTATCAAGTGGCCATGATTTATTCTTCTTCTTTTGACGTACTACCTGGCAGCAGCAGTTTTTTCTGACTCACATTTATGAGATCTTATTCAGTCACGAAATATGCTTTCAGTTGGGTATCACATCTTGCAATATGCTCCTTGGATTGAAATAGCTGTTTCTGAGTCCAGTGATGGTGGCAGTTTCTTTTAATTTTTTCACTTATTACCTGGTAGCCATGGCTTACTCTCACCCTCTTGACTTTCTATGTTCTGGCAGGTTATTTCAATAACCTGCAGTTTTAGATTATGACTTATTTTAGTCCTCCAAATTGCTATCAAAACTATGGATCTCTCAGCTGTTTAAGTTTATTTTGCTTTGCTTTGACTATTTCTCCTTCTTGTCTTTTCACGTAATTCATTTTCATTATGTTTTCACTTTTGTATTTTTACATCATTGGGGATATTTTCCTGTAGCCTAACCACCAGTGTACACCTACCATTTACCAGTTTCTTTAAGAATGAGGTTCTGTCGATAACAACCTTCTGACCTTTACATATCCTAAAAGAAACCGTTAACTCCAATAAAGAACTTCAAGTTTCTAACTTTTATAAATCTATTCTTGGATTTTTTTTATCTGTCGTGTATATGAAAGTTTGCCCTGTCTGAATAACATTTCTGATTTTTGGTTACCAATTCCAAAGCTCTTTCACATGGTTCATGACAAACAAATGCTCTTTATGTTCTTTATGAAAATGTTCAAAAATCACAGAATTTTTTGGATTCTAATGACTAGTGAAGAGGCGACTGCTGTTTACCTTCAATCTACTGACTTTCTACCTGGTAATAACAGTTTTTTCCTTATTTATTCATGTAATTTGAAATTACAATTACAACTTATTTTCATTTAGTAATAAGCAAAAAGATTCTCATTAAACTGAATTTGCAGCAAACCTTAAAGTTTTTCTTTTTCTTTAACTTATCTTTTTCCGCTTGTACAACTAACTTTCGCCATACAGCTCTCTCCTGCACATCCTCCACAGTCAGACCCTTTTCTTTCAAATCTTCCTTAAATTTATCCATCTACCTCTGCTTTGGCTTCCTCTGCTTCCTCTTCCCTGTACTTCTACTCCCTTCGCCCTTTTGTCCACATATTCATTGTTTCTCCTCACCAAAAGGTCCATGCCACTACTTTCCTGTACTTTCTTAGTCTCTCCCACTTATGGTGTACCTCTGATTGTCTCATTTCTTACTCTGTCTTTCTTTGTAACTTCATACATGTATCTCAACATTCTCATTTCAACATTTTCTCCTGTGCTCCCTTTACTGTCCATGTCTTGGTCTTACCACTGTCTTAAAAACGTTACCTTTAACCTTCCCCTTAATTCTTTGATTACACAATGCTCGTCCATTCTTCCATCTGTTTCATCCACACTGCAAAGTGTGAACTATCTCTGCATCTAATTGTCCATCTTGGACTACCACTGATCCTAGATACTTAAACTTAACCACTTTTTTCAGTAGTTCTCAATGCAGGCTAACCTGTAAATCCCGATCATCATTAACCCTCAAGTATTCTGTCTTCTTCCTAATTATTTTCAATCCTCTATCTTCCAGAGTCATTCTCAATTATTTTAACTTCCTCTCCTCTTCTCACTTTCTGGTTTTACACAACACAATGTCATCAGGAAAAAAATATGCACCAGGGGGATTGATCTTTTATACCATGATTCAACACATCCATTTCCAGACAAAACTGACAAGGGCTTACCAGACAATCCTTGATGCAGACTTAGTCTAAATAGAGTCTTTGCTGTTACAATGACATTGCTTCTAACCAAGGCCTAACTCCCGCATACATATCCTGGACAATCTTTCCATACTTCTTTGGTACTCCTTTCTCCCTCATACACCTTGAAAATTCTTGACATAGCACCTTATCATAAGCCTTTTCCATATCAGTAAATGCTATATGTTTGTCTTGATGCTTCTCTGTGAGCTGTCTTCATGCAAAAACTACAGAAGTTGTCTATTTGCCAGGCATAAACCCAAACTGCTCCTCCCCTGTCGTGGTCTGTTCCCCGAGCCTTCTCTCTATAACTCTTTTCCAGATTTTTCTCTCTATAGGTTTCAAAATCTTGAATTTCTCCCTTCTCCTTATAAATGAGTACAACAATCACACTGTTCCTCCACTACACTCTTATTTTCTCCTGCTCATAGATCTTTTCGATTGCACATCTTCTCCCTCTACCCTTAAACTATTCTAGATTTCCATGGTGAAATCTGTGCACATATATTTTCATTTCATCTGCAACCTTTTCTTCCATGTGCAAATTAATGGAACCAGTTTATTATAGTGTAGAGCGTGGATTGGGTAGCAGGGAGGTTGGGGGATATTCTACCAAATAAAAAATATCTGCAGGCACTTTGCTGGTAAAAAAGTCCACACTGGCCTGGGTAGGTACCTGCCAGCGATTTGGATCAGCTTTTGGAGTTGGGAAAAGTGAGTGCAAATGGTGTTACCTCTGACACAAATGAGCAGTGCAAAGCAAATTTGGCAGCATGAGAGTCTAGAAGATGATTCTGTGTAGTAGTGAATTGAAGGAGCCGTGGAACCTCAAAGCGGTGCTGGAGGGTGGTTGAGAAAAGAGAGCAGTTTCAAGTATGAGGAATAAACCTTAGGTAGCAATATTTCTTAATTTCAACATCCCAAAAAATGAAAAATATAGAATAACTTGTTTCATTGAGTTCCACATTTTGCAACTGCAAAATCGCATGCAGAACGAAGTTATGGGGCAATTTTGCAAAACTGTATACAAAATGAAACTGCAGTCCTGCTCATCACTACTCTCTATGACTTGGTATCCTGGTGTTGACACATAACTATTGTAATGTCTAAGACAGGGTCTTCACTATTTACTCTTGTTATTGTAATTTGTTGCCTTTTGGAAACAAGTTATTGTTATCCACATGACCTTTAATTTGGCTGCTAGGACCCTTTTTTCTAATTTCTGGATCTTGCTGTCAAAGGTAGTTGATCATGCTTATTCTAATAACTACTTATTGGATTGTCACTATTTGTTTCTTATTCTGGTGACAACAACTTGTTCATATTCATATGACTTGTGATTTGATGATCATAACTGTACTTTGCTAATGTAATGTTTCACTGTTTCCTTTTGGGTCAGTGAGCTTTATTTACCTTTTATATACTCCTGTTTTTCATGCCATCTTGACATCACCACAGTAACCATCATAATTTTACGGCACATTCATTAATTTGAATTCTGTGCTTACAAACTTTCGCATTTGATTTAACAGCAAAGTTGTTTTCACTGAGACTATGATGCAACATGTAAGCTGTCAGTATTTCTAACTTCTTTTGCAAAACACTGCTTATTTCTCACTTGATCTTGTATAGTTTGCTGTAGTTTTTATCTACTTCTACTACTTAAATGAATCTTTTGTTTACTTATTTCCCGGGTTTCTCTTCTTATTTTCTTGCTTTCTTCTATCACATAGTGTTTGTGGGTTTTTAGACACTAGGTAGGGTTGGGGTGTAGCATTGTAGAATGAAGAAAGTCTTTGCAGGCTACTTTTAAGGGCACCCATTAGCAGTAGGGCTTTGTCATGTTTCAGCCATCATGTCCCCCCAGCTGGGAGTCAAAGTGTCATTTCTTGTTGGGTTTTGTTATTTTAGGCAGTTTATTTGTATTTATATTTATTTATTACACACATCTTTCTAAGTGTATGTTGGAAAAGGGGAAGGGTTTTAGTTAAATCCCTTATGCTTTGTGGGTGGTCTCTCAAAGGGCGGGGCCACCTCTCTTTCACCGCCAGCAGCGGCCCTTCATCCAGTTTAAGGGAGGGCATCCCCATGATTCCTCACATTTTGGTGAATTTGCTAGGAGTGGAGAATTATTGTGATTTTCCTGTGCTTTGTGATTGCTTTTTGATTTTCTGGTCTTTTGAACCCCTGCTCTATTTTTGATTTAGTTTCTTGGATTTTGTATTGGGACTGTGCTGATTGATATTTTTTAAAACTCTGCTCTGCTTTTGACCTTGATTTTTGGATTCTGTATTGGGACTTTGGTTATTGTGTTATGCCTTGCCTTTTTAGGCTTCTTCTTGTGCTCTTCGGAGCTTTGGGGCTTGTACAGTAATCCCTCCTCGATCGCGGGGGTTGTGTTCCAGAACCCCCCACGATAGATGAAAATCCGCGAAGTAGAAACCATATGTTTGTCAGGTTATTTTTATATATTTTAAGCCCTTATAAACCCTCCCACACTGTTAACATTATTAGAGCCCTCTAGACATGAAATAACACCCTTTAGTTAAAAGTTTAAATTGTGCTCCATGACAAGACAAAGATGACAGTTCTTTCTCACAATTAGAAGAATGCAAACATATCTTACTCTTCAAAGAATGCGTGTCAGGAGCAGAGAATGTCAGAGAGAGAGAGAGAGTGAGAGAGAGCGAGCAAGAGAAAAGCAAACAATCAAAAAATGAATACGTGCTTTTGGGCTTTTAAGTATGCCGAAGCACCGCGATAAAGCGGCATTATTTAGAGGAGCGTCCGTATCCTCTGTGCAAACAGCCCCTCTGATCACATCCCCTTCGTCAGGCAGAGAGAGTGAGAGAGACAGAGAAAAGCAAACAATCAAGCACTGCATGGGAAGCATATCGTATATCATTGAGGAGTTTTATTTAATACGTAATACATGCTCTGATTGGGTAGCTTCTAAGCCATCCGCCAATAGCGTCCCTTGTATGAAATCAACTGGGCAAACAAACTGAGGAAGCATGTACCATAAATTAAAAGACCCATTGTCCGCAGAAATCCGCGAATCAGTGAAAAATCCATGATATATATATATATACTGTATATATATTTAAATATGCTTACATTTAAAATCCGCGATGGAGTAAAGCCGCGAAAGTTGAAGCGCGATATAGCGAGGGATCACTGTATAGCCTTTGTGAATATAATCCTTTTTTATTTTATCTAGACTTCTCGGCTCTTTTTGGTTCTAGTTGGGGTAATTTGAGGGTGCCCCCCTCCCCCCTTTCTAGTGGGCAACCTTAGAAATGTTTTGGCACCTGTGCTTTTGAGACTCAAGCAATTCACATCAGGCTTGTCAGGGTTAAAGTATATACTGCCTGCTGCTTCCTGTTATATTGAAATTATAAAGCAGGACTATTCAATTACAACTTCAGTTGGGTGAGATTTTCAAAGCAAGAATTTTCACTGGGCCAGACATTTTCAGCAGCTAGCAAGCAGCAGGTTAGGGTTAAGGTTAGGGTTTTTTAAATCAAGACAAATTAATTTATTTAAAAACAAGTAATGCTTATTCATTGTTTCCCTTTTACATTTGGTCACATCTGACATAGGCACTTCAAAAATCTATATAAAAACACACCAAAAAAAGCTATAACTGAACAGAATCTGAGGTAGTAGAAATACTACCAATTTTTTTGTCATCTTTTGCAATTAAAAAAATATATATTTTGATCATATCTGACCCAGGCACATTTCAAAGTACATAAAATAAGAAAAGTGCACAGTATTTGCAATAACATTTGTTTCCATTTTGAAACATGAGATCCCCCCCAATTTAAATGGGTGGTCATGACAGGTGAGGGATTTTTTTGTTTATTCATAGACCTTAAACTATTTCATTCACATGTTTTTAATCACTCATATGATGGAGGTTGAGTTTCAGCTCCACAACAAAGCCTTTCCTGTTGAAGCTGTTTCCCTGCCACAAGAACAAACTACCTGAGTAAATGTTTAAGAGCAAGGCACCACATATGGTGTGAAAGTGGATTGGTACATTTATTTTAATGATTTGTTTTTTAAAATGTCTTTGTACAGAGTTCTTGGGTGTCAGGTATTAAATTATTAATTCTAATTATTGCTGGTTTCTTTTTTTTTACTAAATCTTATTTTCCATGTTTCTTTGTTGATAAGCTTCCATTGAAGAATGTATTGGTAACAGAACATATAACGCCAATATGAGTGAAGTAACAACTAACAAAGTGGCATTTTTGACATTTTAATAAAGTTTACTGTCCGCTGTCAATCAAAGATGGCCCCAGTAAAACGACTGCAATACACCTTCAACCTTAAAATGCAGACTTCATCACATCGCTGTGCATGACAAAATAGCGGGCAGGCGACTGCTCATACATGTTTACAGACTGACAGGCCAGCATTTTGCATGAAGTATGCTTTAAATCAAAAGAGAAATGACATGCGTGAATAAAAGGAGATTGGTGAACAATCATACCTTAAATGTGCCATTTCACAGGGCTTAGATATATTCATAACAGGGGACCTATATGATGGGCAGATAAAATGACCGGTTGCATCATATTCAGCCCTACGTTCATCATTCTGGCACAAGAGTAACCACCTTCTAATTAAAATTCACCACTTGGAATACATGGCTTTTCCTTGGCTTAGAAATATTTCCCCACGCGCTTTTCCAAGTCTGATGTTATTTTCACCACAACTCCCTCACATGCAGCACCTGATATAAACCAGCCTTTATGTGCCTCTGAGGATATGCAAAGGGGAGCCCGTACCAATACATATGTTAATGGTACATCCACTTATCTTATATATAATCATCTACATGTGGAAATGTGTGTGTCTGTCTGTCCGGCCCAGAAGTGAGAGGTGGTGTCAGGGTAAGGGCTCCAGCTCCGAGGAAACAGAAAGCTCGCTTAGCCGCTAATAACACAAGCGAGGCCAGCACGTCAGCAAAACGAAACCTCAGAAGAAAGACAAAGCCGCTTAGCCAATAACATCAGCAAAACGGTATCCCCTTTACTTTTCCTTTTGCCGCTAATGCACAAGTGATGCCAGCATGTCGGCAAAATGAATCCTCCTAGAAGAGAGACGCCCAGAGTGGTTCCTTTCAATTACCTGACAATTTCAATAGTTTCTTGGACCCTGGGGTTTTTAGAGCACAGGCTTACACAGCTAGTCAATAAATAAAATGGCCTTTCGCATCTATTTCAATAAAATTAGTTTAAAGCTTTAATGATTTAATTTACAATTGGCAAGCTAAGTAGAAATGATAATCGCCAAAGTCTATTTTTAGTTGCATTTGAGACCATTTTAGTTGCAGTCTGGAGCCCTGGCTGGATCACAGGCTGGGCCACTAGGAGGTTGCTTCTGGGCCGCATGTTGCCCATGGGCCACCATTTCAATAGGCCTGCAATAAAGATTTTGAGAACAATTAGTTGTTTCCATTGTGCTAACAGAATCAAGGCAGTAATCAGTTTAAGTGACATGCCATCTAGAGGGAATAGCTTATTGCATATCTATTGTTAAAGACAATGACTTCTTTTTTAATATTATCTAGTGACAAATGACCTATACTTGTTCTTATACTTACTATTTTATGTCAGGATTTTCTTCTTATTTGTGTTATTTGCTGCTTGACAGCTTTGATTTTTTTTCTTATTTGTGTGACCATAACTTGTTAGGTTTCTTGCAACACACTATCTGGTAGAAAGAGCTTTATCTAAGTCAAGTGGGGAGGCCATTTTAATTTCTGAGCCTGGCATTCTCGTGACCATGGCTGTTTCTTGTTTTGATAGTATGCTGTTGCTATGTTTCCGTGAGGGTAAGGGATTTATGTCTGTTTTATTCATTTGTGATTCTTTTGTTTAGATAGATAGATAGATAGATAGATAGATAGATAGATAGATAGATAGATAGATAGATAGATAGATAGATAGATAGATAGATAGATAGATAGATAGATAGATAGATAGATAGATAGATAGATAGATAGATAGATAGATAGATAGATAGATACTTTATTAATCCCATGGGGAAATGCATATACTCCAGCAGCAGCATACTGATAAAAAACAATTTTAAATTAAAGACTGATAAAAATGCAAATGAAGAGTCACATAGTGTGAGGGAGGAACGATCTCCTCAGTTGGTCAGTGGAGCAGGACAGTGACAGCAGTCTGTCGCTGAAGCTGCTCCTCTGTCTGGATATGATACTGTTCAGTGGATGCAGTGGATTCTCCATGATTGACAGGAGTCTACTCAGCACCACAGATGTCAAACAGTCCAGCTCCATGCCTACAATAGAGCCTGCCTTCTTCACCAGTTTGTCCAGGCGTGAGGTGTCCCTTTTGTTTATGCTGCCTTCCCAGCACACCACTGCGTAGAAGAGGGCACTCGCCACAACCATCTGATAGAACATCTGCAGCATCTTATTGCAGATGTTGAAGGACGCCAGTCTTCTAAGAAAGTATAGTCGGCTGTGTCGTCTCTTACACAGAGCATCAGTATTGGCAAGTCCAGTCCAATTTATCATTCAGCTGCACTCCCAGGTATTTATAGGTCTGTACCCTCTGCACACAGTCTTCTCTGATAATCACAGGGTCCATGAGGATCCTGCGTCTCCTAAAATCCACCACCAGCTCCTTGGTTTTGCTGGTGTTCAGTTGTAGGTGGTTTGAGTTGCACCATTTAACAAAGTCCTTGATTAGGTTCCTATACTCCTCTTCCTGCCCATTCCTGATGCAGCCCACGATAGCAGTGTCATCAGCGAACCTTTGCACGTGGCAGAACTCCAAGTTGTATTGGAAGTCCGATGTATAAAAGCTGAACAGGACCAGAGAAAGCACTGTCCCCTGCGGCGCTCCTGTGCTGCTGACCACAATGTCAGACCTGCAGCTCCCGAGACGCACATACTGATGTCTGTCTGTAAGATAGTCCACGATCCCTGCCACCAGGTATGAATCTATTCCCATCTCTGTCAGCTTGTCCCTAAATAGCAGAGGTTGAATGGTGCTGAAGGCGCTAGAGAAGTCCAGAAACATAATTCTTACAGCAGAACTGCCTCTGTCCAAGTGGGAGAGGGATCAGTGTAGCATATAGATGATGACATCCTCCGCTCCCACCTTCTCCTGATATGCGAACTGCAGAGAGTTGAGGGCGTGGTGGACCTGTGGCCTCAGGTGGTGAAGCAGCAGCCACTCCATGGTCTTCATCACATGTGACATCAGAGCAACATGCCGGAAGTCATTCAGCTCACTAGGATGTGATACCTTTGGGACTGGGGTGATACAAGATGTTTTCCAAAGCCTCAGGACTTTCCCCTAATCCAGGCTCAGGTTGAAGATGTGCTGTAGAGGACTCCCCAGCTCCAATGCACAGGCCTTCAGCAGTCATGGCGATACTCCATCTGGACCCACTGCTTTACTGGCACAAAGTCTCCTCAGCTCTCTGCTTATCTGGGCTGCTGTAATTATGGGTGGGGAGAAACTCTCTCCTATGCTGGTATCAGCAGAAGGATGGGTGGAGGATGCAGTACTCCGAGGTGAGAGTGGGTTAGGGTGGTTAAACCTGTTAAAGAAGTTGTAAATCTGGTTTGTTTTCTCCACGTCTCTCTCGATGGTGGCACCCCACTTCGAGCTGAAGCCAGTGATGATCTTCATCCCATCCCACACTTCCTTCATGCTGTTATTCTGCAACTTCTGCTCCAGCTTTCACCTGTACTGCTCCTTTGCTGCCTTGAGCTGGACTCGGAGTTTCTTCTGCACATGCTTGAGCTCATGCTTATCACCGCCTTTAAAAACCCTTTTCTTCTGGTTCAAAAGGCCCTTGATGTCACTTGTAATCCATGGCTTGTTGTTAGCATAGCAGCATACTGTTTTTACTGGAACTACAATGTCCATACAGAACTTGATGTAGTCAGTAGTGTAATCATCAGCCTCCTCGATGTTCTCACTATATGATCCCTGCAGGATATCCCAGTCTGTAGTTCCAAAGCAGTCTCTCAGAGCCTGCTCTGCCTCAGGGGACCACTTCCTGAATGATCGTGTGGTTGTAGGTAGCGCTCTCACTCTTGGTTTGTAGTGAGGCTGAAGCAGAACCAGGTTATGATCTGCTTTCGCAAGCGCAGGCAGCGAGGTGACGCTGTATGCATCTTTAACGTTTGCATACAGTAGGTCAATAGTTCTATTTCCCCGGGTGTTACAATCCACATACTGGGAGAAGGCAGGTAATGTTTTGTCCAGCGTCACATGGTTAAAGTCTCCAGCAATTAGCACAAGTTCCTCAGGGTGCTGTGTTTGTAATTTAGCAATAGTGGAATGAATGATGTTGCCCGCTATCTCCACGTCCGCCCGAGGAGGGATGTAAACAATAACAACAGGACTCAAACTTACGGCCAACAGTTTGATGTCCCTGCAGCAAGTGGAGATTTTGACATTTACATGTCCAGAGTTACACCACCTTTTATTTACATAGAGAGCAAGTCCTCCTCCTTTCCACTTCCCAAAGGTATTTGCGTCTCTGTCCGCTCTAACTGTGCTAAACCCGAATAGCTCCACATTAGCATCTGGGATGTTATTTGTTAGCCACGTTTCACAGAAACACAACAAACTGCATTCTTTGTAGATCCTGACATTTTTCACCAGCGCGGCCAGTTTGTCTTATTTGGTAATGAGTTCACATTTTCCCAGGATCACAGAAGGCATGGAAGGCTTGAAACGTCACTTTCTCGCAAGTTGCTTTGCTTTTAGCTTAGCTCAGGCTCTGCTGCCACGATACCGCCTTCTTAACTCATCAGGTAAATAGGGAACCACACCAGCATGGGCATTTGTTCTCAGCGTTTGAAGTTGACTACTTGAATAGATGAGTCTTGGCATGTAAAAATCCATGTCCAAGTAGTAAAATGTAGCAGAAAGTGTCCAGGGAATGAGTCCACATAAAATAAAGTGATAAGAGTGATCAGTAAAATAGAGAAAAAGGTGGAAAAATAAAGTCATACACGGAGCTGCTGGAAAGGCTGCCACAGTCCCTGAGTCAAGAAGGCCAAGTTTGTGTTATTATTGTTGCTCATTCAGTTTCTATGTGTCTATGTATTTTCCACTATGTTCCATGTGTCTTGTGGGTGGTTTCCCAGAGGTGTGGCCTCCTGCCAATCACTGTCAAGGGGCTGCCTTCAACCCTATAAATGCTGAGAAAACAAGCTGTCCCTGGAGGTTCATTGAATCTCCTGGCATTGTGGAGTTCTCTGGTGATGTATTGCTCATTATTGATTATTGATTTGCTGAATTTTGACCTTTGCACTCTGTTTTTTGCTCAGTCTTGTGTATGAGAAATTGTTTTTGCTTTGGGATTTCCTTTCAGGCGACTCCTGCTATAGCTTTTTTTCTCCTTTGAGCTTTGTGAAATAAGTCTTTTATTTATAAAGGTCCTGTATTTGCCCATTGCTGACTATCCAGGGTTTGAAAGGTTTTCCCTCCCATTGAGCATTTTGGAGTAATTGTGCTTAGGAACCCCAAGTTCATGATTGCTGTTTCCAGTTCATGGTTCATTTGCTCAGCTGGCTTTCTGGTGGTTATGACTACTTACTTGCTACATATTGTTTGTGGCTTATCATACCATGATGATCTATTCTTATTACCATAATTATTTTTGGGGGTGTTCACTACAGAGGCGATGGCATTATTTTGTCCTTAAGTCTTGCAATCTAGTTCTCATTCCCAGAATTCAATAAAGCAGGCAGCACAAAACAGAATGAGCACTCATCTAAAGAAGTGCATTGAGGCTTAGGAATCACAGTAAGTCAAGTAGATAACAAGCACATCTCAAAGGCCCCCAAGTGCTCTGCTGTATGCTCATCACACAAATCACTGACTCTGCTTACACTGCATGCCAAATTCTAATATTCGTTTTCAACATGCAAGAAATAAAATGAACCAAAGGTGCTCATCATACAAAACATCATCCAATGTTTTCACATTTGCCGTCCACTTTTTTGGCTTTTCTTCATTTTTGAGATCACGTAAGTAATAAAGTGAAGTAATGAAATGACAAAATACAAAATCCATATGAAAAGAGATTACTAAACAACTCCCACTGAGGCCAAATCTTTCCCTCCTTGCACTCTCTGCCCTTCTCATTTGTTCAGTCTCTCTTCATTGACTGAGTTTTGAACACTGCAACTTTTCATTTTGATGGACAGTCGATTTAAAACAAAAAGACAATTTCTTTGCATCTCCCTGTACGTTAGCTCAACTTCTGCAGCTGCTGTCTGATAAATCCCAGAAGACAGTAAAGAGCACATTAAAATTCGTCAGGTTTACTGGTAGTTTTACAGCCTGGTTGTCATTTAGTTGGCTTCAGCCTAATTACAAAGATCATTGTTTTTTTGATGTCGCTTGCAAAGCTATAAAACTTTTATCTGCCTTTGGGTCCATTCATACTGGCTGTGCTCACATCATATTTTTCCTGTTAGCACGGCAATTTAAAATGTTCAATAAAATTAATCTGCAACGTAAAACTGTTAGCCCTTTAAAGGAGCTCGATATGTGGAGGGCTTTATAAGGCAAAATCCAAGCTTAGAAGAAGGTTTGCCTGGGAAATGATTTTGGGACATGTGAATTATCCTTGTATCCAATCCAGCCTTTTCATTGTCATAATAGCCTTGTTTTTCACACAACAATAAAATTTATTTACATAGCACATTTTCATACAAATGATGTAGTGCAAAGTGCTTTACAAGATAAAGAAAGAAAAAAAAAGGAAATTATAAAAATAAGATTACGCAATACTAATTAATAAAGAATAAAGTAAGGTCCGATGGCTGGTAGGACAGAAATTACAAAAAAAAAAAAAAAACTCCAGAGGGCTTGAGAAAAAAAAAAACAAAATCTGCAGGGGTTCTAAGGCCACGAGACCACCCAGCCCCACTGGGCAAAATGCTAACATTAAGATTCAAACAGGAATCATGACTTTTTTGTTTTACATAAATCTATCACTAGCCTTTTTAAAGCTAAAGCAACTCTTTTCATAAATTCAGAGATGAGGAACAATGTTCTAATATTGCAGCACACTCTCCAGGTAAATCCAAGAACTAGAAAACAGACCAGGAATGTATAATGACACCACTTAACATCTGTTTCCATAAGAAGGGCTGACTCTGACCATTTCATTAAACCAGTTTTACGGAGAAAAGATGGTGACATAAAGACATAAAGTCTCTGAATTAAACACACCTAGTTGTTAAATAAAACAACCAAGAAAAGAACTACTAACTCCTTAATTTGTTATTGTTGTTAATGTTCTCTAAATAGGACATAACAGTGGTACAACAGTTAGAAACACAAGAAAAACTTTGAGAAGAACAGGCCAGTATTGCTGCTTTACAACCCCTTGGTGATTCTGAATTGGCCCCATAATCAGTGAATATGGGAGTGAGTGTGCCACACAACCCCCAAATGGGATTTAAAGGTGTTTGATAACATAAGGAGTGGTGGATCTTTAAACTCTGAATTCTGCAACTGTATCTATTATTACAGTTAAAGAGATCTTCTGACATAATGGTTGTGAAGTGGTTACTGCCTCACAGCTCTGGAGTCCTGAGCCAAAATCTGGTCTTGATTATCATCTCTTTACTGTTCGTACATTTTCCTCCTGACTATGTGGTGTTCTTCCATATTTCAAAGACGAGAAGGTTAACATGAGTGGTGACTGTAAATTGTACCGATATAAGTGAATGCGCTCTATGATGGACCAGTTCCAGGACTGGCTGCTGGGATTGGCTCCAGTTTAAAGAGGTCGATTTGTGAAAATTAGAAAATGAAAATCATTAAATGAACAAACCATAATGGCAAGGAGAATAGCATTTTGTTTTAATGCTCCTCACCCTACAGCTTGAGCTACAGCAGGGTAGAAAGACTATGCTAGTTTCCATTAGTATTTTTTTTTTAAACAGAAAAAAAAGTATTTATCTTGTATAGGAGCAGCAATTTGCATTTATTGAGATGAAAAATGTTAAAATAATCCAATCTATAAAAAAATCTTTTATAGCACAAAAAACATTTTTGTACAACACTGAATATGCACTAAGCTCAAGCAAAATTGAGAAGATCTAAATATTTAAAAATTCCCCACTTCTTCAACTGTTAGGAGAAGAATGATAAACAAATTGAAATATTTATGAAGTTAGAAAGAAATCAGGGATACCTATGTGTTTGTTTTCCAGTGCCCTGAATTCTCCTACTCCAGAGCAGGCTCCTGATCACATAAAGATGGAAAAACATTGAGTAGAGATAAGGTTGGACAGCTATGTTTTTCCTAAATGAAGTCTAGTGGACTAAACAGAAACTGTTTGTATTGAGAGGTCTTTGCCCTAAACCTTAGTAGAATTGACTGCCACTCTGTCCAGGTTTGGTTTTTGCCTTTTACAAGATGCAGCATTTTGATCCTGGCCTGGACTGAACAAGTCTAAAAATGGATAGACAAAAAAATGGAAAGTCAAATAATTCTATGACTCCATGTTGTCCTGAATGAACTCAAATTATCAAAACTTTTGACACTTGTAGGTCAAGCAGGCCTGAAGTATTAAACTCTATCTGGAAAAATTAAACCACTGAATTCTTTCACATCTACCTGAAGCTGGGAAACACCTAAACACATCAAAACGTTTCCTAATGTGGTCAGAATAAGTAAGGACATTTGGCGGGATTCATGTCAAAATTAAGTTCACATTTCATGTTTACATCATGGCCAAACTTATCCAGATTTTCAAAGGCTGAAGTCAGGTTCATCATGAATGAACAAACATATCTACAAGTTCATGAAGCCTGACATTTAAGATATTCTTAAATCTCAAATCAGGATATTCTCAATTCTCAAATGCTTGTCTCAGTTTGTATTTACAAGAATGCCCTTCAGACAAGTGTGTAGCAAACAGTAGAATAATTTAGTCATCAAAATAAGATATACTGTATGCTCTAAATAGTTTTGCAGGCATACACGCTCTGTTTTTGATTCATTTACACATTTACATGTCAAATTAGCTTACATTTATGTACACATAATTGTTTATTACCGTAAACTAGAAAAAGCCTTTTATCTAATTTTGGATACTATATAAAATGACGAATTAGGTTTTTTTTTAATCTTTTAGATACATTCCTTTTCAAAAGAATACCCCAGCAAAACAAAGGTATAATAATGTATATGGAGGTGAGACACAAAAATAACCAGTCTGGGCTTGGGGCTTTCCTGGAAAACCATATGGAGGTTGGCCAGACATGAATCATAGAACCATATCCCCTCCTACACGCCCTCTCAAACCACTGACCGGCTAGGTATATCCCAGTGAATGAATAGCCCAGTCAGTATTTGCACAACAATCGCTACATGAGTTGCCATGATAATGTCAGGTGAAAAAATTGAATACCAAATCAACATGAAATTTCTCTTTTTCCGTAAAGCAGTTTTTTACTGACAAAAACATTCCTGTCCTCGATCATTCTCCCTATTCGCCCGATTTAGCTCCCTGTGATTTTTACTTGTTCCCAAAAATCAAAAGTGATCTGAAGGGAACATATTTTTCTTCAAAGGATGAATTGAAGACAAAAACGGCAAGCTTGTTGAAGAGCCTCAAGCAAGAAGACATCCAGCAATGGAAGATACATATGGAGCAGTGTAGAGATCGGGATGGGGAGTCTATAGAAGGTGACAATGTTCAGAATGCTGTAATTCATCAATAAATATTTTTTTTTACCAATCCGGTTATTTTTGTGTCTCACCTCATATGTAACTATGTTTAACCAGCATGTACCTAATACTGTAATACAGTAGATATAAAGAATTCATTGTGTGACTATAGTACTTTGTCTATTGGACCAACTTTTGCAATCAACATTCTCATTTGTCAAGAGCTGGCCTGGACCCCGTGGCCCCACCCACTTTACAGGATTATAATTAATCTCTTGTAGCCAGTGGTGCAATGTCAACTCTACTACACCTGTTCAGAGTCAACCCTGGGATAAGAGTAATATAAAAATCCATCCATCCATTTTCCAACCCGCTGAATCCGAACACAGGGGTCTGCTGGAGCCAATCCCTGCCAACACAGGGCACAAGGCAGGAACCAATCCCAGGCAGGGTGCCAACCCACCGCAGGACACACACAAACTAGGGCCAATTTAGAATCGCCAATCCACCTAACCTGCATGTCTTTGGACTGGGAGGAAACCCTTGCAGACACGGGGAGAACATGCAAACTCCACGCAGGGAGGACCCGGGAAGCGAACCCGGGTCTCCTAACTGTGAGGCAGCAGCACTACCACTGTGCCACCCACGCAATATAAAAATAAATAAATAAAATATAATAATAAGATAATTAAAAAAACTCCCGAATTCCTTTCTCTAGCATTTAGTTGATTTAGGTTCTGTCTGCTTTATAGTTTAGGGATTAGCGGCATTCATTCAGGCATTTTTAAAAGTATTGGATTGATACTTTGTTCTAATGTTTATGATCTTCTGCCTGAACTTTTTATTACATGTCTACAGATTTAATTAATGCATATTAATGCTTTTTTAATTACATCATGCCTTTTTTATATCAGCTCTTTACACTTTAAATGGCAGTACACAGTGCTGTAGGATTGTGCTTTGGTTTATCCTGTGGAGAAGCCAGTGCCAATGGGCTGTGCAGTATGCATTCCTGTTTCTATAGATGTGTTAGATTGGCAAGCATTTGACAGCCAGATCATTGAAGTCTGTTTGTTTGGTAGAGCTATGAAAAATACCAAAAATAAAGTGTAGCTACCATTTCTTACGCTAGAGATTAATATCTGAATACCCAGCAATGGATTCAGCAAGGTATTCAGTTTTCTGAACTAAGTCACCTGGAGACAGCTAAAGATCCACAAGCTCAACAAAAGATAAGAGACTTGCCTCCATTCCTGCCTTCCCTGTTATGGATCAGAGATTTATTTTCAGACAACAATGATAATGACTTGTCCATGCACTTTCAATTAAACTATCATTAGATATCCAGGTAAGTGCTATGTTTCTCTAATGAATGTCAGTTTTTTCCCTTATGTCCTCTTTTTTTAACTGTGCTTGATCATGTAAGGATTAAATTGTTAGCTAAGAGTGTGAAGAAAAGAAGGTTTTCTCATCAGAAAACAAAGTCTAAATTAAAATTTGGCAAAACCTTTATGTTCACATTAATAGAAAACTGTGCAATTCTTAGGCTGGCATTTGCATTTCTGTGGGTGGGCATATATCAATATGAACATCCATTCTGAAATTGAGTTAATTCTTAATTAAGTCACGGTTATGAAAATGATTTTAGTAAAGAATTAATGTCAAAAGAATTTATATGAGTGGCAATGATGGTGATAGTGTTGTATGATGGGAAAGACAGGTATACATACACAGAGAGAAAGAGAGACCATGCTGAACATTGTTTAACACAGAACAATCAGTTCATTAACGCCTATTACATGTATTCAAACCTCTTGTCTTTCAAGGGTAACAGGGAACACCACCAAAAACAGCAAATATTTATCTCATGTTATAACTGCTGCATGGATGTTCAGGATGCTCAAAGGGCCAATCTTCAGTCTCACACCTTCTGACTTGGGGCCACCTCTTTGTGATCTTTTTCCCACACATAAATCAGCAGGGCTCTCGACTCTTGCCTTATCATCCACTAACACTGCACACAGTACTTCGACTATTTAATTCTGCTTCTATCTTCCCCATACAAGATGACTTTTGTCATCACCCTTTGCCACCAGCCCACTTGACCATCACAGTTCTCCTGTTTAAACGGCCCAAACTGTGGGATGCTCAGACATTGGACAGCACTCCTCCCTATGACCCTGTAGCAGTGCTACCAGGGGAAGAACTCCATTTCTCAGCAGCCCAAGGAGGGATTACCCATATAGGATGACTGGAACGGAAGTAGGGGCTGCTGGGGATGAAAGGGGCCGGCGCAAAAGTCAAAAAGTGGGACCTGATGGAGAAACAGGAGATCAGTGTTTTTGTGTATCTTGTCCAACGTGTTGTGTAAAAAGTCAATTGTGCCCTGGATCGTTTCATGTTAAGATGAATGGACTGTCTCATGCCTGCCTGTCGTGTGTATAGTTTTGTATTCATTGTCATGCGTCTTCAAAAGAAGCACTCCTGCGAATCTCAACCCTCGCCACTCAGGACTACTAGTAGGACTGTTTCACTCATTTTCTATGGAATCTGTTCTCGAAATTCTCATCTTCACACCATACCATTTCACCTGCTTTTGCTGTATTGGACTGTATAACGATGTTGTCATGAGTGTTTATTGTTGTGGTTCATAGCTATGTTACATCTGTATAGCTGTAGGGGAAAGGGGAGGTTTGTCTGATTGTTGTTGCTGTGTGTTGGATTTTCATTTAATATATTATTTATTCATTCATTGCTTTTGTGTCTCTGTTTGTGAGTGTTTGCTGGTCGGGCCAAGTCTGGGTGCGTTCCTGGAATCTCCACCCAGTGTGAATCTTAGCAGCACCAGACCACTACAACCCTATGCAGGGTGTTTCTAGATAACTTGCTGTCAATAAGGTGGCATCACATCACGTCATAAGTGCTATACCCTTGCAGAACCCTGCAGGTACTTGGCTCCACACAATAAATAGGTCTGCTAGCTTCTACACTGTAATCAATGAAGCACTAGATTGAATAGTTAAGAAGTCAGAGCCATAATGAGCAGACATCCTAAACTACTTCAAAACAAACTAACCTCAATGGAGTAGACATTGCACTCAGAAGCTACACTAGAGATTACCAAAGAACTGCATAAAACTACAACCAGACAATAAATACATACAATTTTCTGAACAGGGCTGCATATATAGTAGGCCTAATATAAAATATGTTAATCAAATATTATATTACACTATAAATGCTGTGCTGACCCACCCAAAGCTAAAACAGAGCTTCACCAAGACTGACAAAACATACAGTACAAGCAATAAAAACACCACAGCACATACTGTACATTATGCACACACATGCAGGAAAGCAAAGACAAAAATGACATCTTACTGCATGTACAGCTCCCTCATTACAGAGTCCATTCCAGTCTTGTCTGTAATTAAAGTTGTGGTTTTATGCATTTTCTATTGTCTATGGTGTAATTCTTGGAAAATAATGTTTTCTGCTGTGTAATAATCAATAATTTGCATTAGTGATGCTGCAAGTATAAGCAAGCTCCTATGTAACATAATGATGAGTTACCGCAAGTGTCGAATAACCAATTTGGGCAAGAAACTTATTATGAAGGTTCCTACAGGGCACCTTTGGAGAGAGGATTCATCTCTGAGGACTATTGTAAGTGAAAAGGAGACAGCAACGCAATCCTTGATCATGGTGGATACAAAAGTGATCATAACCAGAAAGAATACATAAGACTACAAACAAAGCAAAAATGAGAATCAAAATTCAAAATCAACAAAAGATTAAAAAAAACTGAAAGGAATCTAACACTTGGCCTACTTGTTTGAAGAAATTAACTACGGTTAAAGATTTCTTTTGTTTATCCAACCAAGTGATGCAGCTACACAGAACCACCACCATTTTTATAGTTTTTATAGCATACTGTCTGCTTAAAATGCTGTGGTCATGTGATGTGATTCTCATGTTGCATAAACAAATGACAAAAATAAAAATAAATTGGTAATCAAATCAAAATGGAGAAAAAACCCCTCAAAATAAATCTCCATTATTAAAAAACTGAAAATATCCCAAAATATATTTGTAATTATAGATAACTAGCTGTGTAAGACCGTGCTGTAAAAAGCATGGGGTCCTACAGACTATCGAAATCGTCAGAAAAAAATTGAAACATAGAGATGTCAGGTAATTTAAAGGCACTACTCTGGGCATCTCTCTCCTAGGAAGATTCGTTCTGTGAACGTGCTCACATCGCTTGTGTATTAGCGGTGGGAGGAAAAGTAAAAGGGATACCGTTTTGCCGACGTTAGTGGCTAGGCAACTTTGTCTTTCTTCAAAGTTTTCATTTTGCAGACGTTCTTGCCTCACTTGTGTATTAGTGGCGGGAGGAAAAGTTAAAGGGATACACGTTAGCGGCTAAGTGACTTTATCTTTCTTCTGAAGTTTCGTTTTTCTGACGTGCTGGCCTCGGGTGTGTTTTCTGTTTCCTCTGAACCCTTACCCAGACTCCACCTCTCACTTCCGGGCAGGACAGACACACACACACTTCCACGCATAGACGTTTATATATAAGATTATGACAACCGTCAATTAAAAAATAAATATCATCTGTTTAATTAATGCTGAATTCACAAGTATATGTATACATATTTTTTAAACATTTTTCAAATACAAAAAAAGTAATTGTTTTCATAAAAAATAATTAATGGGCTGGTTTATCGCTCTGATAGGGTGGGCGCAGCCTCAGAGATGACAGGTCTGATGGAAAATGAAACCAAAGACAAATGATCCTCTCAACAGCAGTTATGAACATGAGCCATAATGGCTGTATACCCAAACTTCATCACCAGATGCACATGGTCATTTGAATGAGCTAATTTGAGCATCGAAAGCATCCTACCATATGAATCCCAGTAAACCTGGTCTGATCTGAACATCTTGATTTGTGTACAAACAGACATTTAAGAGCTTCACTCCAGCACAAGAGCATCTCGGTGTTTATGACTGTCTTGAGGATCAATAACATTTATAGTAACATTGTAAATGAAAAGGTTCCCCTGAGGAAAAGTGTTTGGACCACACTGAGCCTTCCAAGCCCCCAAAGCAGATCTACTGTTGCCAAGAATTGAGTGTTTAAGAAGGTTCATTATCACCCACGACCTGTGATTCCCAAATTCCAAATTCACATTTATCTTGTTTTGTATTTTGATAAAAGGTGTTTGCTTAGAGGAAAAAAAGAACTTTATTTAATTACACTTAGCCTTTACAAGTTTTTCCAAAATGTTTTCTTTTCCACGCTAAATATAGCCCTGTACTCAATCCCCTTAAGCCCAAAGATTAATGCAGACATTCAGTGGAGTTGAAAAGACTTATTCTCTTGTGGAGGTCATATCAGTATTACAGCATCATGCTGCAAGCCATGCTTCACTAAAAAAAAAGCTTTTTTCTTTTTTTATTCAGAGTGCAATTTGTCTGTAAAGTAATGCATTTTGGTAAGCTGCCAATTTTGTGTAAACTCACTCAGAAGATATACTTTAAATATGCCTTCATTTAGGCCACTAATGGGTGCGCTACACCAAGTGCCCATATATGCCCAAATTGATTCCATGGCAGAACAAAGCTGAAATCTGTGTTAAAGTTATCTGTACAGAGGTAACTTGAGTGATGTGAGAAGTCCCAAGTGCACAGACACATGTCATCTAAAGGGAAACAGAGATTGTTCAATAAAAGCCGAAAAAGACTGAACCACACTGGGCATCAGTGATGCAACCTGGCCTGACATCAGGCATGGTGAGAATTAAAAGACAGCAATCAATCTAGAGATGCTGAAGCCACTTACAACCTAGTTAATGTTATTGTACATACTGTATGAGTGCCATTGTTCTACAAGAACGCTCAAAGCCTGGTGAAGTCAACCTCCCCAGAGAGACACTGCATATACATGTTGTGTGCTTTGTCCAAAAAACAGGCCAGCCTCTGCTTCTTTGATAAGCCCAATTCGAATGATAAATGAAATAAAAGTAGACTCAGCTAGACCTGGCCCACTGCCCTCAAAGCTGTAATGTTTTAGCTATGCTTACCTGGTGAGTAATGGAACAAAAGTAAAAATATTTGATATCTCTTGCCTTACATGCACCATCAGTGTTCCTCCTACACCATTGTTCAGTATCCTCATGTGTCTCAACCTGTATTGGCCAGCAATTTGTCTCTTGACTACATTCTTTTAAAGCCTGCTTCTCAAATTTCGTTATTTCTAGGTCTTTGCTTACATTACAATCATGGGAAAGAGGGGTCCTTTCATTGGATTGGCTGGCCCAGCACTGTTTTAGCTGTGGAATGGCCAAATGGGGGAGGCAGCATGATGAATGAGGTCTCCAGGACTCTAAAAATATCCAAATTTTATTATATGATGTCATCTACTGTTCAATTCTGCTCCGTACTCCTAAAATTTTTATTTTTATGCTGTATTGAGGATTTGTTCTGTTCTGTGTGTTGTATTATTTTGACCCCCTTCTTTTGACACCCACTGCACGCCCAGCCTACCTGGAAAGGGGTCTCTCTTTGAACTACCTTTCCCAAGGTTTCTTCCATTTTTCCCTACAAGGTTTTTTAGGAGTTTTTCCTTGTCTTCTCAGAGAGTCAAGGCTGGGGGGCTGTCAAGAGGCAGGGCCTGTTAAATTGCCGCACTTCCTGTGTGATTTTGAGCTATACAAAAATAAACTGTATTGTATTATATTGTATTCTGTTGATTTTTTGATTACCACCAATGGTATATGGGCTTCCATTACCTGATGTGAAAAAAACATTTATAACCTTGTGTATAATTCCCATGTTTCAAGGTGACTCTCCTACACCTTTTCTCGGTATACTCGTGTGTGTTAACCTCTCTAGCCTGGCACTTCCTGCCTAGATCAAATTTGACTGAGCAACCAAAGTTAAACTGACCAATCAGATTGCTAGGACAGCACACACATACATGCACGCACAGATAGTAGCATTTTATTATATAGTAGATTTACAGTATGCTCGAGAAACTAAGGCAGACTAACTTGCTGAGCAACAAAACTTGCGCTGTTGCCTGGCCTTAATTAAGTGTGTTAGAAAACAATGAGTAAATGGATGTAGCCAAGATGGAAAACACCTCTGGTATCTACATCATAACATTGTTACATTCTCCTTGGCTATAAATTTAAACTCTTCTGTAAATCCCATCCCACTTCTGATACTGAGATGGATTTGGTATAAGTGTTGTCTGCAGTGGTATACTGGACTTGCATGTTGAAAACTACGCCATCAACTCAGAGTTGTGAAATGTGAAAATCCCTTAATGATAATAAAAGTGTGCATGAACTGAAATAGTTCATCATTTTTTTATTTATTAGAAGTATATTGCATTAGTGACTTTTTCTTCCAGAATCAGTAAAACTATTTCTTACTAAAATTAAAAATCCTCCACAAAGACTTGTGGTTTTAGCTACCTAGAAATCTCCAGCTTTTCGTTAAACATGTTTTCGCTACACCATCTCTTAATAAAATGCCAGAATCACCCTGAGCAAAGATATTCAAAAGAAGGAAACTAATCTTGACTCAGTGTGAGGTATGCTTGATGAGCTGCAGCCTGATGTGGAATGACAAGGGAATGATAGTACGCCACACAGCCAAACTCTCCCCTCCACAAAGCCTGCAGCTACATTGGCCTCCCAGGAGGACAACAGGCTGACAATAGCTGTCAAGTCATTTTTGCTTTAATTAGCAATCTACAAAAATCAATAAATACATCTTTATTTCTCTTCAGTTTCGTTTACCCCATGCCTTCCTGAAATCCAATTACCCAGGGTTTTCCACTTCATTTAAACAAATCTATACCAGGTGAAAAAAGTCTCGGCGAAAGTCAGGCCATGTTGAAATACAGCAAGATCTGACATTCACCAACATCGCCGCTGGGTGTGTTTTGAAGCCTCTCACCATCCCCTGATCATCATTTTTAAGTACAAATGTGGAGTCATTGAATAGCTTTTCGAGCAGACATAAATTAAGATGGCATGTATCTCATACAGGACAGATGAAAAATATCTAAGACTTAATTGCTGGTAGGAGAACAAAGAGAGATATGGACAAAGTGTCTCCATGACATTTTGTTGGAACATGTTATGACTGGAGCAAATGACCTCAAGATATTTGTATGTGACACTTGAGGAAATGCAATTCACAAGTGAACAGGGAATCAAATAAATGAACACATTATCAGAAACACAGATACACAAGAAGCCATTCATTTACTGAACCAAATTTTTGAGGGTCATAGGGAACATCAAGTCAACAATCAGCTCTGGATGAAGGACATTGCTGTCCACACTCATTTCATGTCATAAATCAATGTAACCTGCACTTCTTTGGGGTATGCCCATCCACTGACTCACACACACACATACACAAAATAAGAGGTTAAAAAAATGGATAAGGACTTTGGAAGATGGAGGACTGAAGATAAATAGAAAGAAGACAGAATGATCAGGGTCAGAAGTTAATCTGCAAGAAGAGCTATTACAAAAGAATTAATACATTCAAATATTTGAGATCATTGGTTGGCGAAGATGAAGAATTAAATGCAAAGATAACCCACAGAGTGCAGTGTGGATGGAACAATTGGTAGAAGGTGTCAGGAGTAGTGTGTGATTAAAGAGCTGAGGTGAAGGTTAAAGGTAAGGTGGTAAGACCAGCAATGCTGTATGGTGATGGAATATGGGCAGTCAAGGAAGCACAGGAGAAGTAAGACAGAAATGATAATGGTGACAGAATACGAATGAGATAATCTGAGGTATAACAAAAGCAGGAGAGATATCTAAGAAAGTACAGGAAAGTAGGTTGTTGAAGTAGTATGGAAATGTAATGAGAAGAAGCAAAGAATATGTGGACAAAAGAGTGATAGGAATGGAAATACAGAGTAATAGAAAGTGAGGGATGCCAAAGTGGAGGTGAATAGATAAAGTAAAAGAAGATCTGAAGGTAAAAGGTTCTACTGAAGGTTCACAAGGCACATCAACCCATCGCAGAAGTGGAAGAAGAAGAAGAAGTTAATTCTGTTAAATTTCTTTCTAATAATGTTTATGCTGAGCCAAAGGGGGTAGAGACCACAGCCACTACAATTGTAACTGTAGATGAATTATTTAACACCAGAGATCCCAAAAGCCTCTGTTGGGGCATTAGCTCCTAAAGGTGTTGTTTGGCTTATGTATCATGGTTTTCCTTTGTTCTTGAGCCTTTATAAGCTCACATTTAGATTCTCTGGATTATGGACTTTCTGTTTATTAAAGCCATTGTTCTTTAGATTCTGGATATTGATTTGGTCCCTATTGTGTAGTCCCTTTGAAGACAAACTCTACTCTGGAATTTGGCTTTTTTTTGTATTTGACTGTTAATAATTTTTTTAAAAAGATAATTGTTTCTGCTCATTTGGTCTGGGTTTTTGTGGCTTCCATCCCCTTTTTGAGATCTACAGGATTGGCCTTTTTTATAGTTTCAGAGGCACACATCTGAGTTTCATGCCTGTTTTTTAGTTTATAAGTCCTAAATATCTTACCAGTTTAGTTTTATTTATTTATTTTTTTTGGATTGACACCTTTTGAAAGAGGCTACATGTAGAATGATTTTTTAAAATAATTTTTCTTAATGCTTGATAATAATAATAATAACAATAAGTTTAACATACAAGCATAAAACATAAAATAACCCAATTGATTCCACTTAAGGTTATGGGGGGCATAGTCTTTCTTGGTATCCTAAAACCGAAAGCCAGTCCGACATAAGGCAGATTGACCCACATATCCAGATAAACACTCACAAACACTGTAAGGTTTGAATACACAATGGGCAGTCGGAAAATCAAGAGTACACCTTATGAGAAGGATTTAGGAGTCATAGTGGACTCTAAGCTATTGAGTTCCCGACAGTGTTCAGAAGCCATTAAGAAGGTAAACAGATTGTTAGTTTATATAGCACGATGTGTGGAGTACAAGTCCAAGGAGGGTATGCTCAAGCTTTATAACGCACTGGTGAGGCCTCATCTTGAGTACTGTGTGCAATTTTGTTCTCCAGGATACAAAAAGGGCATAGCAGCGCTGGAAAAGGTCCAGAGAAGAGCGACTAGGCTGATTCCTGGGCCACAGGGATTGAATTATGAGGAAAGATTAAAAGAGCTGAGCCTATACAGTTTAAGCAACAGAAGATTAATAGGTAACATGATTGAAGTGTTTAAAATTATGAAGGGAATTAGTACAGTGGATCGAGACTTGTATTTTAAAATGAGCTCAGTTGGAAATGTGTTAAGTGTAAATTTCACAGAAACATTAGGAAGTTTTTCTTTACACAGACACTTGGAATAAGCTACCCTTAGAATAAGCTACCCAGTAGTGTGGTAGACAATAAGTCTTTAGGGACTTTCAAAACTCGACTTGATGTTTGTTGTTGGAAGAATTAAGTGTATTGGACTGGCGAGCTTTGTTGGGCTGAATGGCCTGTTCTCGTCTAGATTGTTTTAATGATCTAATATACAATTGCCAATTAACTCAAAACATGGAAGGAAGCCAGAGTACCCACAGAAAAAACACAGACAGACTTGTTACCAGGCAGATACTAAATTACACATTCACAAATATGAAGTATAATGAGATATTTGAAAGTATTTAAATGCAAAATAACCTGCAAACCAATGGAAGAAGATGCTTTTAGTAATCTATGTCCATTTTGATGAATGAGTGAATCACTTGGGGGATTATTTTCTAAGATGACACTCCTAAACCCATTTAAAGACGTTCATGCTGGTGAGAGGCTCATGTCTATGCAGGCAACATCAGGAAAAGACAGGAACGTGCCCTGGACATGCAGCCAGTTCCCCACAGGGTCCACTCACTCAGAGACATTTGGAATTAGCAGTTAACCTAACCTGTGGGAGGAAAACCCAGAGACATTGGGGAGACTCCAAAAGGGCAGTGACTGGGTGCACTGAATTCATGACTAACTATTGTAACTCCATGAAGTTGGCCACTTTTATAAACATCCCAAATGTATTACAATAAATATTTATTAAGAAGCTATTTCTAAACAACTTCTAGACAATTTTTAAAGCACAGCTCTTTTACTGTCATAGTACGACAATCCTATCAATAACCTTTATTCTGGTAAGGGTTTTACACCACAAGAGAGTAAAAATGTGTACATTTTAATGTGATTGAGGAACAGAAAGAATAAGAAAAGACACTTTGTAATGTAATGCCTAGCTCTGCAGCATTACTTCCCAGAACTACCAGCCAGAATTCCACTTCTAAAAGCCTCTCAGTATTTATAATTAGAAATTAAAGATGTACTTAATATGATGGAACTTAAGCAAAAAGTTGAAAAAATCATTTTCTAGTCACTATCCCAAAAAAAGAAGAAGAAGGTTTGAGAGAAACAAGAGGAAGTGCTTATGCCATGCTTCATACAAATCACACTTTTCTAATTGCTTTCTCTGTTTGCCAGCATGATTAATGAATGCTGTCACTTAACAGCAAACAGCAGAACAATTTCACAAACACGAGCGTCTGCACTCTTCACGGCACCGGAGCATATCATTGGTGAGGAGGAGGATTTGAAATAGCTGATTCTGTACCCAAGTATCCTCTGACATCCATCAGATTTTATTCATATGGTGGCTTTTGCATTGAGTAAAATCAAAAAGTGCTTCACAACACAATTGATGCTTATGTTTTATCGTACCTTTCAAAGGTGACCACTTCACAAAGTGAAGTGATGTTTGTTTCTGTTAATATCATGAGGCTAAGTATCTTTTTGCCTTGCATTAAAAAATCTTAAATGATTTAATTTTAAAAAGTTTGGTGAATATGGACTGACAGGCTGGTTGGCTGACTTTGCACCAAAGCATTTGTTATGTCCAAATTTCTTAAGGTTAACTACATCCAAAGTTCTGACGCAGAGGCCAATAGAACACTGTTTTCAAATAAAATAGTCATGAGCCAGATGTTGTGGTGAAGAAGGGGCTTCATTCAGGGCCCGTCAGTCATTCAGTCCCGGTTTAATATAGTGCCTTTCATAGCTCACAACTGCACAAGGCAAATGGAAATCACCAAAGGCAGACACGATATCCACTTATGATCATGCCAGGAGGTTTGGACAGAATTCATCCTAAAAGGCACTGTGTTAAATACAAAATCAAACAATAAAGTCTGAATTCATGCACCAAATGCATTCAGTGACCATTTTTATAGGTATACCAATCTATTTCCAGGTAGAACCAAGGTGTAAAATAACCCCATGGGGCCACTGAAAGCCTTAAAATCAAAATTGTTTGGGAGTTCCAGACAAAATATTAGAAACATTTTACAGTGTTGGAAATTGCTCAGCTCCCACTACTAAGATTAAGAGAAAATAATGTAGCAAAGTGCACAATGCACTTATCATGTAGAACAGAAGGGTGGTTGTCTGCAAGGCTGGATGGGATGAAATGAATGAGTGGCATAGGCTAGAACCTAAACATTAGTGCATGCCTACACGGGTATCATCCCAGACAGTGTAACGGTGATTGTTGATGCCAAGAGTGTTAAATGGCAAAGAATTACATATGCCAGCCACTTTTGGTTCATAGTTCGTACCTGTTTTGGAGGTGTTTTCTGTGACGTGTAAAAATGGGAAAGTACAATACAATACAATGCAATTTATTTTTGTATAGCCCAAAATCACACAAGAAGTGCCGCAATGGGCTTTAACAGGCCCTGCCTCTTAACAGCCCCCCAGCCTTGACTCTCTAAGAAGACAAGGAACAACTTCCCAAAAAAAAAACCTTAGTAGGGGTTGGGAAAGGCAGTTCAAACAGAGACCCCGTTTCCAGGTAGGTTGCAGTACAATACACAGAACAAAACACAAGTAATCCTTAGTATAGTATACCAGTAAAATAACAATATTACAAGTATGGAGCAGAATTTAACAGTGGATGATATCACATAATATGATTTGGATTTATTTAAAGTCCAGGAGACCTCAGCCATCTAGCTGCCTCCCCCAATTGGCTGGTCCACAGCTGAGACAGCGCTGGGCTAGCCAATCCAATGAAAGGACCCCTCTACCCAACAATTCCTGTGATCCTCCATCAGAGATGACTTTACCTTAGGCAGGCAAAACCACTTGGCAGGTGGGCAGTGGCACCAAGTGCCACATTTGTGTACTGAGAAGGGAAACAGAATAGGTGAGGGTTAGTAATAAATTACAACTATCATATTACTTATGTTTTAATGTTAATGACCAACAACAGAGATGCAGTCTGTACAGTTAATCAGCAGCTCTAGTCAGGATATGCTGAACTAAAGTAGTGAGTCTTCAGTTGGGATTTGAAAGCTGAGACTGAAGGGTCATCTCTTATAGTAACAGGCAGACCATTCCACAGTTTAGGGGCCCTGTAACTAAAAGCTCGACCTCCTACTGTTATTTTATTAATCCTTACAATCATAAGCAGACCGGCATCTTGAGATCTTAATGTGCACTCTGGTTTGTAAGTCATGATAAGCCGGACCTTGGCCATTTAATGCTTTATCTGTTAGAAGGTGGATTTGGAATCTTCCCTAAACTTAACCGGGAGCCACTGTAAGGATTTAAGAACTGTAGTTATGTGTTCATATTTTCGTGCTCTTGTAATACTTCTTGCAGCAGCATTTTGGATTAACTGGAGGCTGTATAAAGAACAATTTGAACATCCAGTGAACACCACATTGCAGTGAAATGGTGAAAAGTGAAAATGGTCACTTGTGTTAGGCTCTTAGTCTGTAGTGTTGTTGTATATTGTCTAATAAAGAGATGAGTCCCCATTATTTAGCAAGAGCAACTGGACCAAAGGGGAGAGGCGTGTACTTCCAAACTGCATCAGTCTTTGATAGGGAGAATGTCATGAAAAGTGGCTTCTCTAGGTGAGGCGGATGTGTTTTTTGTTACTGCGTTATCTGTGTATAATGCAATTCATCTATTTATGATTTGGATTTCCTAACAGATAACATTTTCCATATCTAATTTAATGTATATTCCATAGTACTGCATTAAGATTTCAATGTTTAGCTAACAAGGTATTTCACAAATTAGACAGAACCCTGCTTTTGAATCCATGATAACCAGAATTCTTTGAAGCATTGGTTCAACAGGGTGGTAGAACATTACTTACGGCTTTTAGAATATGTAGACTTGATAATATCATGTGGTTAACTGCACATTTGTTACTCCCTCATTCTTGAGGTGAACCTCTTCTTCCTTCTCATCTGAATGATAGTCTATTAGATCAAAGATTGAGCAGGCCATTGGACTAATGAGAATTCACTGTTAGGCTCATTGAACCTATGATCTGTACTTTCACACTTGGTATACTATTCATTTGAGACTGATCATAAGGAGAAGTAGATGATCTGTAACAACGTATAGATATGCTATGGCATTCACTTGAGATTCAAAGACCTAATGTGTGCCAATCAAACATTCCTCACTGTATCTGCGCTTGCCAAGGGTTTTCAAATAGTTCTAGAAAGGCATTCCAGCAGTTACAATGAATTATGCAAAAAAAAAAAACTACACAGTCCAAGTGTCGTGATTTTAAACCTTTTAGTAAAATTCAAAACAAACAGTAAAAATAAACAAGACATTTCATAACACACAAAAAGAAAACTGTTTAAGGGTTAAGTGTCTAGGTTACATTTCTTAAAGTTTCCATCTGTTATCACATGCAGTACACTAGGACCTAAGTTTCACCTCCGTACATATGTACATAATGTACATAACAGAAAACTGTATGCCCTTAATGCCTATCTGTCTAACAGTTCATGTATCCTTCTAGTTGTCGTACTTCAGTCTGAGGACATATTGTCCAAATACAGAAATATAGCAGAGCACTAAGAACATTCCATTAAATTGTTAGCTTGTTGGGGTAAACAGAATCATCCATAATCTATGGGAAACCTACATTCTATTCAAATAAAGCTAAATTAAGGTAAATTTACCATTAACATAAACTTAAAGATTTGACTCTTACACCCATATTACACTCCAACCACTAAGTTAGCATGGACCCCCAATTTCATGCTGTTGACTCCAATTATGACCTTACCATCTACGTATTTCAGAACATATCAAGATTTGACAGATCAGGTGACATTTTTACAGTCTTCAATTGTTCAGTTTTCATATGCTCACTATAATCTCATGTGTTTATTCTTCAGTATCAGGGGTGAAACTTGGCATGTTCTTTTTTTCTACTGTAGCCCATCTGCTTCATGGTCTGATGCTTTGTCCCTTCAGAAATAACCTTCTGCACACCTCCATTATAAAGGGCTGTTATCTGAGTGGTTATGTCCTTACTGTTAACTTGAATGAGTCTGGTAATTCTCTCTCATTAACTGCTTATTCAGTGTTTTTTGTGCATCATACCTTGCTCTGAAATCTACTGAAACTCTAGTGTATAAAATCTGAGGAACGCAGCTGTCTCTGAGATGCTAGCACCATCAGGTCTTAAACAAAAATTGAAAGTCACTTATATAATGAACTGTAATTATTTATATTACAACTATTATCGTTAACTGTTGTTTGATTGAACAACAGCTACCCCCCAACCATATCTGCATTCTGTGTATATTTTGAGTTGCAGCCATATAAATGGCTGTTTGGAGGAGAAAGCCGTTTACAGTAACGGCTGGATGTACCTAATAAATTGGCCTCTTTGTGTGTTTCTTCACTGTTGTACTAGATCTTAATGAAATGCAACCTGACCCAATAACTCTCTTGCCGGATCCTTATTTGGGGACCTTTCCACTTAAATTGAGAGCGTTGCCCCATAAAATAAAACCACTGGTGGGTATTACACTGTACAGCCTACAGGATTGACTAACCTGACTCTAAAAAACATATTTTCCTCAATATTTTACATTCAGATACAGATAGAAGTGTGTTCAAGTACAGTATGTGCCAGCAGACATGGGCATATGGCATAGATGCTGCCATATCAGGCAAATTAACAATGGTGCACCATTCTTCAGGTCACAGCGCTTGTCTTCCAGACATTAGGTGAAATGCTGTATTTCTGTTTCATACAGAGCCACTGCCAGCACGTACCATCACAAAGTGGTCCTAGTCCACCCTTCAACCATTCCAAGGGTTTTTTAAAAATGCTTTACTCTGAAATCTTTGGACAGGTGGTAATTTCTCCTTTGTCTGCGTGAGTGAGTGTAGTTAATGCTGTGGTCAATGGATGGCTTTGTATCCCGGCCAATACCCCCAGGCCGCCAGAGGGAGCCCTCCCAGCGGCATGGAAGGTCTTCAAATTCCAGCAGAGCCTCATGGACATTGTAGTTTTTATGGACAGCCCTGCTCTAGGGAGGCTTGGGGAGTGTTATTTGCCCTATGCCCCGGAAGTACTTCCAAGTCACATGAACGGAAGGAATGATGTACTTCCGGGGTGAGAAAAAAGGACTTTTATCTGACCCGGAAGTGATAAGGAATTATGGACTAAAGGATGAGAACACTTCTGGGTCAGGAACTATAAAAGGACCATGGGAACTCCCAGACAATCAGTTGAGCTGGGTGGTAGGAGGGCAACGCGTCTGGGAGTGGAGGATTGTGATTTATTGATTAAGAATTGTTTATTTGAGAGTATAGTGTGGAGTGGTGATGCTTGGCGCACTTTATTATTATAATAAATAATAATTATTGATTTTTACCTGGTGTTTGGTGTGGTACCTGAGGGTTCAAGGGAGCGGTAGCACCCCCTACTGCTACAATGCAAAAAAAAAAAAAGTACTTTAATTATTATTGCTTCCCAAGAGCAGAAAGTGGTACATGACTGAAGCCTAAAAACACCAATGAAGCTTACCCAGGTAAAAACATAGGCTGAATTTCCTTGCACACCATACCCATTACTGAGCAGGTTACATTTAACTGATAGCTATTGAGAAAAGAATAAAGAGAGAAAAGCAGGCAGTTGTGACAGCAGCGTAAAACATAAAAAGGGGGTGAGTGATTTATCTACGGAGCTGCACACTGTGTGAAAAAAAACATGATACCATCTAAATGAAATTTCTTGCCATTGATATGGAGGCTGGGAGCATCTTCTCCAGAATACCAATTATCATTATGCAGAGAATGAGTCAGAGAATGTGACATGCAGCATAGGGAAGTGACATCACAAATGCTGGGAAATGCTTTTTAGAAGGGAATGTCACAAATTTCATAATGGAAGTCATTATAGAAAATGAGATTGCTGGGTGGGTTAGGATAGCTTGTCCCTTAAAGGAGCAGAGACCGATATGTCATGATGGGACTTGAGCTTATTCCATTATATATTTTTTTAACTGTGCTGGTGGTGTCTTACATCTCCTGGAGGATGGGTTCAAATCCCTCTCTGTATTCCTATGGATTTTATCCTGGTATTCTAGTTGTCCTACCACAACAAAGAAACACTGAGATTGGTGGAAATTGGAATACGGCATTCGGCAAGTTTGAGTGTGTTCACCCCGTACAAGGCTTTTTCTTCCCTTCATCTGATGTTGACAGGATAGGCCCTAGTCCTCACAACCTGAACTTGAACAAACCAGATTTAGGAGTTGAAAGAATTATTTTGAACTGTGTCCTCCCTGTCAGTGAATACAGGGGATCTAATTAGGAATTTTAAAGAAAATGTAATCAAATATATTTTGATTGGGGTTTATAGCAGTTGGCACTCACAGCATTCCAATCTTAGGTACAGACATTGGTCCAGTCACTGTCCGTGCAAAGTCTGTATTTTCTCCTTTTGTCTTTGTAGGTTTTATTTCCAAGTTTTCTTTTCACAACTTAAGGACATGCATGTTTGATAAACTGGGCATTGTAATTCAGCTGTGACTGTGCCCTGTGGTGGGTGATGCCCAATTTCTGGTTTCTTTCCACTCTATACAGAAAGCTTTAGGGAATGGCTTTGGCCCATCTAAATCCAAACTGTATTTAGCAGCTTCTTAATCTTTGCTTTTTCATTGTATTCAATGAGTGATTTGCAAAATCAGTTAAATATTTCTTACAACGATTTACACAGTGCATTTCACAAAAGAGTAACATGGCATGACTTTTTAAAATGTGTCTAATTCAAGTTAAGGTTACAATGGGATGGAGTCTACTTTGAGGCAAGGTAGGAAAAAACCCAGAAGAGGTGACAGTCCACCAAAGATCCACTTCATGTACACTGCAACAATTTGGCCAACTTGAAATCACAGTTTAATCTAATCTGAATATCTTTGGGGATGCAGGAGGAAAACCAAGATGTGAAAACTCCATATGATCAATGATGAAGCATAGACTTCAAATACAGGATGCTGGAAGAAGAAGAGTTACCCATTGCACTGTCCATTTCCCAGCAAAGTCCTTGCAATATTAATTACAAGTTAACAGCATTGTTCTTGAAGATGTCACCCTTTCATCATCAGTCAGGTCTTTTTTTAATAAAATTCAGAGGATTCGACCCTTCCTCTCTTGTTAAGCCACACAACTCCTTGTTCAGGTCCTGGTTTCTAATTCACCTCTCTCCTGGTGGGGCTTCCATCATCTGCTCTGAGGCCTCTCTAACTCTTCAGAAGGCAGCTGCTTGACTGGTGCTCTCTGTTCCTTGTTTCACTCCTACAAGTCCTCTGCTTCAGACTCTTCACTGGATACCTGTTGCTGCAAGGATCCACTTTAAAACTCTTGCCCTATGGTTCTCTGAATGGCTCTACAACTCAATATTTCCGGTCTTTGGTCTCTCCATATGTCTCTTCAAGATGTCTGCCCATCTCCTGACTGTCTCTCTTTTTGCCTGATGTGCCAAGTCTGGACAATGCTTGTCTGTTCTTGATCCAAAGGTATGAAATGATCTCTCCTTTGGCTATTTGATCCGCACCTTATGTTTAGGTGTCTTTTGAAAATGCACTTTCTCATTAAATATTTTGGAGCTGCTTGGTGTCTCTTCTACAGTATGGCTGCTGTTGCACAGGCAATGAGTTTAGGTTTCTGATGTTTGTCTTAGTTCAGCTGCAGGTATAATCATAAAGTAGTAGAAGTACGACTCCCTCTTGCTTGTTCTTCATCTTGTTCTCTGTTGGTTTTCGTGCTTGCGACTTCTAATCATTCTTGTGCATATTATAACTTGCTTTGTATGTTGTCTTGGGTAAAGGCATCTGCCAAATAAATAATACCTGTAATAATAAAGTGCCTTTCATAATGAATTCTGCCTGATTTTGTTAAATCTGTTTTATAAAGTGATTTTGTCTGTCTGTCTTTAAAAGTGATAACAATTGAAATTCTCCTTTTCACAGCAAATTTTACTAAAACTGAGAAATGAAAGCAACCCACTGCACGTATCCCATGGTTCCCGTTTAAATTGTAGTACTGCAGTAACTGTGGTGGCGTGTTTTGGACGGGGTTAGTTGGCAGTTGTTGCGATCAGGGTATGAAGGTTAATCCCAAATATTGGATTTGACAGGCAGGCTTTTCTCAAAAGGAGAATGATTACAATCAGGTGGAGCAATTTGTTTTTATATATTCATTTATTCTGCCTTTAAATGTCAGAGCTGGTAAGCATCACACATAAACAGAGGTAGATGCGGCCTTCTCATTCTCCCTACACCGCATGTACATTTTTCATCAAGCTGTCAGCCTGCATTGGGATGTCAGCAAGACAGTGAACTCTGTGGCACCAGGCGCTGCGAGAAGCAGGCACACACTGATCAGCAGGTGACTTTTTTGCTGCATGCTAGAAGTGACAGGAGACAGGTGACGATGGTGTGTGCAGCTCGATATCACATTCTGCTCCTGGGATGACTGATGCAGAAAGGGGCTATAATAAAACGCCGTAAGAGCTGACAGAATATTTTTTCGCAAAACAAAATCCGCTGAATGCTGGTATGGTTATAGTCACATCATTGACATTGAAAGCTAGTCAGAGCTCAGAGAGGACTTCTTTATTTATTTAATTTCTACCTGCGACTATCCTGTGGAGTGGTACTCTGGGTTATTGTAATTTAGCGAATAAGAACATAACATAATGTAACATAACATTTTGAAAACTGGTTAATTTATTTTGCAGCCATTTGCAGCAGCCTAGCTGAGCAGCTCTGATAAAAAGATAGGCACCAAACCTAGAGGGGTGCTAGCAGAATGTTGCAAAAATGTTCATCTATATAGCACTTGGCGTAGTACCTATTAAAGACAGACAACAGGATCATTTAAAAAATATTTGCTATCTCTTGCCCTACATGTTCTTTTAGTGCCTTTTTTCTGTGTTCACGTGGGACTGAACCTGTCTTTACCGGTTCTGCCCTTCTCAAACATGTTCCCATAAAGCCTGCTTCTCAGACTCCATCATTATTTTCAAGGCCCCTTTTCTTGCATCCTGTCAGGTTTTATTCTTTCCATTTGTGAAGGTGTCTCTCTCAGCATGCACCTTTACTTCTTTAAATGTGTCTCACTCTTGCACTTCATCTTTTGTTGGGTCACCAAAGCCAAACTGCTCTAAGGGATTGGACACACAGACCTTAAGGTTTATTTATATAGTAGACTAGCAATCCACCACGGCTTCACCCCCCGTAAAAGTGAAACAGGACAGTGAAGAGGGCCCTGCCTGGCTCCCTACTCCTGACGTCATGCTTTCCTGTCCCCTCCCCTCGGTCTTAGATTAGCAAAAATATATCGCTCCTGCAAGCGAAATATGTTTCTTAGCGTGATTAGAGATGTTTCAAAATCAACCAGAATGTTCAAGCAAATTCTAGAAAAAAGCCTGATCTAGATAAACCCCAAGGCAGACGCGTGAATGAGGAGGGCCCTGTCCCCCTCCCCTTGGCCTGCTGCGTCTTTCTCGGATTCTTGCAAATAAATCAGTGCCGCAAGCGAACTATGATACTTAACAAGATGAGAGAGGTTGCAAAATTAACCGGAATGTTCATGTAAATTCTAGGAAAAAACCTGATCTAAATCTGTTAAGTAGTTCTCGCGTGAAAAGCAGACAGACATACAGACAGACAGCCATTGAATTTTATATATATACCAGTAACAGCATACTGTATGATAACGTACAGTGAATACACTTGACTTAAGCATTCCTGGTTTTCATACTCTTTCTCTTTCTCTGTCTCTGTTTTTCATTTGCTCAGAGGTTGATGTGCTTCCTGCTTTCTGAGCAGCTCTTCTTTTCTCCACCCTTGCAGCCCGTTGCTTCTCTTCTTTCGTCTGCATCTTTTTGTGTTAAAACTGATTAAGTTAGTTTTTGTGTTGCAATTACTTAGTATGTTTTCTTTAATTCTTCACTTAAGCTGGCACTTAAGTTTTCAATCTGCCAAAAGAATGATTAGCGAAGGTGGTAGGCAATGAGAATGAAGCAAATACGCATGCGCCACTCAGCCGCCCTGCTGTGCGCTGCCGAGAGTTGATTCTACAATAAAAATAAAAAGAGTAGTAAAAATCATCACCCGGAAAGCGGATAGTAGACGTCACATAGTATATGTATAGCAAATTTCAGGTCAATAGGTGAAACGGTTTGCGAGCTACAGGTGATTTAAAGTCCTGGACAAACAAACAGCCATGGTAGCATATTATATAAGAAGATAGAGATGAGGTTTATGTTGTTTTCATCATACAGAACAAATGTATTTGGTCATTGACTGACTTTGATGTGTTTTATAATACTGGAGCAATATGCATGTGACAATCTCTCTACTATTATTACTAGTATGAGTTGTTGTTGTTATGGTTACTGAGCTTTCGTTCACTTCTCCTGAGTCTGGTGAATTTGTTTGGTAGACCTGAAAATTTTTTCCCTAACACTTTGGATTGCAAGGAATGCGAGTAGGGAATCCATTCCTGGGAATTCGGGAATCCCGCATGTCATTCCGGGAATCCCGGGGTCCCGGAGATGACACAGTGCATGGGCATCTCACGTGTGAATGATTTTAGAACGACTGACACTTATTTTTAATAAAACTACTGCAATATGTTGACACCAATAAAAGACTAACCTTATCTACAAGCAGTTCATGCTGTCATATAAATACATGTATCGAGTTCAGGGGTGCCCACACTTTTTCGGCTTGCGAGCTACTTTTAAAATGACCAGGTCGAAATGATCTACCTACATTAAAACTGCGAGTCTGCAAACTTCTGCCATGGGTGCCCTCTCAGTTGCGAGAAGCAGATCCTAGAATGTTACATAGTTAACTGTCAAATAATGCAAAGAGTACGTGACACGTGTTTCGCCCTATTTTGGGCTCATCAGGCGTACACACTCTACTGCACCCCTCATCGGGGATCGAACCTCGGACTTCAAACAAACGCACTTCGATTGTGACATTGTGAGAACAAAACATCCTCTTTCAATTCCACATCCAGCCCATACCCTCCCCAAACATTTTTTTTTAAATCCCTTCTTTAGTCGATATAAATTGGAAGGCTAACTAGATCACAGCCGGAGTTTTGCAGTAGCTTGCGCATTTGATCGTGCGTGCAGGATGACCAGTGTGTTAGAAGAAAAGGAATCTCAGACTGGCTTGTATGTCAATCAAGTGTCAAATGCCATAGTAACATTTAAAAAAATTTTTTTTGAATGCAGCGCGATCTACCTGCACTACCTAGGCAATCTACCGGTCGATCACGATCGACACATTGCTCACCCTGATCAAGTTAGTTGCGGTAATAAGAGAGTAGAAAGCAGAACATGTCCAGCGTGCTGTCGTCCAGGCGAGAGCACACCTTCTTGCAGAGTATGCCAGCCGCTGAGAAAGCACGCTCTGCCTCCACTGAAGTAGGCAGCACAGTCATCAGATACTGATACACTTGTTCTAAACAACGCCTGCGCTTGCTCTTGCTCTGAAACCCCGCATTTTCAGCTTTTACTGATGCATCCAGTTTCTTGTCATCATTCTGTGATGACAAGTTTCTCAGCACAGATAATACGGATGCAACAGACTGACGCATTGCAATTTCAAATTGCTTTTCAAAGCTGTTGTCTGACAGATGTCAATGAAGTCTGCCCCGTCCCGGCATTCGTGAGCTGCAGAGTGCAGACTTCTCCCAGTCCACTGTGCTCAGTCTTAGTGGGAGCCGGGAGACTGCTGCAGGTCAGTTGTTGACTGAATTAATCGGCAACACACTACACCGTGGGCCACAAAACTGTGCCACTTAATTATTTTCAACTATAACTCTGTTATTTCTTGATCGATTTTTACACTTTTACACGCCATATATGAGATGTTTGGCCATTCCCGGTTTCCTGGGAATTACAGCAGTTTCATTCTCGAGAATACAGGAATGAAAAATGTCCAGGGGCCTCATGTATAACGCCGTGCGTAGAACTCGCATTATAACATGGCGTAAGCACAAAAGCCGAAATGTGCTTACGCACAGAAAAATCCAGATGCAGGAATCTGTGCGTACTCCAACTTCCACGTCCTTCCGTTACATAAATCCCGATCAGCGTGAAAACTAACGCTCGTGCACGCGCATTTTGTAACGCCCCAAATCCTCCCAGAATTACGCATATTTGAATATGCAAATCAATATAAATCGCCCTTAAGCGCGGCCTTCTGTGAAAAGACAATGGGAAAAGCACGGGGAAAATATAAGAATTTCAGCGAATACCAAGTGGAGGCAAAGGAAAAACATACTATTTGTTCAAATAAACCGTGGTATAATCAACAAAATGAAGTTGATCGAGTGACATAGCGTGTTGGAGAAACTTGAAAGCTCACGTTCACAAAATCGCACAGTGCCGGAAATAAAAAGAAGTCACATATCAAAGTTGCCGTGAAAAGAAGAGTTGTAAGCCCACTGTCTGAGTGTCATATGAAAGCTTATTAGGGTACAGAGAAAAAAGGCACACGGTGGGGAAAAAGCACGAAATGTCAACTTTAATCTCGAATTTTCCACTTTAATCACGTAGTTTATTTTGTCATTTAGTAGAACATTATAAACTTCATCCTAAAATCGTTTAATTAACCAGTTTCTCAAAATTACATCGTAATTAAAGTAGCACGTTAAATGCTTTGTTTTGTATTTGATCTTCTACTCGTATGTGATCTATGTGTGTGAATCACTACTTGCTTCTTAAACTGGCTCTCTTCCTCCAACTGGACACAGAGTCCATTACATTTGTGATATTACAGCTCTCTGAATAACTAAAATACTGAGATGTATACGTGATGTCATTTTCATGATGATAGGAGTTAAAGCACATTATTAAACATGGGTCTCATGAGCCTCGTGCTCATGACAAGCATTTATCTTTTGTCGAAATTTGTCGCTGCGTTTTTAGCTGTGTTGTTATTTTCTCTTTCTGTTTTATATTCAATATATATTGGCGTGGCCGCCCCAAGAGTCCTTGCTTTTCTTTCCCCAAGTAACCGATCGCCACACAATCAGCTCTGTAATAGAAGTTAAGCCATCTGTAAGCTTAGCCGATTCTTCAAAGCGTTTAAAGAACATTGAAATATCTTCGTAGTACATGTTTAATTATTCTATCCTTCACGACACTCCCAGTGAAGAATATAGATTATTTAAATGAAGTTAAAGTTTTATGTGTATAATTTAACAAACATATTTTGCTGCATTTCACCTTAAAAATGATATCGTCATCATATGTAAATACGCGCTTTATAAAGTGGCCCAGTTTGTGAGATATTATAACTGTAGTGCAAGTTTACAGTGATGTAATTGTACTTATAAGTACAAACAGTTCTACAAGGTGCAATTGATTGAGTGCATTTAAAGTTCTTGGGATTAAACTGTTTCTGAACCGCGAGGTCCGTACAGGAAAGGCTTTAAAACATTTTGCAGTGGCTGAGACAGCGTGTGCTTAATGCGTATACCGATAATTCTCTTTCCGATCAGCTGCTGCTGTGATTCACACTCAGATATAGTGATATAAATACTCCGAGTCGTGCAGTGAGAGTAATATGGAAAAAGATGATCCGCTGTGGCAACTCCTAACGGGAGGAGCTGAAAGAAGAAGAAGACGAAAAAGAAGTGAGAGTAACAACGCTAAAGCAGTTATGGTATTTGGAATACTATGGCTGTTCCCTGGACCATTATATTGTTACGAGTTAATTACAATCAGATGCATTACACTAATAAACAATATGCGGTTAGTTTCTGTGTATTTATAAAGCCGCGTCATGAAAATAATGAGTAATCACACAAGAACAGTACCATTGCTTTGACGCTGGGTGCCGCCAGTTTGCAAAACCGAGCAGAGAACTTGCGTACGACAAGGCATGAGGTACCGCGGAAAAGTGCGTGGCTTTACGCCAAGTGTAGGTTTTATACATCGTGATTTGAACGTGGAAAAGTTCTTACGCAACATTTCTGTGCGTACGCACCGTTTATACATGAGGCCCCAGAAATCCTGGGCTCCCAGTAATCAGAATGGATTCCCTAAATGCGAGTATACCATTGCTTTCCATAAAGAATTATGTTTAAGGTTAGTAAATTGTATATATTGTTTTGAAATTTTGTTGGAGGACATCTTGTTTTCAACAGGCACTGCCAGTTTGAGCAGTCATTGCTAATGGGAACCTATTTAATCCAGAGTGGTGTAACTCAGTTTCCAAGATTGTGAATTCTCACAAATGTTTTGGCAGCCTTTTGACTTTCTGGTTTCTGACCTTGACTTTAGAAAGTCATTTTGGTTTGAATGGACAATAGATGAATGAATCCAACAGAACAATATAGGGATGTGGTAGAACAAGAGATTCACAGCATGAAAGTTCAGCTGACACATCTGCTGAAACTGTGATGCAATCATGTCAGTATGGACAGGAATCTCAAAGGAATGTTTCCAGCATCTGCTGGAATCCATTCTGCAAAGAACTGAAGCTGTTTGGAGAGCAAAAGGAGGCCCTATTCAGTTTCAGTATAGCGTTCCTAAGAATTTGCTCAGCAAGTGTATGTACAATTATATATAATTATGTTAAGTATATATTTGAAATATTGATCTATGTACAGTCTATTTACTCTGTTCTACAATATCTGTTAGAATATTTAGGTATTTTTGTTCACATTAATACATGGCTTTTATTTTGTTTGTACATATTCTAGTTTCCAACCAAAGGTGTACAATTTTTTTGGTTTGGAAAGTCTAAAATGGCAATATTCATGCATGTAAGCTAGTGTGTCCATGGACAGGGAGACACCTCATCAAGGTTTGGGTCCTGCCATGTTTCTAATGGTGTCATGGAAGTCTCTAGCTCCCCATGATTTGTGTTCATATAAAGATCACAAGAAATGAATGGTATTTATAGAGGGCTTATTTTTCATCTCTGAAACCTCCATTATGTGTGAGCTGTGCCCTTTTATGCCTTATTAATTTTGCCTTAAGCACATCAGCATCTCAGCAGCTTTTAGTTTGTGGGGGTTTGAGCAACTCCATTTCACTTAATAAATCTTTCTTGCATAAGTCATCATGGGTTATAATAAAAATATGTAATAATAAGAAAATATATAACAATCGGTGTGCTCTGAAATGCCCACCTCATGTCATTGATTGTTTTGGATCATCATTTAGAGGCCATGAGGGAAGCATTGATTCATTTTATAGAGATATTAGGGCTTGTCAGCTATGGACTGGCCTAGCTGCCAGAGATTGTATGGATTCTCTCTAGTAAATATGACATTCAACAAAAGCACTAGGACCAACCTTCCACGGTGCCAATACTTTGTACTAATCTAGGTATGGAAATTCAATAGACAGTTTTACATACTTTGCATGGAGAATGGATCAAAAGCTCAAACAAATGACTTTGAATGCAGGACAACAGCGGGCACCAGAAATTATTTAGTTAGCATTTCACATGTAGATCAACCTGTGAACACCAAAGCATATTTGAAAAGGTCGCTCCATGGTTATTGTTTGTCTATCTGGTGGTATTCACTGCTTGTAAGATAATACACAAGGTCACAATGAAAAGATACCAATGATTGAATTAAGGAGCATTATAGACTAAACTGGACTACAAATTTACTAGATTTTAACTCAAATGAACATTCATAGGATGAGTTGGAACAAAATATTGAAGAAAGCATTCAAAGCAAAACTGTGAAACACAATCTGTATGGATCGGCATCTCGCTTACACTTGATGATAAGTCCTAACATCTGTGACGTAATGCATTTGGAATGTTATGGAGCTACTAGTTCCAGCCTATACATGCATTTGTCATGGCACTCCCCACACAGGCCGTTACCGCTGGACTCCTAGGACTTGAACACAGGTCCACATCCTACAGAGAAAAATAACTGTTTAGGGCAGGCTCAGTTATGGGATGCACTCAGGACCCCCTAGAGGTAGTAATAAAGGAGAGAATTACAACAAAACTGAGTGCCATTATGAGCAATGTGGCATATCCTCTCTATGGTATGGGGGCCACTTTATGCTAATAGTAATCTGCCTGTATAATGCTTACTTGGAATGGAACTGACAAGTCAGAAGATTTGTTTCTTTTTTTAAATTTGTCCTTTTTTAGTCATTTTTGTGTGAGTTCAACCATAGTGTGTGTGTGTGTGAGTGTGTATTGTGAAAATTAACCTGGACACAGACAGGCACGGATGCAGAATGTCCCAAAACACACACTTTTATTAAAGTTTTGCACAACCACAATGCACACAGTGCACAACCCCCACAATGCTCTTAACTCTTTCCTGTCATTTTCTTCTGCCGCCTCCACTCCTCTCTTGCAAGCTCTGAACCTCTGCCTCCCGACCCCTGCTCCCTGAGTGAAGTGAGGCAGCCTCCTTTATACTGCACCCAGAACTGCTCCAGGTGTTCCTCAATCATGTTCCAGCAGCACTTCCAGGTGTGGCAGAAGTGCTGCTCACCACCTTTCCAGAACTGTCCAGGCACCCCCTGGTGGTGGCCACGAGACCCTGCTGGGTTAAGCTTCTAAGCTCCAGTCTCGTGGCCCCAATGTAAACCAGAGGGGGCTGCCCTTTCATGTCCCAGGGGAGGCACTGCTGGTGATATGTCCAGGGTATCCCGGCCGTACATACAGTATATATATATATATATATATATATATATATATATATATATAAATTTACCTATTGTCACTCACAGGTGCATGGGAGGCAGTCTAAGAGTTTAACGAATGCTACGATACAGAGACAGGGGTTGATGAACTGCACTAATGCCTTTTCTCCTTCCACAGACCATCAGAAGGGAAGCCCAGCTAGAGCTCCACCCACTGCCACTGCCAGACCACACCCTCCTACTGACCTCACTTCCTCACTGATCCCGTCTGTTCCTGCCCACCAGCTATAAAACCCAACCACTTCGCTCTCCCAATTAGTCAGACCTTGACTCAGTCTTTTATGATTATTCTTTTTTTTGCTAAAGTGCGCTATTCTTTTGTCAGAATATACGAAGTGCATCCCAAACCTTCTTTCTTTGTTTTTGTCTCTTTTACATTATTTATTCATGTATTTATGTATTTATAGAACTTCTGTAAGAAGTCAAATTTTGCCCCGGGACAAATTAAGTTCTTTCTATCTAACTCACCTAGAACTCTCCTCACCGCAAGACCCCATTGGCTCCCAGACTACAAACCTGGTGTGAACCCCCCAACCATAACAGTACAGTAACCAACCATTATAGTCAGTTTCAAGAGAACTCCATCAGCTCAAGTAGCTAATCAGGCTGCTGACTGTAAGGGCACCTGTTGTTTGTAGCGGGCATTGTGCCATTTGAGTACTGCTGCATACATTTACTCTGTAAGGGCACACGCACACACAAACTTACTTTTCCTATATGTTATGTACATTTTTAACTTGATCCAGTGGTATATTTCTTAATATTTACTGCCATTGTTTATTCCCATATCCTTGCTTACTGGTCGGTGTCTGCTCCACCATGTTGCTAAGCCATGTGTTCTATTATAACTACACTTTTAATGTTTCTGGACCAACAGGATTAGCAATAAAGCCTTTTTGTTGCACTGTAAGGTATAATCACAGTCCACTGAATTATTATACAAATGTATAGTAAGAAAAACACGCAGCTTAGATTTCCAAGCCAATAATATTTAGTTTGTACATTATATTGTGATTGAAAGTCACATACAATGCATATAGGCTGATGCCCATGTGTGAAGAGAGCCTATTACTACGTAATTTATTAAAACACACCCCGTGTTTTTATATTCAATATCTACACTAAGATCATTTCATATGCCTATCCAATAGCTCCTCCATTTTACAGAAAAAAATGACCTACCACTCACTACACACCCCCATACAAACATTGAACCATCCATCTTCTAACCCACTTAATCTGCTGCCAGGATTGCTTTTGGCCCCCAGGACCCTGAAGGCACAAACAGTAAAAATTCTTTTAACAGGTTTACAGTGGCAATGCTCAATGGCGGGGACTGTAAGCGCGAGCCTATTTTTAATTGCAGATTATTTTTCAAGTGGGGAATTTTGTCTTTTGACTTGTGAAAAATGAAGACGGCACCTTAAGATTAATTTTGTTTCCTTGCTTTCATGTTTATTTCATGAAGAGATTTGCATTTTTTATTTTGCCAACATTTCCCTGAAAATTGATAAATGTTACGAATGCTCTCCCCTTTTGTGGTGTACACATTTTTACATAATAAAGCAGCTTAGCTGTGCTGCTTTGTTCAGTAGGTATGACATTCTGCATTCCACCAGTTTACAGCATATTGGTTTTGCGACATGAATGAATACTCATCATTTTCTGCAATGCTCAGCTGCTGAAGGTTTAGAGCATGTTAGTACCATAAATGTGCCGAGTGCTTTAATCATGTTGTGACACCAATCGGTCACTCCTGCACTCTTCAGGGTCCACTCATGAGCTCTGTGCCTCGCTGCTCTTATTGTACTTTTTGGAAGACTTGCCAATCACTGATAAGTGTGGTTGTTGTTTTCCACTTTTTCCCATAGGACCCTTTACACTGAGGAATACCCTGCTTGTCTTTTTGCTGAGCACTTGTATTCTAAAGGCAGATGTTTTCAAACTGGGATGTGTCACCAGTCTTTCATACATATTTTTTATTTCTTTTGTTACATCTCTCAGAATTCTTCAACAACAGCTAAGTGACATGGAAGAGCAGAGGTGGAGTTATAGAGCAGGAGATATGAACTCGTGACATAAAAGGCAGGTGCATTCTGGGAGGACAACAGAGCAACTTGCAAAGCGAGAAAACATCACATTTTAAAACTGACAGCAGTTCTTAGAGCTAATAGAAGACAACCTTTTGAAATGGTTCTGGTGGAAGCTACAAAAAGTTAATAAAAGTCTGAATATGAGTATGTTGCCCTAATTTAGGGTGCTCATAAGTAATGTAATGATGTACTTCATGAGGTAGAAGTACATAATAAACAAGAATAGATGCAACAGATATTCAAAATATTAAAATGTGTGCTTCAATTTAAATAGTCTATCCATCCATCCCGCTATATCCTAACTACAGGGTCACGGGAGTCTGCAGGAAACAAGCCCTGGGCAGGGTGCCAGCCCACCACAGGGCACGCACACAACAAGCACAATTTAGGATTGCCAATGAACCTAACCTGCATGTCTTAAAATATGGGAGGAAACCAACGCAGACACGGGGAGAACATACAAATTCCACGCAGGCAGGACCTAGGAAGCGAACCTGACTCGCGGGTGCCTGCGTGTGTGTCTGTCTCTCTCTGCAATGGAATGCACAGGAAGAGACTGAACACGTGCTGTGTGGCCCCGCGCATGCGCACTTCTTCAGAAGACACACACACACGGACTGTGCGCGCCTGTGTGTGTGTGTGCGTGTGTGTGACCCGCGCGCCTATGTATGTGTGTGACTCGCGTGCGCCTGTGTGTGTTTCTCTTTGCACAGGGGATGCACAGAAAGAGACTGAACACGTGCTGTGTGGCCCCGCGCATGCGCACTTCTTCAGAAGACACACACACACGAACTGTGCGCGCCTGTGTGTGTGTGTGCATGTGTGTGACGCGCGTGCCTGTGTGTTTGTGTGACTCGCGCGTGCCTGTGTGTGTATCTCTTTGCACAGGGAATGCACAGGAAGAGACTGAACACGTGCTGTGTGGCCCCGCGCATGCGCACTTCACCAGAGGACACACACGGACACTGGACGCACACAAGGGTTTAATTAAAGAGGATGATGATACTCTTGTTATAACTCTTTACATTGAAGGAAATATGGGTAACCCATCCCACCTTGAAGATCTGTAGACAGGGTGTTGGATTCTTGTTTGCTTTTGCTTAGTTATGTTCTGTTTTCTCCATTTGCTAAATCTTCCCTTTGTGTAATAAAGACACATTTTTAATGTTTTTTTCAGCCTCCTTGGAGTTCTGTGTGCAGAGGGATGCCATGACAACCCCCTCCTATCACATAACATTAATGCATTCATTTAATTTATGAGTATTACTGAAGTAAAATATAATATTTAGACTAAAAATGGTCAACAAAAGCACACATTATCTTTCATAATATACAATTTTTTTTGCAATAATATCTTTTTATTAATGCATTAGCCCTCTTCTGGTGTGTGGACTGATAACCAGGAGTCACCATTTACTATGGAAGACCGTCTGGGGCTGACATCTCTACTGTGTTTGCTAAGCAAGGAGCCTCCTGGGATTTTTAACATGCAGCCCCGAATGGAGCAGCGGTCTTGCCAAGTCAGCACGCTTGCTGCAGCAGCGTGACTCATCTGAGAGGCACGGGTCTGCTGAACTTTCAAAGATCTGGATGAAAACACCTCCAAATCCTCGCAAATGGTAGGCCAAAGCCCTGTAAGAGGAAGTGATTGATTTGTGAGATGGGTAAAAGCACTGATGGAGTCTGCTGCAGACAACACAGTGCATCTCCTCTCTTCATAACATCAGGCCATTTCCTGTATGCCCTAGAGTTAAATCTGTTTTTAAAATACTATCAAGATAGAGATTGGGAGCATGCACTGATACAGCACATTGCCGCACCCATCACACGACAAACCACCTCAGGATCCCAAATTAGGACCCGAGTGCAGCCGTACAAAGGGTCACACCTCAGCATCACAATAGCTCAAACTGAACAAACAATAAATTAACAAACAAGCATATAAACATCAGTCCTCCAAACTCTCCTATTTCTCTCTCACTTTATCTGTTTTGGAAAATCAAGTCATGTACTGCAAGATACACAAGAGCATACAGTACCTATAAAAAGCAGTCACCACTTTTTATTATTAACCAACATTGAATCACAGTGGATTTAATTTGGCTTTTTTGACACTCATCAAAAGAAAACGACTCTTGAATATCACAATGAAAACAGATCTTTGCAAAGTGGTCTACTATAATTACAGATTTAAATGACAAAATGATTACTGGCCTGCGGTGGGCTGGCGCCCTGCCTCTGGTTTGTTTCCTGCCTTGCGCCCTGTGTTGGCTGGGATTGGCTCCAGCAGACCCCCGTGACCCTGTAGTTAGGATATAGCAGGTTGGATAATGGATGGATGGATGGATGGATGATTACTGGCATAGGTATTCACCCCATTAAGTCAATACTTAGTAGATGTACCTTTGGCAGCCATGATAGCCTTAAATCTCTGTGCTCAGGTCCCTATCAGCTTTGCACACCTGAACTCTGCAAAATTTCTCCATTCGCCTCTGTAAAACCGCTCAAGTTTTATCAGGGTGCATGGTCATCATGGGTGAACAGCCTTTGTCAAGTGCAGCCACAAATTCTCAGTTGGACTGAGATCTGGACTCTGACTCCATTATTGTTTAATTGAAGACATTCCTGTGTGTTTTTGGCTTTATGCTTGGGGTTAATGTGTTGCTGGAAAATAAATCATCTCCAAAGGTGTTGGTTTCTTGCAGTTTGCATCAGGTTTTCCTCCAGGATTTCCCAGTTTTTTTGTTGCATTCATCACACCCTTTATCCTTACAATCCTTCCAGGGATGGCTGTAGAGATGCATCCATGCAGGATTATGTTACCACCACCATGCTTCACGGTGGAGATGGTGTGTTTTTGATAATGTGCAGTGTTTGGCTTACATCAAAAACATGATGTTTAATCTGATGGCCAGAAAGATCAATGATGGTTTCATCAGAACACAGATTCTTCCCCTAGCTGACTTCAGAGTCTTTCATTTGCCTTCTGGGAAACTCTCTTTAAGAGGGGCCTTTCTTTTTGCCGCTCTCCTATAGAAATGCATTTTTGTCTTTATAGCCACAGTAGCCTGTAAGTCCTTCAGAATTGTCACAGGTCTCATCGTGGCCTCCCTTAATAGTCTTCTTCTTTCATGATCGCTCTGTTAGTTTTGGACGGGCAGCTGTCTTAATGATTGATTTAACTCGATAATCAGTGACTTAGATATTTTCATGTATGCATTGTGCTTTTTGATCACCTTTTCATTGAGCTGCTTGGATTGTGTAAGGTAGGCCACCATACTGACTCATCACAAGCTGGACCTTCCAGATAAGGTGCATTGATACTACAATCAAGTGAAACCCAGAGAGAGTAGGCAGGTGATCTCCACTGAACTAGTTCTGTGACTTCTAAAACCACCAGTAATGATTAGAGTTGATCGGCAAAATTTGCCAAAGCATTTGCTGTGAGTATGCTGTGTTTGACAATGATCTTGTCTTCTTAAATATTTGTATGGTAATTCACTGCGTGGCCAGCTTGGATTAACTTTTTTTTTTGTTTTCTAGCTGGAGCAGCCAATTTTGGATGGCACAGCCCAGACCTCCCCCCCCAGTATATAACACTGACCCTAATAGTACTGTAACCCAGTATTAATTTTTAGTGTTTGGTTTTTTTAAAATTAATAGTGTTATTTTAATTATTTACAGTCTGTTTTTGGTGTTGTTTTGATATCCAAAGTAAGGAAATTTTAAAATCCATATTATTATTCATTTTAAATATTTTAATTTGGACTAATGGGGGGGCGGATTATTTTTATAACCCTCTATTAAGAATCTAAAACTTAAAATAATAGCTTAGTAATATTTTGGATATATTTTAATTTACATTTTAGGATTTTTTAGAATGGATAGATAGACTTTTTAATAATATTATTATGTATAATTGATGGTGGGACCTGTAAAATAAAGAAATTTATAATTGGAGTATGTGTACCCATACGCTCTTGATACAGCCTTCGGGCTGATATCCTCTACCCTAAAACTGACCCTAATAGTAGGATAAAACTTATGAGAAAGACTTGCAGATATGTTTTAACAAAAAATTGCGCAAACAGAAAGAAACTATGAATGTGTCAGTGTATTTGTCTCTTAAAAGTTATGTCTTTTTGTGTGGACATATATATGACCTGCGTGTAACATGTGAGCCTACACCATGCAATGCATTACCCAGAATGCTGTGCAGCTGATGCAAATAGTTAAAGAGTGAAGAATCCACGTGCTTTAGTGTGGCACTTATTTGGTAGCAGCACAAGTGTAAGAGCAAAAGCATCAGTGGGGAAAGAGGTGAGCATCTGCTATCAAAGCTTTGGGGGGCAAGTCTTAGTGAATTCATTTTAGTGTTCTGATATTTAATTTGATTTGGTTTATCTCAAGGAGGCACAGTAGAGCAGTGGTTAGCACCGCTGCCTCACAGCTTAAGTCACATTTCAACTCCTGTTAATCAGCCCAGCGTCGTTGGCAGACGTTTCTCTAGCAGTCAGGGACACTTAAAATACCATTGCACTTTTATAATCCAAACAAAACTAGCTCAGTTTCACGTTCCCAATTGACTTCGATGCATTTTGCCGTGTTCAGAGAAGTTCCCAAATTATTTTTGGGATTTTCACTGAGCCCAAGGTGTGTTAAAAGGGGTTGAATACTTATGTGATGAACTGTTTGGTCATTTATATTTGTATTGTATATTTCATTTAGACTACTTTGCAGAAATCCATTTTCACTTTGACATTAAAGACTCTTTTTTCTATTGATCAGAGTCAAAGAAGCCACGTTAAAACCCATTGTGATTCAATGTTGTATAACAATAAAATGTGGAACATTCCAAAGAGGGGAATACTTTTTATAGACATTGTACCATTCTCAAGTCCAGTTAATCCAATTAATGGCTGCAGGAGGTGGGAGACCATCCTGGCAGCACTGGGTTGCAAGGCAGGAAACAACCCAGCATGAGATGACAATGCATTGCGGGGTTTATCATTGAGTCTAATTTTTTAAATGACTTATTATTCTTAAAGACACTTAATGTGTTTAAGAGTCTGGCAAATGCTGTACCCTGGAGAGGGCATCATCCCACTACAAAGCCCAAACTGGCAAAGCAGCCTAACCAGCATGTCTTTGTGGATATGGGGAAATTGTAATACTTGGAAGAAAACACACAGAGAAACAGGGAGAACATGCAAGTCAAAGATTGGTCTCAGAATAAATGGGTTCAGCAGCATCACTCACTCTGTGCAACGCCATTGCACAAACAGTGAGGCTTATTTTATTTTTATATGGCTCACGTGTATTTGGCTCACACTTCCATGTGTTCCGTTACATTGCACCTTATTGCAGAGGAGGCTCTCATGTCAGCCTCTTTGAAATCCGCATCCCAAAAGCTGCCTTGTTTCCTGACTTTTCTTAAGCCCTGTCTGCCACGCTGACAAAGCCCATGGACGACATCGTGGATACGTGTTGTAAGCTTCCTTGCCTGCTTACACACGGTTTACATGACAGATTTGGTGATGCTGAAGTTTAAATAGATTATATAAAATGTCATAAAATATGCATTTCGAAGTCAGGAGGGGTTTAAGCTGCAAACTTTTTCAGCTTAACACTAAAACAAAGTTAGAAGAAGCAAGCTGACAGCCCTTTGAGGCACATGCAATGAGGCTCCAACTGCGACTGCACCGCCACCGCTGCACCTCCCTGTGGGATCAAAGGAGCCACTTAGGCAGCCGTGACCAGAAGGGGACCTTCCCAGAGAAGGTCAAGCGTAAGTATATGCTCGGGGAGAACTAAGAAATGAAGGTCAAATGATTAAGATGAAAATGGCTGTCACCGCTCTGTGTGATCCTCAAAAAGCTTTTCAGGAGCTTGTCATCACGCTCAACGGGAGATCAAAAGCAAATGGAGGAGGAAGAAAAATCCGCACCCATCCGTCCGGCTTCTGTGCTTCACTTAACCCCATTTTGCAATTACCAGGCACAAGGCTGGATTACATCATAACGTGAATTAAAATTGGCACTGCATTCCTCAGTCTGCGACATTCTCTGTTATCCTTGGCCAGTCACTCTGAGTCGGCTCACATGTTTTATACTTTTTTTTTCTATAATGAATGTTAAATTCTATAGCAATTTCCAATCCCTCTCAAAGTGTTTTGCAGTGTGAGGAGTTGGACTGCCATGCAGAAAAGGTTGGCATGAGGTGAAGATAAAAGAGTCCAGTCGGTCTTAAAGAACAAAAATTCAACCTGGCAATAGGGATGAAAACCAACATGACAGTGTGGGAGGAGGGGCAGTGGTGGGAATGTCAGGCATACTGAGCAGGTAATCAAATACAAGAGAGGATTCTAGCGAACAAGCAGCCCAAGAGGTGCCATGGATGCCTGACATTCCCTTTAGAAGTAAAGAAAAACCAAGGAAGGCTGTCAAAGGGGCAAACAAACCTCCTCACTATCAGAAACCCATACATGGTTTTAGCTAAGAAATGGGGCTAAGCTCTGCTTCTAAAAATGGCCTAAAGAAAGACTGGTCTGAAGTTGACTCCAGCTGTTACCCTGCAGCTCTGCAAGATGTTGAAACTGCTTAAGAAGGCTGGCATTGTAGAGCATATGAACAGAATGCAAGCAAAGGGGAGCAGTGATCGTAATTGCCACCAGAGGGCATTGTGGAGCAGTAACCTGAGACTCCTTACAGCAGGGATCTTCAACACGGGTCCTGTGGCTGCAGATTTTCATTCTAACCCTTTTCTTAATTAGTGACCAGTCTTTGCTGCTAATTAACTTCTTTTGCCTTTACTTTAATTGGCTTGCTATTTAAGAGACAGGCCTGTTAATTATGTCTTTTTCTTTAATTTGCAGCTGAACAATTTTGAGATACAAAATGAACCAGCAAATGACCAGCAAACTTGTGTCCACCATACAGTATCCAAAAATAAAGTGAGGTGAATGTCTCAATAATGTCGATCTGCTCAAGTCCATAAAACCAAACACCAAAATGATGGTGTTCTTAGAAAAAATAAAATCAACAGTTTTGGAGATGTCTGCTGTGGCAGAATGAGAGCAGCAGCAAGCCACGTAATTAAATAACGGGTTTCATTAACATTAATAATTGTCATCTGATTAAGAAACTGGTTGGAGTGAAATTGGTTTGAGTTTGAGTCTCAGACTTAACTGGTCATCTGTTGGTACACTTCACAACTCATTTTTGTTTGGGTGCCATTTAAGTAAAAAAATGAAGCAATTCATAGCACTGAGTCTGAAAAAATAAGTCAAAGGGCTATGAAATCAATTAGCAGCAAGTACTGGCCACTAATTAAGAAAAGAGTTAGAATGAAAAACTTCAGCCACTGGATATATCAAGGCAGGTAGACACTGGCAGATGAAAAACGACTCTGGAGCTAGGAGGAGAGTTCAGGATGAAGGGTAGGCCAGGGTCAAAATGGGTGACATTAGGAGTTTGGTCCTGGAGCCATACTCAAGAAGACTGGTCCTACCTAATAAACGGTGGTTCTATTAGGTAAGCCAAGAGAGCTTCTGTCTTGTGCATTGTGCTAGTTACTGTAATTATCCAATCCCATGTGCTTTGTTTCTTAATTCTTCCACAATTTTTCTATAATTTGGACTTTGTGGTAGGTAACTACCCAGGCAGGTATTCTACATCCATTTCCCATAACGGTAGCAGTAGTGGGGACTGAAGCAGCACCAGCAGCAGACTCTTGATCAAGAGTCAGAAAGAGTCACTCATGTCAGTATATTATGTTTGACTTGATTGTGCATTACTGCATATGTTTTGTTCTCCTAAATAAGATAAACTTAAAAAGAATTAGAACATTTCTTAAAATAAAGTGGCAAGTACCATCTGGCTGTAATTTGCAACATTTCCACCAAGTCTTAATGTTATAGTCAGTTTTCTGGACTCAGATAACAGTGACTACACCGGCTTGTGACAATCTGATGTTCTGTTTGTCAGTAAATAAACTGCTCAAAATAATTACAGGAACATTTTGAAAATACATCAGATCTCAATGGGAAAACAAATCATGTTGGATATCTTTTTTTTTTTGTTCTTTATTTCGCCTTATACAATTTCTTGTATTAGGAATTTGTTAGTTTTCGCATAACCCTTGGGGTCAGAGCGCAGGGTCAGCCATTGTACAGCACCCCTGGTTAAGGGCCTTACTCAAGGGCCCAGCAGAGTAGGATCCCAGAATTCCGGGGATTCGAACTGGCAACCTTTGGGATACCAGCGCAAATCCTTAGCCCCAGAGCCCCCACTCTGCCCCAAATCATCTGATATGGACTGGGTAATGTGTTAGAAACAAAAGGATGCCACATCATTTCATTGAAATGAAAATTATCAACCTACAGAGGGCTGAATTCAAAGACACCCTGAAAATCAAAGTGAAAAAATGATGCAGAAGGCTAATCTATATTGCCGAAATTTCATTGCAGTAACTCCAAATCGTATTCAGTAGTTGGTATGGCCCCCACGTGCTTGTATGCATGCCTGACAACGTTGGGTGGGGGGGCATGCTCCTAATGAGACAATGGATGGTGTCCTGAGGGATCTCCTCCCAGATCTGGACCAGGGCAACACTGAGCTCCTGGACAGTCTGAGGTGCAACCTGGCAGCGTCGGATGAACCAAAACATAATGTCCCAGAGGTGTTCTATTGGATTTAGGTCAGGCGAGCATGTGTGCCAGTCAATGATATCAATTCCTTAATCCTCCAGGAACTGCCTGCATACTCTCGCCACAAGATGCCAGGTATTGTCTTGCACCAGGAGCAACCCAGGACTTACTGCACCAGCACAGGGTGTGACAATGGGTGCAAGGATTTCATCCTGATACATAATGGCAGTCAAGGTGCTGTTATCTAGCCTGAAGAGGTCTGTATGTCCCTCCGTGGATACGCCTCCCCATACTATCACTGACCCACCACTAAACCGGTCATGCTGAACGATGTTACAGGCAGCATAACGTTCTCCATGGCTTCTCCAGACCCTTTCACATTTGTCACATGTGCTCAGGGTGAACCTGCTCTCATCTGTGAAAAGCACATGGTGCCAGTGGTGGACCCGCCAATTCTGGTATTCTATGGCAAATGCCAATTGTGCTCCACAGTGCCAAGCAGAGAGCACAGGGCCCAGTAGAGGATGTCAGGCCCTCAGACCACCCTCATGAAGTCTGTTTCTGATTGTTTGGTCAGAGACATTCACACCAGTGGACTGCTGGAGGTAATTTTGTAGGGCTCTGGCAGTGCTCATCCTGTTCCGCCTTGTTCAAATGAGCAGATACAAGTCCTGCTGATGGGTTAAGGACCTTCGTTGGCCTTTTCCAGCTCTCCTAGAGAAACTGCCTGTCTCCTGGAATCTCCTCCATGCCCTTGAGACTGCGCAGGGAGACACAGCAAACCTTCTGGCAACGGCGTATTGATGTGCCATCCTGGAGAAGTTGAACTAACTGTGCAACCTCTGTAAGGTCCAGGTATCGCCTCATGCTACCAGTAGTGACACTGACCATAGCCAAATGCAAAACTAATGAAAAAACAGCCAGAGAAGATGAGGAGGGAAAAATGTCAGTGGCCTCCACCTATTAAACGATTCCTGTTTTGGGGGTCGTCTCATTGATGCCCCTCTGCTACACTTGTTGTTAATTTCATTAACACCAAAGCAGCTGAAACTGATTAACATCCCCTCTGCTACTTAACTGACCAGATCAATAGCCCAGATGTTTCATTGACTTTTTTTGAGAAGTATATAAATGTGCATCCCACTTTTAATAACAGCTCTAATATTACCTTAAGTTAATGATAAAGCACAACCACACATGCATGCATATTTCTAGGCATAAGTGTGCCAAATAACCCTTTACTGCTTTATAGCCAGTCAGGTGGCACCTACTCACACAAAAAAAATGGATGGAGGCCCGGAACAGGCCCACCACACAGGGCCCAAAAGAGGATTGGAAAGGCTCGCTGCACAGAGGGCTCATTCTGGTTCAGGGGCTTTAATCGCTTGTTCTTTGGCTCTATCATCATTTCATTGTGGTGTGGCTAATTTCTGTGATTTTTAAAATCAGTGTCTCAGAGGGGCAACAATTGGTCATAAGGAGACAATTCTGTCTAGCGAAAAATAGAGTTTATCATAGGCAGGAATTTTAAAATTTGCATTTTTTCTCAACTTTGCCTATTTTTCTGTTCTAAATTAATTTTTTGACTCAACATTGAATAACCAGAATGACTATTTTACTTAAAAAAAACTTTACATAACATTCAGGGACATTTAATTTTTTTTTATCAAAAGCAGAGATATCAGAGTTTTTATTTTTTAAATATTTTTGTAGCAATGTGTCATTTAAAAAAACAGTGATAATAGAACTTAATTACTGTGCCTTCAAAAAAAGTGTTCAGACCCCTTCACTGTTTTCACATTTTCTTATGTTGCAGCCTTGTGCTAAAATAATTTAAATTCATTTTTCCTCTCTTGAAGCAACACTCAATACTTTAGAATGACAAAGTGAAGATGAGATTTTAAACATTTCAGCAAATTTATTCAAGCTAATCAAGTAGCCAAAGACTTGACTTATTTGAAGACTCGTTTAATCACAACTATGCAATACAAAATACAACACTTCTACATTTCTTACAGACATTAGGAAGTTCTTCTTCACCCAGAGAACTGTAGACACATGAATTCAGTTACCGAGGAGTGGGGTAAACAGTAGAACTTTAGGAACCTTCTAAGCTAGATTTGAGAAGAATAAAGTGGATTGGACTGGTAAGCTTTGTTGGGCTGAATGGCTTGTTATCGTCCAGACTATTCTAATCTTCTAATGACTGTACATTGGACATTCTAGTGTCATGGCTGGCGTTTACATTCTGTATATCTGCTACAACAACAAGAGCCAAAGAAAATGGAAAAATTTAGAATCTGTGCTGTTTGCAGTCATTCAACAAGTGAGCACAGCAGTACAACAACAAACATTCTGCAATAAGCCTGAAAAGCATGAAGGACAAGGTGATCTTCCAAACATCTGGGCTTAGCGTTTGCTTTAACTGGAAACCATGGAACCTTCAGCATTGCTAAAAATGCTCGTTTTGCAAATTAAAATGTTTCCTTGTGAAAGACATAGAAAGGTACACTCTGGCATGGGGTCAGTTTAATTTAGGTTTATATTGAGCCCTGGGTGATCTGATGACCAGTCACACCAACCCATCTGCACTGCCATTTCTTCCATAAGTTGCTTGGCTTCATTGATTTTGTTCTAGAAGAATTGTAACAAAAGATTATACATTATTCTTTTTCACACCCAGACATTAATTAAAGTCAACAAGGTGCGATTCAAAGAGGAGTTTTTAAGGGGCTATCAGTGAACATGCAATCTCGAGCTTAAATGACCAGGTCAATCATCCGTAATGACATTGATTTGCTGCCTCTAAATACGTACCTTAACGCTAGGATTGTTTCACTTGCCAAGAGCATTTTGTGACATTGTCATCCTGTGTCTTGCTCATGGTAATATTGATCCCACTAAAAGCTCTAATCTGATTTAAAACTTGCTGATCTGACACACAGCCTTCAGTCGGAATAAACTAAAAGCACACTTGATTAAAGTTTCTATGCTAACACCCTCTTTGAATACAAACCACCTATTGTTTTCTTTTTAGTTAATGAAAAACATAAACAAAACTGAGAAGCTGCTAATTTGCACCACTCTAGGTGAATTAAAAAAAAAAAAACATTTAAAAAATATTTAGACATGAATAAGTTACCATAGCTGCCTCACAGTTTCTGGGTTCTGGGTTCAAATCTAAGCCCGGTCATTGCATGTTTTTCTTTTGTCATAAATCACATCCCATAGATACTAGCTGACACTCATTTAAAGAAGAATGTACAGTGGATTTAGAAAGTATTCAGACCCTTTCACTTTCTGCACACTTTATTGTGTTGTACATTTAATTTTAAATGGATAAATTTGCCATTTTTATTAATACCTATAATGGCAAAGTTAAATCATGTTTTCAGAAAGGTTTGCATATGTGTTAAAAATCAAAAACTGAAATCTATTATTCAAATATGTATCCGTACCCTTAATTCAGTACTTGGTAAAAGCCCTTTTGGCAGCAATTACAGCTTCAGATCTTCTTGAGTAAGACTCTACAAGCTTTGCACACTTTGCACACCTGAGCCTGGAACAGGGGAGAGTCCCAAGGCTTTGGAAAACATCTTGTTTCACCCCAGTCCCAAAGGTATCACGTCCTAGTGAGCTGAATGACTTCCGGCTTGTTGCTCTGACGTCACATCTGATGAAGACCATGGAGCGGCTGCTGCTTCACCACCTGAGGTAACAGGTCCGCCATGCCCTCGACCCTCTGCAGTTCGCATACCAGGAGAAGGTGGGAGCGGAGGATGCCATCATCTATATGCTACACCGATCCCTCTCCCACCTGGACAGAGGCAGTGGTGCTGTGAGAATTATGTTTTTGGACTTCTCTAGCACCTTCAACACCATCCAACCTCTGCTCCTTAGAGACAAGCTGACTGAGATGGGAGTAGACTCACACCTGGTGGCATGAATCGTGGACTATCTTACAGACAGACCTCAATATGTGCGTCTTGGGAACTGCAGGTCTGACATTGTGTTCAGCAATAAAGGGCGCCGCAGCGGACTGTACTTTCTCCGGTCCTGTTCAATTTATATACATCAGACTTCCAATATGACTCGGAGTCCTGCCACGTGCAAAAGTTCACTGATGACACTGCTATTGTGGGCTGCATCAGGAGTGGGCAGGAGGAGGAGTACAGAAAGTTAATCAAAGACTTTGTTAAATGGTGCGACTCAAACCACTTACACCTTAACACCAGCAAGACCAAGGAGCTGGTGATGGATTTTAGGAGGCCTAGGCCCATCATGGACACTGTGATCATCAGAGGTGACTGTGTGCAGAGGGTGCAGACCTTTAAATATCTGGGAGTGCAGCTGGATGACAAATTGGACTGGACTGCCAATACTGATGCTCTATGTAAGAAAGGTCAGAGCCGACTATACTTTATTAGAAGGTTGGCATCCTTCAACATCTGCAATAAGATGCTGCAGATGTTCTACCAGACGGTTGTTGCAAGTGCCCTCTTCTACGCGGTGGTGTGCTGCGGAGGCAGCATAAAGATGAAAGACGCCGCATGCCTGGACAAACTTGTTAAGAAGGCAGGCTGTATTGTAGGAGTAAAGTTGGACAGTTTAACATCTGTGACAGAGCGTCGGGCATTAAGCAAACTCTTGTCAATCATGAATAATCCACTGCATCCACTGAACAGTATCATCTCCAGGCAGAGGAGTAGCTTCAGTGGCAGACTGAGGAGATCGTTCCTCCCCCACACTATGCGACTCTTCAATTCCATCCGGGGGAGTAAATGCTAACATTATTCAAAGTTATTGTCTGCTTTTACATGCATTTTTATTACTCTTTAATTTAATATTGTTTTTTGTATCAGTATACTGCTGCTGGATTATGTGAATTTCCCCTTGGGATTAATAAAGTATCTATCTATCTATCTATCTATCTATCTATCTATCTATCTATCTATCTATCTATCTATCTATCTATCTATCTATCTATCTATCTATCTATCTATCTATCTATCTATCTATCTATCTATCTATCTATCTATCTATCTATCTATTTGGATAGTTCATCCCATTCTTCTGGACAGATCTTCTCAAGCTCTATTAAATTGGATGGGTAGCATCTGTAAATTGCCATCTTCAGGTCTCTCCAAGGGTGTTCTATGGAGTTTAAGTCTGGACTTTGACTGGACCACTCAAGAACAATCAAAGATGTGTCTTAAAGCCACTCCAACATTGTATTGGCTGTATGCTTTGGGTCACTGCATGCTGAAAGGTGAACTGTTGCCCAAGTCTGAGGGTGCATGCACTCTGGAGAAGGTTTTGTTCAAGGACCTCTCTGTATTTGGATGCATTCACCTTTCTCTAAGTTCTGACCAGTTTCCGTGTCTCTGCTGCTAAGAAGCACCCACATTTCATGATGCTGCCACCACCATGTTTCACCAAAGGCTGGTATAAGTAGATGATTTACCAGACATACTGCTTGCAGTTCTGCCCAAAGAGATCAATTTTTGTCTCATCAAACCAGGGAATCTCTTTTCACATGTTCCTGTGATCCAAGCAGGCTGTCATATGCCTTTTACTCACTTTAGTACTTTAGCTACTCTGTTGTAAACAACTGGTTGAAGGAATGCTGCCCAGATGGTCATTCTTTCAACAGGTTTTCCCATCTCAGAAAAAGCTGTGACAAATGGGTTCTTGGTTACCTCCCTAACCAAAGCCATTCTTGCCCAGTTGCTCAGTAGAGTCCTACTGCTTCTAAACTTCTTTCATTTCACAATTAGCAAGTCCACTGTGCTCCTTTAGAAATGGTTTTATGCTCTTGTCCTGAATTATGTCTCACCAAAATCTTAACATGGAGGTCTACAGAAAGTCCCTCAGACTTCCTGGTATGTTTTCTTCTCCTCACTTGCATTGTGAATTGTTGGACCTCATATACACAGGTGTGTGCCTTTTCCAAATGATGTCCGGTCAATTCAGTTTGGCAGAAGTGGACTCCAATCAAGTTCTCCACACATCTCAATGAAAATTAAAGCAAACAGGCTACAATTGACCACAGTTTGTAGTGCCACAGCAAAGAGTCTGGATACTTAGAGAGAAGAGAGATTTCAGTTTTAATTTTGGCAGATTTATCTATTTAAACTGAAATCTACAATACAATAAAGTGTAAACGGGTCTGAATCCTCTATATGCCACAAGAGTGCCCTGATGGACTTAGCCCCCATCATCAGGATGTTGTGCTATATAATTTATATATTTTATATGGGCTGTTTCATCCTTTACCTTTCTCAGTAAAGATCTTGACATACAATTAAAGAACTGTGTAGATATTGATTTTAGAGAGACATAGAACTCTAGAGAAAGAGGATGACTTTTTGATCTTATAGGTGGCAAGAGTAGAAAATGGATGAGAAAGACAGGAATGACACCTGTCAGCCACTCTACTCTGACTAAAAGAAGTTAAGCATAAAAAAGATTTAAGCAAACAGCAAGCAAGGAATCCTCCATGGACTAAGGGAGCGGTGCATGAACAGTACATTCTGTGTGCAAAGTGAGTTGGAATGTACAGTGTTGGGACAACATTGGGGTCTCTGGATCAGCAACAAAACTAGCAATGTATTGAAGACAATGGCAAACACCACAAAGTAGTCAGCTGTCAATTAATAAACAAAATGCTTCGCAGTAAGGAGACCTGGGTTCACTTCTCGGGTCCTCCCTACATGGAGTTTGCATGTTCTCCCCATGTCTGCGTGGGTTTCCTCGGGGTGCTCCGGTTTCCTTCAACAGTCCAAAGACATGCAGATTAGATTGTCCCTAGTGTGTGCTTGGTGTGTGTGTGTGTGTGTGTGTGTGTGCCCTGCGGTGGGCTGGCACCCTGCCCAGGGTTTGTTCCTGCCTTGCGCCCTGTGTTAGCTGGGTTTGGCTTCAGCAGACCCCTATGACCCTGTGTTAGGATATAGCGGTATGGACAATGACTGACTGACTGACTGATCTGGCCAGACAAGGCAGGCTAAGATCAATGTAAGTACTGAGTTTTAGCTACACAATGCCCACTGGACCACTCCAGCACATTTTGTTTACTTATTCATTTATTTTGCATTATTAATAGATCACGAAGCATGGATTTATGACATACTGGTTATGCCAGTTGAGATCAGATCACCAGGGGCCTCATTTATACAACTTTGTGTGGATTTGATTGTGAAAATGTATGCATGCCAAAAAACAGCAAGATGAGTACACTTAAGAAAATTAGATTTATAAAACCTAGTGTATGCACATTTCTACATAATTTCACCTTATAAATCACAATCATCTTGTAAATGTGCATTCATGAGCGTGCCTTGATGCTAATCAACCTCATACATATGTAATCACGATGTTGCAGATGCTCATTGGCTGGTAGAGTAGCCTCCCTCTGTGTAGACCCCGCCTCCTGCCTTTCAGAGCATCAGGGTGCAGCTGAGAGCACAAGCTGATGCACAGAATTATAGCAACTCTCCTCTGCGTCCTGAAAGTCATAAGGTGCCAGTGTCTGAGCAGTAGCCACTGTCACCTAGCACATGAAATGACATGATTGCTGTTACAATGAATAGTACCAAAGGCTCAGCAAGTTACCTAATCAGCAGGCCAACCACCACATACAGTACCGTCACATCTGCCAAAGCTAGTTTGCCTCAAAATGAAGGAATTGTGGGCTGACCCAAGCCACAGAGACATGATGTTTGTCAGTCTCATCTGGCCATCACATATGACTTGTACGTTAATGGAAAGTAACAGCTTATGGTTAAGGCAGCTTCATTGTCTCTAGGTGTTTTTATTGCAGTATCAGTGCAGTGTAGTGATCTGATTACATTAGGAGAATCATACATTTCAAGCTTCTTTTCATGCATATGTAACTTTTGTAAATGAGGCCCTAGGACTTTGTTGGAACTCTTTAGGTTCCTGAAGCCTTGCAGGCCTGTTCACACTACAAAGTAATTGAACACCCTGAAATCCAATAAATAATCAGATCTGTTGCCGAAAAAAATGTAAAAAAAAGCAGTGAACCTTGCCCACTACCCAATTCAACACCTTTTTACTTATTAGTCCTCAAAAATTAGACAGAGACTTTCCACAAAGATCTTATTTTTTATTTGTGTGCGTCTCTAACAGCCACAGGACCTGCACAGTCAGGCTATTGCCACTCTGCCAAGCTGCACTATGTGCTGGCTGATTGATGGCACTGTCTGAGGTGGAATGTAAATTCACAGGGAGCGTGAAAATGAGCTTAAATGTGGCTATAAATGGCAACCAGGCACCCAAGCTTTAACTCATTCAGATGAATTTACCTGTACAGGGATTCTATTAATACTAATATTTGCTGCAATTTTAATACAGAAATATTTCCAGTTTTCACTTAACAACTTAACAAAAACCGAAGATATGTATTACAAATATACTGACTTTAGGCATTTATTAACTGCAAAGTGATATGCAAACCAATTATTATTTGAGTTAATTTTATTTAAGTTTAAATTCATTTGTCCAGTTACTTTATATTCCTTAAAATATGGCAGGCTACATTTAAGTAGTGCTGCAGTTCCTATACCATTGACCTATTTTAATGAAAATATTCTCTTTTTATTTCAATACTAGTATGCTTGGGATTAGAGCCACACTAGTAATAATTGTGTCATTGTTGAAATACTTAAATAAACAGATACAGTACTTAAAGATATTGTCAGAAAAACGACCAATAGACATTGTAAAGGTTTGGGGCAGCCACCCGTATAATATGCCCTGGCTGCAAAAGGCTGAAGTTTTAATAGAGTTGTTCACGATACTGAGTCCAAAACAGAACTGAATAGGTGGATGTAAGATGGCGGCTTTAAAGGGCGGTGGAGGAAGTGACATCATTGATGCCGGAACCGGTAGTGACGTCTTCACAAACATCTTCAGAGGCACCAGGACCGGAAGTGACATCATCAGAGGCCCTGGGACCCAGCGGGATATCCCAACAATGGTTTGCAAAGAACTGAGAGAGACAGTCACCGCACTCCGCCATCCCCTGGTCTGGTGTATAATTACAATTACTCAAGCCCTTTAGATTCTTCCTACACGCACGTGTGTGTCAATATATATTGTGATGCTTGAGTTACTGTCTTGCACCCCAAGAAACAAAGCTGAGTCTCAGTACTTTAACAAAACCAGCTTTATTCAACTTGAAACAGGAATAGCAGGGTTAATTATTGTAGTGGAATCTACCACTCTCTCCTATACACAGACACAGCAAACGGGCAAAGTCAGGGCCAGGTCAGTGGCAAAGTTATACTGTTCCCTGCATTTATAATGTTCCTTGGATCACACATTGGCGATAGGCACTTATAGAATGACACGATCAGCTTGCAGTTGATTCTGCAGCACTATGCCATGGCGCTGTGAACCTGTGGTTACCTCGGCAATGGAAAAGCAGCCTTCTACAGACATGACAATCTCGCTTCGGTGTGTTGTTGGGGGTTACCAAAAGAATTCATAAACCTCACTCTATATATATAAAGTACATACTGTATACAAAATATGTAGTTTTACTGCACATAGGGGTGCCTTCAAGGTGCTCACAAGGTAAGCAGTACCACCAGAGAAAGAGAGATGATACTGTTGCTCACTGAAGAACTACAGTCTGTGAATGTCTGACCATGCAGTGCAGTCTTTTCAAGCTCCGCCCCTTCAGGGCTTGGAGGTATATAAAGAGCCACATGACAGAAGTCAGTGTGTTGTATTTGGACACAAATGCAAGAGACATAGAAAGTAGGTACTGTAGAGATGCGTTTGATTGAAGAGCTATTGTTTGTTAAAGGCAGTGGTCGAGTAATTGCTTTATTTTTTTGCTTAAATTTTGAACCTGCATTCATTTATGAGTATGGGTGTTGCATGCTATTTATACTGAATTTGTATGTATTTGTGTCTCTTTGTTTGTATTATATTATTGTGACCTTTTCTAAAGAGACTGAGTTTAAGAATTTTAGAATTTTAGAGTTTAAGAATTTGACTCTACTGTGTATACAAGAAAGTTAAACCTGAAGTGTTAACTCTGTTACCAAATATAAACAGGTTTGTGTTACTGTGGGTTTTAATATGTAAAGGGTTTCCTGATTGGATATACCTTTGGGTATTTAATTTGCATATTCAATGTGCAATATGAATATAAAAACTAATAACTGCTATGATGTCAGGAAGTGCCGAAAGGCAGAAACAGGAGCAAACAACCACAACATGTAAATGCTTAAAGAGATGGGCAGGAGCGTATTCAAAAAGCAGGCAAGGGTCAAAATATCACAAGGATTCAAGGCAGCTTTTATCAAAGCCAAAAACACAAAGCCAGAATTGTCATCAAAAAGTAAAAAAAAACATTAACTTCTTCATTAAGTATCTTTTAGGATTCACTGATGCTAAATGGGAAGCTGAGAAAAAGAGGAAGGGATCCATTATATGGATAAAGGGTAAACAAGCCACCAACTTTTAAAACTTCATGCATCATGACACCACAACCATGTGATTGCCACCTGCAACAAAAGAATAATCTAAAATAGATCTGAAGATGTCACCGTCAAAATAATAAATGATGACAACAGCAAAACCAGTCCAAACCAGTAAAACTTCACATAACTGAGATCCTGATAAATAAAGATCTCAGAATTTCTACAATAACAGGATTGTCCAAATTAGAACCTGGTATAGCCTACGTCGTCTTGCAATAAATGTTCTTTACATCTTCTCAATGAGAAGATCATTTTCTCTTTGTCTCTATCTTTTTCAAAAAAAGCAGTAAACTACCAAAATAACAAGCTCTTAAAGCCCCTGCTCAAAAAAGTTGAAGAAAAATCATAACATTCATCAAAGACAATCGATGTGTAACATCGACATACATGGAAATGTGTATTGAAATGATGCACAACACAGCCCAAGAATGGGCCACGGCTGGAATGGAGTTCTATTGAAAAAGAATCTTCAGACTTTTAGAACAGAGACACTCAATCAGTTTGTAAATTTTGTGGAGAAGTAAAACAAAGGTATGTAATTTTATAGATTTGTATTATTTTCCTGTTCATATTTTTGTGCTTGCTACTTTTAGAAGAACTCTCATATTTGATAAATGAATATACTCATGAAGAAGTTCTCCCACGGATAAGTCCAGGCTTGATTTTACTGAATAATTTGTGGTATTTTAAAATGTCGGTCGTATAAGTCAAATGCGGAAAACTCATGCTATTGGTCCAAGAGATTATCATATGCTAACACCCACCTCAGAGAGTAACCACGGATCACACTACCTATTTTTCTATGTATTGTGCCTACGTGACCATACGGTAATACCTGAACTATTCCAAACCGACGTTTACATTGTTTTGTGTTTTTTGTATCTCACACCCTCATACACCTTTATCATAAAAGCATCCCTTATCTATAATGGAGCATTAGAGCAGAAGAAAATATGAAGCTGGTTTTAAATTAAAAGCCGTCAACGTCGCGAAGGAAATTGGTAACTGCACTGCTGCAACAAAATTCGATGTGTCTGAGAAACTGGTATGAGATTGAAGGAAGCAAGAAGATTTAAAAACAAAAAAAATTAAGGGTCACATTTTTGAACAGGTGTAGAAGTCGGGGTCTAATTTTATGGTTGATTTTTTGGGTTTCAAGACCCAACTTATACGCGAGTATATACACTCACCTAAAGGATTATTAGGAACACCTGTTCAGTTTCTCATTAATGCAATTATCTAATCAACCAATCACATGGCAGTTGCTTCAATGCATTTAGGGGTGTGGTCCTGGTCAAGACAATCTCCTGAACTCCAAACTGAATGTCAGAATGGGAAAGAAAGGTGATTTAAGCAATTCTGAGCGTGGCATGGTTGTTGGTGCCAGACAGGCCTGTCTGAGTATTTCACAATCTGCTCAGTTACTGGGATTTTCACGCACAACCATTTCTAGGGTTTACAAAGAATGGAGTGAAAAGGGAAAAACATCCAGTATGCGGCAGTCCTGTGGGCGAAAATGCCTTGTTGATGCTATAGGTCAGAGGAGAATGGGCCGACTGATTCAAGCTGATAGAAGAGCAACTTTGACTGAAATAACCACTCGTTACAACCGAGGTATGCAGCAAAGCATTTGTGAAGCCACAACACGCACAACCTTGAGGTGGATGGGCTACAACAGCAGAAGACCCCACCAGGTACCATTCATCTCCACTACAAATAGGAAAAAGAGGCTACAATTTGCACGAGCTCACCAAAATTGGACAGTTGAAGACTGGAAAAATGTTGCCTGGTCTGATGAGTCTCGATTTCTGTTGAAACATTCAAATGGTAGAGTCAGAATTTGGCGTAAACAGAATGAGAACATGGATCCATCATGCCTTGTTACCACTGTGCAGGCTGGTGCTGGTGGTGTAATGGTATGGGGGATGTTTTCTTGGCACACTTTAGGCCCCTTAGTGCCAATTGGGCATCGTTTAAATGCCATGGGCTACCTGAGCATTGTTTCTGACCATGTCCATCCCTTCATGACCACCATGTACCCATCCTCTGATGGCTACTTCCAGCAGGATAATGCACCATGTCACAAAGCTTGAATCATTTCAAATTGGTTTCTTGAACATGACAATCAGTTCACTGTACTAAAATGGCCCCCACAGTCACCAGATCTCAACCCAATAGAGCATCTTTGGGATGTGGTGGAACGGGAGCTTCGTGCCCTGGATGTGCATCCCACAAATCTCCATCAACTGCAAGATGCTATCCTATCAATATGGGCCAACATTTCTAAAGAATGCTTTCAGCACCTTGTTGAATCAATGCCACGTAGAATTAAGGCAGTTCTGAAGGCGAAAGGGGGTCAAACACCGTATTAGTATGGTGTTCCTAATAATCCTTTAGGTGAGTGTACGATAAAAAAATTCTGTGCTGTTTCTTACAGTTAATGAAGAGGCAGAAGTAATGGAATGTGTTTTCACCTTTGGTGCTAACTGGTTGTGAAAAATGTGCTTTAAGACTTTCTAGTAAGGAGTTTTTATGCTCACTAGTCATGATGTCAAACATACAAGTAAGCATTTCTTGTATTCTGTACACATGACAGTAAGGACTTCATAAGCCAATATGATTTCTCAGATGACAATAAATAGAGAATTAAGAAATAAAGGAAAGAAAAGGTTTTATACTCAGCTCAATAGCAGCCAGTTAACCCCCATCTGGGTTGATGTTTCTTATGGAATTAAGGAAAGAAGGAGGAAACAACTTTCCATGTGTTCACAACTTTATGAGAGCTCAAAAAGTGTGCAAAACCTCAAGAACACAGCAGGGTGTTCTGATATCTTTGCCCACAGAGCAATGAGTGTGTCAAAGACGACATTTGTGCTTTAAAATGGGAGACATTGAGGCCACAAAAAAGACAAACATGCCCACATTGACCAACTCACACATCTTGCCTTTTTCCATTTAAAAAACTGGACAGCCAACTAGTAAAACGCCTATTTATTGAGATGCCTCACGTCTTAGCGGGTGCAGAATTAGAAGGTTGCAGCAAGACGTGAGCAGAGAGAATAGTAATCCCACAGTATTCACAAGGAGATGAAGGGAGAGCCACATGAGTCTATTTTGACACAAAGACAAAAGAACTCAATGTTTGTGCAAGAAACAGAAATATATGTAAGATTTATACAGCATTTTGAACACTGTCCAGATTACTTTACGAAACACCTTATTCATGTAACAACAGCACAGCAGGATGGGTGACTTGCAGAGGGTCATAAAGAGTTGTTGATCTTTGTCTGACTTCTTAGCTGTCTTTTGGCACACCTCTTTTTGCTCTTTTTGTTTCGATTACAACATTTTGCAGTGACTACAACATACATACACAATAAAATATGGCCTATGGCAAGCGGAAACAAAATAATTCCACTAAGCAGTCGTGTGACATCATAAAACACAGCAACAAGCTAAGCTCAAGAGATTTATGCGACATCTCCCAGGCCCAGGAATGAATTGTTTTCTTGTATGCCACAGAATCACATATTTCATTTCTTTTTTTTTTTTTTTACCAGGGAAACATTAACAGGAAATATTTTACATGATGCCATTTGTGCAGTGCATGGACTGCAGACAGTCACTTTATCTTGGGCGTGCATTTGTGCTGTTGAAGAGGGTGAACAGCAGCAGGATCGCTCTTATGTCTAGTGCTTTTCTTTTGTTTAGAATTAATCCTGAGAATGAGTAGACAATCATATCTATTGAATGCATTAAAAAATAAGCAAATGTTTAATCATAATTGTGAGCAGCTCCACCTATGGGGGCCAGCACATCACAAGACCCATTCACACCAATGAGGACAATTTTGAATAACCAATCAACCTCAACATGCATGCCTTTGGGATCCAGGAAGAAAATTCACATAGATACAGGGAGATGATTTAAAAACCCAGAAATATGAAACAGTGCTATAAAGCATATTGCACTAACCACTGTGCTACCATGCTGCCAAAGAGTTCACAAAGCTCTTTTTAAGGCCAGTTACTTATTAACCAGAGCAGGTGCATTTCTGTGACACCAGGACCTTTTTATGCCCATTATTGGGGCTGCTTGTAGATTTTCAGTTCATCTCTGCATCTCTGCCTAGCTATGTCTCCCTTGCACATTATCAGCAACATGAAAATTCTACTATTAAAGCAGACAGCTCCCACACATCCCCTCAATAGCCTTGACTGACTAGATACACTACATTTGTATCAACTTAAGCCCACAAATGCCGCACTGCTGGCAAAAACATGCCTCTATGGACTTTTTGTGTCAGCAGTTTTGGGTAATATTTTGCATTGACTTTTATTCCTCAGGATCAAGAGGACTGCTTCTGCTGATTCCCAAATGACAGAATTCAAAGAAAGAGAGAGAAGCTGGTCAGCAGAATCTTTTACTGCTGTCTTTTCATTAAACATGCTATATGATTAGTTTATACATATGAAATGTATAATTTTTTTTCTCTGAACATCATACAGAACAGCGTAGCCATCAAGATGGGCTTGGGTTCACAGCCTTATACTGAATGCAGAGAGCTTTCCAGTTTAAGAGAGAGACCATTGGGAAAAGTAATCCACATATACATTTACAGGGGAAAATATTCACTGTGAACACCACTAGGCAAGACACTTCTCTGGCTGGTGGGACTGAAGAACTTTAGAAAATTGGGATGGGAACAGGCCATTCAGCCCAACAAGCTCAACCATCCTATTCACCAAAATAACATCAAGTCGAGTTCTACTCTCCAGCACACTGCCTGGTATTTTTTACCCTGTGTCTATGGCTCTTTGTGTAAAGAAAACCTTCCTAACATGTATAAAATCTGCCTTTAACAAGTTTTTAACCATGGTCATGTCTTCATCTGGCAGAATTATTTTAATGTAAGAACTGGGATTCACTGTATTAATTATTTTTATAATTTTAAACACTTCAGTCATGCCACCTCTTACTCTACATTTGCTTAAACAGAAACTGTGCAATTCCTTTAATATCTCGTCATAGCTCTTACCTCTTAGTCATGGAATTGGCCTACTCGCTTTTCTCTGGACTTTCTCTAGCACCGCTACATCTTTTTCTAAATGTGAAGACCAAAACGGAACACAGTACTCCAGGATTGGCCTCACTAGTGCATTATATAACATAAACATAACCTTCTTTGTCTTGTACTCCTCACATCATCTATCTATATATATATTTATATATATAAAATCCAACATCTGTCTGTATGTCTATCTGCTTTTCGCGAGTGAACTACTTAACGGATTTTTTTCTAGAATTTGCTTGAACATTCCGGTTGATTTTGTGACTTCTCTCATCGTGCTATGTATCATAGTTCGCTTGTGGTACCGATTTATTTGCGTGAGAGAAGCAGAAGGCCGAGGGGAGGGGGGGGAGCCCTCCTCACTCATGTGCCAGCCTCGGAGTGTGCCTTGCATCCGCTTAGCTAGTGAACGAGAGAACTACTTATCGGATCTGGATCAGGTTTTTTTCTGGAATTTGCTTGAACATTCCGGTTGATTTTGTGACTTCCCTCATCGTGCTAAGAATCATAGTTCACTTGCAGGAGTGACATAATCATGCTAATCCGAGACAGAGGCTGTGGGCCAAGGGGTGGGGGAAGCATGATGTCAGGAGTGGAGAGTCGGTCTGCCTCTGTGTTTTGGAGTGTAGCTTGCCTCCGCTTAGCTAGCGATACCTTTTTGTTTATTGATTTTTAAAGTATGTCTTTTTTCACTACTATGCCGGCGGAGCCGTGTGGGACTGCTGGTATATGTATAACCTAATATTATGTTAGATTTCTTGATCGCTTCTGGACACTGTCTGGATGTAGATAGTGATAAGTCCACTGTGACTCCTATGTTCTTCTCGTAAAGTGTACAATTTTCTGTATATTATATTTAGCCTTTGATGTTAATTACCATCAAAATGGTTTACAATTGGGATTCAGAACCTATCCATCCATCCATCACCATACTAGTTCAGAGTTGCAATAGACAGTCCCATACAGGTCTGAATAACATTCAACCAGTAATTCATCTTCCAATCAACTTAACCAAATATCAGTGTCACACGGGGAGGAGCCTGTCCTATGAGCACTAGGTGCAAACAGGAACCAATTTTGGATGGTTACTATCATGCACAACTATATTTACTCATAAAGGACTCAGTTAACCTAATAATATTAATTCTTTACATTTGTATAACGCTTTTCTCACTACTCAAAGCACTCCCTATACAGGCATGACCCTATCTGCAAACCCACAATCTTCATACTGCAAGGCAGTCTACTACACACATCTTCATAATTTGGGAGGAAAACTAGAGCAGCTAGAAGACAAACATCAGTCAACAACCAAAAAATGAATTTAAATTCTTCCAGTTCCTATTCAATGAAACATAAATGTGTGGAAATTATTGGTGAAAACAGTGTTAAAGGCAGTCCTGTTTATGTAAGGAAAAAAAGCATTATGAAATACTACGCTCCCGTCAATACTTTGGTTTCCTTAAGTTCACCCTCACCTTTTTGTGTTCTCAAAAATAAGAAAAATAATATACAACATAATGATAGAACAAAGAGGGGAAAGCCATTCTGCCCAGCATGCTCTTTTACCTAATAGCAAAGTTGCCCCGGCATCTCATCCAGATACCTTTTAAAAGTTGTCAAGGCGTCCACTTCAACTAGCCAAAGCAGTAGCTGCTCCATATTGTACCTTAGGATGAAGAGATGTTTCCTTGATTCAGTCCTAAATGAACATCTTCTTCATTTGTTTGTTAAGCACTTTGATGGGAAAGGCACTACAGTATGTGAAAACAATGTATTAATATTATTATGTCCTCAAGTATGTCATTTATTACTTGACCAGATTAATTATGCTGGATGAATTTCATTAGGCTTTTTGAGAAGTCTGAAGATCTAGCTTAGTTCCCCACACATTCTTCTCTGCTCAAAACTTTATGTTTATCTATATCAAGACTATTGGTTTAATTCTCTGAACCTGTCAGAGTAGAACATGCCCTTTAGCTGAAGGTTGCACTAGAGATGCATTTGGTTGTTTTTCTCTGCACCTCTTCTAGTTCTGCAGTGTTGTTATTGCAGTGGGATGACCAGAACTATAGAGAGAATGTGTTCTCTCCTGGGAATTATGCAATCTTCATATATAATATGCCACCATGGCTGTCCCTTTGTCTGTCAAGGATTTTAAATCACTTGTAGCTTGCAAACCGCCTGAACTATTGACCTGAAACTTGGTACACATATACTATGTGATGTCTACTATCTGCTTTCAGGATGATGATTGACCTCCAAAGTTATTCCTCTTTTTATTTTTAAATTATTTTATTGTAGAATCAACTCTCAGCAGCAGCCAGCAGGGTGGCCATGCAGCACTTGTGTATTGGCGCCGTTCTCATCCCTACCACCTTCGCCGTCATTTCCCCTACCTCTTCATATCTTAAATCATTCTTGCGGAAGATTGAAGACTTAAGTGCCAGTTTAAGTGAATAAATTAAAGAAATCGTACTAAGTAATTGCAACACAAACACTGACTTAATCAAACGAAAGAAGAGAAGAAGCGGGCCACTAGGGTGAAGAAAAGAAGAGCTGCTCAGGAAGCAGCAAGCGCATCAACCTCTGAGCAAACGAATGCTAAATGTACCGAGAAAGAATATGAAAACTATGAATGCTCAAGTCAAGTATATTCACTGCATGTTATCGTGCAGTGCGATGTTACTGGCCTGAGCATAACATCCCCTGATTAATATTCTTTCAACTATGAACATTATTAGGAGGCAACACAGCTAGTACTAGAAAGTTCCCTTGATGTTACATCCATAGGTGACAAAAGTCTATAAAATTAACAATAAGCAGCATAACATACAATTGATACTATGAGAACATTATCTAGAGCAGTAGTTCTCAACCTTTTTTGGCATTGGGACACAGTTTATCTATTTTTGTTCAGTCACAACCCTTTATTAGCAGTAATTTTAATGTAAACTACACAACATTTTCCGCTAAATGGCACACATTAATAAATAACAGAATAATGACACGTGTATTTAATTCTGAATAAAATTTAGTGTCCATTTGTCTTTTTAATGGGTAACCTGGCATGTTTGTCGAAATCGGGAGCAAGTGAAGAAAGTGCAGAGAGGAAAATGTTTTAGTTTGACTCGTCTAGAATTTTGATGCAATCGTCTGTTGTACAAGGCCCGACATGCTGTTCTGCAATAATGTGAGTTTTCTTATATTTAGAAATTCGATTTGTAATGAGACAATGCTTTAAGGGCTTGCTAGCTTGTTGTATTTAAATACTAGAATGCCTTTTGATCAAAAAAGTTTTTTTCATCAAAAAAGTTAGACCATTTACTTTTGTAAATAGGATACTTTATCTCCAAATGGCTTTATAGCTGAAGGCTTCATGGTTTTGTTTTGTGTGATCTTTCGTTCTACTTCACATGATGTATACAGATCCTCAATCTTGGTCTACAATACAGTCTTTACAACTACACCCAAAGTATTATTTGCCTGTTCAATTGATTTTGCACTTTGCCTAAAAAATGGAACTGCTACGTCTTTGTAAAATATCTTCAGAGATTGCTTTTGCTAGATCAAGGGTTCTCAGAGTCGGTTCTGGGGGCCCACTGTGGCTTCAGGTTTTTGCTTCAATCAGATTCATAATCAGTGACAACTGATAGCACTATTGTCAATAAATTAGCTGGTATTTTTTTATTATTCTACATTCAGAAAGCACAGAGCCATGATTTTTACATTTATAAGACATTTAGAAATATTTCACTTTTGCTATAGGTTGAAATGCTTAACTATCTTTTGTTGCTTTCATTAAATTTTACCCTTTCTCTGTGCAGTTGGCTCCCTTCATTGTATCTTAAAAGTGACAATTAAAAACGAGCAGAGTACACACCCAGGCAAACAACACTGAACCATTAAAGGCTGCAACTTCTTTAGCGTTAGGCCCACTAATTAGAAAACAATGGCTCAATTAACCAATTAGAACACCTGGAAAAACGAAATGCAAGATGAAAATATTTCCCATTTAACTGCTTAGTAGATTTTAGTATTTTTTTAACCAAACCTAGTTTTCTAATTTCTATATTGTTCCCAAAACACAGAATCTGGGAAATAACAGTTCACTTAATTAGCCCAGAATTCCAATTAAAAACAGAAGCTGGTTGGAGCACAAACCCGCAGCCACAGGGGGTCCCCAGGACCGATAATGAGAACCCCTGCTTTAGGTCACCATTTTCCACCTTGTGTTTTATTAGTAGCTTGCCGCTTTTGTTCAGTAAACTGCATTTTCCAAGTGTTTGCCCAGTTCCCCCAGGTCTTTTAGAATTGTTTGAATCCTTGGTATCTGCTCTCCTTCTGATTTTAGTGCCATCTGTGAATTTTACTAAGTGTAACAGAATCTGTGTCATTAATATAAATTAGAACAGGTAATTGGTCCAAGGACAGACCTCTGAGGGACACTATGGATGGTCTCACTCCAATCTCTAACTTGTACTCTTAACCTCTAATTAAGCAATTTAAAATCCACTTTTATAAGTTACCTTACATGCTAATGCACTCTGGTTGCAAAGGTACTGTCTGTTGGAAAGTCAAAGTAAATTATGTTGTACGCCTTGCATTTGTCTATAGCGCCATTTTCACAATCAAAATAATCTTATAAACACTTTGGCTTGGAAGATCTTTCTCTCATAAATCTGATAATTATTCTGTAAGTTGGTTTTATAAAATTAGTCTTCTAAATGATTTCTGCATATTGTTTCTATAATTTGCACCTTGTAATGGGCTGGTCTCTCATCCTGCCCTGCACCTAGTGCTCTTGGGAAAGGCTCCAGCCTCTGGTGACCCTGCACTAGGTCAAGCACTTCTGAGATTCTTATTTTATGTCCTGTTTCATAATTTTGCACTGGACAGAAGTAAAGCAAATTGGTTTGTAACTACTAGGATCCATTTTGTCTCCCTTCCTGTGAACTGGACTTACATTGGCAACTTTCTAACTGCCAGGCACTTATCCCATCTAATGTGACTGTCAGGATATGCTTATTACAGGATTGCAAATAATATTTTTCATTTCTATCAAGACAGCTGATTAAATTTCTTCAGGGTTGGGGTTTTTACTAATCTTCAAAGCACTGAGGGCCTCAAGCACATCTGACTCTTCTGTTTCAAAAAATGTAAACGCAGAATTAAATGGATCACCCATGAGGCAGAACTGGGATTTCATTCTGCCACCTCGTTGATAGCAGTGCTTTAGTTCAAGCTCTCATCCTTGAACCCTCAATATAACGTCTGATGCCTTTCACGCATTTACTTTTTGAAACAATGAGGCCCCGGGCACTGCGTAGTTTCTCAGACGGTCTCTCTCAGACTCCGTTAACAACAGGCCACATTAGCAGGCAGTGCCAGCTCACAAAAGTTCAATAAACATAAGCCATGCACATTGCTTGACACTGTTCTGAGGCTTTAAGTTATTTTTATGTCAATAATTATATTTTTTTGCATTTTTTACACTTTAAAGTGTAAATGAAAACAGATTAAAAAAAAGTGCAGACACATGCATGTAATGGGTATGCATTATTCATCCGAGGCGGACGGCAACAAAACTAATTTAGAAGTGATTTTTTAGTCAGCACAACGTGCCTTTAAGAAAACATCTCATGCTTGCATAGTCTGCCGAGATGTGAAGCATGTTTGGAGCAGCGCTTCTGAACCAAATCGCAAAGTCAGCTTTGCAGTGGCCACTCACTCCCAATGTCTCCCTCTTTTAGTCTATAAATGTATCCCACCTCTTGGAATCTGCTGGAGTAGTGCTGGCCATGTAACAAGTGCCCATGGACAAGTAGACAAAAGGAACATAAGAGAGCAGGAGATTTATTTAGTGCCACAAAATGCAATGGGTCTTAGCAGGAGATACTAGGAGTGTTTTTCCAAAGTGACCAAGGTCCAACTCTCCACTGCAGCATACCCAGGTATATCACATGCACCTCACAAATCATCAAGAGAAAGGGGAGGAAACCATATAAGCCACCAATGTCCATAATGCTGACATCATGCCACTGCAGCAGGTTTCTAATTACGCTTTCTCTACTAAACTAAAACGATCTTCATCTACACCAGCATTTTCACATTGTTTATGAAAGTATCTCCGTCCACACGAAAACGACTGAAAATGCATATGACATAGATGTTTGCTTACACTGGGCAATTCTACATGAGTGAGAAAATCCTTGAAGGGACAGTAGCTCTGCTTGCCACAGGATTTATTGAAAAACTGTTGTAACCAGTAAATTATTTGCCTTTTGCGCATGTATCCAGCGTTCAAACTACACAAAATGAAATTTCGACGCATACAGGTAAACAGTACAGCAGGTGCCATGGAAAGCAGCTCTTCTGTTTCCACTATTGTTGGAATATGGTTTTCTTCTGAGTGTGGGTGACCAATCAAGGGATGAGATGTTGTAATGAGCAGGGCCCAATTAGGGAAGGACTATGTAATAAGCACAAACAAATAAGAGTGCAATTAGTGTTTGTGTTTTCAAAAGTCTGCGTTTTCTCCCGTCCACATCACAATGCCAAGCTGGCGTTTTCAGAGGTTTTCAAAACTCTCAGGTTTTGAGGATGTAGTGAGGATGAAAGATGAAACTGAAAACTAATTACAAAATTAGTCGGGTACAGCCTTAGTGTCCTGTTCATAAAAGACAGTCGTTCTCAACTAGGGTAGCAAAACTTGAATTTTGACATTCAATGCAGACTTCCAAAACCTAAAAAGGAAATCTGCTTTCAAATGTATTTCTATATGTAATATAATGTGTTCTGGGAATAATAAAGGCTTTATACAAAGACTGACTGGATATTTACAGTGTTTTCAGATGTAAAGTAGCATCAAAACCAGTCTACATCCTCTATCTGCTACTGCCCCATTGTTCTGAAGATAACCTGTATAAACGTCTTCATTGCAGCAATGGCTGGGAGCAGCACAGATGGCACTTGAGGGCAGGTGTCCTTGAATAGTGATGCACAAAGAACACACAATATTACATGATTTATGCAATCTGTAAATTCATCTCGAAATTTTTTCATCCCCAGAATGTTCCTTTAAGTGATGCATTTTGGGATTGTGTTCATCACAAAAAGGACTAAGACATAAAAAGAGCACTTGAGTTCACAGATGTATCCATGTCAAGTAAAGGATTATTAAACATAACAAAGACAGTGATGACCAACAAGTGACCTTATTGTTCAGGCTATTTTGCCAAACCAGTCTTGACAGTTGGCATGAGGAAGACTTGCTGCCATCTTGTGGCTATCAACTATATTTAGATATTTAGTGTGTAGCAAATAGGTTTCAGCCATTGTATAAGCCCTTCTCTCTATGCTTCTGTTTCTTATCCATTAAATAACATCTGAAGAGAGTTTAGATAGATAGATAGATAGATAGATAGATAGATAGATAGATAGATAGATAGATAGATAGATAGATAGATAGATAGATAGATAGATAGATAGATAGATTTGTCCTCCTCCAGCACCCGACTCTGGCTTCCAGACTGTAGGAAAGCAGCCCCTTTTATAATCACCCGGATGTGCTCCAGGTGCTCACTGATGTTCTTCTTCCTGGTGTGCTGGAAGTTCTGAATGAGCATCTGGAAGCACTCCGGACATCCCTGGAAGGTCCTTCCTCCACCTTCCCAGGTTTAGCAGAAGTGCAGATCTCCTGGGCTCTATGAGACTTGTGGCGCCCCCTGGCGGTAACCACGGGCCCCCAACAGGTTTAAGCCTCCACGCTCCGTCCCTGTGGTCCCTTCACTATCCAGGGCAGTTGCCCCCTCGTGGCCCGGGGGACGTATATATTGCCTCTCGGTCCTTCCAGGAGTCCCGTCTGGGTGAAACCTCCAGCCTTCTGCCACAATAGATAGATAGATAGATAGATAGATAGATAGATAGATAGATAGATAGATAGATAGATAGATAGATAGTGTAGATGCCAAATGGTCTGGACTGGCATTGCAGGCAGAAGAGGGGATGGTTCCTTACCCAGATGGGAGGCTCCTCGAAGGTAGATAGGCATCCCGGCCAGCTAAGAGAGAGGGATGGCCAAAATAAATGGATGGACAGCCCACCGAAAACAGACAATGGGTGTTTCAAGGCGGCGCTGTAGGCGCATGCGCTCCCAAATTTAGGGGACTTCTGTGTGACCTGGAAGTACTTCCATTGGGCAGTTGCTTGGAGGACGTGGAGCAACACTCAACTGGAGGAGGGTAATGCGGTGGTAAGAAGAAGAGAGCTATTGAGGAGAGAAAACCTGTATATTGTGCGCTTTTGTTACTTTATGGAGGCGAATTTAATAAACCTTCCATTATTTGAACCTGGGACAATTAGTGCGTTTGTGTTGGGGTTTGGGGTACGCAGACGCCCCCCGGTTACCATCACAATAGATAGATAGATAGATATGTATATTAAGCTACAAATTCCCAAATTTAAATATGACAAACAGATCAATAAAGTAGTGACCTGCGGTCACTAGGGGGGTTTAGCAGAGCTGCAGTCTTTTGGCACAACTGTAAACCACACATTCAAGAAACCTTTTTTTCTTAGCAATATCTTTGAACAGTTTTTCTCCACAATAAAGAATTAACTTCTCTGTCTCCTCCTGTCCTCCTCAGCGTGTTTTGTCTTTCCTCCACACACGACTCCCAGAGTGTGGTGAGGCAGCTCCTTTTATGCTGGTCCCGGCTAGGGATCTGCACTGGCAATCGGAAGGTTGCCGGTTTGAAATCCCATAAATGCCAATAGGAACTCTTCTCTGTTGGGCCCATGAGCAAGGCCCTTAACCTGCAATTGCTCAGCGCTTTGAGTAGTGAGAAATGCGCTATATAAATGCAAAGAGGTATTATTATTATTACTTCTAGTGCCACAACATTGCATGACAGTGAAAGGCACCTTGAAATAGAGACATCTAGAGTCAGCAGCTCGTTCCAGCAGTACCCACGGTACTCAGCAAGGTTTCACAATGGGACTACAACTTCTAGGTTGCTCCACAGGTGTGCACATAGGTGCTCTTGTAAATTGATGCTGCCACCTAGCTCACTGGATGAGCATAGACACTTTCCCCCTGTCTTTCTGCTTCAGTGTTCCATGTGGAAAAGAGACTACCAACTGCCCCTCATCAGGATATCCATCCACTTAGAGCCTCAATCCACTTTATGAATCTTGCCTGACAAGGGTCCATTTGTTTCATTTAGGAAGCCAGCCAATTCTTGCTCTCCATTATAATATATATGAACAGAGTAATGATTGCCATAATTGACATTTGCTGGGTAACAATCATCATGTAAAACCTATAATGAATATGGTGTTCACTTTGAAAGGCATTCATAACCTTTTGTATCAGAATCTAGATTTTTCATTCTTGGTTTTAAAATTCATAAACCTTCAATCAAACCTTATGCATTGGGAAGAATAGATAGATGACCCGTTGAGTTACATTTTTGCTGATACCAGCTACTGATTGGACCACTTTTTTTATTACATGCAATCTCTTTGTAATTTAGTTTACAGAATTGTTTTCAAAGTGGTGCCCTTTGTCTTCATTTTGCTAGGAAATGCTCTCTCTACCATTACCCCAAGTACTGCATTTACGTATTAGAATATATTTTCCATTTTTTTTCTTTCTTGGTCAAAATATGTGCACAAAGTCACTCATGCCATACATTTTTGCTACTAGTTTCTAAATGAGGTGCTGTTAACAACGATAATGGTGCACTATCAATGTGAATCATGTCACTCAAATAACTTACAGTAAGTACATTTGTATGTGATGATCGTAATGCAACAATCTGTGGGAAATTGCTTGTTCCGTTCATTTCAATCTTTCATGCTCTGAAGAACAGATAACGGGCGAATACCGGCTCGACAACCTTGGAAAGGTCAAAAGGCCTTCTCAAGAACCTTGGACTGCCTGACAAGTGATAATCAAATTTTTTTGTGCCACTTGCAAATTATAATTTATTCATTTTATTCTTTCTTTGTTAATTTTGTTTAAACTAGTAGAGATTCCATCTATTAAAAAAGAATATTACAGCAGAAAATGTGAATGAGCTGGTAATGAAAGAATATGCAGGGGTTTTACATCTAAGAGAGGAACAACTGCTGCTGATTCTTCAGCCATTTCATATACGAGAAATAAGAAGGGGAATGAATAAAATCATGAATATCAAAAAAATAAAGAGAGGTCTGTTATAGTACACATTGTGTGTGTCTGTATAGTATATTTTATATACATCTACTGTACTATATATATATATATATATATATATATATATATATATATATAAATATATTTATATATAAGACAGCAGCTTCAAGCGCTGCTTAACAGCTGGTACTACTCATATCTCCAATTGTTTATTTGTTTTATGATATCATTTCAGAGTACATGTAGACTGGTGGTGGTTCCTGGCCCAAGTAAGCCTCTGTTTCTTATTTTGCTATTTTTACCAATGACTTTCTTACAGTCATATGACCTGTCAGACATGTTTCCCGAAGTCAAGAAGAGATTTCTTTTCTTTGACCATTGTTAAGCTGTTCTTGAAGCTGTTGTCCTGTGAGGTGCTTTTCACACATGCTGAGACTTATCTCATGAGTCTGAGTCTGCTTGTCAGAGTTTCCTCCAGTTTCCAAGTTCCTCCAAGTTCCTTTAGATGGTGTAGGAAACTGGACTCACTGACACCTTGGCTTTGATTTTTTTTTCTAAATGAAAAAAGTTTAAAAGGTTATAATGATCTGTGTTGTGTTTCTTTTTTTTTAGTTATGGACATCTTAGGTGCACTGGCACAAAAATATGTATATGCTCATGTGCTTACATTATTAGCTTACACTTTATTAAGTCGTTTCTACTCCACAATTGCTGCTGCTACACCCAAACATGTATAATCACTACAACCCCCAATCAGCACATGTACTATCCGGTTCAGCGACAAAAGTGCGATAGACATATGTGCCCCGACAAAACTGTGACCGAGAAATGAGCGCCGACAAACCCGTTAACTGGTTTTCGACAAATGCACGCCGACAAAATCGTCACGACAAAATTGCAAGAGAGGCCAAGAGAGTGGGACACCCTTGCTGCAATTCTTCCTACATAAACAAGGCGTGATCTTAAGGACTATCTGCGTGCCGTGCTGATGGCATGCCGCGTCTCATAATATTGACTTCTAAAATAAACATTATTATATATGCTTTAAACTAGTAATTCATATTTAATGAAACTTTCGCGATTTTGGCGGTGTGATTTTGTTGGCGCGATTTTGACGGTGAGTTTTAATCTGCGCTATTTTGTCGTCGCGCATATGTCTATCGCGCAAATGTCGGGTCACAGTACTATTCAGACACAGGGAGAGTCGAACATACCACAGTCTGCCTGTCTTCTCTTGTTAAATGTCTTTTTTCTTGCCAATATGATAGAAATATACAGTCCAATATTACCCAAATAATGTTTCAGAGGGTGTAACAATGCAGTTGTCTTCATCACTTCTTTTATACAGACAGAGGCTTTGTAAGGAATTAGCAAAAGTTGGGACACCTGTATGAATTGTTTGCATCTAATTTCAAGACACAACTACCTTCAACTGCTGCAGAAAAGCTGTAAGTTGTTAACCCTTTACTTTTACCATGAAAAGGGGCTTTTTTGTACAACATTTTTCAATTTTTGGTAACCTAAACTTATTTTTTTTACATCTGGCAGTTTGCTGTTTACCTTTTTTTCAATTTTAGGTTATTCACTGGAGTTGAGTTGCTTAAATGTCAATAAAACTTTGAAAATTTTTTTTTTTATAATGGTTTGCCAGTAGTGCTGTAAGTACAGTATGCAGTATGTACAGTAGATGGCTATGCAACTATAGGCATACTTGCTGTATAATATAATACATTATATGTGTACATGAAAAATGCAGGATATAGAATATTACACATTAGGGATGTTTACATATTAATACAAATATAAATATACTTTATATTAACGTGACTTTCACATTTCTTCTTCTTCTTCTTTTGGCTCCTCCTGTTAGTGGTGACCACAGCAGATCATCTTTTTCCATGTCTTCCTGTCCTCTGCATCTTGCTCTGTTACATCCATCACATCCATAAACCTTCTCTTAGGCCTTCCTCTTTTTCCTCTTACCTGGCAGGACTATCTTTAACATACTTTTCCCAATATACTCAGCAATCTCGCCTCTCTGACTTTGTCGCCCAACTGTACAACTTGAGCTGACCCTCTAATGTACTCATTTCTATTCCTATCCATCCTTGTCACATCCAATGCAAATCATTTTTAACTCTGCTACCTCCAGCTCTGTTTACTGGTCAGTGCAACCATCTCCAACCATATAACATAGCTGGTCTCACTACTGTCCTGTGTTCCATCCTCACCATTCCACTGACCTTCCTCTCATTCACACACATGTATTCTGTCTTGTTCCTACTGACCTTCATTCATCTCCTCTCCAGAGCATATCTCCACCTGTTCAGGGTCTCTTCAACCTGCTCCCTACTCTCACCACAGATCACAGTGTCAACTTCCATCCATTTTCTAACCCACTGAATCCAAACACAGGGTCACGGGGGTCTGCTGGAGCAAATCCTAGCCAACAAGGCAGGAACCAATCCTGGGCAGGGTGGCAACCCACTGCAGGACACACACAAACAAGCACACACTAGGGCCAATTTAGAATCGCCAATCCACCTAACCGGCATGTCTTTGGACTGTGGGAGGAAACCAGAGCGCCCGGAGGAAACCCACGCAGACACGGGGAGAACATGCAAACTCCATGCAGGGAGGACCCAGGAAACGAATCCGGGTCTCCTAACTGCGAGGCAGCAGCGCTACCACTGCGCCACTGCGCTTGACATACACATATATTTAAGGTAAGTTTAAATCAACCACATCATTTATCTCAATAGAACATTTTCATACAAAGGATGTAACTCAAAGTGCTTTTCAAGATGTCATATGATACAGATTTTAAACACATTCTGTTTATTCAAATTTCAAAATCTGTAATTTTAGACTCATGGTAAGCAAATGATATCACCACACATACAGTATGTACAGTAGATTATAGTACTGGATAGTTTCTAGTCTACACACACACTTGCACATATACGCACCAGTGTATATTTAAGTATGCTTGGTTTAATTATGACACCATAAAATTTGTTCCATATGCTTAAGGATAGCTAGCATGCTTTGTGGATGTAGCAAAACTTACAAAAGCAAAATATCTGTTATCTGTGATTTTAAACAACAAGAATGCTTTTGGAAAACCTTAAGAATGCCCAATGTGCAGATTATAAGAATTTAAAAATTTTGGAAATCAACAGTGAGGAATTTGAAATTTGAAAGGAAACCTTGTGACATACCAGATTGAAATTAACAATGGCACAACGAGTTTCATAAGATTATGAAGAGCTTGCCTGGGAGTGTGTCTGAGAGGTGTGGCTGAACAGGCGTGAGAACATCAGAGACATTTAAAGGACCAGATAGTGTCTGTCTGCAGAATTTCCAAGGGGTGTGGTTAAGTGGGCCTGAATGTGTTTAAGGAGCCTGAAGGAGTCTAGGACCTGAGAGTGTCTGTCTGCAGCTACACCCTTCTTCCGCAATTTCTAAAGCACATTGCACACACCGTCCCTTTGCTTGCAACAAAGCACGACTCAGTTGACAAAGCTTTGATTCACTATTTTCCTCTATCCACCATGTATACAGAGTACAGGGAAAAATCAACATGTCCCCACTCTCCATATTTGCACCATTCAAAATAATGTAATTGTGAGTCACACATCCATTTAGCCAATCATCCATGTGGCACCCTAAGCATCTGCTGGATATTTAATTCATATGCTCAGAGTGCATCCAAATATGGTTGCTGCCTTCACCCACTGTTTTTAAATATCAGTGCCACACCACATAGGCTTCAGGTTGAGTCAGGTTAAACTTGTAAATTACACAAATGCAACAGACAGTTCTACTTAAGGGAATGAGTGGACTTAAACCCAGTTTCCAGGAGTCACAGAATTCTCATGCTAATACAGAGCTTGATATTATGAGACCACCTCTTCAAAAGCCTTCTCACTTTCAAACTGGAATTCTGAAAAGGACATCAGTAAGGTCTCCTCACAACGAATGTGCCAATGAGTGCAGTGCCATGTGTGTAGAGGCCAAACACAAATAGAAGAGAATACCTGCAGTGGCCAAAGAAGTGTTTGTGTGTCTCCTTTTTATGTTCTGTACAATATCAAATTTCTAAAACAATTTGTGACATTACTTGATCCTCTCTTACTGTATGTTCTAATATTCTCATATAAGAAACAGTATATGATATTAGCACTGATTGCTTGATCACTCAGCTTACTGTATGTTATATGATATAAGTTGTACCCATGATGCCGCTCTGCTATTGATCACTTTCTAATATTACCTTCTGTAAAATTAACTTTATACTGTAAAATATTGAGTGATGTGTTGAACGGTTTTGCTGTCACTTTTCATGGAGTCAATCCAAACTGCACATTTTCATTTGTTGTTGCAAGTGTTTTTCCACAGATGACAAGTGGATCTCTTGGTGTTAATTTAAAACAGCAAATGTTAAAACAGTGCTTGTGAATAAGGCCATGGTTTAATCATTTATACTAAGCCCGTAATTTTTTAATAATGGTAATTCATCTCTGTAAGCATGCATTTTCTGAAGGGTTAGGGTGAATATTTCTTCTTTTTTAGTGAATTGGATTCCATGTCAATATAGTTCATTTATTGATGATATTCTTGTATAGGCTGTTGATTTCTCTTTGTTTTGTTCTTATGCTACTCACAGTTATCTTTGTGCATGGTCTACTTCCTATACTATTGATTTGTGTGTATGTTGCATTATTTGGTAGCATATGGGTAATACTGGTGTGCAAACACTTATTTTTGGTTTATGAATGACTCTTTTCTTGTTTGTTCCACTTCAAATTTGGTAGAACACACTGTATTAAAAACAATATTGTTTCAATACACAATACTGATCAGTGTGCTGTTTAAGTACTACACAGCAATACATCAGTTATCTCCATTCAACTTGCAAACCCAATGATTCAGAGTAGGGTCTTCTGGGAAACTGGTGCCTATCCCAGCAAGCATCAGGCACAAGGCAGGAAATATCCCAGGATGGGATACAAGCCCATCTGAATACACACACACATATAAGGGGGCCAATCTGATTAAGAATTGATAATAATAGTAGTACTAACAGTACATTATACAAGTTGATTTCATGCACATGCATATGAATTACATACAAACTAAATCACTTTGTTTCAACGAATGTATCAATTGTGATCAGTTTATTAGGCATACGTGCTAATGAATGTGAACAGCCTGCACCTTCAAACAGTCAGGCTGTTATTCACGGTGTAAAGCAAGCAGACATGATAAAGAGGTTTCATTTTTTTCTGACCAGCGATTATAATAAGTAAGATATGTGATCTAATTGAATTTGACCTTGGTATGATTGTTAGTGCCAGCCATACTGGTTCCAGGATATCAGAAGTAGATGCCCGCCTCAGATTTTTACTTATTAAAGAATGTAGAGTTTGCAGGGGATGATGTGTAAAGCAACACATACTGATTGAGCAGCAGTCTGTGGACAAAAACACGCTGTGATTTAGAGAGGTCAGAGGAGAATAACCAAGCTAACTGAGAGTCCAAAAATTTTCCCCAAGAAACAGTGATACACACAAATGGCATCTCTGAATGCACAATGCATCATAACTTGAATCTGATGAACTATGGAACAATAGACCACCATGGATTATACCGCTGTCAACTAAGATCAAGAGTATGAGGGTTCTCTGTGCAAATAATCACCAAATCAGGGTGAAGTTAAATTTAATAAGACTGCTGGTGATAGGGTAATGTAAAGAATGACTAGGATACATTAGGCCTCTTACTGCCAAATGACCATCATTTGAGTACCACGGTGTACCTAAGTGTGTTTATAAACCTTTATTTCCTCTTATAGGAAGAGCCCACCTGTTTTTCTAAAAAGATGCATACTGCTGGATAATTTGCCTCTTCACCAATTATACATCATCTGAATCTGCTAAAATCAACATGTCAGTCATTTCACTGAACTAAAGAGAACTGCACAGTACCCACATCTCCTAACCATTTGAGTGTTTAGGATGAAGTCAAATAAAAGACATGCAGCATGAATATGTGATGCTATCAAATGCCCCTAAGGAATGCTTCCAGTGCCATGTGGTGCTACCTGTACTAGAATGGTGTACCCAATAAAGTGGCCACTGAGTGCGCATATGCTGAGCTGTTAATTTGTAAATTTGAATTAATGTGCATCAGTTTCTTTCCTTGCATATACTGTAGCTCTGGATTAAGTAATTGCTATATCATTGTGTTTCCATTCGTATAGTGTTCATGTTAGGCTGAATGGAGGCTCTGTGGCTAAGGATCTGTGCTGGTATCTGGAAGGATCAAATTCCGTTACTGCCTGAAGGGATCCTACTCCATTGGGCCCTTGAGCAGGGCCCTTAACCTCAAAATTGCACCAGGGGCGCTCTGCAATGGCTGACCCTGTGCTCTGACCCCAAAGAAACATGCGGAAAGACAATTTCCCCTCGGGAATTAATAAAGTATATGAAAAAAAAAACCAACATTTGCTTAAGGAATATACATTGGTCCATGTCACTGCTACTTCATGTTATTTGCTTTTCTGTCTGTAATAGCTGTATATCTATGTTACTGGTGGTGTGTGTCTGTGCACTGTGTCAGTGTGTGCATATATTGCTAATATGTGCAAAAATTATCTATCCATCTATACAGTATATCTATCTATATATATATATTGTCATAAGAAACAGCTTAAGGGCTTTGATGATGGTAGGTTCCCTCCAGAGCAAGGGTTGGTGCTATATTCTAATGCCTTCTGTTCACCTCCTTCTGCAGAACAGAAGATTGACAGCCACTATATCACTGACGTCACTTTTCCTTTGTCTGTTCATCTGGACCTGCCCCTTCCTGCCACCTGACCACCTAACTCTGGATTCAGCCCTCTTATGTCCAGTTCAATAACAAACTCTCAGAAGACATCTGTGCTGTTGTTGTATGCCATTTTTGTTTTCAATCATTCAGTTATATGGGATCACCAAGGAGGTGTCTGAACTCTTTATCTTTGTTAGCATCCTCTTTAACAATATACTGTATACTGTATATATAGGGTAGCACAGTGGTGCAGTGGTAGTGCTGCTGCCTTGCTGTAAGGAAACCAGGGTTTCCTTGTATCTGTGTGGGTTTCCTCCTGGTAGTCCATTTTCCTCCCCCAGTCCAAATACATGCAAGTTAGGTGAACTGGCAATACTAAATTAGGCCTAGTGTGTGCTTGGTGTGTCGTAATGTGTGTGTGTGTTTTTTGTGGTAGACTGGCACCCTGTCCAGGATTTGTTCCCTGCCTTGCATCCTATTGCACCCTATGCTACCTATGCTGACCCAAGTGACCCTGTTCATGACAAAACAGATTAGAGAATGAATGACTGACTGCATATATATACATATATATATATACTGTATATATATATATATATATATATATATATATATATATATATATATATATATATATATATATATATATATATATATATGTCACACACATGCGCTTGGGCCTGAATGAGGGTAATTCCATGCCAGATCAGGGAGTGGCAGAGTGTGCTGATCCTTTCTCTCTCTTCACTGCAGACTGATTACGAGAAATTCCGCCTGGTCCCAATGACATCACTTCCTGTACTCTCTCTTAAAACTGCCATCTTTGCCTCATCAAGACAGTTCTGTTTTGGACTCAAACTTGTACACAACTAAAATCAACTATGTTGGAGCCAGGAACAATTATAAATTTGGCTGTCCCAAACCTTTTTGTGGTACTTGTCTCATCTTTGACAATACACATATATATTTATATATATATATATATATATATACATACTTATTTATATATTTATATATATATATATATACAGTGCATACTACAGCATATATAATAAACACATACATACTGTATATACTAAACTATTATGATATTGCTTGAAATCTGTAAATGTTGTCATTGTTGTGTTTCTGTGTAGATGTTGTGGTTTACGTGTTGATACTTTAGTTTTGGTGTGTAGGATAACCATATTGGATTTTTTCCATACATTCATTCATTTGTTCATTTTCCAAAACTTATTCAGGACCAGGTCATGAGGAGAACAGTCTTAGCAGTGAGGCCCAAACATTCCTTTTCCCAGCCACACTTACCAACTTGTATTGAGGCAGTCCAATGCCATCTGGGAGATATAATCCTCCCAGCAAACTCCAGGTCTCCAGAGTTTCCTCCTAGCTGGCCTTGTAAAACAGCCACAGGCAGATGTCCAGGAGACACCCAAACCCCCTCAGTTGTCTCTTCTTCATGCGGAGGTTCAGTGTTTCTACTCTAAACCTCTCCTAGATGTCTGTGCTTCTCACCCTATCTCTAAGGGAGAAGCCAGTCATTCTGTGGAAGAGGATCATTTCCATACATATAATGTTAATATGTATAAGATCAACATAATGCACACTGTATATTTTTATATATACATTGTTTATCATTTACATGTATATTGGTACGTATTTAGTTTCTTGTGTACTAAATGTCAGTTCATGTAACTGTATTGATTTGTGTGTGTGCATGCTATTGATCTGTATAATAATTATATTAGATTGTTTGCATACACAAAGAGATACTTTACATAGGAAATGTACTGGTCTGTTTCTATGGATGTATTTGTGGCTTGTGAAAGAATCACATAGGCGTACACTAATGATTTGCATAAGAACATTATTGTCTAAATTTCCCCAATGCACATACTGTCATCCTATCACTTTCTTTACATGTATTTACTGTTAATTTGCATGAAAAATGTGCTGGTTTGTTTTGTGCATATTGTATACTCATCGTTTTTCATAGAAACTATATTGGTGTTTCTTTGCTCATAGTGATGGTTTGCATACAAACCATATTGGTTTTGTTTGTGAATGTGTTGTTTTGCATGGGGGCTATTGCTTTACCTGCATCAGCCATACGTTTGTTATATGATCTTAAAGCTGGAAACATGGGATGAGTTTATAAAAGCATCAGCAATGACATTCCTACTTGTATGACTCCTCAGAGTAGTGACAGTGAAACAATACCAAGAAAAGGACACATACTAAACATAATAATAAATAAACACCATTCACAGAGTGTAACATCAGCGTTTCTCAGCCTTTAATTATTTGCGACCAGAGTTTTCATAATAGTTTTAATCGCGCCCCGCTAACGTTTTTTTGAAAGGAGACCACTAATACCAATTTGTTCATTTTTAATTAATGTTATATCATAATTGCATATTTTATTATACCTACTTTACTTTTATCTGCATTTATCTAACTCTATATTTATTTTTCTAGTATCAGAATGTAGCTTAAGTTAATTTGTTTTGGTTTCAATACATGTATTTTTCATATTTTCGATTCTTGTTTTCTTTTTTTCACATCTTCGTGCCCCGCTTTTTGTTACTTCTCACCCCACACAGTTTGAGAACCACTGCACTACGTATCATTGTTCACTTGTGGTACCAGTTTATTTGTGCGATTCTGAGGGAGATGGAGTTGGCTGAGGAGAGGGGGGCAGCATCCTCCTCACTCACACGCTAGCTTTGGGGCATATCTTACATCCGGTTAGCTAGCGAACGAGAGAACTACTTAATGAATTGAGATCAGGTTTTTTTTTCTAGAATTTGCTTGAACATTCCGGTTGATTTTGTGACCTCTCTCATTCTCAAGAATCACAGTACATTTGCAGGAGTGATATATTTGCGCTAATCTGAGACAGAGGCTACAGGCCGAGGGGAGGGGGATACGTGACGTCTGTAGTGGTGAGTTGGTCTACCCCAATGTTTGTCCTGTTTCACTACTTCGCGGGTAAAGCCGCGGGGGACAGCTACTATATATATATATATATATATATATATATATATATATATATATTTTGCAGGAGGAGAATGGTCTTCATTAATGTTCTGTGCCCAGGTCGTCCTTGGTCTTTCTAGTTGCCGTTTTCTAGGAAGAACCCTCTGCAGGGCCTGTTTGGGTAGTCTGCTGTTGTCTATATGTATAAAATGGTCAAACAAAGGCAGGTGTCTTTTCGGTAGTTTGAGACTGATGGGCAGCCAGGCAGCTCTATCATCTTGTGTATATAGAGAGCTGGTTGTTGTCCCATATTACATATATATTCATGAAAGGACACATACTTCTATTTGTCATTGTAACTAATCCTGAAGCTACCAGTGCAAATATGGATGGTCTAATAATGTTTACCATAAAGGAGAATTGAGAAAAGTGCAGCATGACTGAGGTCTTTATTAATCCTTTTCTCTTACTATATCAGTTTGTCTTATGCTGTATTCTGTTTGTCCTAAATCGAAGGCAGCTGTGTGTTGGTAATATTCAATGCTGCCTTCATCATCCTCTGCAGCACTTTATGATCTTTAGCAGAGCAGGTACTGTATCTATCCTTGAAGACACTTTAAAAATGGATATGTCTAAATTACTAGGCCCTTGTCTTAAGTGGTTCAGTTTAATTTTATATACATTATGTGACATGTCAAATTGAAATTCAGAACACTACTGGTTCCAGTCACCTCAGTGAAAGGTGCCGAAGAAAACAATCAAAACACGCACGTCACATTTACTTCTGTAAAATGTTCATTTTCTGTCCTGATGACAATTTCATATGCCAGCCAGGTGTCACAAATGTGGTTTTATTTTTTTCACTGTTCATTCTTCAGCATATACAATAACAGGGCAAGTCAGATACATTTGACCTTCATTTCACATTATACTTGAGACTCTATAATTTAATTTGATATATGACACTTCCATCAAAGATTTATTCACATTGCATTGAACCTTAGACAGTTGTTAAGAAAAAGAAAAAAAATATGGAAGGAAGAGGAATAAATAGAGTATCTGCCGTCCAAACCTTTAATTATCCGACATTTGGTTCATGTAAAGTGGCACAGCAGTTAGAGATGCTCTATAGAATCAAGTTCAGTTCTCAGGCTTACCACTATATGTTGTGATGGATGGCGGTTCAGTCCAGCCGGGATGTCCCTCAACGAAAGAAACCCACCTTTTCAGGGCACTACATCCCCCGGGACGCTAGATGGCAGCTCCCCTGGATGGAAATGGGTCCTTGGATTCCCGCAGGGCAGTACGGGACATGGAGTCCATCTCTTCAGCCCTGTTGGGTGCTGTGGGAGCCGCCAGGTGGAGCTCACCAAGAACCCGGGGAATATTACCGTGACACTAACCCGGAAGTACTTCAAAGTCAGGAGAACGGATACACGCAGTACTTCTGGGACACCTGAAGAAGGCGTTTGACCTGGAGAAGGAATAATTCCGGGTCATGGACTTTAAAAAGGATTGTGGGAAACCCAGCAGGTGCAGCCGGAGTTGGGTGGAAGTGTGATGGAGCTGCTGGGAGTTGGTGGATTGTGTTATTATTATTATTTTGATTATTGAGAATTGTGGAGAGTAAGGTGCTTTGGGCACTTTATTGAAGAAAAAGTATTAATAAATCCTAATTGTGCTTTTATAAGTGTGTCTGGGACGTCTGTCTGGTGGGTTCAATGGGGCAAAATCGCCACAAATGTCCACAATATGTAAAGTTTGCCTGCTTTCCCTGTTTCTGTGTGACATGTTGCTTGTACTTCTCTGGTAACCATTTCTAGCCAAGGTCTTGTGTGAATGGTGAGTGGGATCATCAAGCTCTCCTTCTATTTTCTTAACTCATTTATCCAGGGCAGGATCATGGGGCAGCTGAAGCATATCCCAGAAATTATTGAGTGCAAGGTCAAATACACACACACATATGAGGGTCCATTTTTGCACCACCAAGCCACCTAACCTGCATGTCTTTAGACTGTGGGGGCAAATCTGAACTCCTGGAGGGAGCATGCAAGGTTCAGACAGGTAGCACCCCTAGCCCCAGGCTTTTTATCATAAGGCCACTGTGACATCATGTCACCCATCAATAACTAATTGTGCAAAAATGAGCATGGGGGTCAGTGCTGGCTTTGTGATTGTCACTGCTGGAAAAGTCTCTAACATCCTGCAAAACTTTGTTGTACTGATGGGGTTCAACAAAATGAATGGATAGATGATTTATTAGACAGCTATCTTACTGTGTATGCCCTTGAATAAGTATGGGCTCTAAAACCCATAAATTTAAACACTGTCCAAGATGGTCTAAGACATGAATTATAGTCAGTGTGATCACTTTGGAAATAATTGGACAATATGATTATTAAATGAAAAGCAAATGATCTTGACAGTCTCTTAAACCGTGAGCTGACACCTGGTACAATCAGAAAGTCTAACACTTCACTCACTTAGCAGCACAATGAGAAATGTCACTGACAACTCCCAAAATAACTTTTGGAAAAGAAGAATACATTTTGTTTTGTGGATGACATCTATTTTTGTTAAAAATTGCAGCTGAGAAGAAAATGCTTGCTGCAAGTGTATATTCCCTAAGGTTCACAAAGACATTATTAACAAAATACATGGATTATATTCATATTTTTTAGAATTTAGATTCTGGCTAATTAGAGACTTTGAAATGTATTATATCAACGAATATGAAGGTTGCTTCATTAAAGTTTACAGTCACTTTAATAGTGAAAGTAACATAGTATTACAGTGTGTTGGTAAAAATGAATGCAAAAAATGATTTATTTTAATATTGCAAAAGGAGTAAAATTACTTAAAACAAGAAATGGAAGCTGATCTATCTATCTATCTATCTATCTATCTATCTATCTATCTATCTATCTATCTATCTATCTATCTATCCTTCCCAATGCTTTAAGTTTGATTGAAGACTAATAAATTTCAAAACCATTACACAACTAAAAATGACTTACAAATTCTTTTCACAAGCTCATTATTAAATGGCAAAGCAGGCTACCATGACAATAATTAAGTAGTCGTCAAATGCAAATTTCAGAATAGGTGAGGCCAATGCATGACCCTCTTGTGATAATCATTTCCCTAATGGCCATTCAAACCTTAACCGTTGCATCCTACGGCCCTCTCTGCTGGTTTTCATTAAAACTGGACTTCAGCTTCAGCGTACAACTACAGCTTTTTCTTTCCCTTTTTCCACAAAGTTAGTGCATATAAATATTAATAAGTTGTTTGTAATTACAGAAGTATTTCGGATCACAGGTGCAGCTGCAGCAGAAGCCGACATTAAACAAAGCTATTTCTCCTGCATGATTTCTTACCATCATATCACTAGGAAGGGTTATCGCCTTTTATGTTATATCTATATAGATTCAGGTTATGTAACACGCCGCAATTACAAAAGAATTAATTCCCAGGGAGCTAGCTCCCCCTGCTGGACACAGCAACCCAACAGATTCATTATGTTACTTGAATAAATCTCCAATAAGGTATTGTTTCTTTTTCCTCAAACGTTTTTAAGGCCACAGCTAATGTAAATATCCATCCATTCATCCATTATCCAACCTGCTATATCCTAACTACAGGGTCACGGGGGTCCGCTGGAGCCAATCTCAGCCAACACAGGGTATAAGGCAGGAAACAAACCCCGGGCAGGGCACCAGCCCACCACAGGGCCCATACACACACACACAAGCACACACAAGGGACAATTTAGAATCACCAATGCACCTAACCTGCATGTCTTTGGACTGTGGGAGGAAACCAGAGTACCCGGAAGAAACCCACGCAGACACGGGGAGAATATGCAAACTCCCTAATGTAAATACAATAATTGAATTCATCCTACCTAAGTAACTCTTCCTTTTTCATCACTGACCCTTAAAACACAGAAACATCCTGTTTGAATTGCAGGTTAGTTTACTCTACACTACTAATTTAACTTGAGGGTGTCACTTCAACTTGTATATTTTGTATGTAATATTTTTGTGTTTTACATGTCAGAGAGCCACTCCTGCTGGCAAAAAAGACCCTCAAGCAGCTATTTAAATGGGCACAAAGTTGTATTTATGTGCCCACGTCTTATGCTTGAAAATACCACCTATACAAACAGTGTTGTAACGGTCTGATCAAACCTCAGTGATGTTTCACACACAACACACACACACACACACAAACACACACACATTGTGACAAAATATTTAATTAAAAAGTATAGTAGGAAATTGCAATTCGCAGAGATTAGGGGCATACGATCTCTGCGAATGTTAAAATCCACAAATACTTTCAACAACATTGACTAACACACAGTTAATGTCTCATTATGTCAGCTTGACAATGCTATAATGGCAAGCAACTGCAGTGTCTGACTTCACTGAATGAAACCTATCCAATAATATAACCTTTTCTTGCAGGGTCATCACTTTCTTCTGTCTCTTAGGAACACTTTCAGAACCATTAAAAGCGCTATGCTTTGGATCCATGATCATATTCTACGTTTTTTTTAACTAAATTAGTAGTGAGAAACATGAGACAGGATTTAATTATTGATGACAAATCCACAACATAGGCAGCTCTGTGAATCTTAAACCTGCAAATCATAAATAAAAAAAATGTAAAAATTAAAAATACTTCACTTTCCATCAATCCGTCCATTTTCTAAACCCATTAATGCAGAAAAGCTGGAGCCTAAGGAGCAAAACCATTGGGTACAAAGATGGAACAATACCTGGAGAGAATGCCAGCCCATTGTGTGGTAAACATGCACACACATCAGGGGTAAATTTAGCATTGTCAACTCTCCCTAACCTGCATGTCTGTCAAAACAGTTACCCTAAGGATAGAACACCTGATTGTTATGCCAGGCATACATTTTTTATAACTTGTTTAAAAATAAGAAAGTGTTTTTTTGATTCGAGTAAAATAAGCAGATAAAGACAAAAAAAATTCGATCATTTAAATATCATTAACAGTATTGGTGTTCAAAGTTTTAAACGTGTTATTGTAAGTGAGATCTAGATTATATTGTAACTACTGTGGTGCTCAGCTTCGGGTGTTTGCCCAGGATGCCAGGGGAGAGAGCACCTGTGAAGCGATATCTCCCTTGGGATATTGGAGGACACTTCTTCTGGACAGCAGTGTCACTATGGGTTACTCCAGCGCAGATTGGGAGTAATGCTTCCTTCCATGAAGCCCTGTTGGTTCCCCTGGCAGCCGCCAGGGGGAGCTGAGGAGCCCGGCAGTGTATTTCAACCACTGCTGGCAGTAATTCCAGGTGATGCTGATGAATCACCTGGGACACTCCCAGGACTATTTAAAGGGATGCTAGCCACTACTGATGGAAAGCAGCTTAGCTGAAAGGGAGTGGAGGCAAAAGCAAGCTGAAAAACTCAACCATGTGGTGTTTTGAATTGTAAGGATGGAACTGTACTGTTACACTTTGAATAAAGTGGAGTAGTTCTAATGGGGAATAAGTTATTAAACAAGGGTTGCGTGCTTAAAGTTTCTGCCTTTGCCTGTGTGTGTCAGGTTAGAACGGCTGTTTACAATACAGTACAATTTATTTTTGTATAGTCCAAAATCACACAAGAAGTGCCGCAATGGCCTTTAACAGGCCCTGCTTCTTGACAGCCCCCAGCTAAGAAGACAAGCAAAAAACTCCCAAAAAACCCTTCTAAGGAAAAAATGGAAGAAACCTTGGGAAACGCAGTTTAAAAAGAGGCCGCTTTCCAGGTAGGTTGGCCGTGCAATCGGTGTCAAAAAGAAGGGGGTCAATACAATACACAGAACAGAACAAATCCTCAATAGAGTATAAACATAAAAATATTACAAGTACAGAGCAGAATTTAACAGTAGATTGTATCACATAATATGATTTGGATTTGTTTAGAGTCCTGGAGACCTCAACTATCAAGCTGCCTCCCCCATTTGGCCATTCCACAGCTGAGTCAGCACTGGTCCAGCCAATCCGATGAAAGGACCCCTCTACCTGATGATTCCTGCGATACTCCATCAGGGATGACTTTACCTTAGGCAGGCAAAACAACTTGGCAGGTGGGCCGTATCACCAAGTGCCACATTTGAGTACCAAGAAGAGAAGAGATGCCCTTATGTGGCATCTGTTTACACCCTTATTTTCACACTACGTATATATTAAGAAAACTTTTATGGTATGTGACTTGGGGTAAGATGTAAATATGTAGCCGCATGATTTCAATTCTAAAAAAAGCTGTTTTTTATGGCTCATCTGGCCCCACTCAGGACTAAATATCAAACTCAACCCTCCATCCATTCCTAATGCATATGCATTGTGATCAACGGTAATGTAATTTAAAGTAAGGTAAGCTTAGCCAAGGCTGATGAAGGAAAAGGCCAAAAAACGAGATGACACATATTTAACATGTCTCAAACCAGGCCAAACCTCCCGAAATAAACTATTACTTAATCATATTTAGAATAGCAGCTCTCCTTAATAAAGTGGTTATCTGCCTGTGTACTAGACATCTGCCGGGTGTAGACCGGGTGGGCATCTTCCTGAGATATCACACTGATGGAGCAACACTGATATCTGCCAGTGCACCCTGACAGACTTGTCACACGCAGTCATGTTGGCGAGCCCTTCTGACACTTCTCCTGTTAGCACATCACAAAGATGACATTCTGTCTCTTACTGTTTTAGAGATCATTTCATGGGGCCTCTAGCTGAAAGACGAAACAAATACATATTTGTAATAAAATAATCCAATTGTACCTGTGCCGAAAAAAAACAAACAGAATATTAGCTTTTGTCCATGTTGACAGTGGCACCTGTGCTTGTCAAGGCCATAGCACTGTCCATCTCTGAAGAAGACGAACTTTCACTGACATGCTGATATATTCCCAAAGCACAGGCTTAGCACAGGCATTTATGGGATTGCTGTTGAGGTAATAATTGAGCCAGACTCACAAAAATGGAAAAAAAAAAAAATTAAAGAATAATACAAATTTAAATCCTTGAAGTTGATGGCAGAGAAATTGTTTGATATAATCCCTGTTGGGAAATAAGTGGACCTGATTTACAAGTTAATTAGCAGCTTCTTCATTGCATGCCGGCTGCACTCACTTAGTCTCATTAATTGACTAGAGGAACAAATTTTGAAAGAAAATGGATGCAGACATCTATATTCGAATGGAAGGAACCATAACAGCTCTTTGACTTTATCCTCATTTGTGGAGATTTGCAGTAGGGTTTGCATATTTGAGTGGGACATATGTGGAAATGCATGGAATGTGATATATAAGAATGAAGCAAGAAGGTCATTTCTACACTCCTCCATTTATGATTCTCATATTTAAATAAAAGAATGTATGAAAGAGAGAGAGAGAAGTTAGGAGCACGCGCTGACACAGCGTATTGCCACACTCACCACATGACAAACCAACTCAGGATACCAGATTAGGACCCGAGTTTAGCAACGGGTGACACCTCAGCACCACACTAGTTCAGATGGAGTGGAACTAGTGTGAGGTTTTATATGGTGGCTGGAGTGCCAATTCTGCAACCAACCCCCAAATTTTTCCGATGCAGTTTGGAGGACCTACATGCAGGGTTGGATGCAGATTAATGTCATACCCAGGACGGATATATAAAAAATGGAGGGAAATGTAATTATCACAATCTCCTCACAGTTCCCAATAACATTAGACATTTTTTTCAGATGAAAGGAGGCCCTTTAACCCTACTTTGCTGATGAGATTGTCATTCATTTACCTTAGTGGCTCATCCAGATGCTTCCTAACGGGTGTTATGCAGAGTAGCAGTTTCAGCAACATCGCTGGGAAATTTGACCCAAGATAAAACTATCCCCTGCTTAAAGAAGTGATTCATGCTCTGTGTTTCCCTAGTGTGCATTTACATTTTAGCAGGAGAAAATCAGATGGATTGACTTTAGCAATGCCTTTGAGGATTATAAAAAGTTTAATTAGGTCTCAACAATGTCTTTGCTGGTACATATATAGTAACAGGCTAACTTCATCTAGCCTGTGGTAACAGGACATGCCTTTTGACTTCAGTGATGTGCAGAGCTTCCTCTTTTCTGCTCAGATTCTTTTGCTTCTCTCTTAACACAGCATAGCGGCCACATAAAGTTCAACTGCAGTTTTGTCAGTGCAGCTGATTGTGATAAAAAAAAATTCTGTCTTTTTAATTTTTTAATGATACTGTCACACATGGGCATCTGGAGATCACCCTCCTGGCTCAGTTAAGGAATGAAAGCCAAGGCGAGAAGGGGGACAACCAACAACAGCACCATCTTTGTTTTCTCCTCTACAGCACTGAGAAGACATCTACTAAAGACGCCTAATCCCTGCCCGCTACCTCTGCCAGTCGAGACCATATAAAATCAAGAGTTCCTGGAAAATGGTGTCACTTCTCAGTACAGCAGTCCCACATGATGAAGCTCCCTGACGTTGACCATCACTGGATAAGCCAATAGGCTTAGAAGGCATTTAGTTATGCATCTTTTCTGTTGTTCCACTTTTTCAACCATTGCACTAGGCTGGTAGACCATATTTTCTTTGGGACTCCAATGCCTCCTTTTCCCAGCTAAGACTAAAATCTATTTTTTAAATGATACAGACTAAAATTTACTTTAAAATTACCATTTTCATCTTGTTATTTGTGGTAAATTGCAAAGATTAATCAAAACATTTTGATAGTGGTGGACCAACATTTTGGGGCCCTGAAGCTTAAAGTGTTTTGGGGGACCCTTTACAATAAGCAACAAGGTCTGGATGACCACTATTATTTTCTTTAATGGGGGTGTTCCATGACAGATCTTTTTTTGCTCTTTTTATACTTTGATAACCTTTTGATTTTTATTTTAACTATTATTTTGTATTGAATTACATTATATTATTATTATTTAAAAAAACATTCTCACAGTAAGCAGTAAAAAAAAATGAACTTAGCATATTGTGACAATGCAAGTACTCTGTCAGACCTAAAAGAATAAGATGCAATGCTTACATCAGCCAAGAAACACGTTCTCATTGTCAGTGTGAGCAACAAAAGTAATGCAGTGACTAAACATTACATTTTATGTATGAGTTAGTATAACATTTATTGAGACTTTCACTATACGTCAAGAAGCATTAAGGTAACAACAGCAGTTTGTGGACATAAGTATACAGATGGCACACTATTACAGATCGGATGAAATCACTGGTGAAGGTTTTATTACATTTTACACAAAACTTAATATCTTATAGCAGCAGTTTCCATTTCATAAACTGCATTGTGATGTAGGCATTGGACAGTTTACTTTATGTGTCTTATTTGTGACTGAGACACTAAATTACCCTTTGGTAAAAAATCAATCAATCAATCAATCAGTCTGTTCACCATTTTTCTTACCAGTATTTTCAGTTTAGGATCAACTAAAATTCTATTAATCTTTACCAAAATTCAACAATATAGTTTTCTTTGTTGACTGGTATGTAAGTATAAAAATATAAAGGTATAGAGTGAGTTTTCATGACACAAATACAAACAGAAAAACATTGACACTGCTCAGAAATGTTTCTTACATGCAGCAGTACACCTAAGAAATGTTATGTGGTTCTGCCAGGGTTTATTTTAGCCTGCATCCACCATATTGTTTAATGTCTTCAATTTTCATGCCCATCTTCATCTTAGCCAGTTATAACATACACATTAGGAGTTGGGCAATATTTTTTATATTGTTATTATTTCCAGTTATTTAGAGGAAAGAGTGGTATGGTGGCACAGTGGTAGCACTGCTGTCCTGCAGTAAGAAGACGAGGGTTCGCGTCCTGGGTCCTCCCTATGTGAAGTCTGTATTGTCTCCCTGTGTCGGCCTGGGTTCCCTCCAGGTGCTCTGAATCCCTCCCACAGTCCAAAGACATGCAGGTTAAGTGGACTGGTGATTCTAACTTGGCCTGAGTGTGTGTTTAGGGTGTGTGTGTCTGTGTGTTCATCCTGCAATGGACTGGTGCACTGTCCAGGGTTTGTTCCTGCCTTGTACCCTATGTTGGCTGGGATAGACTCTAGCACTCTCCGTGGCCCTATTCAGGGCTAAGTGGGTTAGAAAATGACTGACTGACAGTTCTTTGGATTTCACAGATTTCAAGTTGGCATTAAAACTAGTGTAGATGCCACATGGGCTGGATGGAAATCCCAGCCAGGAGAGGGAGCAGACCTGGAAGGAAGGACTGGAAAGGGTGGAGAGACAGCCCATTACAAAGAAAAGACATTGATGGAGGGTAGTTTAGCTAAAGCCCTAATCATGATGACAATGCATACATAAAATTGTTATATTTTTCAGGGATTTGTAATATTGTAATATTTACTAATCTTTCTGATTTATTTTCCAGTTTCTCTGATCAATTCCCTGATACTCCACCTGATTGAGGCACTGTGCAGCCACCTATGATGGTTGAATGAAAGCAGATACCCCCAACTTTTCGCGAGACCCACTGCATTGAATTCTCTAAGCCGAAGCCTAAAAAAACAATAAGGAACCACCTGAGAATATTTATGTTAGATAGAATGCCCAGTGGTTTCTGGGTGGTCTCTTGGCCTCAGAACCCCATAAGATTTTTTTTTCACCAGCTTAAATGAAGTTTTTCTTTTCTTTTTTTGTGTGTTTTCTGACCTCCTGGCCATCTGGCCCTATCATTGGACGCTTCTTTAGAGACTTTGAATATCACTCTATATTGTATATAAAATCCAATGTTTGTGTGTCTGTCCGCTTTTCATGAAAGAACTACTGAACAGATTTAGATTGTGTTTTTTTCTATAATTTGCTTGAACAGTCCAATTGATTTTGTGACTTCTCTTATTGCACTAAGTATTATAGTTTGTTTGCGGTACCAATTTATTTGCGCAAATCCGAGACAGAGGCTGTGGGCCAAGGGGAGGGGGAATCATGACATTAGGAGTGGGGAGCCGGGCAGGGCCCTCATCATTCATGCACCAGCCTCCATTTGAGTAGGTCTAACCTCTGCGTTTTGGAGTCCACCGTGCCTCCACTTAGCTAGCGATACCTGTTTGTTTATTGATTTTTAAAGTTTGTTCTGTTTCACTACTACACGGGCAGAGCCGCAGGGAACAGCTAATCTACTATATAATAAAACACTGAGGTCTGTGTGTCCAGCCCCTCAAAGCAATCTGATTGGTCATTTTAGCTTTGGTGTAATAGGTCAGTTTGGCTTTGGTGACATGAAGAATGAAGAAGTGCCAGTGTAAGATGCAGGTGTATGAGGCATGCAGACAGAGTCACCTTCAAAGACAGCAAGTATAAAACCAGAGAGGAGGAGAGAAATGGGCCTTCAAAATAATGACAGAGTCAGAGAAGCAGGCTGTACAGGAAAGTGCTGAGGTATTCACACATGTAAAAACAGAGGAAAGGCAATGAAGATACATGAGAAGGCAAAAGATATTTTTTCATTACTTATTCATTTTTTTTTGACTAATTTTACTAGTTTTTCTTTTTCTTGTTACTATTTATTTGATACCGTGTAAAGCATTTTGAGCCACATTCTGTAAATGAAATGTGCTTCAGAAATGAATATTGTTGTTACTAAACTATAAAGTGACCACCCCAGTCACCAGGTGGGAGAGAACAACCTATTTGAAAAGAGAGCCACCATTTGTTAATTTGGACCACCTTTTGAATACATAGGGGTTAACATCGGCCAGCATCCCTGTGCCGCACTTTCAACACTCGTCTGTGACCTAAAAAAATATATTATTATAGGTAGCATATAGTGTATGTAGTTGAAAATTACTATTATTAGAAATGAATAAAATTCAGTGCAAAATCTTGTATTTCAAGGTTCATATTTTCATAATATAAAAAGCATGTTCTGTTTGCTTTTTTTCCCAGCTGAAGAACAATGATTTATTACAATGCCAAGTGTAAGTCTGTATGGGTATGCTGGTGTGTGTGCCAATTGAAGGTTCTCTTTAATTACTTAGTTGCAGTAATTTCTTTGGGAGTTAAGTCATTTGCACTCTTTGTTAAATTATGCAAAATGTATTGGTGCTGTGAGAAGTAAAATGCTGATAAGTCTTATTTAAGTACAGTGCAGCCACTCTTACAGTGCCTAAGCATATTCACACAACATGCACTGCAAATCAAGAATAAGTGGGCCCCACCCAACCCTACTGGATGACCCCAAGTGCACTTTGAGTCAACATATAATTTGCTGAACCGTAGCAGGCTCGCGAGACCCAGTTTCTTCCTTTCTATTTCTCCATAATGTACCACCAGGCTTAGTGTAGCAGGCAGCACGCTGGCAGCTGAGGCGGAAGGATGCTTTAACAGGTCTGTGTCAATATCAGACCTCTCGCAGAATGCACATAATTTGTTTAGCACAGCAGTCACCAATCTGCTCAGCCCTCTTAATGAACTCAGCTCTGATAGTGTGTTCGCTTACAGCTCGCTGAGGGAGACGCAGTGTATCACTTGCAGTCTTCTGGCTGTGTCACACAATATGCCGTTGTGAGCAGTTCTGTCTGGCATTAATCAGCTGCTGCTGCTACTGCAGACTCGTCCCTCGTTACCGGCACACCTGAGCTGCGATGAGACAAAGAGTGACAAGACAGGCCAGCCTCGTGTGGTCGATCTCCTCGGCACTTCATTCACCATATAGCGCGGCAGGAAGCTTATAGAAAACAAATTCTATTTACTATCCAAGGGAATGAAGTGCTTCACAAAGAGAGAGAGTACTCGCCTCTCTGGCTGGCATTCTTCTGTAGTCATCTATTTGTTTCAGCTAGATTTGCACTGAGAATGTCTTTAGGCACTTGCTGTTTTCTGAAGAGGAAGATTAGTTCAAAAAAGCAAGGGTGCAATAATAAGTAGCGACTTTGATTTGGTAAAATTCATGACACATGAAAGGAATTGCAGCCCTAGTCAGTTCCTTCACTCATTCCTCAGATTTCTTAGTGTGGTAGGGTCAGGATTTCAATTTAATAAGATCAGCAGATTCGAGATCTCTGCAAGGAATGACACCTGCTATCAAACAAACTGCATCTGGCATTCATCCTTTACTTTTTGGTGCAAATAGCCAAAGGAAAATCAGTAATGCATATCTAGACTGGACTGAGAGGGTGGTGATGGGTTTCCTTCTTCCAAACTGGGATATACCTAAAGTTGTATCTTAACTTTACTTTCCCCTTAGAGTTATGTCTGCATACCCAGATGCCATACTTCACCATGTTCAACACATGCAGTGTTTTATTTTGTAGTGTGAAATTGTAAATTATTCTTTAACCGCGGTGTTTTTATTAAACTATATGGAATTTTTATTTCACAAACTCACCTTCTAGATGTGCAAGTGGGAAACATACAGCATTTTATCATAAATGAGGGAAGAGGTATCTACTTTTAGGAAGCTAGGAGCACAAAGTTAAAATAGTGTGTCAAATTCTGAAAACTCAGTGGTGGATCTGCTCTTTTGTTCTTATGGTATTTCTTACCAATAATTAGCTATCAAGAGTCAAATAATTAAATATTTTAGTCCATATCTGCCTGTCCAGATATTATATTATGCAGGCCATTATTCTAAATGAAAGAAATAGCATGTATGGTAAATAGTAATCATGTACCTATAGACCTCCTCCACACTACTACAGCGCTTTTGTTTAAAAACAGAGACATTTGTTTAAGTTTTTGCCTTTCATCAACACTACACCAGTGTTTTCAATGAACAGATATGAATACTTCTGAAGACACTCTGCAGAGTTGGGTACAATGTGAAACATAACATCTCAGTGTGGATAGGCGAAAACACAGATTCCTGACTCCATTGTGCTCTGGTCAGTTTGTGCTTTTTACATGGTTCTTCCCTGATTAGATCCTGCTCATTACAACATCTCATTCCCTTATAAGTCACCCTTCATGGAAGAACATACTGGGCATTGAAGAGTTGCCTTTTATAGAGCTTGATGTGTTATTTATCTATATGCATCTAAACTGCATTTTTGTACAATTTTTAGAAATCATCATAGAGCAGCTACTCACATTACATGGTAGAGTTGCCAGTAGTATCTGTGTTCAAACTGCACATTCAGTCCAACTGACGTACCACAATATGGGAGCTGTCATATGCGTGGGCATGGAAGATAGCTTAAGGGCTCTGGTGATAGCAATTACCGGCCAAATCTGGGGTTGGCACTGTATTCTAATGCCATCTCTGTTCCACCCTGCCTCTGCACATTGGAAGACTGGCAGCCATTCCACCACTAACATCAGTTCTGTTACCTGCCCTCCAGGAGCCACCCATTCTTGCCTGGAACCTATGACCGGAAGATCTGCCATTTTGAGTTCAGTTCAGTTCTCAGCTCCCGTCCACAAGGATGTTATCTGCAACTTGTTGTGTGTTTTTCCTTACTTTCTTATTTCAGTTATACAGGGTCACCAGGGTGGTTCCCCAACATGTTAATGCAGTTATGTCTCTTCTTTATATTGCTCAAACTATACATTGTCAGTGATGGCCAGGGCCATTGCCTAAACGGGACACCTCCCCCGGAACGCTAGATGGCAGCCCCCCTGGATGGCATCAGTACCTCGGACTTCCGCAGGGTTTCATGGGAATTGGAGTTCTTTACAGCATCTGTTGGGATCCGGGGGTGCCGCATGGATGTTCTGAAACGGAATGTGCTGAAGTTCTTCCGCCATACCCAGAAGTGCTGCTGGAAGCAGGTCAACGAGCACCTGGAGCACTTTCGGGCGACCTATATAAAGGACTAGCAGACACTTTTCTGAGAGCCAGAGTCGTGTAGTAGTGGACAAAGCTTGCAGGAGAGGAGTGGTGGAAATAGAGAGAACAGGAATAAGAATGGTGGTGTGTTTGCTGCTTTGGGAACTGTGTTGTGTGCTCGTGGGAACGGGGAAGATGTTCCACACAAACAAAGAATAAATAAAAACATTTGTGTTTATATAAGTGTGCCTCCTGTGTCTGTTAGTGCTTTTGTTGGGTGGCTGGCACACCACCTAGTGGTTCTGTCACAACGTGTACAATGCACAATAACTGCGGTCAATGAATTTTGGAAAATTTAATGGTAGCATCAAAAAATCAGCTTGTGAGACTACTCACAATAGAATACAGCAGACTACATTTTCTAACACGACAGAAATTCTTCTGTTTGTGCAACAGCCCAATGAATGATAAGATGCATTGTAACCATTCTCATACTGCATGTTAAACAATGGCTGATAAAGTTGAAGTTCTTACTGAATCAGAAAATCAGTTAAGTGGCAGCAAATTAGGCTTCAAATTGGGCCTGAATCGTAGAGCATGTATGCCTGATTAAAGATGTTTATGCTGCGCACATGCCCAGTCCAAGTCGATAAGTACATCTTATGTGTTTTTGGTTGTTTTAGTATGTGTGACGAGTGAGGTTCATGGTGCGACACATGTTAAATAAATAATCGGGAGTCCTAGATCATGAAGACTCCAGGCCTGTGCAGGTAAACGTGCATGCGCTGCTTCAAGGTTGATTGGGGTGTTCAGCTAAGCGGGTGGATGAATCTGCACCCGATCGGTGGTATAAAAGGAGCCTACACAGTGAAATGAGAGAAGGACAATTGGATGAGACAGAAAAGGAGAGTAGAGAGGATAAGTTGAATACGAACCGTCAAGTGGAAATCAAACGGAAGCTGCAGTGGCTGAGGAGACATATAGTGAAAGATATGCTGGACGGGCTGAAGAAGAACTTACTGCTCGGATGGTTTTACCTGGAATTGAGCGACCGTTTTATCTGGACTTTAGAATTTTTGCCTTTATCCTACTTGATGTACACTAGATTTTATGGTTTAATTGATTTATTAATTTTTTGATGCACAGCATTTTTTGTAAATAAAAGCACTGAAGCACTTGCACCTACCTGCAGGCTCATTTCAGTTTATGACTATCAATGGTTATGGGTTCATGTGTCCCTGGTTTGAATAAATTTTGATATTTGTTTTAAATTTAGAATGATTCATGTGTGTCAATTATAATTAGAACTTCTCACTTTGTTTTAAGATTACTCATGTTTGTTTCATTTGTTTAAATTAGATTTTTTCTTTAATACATAAGTTAAATACTGTATTGCATGTTTTTTTTTTCCTTTAAGTGGTATTTTTATTTAATTGGTTAACTGATGGGTTGATTGTTGATTCCTCTTATATAAAGTTAGTTTAGGACTATAAATTGATTTTTTTTTAAATGTGAAAAGGGCAAAGTGAACTGCAAGGTGAGGACCTATGTGTATTAGAAATTCCAGAGGCTTGGAGTCTTTGCACTATGCCAAAGAGAAAGACTATGGGAAGAACTGAAGTGAAACCTGGATGGAAGGGAACTGGCGTGAAACTGGGCTGGCAGTTTCAGCATTAAATTGGTGGATCTAATGCCAGCTTTGAAGAAGGAGGAGTAACTATAGCAGCTTCTGCCTCAAATCTTGTTGGACATTCCTACATGTCTTTTAATTTTTTTTCTTTAATATTTTTACAAGATTGTAAATGAAAAATCCATAGTTTCATTGTGTGGAACCTAAAAAAGAACCTGGTTTAAAAAAACATATATATTGTTTAAGTAGTAGAACCCTAGTGCTCAACATATTATCACTAGGTGGCGTAGTTGGTCTATTTGGAACGAATATTTTAAGTCACACAAGCTGCTTAGGACTATGGAGCTAACCTGGACTGTCACAGTACAGATGAAAATACTTTTTTTAGACTACTATACGTAAAAATGCTATTGTCGAAGAGATCATTCTCATCTAAAAATGTAATTTTAAAATGTAGTGTGAACATACCCATGAAAACTATAGGCTCACTAAAATCCAGAAGTGAATTAAGAAGCTTTGAAGCTATTATGCATTGTCACACATGTGCAACTAGGGGGCAGCTAGAAGGACCAACAGAGCGCAAAAACTTACCGGATGGGAATCTAAGATGATGTACTAATGCTTCTCTCCTTTTTTCATCAGAAATACCAAAGACCAGATGAATTCTGATACGTAAATTCTCCATTAAAACTTAATCTCGTCATAGGACGAACTTCCACATTCCAACCATCCCCACGTGATGACTTCAATCCGGTTGCCCTCTGATGACATCATCTCCGTCACATCCCATTCACATCATTTCCTCCCCCTGCACCAATTTCTGGTCCATCTGCCATAAATCTAGCTACCTTTCCAATATCATGGTCGAATGTATATGCTCACTCTAACTGTGCTGTACAAATGAACAAGCAATTTTTGGTTCATCGACCGTATATGGAGACGGTTCCACAACCCTTAATCTGTCTCTCTGGTCTCTTTTTCACAGTATAAATAGCAAAGAACCTGTCACTGCATGCTCTTAGTACACATTTACCTGTCTTGGAGTAAAGAGTCCTATCATAAATTTAGGATGTTATTAAAGGAATTGGTGATTTCAACTATTGCCAGTCATGGACGACTCTCTTTTGAAGAATAACATCATCTTTCATCTGTTGATTCTCGGGGAAGTTTTTTACATGATCACTATTATTTGTTAACTTTATGTTATTTTTGATGATTTGATTTTTGTTTATTTTTATCAATTTGCCAATGTTGTGCCAGTGTTAAACCTCTCCTGGGTACCACCATTGTTTGTACTCTTGATGTTGGGGTAACAGTATTGTTCAGTCATTGTCACATGTTAATGTCGTCGCACATTATGGTTTGCTCAGAATTCTTGCTCTGGGATATATCATTGTGTGCTTTGTGTTTAGCTAGGACTGCTTTTGTTAAGTCTTTTTTGAGATCTTTTGCTTTGAATCGACCACAAATCTTTCCTTTCTTTTTGAAGTTTGATGTCTTTCTGTGTACTGATTCAACCCGTTTAAATTTTTGTCTTCTAATTATTAACTCCTTTAAATTTTATACTAACCACTCTCACTAAAAGCTAATTCTCTCTTGTGTGAATTACAATAGATGTAATGAGAAGCAGTGAGGTGGAAAAGAGATAAAAAGCGAGAGCGCGCCTACTGCTATATACTGTAATGTAACACACTCAGAGTTGAAACAGAAGACAGAAGCCCACTAGCTCACTTGGGTAGGTGAGGGACCTTCAGGCTAACTGGATCATCTGCTGCTTTCAAATTCTTATTTCTTGGGTTCAAAGTCAGCTTTGCTGTTTGAGGGTGCAAAAAAGGAGACAGGCAGGGCCTTGAGCAGTTTTTATTTTAACATCAGTTGCAGTGCCTTGGTGTTACCAAGCCCTCATCCTACTGATTCTACGCTTAAAGTGCTGCTGTACAGAGAGGCTCTTCATTCCTCCACATGTCCTTTTGTGATTGTACAGCTCTGGGTGTCGCAACCATGAGGTCATGTGGGGAAGGGATACATACATTACAGGAGCCCCCAGAATCTTCTGCTGCCCATGAGTCCTGGCTTGTGTTGAAAGGGTCAGCATCTTAACCGCAACCATAAAAAATCCATTGGCACCATTTACTGACTTGGTAAATAGAGGTTGTGCCCTCCAGTTCCCATGCTACTTCTTTTTGCCTGATATCCCCATATAATTCCCATCAATTGTACCTTTATAATTACAGCAACATACTGGAAGTCCCTGTTTACCCATGCTACAGTATATTCTAAAGGTCTCTTGTTTGACTGCAGTGAATTTCTTTCCATATGCATCCATCCAGCCATCCATCCATTATCCAACCCGCTATATCCTAACTACAGGGTCACGGGGGTCTGCTGGAGCCAATCCCAGCCAACACAGGGTGCAAGGCAGGAAGCAAATCCCTGGGCAGAGTGCAAGCCCACTGCAGGGCATACACACACACACCAAGCACATACTAGAGACAATTTAGGATTGCCAATGCTCCTAACCTGCATGTCTTTGGACTGTGGGAGGAAACCCATTTCTTTCCATATGCAGTCATTTTTCATTATGACATTCTCTCTGCAGTTCAGGGGTTTGGAACAAGTTTTACCTCAGTAGTCCTTGGCTCCCTGGCAATCTCTCACACTACTGTACAGTGAACCGACACTCTTGTTGCAATTTTTTGAATATATTTTATTTATTACACTTATATGAAGAACATGTTACCATATATGAACTCATTTAAGCAATTCCAAGATAAATAGGTGATTCTGGAAGCACTGGGTGCAAGGCTTGAAACAACCCAGGTAGTAGTCTGTCGTAGGATTCACTGACTCATGCACCAAAACTCACTGATATTAGTCCAATATAACTATCAAATTAACCTAATATACACCACTTTGGGATGTGGGAGAAAACCCAGAGGAAAATTACAAATAGACCATGCAGGACATCAGATGAACTGGATTTATACCACTTCTCTTAGAACTATGAGGCTGCAGCACTAACCACCGCACCACCAGGCCACCCACTTGTATTCATGGAAAGAGTGAAGGAGTACTGTCAGAGCTTTAATTAATAATAATGTTATTACTGATGCTCCTGCTCTTACTACTGCTACCACTACACTACTACTACTACTACTACTTCTTCCTTTTTATCTTTTCCCGTGGGGTCGATGTGCTTGATAATGCTCCTGTTCACCTGTCAGACCCTCTCCTTCAAATCTTTTTTTATTTTATCCATTCACCTCCACTTTGCCTTTGCCCACTTTCTCTTTCATTACACTTCCATTACCTTTACTATTTTGCCCTCAAATTCATTGTCTGTCCTCATCACATGTTCATACAACTTTAACTCACTTTCCTGTACTTTCTTACATACCGAATCTCTCCCACTGTTCTTATAATTCTGATTGTCTCATTTATTAACTGTCCTCCATACATCCAATTTAACATTCTCATTTCTTACACATCCATCTTCTTCTCCTGTGCTCCCTTTATTGCCTGACTCTCAGCTCCATATGTCATTGCTCGTCTGTCTTAAAAACCTCACCTTTGACCTTCACCTTAATTCTCAATCAGTTTTCTCAAAATTCTGCATGTGTTTTGCTGTTGGTTTGACTTAAAATATATGCATAATGTCAAAAAAGGAAGAAGGGTTATAACCAGATTTGTGCTGATGCAGGGACTACAATTCCCATAAGGCAGCAGGAGTATGCTGTGGCTGATGGAGGACATTGTCAACAGCATACACAAAGTCTTCTACTGGCCACAGGTACAGTATGTATACCATTTTCTTCTCAGCTAATCTGGATGGCAGTTTCATTGTTTTGCTGGATTACAGTTTTTGTCTGGGGGTACGGCCACTTGTCTTATCGTGTGTTGTGTTTAGCATAGTTGAATTTCCAAAAGAAAGTCTTTCAGCGTTTATTGATACTTTTATATTTCTGACAGGGTTCTTCCCTTGGTTGGGGTTCATATTCTTGTTTTATGCATTTTTTTCTTCACTTTTAGGTCTTTGTTTTCTATCAAGGTTACTTTTATTTATTATGTGATTTATGCTCTATGCCTGTGCTATGTTTCATGTGTTTTTGTGGCCACTTGCCAATTACCACGAGGAACTACCCTCTGCCCTATAAATCCAGAGGGTCTCCCACAGTTCCCGGTGGTTTATTTCAAAAGCGCTTGGGAGTGTTTGGTGAGTTCTGTGCTTCTTCTGTAGTAATTCTGTATTCGTGACTCTGTGATCTGTTTTTTGAGTTTGTTTTACGATGTTGTTTGCTTTGGATTGCCTTATTGCTTCAGGTAACTCCTTTGCCTTTTGTGGTGTGCGGAGTTTGCTTTTATTTCAGGGTATGTTTTGTTAAAAACAAATGTTTTATTCTATTAAGGTTCTTGAAGGTCCTTTTTGTGTCTAGCTGGGGTTCTTTGACAGTGTCCCAAGTTGGCATTTTTGGAACTGTCATGTTTTACCTGCTTTGGGACTCTGAGCATTCATAACAAATTCCAGCAACATCAGATTGTGGCTAATAATAATAATAATAATAATAATAATATCATGAAACAAGAATCATAATGTAAAGGAAATCAGGAAACACATATTTACTTACAGAGAAGGGAGATTATGTACAACCTACACTGCCATGATGCTGAAGCACTGACCTTGCCAATTTTCGGTTAACTAAATGACCTGCATGGACTGAATGACCTTCTCTACTTTATTTGCGGTTCCACTGCAAAATATTGTAAGAGACAAATGATTTTAACTTTTAGATGCGCTATATATTACCCATTGGCAATGCAGCCCAATGAAAAAACTTACCATTGGAATTCCTATATCAAAATCAATAAAAATTAAATGGATCTTAACTGCAGTCATCATAAACAAAGGAATCCTATATTAGTTACATAAGTGGCCCTTTGGAAGCCAGCCATATTTTATTTGGTAGTCGGTGTATGACCAATGAAATAATCTAACTAAATACAGTAAATATTGACTCTGATTCTCAGATTGGTTGTGGGGTGGCTCATACAAGTCCCCAAGTCTATTGTATACAAAGTTCCACCATTTAGCCCGCTCAGATGTGCAATTAGCATTAAGTCACATGGCATGACTTCAAGAAAAGTTGGCCCAAGAGTGTCTGACTTCATATTTGCTACAAGCATCAGCATCACTGCCAGAAGTATATTTGCAACACAAATGAAGGCACTTACTCTTCTTGGAAAGCAAAGAAACACAAGAACTAATAAGCTCAGAAAAGCATGAAGTTCACTGTGACTTAAGCTGGCAGTCATTTACTCATTTTTGGGGTTCAGATTTGAATTGCTCCTTCTGTCATTTGCACTCGAATATTGATCTCTGAAATTAATTAAAAGCACACAGAGTGCCACCTACGGTAAATGGCTGACTTTATGAGTGCCTCAGTGCCAAGTCATTTGAGAGAGGCTGCTAAAAACCCTCACAGTACACAGATAAAAAAAAGTCATATAATGGAATAAAAGCCAGAATGCTAAAACAAAACCATTAAACTCAGAAGAAAACTGGACAAAAATGAAGCACTGGCAGTGTTAAAGAAGGCCATCACAAGTAGTGGCGTTATTGTTTAAAATAATTAATAAGCTTCTCTCAGTAATTTAAATTATTGTTAACATGCTTAGAACAATCTCAGCATTGTATTCTTAACCATATTTGTTTTTTCCAATTTTATATCATGTGCTCAATTTAATTTCCTATGCTGATAATGCTTTTGCATTATGTGGAATTGTCTTTGTGCCGAGGTGTCTTAACCCTGTTTCCAAAAATGAATGGCCTTACAGTGTTTTAAGCCTACATCCGACACGGGTGCTGTGTCTGACCACTGAAGCCCTCACCTCACCTCAGAAGGACCAGGTGAGAGAGCTTATTCTGGACATTCTCTCCCCCGGAACGCTTGAGAGCAGTCCCACGGGTTTGGAGCATGGAAGCTCAACCCTGCTGGGGCCCATAGTCACTGCCAAGGAGTGCCCAGATGTTTTCCAAGCCTTATTTAGCAGCACGTCCACCACACCTGGAAGTGCTGATGGAATAAGCTCATTGGACACCTGGAGTCCCTCCGGGTGTCCTATAGAAGGAGCAAGCCACCACTACCCAGGGAGCCAGAGTCGGGAGGAGGTGGATGAAGTTTGCTGGCAAAGAAGAAGAAGAAGATGGAAAGGATTTTGTGCTGCACTGTGTATTTTGGTGCTGTGTTGTGCTGTGCTCTGGGGAGCGAGAAAAAAGTGCTTCCCAGCTCGGAATAAATAGTGTTGTGTGTTGCATCTGCATCTCTGCCTGTCTGCATTGGGGTTAGGGTGGCTGTACACACCCCGGGTTTCTACAATGCACATGTGCAACCTAAACTTTCCAGTTCAGAGATGGGGCTTGAAGACTAGAGCCACTTATTCTCTACTTTAAAATAGGACCATCTTTTTTTATTTATTTTTTTTTTAATTAAACATTTTCACTTGCAGTTTAATTTTTTTTCCAGTCAATGCCAATGCAGCACAAGCCACCAAAGAGGTGGCATTTTCTACCCTATAGGTAACCATAGTAACCTGAAAAAACAAAATTGTAAATGCAATATGCTCAAGATATTGCACTGCATCCTGATCTTTGTTCACCACAAGGAGGAGACAGAGCTAAATTTGAAAAAGAAACCAAGGAAGCCAGATGTGTCCACCTTCCACTTTGCAGGAAAGAAGCCAGCAGATAAAGAAGTGCAGATTTCCAGGATGGAAAGAATAGTTTTGTACATAGAAAATTATTTTTTAATCTGTCTGTTGACATCACACTGTGCAGAAAACACCTGGCCGCTTGGTGGACCACTCTACAGTTTTGTGTTTCAGACAGGCAGTGTGTGCAGCCTGCATATTCTTTTCATGGCATTGTGGTTTGTGCCTATCTACCTCAGAGCCATTTGATTCTAAAGTTGAGGTTTCAGTTTCATTATTTTCCTGGGCATGTAAATCTTTATGGTTGTATTTTGTCAGATGAAGATAAAAATTTTATAGTGCATCACAATGATTTGATGCTAATCGAGACCGACCAGGCACCAGCATCAAATTATTTGATAATATTTTGTGACATAAAAGGTGCAGAACTTGCACTTCTTATTAGTCATTAGAAGAGGAGGGACAGATATAATTAGGAAGGGAAGTTGATGTCGAAATCTGGACACTTCAAGGAACATTCTGGTATGGCCCCACCAGCCTTTTCATGGCAACAGCACCACCAATCAAAAGTGATTTTTAGGAAAGAGGAAAGGTAGGGAGACAGAGGGGAAAGAACACAATTAGAATATATGTGTATGATGTTAAAAGTGGGGGTGATTGTATCACAAAGGAGTTGGAAATATCAATGAAAACTATTATGATAATATTAGCTATGTAAGCCCATGCTGTAAAACCATGGGGTCCTAGAAACTATTGAAACTGTCAGAAAAAAACTGAAATGTAGAGATGTCAGGTAATTGAAAGGAACTACTCTGGGCATCTCTCTCCTAGGAGGTTTCGTTTTGCTGACGTGCTCGTTTCGCTTGTGTATTAGCGGCAGGAGGAAAAGTAATAAGGGTACTGGTTTGTTGATGTGCTCGTCCCGCTTGTGTATTAGCAGTTAGGCAAGTGACTCTTTCTTTGGATGTTTCGTTTTGCCATCATGCTGGCCTCACTTGTGTATCCTCAGAGGTGGAGCCCTTACCCCAACTCCAGCTGTCACTTTCAGGCCGGACAGACAGACACTCCTGCCTAAAAAAATAGATTTAATATTAAAGAAAGAAACACTTGAATAGAGAAACTGACAAGCTGTTCAAAACTTTTCTCTATCTAATGGTGCTTAATTCAATTTAAAGTGTTGAAGGCCAGAGCCTATCCTGCCAGCACTAAGTGCCAAGTCAGAAAAGCGTCTCAATAGAGTGGCAGTGGAGAAAAGGTAAGAATCAATGTTTTTCAAAGAACAGTGAGGCATAAAATAAGAAATGAAATCCAATTAACATGTTGATAAAATAATATATATTTTGTATAATAATTAGCTAAAAACATTTAGCACATTCAGAGATGTGTTAAAATTTCGGTCAGTGGGAACCATGAAGCTGCATTGGAATCTTTCAGCTATAATGAAGAGATTTTTGGTTTACTTTTGTCTGAACTTCACTTTCATTTATGATGTAATTTCATTCTTGTTATTTCACACCAATGCCTGATGTTCACATATAGAAAACTGAAATATGCACATTTTATAATGTATTAAATCCTTTGATTCTGTCAGGCCTGTGCGAATAGGAGACATCCTCAGGGCTCCGACAGGTAAGTCTTACCACTGGCGGGACACATTTTTGCTGAAGGCGTAATCGCTCCCTTTTCTTCATAGCTCTGAATGACATTGGCCACACGATAACTGACCTCACTTTCAGCACTCCATCATCAAACCTCACCCGTTCTGGGAACCAGGGCCTTAAAACCACCCGACACTGGAAGAAGGCAGTCAGTATTTGACTCAACAGCGAATGAGTCAGTTATATTTGGGAGTACACCTTTTCTTTTGTATTTCAGCACCCGTATGCTCAATTTACTTTCTCTCTGATTACCAGCAGCTGGCATTAAACATGGGCCCTCTGGTTCCCCAGCACTTTGACTCCTGCATTTTATTGACAATTCAGACATCAATCTTCAAACTGACATATTTCAATTATGAGATCCTGGCAGCCTTGGGCAGAGGGCACCAATCCACTGTGGATGCTTCAAGAAAGGACTAAAGCAAAGCAAAAGGAATTAGCTCACCTTTCCAAACACAAGCTGATAAATGAAGTCCACAGCCATTACAGGCGCGATCAGTCTTTAGTCATACCTATCTGTCTGTGTTTTTCTGAGGGTTGTCATATGTGTTAAAGCATACTACAGCACAGCTAAAGACAATTTCTGAAGATCGACTCATATAAAGCCTAAATCTGGCAGGAGCAGTTATCGATAGACAATTCATCTTGTCGCCAATGCACCGACCCTGATCAGACTGTATGCTGCTGCGGAGGTCTGTCAGTTTAATGCCAATTGCCATCTTGCCAACCCTGCGGCAGAGCTGTCTATTTACGGGCCTTCACTCAGAAATCAGTGTCATTAAAGGAAATTCAAGCTGTCCTGCACAGCAGATGTCCCATTACCTTTGAAATGAGAAAGAGAACATCTTCTAATAATACAAAGAAAAGACAATACCACTAGTAGAGCAACAATAATAATAATATTGATAATAGCTTTAACAAAACTAACAATGATAAATCTACTCAGCGATAAACACAAAAATATGTAACCTATTATTACATTAACAGTCAGACTTGTAATAACATGCATAATTCTGTAATAATACTTCACTTACACATGGTACTAATCAACCGCCATAATAACACTAATGATGTCAATTATAAGTACTCCCCCATCACCAATATCCAAGAGTGTAAATCAAATTTTTGGGACTTAAAGCTGAGTTAAAACAAGGAATTATCCTCCATCCATCCGTTACGTGAGCCAACTCGTTCAAATTTGATTCAAAGCCGCCATACATTTTCTGGGTATTTTTCTTTGATTTGGCCTGCAGTAAATAAAACATAGCTTGATTTTTCATGAAGTAAAGCATGTGTGCTGTTTTCGTAAGTGTTTATATGGCACTCTTTCATTTTGCCCTGAAAAAAGAGAATCTGTTATAATGTGAAATGAGACACGTGGTTTGGATAAATTGTCAAATGTTTTTATGTGGAACCATTCTCCCACTCTGGCTACACAGGTCCTCTACTGTGTAAATATTCATAATGGCTCAATGATTATGAAAATCCCTCTTTACGCAGTTATGGAGTCTGCTCACATTGACAATTAACTCTGGCAGCAGTTTTGCATGGCTTCATGTTAAAGTGAGAGGCAGGCCTTTGCATGCATGCATACATGGCCACACAGCAGGTAATGGCAGGAGAGGCATGTAGACTTCTGCATTGCTTACTCATGTGCCCTCGTCTGGATTCTTGACCAATAAGCTGCTAGCTCCTGGCCAGCTTGAGCCTCATTGATGACCCAAATGAAGGATAAGCTGGAGACAGCTCCACCACCCCCTTATAAATATGCATGCTTATCGAGCAGAGAGTGCAGCAAAGCTTCAACTGATGTCATTAAATCAATGTCAGTGTCATCTTTATCAGTAACTATTGTCTGTACCCTTCATCATTATGCATGCTTACATGGAGGAGCCAGAGGTGGGGGGTGGTGGTGGTGTTTGGGGAGCAGGCAAAGCAGAATGAATTTACTAATAAGATCACGATAGCCTTGAAAAGCTTATCTTTTAAAGAGCCCACTAGAAAGATAACTAAAAGTGACATTAAATATTAAACTTGCATTAAAAATTGAACGTAGACCACAAACTAGAGTCCCTGCCGGTAATGACAGTGTCACGTCATAGATTTTTTGGGGGGTGTCAGAAGTACTGGGTTAACTGCAAAAGAGGCCAGGCATGAGCAAGTGACTACTGCCCCTACTGTACCTCATCTCATTTCAATTGCTTGGAGGTCTGACAGGCAGCAGAATGATGATATTTATGCAGATAAACTTAGCAAATGTCATGCCATCCCAGTCTGGCTAATTGCCCTCCTCACAGACAAATGACTTTATTTTCTTTTGAGGAGACTTTGGCTCTGCTGGGTGACTTATGTGGCATTGTGTCAAATGTCATGTAAGTAGCAGGACACTCTCTCGCCCTGAGTAGAATATGATGAGCTTCGGTTTATGTCTCTCTGCATAATAATTAGTCAGAAACTACTAACATCGCTCCAGTACAAATCTGCATCGTTAACCCGTCAAGAAACGTGACATAGCTCTTTCTCAATGTTATTCAATAAGACCGCACTGCACTGCTACAGCTGAATACCGGGGTATGAGCACAGTACGAGTTCGGCAACATCACCTTTATGGACACCAGTGAAAATGTGCTCCTGCTGCACTGGATTAGAAAGGGTGCTGGGATAGATGGCACTGCACTATACTGAATTAAGAGATGGAAAGAAAGCCATTTTTAGCATATGGAGCTCATACTCACGATTAACGTTTGACACTCTGAAAGTGGAGCTTCTGCATACCCTGTTGGGTAGCACAGTAAAATGGCAAGCACGAGTAGACCTACACATTTACTTATCACCAGCATGAACCTTTAAATCTGTTAAAGCAGCATGTTTTAAAATAATAAATAATTGTCTGGGTGTTTTAAAAATCTTCAGATTTTGAAGTGCAGACTGATTATGTTAAACTTTAATTATTTAAAATTAATTAACCCAAATGAACTGAATTCACTGGACTTTTATTACAGGCATTACAAACATCCCCTTATATTTTACTAGTAATTTGTGCATTTTTTCCACTTATTTTATTTTTTAATTGGTTTATGATCTGTTAATGGAAAATCATTACAGATGCCACAGAACCCATTTTAATTAAATTATAACCTGGAAAGGAATAGATGCCTTAGGACTAGGGATTACAACAATAACAACATTTATTTGTATAGCACATTTCATACAAATGATGTAGCTCAAAGTGCTTTACAAGATGAAGAAAGAAAAAAAGAAAAAATATAAACATAAAATTAAGGCAATACTAATTAATATACTAATTAACAAAGAATAAAGTAAGATTCAATGGCCAGAAAAAAACAACAACAAAAAAAATTCCAGAGGGCTGAAAAAAAACTACATCTTGCAGGGGTTCCAAGGCCACGAGACCACCCAGCCCCTACTGGACATTCTACCTAACATCAATGATCTCAATCAGTCCTCATGGTCTGCTGGCTTCACATAGAAGAAGAGGTACTTAACTCTTTCAGCGCTGATGTCGAGTTTTGTCAAAATTCAGGAATAGAGGATGGTAATCAGCTGTAAACTGCAATGAAGCTCACCCTTACATTTTAGTTTGACTCTCTTTGCTAGAAATAAAGTTACATAGCTTTGTTGATTTAACCTCGATTCCCTACGCGTGCACGAGTAGCGAAGAGCAAACAACTTCTAAAATGGCACTGATATCTAGCGAGAGACCAAAGCGAATGTGCAAAGCAAAATACTCCAAGGACGTTTTACGCAATTTAATTGAATAGGACTCTGACTCCGAGTTTGATGAGTCCCCAGCCGATCGTGGCCCTGAACACTTTTGTGTAGCTGATGCGCCTACAGAAGCGTTTGCCTGCGAGGACCACCACTTATGATGACAAGAGGTACAAACCATATTGAGTCACACTGCAACTGCCACCACCACCAACTGCTATGTGAAGACAGCCAGACAGCTGGCCCACCATGCATTCCTGCTGACCATTGAGGTGCCCCCATGCAGCCACTACTGCCAGACGCCAAACATGCACCAACAGCAGCTACAGCACATAGCAACAGACGTTTTATGTTGACTTATGGGTGAAACCATTGCTTTGTGTGCTTTTCAAAAAACTCAGTTTTTTGGAAAAAATATTCAGCCCTCAAAGAGTTAAAAGATCAAACCCTTTGATCAGAGTCATTCGTCGTCGATCAAAATGTGTGCAATGTCACATGTCCTGAAACCCCCACATAGGCATTTTAATATAAACCTGGCTTGTCTGAAGGACCAAAAGCGAAGACAAAAAATCAACGAGAGAAGAACGACGTCTGAGATCAGGAGACGTGAGACCATCTGATTTGGCCGTCAGAAAATGTAACTATGAATAAATTAAAAGCAGTCCCTGACATTTCTGATTTTTAGTAAGCTTTTCTAAAACTGTTTATCTACAGACTTTGCTATCAATTTTATTTTCTATAACATTTTATTCTATTTGGTTTTGTTATACAGTAATAAATACCCATGTTGCTTTTGTATTTTCTATACTTTGTCTTTTATTAATCCATCCATTATCCAACTTGCTATATCCTAACTACAGGGTCACGAGGGTCTGCTGGAGCCAATCCCAGCCAACACAGGGCGCAAGGCAGAAAATAAACCCTGGACAGGGTGCCAGCCCATCGCAGGGCACACACACTTGGGCCAATTTAGAATCGCCAGTGCACCTAATCTGCATGTCTTTGCACTGTGGGAGGAAACCAGAGCACCCAGAGGAAACCCGCGCAGACACGAGGAGAACATGCAAACTCCACGCAGGGAGGACCCGGGAAGCGAACCCAGGTCTCCTAACTGCGAGGCAGCAGCACCCCCCACTGCACCACCGTGCCACCTATATCTTTTATCTAGAGTGACTGAAATAATACAAGGGTATCAAGTGTGAGTTAGATTGCTACTTTCTCATGCACAAGGTCTATCAAGGCTACTGAGGTGGCTCCTCAATAATTAGTTTGGTTAGTAAGTGGCATATAAACAAAAGAGCTGCACTTTTAGGTGTGTTTCAGTTTGTTAGTGCTGGTGATAATGAATCTCTGTGTAGAAGATCTTATGCAGAATGTTGCAGAGTGACTGGCAGTTGGCACCACTTCAGACTTTGTCTGACTAGGATCTCTACAGTATGTGTATGTGTGATTAGTTGTTTCCTATGTGAAATGTTGCAGAGCGACTGGCGGTTGGCACCACTTGAGACTATCTGTGTGCATGTGTGTGTACCTGAGTGTGTTAATCTTCAAGGGTGAGAAAAGAAGAACCAATTAAAAGTTCCTGATAAGTTTCATAAACTTCATGATAATGCAATCATCATCATCATCAACATCATCACAGCTGTAACAGTTTTCAGTTTGCAAATCAAATTTCACAAATTGTAGGCTTTAAAAGACTACACAATCCTTAAATGATTTTTATGTGGCACTTATGTTAAGTTCCTTCTAGTGATGGTTAAGAGAAAAAATAATCTCAGGTTTTGATGCAGAATTGAGATAGCAACCTTTCTAATAGAATGGGCGAACACTGGGCCACAGCAAACAATATAAATAAAAACCTTCAGAAAAACAAAGCAGTTTACGTCAAGGAAGGGCTTTCACATGGAATCAAGCTTTGAACTGAAAGCTCACGTCTCCCCCTCACTTTTCAGAGTATTTATTTAACAATATTTTACTAAAATAATATCTTTTGCCTTTTGCAAACATACTGTATGCCTGGATGACTTGACTTGTGGATTATGTGACACGGTAATGTAAGATTTTTTCATGGAAGTTTTTTGCTGTGGTTTAGATTTGGTAATAGACTCCCATTCTAACAGAAACTTTTTTATTTCCTGTCTCCTGGAAATCCTGAGATTAAAAAAATTCTCAGAACAAACTACATAGTAAGTGACATACAAAAATATATATAATTTGGGTGAAGTATTCCTTTAATAAATTTAGAATTTTTCATATTATGGAAGTTGATATATAAAAAATCTAGATGGAAATGTTCTTAGTAGGGTTCAAATCCTGCACCTTGTTTTTTGTTGGTATGGTATTGGCATATTCTCCATATTCTGTGTGTGATTTTCTCCCAAATTCCCAGATATGTACAGATTAGATTAAATGGCAACCCTAAACTGGCCAAGTGAAGGAGTGTGGGTGTGTGAGCTCTTCGATGCACATCTATGGCTGGTTCCTGCCTGATGCCCAATGATTCTGGGATAGGCTCCGGCATGACGTGATCCTGAATTAGATTAAGTTTCTTGAGAATAGCATGGTATGATGCATCTACAACTACATACACCTACTCCTATTAGATATTTTTGGATGTGAGTGAAGCAGGAATATCCCCATGACATTATTGGGGTAAGGACACAGACACCAACATCTGGGGAAATGCGGTTGCTAACTGAAGGATATAAACAACCTCTTCCTTCCTGCAAGCTGTTTAAAGAACAGGATTGTCAAAGTTCAGACAGAACCTGAGAACAAAGAGTATGGAGCTCTATTATAACAAAGTAAGTAGTTTGGCCCGAGAGGACACATGGAAGGACACACAATGCATGTGGTAATATATTGGTGGAACTTTTCTTATTTGCAACTTTTTTTCCTTTTGCATTAATGGAGTTCCAGCTGATTCCTAACCATTTACTTTCTCCTTCTTGTTTATTCGTCTTATAATGACAGAAGCAACAAACAAGCTAAAACTACATACGCTCATATTCTGCATGTGTAAATGCACACACAAACAGCATGTTACGTATACTGCCATGTACATTACTTCTCAACACCTCAGCTGGCACTTTCTGTGGCTTAGAGCGGCCATGTTGCCACAATTGACAGACCTGTTCAAATACTTTAGCTGAAACTGCCACCATTTACCTCTGGAGTGATTCTTTACTGGATGTGGCTTTCTTAGGACACAGTGTATGTATATATTTAAATACGTATATTTTTCTGTCTATGTTTCAATAGTACGTGTATGGTTTATGTTGCATGTTTCTTAACAATAATATATTTGTGATTATTGTGTAATGCGCTAGGGCCCTTCAGTTGAAGTGTGCTTAATAACTATGAATTGAAATGGAAAAAAAAATATTACATGCCCATAGTATATAAACATATCATATACAACCAAATATGTATACGTCATTTTCTGAATGTGCTTAATCCATTACAGGCCTGTGGGAAACAGCAGCGTCAGGAGCAGAGCCACCCCAGAGGAGGCAGAAAGTCACTGTGGGGCACAAACATACACTGACCAACATTCACTCAGACATGATCAGTACCCCGTAAACCTTGGAACTGACTGAGATGATAAATACGTGAAATCAACCACACGGACAAGGGGAGTCCAATAGTGAACCCTTGTCCTTAAAGACGGTGCCACCCTTGTAGTGTATGTGTTTGTACTTAGACATGACCAGATAAAATATTAAATGCCAGCAGACTACTGCTAGAAATGGCAAGGAGGGCATGTATCGATTAAGAGTCGTGATGAGCCAGCATTTCACGTGAAACTGAATTTCAGTTTGCCTTCACAATGAATTTTACAAAATCATGGTGTTTCGTGACCAATAAAATTTGCACTTTTGACTCACGCAGAAAAGTGTTTAGTGTACACTGTATAAAAACTTTTCCACCCATCACTCCACAGTAGTGTGCTGGGGCTGAGCAAGAGGATCTCTTGATCAGTATGGACCTTAAATACGAGCCAACAAAAGCAGAAAGGATCTCATCAAAGACTGCAGCTACATCTTTTGTTTCAACAACCAAGGATTACAATGGTATTGTATCAGTAGATTACAGTTTTTGTTTAGGTGTATGCCTCTTGGTTGTTTAATGGGTTGTGTTTAGCCATCTTACATTTTTAAAGGACACTCCACGTCACCCACTTTATTTTCATCTGGACCCTTTTCTGAGAAATGTACTTGTACAAAAGGGGTGCAAGATGTTATCACCCCAAAAAACTTTTTTTAGTGAATTTCACATTTTGTAATTGTGAAATTGTATAAAAAAACAAATGTTAGCATCAATTTTACAGAACTAGGAGAATTAAAACTTGCGTGTTTTGCTCATCACTAATAATGAGGTACGAGGTTTAAATGGAGTCAAGAAAAGGTACCTTTGAGTTCCTTTGAGTCTGAACTTCGGTATCCAATCCCAGAGTCCTGCAAAGCTAAATTCACCAAGCATTTAAGATCTGCACTGTGCAGCCATGCTAATATAGCAGTTTCAAGCAAAAGAAATCTCCCGCTATGATTTTACTTCTGTTTCTGCCCTTCTCATTTTTTATAAAGAGTTGACATTTGCCATCTGCCCACGGCTTTAAGTTCAGAGATTTGTTTGGAAGCATCTGCAGCATCCTGGGTAGCTGGAGTAAAAGCTGCAGATCATTTCCTAATGCGTAAGGTAAATGGTAACCAGATATGTCACTTGCAAACATTTACTGAAACTGTAAAAATGTCTCGGTGTTGACACAAAAACACAAATATGTTATTCAGCTCTTAGGAAACCTAAGCTAATGCAGAGCATGAAGACATTAGTGTGGCTTGTCCAATATATGCAGTTGTGGCTATACGGCAGCTGATTAGAAGCCAACCTTTTTGTTCTATTTCAGAATTTACAAATAATAAAAATAATGTGAATTTGCATTAATCATTTCAACACTGCACTTTTGCTTCATATCCTGCAACTCGTCTCAATGTCAATTATTGCTTTTGCAGCAGACCCTAAGACTAGAGTGATGATAGCCTAACTACAACTCAGCTCCTTTTATAGCCTCTTTTCTTTCAGTAAGCACAAATACAAATCTATGTGCACAATCTGTTTAAAAATCTAATTTTAGTTACACAGGATAAACATCATTTTTTAACAATTCTCTTTAGTCAAATTTGTTAACATGAGCTAGTAAAGAATAGCGGGTTCTAACTTTCATTAGTTAATTATAAGCTGGGTTGGGGCAATAAGGTAAACGGGAATAATTATTGTTTGAGACAATTTGTGTTATCTATAGGAACAAACATAACATTCTGAAATCTGATTAATCCAATTTAGACATACAGGAAACTGGAACCTATCCTAGTCATACTGGGTATATGTTAGTACCAGCCCTAAAGAGGCTGCCAGGCCATTGCAGGGCTCACACACACACACACACACACACACACACACACACACGCACACGCACACACACACACACATAATCACTTCCACACGGGAGCAGCTTACAATTGACATTTAGCTTAGTCGATGTCACTGTGTGACTTCTAGTGGCAGGGTATGTCACATTTGCTGCCACAGTTCCTGATCCCATCACTGCCCCATGTCAATTTAAACAACTGAAAATCACTGCTTTTATCTACTTTAGTGACTGAGTGATGGCTTACCAATGCAGGCGTGCTCGCCCCTTTTTATGACAACCAATTATGCCCTGTCTGACAGAGCCGGCACTATACAAAGGGTTCAGTCACAGTCTTTGCCCTTTTTTCTCTTTTCCATTCTGTTTAAGCAATAGGAAACAAAATACATTAAAACACAACCTTTTGTCCTGTTTCTGAAATTCAAAATGAAAGTGTCCCTTATTCCTTGTACTTTTTTTTAGAACATTAGAACAATCTAGACAAGAACAGGCCATTCAGCCCAACAAAGCTCGCCAGACCTATTCACTTATTTCTTCCAAAAAAACATCAAGTCGAGTTTTGAAAGTCCCTAATGTCTTACTGTCTACCACACTACTTGGTAGCTTATTCCAAGTGTCTATTGTTCTTTCTGTAAAGGAAAACATCCTAATGTTTGTGCGAAATTTACCCTTAGCAAGTTACCAACTGTGTCCCTATGTTCTTGATGAACTAATTTTAAAATAACAGTCTCAATCCACTGTACTGATTCCCTTCATAATTTTAAGCACTTCAATCATGTCACCTCTTAATCTTCTTTTGCTTAAACTGTAAAGGCTCAGCTCTTTTAATCTTTCCTCATAATTCAACCCCTGTAGTCCTGGAATCAGCCTAGTCGCACTTCTCTGGACCTTTTCTAGCACTGCTATGTCCTTTTTGTAGCCTGGAGACCAAAACTGCACACAGTACACAAGATGAGGCCTCACCAGTGCGTTATAAAGGTTGAGCAGAACCTCCTTGGACTTGTACTCCACAGATTGTGCTATATAACCTAACATTCTGTTAGCCTTCTTAATGGCTTCTGAACATTGTCAGGAAGTCGATGGCTTAGAGTCCACTATGACTCCTAAATCCTTCTCATAAGATGTACTCTCGATTTTCAGACCCCCCATTGTGTATTCAAACCTAACATTTTTAATTCCTATGTGTAATACTTTACATTTACTGACATTAAATTTCATCTGCCACAAATCTGCCCAAGCCTGTATGCTGTCCAAGTCCTTCTGTAACGATATAACGGATTCCAAATTATCTGTTAATCCACCTATTTTAGTATCATCAGCAAAGTTAACCAGCTTGTTACTTATATTCCTATCTAAATTATTTATATATATACAGTATATTAAAAACAGCAGCATCTCTAACACTGACCCCTATGGAACACCAATTCCGATAAGGTTCCTCACACCATCACCCTCTGCTTCCTGTGTCTGAGCCAGTTCTGCACCCATCTAATAACATCACCCTGAACTCCCACTTATTTTAGTTTGATGCCCAACCTCTCATGTGGCACCTTATCAAATTATTCCTGATGAGCATTTATTATTTCATGCACACAGAGCCTGCACCTATGATTGAAGGGCTCAAGTCTTGGACTAGTGGGCGTGAAAGACTGGGCACATCATATTAGGATACCAGCTTCACAGGAGTGCACTGCCCACTTCTTTGCTGAGATTATGTAAGTGAAGACCATGACTGAAAATTATTGGAAAAGTCACATAATATACATAGCCTTAACACGCACACCTTTAAGGCCATGAGAGGAAAGTCAGAGTACCGAGAGGAAACCCACACAGACACAGGGAATACACATAAACTTTACAAGCTAATCTACTTTGGAAGGCTCATCAGGGACTCTAATGGATTGGAGCTGAAGCTGTAGAATGCTCTATGAAACTGGGCTTGTATTTCAGTCTGTGTGAACTTTGCACCATCTCCCTTTGCTTTTTCCCTGGATATGCCAGTTTTCTTGCTACATCTCAAAGATGTTCAGTTTTAGCTGACTAGAGAGTGGCACCTCTAAACAAACCTGGTGCGCATGTGAATGTGCCCTATAATGCACTGACATCCAGGCTGAAACTGAGTCCCACCTTACACCCAATGCTGCTGGTACAGGCTTCTGCTCCCATGAATGTTAACCAGAAAAAAATTTAGTTTAGAATAAAGATGGACAATTTATATGTCAGCTGTGATACTAAACTGCTTCTGATGTTCCTAAATCTGAAAATCCTGGAGGCCCTATTCTATATTTTACTATCTAGGCACGCAAACATTTATATTTACATTTTCACTTAATGCATCACATCTTGTTTGATGGATGGAAAGCACTAGAGTTGACAAAAAGCAATTATCCCATCAATGTGGTAAATACCCCAAACCAAATAAGAGGCTTCAATGTCTAAACCTCTTGTGTCTGTGATAATGCGTAGGCAATATCCTGGCTGACTGTATACTAAGTGAGTTTGCACAGCATTTTGATTAAATGTCACACCAAATTCTCTAATGGCTCCTTTAACTCATAATTAAAATTTGCAGATCGTTAGCTCAGAACTAAGTTGTGCGTCGACCACCAGTGCATTTGCACGTTCTTACTTATCTGGAATAAGAAGGCAAAGAAAAAGTCTGCTTAGCCTCGTTCTGTCCACACACTTTAGTCCTTTAATGTCTTGATAGCATTAAAATGAACTATTCACTCACAGAGACATCCAACAATGCATGCTTGTAGTATACAACATTTCTGATGACATCAAGATGGTGTCATCGACTTTAAATTTTCATCAAATATGGCAATGCTATTTTGAGATTTTTAGGTGTCCTTCATCCTTCTGAGTTGGTCTCTGTTGTCAGGTAGGCACTATTGTCTTGTGAGGAGATGTTGGGGGATCTCACATTTGAGCTCACCTGTCTCCACACGTTCATTCATTTCATCATATGGATAGGGTCTCTGACCACACCCACTGTAATCAGTGTGCTTCTGGCCATGCCTACTGCTTTCAATTGTAGGACAACTGCAGTTATCTAGTGGTTAGATGAAGACATTTAAATAGATCCCTGCCATTCAACCTGCTGTCCTGCTGAGTCTTTTTTAGCACCATCACTTTCATCAAAGAAGGAGCCAGTCTTACTGCCCCTAGTAAAGCAGAAACTTCTGTGGTCAGCCAAGGAATGGCAGCTAAGAGCAGACAGGGGGGAAGCTACGGTTGCTTGAAGCAGCCCTTTTGACTAGGTTGAGATCAAATGTAGTCATATTGGCTACTGAGGAAAAGAGAGTGATCATGATGGAGTTGATAATACCTTATGAGAAAGGCTATGAGGATGCAGTGGAATAGCAAGTGCCAAGAATTGGTGTACAACTGTAAAGATAATGGTTCCCTTCCAAGTCACTATGATAATGTCTATCAAAAATAGGACTGACTGAAGCAGAAAGAAGAGTTTGGAGAAGGTAACAGAAAGAGCCTCTTGTTGGTTATGTTTAGATGGGAGGAGATACAATTAAAGCCAGAATCTGCTTTGGTGTAACCAGACTTGAAAAATATCTATATGATAATTGTGATTTATGAGCTTAATGCAGCTGAAGTAATGATGGTTTTTTCAGGCAGAGATTTTGATTTATTAAAGCAGGCCTGACTCATCACTTTCAGGTAGAGGCCATGAATAAACAGAGCATGTGCACTGTGCACAAATAGGGAAAAAGGTGTTATTTAGGTCTTAGAAGAACACAATCCGTATATAACATAACTCAGATGTTAGCTACCCTTATCTGGCAAGTTTCATAAAAAGCTCACAGTATTTAATGGTGAGGGATTTTCTATAAGCCAGAAGCCTTCCGCAAGAAGAATGCCACATGAACTCCTCCAAACTAGGTATACATTCATCTGCATTCCCCACTGAAGAACTGGATGATTATTGTACTGCTCAAATGGCTTCTCTTTGACCTGGATATGCTTGTATTAATGATTACTAGCCAACCTGCGGCGTACCATACGCCGCATAATCAGGCCGGTTTTTTAATGATTTTTAAGCACAGGGAGAAAATTAACATTTGAAAAATCGGTATGTAATAAATCAGCAAGAAAAGCAACATTGTAACAATGCACGTAACGAACCAACACACAATCGTCCGTGACTGAAAACTGGCGGACCGCAATCGCTCCTTCTCTTGCCAGACGGAGGGATGGGGGTGCACGGCGCAGAGTGGGGAACGGGAGGAGAGAAGAAGGACATCCATTCAGCTCCCTCCGTCATGCTAGTCTGCTGAATTCTCGTTCAGTATGTGCCCACCTCCAATTCGTCACTTGAGTCGTTGGCTACTTTTCTAAATATAAACCACCAAGACACCCGACCACGGTAGTAGCGAGGTGGGAGGGGGGTGTGCACAAAGGGTAGGGACGCAACCAGTGGGAGCGTGCAAGTCGCACTTATTGAGAATTCCGCGGTTTGCAGCTTGAATGGGGTTCAACGGCTTACCCACGCCTCTCTGTGCTGGGTAGACACACGCTCAATCACATGCATAATTATTTATTGAATGCTAAACACTTCTGGAAAGACACGGTTGTCTAAAACGGGTTGGTGTGAGAATACAACAGTAAGTGAATGAAAAGATGGTACTCTGGAGAGAGCAAAATACAACACAATAGTGAACCCGCGGCATAACAAACGCCGCATAATTATTAATTGATGGTTGAACACTTCTGGAAAGACACAATTGTCTAAAAAGGGAGGGTTTGAGGATACAACAGAAAGTAAATTAAAAGATGGAACTCTGGAGAGAGCAACATATAATTGTCTGTGAGTGAAGAAGAGGCATGTTTGTCGCGGATGCGACATGTATGTATGTAGCATGTAAAACAGTTTGCTATGGTGCACGCGGTCGTGCGTCGTAACTGAAAACTCGTTTTTAAAGACTGCTTACTTCATTGTGTTTTAACCTCAGTTGTAAAGGATTGTTTAAGGATCCCATGGGATAGCCCTCGCAAACTGTTTTACACGCTGCATATGGCGACTCACCTCCGCGAGAAACATGCCTCTATGAACAGTCAAGGTGGCTCGGAGGTACATGAGGCCTCTACGACAGACGAATATAAATGACGCCGTTCTTTCTGTGTCTTTGCGCCCGAGTTGGTGTGCATGGCTCTGCGAGGTGTTGTCATATCCAATGGTCTTGGAGTTGGTGGGCGTGGCTCCTCCCTGCGTGCGCCATAGGTGTCTTACTTGTCAGCGGCTTAGTGAATCCAGGCCCCTTCCGGCGTGCTTTCCATGGTTGTCTTGCCTTAGTGAATTATATATATAGATATTACATTGTATATTGGGAGTGAGTGCTACATTTTAAATAGATACTAATCTCTTTTTGTATCATATTTCTGTTTGATTATTTCTGCCACGGTTATTGAAGGGGTATATGTACAGGTTCAAGTATGTCAAGCATTTCAATAAAGAACACCCTCCCAGGGAGCAAGCGCCCACTCCTGGAGATGTGTGATCATTTCTATTACTTCTTCAGCTGTCAGATTCATTCATGACACCAGTCACTCTTGCCTTTTAAAACCCCCCTGCTCATGGATGAATCCTCTCTCAAAGAGCGGTAATGAGGGTAAACTGGGCAATGAACTAATGTCACAAGAAATAGTCTATCAAAAACAACTAAGAAAACCTCTTAAAGCTGCCTCTCACCCTTCAAAATCACTGCTTTACTCTCTTAAGCTTTCATTTACCCACTTGTTTACATGGATCCTTGATCAAGGTTAAGACTTTGTTTTCCTGTAAAAAGATAATACAGGATATGACATCAGGGAGATGCGCTGTATTCAGTTCAATTCAATTCAGTTTATTTTTGTATAGCGCTCTTCACAGAGTACAGGCTCAGAGCGCTGTCACAAGTTAGTGACACAAAGGTAATGGTTACCACCTGGCATATCAAGCAACAGATCCATATACACACAGATGTCACTATACACATTTAAATAGTATTAACACAGATGTGTATACAGTGCACACATATTATGAGCCCAATGGCATTCTAATGTTCTCTGAACAGTCTGACCACAAGCTGGCACCACTGAGCCCTGGACACTAAACACAAATCACCCAAACACTATTTTGGGATAAAGTAAAAGATTGTGTATTACCCAGGGGCATGTTCACAGTCTTTTTAACTAACCCACAATGAACTTATCGCTAATAAAGCTCCTTCTACTCCTCCATGTGAGTTTTCACTCTCAGCCTCCTGTCTCTGATTCTGCTGGATGAAGCAGAGAGGCTACTTTTATTATTGAGTACTTTCGGTGTCAGAGCATCACATGCCAGAAGATGCTTCCTCATTATCTGAAAGTTCTCCAAATTAGGGGGGACCATTTTTCACAGCCCAGAAGTGCCCAGGCTGCCATGAGGGTTACCCTTCCATACTACAATACCCAGGTAGCCTTGCAGGAGTCCATACTGGGCTCCAGCCAGGAGAGCACTGCAGCCTTTTGTGCTGGTGGATGAATTGCACAAAAGGTCCACTTGTCCCTTGGCCATCCATTATTTGATCATCCTGACTGGGACAGAAACTGAGGACTATCCCGGCTGGGTTGTGTCTCCATTCTTGTACTCCATCCTTTCATCCATCATTCCTGACCCCAGTTGGGATGCCAGTCTATCCAATCCAGTGCTTACAACAGATAACAGTTAGCTGGGTCATTTGAATCGGCTTAAGCACTTTCAAAAGATGGGTGCAACCTACAGAAATAGAACCCTTAATTTACTGTATATGGTAAATCAAAAAATAACTTTACAGCAAATTCCAACATAGGAATATAATATGAGCTGGAAAACATTTAAAGCAGTCTCGAAACCCTAAGCAGAACATTTGCAAGAAACTAAAGAACATACATTCCTCAATCCATTCAGTCCAGTTCAGGGTCATGTGCAGAAAACAGTGCTCAAGGCAGGAGCCAGGTAAGCCAGATGAACAGCAGGTTTTACACACCCAATGACTTGGACACACACACTTCTCTGAGGATATGGGATGAAAACAAGAGTATCTGCAGGAAAAACCACATAGGCCCAGGCGATCTATGCAAACTTCACCTAGTTTCAAAAATGCTTTGTATACACTTGCTTTGGTTAGAGAAAGGGCAGCACGGTGGTGCAGTGGTAGCGCTGCTGCCTCGCAGTTAGGAGACCCGGGTTTGCTTCCCGTGTCCTCCCTATGTGGAGTTTGCATGTTCTCCCCGTGTCTGCGTGGGTTTCCTCCGGGCGCTCCGGTTTCCCCCGTGACCCTGTGTTTGGATTCAGCGGGTTGGAAAATGGATGGTTAGAGAAATCAATATACCGGTCTGTCAGAAACCGGGTTAATACAGGTAGACTTCCCCATGATTATCCCAACTACAGTATGTGGCCATGTAAACCTTTAACTGGTTTGCAGTTAAGTATTTCATATTCTGAATATGTCCATTACACTCTGTTAGTCTGCACATGTTTTGCTTCACACTCGCAGAATTGGGTAGAAAAGATACATTTTCTGAGGCAAATGCTTGGATGATCACTTTATTCCTTCATCCCATTGAAATAATCTCTCTCAATATCTCAGATATCGCTAAATTTAAGTTGAATGAATTGCATGTACAGTGCTAAGCTCAGCTGTACAATCTCATTACACACAGACTTCATGTTTGTTTCCGGATTCACAGCAGCCATTAATGATGTTGAAGCTTTATTTATTTATTTTATTTTTTTTGCATGTTATGACATTATAGAGAATTAGCCAAAAGAAAACTCTATAAGTGAAATCAGACATGAAAACAGGAGGTTTTAAGAAAACCGGTTTCTTACCCTTTCCTGGTTTTGTGTGTGCAGGATTTGATTCCAAGGTGAGGGATTCTTGGGGACCAGTGTTAAGCGCTGCACCACCATAACACCCATGAAAAGTACAACAGAGTTGAATTATAAATTAAAATTCAGATACTACTATGTACAGCTCTGCCTTTTTAGGAGAATAGTCTATTCTTGGTTTCCCAATTTACAGCAAAATAGTCCTAAAGGAAACAATCTCCGAAAAAAGGAATAAAGTCAGTAACTGGGCAGGCAGTGTAATGTAGTGGTTGGGGTACAGAATTTTACAACACAATTCTTGTTCTTCAAGCTTACATGCTAGTGCTCCAAGTTAAAAAAAAATAAACTAAAATAATCTACTCTATTTTTACATGGTGTTCACGAGTTATTCTCAATCGAAAAATTAACCAAGGAAACAACATGTCCATAAAGAGTGCCTTTATTAAAATGAGAAGGTTCCAAAATAGAGAAGAGCAGCATCCCATAGGTTGCCTCCCTTTTACCTTTTCTTACGGAGGGAACTCCATTATTCTCTTTCTTGTTCCCCAACTTGGTTTTAAGCTTTCACTACCGCTGATCAGTTGAGCCCTCTTTTACAATCCTCCTGACCCTACACTTATCAGGCTTTAACTAAGGTCACTCTAAGGTTCACAGTAGCTCAACATTTGTAACTGGATGACCAGATCTAGTGACCATTGGCGTACCTGCACACTAGTGCTGTCTATCTACCTGAAAGGGCTTGAAACAAAAGTAAACCCCCAGACTACCCACTCCTATAAAGGGACAGCATTTAATGGCTGCATTTGTTCTTTTCTGTGATTATGTGCCCTCTAGTGGTTAGGAGGTGTAGTCATTTCTCACATTCTCCTCCTGTTCATTTTCTGTTAGCATACTATGGTCAGGGACTCCACAGTGTTAGGACCCTGATATCATTTGTATGATTGACTAGTATGAGAAGCCCTATGAAGACCACCATTTTCTCTTTCTATTAATCACCTCGTGCACATCTATGCCACCTATTAAAAAAGAGTTAATGTTAATCCTCTGGTGTCAATTATTTTTGCCTGCATAACTCTTTTTAACTTGCGTGCCCCCTACTGTTCATATATTAAAAAGTATCCTGGTACTGTAAGTCACTTTAGGTACTACAAACCCATAACTTTTAAATCAGCATGATGACTTTTATGTAGTGGCCTTAACAAAGACGAGACCAGTGATTGGGATGTCTTCTCTCCTTCTCATTTAGACCAAGACGAATCAAGTGGTTGTTGGATGTAGGCCAGCACCGCTGCCACTCTGTCATGAGAAAGCAGATCTGTCTGTCAGCGTCTCATTAAAAGTCTCGACCATGTTGCCAAAGGAGAGCACTGCATGCATGCAAAGCAGTGCAAGTTGTTTGTGACCAGGGGTGATAAAACAATATTTAATTCAGCAGGGTGAAAGAATACAACAAATAATAAAATGCCCCACCCTTTAGCTCCAAGATTGCACCACAGTGATCCGCCCAAGGGCTTTTATCTAAAATGCTGCTCTGCTGTTGTGTGACTGAGAGAGGATGCCTTTGTTTGGCTACAAATACACGGTTATAGTACGCTGCACACAAAACCCCACGTTAGGAGAGTCTCTGCATTTCTAGATAAGGAGAAGCAATTGAAATGATGGCCAGTGCCAGGTTTTCAGCAGTGAAGATTTGAGGACACCAAGTAGAGAAGAGTACCTGAGATTATACAAAAGTAGCCAAATAAATAAAATGTCAAGACAATAATGAATCGTGATAGGGCGGATGGGACCATTGTAAAGCCCCACTAAGTGCATATTAAATGTAGATCAGTGAATTCTGAATACAGACCCCATCTGATAAAACAATCCTACACTATGTGTATTTAGCATCAGTCAGTGAACTGTGCTGATGATTAATGAGAGCACTTCTATAGTAAAGAACTTTCCATTCATTTTCCTAATAGAGCCTAACAGCCTTTAAAAATAAAAAGAGAAGGCTCAAGTTCCATTTTGTGTGTCTCTTTGGGAACAATTAGCATTTTCTCACAAAGAAAAAAACAATTCAGACTGGTAGCTCAGTCATGTAAGGTGCTTGGGCTGGTTTACCCCATTCATAAACTCTTGCAGATAGAATTACTAGGAGAGGGATATGGAGGGCTAGTGTTGAATGTGTTGCCATCATTGCATCCATCCAAATGTCACGTTGTGATGTCCTTGCTGGCTTTGTAAGAGTGAATGCACTTGAAATGCGGCTGTCCATTTCTAATTGACAGGTTAATAAAAGAAAGATCACTGTCATTTCTACTTGGTTTGCACTGAAGCTCAATTTCTTAATGACTCCTTTTCCTCCTTCTGGCTTCTTTTTTTGACTTTGGTGTTTGCCTAATTCTAGTGAATAATTTGACTGACTGTGATTTCAACCCTTTTTTGATGGATTCCTTTTATAACCTAATAAATTCAGTTTAGGGTCATCATTCATAATTGATTATTAATAATGAAAAATGAAGGAGGATGGAAGTGGGATTCAGCAGCAAGACTCATCATCCTTCATATTTACTCCTTTAATGCTACATTCACACTACTATGTCTTTTTTTAAAAAATAACACATTCTCATTTTCACATCATTTATGAAACTAACTTCTCCCACAATAAAAAGACTGAAAACCCATATAAAGTGGCCATTCACCTACTCTGGGCAAGCACAGATCAGTAGAAATGGAAAGAGGAAGTGTTTGCCACGCTAGACATTCATTTGCAGCTTGCATTACCACAGCTGCAAATGTGCAGAAATGAAAACAAAAAAAATATATATATTATTTTATTTGGACTAACAATGAAGTGGAATGGTCATTTAGAGTAATGCATGAGTATAAGTTCAGCAAAATGGCGGAGAAACTGCAATGAGCAAGAACAATCAGGGAATGGTCATGTCATAAGCATGAACCAATCAGAGCTCGAATAGAGTCTATGTTTTCAAAGCTCTCTGTTTTCATGAATCCACGTTTCAACATTGAATCTTCAGTTTCTCAGATATAAAGCTCTGGAGAACATTTTCGGGGTTTAAAAATGCTGAGGTATTGTAGATAAAAACTGAAAATGGAGAATAATGTCTGCATTTTTACACGAAAATGCAGTAGTGTGGACGTAGCCTAATTGCCATATGATAAGGTGGTGGCCTCAGGCTGCCGAGGGGGGGTTCAAAAGGAAGTTCCGTAGTCCACTCCTGACCCTGGAAGCAATTTTCAAGTTCTCCTAGATGCAGCTCCCAGGCTGGACCCATAAGACCCTACTGGGCATGGAGTTGGAAGAGTGTGAAAAGGCAAGAGTCAGACTGGTAGGAGGAATAAAAGCCAGAGGAAATAAAGAAGGCAGAAAGAGAGGGAAGACAAAAAGACACTATTCAGGTAAGCAAGTGGGCCTACCACCTTACCACAAAAATAGGTCCTGAACACAGTTTAGGCACAACTAGAAAAGCCTCTGGTTGGTTGTATTATCATTTATTGTACATCCCCAGTAATCCGTACGATTCTGTATTATTATTTTTGCTATACCACTTTCTTTTGTGTATTGTCCATCCATTAGCTTACAATCAAGTAAATCCCATGGACGCATTCAAATAAAACCAAAAGCTTTTTCCGCCAAACAAGTTTGCATGTGTACAACCTGCTATTACTATCCCACTTCAACTCAAAAACTTTGTCACTTTGCTCTACTTGCTCAATACAAATCATTGTGCAAGCCTGTTGTGGCATCATAAACAGTTCATGCTTCTCATTTGAATTCAGTTTTCTTTTCTGCCTGTTCACTTGGCACAAGGTTACAGGAGGACTGGCAACAACAGGCCTACATAAATATTTGTTAGTGTGATTCACTGGTGCCCAGCCTCCAAAAGACTCTTGTCCAATTCTACCCTTGATTTATGACCTTGCATTAATTGTAAATTGAGGCCAATCGTGCACAGCTCAAGAAAAAAAAATAAAAGGGCACATAATCTGCAAATAAGGCCTTGTGAGCATGCCAGCTCAGACAGGAACAGCTGGCATATGCTGTGGTAATGTGTGTTCAAACCTGCCCAGATTGTCCAGTGTCATGGACCGGGCACACATTCACCTTCTGGAGACTCCTGGCTCTCAGACCAATGCAGCTCCAGGTATATGGCAGCTTAATGTGACTCCGTGGCATAGCAAAGCAGCTGGATGTTTCATTAGCCGTCTGCTACAAAAATGCAGATAAACAGCTTTGAGAACTGCAACATGTTCAGGGATCAAAATAGGGTACTGTTCGCTTGGTGTATAGTGTTAGCCAGGCTTGTGTTAGTTCATTTAAAGGCTGTGATACATGCACACGTGAGTCTTCCGCATATCATGGAATATGGCTGCCTTATGTGCTAGAACATTAGAAAAATGGCGATGAGAACCAGCCATTCGGTACAACAAAGCTTACATTAGTCCTATCCACTTATTTTTTTTCTAATATCAAGTCAAGTTATGAAAGTCCCTAAAGTCCTACTGTCTATCATACTACTTGGTAAATTAAGGTTCTTTATGTGAAGAAAAACTTCCTATAATGTTTGTGTGAAATTTACTCCTAACAAGCTTCCAATTGTGTCCCCGTGTTTAAAGTAACAGTCTTGATCTACTGTACTAATTCCCTTCATAACTTTAAACACCACAACCATATCACCTCCTTTTGTTTAAACTGAAAAGGCTCAGCTCTTTTAATTTGTCCCCATAATTTTAGCCCTACGGTCCTGTTTATCAGACTTGCTTTTCTTCTCTGGGGTTTTCCTAGCTCTGTATTTTAAAAAAAATTAAAGCAAACATGTTAACTAAAAATTTTGTTTATTATTATCTACTAGGTGCATGTGGTCTTCAGGGGCAAAAATAACCCAACAGTTCCCTAGCAGTCCTCTTATATAATACGCTACCGTGGCTGTCCATTTGTTTCGCTAAGTTAAATCACCTGTAGCTTGCAAACAGTTTGAACTATTGACCTGAAATTTGGTACACATTTACTACGTGATCTCTACTATCCGCTTTCGGGGTGATGATTTACCTCCAAGGTTATTCCTCCATTTATTTCTATTTTATTTTATTGTAGAATCAAATCTCAGTAACGGCCAGCAGGGCAACCGTACGGCACATGCATAAAGGCGCTGTTCTCATCCCTACCACCTTTGCCGTCACTTCCCCTACCTCTTCATATATTAAATCAAATTTGGTACACATATACATTTTGGTACACATATACTATGCAACCTCTACTGTCTGCTTTCAGGATGATGACTTTTATTACTATTTTCATTTTTATTTTATTTTATTGTATAATCAACTCTCAGCAGTTGGCACCAAGACGGTCATGTGGCACATGTGTATGGCTCCGTTCTCATCCCTACCACCTTTGCCATCACTCTCCCTACTGCTTCATATCTTAAATCATTCTTGAGGCAGATTGAAGACTTAAGTGCCAGCTTAAGTGAAAAACTAAGGAAGTAATTAATTGCAACACAAACACTGACTTAAGAAAATATTGGTGATACCATAGCTTAGCCGTATCACTGGTATATGAGTCCTATTAATCTTTCTCTAGAGAAAACACCTCCAGATAGACAATATTTTCAGTGAAAACTTCAAGCTTTGGCCTCCATTGCTGAGGTGTCTCACTTGCACGTTATTGATCGATGGCGATTGCTTCATCTCACAGTTGTGTCTCTTCATCTGCATCATTAGCACAGATGTTGCACAACGGAGTTTGCTGCACACAGGTCTTTTGTAGTGAGAATTGAGGTGCATTTAAGTGCCTAAAAAATATAAAAGTGCATGCATGTTCTATCTGGTGGCTATGGTTGAGCGTGAGCAGAGCAGACTACTCCATACACACCCACACGGGTCTTTCATTTATATATGTCTAATTTGTAAGTACTCCTGATTTACTTAAGTTTGGGTTTAGTGAAATACTAAGAAATACCAAGTGCCAGCTTTGTGTGCTCTTATTGGTTAGCTTCAGCAGTCGAGCGCTGGCAAAAATAGTCAGTGGAGTGCACTCATTTCATAATATTCTCACATGATATCTATCCAGTCCTTTGTTGGAACCTTCTGCATCTAACTAAAGAACTAAGGGAAGAGCTGAAATAAACCCTGAAAGAGAAGATGGTCTATAGCACCAACTAATAAATGTTCATTAGCAAAACTGCCTGTTTTAGGAATATCACAAGCTCTGTTGATGAAAATACATAATATTCACAAGATGATAACCATACTCAGATATCTAGAAGTGTTAAGTGTTCTGATCAGTATGTGGTGAGTGGCTGGGGGTGGTACTCAGCTGGGACACCCAGAAGGACTGGGGGAGGGCTTACTCCTCCTCCAGACCACGAGGGGGCGACCCTGAGAACAAAGCTTAGAAGCTCAACACTATAGGGGCCTGAGGAGCCCTGGCCCTCAGCACTTCTGCCACACCCAGAAGTGCTGGGGGGAAGAAGACCAGGGACACCCAGAGTGCTTCCAGGTGCACGGAGGGCACTTCCGCCACACCTGGGAGGGCCATCGGAAGGTTATTGGGAGGCACCTGGAGTTCGTTCGGGTGAGGATAAAAGGGGCCACCTCCCTCCATTCAATGGCTGGAGTCGGCAATGTAGCTGGACAGAGTCTTGGAAGAGAGGAGTGGAGGCGATCAGAAGAAGGAAGAGGCATTGTTGAGGGCCTGGACTTTGGGGGAGTTTTGGGGTTGTGTGGCACTTTGTAAATATGGAGTTCGTGAATAAATGTGTGTTGGGTGAACTAACGATGTCTGCCTGTCTGTGTCCGGGCCAGTGTCCACAACTATAAACAACTGCATATATGAGCCACCAATCCCCTCAAAAATGACAAGATTGTCTGTTTAATTTTTGATTTCATTAAATCAAAATTAAATCAAAGTGAAAAAATGTTGCAAGGCGTTGCTAAGCAGGATTCCAAGTACTCCTTTCCTTTAAGGTGCATATTCATTTACCTTACTAGCGTGAATTTCTAGATTTACCAAACACAAAATAAAAAATCAGAAAAATCAGAGTAATTGTGCAATATCATCCATTTTTCACACTCACAAATCCCTACACCTCAATTGACACCCTGAAACTCCGAAATGGAGCCCTCAAAATGAACGTCTCCCTCCTCTTCTGTGTATGACGATAGACTTTATTATTCTCTGAGGAGAAATTGCTTTTTTGCATTTTCATTGGGGGTCAAAGTGGAGGGCAGCCATTGTATATATGTCCTTTCAACAACATTTAGGTTAGGTGCCTACTGGAGTAGTATTCCTTCTAGCAGCAATGGGATTTGAGAGAGCATCCTCCCAGATACCAGTGGAAAAGCTTTGCCACACAGCCACCACTCTGCCCATGTGTGCTGCTAATCAACTTAGTTTTGTTTAAACTGTACATGCATTGTACCAGATCTTGAATTTCATTCTAGATTTAATTTTTTAAAATGTTTGATGTGTTCTGACATTGATAAATCTTTAATTTAAACGATGAACTCTAACCCTACCCCTAACCCTAAGCCTAATCCTGTGGCTCTACAGTATTAAGGCTCAAATTTATTAAGAAAACATACCGGCTCCTTGCTTTAGAACATCTACATTCTATCAGATTGAGTCCTAAATATCAATACCCTGAAGAAGGTCAACTCTCATTTTGTTTTGTTTTTTTGTGTTTTTTGAAGTGACATTTTTTAGTGTTTGGGCACAAGCTTGGCACTTATTTAGAGCCCAGAAACTCCCCAATCCTTGCTCTTATCATTAAGATTTCAATTAAGACCTGAAAGCAAAATCTTACTGAGTAACAACGAAGACAAAGTGTGTCCAGCAATTTATGATAGATGCCCTGATCCCAGAATTTTAGCACAGAAGGTAAATTTTTTATTTCAATAATGCATTACAAACAAGAAAGAAGAAAATCAGATCCTTAAGGAAAGGATGGGTGTGCCATCACAGCTCCAGTTTCAGTGATGCCAACCGTCTTGCTGGCAGGCTACTTCTGAAGCAGTTCCCAAACCTTAAGGTATTGGAGCTTCCTCTAGAGCTCATTATTTACACACCTGTCCTATTGTAATGAATACAATGAGCAGAGCTGCAAACCCATGGGGAGGCAGCACAGCTGTGAGGGGAGAGCTTTACTTTATTTGTCTATATCACCTCTTGCAACTTGCCAGCACATGTGGACTAAAAAGCGCCAGATGGCTTCTCATGCAGATGGAGTGAACAAAAAAGGTGTTGTCTGTGTGCTCCTCCTAATGATTCAAGCAACTTTAATTTTGTATAGCACCTTTCTATAGTTCATACCATTGCAAGGTGCTTTTCAAATATGGACATACAGTATAGACTAAATGGCCACTGTATAGACACATCAGTCTAATTTCAGGTAGGACAGGGTGAATTCTTGATTGATTCAATAAGGCTCTGGAAACCTTCCTTAGGGATTTTGGTCAATGCTTGTTCAATAGTATTACACAAATCATGTTTTTAAAACACATCCCAAAAGTGATCTGTAGGACTGAAATGGCAGATAATGTGTCAACCATTGAAGTGAGCTAAAGCCTCTGTGGTGTTTGAGCTTGAAAAGGTAGTGTGAAATGTTGAAAATGAATAGACTGGGTTCATAAAGGACAACAACAGTACTTTGGTACACTGTGGCATTCAAATGGTGCTAGCTGGCATTAAAAAGCCTAATGTAGGCAAGAAAACATTATACTCCATTGCATTCACATAACGCATAACATATCCATTGATTCATACTGCTTATGTCAAATTCTGACCATGCTACCTGCATGTTGCAGCAAAAATTAAGAATAGTTAAACCAGATCAAATTTTTCCTATCTTTAATTGTCCCATTTTGCTGATCAAGTGCGTTTGTCTTCCTGTTCTTAGCTGATAGAAGTGGAAATCAGCATAAACTTCTACAGTGTGGAAGATATGGAGCCCCAGACCCTGAACACAACTGACGTAGACATGGTTACAGCTCCAAATATATTGTTTTTTCTATCTGGTACCTTTTACAGGCCCTTCTAGAATCATCTATATAGCACACCACAACAATAAAGATCTTCCTCCTTCTCCATTCTACTTCTCTTTCTCCAAGCAAGTGTTGGCCTATACCTCCTGACTGACTCACTGGGCAAGGTGGAGTGGCTCCTTTTATATTAGACCTGGGAGTACTTCCTGTACTAAGACATGGTCAGATGGAAATACTAAAAAATAAGGATGATATATCCTTGTAGAGCCCTCTGAGGGCACCCACAACTCTAAAAGGGTAGCATTCTAGAATTCCAATTCCCAGCACGCCCTGTGGGTATCCTGCAGGATACTGAAGTCCAGGAATGCTGCCACCTAGAGGATATAGGATTTAAATATTGTTGTCTCCCCTGGTATTTCCGTTATACTGACTTTCTAGCTGGACAAAAGTTTCTGTTCTATCAGGCTGGAAAGCCTGTCCATCCATTTTCCATTATTATGTCATTCCGGTTACGCAAGGACTCATCTTTCATCTCCTTCGGGACGACTGTCCATCCAACATGGTACTCACAATGATTATACCCCATTTGCTTCAAGGTCTGATGTGTTGTGCATTCAGAGATATCCTTCTACACACCACTATTCTTAAGAGCTGCAATTTGTGGTCTATCCGTTAGCCATCCTCTCTTGACTTCTCTCATTACTAAGTTGTTTTTCCACATAGAACTATCATTCTCTAGATTATTTTCTTCTTGGGGGACCACCTACAAAACATGTGGAACAGATGCAGATCCATAAAACATAAATAATATTGTAAATCATAAACAAAATAAATAGTAACACATACAAAGAAATCAAAAATGGACGACAAAGACACAAAACAAGCATTTGAACCCCATCCTATTGAAAAACCCTGGCTGAGACATAAAATACCTATCAGTTAATCTGTTTTGTATTAGGAGTCTTTTTGAAAGTTTTATTATTATTAGTTGTTCTCTGTCTGGTTACTATATTTTATTTGTATATCGGGACTTGGTTGCTTTAGATTGCCATTTAGGTAAATCCTTTTTTTTTGCTCTTTTGAGACTTTTACTCTGCTTTTACTCTTTTGTTAAATAAATTTGTTATACAAATGTTTGCTGCCATCCTGTTTACAGGCCAGAGGTTTGTGGTTATCCACTCCGTTGCAGGTTACTTTGATTTATTTTGGGTCATTTGCTTATATTTTGAATTGTTATGCGAGTTTTTTCCCTACTTTGGGTAAGTGGTCATCTTGAGCAAGCTGGACTAGATGTGTCTGTTCTGGGTCAGCTAATGAAGATACTGGTCTGCCTTTTATGGGACTTTTAGGAGGCCTCACAGAATTTTTGTCATGTTTGTGATAATTTTTGATGCATGACTGTGATATATTTATACATTAGAAGATGTATGGTTTTACTTATTTGCTTAATCTGTAAGTATCTACTTGTCAAGGACAATGCACATCTACAAATTAACACATATGTTTTCACGTTTAAATACTACAGATACTTGGAGATGCTGGAAGTAATCCTTACTTTCTCTAATGCACAGTCTGTTGAGCTAACCAGGCTTACATTTCATTGTCCATTGTTCATGTATAATAGTGTATGTGATGAATAAAATGAATCTTAGTGGTTTATTTTCTCCACAATATGTGCTTCCTAGAGTTTTTGTTTTCCTTTCCTCCCTGGCCATTTGGCTATGGCAATGGTACATTGTCAGATTGAACTAAAATCTTTACCACTATAAGCATACTACAATAACTATAGCTGTTTTTTTCTTTCTATTGTTATTTGCAAATCAGTTCAAACTACATGTCTTTATGTAAGTGTGCTATAATGTAAAATAAACTAGGGTGGGTGCTTGCCCCCTGCTCGCCAACACCCCTGGCCTGCACTATGGCCCAGCCACTTAGCGTCTCTGCCGCTCGTGTTGTGAACGCAACCCAAGGAGACGCAGTCGCTCCTCCAAAACCCCCTCTTAAACTGTGATACAATGGGAAACCAATGCAGGTTTTTTTACCTCCTCTTTGCTTGATCAGCTGCCAGCTTGCTGCTGCTACCGCACTGCGTGATCTGCATCTTGCAGCGCTTCAAACATTTAAAAGCCGGTACAGCAGCTGTCTTTGTCATCTCCTCTTTGTTTTTTATTTCCGGCCCCGGGCATGGTTAAATCTATTGGCACAAAGTCTAGTCTCATGGGACATGAGTTCTTGATATTTTAGTTTATAATTTAAAAATGGAATAAGAATCTGAAAAGCTAACTACATCACATCAAAGTTCGATAAATTCTGAAAAGAATGATACCAAACATATATATGTGGGTTTTAAAATACCCCCGATTTAAAGCGTAACAAAAAACGTGACATAAAATCGTTGCACTTTTAGGCTTAGGATTTTATATATATAGAGTAGATATAAATAAGCTTTTATTATTATTAATATATAGCAACACCTATATATTCATGTATTTGTTTGTTTAATTGCCTAATGTATTCATGTATCAGTTAATTAAATTAGCATATTTCTGTTTGACTTTTATTCCTCACTCCATTCATGTCAGGACTCAATTATTTCAATTTGTATTGAGGGATGACAACTTAATCCAGCAGCAGCCACTTTCAATGTAAGAGCCTGGTGTGGAGGAGGCACCAATTCTAGGCAAAACAAAGCACACAATGCACAACATGGATGAAGAGCCAACAACAGTGATCTCAGTGCAAAAGAAGTAGTTCCATCATCCTCTCTGGCCCAAAGCTTCGATGTAACTTCAAGAGAATAACAAAAGCAATTGTACATATTAACAATGTAACTCAAAGAAATCTTCTTTCAGATCTGAACTGTGTACCACCCAGCTAGTTTCAAGCCGTGCATGAAAGAGCACAGCAGTTCAGCCTCCCGCCAGGTACTGTGACTGCTAAGTGAGCTAATTATTTTATTAAAAAGTCAAAAGGGCAATACATGGGCACAAGGTCAAGTTATCTATGAAGCTAGTAATCTGTACATGTGTACCCCTCATCTGCCACTCTAAACCGTGTGAGCTGTGTTTCTCTATCAAATGGAGTTGCTTGTCAAAGGTTTTTGTACCTGACTTAGAGGTCTGATTTGTGTGGCTTGCATGGTGTTAACTAAACCTTTGTTGTTATATTCACAGATGATGGCGCCAGAGGGATGTTGCCTGATGATTAACACAAGTAACACTTTCCCAGTACTCTGTATATGTGAAAATGATTAGTCTATACAGAATATCATACAAACCTATACAATGAGCCTGAAATTCATCCTTTGAACATATCAAAAATGTCCCCAGGAGTATTCACAGCTCAGGCCCATTTTTTTTTCTGGAGACCCATGACATGACAGCATGCAGTGTTGTGTAGCTCACCTTCATTTCCCTCCTGAAAAGACTGGCAATAATATCAAAATATCAGCTCATATTTCTGCTTCATTCTCAACTCCCAAATCGCTACGCTGAGGCTAGATGGCTATGGCGCTTTTTGCAGACATGTGTTTTTTAACAAGGAAGTGATTGTTCAAATCTTCAGTTATTATAGTGGAAGCCTTAAATTAACCCCAAGTGCTGACTATGAGGAGTCATAAAAGTTATAGCACTGGGCTCTGGAAGCCCATCAAACATTAAAGAACAGAGGACAGTATTAGGCCCACAAACTGCAAATGACTTGCCTTCCTTTTCTACCAAATGAGCCAAACACATTACCAGGAATTGCATTTTTGTATAAATTTTAGGTAAATAGGCAATGGCCAAACATTTTAGTTTTACTTCAAAAGCTTTTAGTGACCCCCCCACCACCCCCAATGAACATCATCACAAATTCAGGCACATCTGATGCAAAGCGCTCTCCATGGTGCGGCTTGTGTTTTTAATGACTCCTCCTGTAAACAGCAGTGGCTCTCTGCTAGTGTAGCTCTAAAACGTTTTACGCGTCAGCTGAGAGATATCTGTTAGGCTTGTCACTTAAGTAAGGAGCATTACAGAGAGGTACAAGAATAAATGATAGTGAGAAATATAACATAAGGGTGAAAAAATGGCTTGAGAAAAGTGCTAAGCCTCTCAGCCTTGCATTTTGTAAAGAAACAGTAATGCCAGCATTACGATCATCCATCCGACTTTAAAGCCCACACTTTCAATATCTGGACTAGGAAACAAGTTCAGGGGCCTGTAGCTGTGAGAAAGTAGAACTGACCACTAGGCCACATCATGTCACATTCCTATAATCCTAGTAAATTTATTCTTTATAAAGGCAATGTTCCCGGAGACTGGGACTAAATCTCACTCCAATCACCATCTAGGTGGAGGCTGCACATTTTCCACATGTCCCCTTGATTTTTTATATCAGGTTTGTCTCCAACATCACAAAATATTTTGTCTACCCAACCATATAACCTGCTTTTCTACTGAGAATCTTCAAGGAAAAAATTAACGCCTGAACGTAAAATATGCAAATGGACCAGAGACCATGAACCTGTGGAATGGGATTATTGCAGCAAACTAAATCATCAAAAATTATATCAACAAAAGGATGTTCTAAAAATGCCAAGATTTAGCCATCCAAAATAATTATTCATTTTATGGTAATCACTTTTCAAACATTCGGAAACACAATGAGTGCTAGCATCTCGTAAGCACCATAAGTCTTCATTTCTTAACAGTACAAGTGACCGTTTCGAAGAGAGACAAATAGCAAGTTTAACTTGATCTGTCAGAGCCTCATCCTTTCCTTCATATCAGTCTAAGTGTGAACTTTGCATGATACTACCAACAGATAAGAATCAGTCTTTTTGTTTTTTTTAAGTCTAAACACCAAAACGAGTTGATGAAGCACTGACAACCAGTGAATAATGTTGTGCCGAAGAATGTTAATTATTATCATTCTTATTATTCCTAACAGATAAAGTATATGAAAAGCCTCATTAAAATATACCAAACTAAAACGAGCGCAAGTCCTACTAGCAATATGCAAGTGCAAAAGAAGTGACTCCTTAATGTGTCTGTATAATTAGGAAACTCAGCCACACAACATAATTATTTCTCATTAGCATTAATTTTGCGTGGTTATTGCTGCTTAGAGTGGGATTTTATAAATTGGTAAGGGATTTTGAAATGAAATTCATGTTTGTGTGTGTGCTGTTACGGGGAAATATTTGCACCAACTAATTGGCTCAATTTTAATTAATGAGGATTACAAGGTAATGTCAGATATAGTGGTAAAAATACATATGGCTGTAAAGCAGTAATGATGTCTTTCTGGTTCATTCACCTGAATTGAGAAGTAAGGACACAATAGCACTTCAGTATCGGACATCATCCAACCATATGAGACCTTAAATCCTGCATACAACCAGGCAGACATGCCCAGTTTTTTCCTCATGTTGAGTCTTTGGTGTAAAAACGGCAAGAGTGAGAGCTTTAACGGTGTTATTTGTAAGAGGAATTATTGAAGAGAGCTGGATAGCCAAAGGAAATAAAAAACTAAACAGCGAAAAAAAAGGCCGGTGCCTTGTATAAAGGAGAAACTCATGAGATGAGAAAAAAAATCAGGCAAAAGAGGATCGAGGACAAGGCAAGAGTCAAGTCTGGTCTGGGCTACAATGCACAGGTCTGATGCTGGTAGACAATAAAGCTCTAGCAAATCAAGTCCTGGTCAGCTGCTTCCTGGGCAATCTGATAATGCCATGGAAAGATGAACTCCATCCTGTGCATGGCCCACAACTGGACTGGACAGACCGTGCCAGAAGAGTGCCGTTTAAAGAATGACCTGTCCAGAAGTGCAAAGTCTGCCATGTTTATAAAAGTTGAAAATGGCCATTGTTGTCTCATGTACAAAGTACAGTGAAACTCTTATCAGCACGCACTAATCAGCATGCAACACATTGTCACTCTCTGTTGCCATGATTAGTGAGTCTAGTGACCTTACCTCAAAACTTCTGTCTTCCTTGCATGAAAATCTCAGAACACATTTATAATATATATGCGTATAATAACTTTCACTTTAGGACAGTTTTTTAGTAAAGGCTTCAGATTATCATTTTAAAAAAGAATTTTTGCATTTTGTTTTAACATTTTGGCTAAATTAAACTTCTAGCTGGTTATAGTGGGAGATCAGACAGCCTCAACTTCTCTCTAGTATGACAGGCTTTATTGAGAATCATGCACAATACACTAGAGAACAGTAAATTTCCCACCTTTTTCTACATAGTATACTTCCAAGATAAAAACAAAAAATGGTCAAATTAATGATGGGTTGGAAGATGAAATGTAGTCAGAAATGCCAAAATTAGTAAATCTATCTCTTGTCAAAACCAGAGTGTATACTGAAGACATATTCAGAAAACAATTGCTAAACGCTAATCATAAGGGGATATTATACCTAATTCGTTTGGAGCATTTTTTTTATAACTCTGCAGCCATTTCCCCCATAATTCAGTTCCTTTAGGTAGATGTAAAATATGCCAATCACACTATGGTGAAGACCAAAACAACCATAAAATTGGAAAGAATGGTCCCTGTGGGGTACCAAGCAAAACCTGGAGCGGTTTGCGCAAGGGATGAATATGATGTGACACAGGACTGGTCAAACTACAGGCAGTAATGTGCATTCTGGGAAATATTTGTGTGAGCTGTGGTTGCCATGCTACACTATTTCTGCCACGAATGAGGCAATCTCAGCTTAAAAATAGAGAGAAGTGCACAAATTCACAGAAAACAACTTGCATGATTCAGCCTTACAGCCTTCTTATCTCTCTCATGATTGGTTGGAAGTTGACCAAATAAACAGAATTCTAATTTACTTGTGATCATGTCAATCAAACCATAGGCTGAAGTGGTGAGAAATGAATGCCCTGTGCGATCGACAATCAAATGTTGAATTCTTACACCACAAGAATGATGGGTGCAGTCAATGCGACTGCTCTTCTGGCACTGTGTGAACATTGGAGGCACATTAACTTGAACACTATATAATAAATGCTAATCAAACAGTTGAAAGTATAAAGACAGTAAAGATGATAATGCAAACCAAATTACATTTTCATAGTAGGCTACCTAAGCACAAATATGCATCAACATACAGTGACATTAAACTCAACTGCTGCTCCACTGTCCAAATGACATTGGAGCAACCACGTCACTGTATGACCTCAGCAGAGCTTGCCATCTTCTGTAAAGCTTCCAAGATGAAACATTTCCTTTCTGTAGCATGTGAAGTAGTAGATCATTTTTTGTCTTCTTCTGGTAATCAGATTGTGCTTGGTAACTGTCCACACAGTTAATGCTAATGCAGTGGTGCACAAATATAGTTCTTGTCAACCCTCCACAATATTTCCTCCCAACAAAAAAAACGATGTCCAAAGGGTGTTTATTGTTAATTCTGGTTCACTCAAAAGTTTGCTGTGTGAAACTCAACTGTACTACCTGAAGACCGTAGCAAAGAAATTAATTATCTCCTGATTTAGCACAACACAAATGGACTTTCATTGTGAAAATGAGTATTAACAGACCAAACACTTTAGAATGTATCAACGAACATGGAGAAAAAGTAATCTGGGAATCCTCTATCAAAGACATCACTCAGTGTAACCTCCAGGATACATTGTCTAGCAAACTCTGGCAGCATCCCTCACCAGGAGTGTCAAAATGGCAGCTATTCATAACCAAAATAAAATGGTGTCATGGTAATTTCAGGTAATGCTAAATAATTTCTGCAATATTATAAAAACAATAACGGAACACTCCACGATAACGTGCAGTGAATACAGTTGACTTCATCATTCATAGTTTTCATACTCTTTCTCTGTACGCTTAGCATTTGTTTGCTCAGAGGTTGATGCATTTGCTGCTTCCTGAGCAGCTCTTCTTTTCATCACCCTAGCGGCCTGCTAATTCTTTTCTTTCATCGGAATCTTTTCGTGTTAAAACTGATTAAGTCAGTTTTTGTGTTGCAATTACTTTGTAGGTTTTTCTTAATTTTTCACTTGAGTTGGCACTTAAGTCTTCAATCTGCCTCAAGAATGATTTAAGATATGAAGAGGTAGGGGGAGTAATGGCAAAGGTGGTAGGGATGAGAACGGCGCCATATGCATGTGCCACACGACCGCCGTGGTGCGCCCTGCCAATAGTTGATTACACAATAAAATAAAATAAAAATGAAAATAGTAATAAAAATCATCATCCCGAAAGCGGACAGTAGAGGTCGCATAGTATATGTGTACCAAATTTCAGGTCGTTTGCGAGCTACAGGTGATTTAAAATCCTGGACTGACAAACAGACAGCCATTATAGCGTATTATATAAGAAGATAATTCATAGTAAAAGTAAACAAATATTTGGAAACCTCATGTTCAAAAAACAGTTTGTAACCCTAGGAAAAATAAACGACAAAATAAATGTTATCATAAGACATTTCCCATGATGCTCCTGTTAGTGGCTAATGCCGTACAGCAGTAATTCAACCCCAGACACATGAAAAGAGCAGCAAGGTAACTTTGTGAGAGGCACTTCACTCGAGCATTGGGGTTAAGTGCCTTTGCAAAAGCTTCTAGACAAGCTCCTCCAATTGAAGCACACAGGGATTAAGAGGTGACATGATTGAAGTGTTTAAAATTATGAATTGAATTAGTACTGCGGATCGAGACTGTTACTTTAAAATGAGTTCAAGAAGAACACAAGGACACAGTTGGTAAATTTTGCATCAACAATAGGAAGTTTCTCTTTATACAGAGAGTTACCGAAACGTGGAATAAGTTACTAAGTAGTGTGGTGGACAGTAGGACTTCAGAGTCCTTCAAAACTTCACCTGAAGTTGTATTGGAGAAATTAGGTGGATAGACTTGGTAAGCTTTGCTGGGCTGGATGGCCTGTTCTTATCAAAAGTTTTTGTAATGTTCTAATATATTGAAGATTTTTGTGATTTTAGAATCTTGTGTCCCCTTTTTAGATAGGTTTGCTTTTTCTTCTTCTAAAATCTTCCTGACCTTACAACTGTTTTCGTACTGCATTTTGTTGCTGTTGCCTCCTGTCTGCCCCTTTATGACTTTCTTCTGTATTTTGATGCTTCCATTTCATTGGCATAACATTAAAACATACCTTACTTTTTACCTGCTTACCACAGCTTCTAACTTTCCAGTCTGCCCTGGTCTGCACCCCAATCTAAGTTCACGCTTCACAAAGCAGCACATCACATTACATTCCTGTGCTGTGTGCGCTCCTGCCTGCGTGGGCACGGCTGATCCAGAGGTGCCGACCCATGATGCCACACACACATGCCATAGAGTCTCTTCTACAAAGGGGGTGGTGCATCAGCAGGGTTCAAGAAGAGACCACTTAATTGAAATGGTATTAGCCTCTCAACACATGGCGGCTCATTCCAGGTAGGCTAGACCTTACTGTGGCTGTTTTTTTGTGAAGTTCTTGTGTAATTGTTTGATCATTTCTAATTATTTGTAATGACGGCTTAGTGGGGGAGGCTGCCTTTGATGGTTTAATTAGCCTGCAAATACCCTCATGTCTAATACTTAGCGTTGAGATGCTCTTTACACAAGCAACTAAACAGCTGCTGCTTACTTCTTTTAATCAGCATTGACTCTTTTCTAAAGCTTTCTTCTTTTCAACATGGCCTCCTTCTCCCGATGCATTCATAAAAAGTCAAAAGCAAGCTAAAGCTAATCTACCTTTAAAGTGTAGCTGGAATATAAAAAGAGCAAAAACATCCCAGACATACTAATACTTATATCCACTTGGCTGGACCTGACCTGGACAGCCCAACCCGCGGCCCTAACACCAAACATTCACACTTTCTAATTACTGAACATTATCATAGCTTAGATTGCAAAATGACTTTTGAAAGCACTAATTCAAATAAATTCCACTCAGAAATTGCAGGTCCAATAGATCTAACTAAAGTCACAATAGTTAGCTTCTACTGTATATAGCTCCTTTAGTCATGCTCTTCAATTATTTTTAAGCAAATGGTGTGTGTGTGAGCGATGGGATGCTACCAAACAGGTCTAGGAGACTGGATTTGAAGTTTGATTTAATGTCCAATTTCTCTCTGCATGCAGCTTGCATGTTCTTCCCATGTATCTGAGGGTTTGCAAGCAGATAATCCAACTTCTACCTCAAAATTCCAAAATATATGCACGTTAAGTCAAATGGCATCTCTCAATGGGCCGAATGAGAATGTGCCTTTTAATGGACTGGCACCCCATCCAGGGCTGGGCCTTGCCTTGCAATGGACTTTACCACCAACCTCCTTGGTAACATTGAATCGGACAAACTGTGTGGAAATAATGGATGGATGTGATGTAGGCACTTGGTCAGGGTTATCTGCTCAACTACATTTAAAAATTCGAGGCACATCAGCTGAAGTTCAACCACAAATAATGCAATATAAATATTGTACTTGGTATCCTGCTCAAGGTGTGAGGGTGCAGTAGTAGTTTATTTGTCAAGAGAAAGCAAACAGCAAAGTTGATTTCATAAGGCTCTTGAATGAAAGTTAACCGCACCGTTTATAAATGTTCAATATTTTTCTAATATAGTGCCTTTGGGAAGAACTTTGCCTCACAGCTTTTTATCAATGCCTTCAACATCGATTTCAAATAAAAAAGAACACACAAGCCTTTAAACGCATCACTGATGCCGCACACTGCCAGACAGAAAAAGATACAGCAGAGAGTTTTCAGTCAGGCCAGCCATCTAACTAATATTTGAGCTTGCTGGCAGTCGGCCGTAAGACAACCTCACAGCGTTCAAAGCTCAATAAATAAATAAAGAAATAAATCAAGCAGCCAGGGAAAAGCAAATGAAATTTAATTTAATATCAGTCAGGGAAAGCTGGTGTGAAGGAGAAGACAGCTTTCCTTTAAAAATCAAAGGGCTGCTTATTAACACTACATATTTCGGGGGACTTTACATTTACATGCGTGCAAGTCCAAAGATGTGTCTATTAGCCCTGTGTGAGAGGGTTCAGTGATGGACTGGCACCATGGCCACGGCTGATGTCGACCCTCTGCCCTGCGCTGTCAGGATTTGCTGAAGCTTGCATGATTGTGAAATGGATAAGGTGAGGTTAAGTGTATTATTATAGTATAGTATAGTATAGTATAGTATAGTATAGTATAGTATAGTATAGTATAGTATAGTATAGTATAGTATATGCGGTGGGCTGGCGCCCTGCCCTTGGTTTGTTTCCTGCCTTGCGCCCTGCGTTGGCTGGGATTGGCCCCAGCAGACCCCCGTGACCCTGTAGTTAGGATATAGCAGGTTGGATAATGGATGGATGGATGGATAGTATAGTATAGTCAGCCAGTCAGTCATTTTCCAACCCGCTATATCCTAACACAGAATCACGGGGGTCTGCTGGAACCAATCCCAGCCAGCACAGGGCACAAGACAGGAACAAACCCCGGGCAGGGCACCAGCCCACTGCAGGGCACACACACACACACCAAGCAAACACTAGGGACAATTTGGGATTGCCAATACACCTATCCTACATGTCTTTGGACTGTGGGAGGAAACTGGAGCACCCGGAGGATACCCACGCAACCACGGGGAGAACATGTAAACTCCACGCAGGGAGGACCCGGGAAGCGAACCCAGGGTAGTATAGTATAGTATAGCCTATATATTACATTATGTTTTATGTTATGTTATGTATCTGCATGTCTGTGGCCCACGTATCACTAAATAATAATATCTATACTGAAGTAATGGATCAGCCAGGCCCTTGAAAGCCCCAAGTTGAACCCAACATCACTATCAATGGCCAGAAACAGAGTGCAAGTGGACAGGTTCATATATCTTGGCAGTACAACATTGTCACTGATGACAAAGTGAAGCCCAGGACACGAAATATAAGCCTTCAGCCAACTACACAGTAATGTGTGGAGTAGGAGAGGCACCAGCTTAGAAACGAAACTGAAGGTGCATAAGTCCATAGTTCTCCCTATGCTTCTCTATGCCTGTGAGACCTGAAAGGCCTACCAGCTTCATGCAAAGAAACAGAACCAATTCCACAAAACTTGTTCCAGAGGACTCCTTAGTATCAAATGGCAGGATTGAGTCACAGACATAGAAGTGCTTGCACGCTCAAGTGTGCTCAGTATTTACTCTATCCTGATGCAATTCCAATTCTGATGGGCCGGGCATGTAGCACTCATGGCTCACTCACTCATTGACTCCCTAAAACACTCATTTATGGTAATTTTCAACTTGGCAAGTGTCCCCATTACACTTAGAAGCAACAAGATAAAGAACATTTGAAAATCTCACTGAAGGTCCTCAGTTTTAACCAAAGTACTTGGGAGAATGCAGCTCTGGACAAGGCAAAATGGCATTCAATATTCTGTCTGGGTGTGGAGATATTTGAAATCTCTATGACTGCTGTGCAGATGGGCCAGGAGAGCCAGAAGCGGCACACTCCCAATAGTTGCCACTTATTCCCTGTCAACTCTGTAGATAAACCATTGGTGCACAGAAAGCACTGATCAGCCATCTGCCCACTCATAAACCCTCCCACTTTCTTCAAGATGATTAAATGGTCTTCATCATATCATTGGAAAACAAACAGAGACTGAAGGTCACAATCTGACATGCATTACAGACTCCATCCATTTAACTTCTCTGAAGTTAATTTTCATATATTTGTACATTTGCAATTTAACCTAATGTTGATGTCTATTAGGATAATAAGGCACTATATCAAACAAAGACTAGTTGATAAATTCAGGTTGAAATCCATCTGCTAGCTCACTATGAGAGTCTGAGCGTGTGCATCTGGAAAATTTTGCTGTACCAAACATCAACAGAATATAAAGAAACGTCTTACCTAAAAGGACGCCGTATAAATTATTTAGTCTGTGTAGCCATTTTATTTTCACAGTTCCCTATGAGTATGTTATAGAGTAAGACGTAATCTTCTTGCCACCATGTACATGATGATCCATCTGATATTTGACCCATTCCACTAAACAGCATTGAGGACGTTTGGCATGCATGATGGCAATTGAAGGCTCCCTCAGAGAGTCCATGTAAAATGGAGGGTTTCTATCTGTGTGTTATACAGCACAATATAAATTTAATTAATGGTGCCATATAAGTTGAGTATATACTTGCATTTAAGTTCTCCCACGTAAAAGTCAGTGCTTGATTTTACCGCACAATTTCCGGTATTTTATAATGTCGGCCATACAAGTAAAATGTGGAAAACTCAAGCCACTGGTCCAAAAGATCATGATATGCTAAAGCCCACATGAGAGGGTAACCATGGAGCATGCTGCCTTTATTTTCTATGTATTGTGCCTATGGGACCACACGGTATTACCTGAACTATTCTGAAGCATCGTTTGCACTGTTTTGTGTTCTTTGTATCTCACACTCTTATACTGTACACCTTTATCGTAAGAGCATCCCTTATCTATGATGGAGCGTTCAACCAGAAGAAAATATGAAGTTGGTTTTAAATTAAACGCCATTGAAGTGGTGAAAGAAATTGGTAACTGCGCTGCTGTAACAAAATTCGATGCGTCTGAGAAACTGGTGCGAGATTGGAGGAGGCAAGAAGATGAAAAAAAGAAGAAAGTGTCGTATTTTTGCAAGGGCGTATATGTCAGGGTCCGATTTTGTGATTGATTTTTCCTGACTTATACGTGAGTATATACAGTAATTTTTTTTTTTTTCTTGTGCTTAGATTTCAGTAAGGCCAAACTTCCTGAGGAAGGAAGGATGGCTACTGGATAAATGAAGTGTGTTAAAAGCAGACAAACATGACTTATGCTGATCATGTCACAAGCATTTCCATATACTGTACTCCTTATACTCCTTAAATATGGTCAGCACCATCATTATCATGGCTGCCTTACTGATCAACATCCCAGCTGTGAGTCATTTGCCTGGTCACTGTGTGGAGTTGGCATGTTCACTCTGTGTCTACATTGACATTACTTTCAATTCCTAAAGACACCCTTTAAGGTTAATTACCAACCACAAACTGCCATAGATATGGGCAACCTTGTGCCCAGTGCTGCTGCTATTGGTTTCAGTTTCCCACATACCTGAACTAGATTACGTGATTTTGAAAATGTTATGTCATCGTCAAGTACAACATTAATTTGATCAGTGTAAGCAAAAGAGAAGGTCAAACACTAACTTGCTTGATTACATTTTAATAATGCATAAGGGATAAAAATCCAAAAGAACCTCATGTATTTGGGACAGCCAGTCATCATGTGTAATACAAGAAGGACACCACCCATGGAGAGTCATCTGGTGAATAAAGCTTATCAGCTCACTGCAGAGCTCCCATGTTGTTCCCTGGCTGAGGACTTGAATCTTTAAAACATGTGCAGCGATAGAATACAGGTTTGGAGAATAGTTTGATTCTTTTTAAGGATTACAAAGTGTGGTTGTATGGTGGCACAGTGTCTAGCACTGAAGCTTCACACCATTAATGGACTGATTTTGATTCCCAGTGTGTCAGTAGGAATCAGTTCATAGTCTAGTATCCTCCTGCATCTCAGAGACGTTCATGTTAGCTGACTCATACTTTTAAAACTTTGTGCCCTGAAATAGCCCAGTGCCCTGCATTATGCAGGGAAAGTATTCTGCCCCCTGCCTCCCTGTATTATACTAGGCAGGTCCATTAACATGAATGGATGATGGGCAACACGGTAAAGGTCCACTCCTCAACTTCATTTTCCCCCTTTGCCTGTTGTTTGCTGATGCTCATCTACCACCATTAGAGACAAAATAGATCGATCTGTTCTTAACTCAATTTTTCTTTTTGTAAAAACTCAATTGCTTTTGTATGGATTGTAATAAAATTAATAAAAAAAATAAAAAAAAAAACAGAGAGAAAAATATTAGCTCCACATATTCAAAAGTCAAAGAAGCACTGCAACTGAAGACATCTGGGAACAACTGAGTGAGTACATAGCGAAAATATGAAGATACAAGGAAGTTAACAAGTGACCTGGATATTGCATGATCCAGAGAAACCAGTTACACATTGTAAATAATATTATTAAGATAAAATCATAATGTACCAGCACTTGAAAGCAAAATCAATAGTATGATTTTAAAAAATTGAAAGGTGAACAAATCTTCATTGGAAAAGTGACATGACTGCATCCTGGGAAGTATACTGAAAGTCACTATGGGATCTATAAAGGAAAAGCCCCTCTGTTAATGAACTACATTATTATATATTTGGCTGACACTTTAGCCAAGGACACTTACGAGATCACAAATGTTTACATTCAATTTTTCATTTCTGGAGAACAAGTAGGTTAAGTGATGCTCTGTATTCCACTGGGCCAGGGCATCAGGCACTAAATCACTGCAACTTCTATTACAACCAGAGCTTCATTTTCAAACATGCTTAATCACATCTGCTAGCTCCTATTTCTGGTAGCAACAGGCACAAAGCAGAGTCCATCTCTCTACATGGCACAAGCCCTTACTGACACATATGGGGCCAATTTACATTCACTTATCAACATAACATGACAGAGCCTTATCAGACCTATTTAATCCAGTTCTGGGTCACAGGGAGCTGGAACCTGTCCTGGCAGCCCTCAACATCCCAGGACAGAGTGACAGTCTATCACAGGGCCCTCACTTTCACCCTCACTCATAAAAGCTTGGATGTCTTTGAGCATATAGGAAGAAACCCACACTAAAATTCAGCCTAACACCTCTATTCTGGGGATGTTTAAGGAAAAATATTAGTATACAGGTAAACAAACAACATCACAATATGGCAGTGTGTATTGTGGACCTTGCTTGATTCAAGATAGTGGATGGCATTTTATAATATTTAGACAGAGAATAAGGCAGACAGTGTATCCCTCAAATGCTAAATTTGAACCTTACCTCTTAGTTCAAAGTTCATTCATCATCTGCCACTGTTTTAACTTTAAAAATATTCAAATTATTGTATCAGTAACATGTAATAAATCTGTAAGTGTGAGCAGATTATCACAGAGATCTCAATCAACAAAATGAAAAAGGAGAACTCTTACTGTGCTTTTGTGAACAATGGTACTGATGGCAAACAAAGTGCTGATGTGGACATGTACTAATCTGTCACAGAATGGAGACTTGAATGCTCAGATGTACACAACACAAAGCCAAATGAACACTGAACAGATGGCAAAGGAATCACTCTGCAGAAGATGACTGAGATCCCCCCCGTGTATTTCCAGCCTCATCTAGAGACATCTGCTCTTGCTAAATATGAAGCCTTCATTAAGCCTGCATGCATTACTAACAGATATCTGATCAGGCTATTATATCTTAATAGGAAAGTTTGGAGTCAATTACATCAAAGCTTTTGTTTTAAGTCTGCATCGACACAGCTCCCGAGTCAGATTTGCAGCTGGGATTTCTTTAACAGTCATGTGTAGCCATCACCATCTTACTTAAACTGAAATATTCCTAATGACTGCATAATAGATACTGGACAAGTCCAAGATAAGCAATTCATCCAGAAAAACTCACTTTAATCCACATTCTACCCTTCTAGTTTGGAGCAGTCTGAATGCAGCACTAATGCTCATCTAACCACCCATAACCCAATTAAATCAGCTCAAGCTCACAAGGACAGTAACACTAACACTGCCTAAATTACATCTCTTCCTGGTTGTTTGAGATACTGAAAGTTAAATATAAGTCCAGTATTCTAGTGCTATGCAGACTCAGATTGTCAGAGGTGACTTTCTTGTTTCATTGCCTGCTGGAAATGTAATGTTTGTTATCCTTTCTCCATGCATTCGCTTCATTTTTTGCCAGCAACATCCTGTCATGACATCTTCTCCCAGATGTGGCTGTTGCCTTCAATCAGTCTGCTCTTACATGTACAGTATGTCATTAGACACTCAGTTCATGATCGAAATCTGCCATGACTGTTCAAAGATGACTCCATATTTTAGGCTAATGACCAATCCGTCCTTCAACATATGAACAAGTTGTTTCATCTCAATTTTCCTAATACTTTTGGGAAAGTAGGCCAGAAAAGATCTGTAGTTATTCTCTCTACTTAACTGCTAGTTGAGACATCTTTGATCATAAACAGTGTAGTGGACTGGCTGCTCTAAAATGGTATCACTAAAGGTGTTACTAGAGGACAAGGGAAGTTACGTTTGAGGTCCTCACAATAAGGTAGAACTGAGTTCTGGCAGGGAGATGATCAGTCCTATATTTTAAGATGATGCCCCACAAGTTATTACTCTGGAAAAAGGATCAGTAATTCAACAGGAGGTTTCCATTCCAACGTGGGCAGCATGAAGGTCCTTTAGAAGTGGTAGGGGCTACTAATGTGCGTTATGGAGAACAGGCAACTGGGGGCTTACCTGGCACTTAAGGATAAGATGGATTGAGTTCTGAAAGGACATCCCCCAGGAGTTATAGAAGGTGTTCAAGATGCTGGAAGTGACTAAGGGATTTACTGTAAGGAGAGCTTAAAATTCAAGTTAGAAGGTAAGTGATATATGGTGTAAAAGGCGTTATATAGCGCCTGACCTGGCACAGACTACACAGAGGCACATGTAAAACACACAGGCTTTTAATTTTATTCTTCAACCGTGGGACACGCCTTCCCCGTGCCCCACCGGCCCAACACAGTCCCAAAAGCACTCAACAGTAAGCAAAACAACCCTTCTTCCTTGCACCACCACTCCTCCCAGGCAACCTTGTCCTCTTCCTCCCGATTCTGGCCCATTTTATAGCCCACCCAGAAGTGTTCCAGGTGGAGCTGATGACTCGTCCAGGCGGGTTCTTGAGCTCCAGTAGCACCCCCTAGTGGCCAACCCAGCTCCCAACCAGGCTGTGGAAGACTCCATCTCCCATGGAGCAAGGTGGGAAGCTGGGGAATCATCGTCGGCCCGGGAGGTGGCCACCAAGCGTCCAGGGGGAGGTATTGAGCTGTCCAAAGTTGCTCCCCCGAACATATGTAGCAGGGGCTTCCCGGCTGGACATGGAAACCAGCTGTCCATCACAATGGCAAGAAAGAGATTTAAACAGAGAAAGAACGGATGAATGTTTCATGTGAAACTTTGAAAGGAAGTGGGTCAACCAGACAACTAAGTATGATTTTCAGGAAGGCCTTCAGGATAAGTTTTCTTCTGTTTCTCCTGGTATTCACTCCCTTTTATTTCTACTTCCTTTGTTAGAATGAACACACCCTTTTTTATATTTCTTGGCTCTCTCTGATTCTTTGTAGGCTCAGGCACAGCTCAAGAGCTCCCCCTATCTTTCATACAACAACCTTTCTTAAGAATTGTCATCAGTAGGCAAGTTCCATAGAATCCTACACAGGCTTTGCGATTTCTGAGTTTTGTTACATGTTGAACCAGAAGCAGCACCATGAGACATAACTCAATAAAACCATACTACAGTCAGGGACCAGTCTCTTGCTCTTTCAGTGGAGTGAACAATCAGAACCTCTTTCTGAATATTACATAAATCTAGCCTTGTCTGTTAACAATGTCATTCTGTTGCCTTTATGTGGAAAACAACATTTAGAGGAAAAGGGAGACTCACAAAGAGAAAAGTAGAAAGAATACAGCAAGCACCATAGATCAGTTTAAAAATATGAATAACAAATGAGCCATGAGTGCCTGGAACAGGAAAGATGTAGGCCTGAACATCTGGTCTGCCACAAAACATTGTACATTGACTAATTGGTAGCTCATGTATTAGAGAGTTCCTGAGTGAAGGCTGGCGCCAGCACAACAATCACATTTAACAACTCAATACCAGCGTGAGAGAGAAGGGTGGAGTCCATTCTCAAGATTTCACACAGATTGTATTTACAGATTGTACAGGTGTATTTTAGATTGTTTTTGCTACAGACCAGTAATTCATCTATGAGCACCTACCAATGTCATGTCCTAGGCCAGTGGTCTTCACCACTTTTTCCTCTGAATGGCACAGAGAATGCATATTTGATATTTAAATACAGTGTACATAATAGATGAAATAGGAATGGTACTCAGCCAAGAATAACTCGACACATGGGTGTTTATTACTAAATAAAATTTATTCTCCATTTGTCTTTTGAATGGATAATCTGGCTTGTCTGATTTTTACAAATTTGTCAAGTCAGACTTAAGTCAAGAGAGCGCAGAGAGGAATATGTTTGTCAAGAACATGTGTTTGAGAGGGCTGATTTATCAAGAATTTCAGTGCATATATCTACTGCACAAGACAAGATGAGCTGTTCTGTAAAATTTGAGTTTTCTTATATTTGGCAATTCATTATGCGATAAGACGATGCCCAGTGTGCCTGCTGGTCTGTTATGCAACATTAGAATGTTTTTTGTAAAGCCTTAAGATTTTTTTATTTTTTTTATTTGTAGTACTATGGTGTTGTAGCGTGTTAGCCATTATGGATTTAGTGAGAAGTCAAGCAAAATGACACCTCTTATTGGCTAACTCAATGGATTATAATATGCAAGCTTTCAGGCAGCTTAGGGCCCTTCATTACAACTTGCCTGAAGAAGGGGCCTGAGTTGCCTCGAAAGCTTGCATATTGTAATATTTTTACTAAGCCAATAAAAGGAGTCATTTTGCTAGACTTCTCACTACATTTTTTTATTTAAAGAAGACTAGAGGGCTTTGCCCCCTGCTCACTTCGCTCTCCAACCCCCCTGGCCTGCGCTACACGCCAGCCACTTTGCTTCTCTGCAACTCACATATATGGATTTCACTTTCATCAAACAACAAATCTTTTAATTTTCATGGATACGCCTCTTCATTGGGAAGAAATGCTACTTTTCCCTGATGGCAACATGAACTAGATGATCTACAAATCTCCGACTTAAAGTTTAAATCCGAGCGTATATTCAATCTCTTTTCACTGTTCCATTATTTCACCGAGTAAAAATTTCTGTTTGTTTGTGCTAATGCAATCTTTACTATTATTTTTTTGAGACTTTCGAATTTTAGTACTTTCATTATCTCTAACCTGCTCTGCATGTGTATCACGCTAACATTTTTGAATCTTTATGAAGTTCTACTTTGTCATCTACTCTTTGTCTTTTATTTCTCGCCCTGGGCATGGTTACAGTAAATCTTTTGGCACAAAGTTTCATCTCGTGGAATGTGAAAGTATGTCTATGAAAAAGTCACATCTTGTCCCAGGCTAAAAAGTCTCATCTAGTCCCAGGATTTTTTTATTATAATACAGAGACAAATGATTTACTTTTGTAAGTAGCATGCTTTGTTTCCAGATGTAAGTGTAGCTGAAGGCTTCATGATTTTGTTTGATAGCACCACACTGAAGATAACACACAATGGCTATTTCTCACCACACTTCACAGTAAAAGTAATTGTATACCTGAGAAAACCTGGGTTGAGTGTTCTTACGGAACAGGTTGATACGGAATTGGAAGAGTTTGGTGTAGGTAATGTTACAGGTCATTTCAGGAACTTGTCCATGTTTGTTAGCTTTCTTAAGTTCATAAGTGAACTTAAGTGAGTCATTTCAATTCCAAAGCATGCAGAACCAAAATGACAGGGAGCAGAACTGAAATCTGCAACCAGTAGCCCCCTAAAATATTAAAGGAATGGCTGATTTCATTTTTGTTTTAAACCTAAACTGACAAACCTTCTAGGATATTCAGCAACACACATATGGGTTGAAAAACACTATCCTAGGCCACCCCATTAAAGGGAAACGAGGGTTCGCTCTAAACATTTCACAGTGGAAATGCTCTATTTTTAAACTGACCAAGGGTTTCCTTTATAAAATTTTTCATAGATTCGAGTATGAGTAAAAACAAAAAATGAATCTGATTTATAAAATCTGGCATAGGCACATTTATACGGATTTAACACTTTATAAATCACAACCATTTTGTTGCTGTGTGTACCGAAACACTCCACTCCAACCCCACCTGTTTGGCACCCTGAAACAACCATACATAGACTTTGCTAATCAAGCTTGTAAATATGTGATCAAAATTCCACAGAGCTGCATTGGCCTGTCATCTAATACATCCAGACACTGCCACCTGCATTAGAGGAGCCATTTGGTGATCCATATGGCATTGTAGGGTCTCTTCTTTGAATTGTAAGGGTCGGGAAACGTGTAAAAGTCAGCTTTTTTAAGCAGGTACCTACTTATCTTGGCACCTGATTGCTGCTACAATGAAGTATAGGCTATTTGAGGGCTCGGTCAGTTACTTTACCAACAGCCAGCCATCATATATAGCACCTTTAGAAGTCATGTGTTAATGCAACTTTGCTTCAAAATAAATGAATCATGAGCTGACTCAGGCCATGACATTTGTCAGTCCCTTCTTGGCATCAGAGACAACTTGTACGCTCATGGAATGTACTGCTTATAATTAACAAAAGCAACTGCATTCTCACTAGATGTCCTTATTGCAATGTGAGTGCAGTCAGTTTCCCTGATTACTTTAGGAAATTTGGACACTGTAGCATATTGCCTTTTTATGTTGGCTTGTATACCTACAACATATAGAAATGAAATGTAGGACCTTGTCAATTGATTAATAGTTTCCAACACAGTGGACATGATGGAGGTAACACTTGGTTGAGATATGTCTGATCAGTCAGTCAGTTCCCTTTGATATATGCCTGTTACCAGAAAGTTATCATTGGCAAAAAAACCTGCGGGTCCCTTAAACCTCATTCTCTTCCCATATGACCATTTGCATGCTGCAAAGCAGCACTAAATAAACCATTATGCCAAATCATTAGGCTATGAATAGGCTATAGGGCATGAGATTTGGAGCTGTATGGAGGAAGTGAATTACAAATATTCATACGTCATGCAATTATTGATAACAAAGGATTGCATTGGTTTCTGATCCTGAGAAGTGACAACAAGTAGTTGAAATAAACTAAGGAAAAAATTAAAAAGTTCTTTAGTGCAACTATGCACACTGGCCAACTTAAAAGGCAACTACAACAGAGTCAGTACTTCACACCTTCACCACTTTTGAGGTATAATATGTTTGTCACATCAACGCACCTTATAATAAAAGTTTGATGATATGAGTTGCTTAGCTTATTTGTCTGCATCCCCCTACTTGATCAAGGGTGTAATCATTTACCAGCTTCCAAAAATGTTGCCTGTGGATTGGTCAGAGTTGCTGTAAACATATAAAAGTTCTTCTGTCAAGTTTCCTTTTTTAAATCCATCCATCCATTTTCCAACCCGCTGTATCCAAGCACAGGGGTCTGCTGGAGCCAATCCCAGCCAACACAGGGCAGGAACCAATCCTGGGCAGGGTGCCAACCCACCGCAGGACACAGACAAAGCACACAGTAGGGCCAATTTAGAATCACCAATCCACCTAACCTGCATGTCTTTGGACGGAAACTGGAGCGCTTGGAGGAAACCCATGCAGACACAGGGAGAACTTGGAAATGAACCCGGGTCTCCTAACTGCGAGGCAGCAGTGCTACCACTGCACCACCATGCCGCCCTTTTTAAATCCAGACCTTTAAATGGAAAGTTTCATATGCACATTTCTGTTCTGTAACGCATAGTCCAAAAATCAGCCATCTTGAGTCAGTTCTATTATGAACTTGCGTCTCTGGAGACATTGAGGCAATTTTTGCATGTTTTTCTTTGCTTTAAGCCTTTCATTTATACGGGATCACCAATCTGACTGTTTTCCTATGCAGAGTCAAAAAAGAGTTATGTCATAGGCGGCTGCATATATCACCTACGGTATGGGCTGATTCCTTGTGTGTGCACTCTCGTCATACAGATGACTACCACCTATATACACTATACAATGTATTGACCCTTTCAGACACAAACAGGAAGTCAGTAAAGTGCAGCCATTTGAGGATTGCATTGTCATTAAGTAGGATAGTGGAACTATTATGTCACCTTTATTTGGATAATGTCTGCTAATTTGAGGTCACCACCAGAGGGTGCTATTGATTTTTTCTTCTCAAACAGATTGTGCATTTGGACATTTATTGATACCATATATACTCACATTTAAGTTCTCCCGTGGATAAGTCGGGGCTTGATTTTACCATATAATTTATAATGTCAGTTGTATAATTCGAAAGCAGAAAACTCACACTATTGGTCCCAGAGATTATGATATGCTAACGCCCACCTGAGAGAGTAACCACGGAGCACACTGCCTTTTTTCTATGTATTGTGCCTACTTGACCACACGGTAATACCTGAACTATTCCGAAGCGACATTTGCACTGTTTAGAGTTTTCTGTATCTCAGACTCTAATACACCTTCAGCATAAGAGCATCCCTTATCTACAATGGAGCGTTCGATCAGAAGAAAATATGAAGCTGGTTTTAAATTAAAAGTCGTTAAGTTGGCTAAACAAATTGGTAACTGCGCTGCTACAACTAAATTTGATGTGTCTGAGAAACTGGTGCGAGATGGGAGGATGCAAGAAGATGTAAAAAAACAAAAAATTTTGAACGAGCGTATAAGCCGGGGTCTGATTATGATCGATTTTTCAGGTTTCAAGACCGGACTTATATACGAATATATATGGAAGATAGATAGATAGATAGATAGATAGATAGATAGATAGATAGATAGATAGATAGATAGATGAAACTAGTTTGTGGAAAAAATCTCACATAGACAGAGAGAAGATGTGGGAACTCCAGGAATCAGGCCCAGAATTTGAACAAAAGATACTGGATTTCCCCACTAAAAAGTGAAGTTCATTTTAAATTGCAAACAATAGCTGAATAGGGCGGCACGGTGGCGCAGTGGTAGCGCTGCTGCCTCGCAGTTAGGAGACCCGGGTTTGCTTCCCGGGTCCTCCCTGTGTGGAGTTTGCATGGTCTGCGTGGGCTTCCTCTGGGCGCTCCAGTTTCCTCCCACAATCCAAAGACATGCAGGTTAGGTGGATTGGCGATTCTAAATTGGCCCGTGTTTGTCTGTGTCCTGCGGTGGGTTGGCACCCTACCCAGGATTGGTTCTTGCCCTGTGTTGGCTGGGATTGGCTCCAGCAGACCCCCGTGACCCTGTATTCGGATTCAGAAGGTTAGAAGATGGATAGCCGAATACCCTTCAGAGGCCAAACTATTAACACTATGCAGGCAGTCAGGATTCATTGTAGAGTGTAACAAAAATGACATTGTTTAGCATTCTCTATGTCAATGCACCGCTTATTATTATGTGTGTTCTTCTCTTTAGTCAGAATGTCATTCTGAGTGTTTGCATCATTGTCCATGCTAGCCAGTAGTCTATTAAGAGTCTTTCCCTCAAACACTACCTCCAGTCTTAGTTTTAATGAGTCTATGGGTCTCACTTAAAATAACACCACTGCCCTCATACAGTGCTACATCAAATACTGCATCTCTAACAGAGGCCTGAACACTGCAAACAGCCTCTGACTGCTCAGAAAATAGTAGCAACTTTGACCCTTCTTATACAGAGCCTCAGTGCTGCCAGTCCACTGCAGTCTATTAGCCAGATATACACCCAGTCTTTTCTGTTTCTTCATCGTCTCCACAGCCTGTGTATTGATAGTAACAGAAGACAGAAGGGGCCTTATGCCTCCTGAAGTTTACCACTTGAATACTCATGCACTTGGGAAATCACAAAAACACGATCTCAGAGTGCTGCATGGTTTGTCTAGGTGGGAACAGATGATAGTATCTTCAACTCTAATCTAATCCTGGAAGAAGAACTTCAAGGGGTCTTTTGCCAACCTGAACAGTGGTCTGAGGTAAGCCAAGACTAACTCCTCTAGGGCCTGTATGATTTGTTAGGTCAGAGCCAACATTCAACAGACATGTACAACGTTTGATTGAAGTTTTTTTGGTTACCAAGACCTGGCATAAAATTTTCCACACAACCGGAATTGCTTTCTAGGATCAAGCTCCGAATTAAACTATGTCGATACATAATGATGGCAATTGACAATCAAGAATAAGAAGAGAAATCAGGCCGAATAAATCTTGACAAACTTTAGATCACAGTTTCTGTATAAACACTACATATGAGTACAAGCATCCAATCAAGGGAAAAATAATGAAGGCAGCGTTGATGCTTGTCTAATTGGGGAGAGGAAGCACAGCTGGCTCTAGAAGACAGAAAATTGTGGGATTTGAATGAGCCATCGAGAAGTGGTAATCCAGAATGACAACTCTATAGGAAGAATTACAACAACATCTTAATGATAAGCACTTTCCAGTGATGGATCGTTATATGCATAAAAAAGTCAAACACTCTTGTGGAATTTGTGAGAATCACTTTTATAAGGTCAAGCAGAAAGAAAGGGACAAGCAGAGAGGTTTAAAAGTACAGGAAGTGCAAAACAAAACAGAGACCTTTATGACTGCTGCTGCTCACAGTGGATCTAAACTCTATAGAAGCTTATGTCCGATATAATGTCTTTAATATAGCTACCCCAGAATGACCCCTTGAGCAGACAAGGGAGTCCTAAAGGTTAGCAGCAAGTCACAACACCACAGGATCAAATCCCACTTGTCACAATGTAAACCGCTGCAATTTCTGCTGAACTCAATCTATAAAGTGCTTTGGGATGATGTTGAGTAGACCAGGTGCCATAAAGATTGACAGAATGCAAGTCAAGAGAGAAAAAGAGGCGTAGAGAATTGCATTAACTCCTTCGTACCTCATAACTTGCTTCTTAAAGGAGCCCAGCTGGTGTACACTTTTTTTTTTTTGGATACATCTGAATGTCAGAAAAGTGGCACACATACCAGGCTGCCATCCCTCTTCACAGAAACAAAATGCTTGAGCCAAAGGTGCAATTTGATTTTTTTTTCTTTTTTTCTCAGGGCGACAGTCATTTTCCAAGCATAGTCTGACTGCATAATCAATTAGCCAATAAAGTAAAACAGACAAAGCAATTTGGAAACAGTCACAAAGCACAGGTGCACAATCGAAAGAACATGGAGTAGTGGGTAATCAGCTTGAGACGGAAGCAACTCATTTATGACTAAGGACGCTTTCACATGACAGCATTTGCAAAAAGAAGAATTTGAAGGCAAGCTTTACCTTACCTTGGGGCTCATTGAAAAAATAAATATTTGGAATTTTGGGCAATGTGATGATATTATTAAATACAATTTGATGCAACAGGGCTGGGGTTTACTTATAAATGGATCAGTGCTTGTGATGCTTCATGCCCACAGACAAGGGCACTGTCCACTTACCGGAGCATTTTGTAGTTCGTAACAGAGGATTGGCTAGAGCAAGCGAGGACACAACAATAATTTTGAGGTGTAAAAGTGTAAAGTGCATATTTATTCACAGTGAAAAGGCAAACTGTGTCCAAAAGAGCAGTGCAATAAAAATTCCCATCAATTTCCCATCAACTCTTTTTCCAGTAAAGGTTGCTAAACAAAATCTGTCCAGCTTTCCTCACCTCCCACCTATTTCTATTCCAGAAAGGATATTGATCAGTCTTGAAGGCTCAGACAGCATTTCTCTAATATATAAAACCATTTTAAAGTCACTTGCTTTTAAAGATCCCAAAGTACAGTGTGGAAAGGATCTCTTACTCAACAGTGGAAGGCAGCCATGCATAGAATTGACTCAAGCTCCATATGTGCAAAGCATTCAATTATTCAATTTAATTTTTTTTTATTGAGCACATCTATCTCATTTAAAATTATCCAAAATGTTACCAGGACAAGATTGAACCTGCCAACATTGCAATCACTATGCCACATATTTTGGGTGTGTACCAAATTAACATCATTCTGGACAAAAATCTTTAAATGCCTCTCAGAAAGCCTTGGTGTCACAGTCACTCCTAACACATTAACAGCTGTGTTTGGTGGATTCCCAGGTAGGTTTAAAATGGAGAAGGACAAACAAACGGATGAACGGAAGAATCCTAACCCACCTCTGTTAAGTCAGTGGGTAACTGATGTTAAATACTGTTTGAAAATGGAAAAAATCAGAATTCACTCTTAGAGAATTTAAAACCTGACATGATCTAATCAATAATATTTTAGAATAAGTACTTATATTGGGGCAAAAAGACTCCTTTCCCTCTATACTACTCTCTATACTACCCTCTACACTATTCTCAAAAGATTTATTCTGGATGTTAGCCTTTCTCTGTTTCTTATGGGTGGGGGTTGAATTGAATTTAGTTTTATTAAGTTTGACTTGATTGTATGGAATGTCACAGGCTTTAAATAAATTCAATAAAAGTTAAAAAAAAAAAAAGATTCATAAAAATGGTACTGTGAAGAAGATAAAAAACCACTACATAAATGCAATAAATAGTAAAAACAGGTAAAATTAGACTAAGAATCGGCTTTCTCTTAACTTGTTCTCCAGTGATTCTTTCTTTATGTCTGTCTTGCCTGCTCACACTCTGGATCTGCTCAACAGGACTTAGACCCAGAAGAACATTGTTCCCTTTCCGGCTCTCTTCCCCAGCTACCCCTGTCAGTATCCGCTGGTATCCACTGAGCCCAGCTCCCTCTCCTTGGCACCCCCTTTTGTCACTGTAGGAATACCCGTAGCCCATAATTGCTGTTACATGCTCTGTGGCCACCAATCGCACTTGAACACACCCACAATTACAGAATATGAGTCACACTATTTAAAAAAATCTGCACCATCCCAATCCGCCATGGACCTCTGACACGTTGTATCACAGAATTCACAGTGACTAGGTCCTTAGTCATAAGGGATAGGACATCCTCTGCTGGCCTAAGAAAATTATATATGAGCCTTGATAAAAAGAGGTTGCACGACACTGTCTGTCTGAAGGTTTCAAATGCTAGATTGACTTTATGTTTTCCGTAAGACATTTTATTTACTCCATCCTTCCATTTTCAATCTGTGGAAGTACTTAAACTTATTCTCTGCCAATTGCACAACACGTTGCGACCTGCTGAGAGCAGTAATTTTGCCTTGGGTACTCACTCACTTACTGACTTACTTAGTGTTACCTTATCAACAAACGAAATCTAACACAATGCAAAAACCAAACATTAATAAATTCAGCAATACATTGTTGCAGAAGAAAATGGTACATGTAACACTATAAGGTTGCAGGCTCTCATAGAGAATCAATATGGAAAACAATAGAGAAAAATCGAATCAATCCATCGTTCTTTTATATAGCTCCATTAACAGCATTCCCCATCACAAGCCACTTTACTCAGAGAATAGGATTACAATAAAGTATCAAGTATACAGAACAGTCAGTAAATAAAAACTCAGAAAAGCATGCTCAGATTAAAGTAAAAAGTACAACACATGAGGTCATCAAGCTTCACAAACAGATAGAGAAAAGTGATAATGTAATAGCAGGTACTGTGCGAAATTTATAGAAAAGAAACAATTAGAATATGATAGTCGAGAATGCTGCTGTGAAGTCTAGTTTCCACCTTGCATGCAATGATACCAGAGTGAATTGCAGCTTGCAATCCTGAATTGATTTAAGCAGTTTATAGACTTGGAAATGGATGGGTGAGTCGTGCTTTGCCAAAGCAGGCTACAATTGGAGCACCATAAAATGATCAGTGCCAGGCAGAATTTATCAGTCCAGAAGAGTAATTTGTATATGAAGGGAGGACTATTAAAATGTCCAGAGAGACGAGGGGGTATTTAGTCCAGATTTATATATGGCTCTTGAATAGACCTGGTTAAAGTGTTCCAAACATTAAGTGTCTCAGAGTGTTATATAACAGCTGGAGACTGTGTTTCATTGTGATGTTTGAATTATTTTTCATATTTTTATGTTGTTTCTGTTATGAAAGTAATCATGCATCTTTATATGCTCTGCTATTCCTTGTGCTTTGTGGGTGGAGTCCCAGGAGGCGGGGCCACCATGACATCACCACTCCTGGTCCCCTCTTTCTAGCTATACAGCTGAAGCATCAAAGGCTAAGGTGTAGGAGAACAATGTGGTTGTCGAAGAGTTATGTGAGTGTTGCATTTTTTATTATTTTTTCTGGCTTTCTTGACATATTTTGCGTCTCTCATTAGAATTTGCTTAGAGATTAAGGTTTTATACTTGTTTGTACTTCTATTGTCTGTTAGGTGGCTCCTTCTGCCTATTGTTGCTCTTTTGCACTTTTTTCTTTTCTATTTTTGTGAATATTCCCTTATTCATGCCCTTTTGTGCACAAGCCAGAGGTGTACAGTCATCCTTGCATTATTTTGCATTATTTTGTTTTTTTTCTATATATTTTGACAGTTCTCCTTGTTTGGTGCCAGCTGTGCTTGGGGCCAGCAATGAGCAGTGAGGAGTAGCTGGATTTGAGTTCAGTCTCCTCGGGCAGGCTTGCCTTCATGGTCCTTGTAGGAGGCCTCTTACCCATTTCATCATGTTTGTGAGTCCACATCACAATACAAAGCAGAGCAGTAAGAAGGCCAGTATTGACAGAACGTTCTTCATTTAAAAAAAGCAGTGACTGAAAGCTTGATTTTGAAAAAAGACACAAAGTAGAAATAAAACATGGATTTAGGAAGTCTAACTGTCCCTAACACTGGCCTGAAATTTTGAGTTGAAAATCAAAGGCCTTATGTCAAAAGCACAACTATTTGCTTATCTCACGTGGGCTTACATAAAAATCTTCGTACACCAAATTAGCTTCTAATGAACAGAATAGAACAAACAGTGCAGAAAAAATGAAACAGAATTACTCCCATCTAACCCACAAAAACTGTTGAATAGGGTCCAAAGAATGTACAAAAGAAAAAATAAATAAAAGTAATTCCTATAAAAGTAGCAATGAGAAAAGCACAAAAAAACAGGAATAGTGTGCCCTGCTTTCCATACAAATGAAGCACCGGTCTTAACCCACTTATTGGGTCTTGTAGGCTGCTCTGTTTCTCATGGTCACAACAATCCCGCTGGTACTCCATTTCACATTAAAGCATTGCCAATGCTTTTGGATCCCAGAAACAAGGGAAGATTACCAGCAAGAATCAAATAAAATGAAAAACAATATAATAACACAATAATAAAATGTACAAGATGCACTCATCTGGTCATGGAACCTGGCAATCATCAACTAATTAATGGGACTACATGGTGTGAGAATTATTGTGAAATTCTACAACAAAACCAAATTGCACAGGAGTCCACTACTGGAAAGCTAGTTGATGGGTTCCAGAGAGTTTTGTTTGGACCAGGATTTCAGTAACACCATTCTGAATGTCCCACAACCCAATCATGTTTTGTCTATTTAACTATTAAAAACAGACTGCAGCAGCCAATATGCATGAGACTATAACATTTCAAAAAGCAAGTGGTCAGCATTAATGGCTGCATTTGCATTTACAGAAGCATGAATGTGACTTACTAATTAACAAAAGCCCTGGCTCATTTGAGCATGTTCAAGCTGACAGGATGAAAATGTTTGCTCAGAAAAGCATTGTCTGTTTGCTAAAATGTTCAATATTTGAACATTTATATTAAATGCAAACATAAAGCTCGGAAGCTTACAGTATATTACTTAGTAGCTACAGCAAGAACTGAATAATTCAGGCTATTTTTTTTGTATTTCTTCATTTATGTTGTGCCTTTGTTTATTTATCTTCTATGAGCATGAAATAATGTATCATCTCTTTTACAAAAATCTTTGCAGCACCGCACGATCATGAACAGATCTAAGCAGGTTTAAGAACGGCCCGGGTAGGCGTAATCTCACCCACTTTTCTTATTAGTCCACCTCATTTGTAGCTTAGCTTTTTAATTTTTTTTTCTCAAATGAAAATTAGTCTATAATGCATACATGCATTTTAATGCAGACATCTTTTGCTTAAAATATCAGTTAATTCTAAACTCACACAGCAATATCACCAGTATTAATGCAATCACTAGAAAAGTTCATCTAACTCTTAAAAATTATATGAAAGACGTACAGTATATATGGATGGCTATCATACAAGATGGTTATCACTGCAGCCCGGAGCCTCCACCGTAGACCTGATTTGCAGGACAGTCACATTTATTTAGGTCTGATATCACTCCCACAACCCAAGTATTAACAATAATGTAACCAGGCAGAGGTCTGGAGGTCTGTATTTGGACTCTTTTGGCACCCATTGGAGTCAACTTTACCTACTTGCAGCTTCACAGTGAAGGCTCCAGGCTGCAGAGATGCTGTTTATACAGTCATGCGTTCATTTATGGATGTCCAAGTTGAGGCCATTCCTATTTACAGTGAATGTTTTGTCTAATTTTTCTAATGAGCGGGTGTGAATGATTGATGAGCTGGTACCTTCCTTTTATGACTGATTTCTTCAATACCACTACACTACATGAGCTATCCCAGTGAAGCATCAATCACTGCAAACCACCATCAAGTGAACAACAAGTTTTCCCCATGAGGTAACGAACATGGTGAAGCACCAACATGTGAATAACAACTGTGGGAGGTGGTCCCCAATGAAGAACCGACACATGAATGATGAGCAATTCCCAAATGGAGTTACAGGAGCACAGCATGGAGACACTCCAAAACTTCTGTGCATCACCCTGAAAAGGACAGCAAGACTTGAATATCAGAGCTGTGCTACTCTTTGGGTGACCCTACCAGACCCACAGAGCCTCAATTTCAATGTCACAATTTCACATACAACCAAATGGCTCATCTCAAATGGTCGGTGCATGACTGTACTTGGATTATATGGTGTACGTCTGTGTAACAAGGTTTAAAAAATAAGATTGACTTTAAATATTACCTATCACAGCTACTTAAAATACATGACAGTATCAGGAGGCTATCAAGTAGTAACATGCTGAATTTATTAGTTAGGGTAGATCTTTTTGGCAAGAAATGTGAACGGAGCAAGCTATGCATGAACATTATCTCGGCAAAAAAACTCTTTTAGGTTTTATTAGTGAAAGGTAACAAACAGAATGGAAAAACAAACCTGAGTCTGATGTAGACACAGAAAATTTTGGTGATGCCTCACTGCTATCTGTGTTCAGTTCATCAATAGGTTTACGCTACTACCGAGTATGGAAAAATTTACAACCACCGAACTACCAAATTTTGAAGCATAAGCCAGGTCACAGATTTATCTGATTTTAGGGAGCCACCAACTGAAATACTATTAAAGCTCCACAAGACACGGGTGTGGCTGGAATAGAGGACATCGAATGATGCCATTTAGGCATTTGTGTAATAAACTAATTGAGGACAGATTCACCTTTGTATTCAGAGACTGGAAACGCATACACAAAGTACAAAGTGATCTATCTGTCTTCTGTTATATAATTCTACTGGTCAAAATTACAATGGATATTATTTGGGTGTGTGTGTCGACGTACGAGGGATGTTCAACAAGTTTCTGCACTTTTATATGTTCATTGGAAATGGTGAAAGCAGTTGCAGTAGTAATTGGTCATGTCTGAGTGTCATGTGACTGGGAAGACTCCATCGCAAATGATGGTGACTAAGTAGAAAAGTCATATAATATGTTTTTGAAACTCTTAAGAAATACAGTTTAAAAAAAAAAAGCGTGGAAACTTTTTGAATGTCCCTCGTATTATCAATAGGTAGGCAGACAGTTTATGTTTAACATTCTTAAGTGAAATTAAATTAGTGTAAACAAAAATCATTCAAACTAGACGTGCAAAAAATGAAATGATGACTCTTTTTACGTTGGTAGTACTGGACCTCTAAAATGTTTTTTAATAAATGTATATTTAACAGTAATAAAAAAAACATTAGGTTCACTTGTAACAAATGTAGGCCCACCCTTTTATGAAATCCTGGTGCAAGTACTAATAAAAAGGAAAGGAAACCAAATTTTAGCTTAGAATGGAGGTGCGCAAGTGTGCTCTTCAATGCATGCGTGATTCATCTATTTCTTGGTTCTGCCTTGTACCAAATACTGCTGGGATAGGCTCTGACCCCAGCAACCTTGAACAGGATAAAGAAGTTAGAAAATGGCTGGACTGGTGGATGAACGAGAACACAATATCAGGGGTCCTCATTCATAAAGAAAGAGATTTGTTCTTTGATATGGCCCAGAGTTCAGAGGGTTAAATATAGGAGTGTAAATCTAAATGTGAAAACTCACCCAAAGCTCTTCCAGCTCATAGAAATGATTGAAATGTTTATAGCAAACCAGTTCCTTGGTCGTTGTCTGTTTTAAATTCCAAATTTGAAATTATAAAGAAAAGCATAAAAATAAATAAAGCACACATCCGACAGCTGCACAGGAAGCACACATATACAGTAGTCACTTCCTGACATGAAAAAAAGAATATTGAAGACAACAAAAAATTCCGGAATGTTATTGAGCCCTCTGTCATCACAAAATTATTGAAAGCGACAGGAAAGGAGCGTTCCATTAAGTGTGCTGTCAGCTACCTGGCACGGAAGCAAGCCATTTTAGCAGCACAGAGCAGGAGAACAAAAGGGCGCAATAACTCTTTAAAAGAAAAAAAAAAAAAATAACATTGAAAGCCGAGGAAATGATCAATAGCTTATTCTAACTAATTCCCTTAATAATCATAAAGGGTACCAGAAACGAAAACATATTCATTTATTCATAAAAAGAAAAATCTTGTATTCTCATCCGGGACTACAGAATGCTGGCGCTTATTCACAAAGTCTAGATACTGTGCTGCGAAAAGACATAAGCTGGCTAGGCCAAGGCCGAAAGATCAGATGTGGCTGGCATACATCACCGGTGGAAGTAACAAAGGAAAAAGAAAAAGAAATAGAGAACGAGAATGGTACAAAAGTTTGAAAAGTGTGATTTTGCTGCTCCAATATGCAAATTGTACGACACAGCCATTCCCATGCCAATTTTGTAAAGAAAGCAGCGGCTCAATGCATGGGCATCAAGACTTTTCAACTTTTTAGACAGTTTTTACAGCAGTTTAGGAGCTCTGAAGGTATAACAACATTGAAGAACTGGGGTCAGTTCCTTGTCTGATCATTGTTTGTACATCTTCCTTGTTTTACCTGGGTACTCCGTTTTATGCTAGACTGACTGATGTTAAAGGAAAAAAGAAATTTTATAAATTTATTAAAAATAAAAATGTCACATTGACCCAAGTATTCAGACCATTGCTACGACAAATGAAATCTGGCTCAGGTGCATGTCACTCTAGTGATCATTATTGAGATGTTTCCACACCTTGTTTGGAGACCACCTGAGCAAAGAGAGCAAAAACAAAAGCATGAAGTTGAAAGAATTGTCTGTAGAGCTTAGAGACAGGTGTGGCGGATGGCTGGGGGTGGTACCCAGCCGGAACACCCAGGAGGACCGCCCTGGTTGCACTGGGGACCACGGGTGCAGAGCTTGGAAGCTCAAACCTGTAGGGGCCCGTGGTCACCGCCAGGGGGCGCCCCGGTGCCTGAAGAGCCCTGGTCATCAGCACTTCCGCCCCACCAGGAAGTGCTGGGGGGCAGAAGACTGGGGACACCCGGAGGGCTTCCGGGTGCGCAGCTGCCACTTCCACCACACAGGGGAGTGTCCACGGAAGAGTGCCGGGAGCAGCTGGAGCCCATCCGAGCTTGTATAAAAGGGGCTGCCTCCCTTCATTCGAAGACTGGAGTCGGGCGAGGAGTGGACGAAGTCTTGCTGGAGAAGAGTGGAGGCGGCCCGAAGAAGGCAGACACTGGAAGGAGAGGCCTGGACTTTGGGGATCGGTGCAGAGGCACTGGGTTGTGCACAAATAACTTGTAAATAGTGTAAATAAAGATGTGTGTGTTGGGTGACAAAACATTGTCCGCCTGTCTGTGTCCGGGGCTCATTCCACACAGGATTGAGTTAAGGCACAGATATGGGGAAGGCTACAAAAAATTATTGCAGCACCAAAGGTTGCCCAGAGCACAGAGGTCTCCAAAATTCTTAAGTGGAAGAACTTTGGAAGAACTGTGACTCTTCCTAGAGCTGGCCACCCAGACAAATTGAGCCAACATGGGAGAAGGGTCTTGATAAAAGAGGCGACCAAGATGGACCGATGGACATTATTGAAGAGCTCCAGCGGTGGGAGAGATTTCCAGAAAAACAACCATAACTGCAAAACTCCACTGATCTGGGTCTTATGGAAGATTCACCAGACAGAAGGCTCTCATCAGTAAGAGATGCTTGGAGTTTAAAATTAATGCATCTAAAGGACTCTAAGACTGTGAGAAACAAGATTCTCTGACCTGATGAAACCAAGATTAGCATCATGTCTAGATGTGAAATAGCATTCCAATAGTGAAACATGGTGAGTGTTGAGGGACTAGGCAGGGTTAAGGGAAAGCTGATTAGAGTAAAGTACACAGAGTGCTCTGGACCTCAGACTGGGCAAAGATTCATCTTCCAACAGTGCAATGATCCAAAGCACAAAGCAAAGACAACGCAGAAGTGGCTTAGGAAAAACTCTGAGGATCACCTTGAGTTGCCCAGCAAGGGCCCATACTTGTATTTCCTGCACTCTCACTCTGGAGAGACCTGAAAATAGCTGTCCACAAACTGACTCAGTCCAAATTGACAGAGGTTGAAAGGATCTGCAGAAAAGAATGGCAGAAACTCCCCGAATCCCGGAGTTTGGAGCTTGTCATATCAAACCAAGAAGACTCCAGGCTGGAATATCTGACAAAGGTGCTTCAACTGAATCCTGCATAAAGGGTATGAATACTTGTGCTAATTAATGGGATAGTTCACATTTGTTATTTTTAATACATTTGCTAAAAATTCTACAATTTGGTTTTTACTTTGTCATTCTGATATAGTGAACATTGCTTAATGTGGGAAAAATTAATTTAAACGATTTTAGCACAAGGCTGCAGCATAAAAAAATGTGAAAAAGTGAAGGGGTCTAAATATTTTCTGAATCCACTGTCAAATCAAGTTTAGTCTCAGTTAATCGAGAGTGAAAATTTTCTTCTACTCTAAATGTGTATCTCTAACAGTTGCATATTGCTTAATAATTGGTAAATGTTCTGCTTTAGTTTCTGTTTCATATTTTATCTGTATATAATTTTGGATTTACTGAGTAAGTAGAAAGAGTCTATTGCTCAGAGGGTGCATGTGCTAAGAAACAGAAATGTATTTTATACTGTACGTGTACAGAAATCTGTTTTTCCAGGTGCTCTATTTATGTTTTTTTATTTTTCACTTTTCTCCCCACCCCCCCAAAAAAACAAAAAAAAAAACAAAAGGAAACTTCAGGATTGATATGTTTATACATCAGTCTAGCAATTGTCAACCTGCTTATCTAATTCAGGATCCCACACAGCCACGTTCTGTCCTAGCAATACTGCCACATGGTGGGAAAAAACTACCTGTAGGGCAACAGTCCATCGCAGGGTTTACTCAAATAAGGGCAATTTAGACTGACCAATCAAATCAAAACATACACATTTGTAGGTTGTGGGAGGAAAATCAGAATACCAGAATAAAAAAACCCAAGCACTTGAAGTGCAAAAGCAATCTCCACATGGGCAGTGTCTGGGCCAGAATTCAACACTGTGGCTCTGGAAGCACTGCTATTACTGCACCAACATAAGGTGTATTTTTTCAAATGTTTTCGCCTACTATTTCTTCAACTCTTTTTTCTTATGATTCATTCTTGGCCTTCACAGTGTCTTCGAGACCTAGTCCATGATGACTGTGTGGTATAGCGGGTCCGCAGCTTCAAAAGAATGACCAGTTTTAAATAATCCATAGAGCTGTATAAGTATGGGCCGGCACAGAGGGGAAAGGGAATAGAAAAAAGAAAGGGAAGAAAGAAAAAAATGGTGAAAAAGCGAGGAAAAAGATGACTAAAGGGTAGTTTCGGGAGGATGATCTGGCCACCTAGAAGAGAGCAGTAGCATGAACTTGAGCCCCTCAAAGGAGCATTGGCTGATTCACCCCTCTGAATAATGACACGAAGTGGGGCGATCATGGTGAAGGACCTCCCTATGCATCCGAGGTACAACTGCGGGAGCGCGAATTAAGATGGGAGGAGAACCGACATCGGACAGTCTGGCTGCGCAGTTAGAAATTAGCCAAGACAGGGGTCGGAGAATGACGTTCATGGCTGCTGAGTTTCCGCCAGTGGTGCTAGTGATAGGTGAGTTGGGGGAGCTGAAGAAGGAGGTGCGCTGAGATCAGAAGGAGTCAGTGACTGCATTTAAACCTCTGCCTTTAGTGGATTTATTTATTATGGTTTTTATCCCTCACTCTTCACTTGTTTTTTTATGGATTATTTATGGACATTTGGAATACTGTACTGTGGATGCTGTTTTTAGTTTGTTTTTTATTCTTTTTAATAAAAGCACCTTTGCACTTTTCCACCATCCACTTGCTCCATGTGAGATTTTCCCCCATTAGTCAGCTCAGTTCAGTCATAACTATCGACAGTTTCAACTGGCTCCCATATGTGAAGAGGGAGTCTGGAGTGGACCCGCATTGTCGCAGACCGTCAGACTGGATGGAATTGCAGGGGCTTGGAGGTAGAATTGCCACTGAGAATCAGTGGAGCAATTGCGAAACTGTCCGTGGCAACCCTTGGAACCCTTGGAACCACTTGGAACCCTTGTCCAAGACTCCAGACACCAAGAAAAAGTCCAATAGTTGACTTTATTCTCACAGTACAGTGCACAAAGCACCCTCTCCTCCACAATACTCATTCAATACAATTACAATAATCACAATAAATTCTCCACCACTCCCAGACGTGTTGCCCTCCTACCACCCAGCTCATCTCACTGTCTGGGAGCTCCCACAGTCCTTTTATATTCCCTGACCTGGAAGTGTTCCTAATCCCCAGTCCATGTGATTCTTTATCTTGTCTTTAAAATTCTGCTTCTGTTTTATAATGCCTTAAATAATCTCGCCCCATCTTATATATCGGAATGTCTGACACCTTATATTTTAAAATCGTAACCTCAGATCCTCAAATGAGTGTCTCCTTAGAATTCCAAGAACAAAGCTTAAACGAAGTGGTGAGGCGGCCTTCTGCTGCTATGCACCTAAAATCTGGAATAGCCTACCAATAGGAATTCGCCAGGCAAATACAGTAGAGCACTTTAAAAAACTGCTGAAAACAGATTACTTTAACATGGCCTTTCTATAACTTCAATTTAATTTAATTTAACTTAATCCTGATACTCTATATGTTCAATTTCCTTATAATAACTATTCATGGTGGCTCTAAAATCCGTACTGACCCCTACTCTCTCTTCTGTTTCTTTTTCCAGTTTCTTTGTGGTGGTAGGCCACCACCACCTACTCAAAGCTTCATGATGCTCCAACAATGATGGATGGATTTAAAGGCAGAACTCTACGTGACCATCATCATCAAGCCCTTCCGTGAGAATCCTAAATCCAAAGAGGACTGTTTCATTTATGTTAGGTAGAATGCCCAGAGGGGACTGGGCGGTCTCATGGTCTGGAATCCCTACAGATTTTATTTTTTCTCCAGCCGTCTGAGTTTTTGTTTTTCTGTCCCCTGGCCATTGAATCTTCCTCTTATTCGATGTTAATTAATGTTGATTTATTTTGTTTTCTTATTGTGTCTTTTTCTATTCTTTATTATGTAAAGCACTTTGAGCTACTGTTTGTATGAAAATGTGCTATATAAATAAATGTTGTTGTTGTTGTTGTTGTTGTTGTTGTTTATCACTTCCGGGTCAGGTGGCATTGTGAGGCATTGTGAGACACTTCGCAAACCGTATGCCACCTTTTCCCATTGAACACAGCGGTGAGTTTAATAAACTATGCTTTAACCAATCTGAAAAAAAAATGATTTTCATGAGTATGAATCCCGTGTTACTTTTTAATTCTACTCATTTACATTTTTACTCCATAAAAGCCTCTGAAGTGCACCATTGATTTAAAAGCCTTCTCTAAATAAGAAACCTTTCAGCTCTCACTTGTCTTCCTTTTCCTTGCCTAACATTTAGATCATGTTAATTATGGAGCTGATACCCTTATCCAAGGTAACATAAAACATATGAGTGATACAACTGATCACATTTCTTTTGCTTTTTCAATTGGAGCAAAGATTGCTGAAGTGACATACTCATGGTCTCCCAGTTTCAGAAGTGGGATTTAAACCTAAACGTTCACGATTTGAAGTCCAGAACCTTAACCTCTACTCTGTACTGCCTTCCATGTTTATTGCTTTCTAACATCCTTGATCCTCTATTTTAATATTTTATGCAAAATTTTAAATACCTGCTGTAAGGACTCCATGGAGAAAATTTGCAGTTCTGTAAATGTTTTCCATTTATGGAGATCTTTACAATAATTTTTGTTAGTATATATATATCTCTCTTTAACATGTCAGATATCAGCTTTCTAGCTTATGGAAAACACTTTTTCAAGAAAAATTGGATAATCCAATCCACCTAACCTGCATGTCTTTGGATTGTGGGAGGAAACCCATGCAGACACAGGGAGAACAGGCAAACTCCACACAGGGAGGACCTGGGTAGTGAACCCGGGTCTCCTAACTGCGAGGCAGCAGCACTACCACTGCGCCACTGTGCCACCCCTTTCATAACATATTGTGTAAAATGATCATTTCTACCTAAACCACTGCAAATTATTTTACTTTCATGATGAAAAGAAAAGAGAAGAAGTGTTGTGACCATTACCCATATTCGAGACTATCTAATTACTGGAGACAGTCTTCTCACATAAATGTGTATCCCTTTGGATTTTCCAAATTTCTGTTGACACTTTAAATTCCAAATCACACATGCTGTGCATTATATAAAACTATTTTTATGTGTCTGCGTGTTTCACTGCTTTATCAAATGGCTGGTTTACAAGCAGCCACACTGCTTCTTAATGCACCAATAGAGAGCCCAAATGCAATCTAGTGTGAGATGTGACCCAAAAGGGTAATATTCACAAGTCGCTTTCATTCTGCTTTTATGGTGAGAGTTCTCTAAAAAGGTCGCATTTTTATGAAAGTATGTCAAAGCAGCGATAATAGAAACGCAGGTCATTTTCCTGCCTAATAAGCCCTTTTCCCCAGGCACAAATTCTTTCTCCACAATGATATTAAATATTCCCTCCAGGACAGCCAGTGCAATTTAGGGCAAACTACAGAAAATAAGAAACAATCCTACATTTTAGAAGTCTCAGTACTGTGATAAATCAAGAATACCTGTCAAAATGGTGTTGGCGGCTATAACAATAGTCTGACCAGAGGGTACTGGATTGATCCAATAGTATTATATATGAGGAAAAAAAAAAAACACGCAGATCGATGCATCATCCATTACAAATTCATGATCATTAATTTCAATGTCATACTCTCTTCAAATCTGATGAGAGCCCATCCATTTTAGGCAATCAAATCCCAACATGTAAAAGATTGTGTACCACATTAAGGTGACATTCACTCACAGCACTCTGCCAACATTCACAACATAACAGATGTGTATCTAAACTAATCAATGAACAATTGACAGCCTCAACAGATATAACTGAATTCTGCTAAATGGGGAAGACACTGTTTTAAAGAGCACTGGGTGGCTGGCTTGATTGTCAGGTAGATGGGAATCAGTTATTGAACAAGGAACTTTATACTATCTGCAATAGGAGCACATCAGATCAAGTCGGATTATGATAAGCAACTAAAAAAGCTGGCATTTGTTCCGCAGTTGCTCAGACCTTCTGCTGATGAAGACTAGAGAACGCTGTGTGCTAATCCCTAAAGTTGTTACCTTAGCATTATGGGCCACACTCTGTGTCCTCAAGGTGCTCTCAAGAGCTCCATTTGCTGCAACACACTGAACCATTACAGTGGTAAAAAGAGTGGACAAATCACTGTACCCCTGGTATGCTAGCTCATGTTAAAAAGTCATGTACAGTAGCCATCTATATCCCTTTGTAATCACATGTATTCGTAAAGAAAAACATATGTGCACTGAAAACGGGGAGAGGAGAAAAATAAGGGATACAAAAATCAAGAACGATAAAATGTAATGTTGTGTTCTGCTCTCTGACTATTGGAAATAAGGTGAAATCATATGTTTATTTATATAGTATGCACACTTTGTACACATGACAAATCTACTATTAATAAACCTGCTTTCATTTAAATTACAATTTCATCTTCAGTGCCGCCCTATATTGCTAGCGTTAGCCGTGGTCTTTTCCAGCAAGGAAAGTGTGGGTTTGCTTCCTGGGCCCTTTTGAGTAGTGAGAAAAGCGATTCCAAACGTGGGGAGGCTCACTGCTCAGTAGTGCTAAGAAGCTAAGGGGACACCAATCCCAACCCCTGTTTTAGAGAATTTTTACTTTGCAAAATCTGAAACATGCAAGTTGGGACGCAGGCAAGGATACAGGATTTTTTTGTAAATGCAAGAATCAAATGGGTACACTGAGGTGGGCATCCCACCAGGAAGAAAAAATTAAAGACTGGGCCAGTGGAACTGTGAGGCTTTCATAACACCTTTTCAGTGCAAAGAATTATTATATTATTATTATTATTATTATTATTAAGAGATCAAAATGGCACTTTTTCATTGTAGTGAATGACAGAACTGTTTTTTCATGGTAAATGGCTTTTACAGGACAAAGAACCAGCAGGACTGCTACACCACGGAATGAACAAGTTAGAAAAAGTACACAAGACATAACAGTCAGAAGCACTTGAGGACTGTGTAGGCACTGCAGCCCTAAATGGACTCAGCAGGTTGGTTCTAGAACCTTCTCAATCTATTTCAGGGTTGTGGAGGTCACAGTCTATCTCACTAGAATTGGGCAAAAGGCTGAAAACAGGACTGGACAGAACTCTAGTCCATCACAAGGACTACTCACACACACACACACACACACACACGATACAAGTTGCAATTGCAAATTAAAATAACCTAAATAAAAATATAATCTTCCTAGCTTGAGCATATCTAGCCATTGTATTTTTTATGAAATAGGACTTGCAAAGCTAATCAGTTATGACAAATTTTAGGGAATAACATGAGTGAGTGACCATTATAGAGGTGAATGTGGCACTCTGATGGAAAATTATAGGGTGACAAGATTTTTCTAAATCCCAAACTGGGATACTTATGTAGCATGTATGCCCAAGTCTAAAGCACATCCTCTTTTGTTTAATGCCTGCTTAATCTTTTCATCATCAGAGACTGATCAGCACACAGGAAAAAAAAAAAAAAAATTTTCACAAACAAGCACATATGATGTCACACAGTAGCTGTTTTTGTCTGACTCTTGGTCCTTGTCACCATGCTATTCAAATTTAAGGCAAGTTCTTATTCAAACTTTCCCCTCTGGAGCTTTGACATTGCTATTATATGAAAACATTACTTTGAAGACAGGGTGGAGCAGTTGGGGGCATGGGAGTGGGGTATGGGCTTCCTCCTTTGTGTACATGATTTTCTAAATATATTATGAGGATGTTTGTTTCAGCAAAGCAATGTTTTTTTTAGATGGACAGCCTATTAAAGCCGAGACATTTTGATATTCTTCAGTTGCTTATCAAGATGCTTAGCCTGATATAGGGATTGTCCAGCTCATCATGATGTCTGGTCTGTGACCCGTCATTTGCGCGATAGACATATGCGCACCGACAAAATAGCGCCGATTAAAACGCGCCTTCAAAGTCGCACCGACAAAATCGCGAAAGTTTCATTAAATATGAATTACTAGTTTAAAGCATATATAATAATGTTTATTTTAGAAGTCAATATTATGAGACGTGGCATGCCATCAGCATGGCACGCAGATAGTCCTTAAGATCACGTCCCTGCATATGTAGGAAGAATTGCAGCAAGGGTGTCCCAGTCTCTTGGCCTCTCTCGCAATTCTTGTTGTGGCGATTTTGTCGGCTCGCATTTGTCAAAAACCAGTTAGCGTGTTTGTCGGCGCTCATTTGTCGGTCACGGTTTTGTCGGGGCACATATGTCTATCTTGCTGTTGTTGGTGAACCGTCTGGTCACCATAGTAAATTATACTGTAAGTGAAACAGAGACTCATTATAATCTGCAGATAGTGGAGCTGTGAGGTTGGCTTCGCATGTATGGTTAACATAAAGGTACAGGGTTCACCATTCATATCTAAATAACCTTTTGTTTTCCTTGATTGCATTACATCCTTTACATTTTTGAAGATTATTTAAGTGTCCTGTTCCGAGTTAAAGTATTGGGAGGACTGAGGTGCTGATGAACTCATTCTCTTTTGCTTGCACTCAGAACAGCTGGGAAGACTTCATAAAGAAGAAAGGATTTGCTTTGTTAACTTTGACTTGATTGTATATAATGTTATATTAAAAAGAAAGAATTTGCTGATGCAGAAGAGTCAGCACATGTCTCACTTGACATTCTGATAGAGGATTGCAGTTCTGTTTAAGCTCGACTTCCTACCCTGTGCGCAAACAGTCTGCTGGTGATTCATTAACTTGTACTGGAGATCTGTTTGCAGCTAGTAGCAGCTATCAGAAGTAAAACAAACAAGTTGATATAACCGCTGTGAAGGGAAAACTAAAAAAGTAAAATAATTTGTAGTTGAAGTCACACTGAAAGTTTCTTTGTTTTAAGACAGATGAGTTTGCAGTCTTGTCAACGCTTTTCAATGGGAGATTTTCAAATTATTTACAGTGCAATCTGTTCAAGATAGCTCAACGAATATTGAACTTTCTTGACAAACTTCCTTGACAAATGAGTGTGTCATATTTCACCAAATTCATCCATGGGTGGGCTGAGATGTTTCCTGTAGACAGACTGACGGACATGGCTGTCGCGGTAGGTGTTTTGTGTATTACATGCAATCGCACCTAAAAATCAGTAACCTGTCAGGCTGTCATTAGTTAAAATTTAGATTTTATTTTATTTCAGTGTTACTGATTGTTATTATTAGATTTCTTTAACTATTTTGTTAACTACCAGAAACTCATTTAATTACATCTTTATTCACTGTTGTTATGTTGATTGTTACAATTTTTTTATCTTACTTCATCATCATCATCAACATAGTGCCATTTTGATCATTGTTTTAAGAAGGTGATGACATTTTTTGTATTATTTTCAAAGGTTCCATTAAGCTGTTGACACAGATGGCACCCATTGCTAAATACATTGACCTAAGTCAACACAATGCCTGATGTCATCTCACTATCATTTTGAACAATGTTAGAATTACAAGCATAACAGCTTTAAGCTAAAGAACATTTAAAAAAAGGAAAAGCTCAATTTGGCTTTTATGTGTTTTGGTTTTGTTATTAGGCTTTTGTGATTATCATGTACCAGATCACTACCTGCTTATAAAAGCAACTGACAACATGGCGGGGCCTGTGCAGGCTGCGGCTTACAGAGCTTCCAAGTCCACGTGTTTATTGTTCTTTTTTCATCTTTGACAACTATTATAAGAAAAGAAGTAGATTTAAGTAATTGTAGTACGCAGACATACATTTGGGCATGTAGAAAAGAACTGAAAATAACATACCTTTAAGTATTTTATCACTCTTTATATCCTTCTTCTGTGAAACATTCTGACCTGTCATTGTTTACACATGTCTTAAACAACTATTATCATACACTGATAATTTCTGTATTATCTAAATCTATTATTTATTTATTTATTTATTTACTTATTATATTACATATCTATTGACTATATTTATGTATCTAGATTGCAAAAACCATACATTGCATCAATGTTCATATTGCTAACTACATGTCAATATTGCTGCTACTTCTTTGTCTTGTCTTTGCACAATGTCTTGTGTGGTTTGTGTTTTCATTTTACATTTTAATTTTAATTCTATGCACGTCATGTTGTTACTCTGTGGACCCTGAGCTTCACAATTTCGTCTATCTCTATACTTGTATATGGTTGAGATGACAATAAAGGTCACTTTGACTTAACAGTTACTCTTTTGGCATATCAAAGCAAAATAGTTTTTATTTCAGCCAACCAAGCCACTCAAAACTCTGTCTAAAAAATGCACTTAACATAACCAAAGAAAATGTTAAAACAGCTCAACGTCACTAAAAAAGCAAAAGTTGAAGCTTTATTTCTTAAATTGAATTGCTTGAGAAACTCATTTCCTCTTGCCAACAAATTCTTAATTTTCACAAAAGAGCAGGCAATTTATCAGCATACAGCTTGCTCTTAAATAAGGAGGCTGCCAAAACCCTGAGATTAAAATTAGAAGTACAATTTCATCCGTTTTTCTAATATCATATTATAAGAAAAACCTTTCTTTATAAATTCTCACAACCTTTCATTTTTTTGGGATGAACACATCTTTATATATAATACGCTATTCTGGCTGTTCATTTGTCTGCCAAGGATTTTAAATCACCTGTAGCTCGCAAACTGTTTGACCTATTGACCTAAAATTTGGTACACATATACTATGTGACCTCTACTGTCCACTTTCGAAGTGATGATTGACCTCCAAGGTTATTCCTCTTTTTATTTTTATTTTATTTTATTGTAGAATCAACTCTCGGCAGCGCCTAGCAGGGCGGCCATGCAGCACATGTGTATGGGCGCCGTTCTCATCCCTACCACCTTCGCCATCACTTCCCCTACCTCTTCATATCTTAAATCATTCTTGAGGCAGATTGAAGACTTAAGTGCCAGCTTAAGTAAAAAATTAAAGAAAACATACTAAGTAACTGCAACAGAAATACTGACTTAATCACTTTTAATGTGAAAAGATGGCGATGAAAGAAGAGAACAAGCGGGATGCTAGGGTAGAGAAAAGAAGAACTGCTCAGGAAGCAGCAAGTGTAACAACCTCTGAGCAAACGAATGCTAAACGTACAGATAAAGAGTATGAAAACTATGAGTCCTAAAGTCACGTGTACTGGTTTATTATATTACAGGACAGATGTGAAAATAAAGGCATAGAAGCAGCCCAAACTGGCAAAAGAGATATCATGGCTTACCTTTAGAAATGCCTTGTACAGCTCAAATGAACCTTGGAGTCAGTATGTCTTACCTGCTCACCCCTAAAATTCAATCGTCTGTCATAAACATAGTGTTGTAAACTATTTTCTGAGAGTTTTCAGGTAGACCAAAGTTTTGAGGTAAGGTAGTTAAACTAGCTAATCATAGTGCCAAAGAGTGGATACATGTGGCATGACGACTCACACGTGCAAGTGAGAATTTGAATAGTAACCTTATAAACCTAAACCACGCCCAGTGACGTCACATGATGCATGCAGAGCACTCCCCCAAGCAGTCTACGATGGCACAGAAACTAAGATTTCTCCTGATGACACTTGATGACTTCATATCGTTGTGACATAAACAATAAAATAAAATGGTTACAGTTGTCTTTATATATATAAAATACAAAATCTGCCTGTCTGTATGTCCGTCCGTTTTTCAGGAGAGAATTACTTAACAGATTTAGATCGGGTTTTTTTCTATAATTTGTTTGAATATTCCAGTTGATTTTGCAACTTCTGTCATTGCACTAAGTATCATAGTTAGCTTGTAGGAGCGATTTATTCACGCTAACCTAAGATAGAGGCTGTGGAGCCAGGTGGGGCCCTCCTCACTCACATGCCAGCCTCCATTGAAATCGCTCTACCTCTGGCCACGTGTTAAAGTGTACCTCGCCTCCGCTTAGCTAGCGATACCTGTTTGTTTATTGATTTTTAAAGTTTGTCCTGTTTCACTACCAATCGGGCAGAGCCGCAGGGGACAGTTAGTATTTAATATCTAACAGCTTGATTTTGCAGTGATAAAATGCCTCCAAATAACAATGTAGCTCTTGTCTTCTTGTGCATTTTGTAAATGTTATGAAGTTTGGCACCAGCGTAACGTGATCATTTTGGATTGCAGAACATTTTTATTTAGACCAACATACTGTAAATATGACACAAAAAACAACACACAACCTCCACAAAAGAGGAGCAAATAGGGATAAAGATAACAGATTAAACTATGCAGTCTAAAGAATGGATTTTTCCAACTCCTGAATACACAAGATGGAACCAATGATATATGAAACCTGCATCGTCTTGCAGTGTTATATTATCAACAATTTTGCACAAATGTTTAAGAAAATAATCATAAAAAACAAAAATTTAGATGTGATCAACAAGAAGGATTGGTAGATCTTTGCTGTGGGTGGCTGTGCTTGTATTCTATACAGCATATGAGTTTTCCTATTTTCTGATGTTGTGCTCAAATAAAAGTGAATTAGCATTTTTCACTTTAGGGATAATTTTCCAAATCATGGAGAGTGTTGAAGTATTTCACTTTGTATAGCATCTGCAGTGTGGAAGGCATTCTTGATAACCTCAAGGAAACCCAAAACGGCATCCGTTTCAGCCTCTCAAACCAGAGAATGAAGCAAAGGGTATATAAGAAGAAGAAGAAGTGCCTTGAACCAACAGAACAACTGGCCTTTCCTGGTCTTTACCTCACTCAGGCAATTCTATCTCCAAACCAGACAGAGCCTGGCTGCAGACTTCAATCCAAACCCAATCCAACAGTCTGATGACCTGGAGGAAGGAGAAACACAATCCTACACTTTGGGAAGTCAAAGAGTGTGTGAGGCTGTAACACAAGAACACAATGCGTCAAACTCAGATCCTGTAGGGCCACAGAGTCTGCAGGTTTTTGTTTCAGTTGCACTCTTAAAAATAATGATTCTTAAATGGCACTATATGGTTCTTTACTGGGTTGTGTGCTTCTTCTTAGAACCATTGCTTGACAAAGAACCATTTAATTCTGGGAAGAGTTCTTTGTACAGTATATGAAATTAGTTTTTTGGGCATTGAAAAGGTTCCTAAAATGTAAATAAAACAGAAATTCTTAATGTATATTAGGTTACCTAGAAGGATACTAAGAGATCAAGAAAACTTGAACTTAGCACATGCTTTATTTTGTAGCAAGAGTTCTTAAAAATCAGGAACCCACTTGAATTTCACAAATCTGTTATCATCCATTCATGGTTGTTTATGCAGCTTGTTATGTCTAAAAAAATAAAGGTTCTATCTAGAATCTTCATGTGATTGGTTCTTTAGGAATGGCTGTGTGTTTCCATTCTAACCCTTTCCTTAATTAGTGAATACTTTTTGCTGCTAACTAACTTCTTTTCCTTTCATTTTGAATGACCTGTTTTTTAAGATTCAGTTCATTGAAATGCTTAACGTTTTTCTTGAAATAGCGCAAAAACAAAAATAAAACATGAAGTGAGCCAACAGATAACAATCTAAGTTGGGGCATCAAACTCAAAATTTCACTCCAGCCAAATTTTTAATTAGAAGCCAATTCTTGTTAATGAAATCCGGTATTTAATTCCATGGTTTGTTGCTGCTCGCATTCTAGCACAGCAGACATTTCCAAAACTGATGATTTTATTTTCACAATCAAAATGTACAAATCAACATTACTGAGACCTTCACCATTCTTTATTTTCAGATATTATATGATGGACACAGGTTTGCTGGTCATTTTATGGCTCATTTTATATCTCATTATTGTTTGTCTGCTAATTAAGGAAAAAATAAATTACCAAGAGGTCTGAGTCTGAGCTAGCAAGTCAATTAAAATTAACGCAAAAGAGTTAATTAGCAGCAAAAACTGGTCAGTACTTAAGAAAAGGGTTAGAATAAAAACCTTCATCCACAATAACACACAATAGGACTGGAGTTGGGGACCCTGGTTCTATGACATTACTCTAGAGCAGGGGTTCTCAAACTCGGTCCTGGGGACCCCTTGTGGCTGCAGGTTTTTGTTCCAATCAGCCTCTGTTTTTAATTGGACTCCTGGGCTAATTAAGTGAACTGTTGTTTCTCAGATTTCCTATTTTGGAAACGATATACAAATTAGAAAACTAAGTTTGGTAAAAAAAAAGCTTTAAAATGTACTAAGCAGTTATATGTATTTTTTTCTTTTTAACAGTATTTTCATCTTGATTGTCATTCTACTTTTCTAGGTGTTCTAATTGTTTCATTAATCCATTATTTACTACTTTGTGGGGCTGACGCTAAAGTAGTTGCGTCCTTTCACGATTGAGTGTTGTTTGCTTGGGTTTCTGCTCTGCTTGTTTTTAATGTCATTATTAAGATTCAATGAAGGGAGCAAACTGCACAGAGAAGGCGAAATATAATAAAAAGAGAGTTAAGCATTTAAATCTATAGCAAAAACAGAAATATTTCTAAGTTTCTTATAAATGTAAAAATCGTGCTGCTGTGCTTTTTTGAATGTAGAATAAAAGATAAATAATACCAGCTAATTAAATGAGATCAGTGCTATCAGGTGTTGTCACTGATTAGGAATCTGGTTGGAACAAAAACCTGCAGCCACAGGGGTCCCCCAGGACCGAGTTTGAGAGCCCCTGCTTTAGGGAACCACTTTGCTACTTTCTTAAATAGTAACTAACTACTAGCTTTAATCAATTTTAGCAGCCAAACAATAACTACTTTCATTTTGCACTTGTGTTTCCATCAGACATAAACTGTTTCAATAAAACATTTTTTTCTGAAAAGAAAAAGGTGAAGGCCTTAGAAAAAATGTGAAGAAATATGTGGATAGTGTGCTCAGAAAAATAACAATCAACACTTTTAGAAATGTTTGTTGTAGCAAAATAAAGAACACTTACAAGCCATAGAATTAAAAAATGTGTTTCATTAACACTAAGAAATCGCTTTTAATTAACAAATTGGTTGCAGCAATAATTGTGATCCTCCAGGAACTTGATTAAGTTCGCGAACTCTGAGTTAACTGGACTTCTCTTCGCTTACGTTGCATCTCTTTACAGTTAGGCTGCTGGTTATCAAAAACCAGAAACAATTAAGAGTCCTGAATATTTGAAAGAAAACTAATTACAATTCAGGAAAAATAAAGGAAGCAGGAATTGATCACTAATCAATAAAAGTGGCTGGAATGAAAACCCTGCAGCCACTATGGTTTAGCAGTCCTGCTGCCAGAAAATCTTGGGCCCCTGACAGTTATGGCTGAGCCCCTTGGCTCCGTACTACGATAATTCTGCCTTCCCAAGCTGATTGAGTGACGTGCCTTTTCTAAACTCAAGCTTAACATCAATTACATTGACATTTCACACAACCGTAATTAAATCTATGAAATATCGTATCGCTTGTTGTGTCTCAAGATGCATGGAGGGTCTGGTACTTCTGAATTAAAATTACTAACAGAGTCAACATATCCTTCTGCAAAGTTTTTATTTCTGTAAATGTATCTCATGATATATCAACGATCACAGTGCCCACCTTTGGACATTAACATTTGTGTCATACATGTTCCTGACGTGAATCACCTCATCTTTCAAATGATGTGACAGATCATTTGAATATTTTGCATCTAAATTTGTAAAGAGGCTGAGATCTCCTCCGTGCTCATGTTAAAATTGGACAAAAAAGGCGACAAATGTTGTTTAGGCTTTTAAAACACCTCAACAATTTTGAAATTAAGGAATCCATCATAACATGAGATGTGCCCCTTCTGAATTTTGCTTGTGAATCTTAGGATTCCTGATCATCTGCTTCTGCCTAAGATCCGCCTGACTCAATTCTTGGTCTTATGCAATGCCAACCTGATTTGAACACTGTAGGGATTTCTATTTCATTTCCCTCAGCTTTAGCCTTGCACAAGTGACCGTCCCACTACTCGGGCCCCTGACAGGTATCATGGCTGCCTGCCCCTGGTGGCGGCTCTGGATTTATCAAAAGTAGTTTGCAGTGTGCTTGTGCATCTACTTCCTCCAAAAGTTATTTAAGTAATTAAAGTGTGCTTAACTGATACTTAACATATCTTGTCAGTGAAGGCTCCTATCAACTGCAGATCTAGTAAAGCAATAGCAGTATTCCAGCAAATGTTCCCAGTATGGTCAATTCTAGCTGCCATAAAGTTCTGCCTGTGCAATGCCATTGTTTTACCCGCTGCCATACAGTATATACAAGCAAAATGTGGACAAAACCAACAAAAACAGTTTAGAAGTTCAGTGAGGTCTACCAGTAAAAGTGATATTGGAGATCATGCAACATGACCATGTCATGAACGATAGAATTCAGTGAAGAGTTAACTTGCAAAAGCTTCAAGACACTTTGGCAGAATGCTGATTCCATCTGGCCAAACATATCCTGTGCCTACCAAACCTCTGAAAAATCAAAATGGCAATGCAGTGTTTTCCACAAGATGGGACGCAGAACATAGTAAGACCAAAGAAAATGTTCCATAGAACTTCAATCTGTCAGCATTGTGTAGGAAACCATTGACGTCTTTTCAACTGACAGTGCACATCGGTGAAAAGCTACTGCCCGATGTGTCTTCCAGCACAGAAGGACACAAGCCTGAATCAGAATAAGTTACTCCAGCTCTTCTTTCTTGTTTTTGCATACTTATTTATAAATTAAAAAAGAAGACACAAAACGCAGATAATATATCATGGGAATAGGAAATACATAATATCAAGATAACTCAACAGAATGAGAACATGACACAAGGAAAACCTTATAGATATGGCATAATAAAATATATGAATAAGATAAAATCTATGTAAAAAGCCATCAGTCATGGGAATAAGATAATGGAACATTAACAAAGGAAGACATCACTTATGGTAGAGATAATCAGACAAAGTAATGTGATATAGCAAGTGCTGAAGTGATTGTCAGATAAAGAAAGGAAAACCGTCATGAGTGAACTAAGCTGACATTTGCAGAGTAACGTCTCTGGGTGCTATCAGAAGTCACAGGATGTGAAAAATCACACACTCGCAGTAAGTCATGGGAAGAAGATAATAAGTTACAAGTGCAGAATAAAACGTTTGGAACACATATGATTGGTTTTGAACCATTAAATAAAAAAAGCTATTCAAACTATTGTTGTCAGCTGCTGGGCACGGGGCTACTGGATGGCAGGGGTCTGTTGAAAACCTTCATTGTAACATTTTAAGAACTATCTTAGGAACTAAAAATTAAAACAGGCTATGGCATGGTGGCATCAGTCGGCCAAGGTGGCTCTGAGCAAATTGCCTGCTGGCAAGATGCTACATTGGCACTGTATGGAAGGTGCTGTTTAGGAAACACACAGCACAAAAATGAAACATCTGCTGGAAATCCAGCTGTAAAGCTTTCAAGGAAACAAGTGTTAACTTGGGCCACAGCAGGGAGAGGCAGTTGTCACTTCTGAAGTAAATTTCTCTGGCAATGCACTGCTTCAGTATGACAGTTAGCACCTAGACTGACACACAGTACTTGTAATGGCCATGTCAATTTTCTTTTTCTAGAGCACCAGATTGGAGTTACAAATCACCAGAATGCCGTACAGGGAGATTAGAAAAGACTCTTCATTTTCAAAGTTGTTAGTCAGAGTGACATCGCTTGCTAGCACACACACTGCTGCAAAAGCATATGAATGCATCATTTATCACCTGTCTGCTCAGCCCCTTCTGAAAGACAAAAACTAAACTGTAATGAAAATTCTATCGACTTCACTCACTTTCTTTAAATTATATTGAACTTTGCTTTTGTCTTGGTTGGGTTACTAGAAAATAAAATAGAGTGCAGTAAATGTTCACAGATGGAAAAGAGGCTAAAGCCTGTTCCCCTCCTTCAATCCATTTTAAAATCATTCAGTCCAGGTAAGGGTCATAAGAGGGCTGGTGACCACTTCAGTTAGGCAAGAAGTTCATTGTGGGACACATTGTCACACAGACACACTCTCACACACTCACATCTATTGGATGTACATGGAAAATTAAAGGTAAAGTACCACTTCCGGTTAATGGAAAAAGCCCAAAAGTTGACAGAAATCTACATTTTGTATCTAATACTTGTATGCAAAATTTGGGTGACCTAAGTGAAAGCGTCCTCAAGTTATTGTGTTTACATACACACACAGTCAGACACACAGACATAATTTCAAAAAAGGTATTTTTGGGCTCAGGGAGATCTAAAACGTCGATATTCATCAAAATCTCAAAATGAAATTTTTGGAGGATTTCAATACTTTCCCTATACTTCATATACGAAAAACTTGAGGAGGTCTAAGACGGTGAGATTCACCAAAATCTCAACATCAAATCTTTGTCGATTACAATACTTTCCCTATACTTTGTATATGCAAAAGTAAAATATCCATGCTGACATGTGAAGAATGGTCAACCTCCACAAAGAGACCCCAGTTCTTTTTAGTGTCACAGTTCCCATTTATTCATACCTATGGAACTGTGCAAAGTCTTAGAAACACAGTATTATTGATATAAATGTGGTCTTAGACATTTATTTTTTGTGTGCTACCTCACAGTGAGGAGTCCAGTAAGAAGTCCATGCTTTGCATTTGCATGTTCTCTCCATGCTGCAGGTGCTCTGGTTTCCTCCCACAGTCTGAAACCATGCATGTTAGGAGGATTGGTGACATTAAATTGCCCCAAATGAGAGTGTGGCATGTGAATCTGTGTGAGTATGTTCTCCTGCAATGGACTTGGATCCTGTCCAGGGGTTTGTTCCTGCCTTGAACCTTATGCTTGCTGAGATAGGCTCCAGATATGCTGGTAAGGCACGGTATGGTGTTTTTATTCTTTGTCTTTTGCATTAGTATATAAGTAGAAAAGAACAAATTTCAATTTTCCAAGCAGTAAATTAAATAAATAAATATTACAGAGAAACTTGCATTTTGTTGAAGAAAGTAACATATTAAGTAACAGACCACTTGTTAGATATAGGCCAAAGGGTGTATAGCTCCAGGAGGTGCTAAAGACCAAAGACATAATGATTAGATTGAGACAAGCTATTAAAATGAAAAAGAAATTGATGTGGAAGGACAACCCAACTAAAAAGTGTGGCTAGTGTGACAAATTAACCATCTAATCATCAGCTCTTATAGCACAGCAGCACAACACAAGGTGTTCATCTGGCATCAGCAAGTTCTCTCCCAAGCAGACATTCTGAGAAAGACTGAAGTCTCAAGATGTGCTGTCCAATCCTTTCTGAAGAAGCATAAGTAAATGAACAAGGCACAAGACCAGAATCGCAGTGGTCAGCTAAGGAAACAGACAAGTGCAGCAGACAGGAAATATATCACAATGGATATCCCTTAGAAATTGGAAGCACTTCTATCAGCTCTGAATTCACTAAAAATATTGGAAGACAAGGAAAGCACCTCTACAATCCAGTTTTGTCAGAAGTAGTCTTCATGGAAAAGTTGCTGCCAAAAAGTGGACACCAAGCCAACAGCCTCACCTATGCACAAAAACATGTGGCCTGGGGTGGTGAACAATACTGACAAGTGTTCTGAACTGGCAAGTCTAAATATGAAATCTACGGCTCAGAACAGGTGGCAGTTTGTCCATAAAAGAACTGGAAGGCACTGCATGGATGAGCGTGTTCAGCCACCAATGAAACACAGCAGATGCTTCCTGCAGGTGTGGGGCTGACTTTCTGCAAATGAAGTTGTGAATCAGGTCAGAATTATTAATTAATGGAATGAACAATGCTGAGAACTACAAGCAGATTCTCACACATTACACAACACCATCAGGGAGACATTTGATCAGTCCCAACTTGATACTGCAGCAGGGCAATGGCCTGAAACACTTGGCCAAGGTTATAAGAACTACCTTCAACAAAAGAGCCCTGATCTGAACACCATGGAGGCTGTTGTGAGATTACCTGCAGAAGCAGAAGCAACCAACAAGTTATAGTCTGTGGGAGAACAAGGGCAAGTTCTTCAAGATGCTTGGAACAACAAGCAACCCATTTTCTAATAAAACTATGCGATAGTATGGCTAAAATAATTGATTCCATTTTAAGGGTGGTCACACCAAACTTTTTTTTTATTTAGGTTTTTACTGTTTACTCCTCTTTATAGATATTTAGAAACTGTTCATTTCATCATGTGTGAAAGTATCTTTGCTTCAACTTTTTTTTTAACATATGCCTAAGACTTTTGAATAGTATTGTAGGTGGGCTTAAGAAAGGTCTCGTCGAACCCTGCTGCCGTTCTGCACATCCACGAATGCAATCTGCTGCTTAATCTCATTCTGAAAATAATATAGACTTATCCCTGATTTCATAAATACAAAGAAGATTCAATGAAAAGGAATGATCTCCTTAAATTAATAAATATTGAACCTATCTTTTTTTTAAAATTAAGTATTTGATTTTACAGAATACATTTCCCTTGTAATTAATTTTAGAGAAATAAAATATATACTTTTCATTTTATTATGTAGTATAATGAACTCTGAATTTTCATTATGTATAATATCAGCGAGAGGCTTTGACAATAGAAGACATGCAATAGACGACAGGACAATGGGTACAGACCTCTAACTTGTATTCTATTAAGTGTGTCAGAATAAATGAGGTCACTCTCAGTCCCACTGTGCTCCCGGTATACTTTTATTTTCTTTAAAAACCTGTTTAAATAAATTACTACAATGATTATGAAAGTACATTAAACTGTAACGTCAGATCAGAGCAAAATTAAGTTTGGCTGGGGGGGCTACTTAAGATTTTAAAAGTGAACTAAACCACGCGGCCTACGGGAATAAATCACGAGTCTGTGCAGCACCTTTCATTACATACAATATACTGTCATGCTAAACCTTGGAGCAAAATGTCCAGTATTAGCAAAGAGCAAGTCCCAAATGTTTCTTTATACTTGCATTAAATTACTTCAATCTTCTTACTTATATAGTGTCTATCAGACCAGCTTAATCCAATTCATGGTTGTGATGGGGCAGGGGGATATCTTGACAGCACTGGGTGCAAAGCAAGAAATGTCTCTACACTCCTAACAATAATGGTGCTTTAATAGCATTTTCTAGGTCTTTATTGGGTTGTGGTGTTCCTTGTAGAATTATTGATTGACAAGGCATCATTCCATTCTGGGAGGGATTCTCTACATATGAAGTTGTCTCTTTGTGCTTTAAAAAACTTTGTTATATTTAGAAAAAAAAAATGAAATTTTAAAGTATGGTGGGCTACCTAAAAGGAGACTAGCAGATTAAGAAAATCTGGATTTATCCTTTGTTATCGTATACAGGGTGAGTCCTTTTAAAATCCTGGCCTACTGGTATTTCACAAATATGTTACCATCTCTTCATGGCTATTTACTGTATGGAACCTTTTACTGATCTAAATAAAAAAGATACTTTCTGGAATCTTCATGTGGATTGGGTCTTTTGAAAACCAATAAATGGTTCCCCTATGGCATCACTTTGAAGAACCACTGTAGATGTCTTTGTCTGTCCATCTTTACACCCAGAAGTACATTTATTTGTTCAAATTCAGGATTGCCCAAGGTAGGAGCCTGTCCAGTATGCATCAGGTGGCCAAAAAGAACCAGTGCTGGACAGGGCAGTGGTCTCTTTCAACCTACTTCAGTCAATTTTTCTTTTTCATAGTGCCTAACCTTGTGATCCTGTACAAAACTGTCAGTTACCTATTAACTCCAAAAATGATTATCATGTGGATAGCATGGTGGTGCAGTGGTAGCGCTGCTACCTCACAGTTAGGATACCTGGGCTTGCTTCCCGGGTCCTCCCTTCGCGGAGTTTGCATGATCTCCCTGTGTCTGCGTGGGTTTCTTCCGGGTGCTCCGGTTTCTTCCCACAGTCCAAAGACATGCAGGTTAGATGCATTGGTGATTCTAAATTGTCCCTAGTGTGTGCTTGGTGTGTGTGTGTGCACCCTGCAGTGGGCTGGCGCCCTTCCAGGGTTAGTTTCCTGCCTTGCGTCCTGTGTTGGCTGGGATTGGCTCCAGCAGTCCCCCGTGACCCTGTAGTTAGGATATAGCAGGTTGGATAATGGATGGATGGATGATTATCATGTAAAACAGGAGGCTGACTTTTAAAAATAAACAGATAACTGCCAAGAACCCCCTAAGCCCCAAGCAACTGCTACAATTACACAGTCAGTTTTGTTACTACTCTGGGAATAGCAAAGAAATCACTGACTCAAGGACCGCTGTGTTAAACAAGGTAAAGATGTTAACTGAAAAAAAAATCAGCATTGAAAAAGTTCCACTTCTGATATGATTCCCAGGGGCCTTTGTGTAATTAAAACTTGGTCATCCCCCAGAGAGTAGGATCCAGACACAAAGATTACAGCATAACCGTCTGGTATCAACTCCAGCTTATGTCCCCCTCTGTCTGCTGTTAGGCATGGACAACATCTTAATTGTATTATCAATTTCCAGTAACAGCACACTGCACGATAACATGCAGTGAATACACTTGACTTGCGCATTCATAGTTTTCATACTCTTTCTCGGTATGTTTAGCATTCGTTTGCTCAGAGGTTGATTCACTTGCTGCTTCCTGAGCAGCACTTCTTTTCTTCACCCTAGCGGCCTGCTTCTTCTCTTCTTTCATCAGCATCTTTTCGTGTTAAAACTGATTAAGTCGGTGTTTGTGTTGCAATAAAATTTTCCTTTATTTTTTACTTAAGCTGGCACTTAAGTCTTCAACATGCCTCAAGAATGATTTAAGATATGAAGAGGTAGGGGAAGTGACGGCGAAGGTGGTAGGCATGAGAACGGCACTGGTATGCCTGTTGGCCACTGCCAAGAGTTAATTCTACAATTAAATAAAATAAAAAGAGGAATAACCTTGGAGGTCAATCATCACCACGAAAGTGTATAGTAGACGTCACGTAGTATATGTGTACCAAATTTCAGGTAAATAGGTCAAACAGTTTGCGAGATATAGGTGATTTAAAATCCTGGACAAACAAATGGACAGCCATGGTAGCGTATTATATAAGAAGATTATTATCAAATGAAATGTCAGCAAACAATGGAAATGTTACTTTAAAGAATTCAGGTGGTCTGATTCATTAGCTTTTCTCTTTATCGTTTATTTTTAGGTATGTCTAGCACTGGATTGTTTTAGTGTGCATTAGTGTGCTCTGTGATGAACTGGACAAGTGCTTTTTGGCACAGCAACTGGCTCTTCGTGACCCAGAACTAAATAAGCAATTTGGAAAATGAAGGATTTTTTTTAAAGTCATTAAAATAAAAAAAATTAAAAATTAAAGATCTCTGTTAATAAATAAATGTCAGTATATTTGAGTGTCTTGTAGATTTCTCTGTGATCCTGATTACAACTGAAGGTCCACCTCTGTTCTTGACACATTCAGAAACTAATTTGTTCTTATTTTGCCTTTTCTGTATAAGAATGTGAATTCCTTGTTATAATGTGGCCCACGAGGAATACTCCTGAGTAGTTCCATGCCCAGAATACACTACAAGAGTTCAACCAAAAAATGTTAATGTTACAAAATCAAATATATTCACATTTGTTGAATGGAAGATCTAAATCTTTGAATATAATAATACAAAATTATAAAGGTAGTCGGAATATACAGAGGCGATGCCCTTACTGGCTTTCTATATGTGGCTAGGCGACCTCTCTAAAATAAGAACACTAACAAGCACTTGTTATTACCTCTGACCATCCCCTCTGTCAATGTTTTGGCCTTGGCCTTCTAGTTATTCTTCTCCTTCTGCAAGCGAGCCCTTGCCTCTGCTCCACTTCAACTTTAATCTCTCCTAGACTGAATCTATGGAAACCCTTATATTCCTAGACCTGGAAGTGCTTTCAGTACCATTCCTATTTTTTCTGGACCTGTTTCTGGGTCACATTCCTCCCTTTATCATACTTGTCGTAAGAGAAAACTAGAAAAGAAGATAAAAATGTTAGAAATTTGATAAACAAGATGAGACCATTTAGTCCATCATGCTCATTTTTTTTACTTAGTAGCTATTATAATATCTCATCCAGATACTCCTCAAAGGTTGTCAAGGTTTCTTCTTCAACTACATACCTTAGTAGTGTGTTCCAGATTTCAAAAACTCTTTTTGTAAATAAGTGCTTCCTAGCTGCATTCTTAAGTGTCCTCACATCCACAAATTGCTGTTTAATTGAAGGAATTTGACTGGATCTACCTTTGAGAATTTTGAAAACCTGGATTAGGTCCTCACAGGGTCTCATCGGTTTGAGACTAACAAGATTTGATTCTCTAAGCCTATCAAAATAGGACATGACCTTACGTCCTGGGATTGGCTTGGGTGTTCTTCTCTGCATAACATCAAGTGCTGCTATGCCAGTTTTGTAGAGTGATGACCAAAGTTGCACACAGAACTCCTCATGCGATCTCACTAGTGTGTTATAAAGTGTGAGAGTAGCATCCCTTGATTTATTTTCAACATGTTTTCATAAATATAACTGTTTTGTCATGCTATGGTCCTCAGGTGTTCCTATTCTGCACTTTATACTCTTTACCACGTAGATCTTAAAAGAATGTCCCAAATCCTATCCATATCCTTTGTAAGTTTATTCTTAACAGTCTGGTCACTGAAGTTTAAAATCTGTAACCCAAGGCAATTATATAGAGTACCAAAACAAGAAGGAGAGACAGTTACACATTTATTTATCATGTATTATGGGTAATATGCTAAGAATAATGTAAGTGTTGGTTAAAATAATACAAATTGTAAATAGGCAACCAGGTGGTTCTCTGCCATATTGTCTATTAGTTTCTGGTCTGATGTGGTCCACCTAGGCTCTTGATCTATACTGCTGTCTGTGTAAAGCAGCAGAAATTGTCCATTCTCCGGATGGAAAATAGCAGAGAGAGCATGGCCCTCTATATGAATGAAACAGACATGCTTTAATTTTTTTCTCAGGCATCAATTTAAATCTAATCTGGTGTCCTAGGCACATCTCTTGGTTAAGCAGACTCAGTCCCGATTCCAGTCCAATTGTGGCCTGTTCATGTCCAAGTCACCTGTGTTTTATACAATTTCAAAGGATCCATAAATGTAGCTTCAGACAAACAAAAAAAAGGATATACAGGTAATTAAATTGTAAACTGCCTTCTGAAACCTGCTTCACTCTTAGAATCATATGTTTATTTCACCCTTCCTTGGGGGATAGCTCTTAGAATGTAAAGTCTTCCTGTACACCTGGCCCACACTGGTCAACTCTCCCCCACATCATAACAAATGATCAGAGGCAAGCACTTAAGAAAATTTCGTATCTAATCTAGTAAGTTGTAAATGTCCCCGAACAATAACTGGAGCATACAACTTGCCTGCATTTTAAAATTGCATGTTATCTTTTCTGCTTGTTTATAAATTATGATATTGTTCGACAGTTATTTAAAAATATATTAACCTGTATACTCTCAGTTACAATAATTTAACATTTTAACACTACACTTCCCAGACTACTTTGCAGGACACTGGACTACAGCTGCCAAGTATTGCTGCCAGTCGCTAGTGGGCTGAGGGACAGAAACAATACACTGTGCTTCCCTCCATTGCCCCTTGACTGCTAGCAATATTTAAATTTTCTATTTTTATAGCGTTCATTAAGCTATGGTAGACAATAATTTCTTTTAATGTTAGTTTTTGAGAATTTGCTCACAAATGTACAATACAGGTGACTAAACTACTCCTTATAGTTTTCTGAGAAACATGAAAGATGTTTATTTTGTATAGCACCTTTCTTAATAAGTATGGAGCTTTAATGACATGATTTACTTTTTATAATTTTTTGTTTGGAGATGATCTGAATGATCTGTACGTTCAATTCCAGCCTTCCTTGTCATACAGTACACATAAATGGAGAAGTAATTTCTGCAAAACATAATCCAAGCCTGACTCTAAAACACAAGAGGCTAAGCAGTTAATGCACTTGGCCCAGCATCAGCTTTTCAAAAACAAGATGCTCCTCAGAATTCTGCCAGCACACATCAATTTGTCTTCTGCTGCTTATGTTGTGGGTGACTGTGCTATCTGCCCCCTCTTGTTCTAACTACCCAAAGATAGCTGACCGGCGGGCTGTTGCTTCCTCGGATGAGTTGTGTAAAATAATGGCTTTTATTGGGCAACTACCAGAGGGGCGTTCATCTTAGTTTCTCACAGTTGACAGTTACACAGACAGAGAGAAATGGGAGCCGAGAGAAAATAAAACATTTCAAAAGCAATCGATAGAAGAAAACACACAAAAGCCTTTATGTTCAAAAATATTGACTCAAGGTTCCAGACAGTACTTGACCTCCCTATCAATGGATCTCAGGCTTTAAATACAGCAGTAATCACCAGCACATTTTTAAATTAAAGATTGACGGATAAGCTGACAGCCAGAGCCCACGAGTGCCCATATAGTCAGAGATGTTATGGGAATTAAGGAAAAATTTATCAGCCAATCACTCAAGCATGCCTCAAGGGGGTCAAAGGTTATGCTTCCAGTGAGGTTTAATTATAGAAAGTGGTTTTCAAGCGCTGTGGGTACCGGGTGATGGAACAAACCGAGCTAGTCTTTCATTGCAAACCTTTAAAATGAGCAAGAGAGATAATTACAGCAGAGATTTTATCTTCATCTAGCTAAGCTAATGAAATATTAGAATGGACCTGTTCAGGGATACTTAAAGAATTAAAGCTGTGCTATCTGGAAAAGACTGAAACAACACTAGGAAGGTCAGAGGGACTTAAGTGTATTTAAAAGAAATGACATCCCCATCTATCAAGAGGGATAGATATGCAAAGTACTCTACAGCAGATAGATAGATAGATAGATAGATAGATAGATAGATAGATAGATAGATAGATAGATAGATAGATAGATAGATAGATAGATAGATAGATAGATATGAAAGTTGCTGTACATATAAATATATAAGCACACAAATACTATGAATGGTCTTTATGTAACAAATTAATATTGGGCATTATGCAACTCTGTACAATTGTAATGACACACATAAACTACAAACTCACTATTATGAACGTTTCCAACCGATTCCCTGTTTATTCATAAAGTGCCTGTTGTCAAATTGGGCGCCTGAGGATCACCTTCCAGGCTCAGAACAGGTATGCAATAACCTGCTAGGACAAGAGGGGCTGCCAACGCTAACCATATAATCTCTTTTCTCATCCTTAGCTCTGAGAAGATTCCCAAGGAGGGCACCCCAGTCACGCCCCCAGTCAATTAAGGCACGCCCCTTCAAGTTAGGATGGTATAAATCTGAGGGTTTTCAGAAGAAGGTGTCTCAGTTGGGGGAACTACATCCCACATGGGAAAGCTCCCAGATTGAGAACTGCTCAATAGATTTGACAGTTTAGAGAAGCTGTTTAGGCTTAACTGGGAAATTTTGTGCCTATTTTCTGTTGCAAAACCATCTGCTCATTTGTTTTCACTTTTATGGACATTGGCAGTTAACAGGATGACCTGGTTAGCACCTCAACTTCTCTTTGGTTCTCTGCTTCCTTATTTGCCTTCCATACTGTAAAGAGAATTCACACTTTTGGAAGTTTTCACATTCTATTGTTATACAACATTGAATCACAGTGGATTCCATTTGACTTTTTTGATACTGATCAAGAGAAAAAGACTATACAGTGTAAAAGTGAATTACAAAAAGTGTCTTTGTTGATCAGTGTCATAAAAGCAAAATAAAATTCACTGTGATTCAATGTTCTATAATAACAGATTCTGAAAACCTTCAAGGGAGTGTATGTAAGCACTTTATGAAAATGTTTATTCTACCTTAGGGTCCTTTGAATCCAGTGTCTATACCGGCAGCACCCGGTCCATGGCAAGATTTAAGCTGCCCATTCTAGTGCACATCTGAACACTCATTTATAGACATAAATTAATCTAATAAGCACATCTATTCTGGGAAGATGCCATAATACCTTGAAAACACCTGCAGAAACAAGCAGTGGATAGAAATGGAACTCCTGTCCCTAGAATTGGGAGGCAACAGCTCATCACCCTGCTCCATCTTGTCTTTAAATGTACAGCTAATGCCAACTTGCATTCTCTTCTGCCTGTCATTCTAACTATTTGGAATTGAATTTTTTTGGCACTCTACAATTTTTTTGTTGCAATTTAACTTTATCAGACATTGACAAAGTGCTCTGATTTTGCCACACCTTTAAGAGAAATTGCAGAAAACTGTCATGAAATCAGAAAATGAAGGTACTTCAGAGTAGGCTCAATGCTGGAATCACTTGGATTGTTATTCCATATAAAAATTGTGAGCATCAACAAACCTTCAATTTGAAAAAAAAAACCCTTCTCTGAAATGGCGAATGTTTCTTGGCATACAGTACCTTTGAGAAATGATCATAAAAATAGCTTTGGTCATGAGGAAAGATGTTCCAACATTTCCGCACAAAGCTATAAAAGGAGTAATAATGTTCAGAACCAATACATTTTATGACCACTTCCCGTTTCCAAGTAGCAAATATCTGAAGTTCAGGTGGTGTTGTTTTCAATTTGAAATCAGACACTTGGGGTAAATTTCTTCCAACTGAGTTTTGTTTTGTTATAAATCTCTCAAAATACATGCTTTGTTATTATATTTTTTATTAGTGACTCCAACAGTAAACTGCATTGCGCTCCTACCATAGCAAACCCAAAAAGTGGAAGAGGGCGCCCCTATTTCATGAGATTCATTATCATAACTGTGCAATATTATTTAAGGACTCATGAATTAGGGCCCAGTGGAGGGTTATAAGCACCTTCCAAGTAAATAAATGGGAAGTAATGACCTTTATTATAGAGCACAATATATGTAGGACAGCCCCAATTCGGGTTTAAATTACAGCTTCATCGTGTAGCATGTCACTCCAGTTTGGACAAAGGAAACATGTATATATTGAACCTCCTCAATACATCAAAGTATATACAGGAATAAAAGACTCCAATTCTGTTAACTGACTTGATCAGTTTAAACAACTTCATCAGGATAACTACAGCACTCACTGATGACAATAACAACCACAATGAGAGGCAACTGTCAGTCACATACATGTACCACCAGCAGCCATGCCAAATGAACTTCAGAGCAGGTCATCTGCCCGAAGCTAAGCATGCTGGCTCGGTCAACACTTGGATGGAAGACCAACTGGGAAAAGCTTGAATTGATGCTGGAAATAGGGTTGGTGTGGCCAGTAGCTGGTGCTTACTCTGTGGTCTGAATGTGGATCCCAATGCCCATCTGAAATGAAGAGTATGCTAGCTGCAGGCAACCTGGGCATCACACATTGTTGTCTCATAGCTTCTAGGACCCAAGTTAGATTCAAAGCCATATTGTTGTCTGTATGAAATGTGTATTTTTGAACAATCTTTACTATAGTAAAATAGTATATTATATATGTAAATGTACTTTACATACTGTGTATATTTAAACCTACTGTATATGCATATGTACATCTGTGCTGTATAAGTACATATCCAAAACTACCCTGATTCATTTCTTTAAATACAGTACATACAGTATATGCAAACGTTTAATTTTGATGTAGATGGCCATCCACTCAGCAGTGCACACAGGATTATTATCTATCTTTAAGTGCCAATTAACAATTCTACTTGGCTCCCTCTAGATTAGCTTGACAGAGCACCCCTGGGTATTGTGGTTGACCACAACTTTATAAACTGAGCCGAAGAGAGCTTTACTTCAGTGTGTTAACAGCTCTCTGGGCGTCTTCAGGCAGCATTGCTGAAAACACGCAGAAGATAAGGTTGAAAAAAATGCAGATGTTAAATAGAGGCTATGGCGCCAGCAAAAAGCTCAGCCTAGATAACAAAGCAAGGTGGGAACAGGGGTAATTTCCTCTGTATGACAAGGAGAAGAATAAGGCATTGAGTGAAGGCACTGGCATTAATTGCTCCTATAGCTCACAAGTAGATTGTTTTTGAAATAACAATGTTTTAGGTGATGACTTATGTCAGTGGGCAGAGGCAAGTAGTCTAGCCGACTCATGCCAAGAGGTCTATTCATGAGTGATCATATTAGTTGTGGTGCATTTCTACAGCTCTGCCTGGGCTCAGCAGTGTATTTGTTATTACTGGTGGTCTGAGATTCAAAGACCCTGATTTGATTTTAGATGACAGCCACTCACATGGCACGTGACACCTTCTAAATGCATCAAAGTATGCGCACTAATGAGTGCTATAGAGTGACAGGGTAGAAATATTTTGAGTATATTTTGAGAATCCTTCTACTTTACTTGAATATACAATTTTCTATCTACTTTTATTTTTATTTAACTCCATTTTCACACTCAACTGGTGCTTTTATACCTATATACTGTATTTTCATGGATGTATTTGTTACTGCAATAATAAACCTGAAAACAAAAGAGCTACACAAAAATGCACATCGTTTTATTCAGTTATCTAAAATTTGGTCCACCACTGCTTGAGGAAAATTCACATCTGGGACAATTTTCAAATGTGCACAACACTCGATCATCTGTGCAATCGTTCCAAGTACACTTCACCATTTCCAACACTGTCTTGACTGCTGTGTGGTGAATGGGGCAGAGCTGGAAATTTGTGAAGCGCAGTTCCAGTCTCAGTCATTTCCACATCTTCATGACGCTGTACTCACGGCAGCCTGCTGAACAGGCTGGGACTGATCAAGCAGACTGTAGCAAGGTGTTCACATACTGTGGTTTACTCATCTTGTCACATGTGTGCTGCTCACGTATCTTCTCAAATTATCCTGGTCATCATGGCTCCAAAACAGATCATGAGCTACTTTTAAAAGCCCATTGAAAAACTGAAAAGCTTTTAATTTGAATGTGAAAGTAGAAGTGATAAAGTATAGGTAAAGAGCTTTATTAAACATGTGTCAATTTCCACGTGGCTTGGTGTTAATTGGTGTTGGGCAACTTCTCCCAACCTTCCAAGAACAGTTTGGTGATGAACAATGCCTTTTCCAGTATGATGGAGCACAATGCCATAAGTCAAAAGTGATAACTAAGAGGCTCGGGGAACAAAACATTGAAATTTTGGGTCCATGGGCAGGAAACTCCCCAGACCTTAATCCCAATGAGAACTTGTGGTCAAACCTCAAGAGGCGGGTGGACAAACAAAAACCCACAAATTCTGACAAACTCCAAGCATTGATTATGCAAAAATGGGCTGCCATCAGTCAGGATTTGGCCCAGAAGTTGATTGACAGCATGCCAGGGCGAGTTGCAGAGGTCTTGTAAAAGAACGGCCAACATTGCAAATATTGACTCTTTGCATAAACTTAATGTAATTGTCAATAAAAGCCTTTGAAACTTATGAAATGCTTGTAATTATACTTCAGTATACCATAGAAACATCTGAAAAAAAATCTAAAAACAATGAAGCAGCAAACTTTTTGAAAACAATACTTGTGTCATTCTCAAAACTTTTGGCCACGACTGTACCTAAGTGGCTGTTGAGTGCTTTATACGTATTGTACAACAATGGCATTAACAGAAGACACTGACTCTGTTGACTGATTTGATTACTCTGAAGCAAAGCATCTGAAAGGTTTTTATTGTTCTTTTAATTAATGCTGCTATTGATTATTTGAAACAGCTCATTAACTTGAAACAGAAGAGAACATGGGGCAAATAAACATGAAGAATCGTTTAATTAAGCAGTACCATATTTTAGTGTTATAGTGCCAGACATCGATCAATTAAGCTGCTTACGTTGCATTCACATTGTTTGATATTACATATTTTCTGATATTCCATATCCCTTTTAATTCTGAAAAATAAATGATAATGGGATGTGTTACAAAATATTCTGAAAATGTCAACATCTGAAGGGACACTTGTGGGAAATATGAGGAACACCTTTACATTGTGTCTTGTCCATCTGAATTTGTTCCAGAAGACTACTCTCATTTTAACAGGACAGAGTCTGTTTTCATTGGAAACCATATCTCTAACAGAAAGCTGCTCACATTGACCAATCACGTAAGGACAACTATAAAAGTTCACACCCAGTAGTGGAGGGTCTAACATTGCTTCCACTGTAGGACAGTTTATCTAACAGGGAATGTCATGATCGATTCATCAATCTATAAATACTTTCTTATGAAAGATTAAAAACAAAATACCTGAGAAAATACCAAAATAAAATTGTTACCTTGTCCAGCAATACAGTGGTTGTAGAGACCAATTTCTGGAGGCCATACATTCAAGTCCAAATGGTTCACATCAAGTTTACCTTGGCTAAAACTCCCTGTCATTCCCTCGTGTCCTTGCATTCTTGTAACAGTGAGAAGCAGGGACTAATGTGAGACCACTGTTCAGTGAGGCAGTAAAACTAACTCAAGCCAAGTGTGAAAAGCATATGAATAAAGAAGCCAGCCTTCAGCTGTTTTTCTATCTGCTATATAATGATGTAGTCCCCTAAATATTTATTAGTTACCTGATTAGATATAACCTCCAAACAGATCTGGGTTTTTTCCGAAATGATATTCTCTTTGTCAGTTTGGGATGGCGCTTATTCCCTAGAGACTTTGAGATGTCAAGGATTATTTGGAAAGCCAGGAGAATGTGTTTTTAGAGTCTTTTGATACACCTATCCATTTTCTGGAAACATCAGGAGAAATCTAGGAAGCAGTCCTGAAATGGATGTCAGTCGACCACAGCTTTCATTTACGGTAGATATTTTGTACAAAAATCTTGCTGTAAATTTAATGAAATGTATTCATTTACAATTTTCCCACTAAATTAGGCAAAACATAATTATGAATATATTCTGTTTATTTAGTTGGTGCTGAATGTCCCTGGATCCTATTCCTTTTAAACTGTGACTACTTGAATGATGGGAAAGGAGTTCTTATAAGTAAAATTTAAAACATGAATGAAATGCAGCCTTTCACAAAATACATTCTAATTCAATATTCTTCATGTGTAGGAAGTGTAGTGTAGTGTAGTGTAGTGGTTAAGGTTTTGGACTGCCATCCCTTAAGGTGTGGACTCAAATCCTCTATGGGGAGCTCAATTCACCTGCTTGGGCTGCAGCTGGAAAAACCAAAAGAAATGTAACCAATTGCATCTCTCAGATGTTATAAGTTGCCTTGGATAAAGTTGTTAGCCAAAAACTCTCCTTAATAAAAGGGTACTGCATGTGTTTGTGGCCAGTTGCTATGTTTACATTACATTTACTTATTTGGCTAACACCTTTATTCACAGGGACTTAAAACATTTATGACACAATTATTTACATTTTTTTGGTTTCCCAATTGGAGCACAGGCAGGTCAAGTGACTTGCTCAGGGTCACACAGTGTCAGTAGCAGGATTTAAACCCACAACCTCAGGGTCTGAAGTCTAACGCCTTAACCAATACGCTCCATTGCCTGCCATGTGATAGTACACTACACCAGACTGCTATGTCTCTGTCACTCCAACAGATGGCATATCACAAACATTAATGCTTTTTTTGCAAACTCCATACCAAGTGGCATTGCACGGTGCACTGCTAACGCTAACGCTGAAGTCTACGTTGATCACTTAGACCACGGGTGTCGAGCTCTAGTCCTGGAGGGCCACAGTGGCTTCAGGTTTTCATTCTAACCATCTTCTTTATTAGTGACCAGTGACCATTAGTGCTGCTAATTAACTTCTTTTGCCTTAAGCTTTAATTAACTTGACTCAGGCCCCTTAGTTGTCTCTCTTTCCTTAATTAGCAGCCAAACAATAATGGGACACAAAACAAGCCGCCGCATGATCAGTTTATCTGTGTCCATCAAGCAATATCTGATTAATAAATAATAAAGTTGAAGGTCTCAGGTAAGGTTGATCTCTCAGGTCAGCAAAACATTTTGACAGTATACTTAGAAAAAACAAAAAAATCAACAGTTTTGGAAATATCTGCTGTGACAAGCATAACAGGTTTAATTAACAGCAAGAATGGGCTTCTCATTAAGAGATTGGTTGGACTAAAATTGGTTGGCGTTTGAAATCTCAGTTTAGCTGGTCATCTGTTGGCTCATTTCACATCTCATTTCTGTTTGGCTGTCATTTAATGAAGAAAAGGAATCAATTCAGAGGACTGAATTCTTTTAAAATGAAAGGAAAAGAAGCTAATTAGCAGTGAAAACTGGTCACTGGTTCAGAAAAGGGTTAGAATGAAAATCTGCAGCCACTGCCCTCCAGGCCTGGAGTTCGACACCCCTGACTTAGGCGATCACCCCGTCTAAAATGGGTAACACAGCTAGTAAGTAATAATAGTTCAACTAAAAATTGCCCATTGCTTAGAAAGCCAAAGCTTTTTTATATCTCTCTAATGTCATGGCTAATGCTTTATAAGCAACACTTGGAGCAATCCCAAACTGATAACATTGCATTATGAAAAATCTCTTGTGATATCCTATGTTAAACTACTTGCAGCAAACGTTTTTTGAAAGGATCTGTTCCGAATATTTTCTGCATTTAGCAAAAATTCATAGATGCAATTCTAACGTAATCACACTAGCCTTGCACTCATTTAACTCATTTTGATTTTTTTTTATACAGTGTGAAGAACTACTCTAGTTGGAGTTCTTTTATTGTATTTCTCACTGGGTTTGGGTGAAGGTTGAGTGCTGAATTGGAGAGATTTTCTCTAGATTGTATTTGTTATTTTTGGTGGGATTGTGGCTTTTTTGTGTTTCGATTTGTAAATAAAAAAAACCAATAGGATTATCTTGTGTTGATTTCCACACTTGTAGTGGCGAGATCAGCTGACATCACCAGGAAGCCTTCTGCTTGCAGTGTTTAGAAGAACTGTAGAATGTTCATGGTTGAGGCCAGGAGTTTTCCTTTAGTTTTCACTGTAGAGAGGCTGCTGCTGGGGGCTGTTGTAATCAAGATGTCACAGGCTAGTGGTAGGTCACTGGTAGATACCACAGTCCAGAACTGAGAATTGACATGAGTACACAGCAATAATATTCTGTATCACGTATGTGTGTCAGAGAACTTCCTAACAGTCATTGTTGAGATATGGAATAACCCGCTGCATTGAGAGGGGGTGATATTGCTAACACTGTCATCTCCCTCCTTCCTCATAGTGCCGAGAAGCGGCCCAGTGAGGGCAACTGACCTCACCCCTTCTGGTTCAGCCTTTATAACAACCCAAGACTCCTGGAAGGGGGTGTCATTACTGGCATGCGCAATCCGCCAGATGGAGCTCTACTACGACGGTGACCTTAGTTAATCAGCCTCATTTATTTAACTGGAAACCCACATATCGGGAAGAATACACACCAAACAGCATAACCTTTTCATTTGTTTTTTTGTGTCTGTGAATAATAAACGGGATGACCGGCTGGTGCCCCAAATTTTCTTACTGTGTGGAGCTGTCATTTCTGTACCCAGCCACATCTGTTAGCAGGTGCTAAATACTTTGAATAATTTCAGTTCAATCTAATTATTGTTTTTTATTTGGCAAAATTTTATATTTACACAATTGTGTAAATGTGTAAACTATTTAGAAACACAGGAAAAAAACCACATATATTATTTAATAAAAACACAAAGCAACCTGAAAAATGACACAAATATGTTATACTACGTATACATACAATAATATGCAAGTGGTGATCACAAAGTTTGAAGTCTCATCCTGAAAGGAATATTCTATAGTGCTGATTTGGCCAAGGATTCACTCCAGGGTACTAATATATTGAAACAGAAACATTTTAGCATTTCTGGTTTACAGTGTATGTTTCTAATTTTAGAACTAAGTCAAAACTGACAATAACAACAGCAAAATAAAGTATTGGACTATCGTAAATGTTCCGATGCTAGAGAGCAACAAGTCCGCAGATACTTTTTCTCTCTTGGTCAAAGCCTGCTGCATATGCCACATTCAAGAGATTGGACAGTTGACTTCTTTTGAATGATGACCCAAACGTTTGTCTGGCTGTCAACACCGATGTGGAATGGAATAAATATTAATGTAGAGTCAAAGGGTGACAATGCATGAGATAGCAGACTTTATTGGGATTAGTTATGGGCGAGTTAAACCGTACTTCATGAAAAGTGCAACAACAGAAAGGTCTGTATGCAATTGGTGCCCAAAATGTTGATTGCAGAAATGAAGCGTCACTATATCCAATGTTCCAAGGAGAAACTGGATGAATTCTGACTGGGAAAAATCTTATAAGTGTTTCATAAATAGGCATGGAATCTGGAGACATCATTATGTCTAAACCAACATTGAACCAATGGTATTGTGTTGATTCTCCAGCACTCAAGGCAATGCTCTCAATTTTTTTATGATGTTCAGGGTATATTCCAGATTGATCACATGCCTCTCAAGCCCCTCATAACTGGTCAATATTAAACTGATTGGCAGTCAGTCATAAAATGTAGCCTCCAGCCCTCTTCTATTTTATGACAAAACCTCTGCTCACATGGCATAGGATGCTAAAGTTCTGCAACACATTGATCAAGAGCATCAAAACAAGAACAGAGGAATGATTACACAAGCAAGACACACTGTTGTGTTTAATTTTCAGAAACAGCTCTGTGAGCCTTATAGCAAGCATGTTTATAGGTAGAATATTGAAAAAAAAAAACAACTTGATCTGAAGAAAAAAAAAGAATTAGCTTTGCAGAGCACATTACAATGTTTACACAGAGCCTGAATACGCACAGCAGTACATTCAGTAATTATGATTGGGACGCACATTGCAAGTGATGCACTCCTTGTATTACTTTGTTCTGCCATTTCCTTCTGATACTTGCAATCCATCCATTTCTAATCCAGCTTGCAGTTAATAACCCTGAAGACTGCGGAAGTAAAATATGCCAGTTATGTTATTTGACATGAAAGCTAAAGTCTGATATACTGGCTCGGCTTGTTGGTAGTGTGGGAGCTGGCATTCATGTCTCGATTTACAGTGTGCCCAGACTGATTTCCTCTTAGGAGCTGTCATAAGTCCTTCACATGTGCACATGGCAGTCTCCTGAACTATTTCAAAGCATACATCCTCCTAGTCCATTAGACGCTTTGTCATCCAAAATTGATTGAACTCATTTCTACTGCATGCTGTGCAACACCAAGCCAAATGAATCTTGGTGTGTACCACAATGTGTTCACTTTGAATATTCCTGTAGCTTTCTGGTTGAAAACATACAATAAATGAAGTAAACTGGTGTATATATGATTTATACAACTCTAGGAGACGAGTCATTATTAGACCAAATATGATCTACTCCTACTTTAGCTGCTCCTGGCTACATGATCTTGATGTTGTCCTCATGTAACCTTAATAACTAAAACGTGGAACAAGCTTTTAGAGAACTTTTTTTCATGTAATACAAAATAAAATAAAAGGAATAACAGTGTGAGCTTTATGTGTACATAAAGACACTGTATGTTTCATTCTCTTAATGCATTTACTGTGGATTTCACAACAGTGTGCAGCAGCAGCAGTATGCTGAATTTCAAGCCAGAGAAACTTAACGCAATATGAATTGTATTTTTTAGCTTTAGGGTTTATTTGATCCCAGACATTATAAAAACATTACATTAATTTTGTCCTGAAGGCATGGTGAAACTGTGCTCAATTTTCATCTCTAAGTTTGTACTTTCTTAAGTTTCTCCAAGTTATGGTCTCATCCTGAATAAATGTGTGTGAGGTGCCCACTCCTTCTTAATAAAAAAATCACGTTCAGAAAATTGAAAGATGAAAGGATTTAAGTATGACTAAAAGAAGATAATGACACATTTCCATACTCATCATTCTGTTTCAGCAAAGCTTTGGCTTGAAAGCCTGCTGTTAGGAAGCCTCCACTAGACCTTTATGCAGAGATGCAGAGATATGTGTCATGTTTCAGCCAGCATTTTTCCCCTGGCTGGTGTTCACAGTCGTGTTTCTTGTCTGTTTTGTTGAATTTTGTATCATTTGTTTGGATTAATGTTTCTTTTGCACATTTTAATGTGTGTATGTGTTGGTAAAAGGGCGTAACCCGGGTTATAACCCTTGTGTTTCGTGGGCAGCTCACCAAGGGGCAGAGCCACCTTCCAATTACCGCCAGGAATCGCCCTTCACCCTATTTAAGGGAGGGCCTCCCATAGTTTCTCACGATTCATTGAACGCGCTAGAGAGTGGAGAGTTATGATGAGTTTCTATTCTATTGCAATTGCTATTGCTTGTGTTTTCTGGATTTTCGACCCTGTGCTTAGTTTTTCAACATCATCTTTGCATTTCGTTTTGGGACTGCGGTTACTGATTTTTTGAACCCTTGCTCTGTTTTTGACCTCACTTTTGGATTTCGGATTGGGACTGTGTTTATTGTTATATTTTGAATCTCTGCTCTGTTTCAAACTACGGTTTTTGGATTCTGTATTGAGACTTTGTTTACTGTGTATCACCTTGCTTTTTCAAGCATCATCTTTTTGTGGTCTTCAGAGCTCGAATCAGGGTATTTTGACAGTGTTTACCCCCTCTAGTGGGCAACCTTGGAAGTTTTTTTTGCCAGCTGTGCTTTCTGAACTCAAGCAAGATCACTACAATATGTTCTTAGGATTGAATAGGTGAGCCATGTGCTCTAATACCCTGACCTGTGTTCCTTTGCCAGCATGAATGAGCTCACACTCGATTTGTCTGCAAATATATAGCATCCAGTTTGGCACTGTGGGTTATGACTTAACACTTTTAGGGTGGATGTCGACTTTTGTTGACAGGAGGGGTGGAGGGTGCATGTCAACAAAAGTCGACATCCAGAGACAGAGGGTGACAATCAGCTGTTAACAGCAATAAAACTCACTGTTGCCTCACAGGCATTCTCTCCCTGCTTGGAGGAATGTTAGACTCATTGACTCGGCATCTAATCCTAAGCATTTCCCAAATTCTATATAAGTGAATATGGAAATGTATAAATTCAAACTGCTAGGTGGACAAAGTGAAAGTAAAATTTCTGACAATTCCCCTCACCATGTTCTAATCTGCATTTTCCAGTGTGGCAGACTACATGACAAGATATCCCAAATTTAGTATACAATGTATGCTATTTTCAACAGACATCCCATTTATTTCTTTTCAGTCGAGTAGAATTTACAGCAAGTTCATTCAAAAGCCCTGGGATCTTCACCATATCTTTGAAAATATTGCGAAAGTGAACTGCCCATTTTAGAAATCATTCATTCATCATTTTCTAATGTTAATGTAATCAATTATGACATATGATATGCAACTGAAAATGGAGGAATGGACTTTTAATTTGCAGCAGTTTTTATTAGTGAATTAAGTTATGTAATAAATATATTTAAAAACTTGAAAATTCATTTAATTGATTTTGGTAGCATTAAGCATTTAAATACACTATATTAAAAACACTGACATGTTCTAGCTGACCTAACTCTTCATCTGGCTTTCGACTCAATGAACCCACTCATATAAATCCCTCTCTTAAAACCAGGATTATTTAAGAAATCCAGTAGCTCCTGGTGTTCCTGGACATCGAAACCTATTTAATTTTTAAAACGCCAAACCTCTGCAGCAGCTCCACAGTCACCTCCTTTAAATGTGAAACACAGTCCCTCCGCTCCATGAGCTTCCATGAAACAGCCTACAGGGTTACGACTGGCCTCCTGCCAGTCCTGACACTCTTCACTTATAAATGCGCAGTTTGTTCCATCTGCTCTACTTTGGACTATGTGCTGCCGCCAGTTTGCCAGAAGTTGTTTTGGCCTCAGGCTAATCATGTGCAGTCTCTGTCCCTCACTGAGTAGAGACTCAGGCATCCAAGACATCCACTCATATAGCCAAATCATCTAGAATCATGAGGAAATCTCTTCGAATCTGAGGGCATCACTTCTGCTCCTTCTCTGGTACCCCTTAGGTAAATAAATGACTTTATGGGGGCACATTTCCACTAGCATGGCCATTTGTATGTTGGCTTTCTTCTTTTCTTATGTTCTAACTGGGACCTGTTTCTTTCCTGTGCTCAACTGGTGTCAGACTGGAGTCTGGCAACTGTGTGATACCTGAGAAACCTTCTAAAATAATAAATCTGCAGTTTAATTGACATTTTTCATTCTTACATTCATTTTCTAAATGTATGTGTTCCATTACAGGGTTTTGTACAGTTGGAGCCTATCTCAGTACAACACAGGGACCAGAAGTGGATGGAATTCCAGTTTACAACAGGGCCCCCACTTGCAGACACCCACACATAAATGACTCCAGTAGTAGTATTCAAATAATGAATCATGAGCAGATTTCTCAGTATCACTCTGAAAAATCTCAAGTACTGGAAGACAGCCATACACTGAGAGCAGTTTTATTATTTAGCTTTCCTAAGACGTGTCAGTCAGAGGCTTTGCAGAACTCCATATGTATATTTATATATTTTACATATATATATGTATATGACATTTCATATTTCTGACTGACTCACTAACTGATTGACCGATTGACAAGAAATTCTGGCTATTTGTAAAAAACCTAAGGAAATATTTTTTTCACATATAGATGGATCTCATTGCCCTGAGGCCAAGAAAAACCCAGCCTCACAGAAAATTTCATTTAATCTTGGAAAAATTGGAGGAAATTGTGATGTTTTGCATTTAATAGTCAAATAGTGCTAGTCTGCAGTGCTTGCAGAATAGTGCAGATCACATGGAAAAATATATGCTGAAGAATTATCAGCTTTATGCAAGTTATATCAAAAATCAAAAATGTACAGTATTGTTTATTCCTTCACCATATGAAGTCAATGTTGGTCACCGCAAATTAATATAAGCTTAAGGAGTAACATATATCTTCAACTATATTACAGTATAAACTGCTTAAAAATATTCTTTATTAATATCTTTTTTATAGAAATGGTGTTGAATTTTGTACAACTGATTACAATGTTACATTTTTAAAATAGTGTCATTTAAGAAAAAATATTGAAATGTAACATTTCATACAATGTTCAAAATAACTATTCAATTTATTATCTATTACAGATGTGCATTTCTTTTATATTACTTTATTGCTTGAAGGCATTATAATAATTAACTATTACAATAATTCCTCTGTCCATTGCTGTACTCTGCATTGTGTAATTTAAATTAATCAGATTATCAATGTACCTTAAGAAATCAGTACCACTGCCATGTCTTTTGTTATAGATGTGTGTATTGGAGACATCTTAAGGGCTCTGGTGATGGTAATTACCTGCCGAACCAGGGGTTGGCGTCATGGACTAATGCCTTCTCTTTTCCTCTCTTTGCAATGTGGAAGACTGACAGCCACTCCATTTTTTAGCTCTTGGGCCTGCCCCTTGTCACCACATAAGCCAGAACCAGCCATCTTACACCAGTTCTATTCTGAGCTCCCGTCTGAAAAGATGTACTCCACAACTTGTTATGTTCCTTGTTGTTTTTCATCTTTTTCAGTTATGTGGGGTTAACAAAGGTGATACCCCAACTCTTTAATGTGGTTGTGTCTCCTCATTTACACCCTCTACCGGGTAGTATTCTTTATTTGTTCATGTTTTACTTTCTCCTATACAATTAGTTATCTGGTAGTTTAAAATGATCACTCCAGCTCATAAGTAAAGTACATTAGTTGTCTATTAATTTCTCCATTCTTATATTTACTGTCTTGGTAACCATGCCATCAATTCCATGAGAAAAACAAAAGGCCTTGCAAAACATGAGGCATAATTACTATTAGCATACAAAATGCTTGTAAATATACTGTACTAGCAATCATAAATTTGGAATCACCCAGAAATCTTCATGTTTTTGATAAATATTAATATTATTTCAGATGTTGTTAAATGTACAGTACTTAAGATGCATCCAAGACATTACTGGTGTTTCTACAGGCTATTACTGCTTGAAATTACTGATTTATCATTTACATAAGACTGCATAGCCCCATTTTCAGCAGCTTTTCCTTTTCCCTTAGCTCATCCTTAAATAGTCATTTATAAATGCTAATTGGTTATTATAGAAACCACTGCAATTGTATTAGTACCAGTAAACCCTGCTATTCACTTGGGTTGCCTGGTGCTGGCATTTCTAAAGTTCAGTTCTGGGTTCAAAAATGACCACAAGAAAAGACCTTTACCAGGAAGAATGTCAGTCTATTGTTTTTGTTTTTTGTTTTGTTTTTTTTTTTTGTTTTTTTTGCAGAATCAGTTATTTTAGAAACTGACACTGAAAGGTACCAATTTCTATCTAAATTTCCAAGTGAATCAAAACCTTTGAACAATAGGGTGTGTATATACAATATAATGTAATGTAATATAGCCAGATAGGGTAAGCAGTGCAACACACACCCGACTTACTGGGGATCCAAGTGCTTCTGCTAATGCAGTTTCTGATTAAGGAGCTGTAAGTTCTGCAAACTTGGCCCAGTAGGTTCCAATTCTTCCCCAGGAAAACAACCCCTGGACACTTGAACTCACTTGAAGGTTATGCTGGCAGAAAAGCCAAGCAGTGTCAGAAATTGCAGGACCTCCAATCTCTCAAAAGAAATAAAGGCGTTGAGAGATGTTCCCTTGTATTTTGGATTGATCCTTTTTGTTGTATTCACAATTAGGACTTACTTTGTCAATTCTATAGACAACATGGTGTAATTCTGATGTTTATAATGTGTTGCTGTACCGTGTTTTCCCATTGCCCTCTTGAGACAGTGCAAGTGTACAAAAAGGTCCAGTATTAAGTCTTTTAAGCACCACAGAACTCAGTAAAACAATATCTATATATTGTGGAGGACAGCCAGGCCCCTTGCCTAGCCGGGACGCCTGTATAATGGAAGGGCTGGGGGAGAGAGTGTCTTCAGTGCTTTATCTTCCCCGGGAGGATAGAGGGCAGCCCCCCTGGGCTGCTACAGCACCACTCGTTCCCACAAGGCATGCTCTGAGCTGGAGTGTGCTACAGACCTGTTGGGTTCTGTGGGTGTCACCAGGGGATGCTGCAAAATCTGCACAGCCCTACAACGTTGGGCTTCCACCACACCTGGAAGTGCTGCCAGAAGAGGATCACTGGACACCTGGAGCACTTCCAAGTACTCTATAAAAGGAGCCTGCCACCTCTACTCAGGCAGCCAGAATTGGGGAGCGGTTGACAAAGTTTGCCGGGAGAGGAGTGGAGACGGAGAAAGAGAGAACTGTGTACTGTGCTGTGTAGTGGGGAGCAAAGGAAAGTGCTGTATGCCACCTGGTGGTCCACAATATCTACTCTCTCTATATAAAATCCTAAGCCTAAAATTGCAACAATTTTGTGCAACGATTTTATGTCACATTTTTTTTGTCACGCTTGAAAATCGGGCTTATTTTAAAACCTACATATATATGTTTGGTATCATTCTTTTCAGAGTTTATTGAACTTTAATGTGATGCTGTTAGTTTTCCAGATTCTTATTGTGTTTTTAAATTATAAACTAAAAAAATCAAGAACTCACATCCCGCAAGATGAGACTTTGTGTCAAAATATTTAACCACGCCTGGGGCCGGAAATAAAAGACAAAGAGTAGGACAGCTGCTGTACAGGCTTTTAAATATTTCAAGTGGTGTGCAAGATGGAAATCACGCGGCAATGCAGCAGCAATCCAGCAGCTGATCAGGGCAAAGAGGAGGTAAAAAAAAACTGCATTTGTTTCCCATTGTATTACTGTTTAAGAGGGGCTTTCGGAGGAGCACCTTGGGGTGTGTTCAGCCCCCTCTTCACAACGCAAGCAGCAGAGATGCAAAGTGGCTGGCACATAGTGCAGGCCATTGACGAGCGAAGCAAACAGCGGGGAAACCCCCTAGTGTATATATATATAACAAAACAAAAAGACTGCTATTCGCACCATCATAAGTAACAGCTGAAAATCACTGAAGCAAAGAAAGAAAGCTGTGCTCTATTGTGCAGTCTGTTTCAGAGCTGATCGCTTTCTTCTGCTTTGGCAGGGGCAGGTTTTAAAAGCGGAAGACTAGAAGGGGAGTCATTGGGTGTCTTCTCGGTGCTGTGGTGGAAAGATAGGTTAACGCTAGCAGCCTGTCTTGACCTGGGGTGGTAGTACCTGCTTCAGATGAGCCCAGAGGGTGATCCACAGACGTACATGTATGACTATATATACACACGCACAGTATTTTTTTTTGTTTTTGTAATATATCATGACACACCCATCTCTTGTGATAATCACTGTGTCAACTTATGAGGACATCGTCTCATACAATCCACAAAATTAGTGACAAGTTCTGATTCCTGAATCATTTCATGGGAGCACCAAAGTGGAATACTGTTTGACAAATCCTTCACATGTTAACTTTAAGGTGCCTATAAGAATGAACATTCACATAATCAACATACACTGTTCCATTGCATATGGTATATGTTCATTCCAACTTCCAAAATTAAAAAAAAAATTAAATAAAATGAGCATGGTAACTACTTAGCTACTCTTAAAACCAGAATGGGGCTATTTACCATGCAGTGGACTACTTTTCTGTGTGCCACCCTTTACAAGAACTCTAAACTTGTTAAAAGGATTCACACTACATAAAAACATATTGAAGAAACGCATAAATAATATCAGCAATTTATGTGACAGTTTTGTTTCTTGTGGACTGCGGCCACCATGGATTGCATCACGGCTTATAATGAGGGCAGATGACATGGCCAAGCACAGTTGCAGTATTCACTGAAAAGAAAGCATCCCTTAGTGACTAATGTGCTCCATTTCTTAAAATCTAAGGTCCCTCTGAATATCCGTTCCATTGTACCCAACACATCCTAACTGAACGACACCAAGTCTGACCTTAGTGTAACCAGAAGCCAGGTGATGGTATACAAAAGCACAAGATGGCAAGAAATGACTTCTACCAGCTTCTCACCTTTTTAGATGTTCTAAACACCTATTATAACACATGAGTATGTTTCTGTTTCTTTAAAGACAAAAATTTCACTTCGACTTATCTCAGGTTCATTATCATTAGATGACTTTATTCATTTAATTTTTTTGAAAATGCCTCTATTAGAACGGCATCAATGCAAAAAATAAATGCTTTAAGACATAACGATATAACACTTGCTGACTCTGTCATGCTGAACAAAGGTTAACAAAACTGTGCTGTAAGGAATATGTCAAGTGCTGTAAACGTTGTCCGTCATGGAAGGCACTAGATAAAGGAGAAAGTGATTGTATTTCTTAGGTAAAGTAACAAATGTAACTTTAAGATGAAAGTCACTCTGCTGTACTGTTCATGAGTATGATACTAAAAAACACCATGCAGAGTAAATTTTCTTTTTTTTTTTTTGCACATCTCATAATTAAATCATTTCTATTTTTAGTTATTTACGTGTTACATTTAGCATTGTCAAGCCACTGGTGGGTCTTTAATCAGCATCCCTAGCAACCAGAATAAGCCACCCCTTTCATTAACCATCCATCTGTTTTCAAACCTGTAATGTCCAACTCTGAGATGCAGGATAAAAGCCTGGAAACATCAGGTGCAAGGCAGGACAAGGTGCCAGTTCTCCTCAGACCTCGAGCACACCCGGACAGCAAATATTTTAAATCAATAAAAAAACTGTCACTTTAAATTAACTCACACACTGTTTCCTTTTAATTATTGCTGGAATTTTGATTAACCAACTACATTGCAGGTAAGTGCTTTTCTAGTTGCATGCAGGTTTTATACATAATTACTAAATTGTTCAATTATGCAGTATTTAACAGTGAATAATGTAAATAACAGCTCAGTCACAAGAGACATAGAAACACAAGCAAACATCACATGAATCCTCCAGGCTAACCAAGAACAAATCTCCATGCAAATAAAGATGCTATAGCAAGCATAAGAAAGCAAACAGTCCTCTTCCATGACACCCTCTTTTGGGCCAATTCTCAGAAACTGAGCCTGCAGTCAACACTACAGCATGTTCACACTGACGGCACCAGAAGCCATCATTATCTGCAAAGCCCATTCTCAAGGTCAGGGTTATATTACAAGGTTATATGGGGCTGATGCCTGTCCTGACAAATTCAGGACGAAGATGGAAAAAAAAACGAGATAAACGTAGGGCCAGTTTAAAGTTTCAGAATAAATCAAAATCTGTTTCTCCAAGTGTGTAGGAGGAAAATCAAAGCCCACTGAGAACATGTGAACTCCACACAGATTTTGAAAAGCCAGGCAATCCACAACTCCATTGAGGATGGTTACTGTGTGTGTTGGGTAGTCTGAGGTGCCATGATCTCAAAAACAACAAAAAAAGGCTACCCTGCATGTATCGACTAAGCCCCTTTTTGGAAGTAAATTCATCTGAGAGTTAAACAGACCTACACTCTTAAAAATAAAGATGCCAGGGTGGTTCTTCAGAGCAATGACATAGGGGAATAATTTTTGATCTGGATCAGGCTCCATAAATAGCCATTGTCACAATAACAGTCCAAAGACATTGAAAAGGTTTGGGGCAGCCACCTGTATATTGTGCCCTGTCTGCAAATGGGTAATTTTGTTAAGATGTTCACAGGTTTGAGTCCAAAACAGAACTGATTTGAGTGTGAGAATATGGCAGCTTTAAAGGCAGGACAGGAAGTGACGTCTCCTGGACCCGAAGTGATGTCATAAATAGTGTTAAATTGGAAATGACATCTTGTGGCATCTTCAATGGCACTGGTACCAGAAGTGACATCATCAATAGCACCAATGCTGGAAATTATGTCATTAATAGCTCCAGTACTGGAAAAAATGTTATCACATCATCAATGGTGCCATGACCTAGTGGGATTTCCTGTGGATGGTCTGCAGAGAGTTGAGAGAGAAAGTCAGTGCAGCTTCCCACCCCCCGGTCTGGCATGGTACTACTATTATTTGGGCCCGTGTCACAAAGATGTCACAGAGGCATCATGAAGGTTTGGGGCAGCCACCCTTATATTATGTCCTGGCTGCAAAAAGGTTGGAATAAGCACAGATCTTTACAGATCGGAGTCCACAACTGAACTGGCACATGTCAGCAAAGATGGCATCTTTATATGTCAGCACCGGAAGTGACATCATCTGAGGTGCCAGAATGGGAAGTGACATCATCGAAGGCACTGGAGACAGAAGTGCCATCATTGAAGGTGCTGGAACCAGAAGTGAGGTCATCTAAGGCGCCGAAACCCGGCAGGATTTCCCGAGAATGGTCTGCAAGGGATTGAGAAAGACAGTCAGTGTACCCCAGAGTCCCCGGTCAGATGTGGAATTACTATTATTCAGGCCTTTTAGTTGTCTCCTGCTCACATGTGTGTGACACCCTCTAGCTGCCTCCCAATCGCATGTGTGTGACACCATAAACCGATGATAACAAATTTTTGAAATACCGATGGGTTCCTAATTTTAAAATGACTTTTGGTTCATGCAGTCACACCGGCTAAGTTCAGGTTTTATCTGATCTCTGTTATTATATTGCTAGGCCACCCATTATCCACCTTAATAAAAAAGTATCTGTGTGTTTGTCTGGTTGGTGTGTCTCTGTTATCCAACAGATGGTGTATCACAAAAGCTAGAACTGCTGATATGAATCCTGTACCAAATGGCATGTTACAGAGACATAGCAACTGAATGGAGACACTGAATTGCAAATGTTAACACTACTGTAAGTACATCCAATAGAGAGCAACGGACAGAAATCAAATTATCCACCCTAAGAAAAGACAAGTGTTTTTATTTCTGTGTGTTTGTCCAGTTGCTATATCTCTGTCACTCCAACTGACAGTGCGTCACAAACTTTTGTAGCAATAAAATGCTTTGCATTTGTCATTCCCATTAGTACTTGGGTGATGTACCCTAGAGCTTGAAACCTGAAGAAGGGACCCGAGTTGTCTCAAAAGCTTGCATATTGTAATCTTTTTAGTTAGCCAATAAAAGGTGTCATTTTGCTTGACTTTTCATTTGATTCCCACTACAAATATTTGTACAGTTGTAATGCATTTTATTAGTACATTCAATGCAAAATAAATTCCAGGCGCACTGCAATTAATGCTGAGGTCTGTGCTGATTATTTAGATTTCAACCAGTTTCAGACAGTCAGCACAGCTAGTAAATTAAATATTTCTTTTGTCCATGCATTAGGACCCTTTTCAAAGCCCAAAGACCACTTCCCAGGATGAAATTGACTCTTGTCAAGCAGTTTTTGACAAGTAAAAGGCCATTTAAAAAAATCGCTATTTTTAAGAGTGTACACTTTAATCAGCCTTCTGTCAGATGAGTTGGGCTATTGCTAAAGAGATTTTTTTTTAGTAACATTGAATGACTCTATAAATATAAAAACCCTGAAAGCATGAAACGGTCAGTGCAATAGCATAATGGGTCCGCAATAAAATTAAATGTAGAAGCATTCTATAATGACAACGTTACTCGTAGTAAATGGGGTAAATAAAAAGACAGTCGATCGTAATTTTCCCCAGTTCAGTGTCCTATAAACTCAAAAAAAAAAACTCATTGGTGCTTATTTGTGTCTCTTATTTGTGCCGGTATGTTTACCTCCTGACCGAACTTCTGAACTTCTCAGCCTTCTGACGTCATGCATATAACCCTGGTGTGGTGGGCATCAGGAACCCCACTGCTGAATAAGCTACATATGCTTACAAGGGAATACGGCATTGCCTCACTGCATCATCCGTCCAAAGGAAGGCACAAATTACTCTCTTAAAGCTTTAGAAAACGAGAAAAATCGGAGCACCGCGACAATGGGTGCGCACAAGTCCACAGCGAAGACTGGATGGCACCAACCAGGGCTAACTCCCACTGCCTTCCGATCAAAACCCCTTCTTAAATCAGGGTCCAGCGACAGGTCTCCGTATACACCCGTCGAAATAACGGCTTTCACTGTGAAGTACATTCGAGTGAGAAGAGAGCACGGCTTTGTCAGCAGCCAAAACTTCACAACCCGTTTTTCAACGGTGATCATTTTACATAAATCGGCTGATAGGTTTAACTAGTTAGGATTGCATGTGTTTGCGGAGAGTTTCAATTGTAAACACAAGCCTACTGTATCTTTAGTTCACCTCTGAATTAATAAGAAGGAAACAGTTATGTGTAATGTGTTAGTAAGAATGACTTCGAATCGCTTTGAAATCACTTCACTCAGACACCTGACTCACCGTTACGAGAAAACAAGACATCGAGCTTTTTGGGTTTCACCTCTATTTTTGCATCACACATCCGAGAACCCTCATTTTTCGGTCATTTTTGGACCCTATTTTGTACAGGAAATCACTCTCTTATGATAACGGGTAAACCAATAGACGTCTTCAGCAAAAATGATCAGAAGGACTTGAAGTTGCGCACGCCCTATCAACTGATCTCTGTTACAAGGGGGCAAAGTGACTCCTTTTTGCAAAACTGGAAATAAATGCATGTGATACGTCGGATTATACTATTAAATATAATAGTATTTTTGATATTTGATCTTTTAATGGTCGTGCTGGCCCTTAAAGAGTCATTCAAGATGGTTAAAAATGACACATTTCAAATGTGATAACGAATATTCTTTATTGGGGAATCGAGCTTTTTTTGAACATTCATCAGAGGGTGAAAAATGACAAATTTCTATTACAACCGAGAATATTTAGACTTTAAATATTAAAATTTAAATATTAAAGTTGACGCACACATTTCAATATTTCAAATGTATAACGCATATTTAACGTTTTTGTGTATAGAATATGCACCGTGAAAGCGCAGGTTTCTGCAGTCTTCATCTCCTCCAAGGAAACGATGGAAAATAGAAGCCGGCTGGATTATCTGTGCTACGCTGTATCGCGCGTTTAATGACATGCGAATATAATCAAAAGAAAATAAAATAAAAAATTTAACTCAACAGCTTATCAAGGGAAATACAGATGAATCGATTAACACCTAAAAAGTAGTTGCTTTGGTAGGCCTACATCGCTTGACAAGATTTGTTTTTCCTTCTTAAGCATTTCTTCCATGGAAACCATGGCCCGTTTTCTAAGTTTTCAGATAATTTTGCAAATCTTATTTAATTGTATGTGCGCCAGAAAATGTAAATATTTGAAATATTTCAATTTCCCCAAATGCTAATAGCTTGAATAACGCGGCTCAGAGGAAACGTCCCCATTGCTGTGCACATCTAGGTAAGCCACTTAAACTGTCAGTCAGTCAGTCAGTTAGCCAATATCCAACTCGCTATATCCTAACACAGAGTCACGGGGGTCTGGTGGAGCCAATCCCAGCCAACACAGGGTGTAAGGCAGGAACAAACACCGGGCAGGGCGCCAGCCTACCGCACCAACTGATTTTACCAAAAAAAAAGGCTGTGTGAACTTGGTGGGAAGCTCTGTGGTTAGCACTGCTGCCTCACACAATTCAATTCTGCATCAGGTTTTTATCTGTGTGGGGTTACCATGTTCTTACTGTGTCTTTGTTAGATTTCCTGTTAGATATTTCATTCCAGCTTTTCCTCTGACATTCTCAAAGATGTGGATGTTAGGCCAACTGACCCTGACTTTGTGTACACCTGAGTGGGACAACAGTGTTTCCCGCCTTGCACCCAATGATGTCTGTGATACCCCTAGCCCCACCAAACCGAATTGAAATAAATTGTTTGAGGACGCATACTCTGATGCACGTTTCAACATGAAACATTATATATGATTATGATAATTAATTTTTGTAGTACTTTTGACTTTTAATATAATGAATTCAAAGCATTCTTTTTGTAATTTCCATTGTTTAATTTGTGGTATTATATTATCTAGCCATTATCCAACCCGCTATATCCGAACTACAGGGTCACGGGGGTCTGCTGGGGCCAATCCCAGCCAGTACAGGGCGCAAGGCAGGAAACAAACCCCGGGCAGGGCGCCAGCCCACCGCAATAGTATTATATTAGATTAGATCAATTAGATTTTGTACTTTAAGGCGATAAATATTTAAAAAATGTATTAAAAGGTGTTTTTCTGAATGTTAACTGCAATTGTTTAAATATGTATTTTGTACATACTCAACTGCAGGGTACACTTGCACAAACACTTTCATATTTTATCGGTTTGGAATTAGTAGTTATGTAATTACTAATTCCAAACCGATAAAATATGAAAGTGTTTGTGCAAGTGTACCCTGCAGTTGAGTATGTACAAAATACATATTTAAACAATTGCAGTTAATATTCAGAAAAATACTGGTTCATCTTTAAGAAGAAAAAGAAAGCAGCTAAAGAAGCTCCAGACAGCATTGTGGAAAAAAAAAAAAAACCTTTCGTCTGTTTTCAAAAAAGTCATTCACAGAGACCAGATGAAAATGAAGAATGGTCCTTTATTTGCACAGTGTCATGCATAAATGTCTCAGTCCATGGAATGAGCCATCATTAATACAATTCAACCCCTTTTATACTTTTCTGTTGCCATTGTGTTATATCTAAGACATCACGTCATCTGACTCTTAATATAGCAGAATTCTATCATCTTAGCCAATCATCTGATACCAGCAGTAACTTTGTCTACATGTCGATTTTTTCCGTTATTCTAAACACAGGGTGTCCTACGGGTTTTCCCATTGATTTTATCACCGCTTCACAATAGGGGTGTTTGCACTTTCTTACTAGTTTGTTCTTCGCTTTTTAAAGGGGTGTTCATCACTCATTTACTTGATTTCAACCATAGTCATTTCTTCAGTGGTTCCTCTAAGATGAGGCAACCCTCACATGCTCAAGCTTTAAGCCACACTTAGTTATCCCTTTAGTTACCTTCAGTCCTTCTCCTTATGTTTTTTCTCCTTTGTTAGAACTTCATTTAAGCATATTCTTGTATAAAATTGTAAAAATAATCATATTATTGATTACAACTATTTGATTAAAGTTTTATAACAGGCAAGTGGTGTGTGTGCAAACTCCACAGAAGGTACGCCCACAATGGGGTTTGAATTCATGAGTCTACAGCAGCTCTAACTACTGCACCACCCTTCTCCCCTGTTTAATCTATCCAGTTCAATCCACTGCACCACCACTTGAAATTATAATGTGTTTCCTTTGGCAGATAACATGTATCAAATTATGTAAAGAGTGCCTGGATTTACACTTTTTTGCATTCATTTTCAACAAAGCATATGTAACTAAAACACATTCTGTTTTTTTACAATGAATCTTTGATAATGATAATTATCAGCTGAACAGACAGGCTAAGCAACTAGCTGTCAGTAACTCAGATGTAAGACTTGCATCTCCCAGTATAGATCCTTAGCCATTTCTTAGCCATCTCTCAGGCTTTAAATGCACCTCTGTTGAGATGAACTTCTTAGCAGACTGTGCTTTGCCCACTCCCTGTCATTTGTTTTTTGTTTTATTTATTAGCAAATAAAACTGAGAAATCAAAACTTGAAGGTCTCTACCTTAGAGAGGTCTTCTGATGATGGCTGTTAGTGTGCTCTAAAATCTCTCTTTATGAATTCTTGTACAGCTCCAGGATGTCACTATCTGGACCAGAACCCCAAGTTTATGTATTTGATGCCACATTGTAATTCCTGTCATCCTGTCAAGTGCCTTGTGGTGGAATATGATGTTAATGGCCATAGGTAAAATAAAGACAGATTGATTTAACAGTTCAGAGGAATTTCTAAGATGCTTCTTGTTGACGAAGCCCAGTCTTGCTTGGCAACTCTGGATGTTTAGGTACTTGTCTCAGTGGTAATTTGTAGTTCACAAAGCTCTTTTGGTTGCAGCTTATAAAGAATGGCAAAAATCCAGCCTTTCCAATTTTTAAAATTTTTTCTTCATTTTTATTTGCATGTTTAATATGTAACTCTTAATACTGTCCTTCCCTCCTCTGTTTATTATGCATTCTCATTTATTTATCATATCTTTATCATTTTGTTAGTTGCAGAGCATTATTTATATTCATGTCGAATCTTACACTTACGAATTGCTGTGGTAAGTGTTTATTGGTGGTCTTCACCATGAAAGTCATGTTCAACAACGACTGGTCAAGCAAATTATTCCAGATAGGCAAATTCTAAATGTGGCTGTAAGAGCTGTCAGAGCACCATGGCTGGCATGAACAAATTAGTTGTTGGGTGGCTTGTCTTGAATACAGTCCCTGATCTTATTGATTAAGAAACGGGCCTGCAGGCTCTCAGAATTTGATAAACACGACAGAAGCTGGCTCTAAATCTCACAACTGACTGGCTCCAGCTCCTTGTGCATGATTTATAGCTTGAGCACTGTTTCTTGCAACCTCGTAAGAGCTTTTTTCTTACTTACAAAACAAACCATTTCTTCAGGCTGATGAAAAACACACAGATGGGGATCGATATTTCACTTTACTTATTTTTTTTTTCTGTTTCAATAACAATGATTGAAAAATGGCGATGCCTGCTTGTAACTACCATGTGACTTCAAGTTAGTTCTGCCGCCTTGATGTGATTTGGGTTCATTCTAATCTGATCTGAAGGCAGGACTCATTCGTATTTCTATTATTATAATTTCTGCTTTTATTATTTTTACTATTGAACCTTCTACAATTATGAAAGAATATTTACTAGCAAACAAACAAACAAATCTACAAAAACAAAGACACCTTGGCTGGTAGAACTGCACTCTTCACTTCTGGAGACCCATTTCCCATACACCAGACACTTTATTCTGCAGATCAAACCAGCAGTTATACCTTCATGAAAGTGTTTTGGTGTGTGCATTTGACTTTCTTGGGATTTGTTAGTACTTCAGTTAGGGGACCAGTGGCAGATACAATGTGAGCTTGTTTTGTGGGACACTGGTGGGAGTGCATCATGGTGGCAATAACAATTCATGCTTTTCTTTGGTACATGTGCACAGCAATTAAACTTCTTTTTGTTGTCAAAAATATATATTATTGCGAATGACAGCAGTAAGAGCTATACATTCTGAAAGATGATAGATAGATAGATAGATAGATAGATAGATAGATAGATAGATAGATAGATAGATAGATAGATAGATAGATAGATAGATAGATATGTAAGGCACTATACAATACAGATAGATAGATAGATAGATAGATAGATAGATAGATAGATAGATAGATAGATAGATAGATAGATAGATAGATAGATAGATAGATATGCAAGGGACTATACAATACAGATAGATAGATAGATAGATAGATAGATAGATAGATAGATAGATAGATAGATAGATAGATAGATAGATAGATAGATAGATAGATAGATAGATATGTAAGGTAATATATAATACAGATAGATAGATTTTGTCCCAAAAGGACAAAATATACACAAGAATTGCAAAACAAATCCTGATACTCAGATTGTTCTCCCTAGTTAATCTGGCACTAGTTTATTGGTTTATCTTAAATTATATTGTATTGCCACAAGTACAGAGTACAGTTAACATTCTTACTTGAATGTCCTAATCAACATGCAGCATGTCAGCATTCGTTACTGTGTAATAGCTCATTTCTGGATATTGGACATCTGTTAGTTCAGGTGATGAAGATATTTTAATCTAAGGCAGGCTGCATGATCCATATTTTATTTATTTATTGCATTTTATGGTTTTCTATCCCAATCATCCAACTAGACAGCTCCTTGGACTGTAATTGTTTTAAATTATATATTGATCTTTTTTAACAATGGACTTTGATTACATTAATTGGGATGGAACCTGCCCCAGAATCAACAAGACCCATCATCATACACTCCTCTAAAACACAAACAGACATCACAATTGGATGCAGCAGTTTCGGTCACTGATGGGTAGTTGAAGATCAATGGGACAATGCAGTCTCAATTTGAAAGCTAGAAGTTATGCACACAGGTAGAATTTACATTTTATGAATTTCACTGTACCCTGTTTATGTGGCAATAATCTTTAGCTATTCACTTGCAATAGTTTAATCATCTTTTATTTCTGAGTTGACAAAGACAATGACTTTGAAGCAATTCAACTTATTCAATCACCTCTAAACCAACACTCTTTGATGCTGAGAGTCTGTGCAATTTCTCATTCATACTCCAGCTGGAGGAAGATATGAAAACATCATTTACGCAGAGTCAGCAGTAACTGGGGATCAAGTTATTAAATAAGTAGAGCTGTGCGTTAAAGAAACAATGCTTATTGGAGGGTTAAAAGAATGTGAAAGTTCCTTAGTTATTTTTTTTTGGAAATAAACATACAGTGGTGTGAAAAACTATTTGCCCCCTTCCTGATTTCTTATTCTTTTGCATGTTTGTCACACAAAATGTTTCTGATCATCAAACACATTTAACCATTAGTCAAATATAACACAAGTAAACATAAAATGCTGTTTTTAAATAATGGTTTTTATTATTTAGGGAGAAAAAAAATCCAAACCTACATGGCCCTGTGTGAAAAAGTAATTGCCCCCTGAACCTAATAACTGGTTGGGCCAAACTTAGCAGCAATAACTGCAATCAAGCGTTTGCGATAACTTGCAATGAGTCTTTTACAGCGCTCTTGAGGAATTTTGGCCCACTCATCTTTGCAGAATTGTTGTAATTCAGCTTTATTTGAGGGTTTTCTAGCATGAACCGCCTTTTTAAGGTCATGCCATAGCATCTCAATTGGATTCAGGTCAGGACTTTGACTAGGCCACTGCAAAGTCTTCATTTTGTTTTTCTTCAGCCATTCAGAGGTGGATTTGCTGGTGTGTTTTGGGTCATTGTCCTGTTGCAGCACCCAAGATCGCTTCAGCTTGAGTTGATGAACAGATGGCCGGACATTCTCCTTCAGGATTTTTTGGTAGACAGTAGAATTCATGGTTCCATCTATCACAGCAAGCCTTCCAGGTCCTGAAGCAGCAAAACAACCCCAGACCATCACACTACCACCACTATATTTTACTGTTGGTATGATGTTCTTTTTCTGAAATGCTGTGTTTCTTTTACGCCAGATGTAACGGGACATTTGCCTTCCAAAAAGTTCAACTTTTGTCTCATCAGTCCACAAGGTATTTTCCCAAAAGTCTTGGCAATCATTGAGATGTTTCTTAGCAAAATTGAGACGAGCCCTAATGTTCTTTTGCTTAACAGTGGTTTGCGTCTTGGAAATCTGCCATGCAGGCCGTTTTTGCCCAGTCTCTTTCTTATGGTGGAGTTGTGAACACTGACCTTAATTGAGGCAAGTGAGGCCTGCAGTTCTTTAGACGTTGTCCTGGGGTCTTTGTGACCTCTCGGATGAGTCGTCTCTGCGCTCTTGGGGTAATTTTGGTCGGCCGGCCACTCCTGGGAAGGTTCACCATTGTTCCATGTTTTTGCCATTTGTGGATAATGGCTCTCACTGTGGTTCGCTGGAGTCCCAAAGCTTTAGAAATGGCTTTATAACCTTTACCAGACTGATAGATCTCAATTACTTCTGTTCTCATTTGTTCCTGAATTTCTTTGGATCTTGGCATGATGTCTAGCTTTTGAGGTGCCTTTGGTCTACTTCTCTGTGTCAGGCAGCTCCTATTTAAGTGATTTCTTGATTGAAACAGGTGTGGCAGTAATCAGGCCTGGGGGTGGCTATGGAAATTGAACTCAGGTGTGATACACCACAGTTTAGGTTATTTTTTAACAAGGGGCAATTACTTTTTCACACAGGGCCATGTAGGTTTGGATTTTTTCTCCCTAAATAAAAAAACCATCATTTAAAAACTGCATTTTGTGTTTACTTGTGTTATATTCGACTAATGGTTAAATGTGTTTGATGATCAGAAACATTTTATGTGACAAACATGCAAAAGAATAAGAAATCAGGAAGGGGGCAAATAGTTTTTCACACCACTGTAGTATACATTTTCAAAAAGTTTGTAACATTCTCAAATTCACATCATGGTCACAGGAGCCTGGAGACCATCCTGACGGTACTGGGCCTGAAGCAGGAAACAGCCCAAGTCCATCACAAGCCCCTCTCATGGATGGACAAGTTAACCTTGTCAGTTATTCTAATACATATGTCTTTTTAGAGGATAGAGGAAAACTGGTACATCAGGAGAAAAACCCATGCAGATACAACAGAAACATTGGATCAGTGAGGCAGCAGCCAAGTAGTAATAAACTTTCAAAAATAATTGTCATTTTAACTCTGTCATGTTTAATGGATCAATAATTATATTGCACTGGCAGTTCAACATGGTTACATATCTTATCTTTTAAACTAATTTCACTGTTCTCTGTACATGTATGAATAACTAGCCTATAAACGTGTAATATCTAGTTCTATAGTTAAAGCTTATCAAAAACATTATCTCATTGGTGTGATGCCACAGTTAACAAAAGCAGCTTCATTCTCACTAGGTGCCCTTATTGCAATATTAATGCAGTCAGTTTGTCTGATTATGTTAGGAGTACCTGACATTGCTGCAAATTGCCTTTTTAGTTGGCAAAAAGAAGTTATGTTTTATGTGTGTGCACCCACACCATATGAAACCTGAATGTAGGGTGTCACCTGTTGGTTAATGGCTTCCAGCACAATGTGCATGAAGCCAAGTGAAGCTTGGCTGAAATATTCCTGACCTGTTGGCCTGTTCCCTTACCAAGTGACAAGAGGTAGCCAATATAAAATGAAGAAAAAACAAAAATGTCCTGCAGTGCAAATAAGCAGCATTAGCCCTTTTTAAAAGGAACTAAAATACAGTCTGTGCATCATATCCATCACTTTTGAGCTTTACTGTCAATGCACAGTATAATAACAGCTCTGTTTTAATGAAATATCACTTGTGTAAGTTATCATTTGGCTGTTTTGGCTGCATTTCTCTACTTGATCAGGACTGTTGTTATTTGTGAGTTTCTCTGAAATGTTGTGTCTGCAGGGGTCAGAGTTGTCATAAATACAAACAGGTTCCCCCATTAAGTTTTCTTTTATTAATCTCGATGTTTGCATGCAAAGTTGCCTACGCACATTTTGCTCCGCTTTTTGAGCGTATGCAAGCTTTATATAGTAAATGAAGCCCCAGGTAATGCCAGGTTCCATTTGGAGAAATTGTGTATGAAAAGAAATACGTAGCATGCATGTTGTGCAAAGATGCAGTGCACTCCAACCTCCCATGTGTGTGTAAAATGTAAATAGTGACAAATACACTTTTTTTAAAAGTATAGTTTTGAACATTGTTTTCTGGTAGTATACCGAAATCTCATTATATGAGATAGCATATCTTATCGTATCTTATCTTACCTTATCTTAGCTTATATTTTATAGTGTCTTATTTTATCTTGCATCATCTTGCCTTGTCTTATATTATCTTGTCTTGGTTTATCTTATCTTACCTTATCTTGCGCTTGCTAATAACCCATCTTATCTTATCTCATCTTATCTTATCATCTTATCTTACCTTGTCGTACCTTATCTTATCTTACCTTACCTTGGCTTTTCTTGTCTTGCCTTGCCCTTTCTTCTCTTCTTTATCTTATCTTATTGTGTCTTGTGTTATCTTTCCGTCTCTTATCTTATATTGCCTTGTCTTATCTTCTCTTATCTTGATTCGCCTTATCTTATCTGATCTTGCTTTGTTTTATCTTAAATAAGTCAATAAGCCTTTGACATGTTCAGCGACTCTACTTTGAAACCATTGGAAGGCTTTCCATGAGGCAGCTCCCAAAGGTTTGTGTTTATTTTTATTATTTTTTATTTCTTAAATAACCACTGTATTAGCAACCTTTAGTCAACGTGTTTCAGAGTGTCCTACCTTAAAGTTTAATTTTAGGAGCTGGTATAATTATTTGCTCTGAGCTATAAACCTTTATGTATTGCATTCTTTTTCATTTTTTGTGGCTAAGCTGTAGCATAATGGATGGACAAAATGGAACTAAGAGTGATTCAGAGGTTACAGTTTTTTTTACCTCTTTTTACATTAAACTTAACTGTTATACACAATATTTTCTAGGAAATATTTACATAAATTTATACCATTTCCCAGTATATTTAATTATATGACTCTATTCATTTTATCTCTAATTGCCGTGTACATAGGGAGCTGTAAGTCATCTGCATTTAATGATTAGTCAGTCACAGATGATGATGAAAATGTGATTTTCACCACTGTAAAGACTCCATGGCCATTCACACCAAGGTCCTTTCCAAACATTTTTTTTAGTACGTTACCAGCTTCATGGAAGGATTATAACATACTAGAAAGCAACAGAGCAGCATCCACTCATCTCTATCTCCAGTCCTTTCCCCAATTGTCCTGCTACATTCCAAACACATAACTGGTGACTCTAAATTGGCCTAATGTCAACGTAGACTACGTGGAAGGACATTCAACATTAGAAATAAGTCCATGGCTAGGCCTACATTAAACAACTGTAACCACCCTGAGAACAATAAACCTGTAAGAGTGAAGTCCGCCAAAGAGGTTTGCCACTCAGTTCACTAATGACAGAATCTACACACCCATAAAGCAGAGCCCATGGATAGGAGACCCCAGAAGAATTCTGTCTTCTTGATGTAGGGGTTGGATGTCTAGTACTAAAAAACAAAAGGAATTCTATTGAGTTGTAGCATCTGAAACACAAACATTCCAGGCAGAGGCCTGTCCTAAATTATAAACAGAGTGAATAGTAAGAGCCAGGGGTAAACACCGGGGAAACTAACTACTAAATACTAGTGGAGAGTGCAATCACCTCCCTTTCAGGCAATGGTGGGATTGCGTACAAACCCAGAGATTGTACACTCCCCTATACTAATAGTTAAATAATTCTAACCCTTACCCCATAAACCTTTAAGAGTGAAGTCCCCCAAACAGGGTTGCCCCTTGGTTCAAAAATGATAGGAGCTACATGTCCATACAGCTTGGCCCATGGACAGGAGACCCCTGAAGCATTCTACCTTCTTGAGGTAGGGGTTGGATGCACTAAATAACAAAATGAATACCAATAAGTGACAGCAACTAAGAAACAAACTTCCAAGGCTATGCTTATTTACTGATAGCAGTCCAATGAAGAACAGATGGTGAGAGCCAGAGGTAGAAACATGGGAATTTAACATGGTGCAGGAGAGTTCATTTACATCACCTTTGGGCAAGAGTGGAAGTTGTGTACAAATCAAGAGAGGTATATGTTCCTATTCTCAAAGTTACTTAATCCTAACCCAATTCTGCCAAGAGAAACTTCAACCTCTGTAACCCTGGACTGACAGAAGTGTATAGGAATAATGAACTACTAAATGGATAATACACCTTAACAAAGAAAATTGCAAGTGACCAAGCCTCCTGAATGACTAAACAGAAATACAGTAAAGCCAACAAGGCAAAGAGCTCCTATACAAACATGCATTAAGAATGACCAGGAGTTTGGTAGGCACCGGCCCAGTGACCCTTCCTTCTCTGGTTTCATCACTGTTATTAAGAGCCCATGTCTCACAGTGTGAGCACAACATAGAAAACAATCAGCAACTGGACAAACAGATTGGGTGAGATCCATATCCAATGCACAAACGCTGATGCTTAATGTCCATAATCGACAAGCTTTAAGAAAGAGGAAGATGGTTTTAAGAGGGGAAGGATGAGCAGCCATGAGACTATTTCGAGATGGTGGGATTGGGGTTTAATTTACAGTAGATTCAATGAATTCACCTGCCATTCCTTTATTCAACAGATTTTTGTTTAGGGTATGTTTTGTGTGTCTGTGTTTTTTGTTTTGTCTTCCCGTATTTTTAAAATTTTGCCTATTTTGTAGTATATCAGTGCTGATGCTGATAAACCTCTGTGCTTATCTGGAAACAGCTGAGAAAAGTCTACTTTTGGCTTGGAAGGTTGAAGCCAGGTGGCTAAACTGCGGGATCTGTCATGAGGAAGAGGTTTATGACAGCAGTTTGTTGACTCAATGCCTGCTATTTTTATCCCTGTCTCTTTTAGCCCACATTATTCTCTTCTAAAGGTCCATTTTCCTGAATACTGCAGACCAGTAAAAACAAAAGAATAGAATGGAAAGATGGTGCTGAAGGCACTACAGATAGACAAAATGAGCTGCACGACTTCAGGAGGACTCTTCACACCACAGTTGGCGAGCTCAGCCAATGAAAGTTTCGTAGATTACGACAATAGGCAGTATAGTGATCACGTCCCAGGGTTACAGTGCCAAGGTCTGAATCTGAATTTTTCACACAGGATTTGCACTTTGTTTGGGGTTTCCCAGAATCCACACTAGGAGACATAATAATCCACTATAATAAAAGGATAAATTTCTGCGTTTCTGTCCGTGTATCCGTCTGGTTGCTATGTCTCTGTAATTCCAAACGATTGCACATAACAAACATTTTTAGTAATAAAATACATTGCATTTGTCATTCCAACAGATGACGGATCATAAACATTAACACTGCTTTTACAAATCCCATGCCAAATGGCACATAACCGAGACATATGCATTGTATGGTGTACTGCAAACATTATCACTGAGGTCTTTGTTGATAACTGAGATTTCAAACCATCTTAGACAGGTAGCACAGCTAGTGCCATATACAGGTTTGTATCCTGTTTGGACTCACTCCTATCAATGAAGAGTCTGGTGACCCAAAGCACAGGCTAAAAGAAAAAAGGGAAGCTGTAGTGTTTACCTGCAATATGAATATAAAACCAATAAACACTTTAGTTTTAAAACTTTAGACTATCTAATGGTAGAAATCACTGGGAATCTTAGAAACAACTAAATATGCTTGGGTAAAAAGTGATTTAAGGAGACAACCAAGCGTCCATGTGGTGCTTCTTATAGGGAATACCATTCTAGGTACTTTAAAAATGCCAAGTTATAATACAATGGATTATTTTTTATTTAGGGTGGCACAGTGGATAGCGCTGCTGCCTCACAGTTAGCAGGGTCCTCCCTCCATGGAGTTTGTATGTTCTCCCCGTGTCTGCGTGGGTTTCCTCCGGGTACTCCAGTTTCCTCCCACAGTCCAAAGACATGCAGGTTAGGTGCACTGGCGATCCTAAATTGTCCCTAGTGTGTGTGTGCGCACCCTGCGGTGGGCTGGTGCCCTGCCCGGGGTTTGTTTCCTGCTTGTGCCCTGTGTTGGCTGGGATTGGCTCCAACAGACCCCTGTGACCCTACAGTTAGGATTGCCATGATGCAATGTGTCTTACCCTTACAGGATCAAGTCCAAGTACTGCTTTGAAGAGTTCCAGCACCCATCTAAAGAAGTTCAATTACACAGAAAGAGAAAAGTGTGTTCAGTTCCTAACAAGAAAACGTCTGGGCAGGTTTGATTACAGGTTAACACAGACGTTGGAGTATTACTGAGTTAGAATTTCATGGCACAACACAGTCTCAGCAATTCTAAACACAATTTAATACTAATGCTTTGATATTACATAAGTATGTGTGTCATATTTTTGGGGGTGATCCAGAAATGTTAAGATATTAGTAAAAATTCAACACTGATAATGTTAACCATTTAAAGTACTTTATGCAGCAGATTCTGTAGTGCTGGTAGAGCATCATAAATTGGCTTTAGACATGCTGAGGTTTTTCACACTTTCCACATCACTTAGATTTTTTTTTCTGTCTTGTAATGCAACTTACAATAACCACACATTGAACATGTGCTTAATGCCACTTTCTCACAATAACCCCTAATTAAATGTGCATTTAACATATTTTATGTCAATGTTTTCATACTATTATACTTTTACATCTTGCCAATATTTAAAAAAACCCATGAAGGAAGCTTTATAGTATAAATGACATATAAAATGAAGTAGTTCAGATTTCTCATCAAACTAACAAAAGGAAAATCTGTCAGTCATGATTTGGAGTTTCAGCGGGATCAGAGAGTTTTAGGGCTCTGAGCCAATCTTTGCCCTGTAGCCTAAAAGGTGGCAAAAGACGATTTCATTATTATAGTGAATGTATGACAGGACTGTACAGAAACACTACAAACTGGGAGCTGTGAAGGCCTGGAGACATCCATCCTTTGGTTTCCTTAGTCCAATCATCACTTATTGATCTCTTTATTTTTGTGTCCATGAGAGCTAGAGCCTGTGCAGATGGTCCTTATGCTTACAACTGTCTTCTTGCTGTCCCTGACAGGTTGGTCAAGCCCATCTCTTGCTTCAAAACATTTGAGTCACTTTTTATAAAGGCACTTAGATAGATAGATAGATAGATAGATAGATAGATAGATAGATAGATAGATAGATAGATAGATAGATAGATAGATAGATAGATAGATAGATAGATAGTGTTGCATGTGTACACGTAGAGGACAGTTTTAGGGCTATGGTTACAGTAATCATTGGTAGAGAGGATAGGAACAAGATAGATAGACTAGACTTCTTTGTTCATTTGTAATGCTTGAACAACTGGTGCGACTCAAATCGGTCGTATTACAAGTTCATCTAAGTTTAATATAAGAAAAGCAATAAAGAACACTTTATTAAATATTTCCCTATTTTCAGCGAAAGCAGTTTTTCTTAGTAGCAAGCTTTTAGCCTTTGGCCTTCCGAAGACAAATGTAATAAAGAAGGCCTGGGCCTCGCCGCTGCTGGCCGCTTACGCACTTTTATTAGCCTGACCCCTGTGTGTCCAGACGTAATCGCACCTGACACTCGCAATGCTTGTGATTGCAGACTCGCAGCTCAGCCGCTGCCTCTGCTCCAATCAGCGTGTCTTCTTGAAGGTTAAGCGGCAATAAATATAGAAATGAAATGAAATGAAGATATTGAACAAATGTGAATACAGAATTAGAGGTCTACTGGGAACCATGTCCTAATATTTAATGTGTGTCTTATGTGGATGAAAATTGTCTCCAGAGATACCAAAATTGCTGCTTCAATCCCCACTCAGTGTCTTGCCCGAAATCAAACATTGACTGTGCCAGTGCTTGTATTGGAGATGTGTGGAAATGGTTGCATAATACATTTAGTTTAAAACAGTAAGTCATGTTTGATAGAAGCATCTAAAGCTAAACAAGTGGACTTGAGCAAGTGGACCTATATTGTGCTCGGAGTTCAACCTGACACTCATTTGCCACTAGCAATAGTTTGATAGCATAATAAAAATTTTGCAAATGTAAAAACACCAGTTCCATTAGGGCACTTTATCATAATTCCGTGGGTGGTACTCTGAAAGAGGTGTGTACATGTACAATTCCACTGAACTTCCGAATAAATGACACAAATATCAGGGTTGGTAGATCATTGCCCCAACCGTGTGAGTGTCAACCCGAATTATTGAAACCATGTGTTCTTTAAGAAAAAATATAGAAATAATAAAAAAAAATATATTCTCCTGTACAGAGTACAGTGGCAGAAAATTATGTGAACCCTTCAGAATGACCTGGTTTTCTGTATTAAATGGTCACAAAGTGTGATGAGATCTTCTAAGTCACAAGTGTAGACAAACACAAAACACCTAAGCTAATAACACACAGGCAATTATAGCCTTTCATGCCTTTATTGAATAAACCCAACTAACATTCACACTGTGCTCTTCCTGAATGTGAACCTTGGATTTAATAACTGGTCAAACCTTCTTTGTCAGCAATGGCCTCAAAAAAGCACCTCCAGTAGCTGTGGATCAGACCTACACAACATTCAGGAGAATTTTAGACCATTTAACCTTACAAAACTGATTTGTCTTAGACATATCTTAGAATGTCTGGTAAGAGCATCTCTCTTGAGGTTATTCCAAAACTTCTCCACTTAGTTTAAAGTCTGGGTTCTGACTGGGCCTCTCCAAATGGCAGATTTTCTCTTTTTGAAACCATTCTGTACTAGATTTTTGAGCTATTCTCTAGTAGATTTATTTCAATATATAGGGTCATTGTCCTGTTGAATCACCCACCTTCTACTGAACTTCAGCAGGCAGACAGCCACCCTGACATTATCCTGTAGAATACTTTGATAAATTTGGGAAATTATTTGCCCTCGATGAATTGTCCAGACAACAAAGCAGCCCCCAGTAATGATCCGTACTTTACTGTTGGGATGATATTTTCATGTTATGTGCTGCGCTTTTTTACACCATATGTACTACTATGTATTCCTCACAAAAAATTGAACCTTACTCCACAGAACATTTTCCAAATAGTGTTGTAGACTGTCAAGTTCTCAAAACTTCAGGCATACGATGATGTTTTTTTGGAGAGCAGCAGCTTCTGCTTTGGTGTCCTACTATGGAAGCCATGCTTGTTTGATGTTTTGTGAATGGTAGACTTGTGAACAGAGATGTTAACCTGTTCCAGTGATTCATTCAAGCCTTTAACTGTTACTCTAGAGTTCTTTCTTACCTCACTGAGCATTCTGCTTCGTTCCTTTCGAGTCACGTTGTCTTCTAGGTACAATAGTTTTTAATATAGTGTAGCAGGACTTAATTTCCCAGCCTGCCCAGAGAGTATTGACCTGATTGGATGTCTGCAATGGGCAGAGTGGCTGTTGGGTACAAAAAGGGCTAGCGGGAATTTTAAAAGGGAGCCACCTAAGCAGCAAAGACAACCCGTTGTTTTGTGTTCGTATTCACCCGTCCGTCTCTCCTCCAGTACCTCTTGTGGAATATCATTTCTATCCTGGATCGCCAAACCTATAAAGATGTATGGACTATCTCATGCCCGCCTGTCATGTGAGTAGTGGTGGATTGGTCAATGTACTACATCGGGGGGAGCATTCCCCAGATCTCTTCGCTCCTCACCAGATCAGGACTACCGGTAGGACTGTTTAATGCTTTATTTACAAAAAGCTGTTCCCTGGATCATCATTCCACCATTCCACTTCTTTTGCAACCGTTGCATTTAAACTATTTATGGAATGGGGAAAAGGGAAGGTTAGCTGTTTATTTGTTGTTAGTTTTTCATTCAATATATTGCATTGTTATTTATTTAATTTGCTGTTAAGTTGTGTCTCTGTGTGTGAGTGGTGCAAGTCAGGCCAAGACTCCCTGTGTTGCTAGGATCTCCACCAAAAAAAATAAACAGATCACTGTCCCTTCAATGGTGTGAATCTGAGTTGCACCAGACCGCTACAATAGTTTGTGTAACGGGCAAATGATGAATATCTAAACCCTTTAAAATGATTCTAAAAATCTTTCCAGCTTTATGCAAATCATCAATTTCTGATCGCAGGTCTTATGAGATCTCTTCAAGGCCTGTTTCCCATTAGCAGATGCATCCTGTGAATAGCTAACTCTAAATGTTTGAGTTTCTTTTATCAGTAAAAGTAGCTCTAAACCAACCCTCAAATCTCATTTCATCGATTGGACTCCAGGTTTTGTCAGCTCCTGACTCCAGTTAGTTTTTGTTTTGGGGTCCACATGCTTTACACCTGTGAATGTTTGAATGAAGTATGAAGTATCTACAGAACCAATACGATTTCTTTGCTTTATTAGTTAAAATAGATTGTATTTTTTCATAATTGTAATTTATGTGAAGATTTGACTACAGTAAAATGACTACAGTATATTTAAAACAAATCTCTAGATAAATGTGGTTATTTCCAAAGGGTGATTTGGATGATTTGATGACATATACGTACAGATTGAATAATAATAATATTCAATGACTACTACATTCACTTCATAATTGTTTTATTTAACTGTTTTTGCTTTTTTTATGCATCCTCCTCTTTTTCTCCAATGGACCATTAAGCTAACAAGCAGATCTTTTCCTCTTTTATTATTTCAGTTTATCGATCATATGGCTCGGAGTGTGGCTTTTACTCTTCACATACCTCTTGAGTAAAAATGTTTTTCAGTGTTCTATATGTGACATAAATTTCTGGCTTGTTTGGAATTGTTCTTAATTCTCTTCTAAGTCATTCAAATGTGTTCACAATGAAGACATTAAAGAAAATGAAGATGTATCATGGATGATACCTGGCTTGCAATAGATATTTCAGAGACAAGGTCCATTTCCCCATAACCATGTAACAGAAAAATCAGGTGGACAAAATGGGTAGATAGATGATTGATATTGTGGGGTCCTGCCTTCAGTTGCTTCAGTCACTTATCTGTATTGTCTGAACGATGTGACAGAGTGTAGGAAGGAAGATAAATTGATCTTCTCCCACTGCTAGATGAGGTTTTAACACAAGTCACTTTTGCAATATGTACTATTATTTGGTGTAATAAGCAAGTTTAATATGCTGTACTCTGTGCAAATATATTTTATAAGTCTGCCTTTTTCACTTACATGCACAGTTGACACAGAGCCAGATTTAGCACAGGGGATCACCATATAGAACTGCTAGGAAAACATTATTAGACAAGACAGATAGACACAACTGCAAAATGGGCAGTCAGACTGAGGACTGTTGTATACTATTTTTTGTCCGTTAAAATCAGCATGAAGCTGTATTTTCGTTTACCTTGTTTGGAATTGCACATGAAGAAAAAGTATAAAGCCTTGGAACATTGCCCGGCACACCTTTGAAGCCGGCGAACGGATGGGAGATAACGTCATCCAATCCTGAAAATTCTTCCATGGCAACGGCAAAAATGGCAGACTCTGCACATCAGGCCCCCACTCCCAAACTGTTTTTGCCATTGGCTTCCTTTGTCTGTTATGCAGCGTAAACCATCATTAAAGAAAGCTAAGTTATTTCTCCTATGTGATTTCTTGCAACCGTATCACTAAGGGAGGGGTATCGCCTTTTTAAATTATATCAACATAACTTTGGGTTATGTAACATGCCGCAATTACAAAAGAACTCTTTGCAAGGGAGCTAACACCCCCTGCTGTATACATTTGGCAACACACCACAATTGCAAACCATGTCCAGATTACCCAACATTAATACCTGAAATGCATATTTGCAGTATGTCATTTTCTGTTGAACACACAGGTAGCAGCTGCCTTCCATAGACCACTCAGGAGGCAAACAAGATGGACACAATCTTAATATATGTAGATATTCAACTTCTATGATCTTTCAGGTCATAAAGAGTTAAAAGGTTCTCACTCGTTATATTCTTCATGCTGTGAGGGGTGGAGGCCTCAAGAGACGCCAAACACCATGTGAGTTTGGTGAAGCTGCATGGTGCTCAATTGTGGACCTTCTGTTGCATGCATCATTGCGGTGCTCACTCTTATTTATTAATAAGATCCACTTTTGCAGATAATAAACACGCACAGAGATTGACCTCATACTGGCACTAAAAAGAAGGTCATTGATGTGAGATAAGGACTCTGAAATGCCAAGCAAAAGGTCTTTTCATGCAGCCCTCTGCTGGGGGTTGCTAATGCCTGTCACGGCAGAATTAATCAGAAGTGTGCAGTCAAGGCAGGCACAAATGCTTATAGTATCAGTGAAGACCAGCTAACCACTACATGTGGGGGCACAAATAACACACGCACATAAACACACATACCAAACTCCACGACACAAGCAGCTGATACACTACTGAGCTTCCTTTCACAAATATAATAGCAGGTTTGCTACAACTGCATCAATAATATGAAGCAGCTACAATGTTAATTGCTTAATAGAAGACTAACACCAGCTTTAGCCAGAGTGTATTTGCTATGTCATTGACTTTTAACAGAATGACTTAGTGGCATCCTCAGAGCTATACTTTGAGTCCAGCATGGGATTTGAACCACCAACAAACACTGAAGTCCATGAGCCACCACACTGCATCTTGAGCGCTTAATGTAATGGACAAATCAGACTAGAGAGCAGAGGAATCAGGTGTAGAATTTAAATAAAGCAAAATACCACTGAAGACCTGTCAAACCTATGAGACATGTCAGGAAAGAAAAGAGTTCTCAAAAGGTGGAAGGGCCAAGATTTCAATTTTGGGTTGGCACCAGAGCTATAAAGGTGAGCCTTTTCTCACATAAGAATTTAATTTTAGTGATAGTATACTCATTGGCACAACTAGACATACAGTACACAAAATGTGCAGATACATCCAAAGGATCGTCGTCAGTGATGTATCTGGGGGTCACTGGGTGTTTCAGGTCTCAGAACTTCAGACATGCTTGTCCAGGTGACCCAGCTGGGGGTGATCAGTCCCTGAAATGCATGCTATTAGCTGTGGTCTATAGATCACCCCTCCAGAACCATCTTCAGGCTTCTTTAGCAGCTTCAGTGATGCATCTACTGTAATGGCTTGTCACCTTGTGACTCTGTGATGCTGAACAGAGTGAATGCTCTACAGAGCAAGAGGCCAGCAAAGCCCTTTAAACCAACTTCCACAGGCAGGCAACAAGCTTGCCATTCTTGTCCCTGGATCTGCTCCAGAAGTTATTGGCACTTCACATGGAAAGACAACAACCAATAGGTGAAAGCACTGTGTGGCATTCCTTTTTTAGGCAAGGACCTTCAGTTTTGTTATCAGGAAATGGTGTGGGCATGTTTGGAAATTAAGGAGGGGTGACAAGAAGGGACATAAATAGGTGTGGTTATTAGTAAGATGCTGTACTATGAGAATTTGAGTCGATGCTGTAATCACTTGACTGTGACACAGCTCAAATGCTCGTAGCATCTGGGAATTCAGAATCTTAGACAATCAATTATGTGTTGACAATGGGAATAGATTGGAGGTGTTTTTCCATTTTGTTCTTCTTGCAAACATGGGTGGTACGTCAGAAGACTGATTTGGCATAGTTCCGTCATGATCAATGCTTATACAAGAACTGGTTGGATCCTTTGTATAAGGAGAGTAAAACAAAAGCATGAGTAGACCCTCTTATTTCACGTTTGTTACCTCCTTGAGAAGCCTCAAATAATAAATGGGTTATGTGCACTACTTGGTTACATTACTCTTTGCCAGGTGCTGCATACAGGAAATGAAATGCTTGATCTTGGCCGTCATTTTTTGTGATTGTGCTTTCTATGAAAGGTACTATATATTTCATATGTATGGAAAAATACATTGTGTGAAGAATTTTTGCTAGTGGGTGTTATGCCGGAGCAGGAGTTAATGAAATTCTCTCACACCTTCAACTGTATGGCTCTCATTTCTCATCCGATCGCTGTCTCTCTGCAGTTCACAAGTTTTCACCATGTTCACAAAAAGTTTCTCTCACATCTCAAAGAATGTCATACTTGGGTAATTGGCAACAAGATGTCTGAGTATGTTTTGCTGGGTTGTTTCATGTTTTATGCCCTTTGTTGGAGCCATACGCTCCACTCACGTCATTATCCTGTAATGGAAAGAGTGGGCCCTGAAAATGGATAGATGGATTTTTGTGGAAGTGATCATTATAAATACTGATAAGTAACACAAAGACCAAATGAAGACTTTTTTTGCACATTTTTAATTTAAGTTTAATGTCTGTTATTAAAAGTATTATGTGTGTTAATAACCGATCGCTAGATTTTTTCAAACACTTTAAAATACTCTCACTGAGAAAATTATTAGAAACAACTAATATCCATGCAAGTGTCTAATCAGCTAATCATCAGGCAGCAGCACAATTCATAAACGTATACTGAGACAGGAGCTTCAGTTAATATTCACACCAAACACCAATGAGATCTCAATAATTGTTGGTGCCAGATGGAACAGTTTCAGTATTTCTGCAATTGTTGATCATCTGGGATTTTCACACACAATAGTTCAAGCTGACAAAAAGTCTATGGTTACTTAAATAACCCCTCTGTAAAACTGTGGTGAGCAGAAAAGTATCTCAGAATGCATAACACTATGAACATTGAGGCGGATGGGCTACATCAGCAGAAGACCATACCGGCTTCCCCTCCTGTCAGTCAAGAACAGAAAACTGAGAGTGCAGTGGACCTAAACTTACCAAAACTGGACAAATGAAGACTGGAAAAAATGCACACATGTCTGATGAATGTCAGTTTCTTCTAAAGCACACAGATGGGTTTGGTCAGAATTGGGTGCAAACAGCAGGAATCCATACATCCAATCTGTCTTGTGTGAACAGTCCAGGCTGATGGTGGTGTAATGGTATGGAGAATGTTTCCTTGGTGTACTTCAGGCCTGTTTGTATAAATTAGTCATCACCTGAATACCAGGGCCTATTTGAGTATTGTGGCGCCATTTCACAATGTCATGCATGCGCATTGGAGGAGCACCACAGATGATAGGGGGCACTGTTGCTAACCATGTCATTGCCCTTTCTCTCCACAGCTCTGAGAGGATGCTCCATGCACGCAACTGACTCTGTTCCTACTGCTCAAGAGCCCTATAATGCCCAAGGTCCCTGAAAGAGAACATTAATTGTTGGACTGAGCTCATCACAAAACGGAGGACCATCGTGTTCAATTAGACCCACCAAAAGAATGGGTCTAGTTTGCCTACCAACACTATTTTCTTTTGCTTTTGGACACTTTTGTTGAGATTGTGTTTGTGTTTATAAATCAGGGAGTAAAATTAGACATCCCACCTGACTTCCCAACTTTTCACATTTGTGGACTATGCTATTCCTCCACTCAGTGTCAATGGCCACAGTTTGCCCATCTTCTAACACCTAGTTCCCACATGATAATGCACCATGTCATAAAGTAAAAGTCATCTCAAAATGATTTCATGAACATCACAATGAGTTCAGTGTTTTCCAGTTTACTTCCCTGCTCTGAATCTAATAGCACACTTTTGGGATGTGGTAGAATTGGTGATTACCAGAACACGCAGCTGACAACTCTGCAAAATTTGCGTGATGCAATCATGTCAACATGGACCAGAATCTCAAGGGGTTGTTTCCAACAGCTTTCCCAATCCATGCCACAATGAACTGAGGCTGATTTGAGAGCATAAGGTGATCCTATCCAGCATTAGAAGAGTGTTCCAAAGAATGTGCTCAGTGAGTGTACGTAATGCAAGGACTGAGTGTTTCCTGTGTAAATTGCTATTTATAGGTTTTTGAATATGGACACAGTCTTGACAGAGTTTGATACTAATCATATTAAAAGCTAAACTTGTTGAATTATTTAAAAAGCATTGTAGTGGTGAAGGATGCTATATAATATAATCAGGGAGAGAACATTTTAAACGTTTATACTTCTGACTTGCACGCCTAATAGTAGGGTACAAAACTGTCCAGGCACAACATGTGGAATCTGCACATCAGTCCAAGGACTTCACAGCCCCAGTTGTTGAGACATTGGCAGTGAAAATTGAAGCTATTGCTTTATATAGAGTCTCTGACATAAAACGTCACATCAGGAAGTGCTCAAATCTTTTTATTTTCAGATTACAAGCTTGTCATAAGTGAGAAGTCAAGTAAAAATGACACCCTTATTGGTTAACTAAAAAAGATAACAATATGCAAGCTATCGAGGCAACTCAGGCCCCTTCTTCAGGCTCGATGGCTAACACAGTACAACACCCAAGTACTACAAGCTTGTCATAAGTAAAACTAAAAGTGAAAATGTTGCCATTTCATCCTCATCCCTAGTCTCCCCACTCTCTTCTTATACAGTTTATTCACTGGAAAGAAAGAAAGAAAGAAAGAAAGAAAGAAAGAAAGAAAGAAAGAAAGAAAATAGGTCTTGTTTCATAATGAAAATCTTGTCAACAGTGCATCTCACACATTGTGTGTTTCTTTACATATTTTTCCAGTGTGGGTTCAGGCAAATGTTACACAGGAAGTCATATCTATGGATCAGATATGTCACTGTCTCCTAACACTCAGGAAACAAGCATGTGCCACTCACTGGAGGTGGTTAAATCTTGAGGGCAACTGGAATAAATGTACTAAGTGGATCGAAAAACACAACAGTGGAGTGCCGTCCTGTCAGGTCGGGTCATGTCTTGTGCCCAGTGCTGCCAGGATAGTCATTAGCTCTCATAAGGCATAATTACTTATTGAAGTGACTTTAAACATAGAGTGCTCATTACATGTTGCTCAGATACGCGGGTAGGAATTACACAGTACTCTATATATGTGACAGTTCAGATGCATAGCAAGAAGAGCTTCTGCAGTTTTATAAAGCAAACCAGCTATTTTACATAATTCCTTATTAAAGTTTATACAATCCCAGGCTACTTTACAAGTACACAGTAGGTGCTTGCATACTGCACTTATACATTGCACCAAGATGTTGAAGCAAGTTTTTCATGGAGTAAGTAATGGGTAATGAACCTGTGTCCATCTCATCAACTGCTAGGGGGCCATGCTGGGAGCCTACAGTTTTAACAGAGGATAATAGAGGAAGTTGACCATATTGCTTGCTGAATTTGCAGACCATCTAATTTCCTGTGCCTTGCATATATATAATTCTCTGTCAAATCATTGAATCCTGTTTAACATTTTTTTAATCATGCATGAATAGAAATGGTCTTTTTATACAATAATATACTTTATAATAAATTCTTCCTATTCTTTTTCTTGAAAATTGATACAACCATTAGTTGAATTTAGTTTGAGAGTCATGGAGGGTTGCAGCTTAACCCAAGCAGAATTCTGCACAGGGCAGGTGCCAGCACTGAAAGAGGGGCAACAGTTCTTCACAGTGAACACTCTGACCCCTGATCATACAGGATAATTTAGACCTATCAAAATACATGGATATATTTAGTCTAACTGACACTTCTGTGTGATGTGAAAGGAAGGTTAAAGTATTTATATATATATTGTGAAGGATGGCCTTGCTCGGCTGGGACGCCCTCAGCTTCAAAGGGTAGGGGATGGGGGCAAACGCATGCAAAGGGAATTGTCTCCCCCAGAGTGCTAGATGGCAGCACCCTGGATTCCCACAGAGCATCCTCCTCTCAGCCCTGTTAAGTCCCGTGGGTCCTACTTTGTCTGACTCCAGCCTTACCCGGAAGAGAGGGGAGGAAGAAGAAGTCTTGTTGTGGTGTGGGAAACACTTGCCGGAGAAGGGTTTCCAATAAAACAGAATAAAATCCTTCTTGTTTAGTGCAGAACTTGTGTCCGAGCCTTTGTGTTGAGTGTTTGGGGAGCTGGAACACCCCCTGGTAGCCACAATATCTATCTATCTATCTATCTATCTATCTATCTATCTATCTATCTATCTATCTATCTATCTATCTATCTAATAGGGCAATATTCCTCTGTGAGACCAAAGAACACCTGTAATTCTGTCTGACATGAATGCCACCAATTTACAAATGTAAGTGACACTGATTTTCACCCATTCTTCCAGCACTACGTCCTAATAAGTTCAGCCAGATTGTTTGGATAGCTTCACCAGCTTTTCACTTGTTGCCCAAAATATTCCCACAGATTTTCTATGGGATTCAGATCAAGGGATTTTGTAAGCCAGTCAAGATGTACAATGCTTCAGAATTATCTTTGTGCCAATTGTCATCTTAGACATTCTTTGTTCACTTTAGATATGAAGCACAAAAGGTAACAAATGGTCATCCAAAGGCCCAGTGCAATATTTCTGGCTGAAGTGCACCATCAGCTTAACTTAAGTACTCCCATTACATCAGAAAGCCACCGCCAGCTAGAACAGCTCCTTGCACACAGTCTTCATGGAAGGCTTCATGCAGTTTGTGGTGTACTCTTTGCCTCAAATCACAATGTGACTTATCAGATAAGATAACACATTTCTGGGTGTCAACAGCTCAGTGTCTGCAGTTCTGGACTCACTGTTATGCGGTCCCATTCTGAGAGTTCATTCAGAAATGGATTGTTGCGGGCCTGCATGGACTGAATTCAGCAATTCTTGCCTGGTGGCAAAATGTTTTACCGTCACAATGTGTGACATAAGGCTATGGTCCCTGCATGTGAGCACCATCTTTCAACAACAGTTCTGGTGATGAGTAGCAGTTGGCTGCGATGTAAACCACTGCTGGAAATCCTGTTGGGTGGTACACATTGACACACCTGAAAAGTCAGCAACTTCCTGTACATGGTGGTTGTATACAATAACTCCTTTTTGTCAATCACTCGTAATTGTTGTATGATCCACTTTTAATGGATGGAACCAAACAAACATAGAACACAAACCACTTCTCCTTGTCATTCTATGAACTCTGTAGCACACAACACAACTCTTTGTAGGAAGGTATTTACACTGTTGTGCTCTTTGTAGGTGTATGACAACTGTGGTGACTAATGTTTTTGTCCGGTGAGCTTATATATATATTTATATATACACTGAATATATATATATATATATATATATATATAAACAGTTTTGACAGAGTGCACTGTAGCATTAAAGCTGCTGACAGTTGTGTGCATTTGGAATATTTCCCTTATTTTCAATTAGGGAGGAAACAATTAAAAGAAAGCCTGAAAACAAAGTGACTCGCTCAAACTCTAATTGCTAAGAAGGAGACTATCATTTAAAACAAAGCCAGGAAGGGAACAGAGTGCCGTATAGAAAACCACAGCCACGTTTGTTCAAATATTTTGGGCACTTGTGTCAAAACATTGTGGCAATTTCAGGATTTCAGTAAAAGCAGATAATTAGAGCCATGTACGTATTCCGTTCTTTGCTCATTTATTTATAGCATTCTCGGAAGCGGCGCTGATTTGATTCTCCAAAGCTGAAATGTTAGCCTGAGTCAAGTTGATAAACACACAACCTAAGAGATGTTAAATTAAAAAAAGACGCATTGTCAGCAGTGTTCAAGTAAGGGGGGTGGGTGGTAATACTGACTTGGGGTGGTACAGAAAAAGAATGCAGGATGAAATGAGCTAAACAGCACTCCAAATGCCAGGCCGAAGATGTTGTACGCTTATGTTCCTTAATACTGCCCATGACTTAAATCCCTCTGAAGTTAAGCTAATCAGTACTTTAATATTGTATGCTTGCATCATGCAAAACTCCTAGATGAAAATTTTTCAGACACAGAATTAATACTTTGCATTGTCTCAATAGTAGCATTTATAAGCAGTTAAAGCAGACAGAAAGGCAGTCTCACACACGTGCATATGGGAGACAGCTAATAGGACCAAAAGAAGGTAATTCCACGTCAGGCCAGAGGGTGGCGAGGTAAAGTAAACCTTTCTCTTTTATCTCTGCAGACCAGATACGGGAAACTCTGCCTGCTTCCGAAGACGTCACTTTCCGGCCCCGCCCTGATGATGTCACTTCCTGGCTCTGGCCCCAAGAATGTCACTTCCGGTTCCTGCTCCAGATGACATCATTTCTGCTGACCAGCCATAAAAGAAACCAAACTGCCTCTTTGCAGTCAGTACTATTTGTGGACTCAACCTGTACACTTGTTTTTATTTCGTTACTTAATCTTTAATATTTTTGCCTAATCTTATTTGTTTTTCTTTTCTTTTAACTTTCTCTTTGACATCATGTAAAGAACTTTGAGCTACAATTGTTTGTATGAAAATGTGCTATTTACTAAATGTTGTTGTTGTTGTTATTCTTGTATCTATGCCAAACCTTCTAAAAAATGTGACTACGACTTGGGTCAACTTGAACCCTACACAGCCCCTAAGACTCTGTTTGGCCAGTTTGGTAACTACATATTTCCTAAAGTGTGTTTCCATTCATCTTCCAGTTTGGGAGTCAGTGAATTTATGAAAAAGTGGAAAAATGTGAGGGACAAATACATTCACGTACAGAAGAAAATGTGTAGCAAGAGGAGTGGTGGCTCTGGGGGCCAACAACTGCCTGCATTTTAATTGATAATTGGCTTTTCTTGCATGCTGAAAACATTGGCAACTAACATTCTGGCATGGGCCTGCACCACATCACAACACAAAAGTATAAACTCCTTTCAAAGGTGTAGCCTATGCACACAAAATTATAAATCAGCCTTAACTCTCCAATCTTTAAATGCTTGGCTGATAGGAACTTTGAAGCTCCACACTAATAACATTTTCAGAGCAAAGTCCTTGATCACATCTGGGTTAGGTCCAGTCTTTGCAACTACTGGGGCCACCTGAGTAGCTTGTTCAAGGGGCTAGGCAACTCCCATGTCACTTATACATTATTAAGAATAGTAGGAAGCCTTACATCACATAAAGATCCTGCAATTCAGACACAAGACAATCTGACACTGTTCTTCAGCCATGGTGTTGCAATAAAAGTGTAATTAAACACCCTGGCCAGTACTGCTTCGTGAGTGTCCAACATAATTATGAGGCATAGCACCCTCTATTTGTGGTGGTCCACCTCTTTTATTAATAGGGCACCCTCTAGCAAAACATGTAAAAAATCTGACTCCTGTCTGTACGGTATACAATAGGTAGCGGTCCTGCTACCGACTGTGTCCTCTGTCACAAATGATTAATTGAAAAGAAAAAAAATCTGGTTCATTCAGACCAATCTTCAAGTTATGTGCTCAAGATCAAATAAAATAAGAGTTGCTGTGGTGGCAAGTGAAAGAAATGCCTAGGAATGGCTGAACACCAAACAAAGTCTCAGATTGTATTGCACATCTGTTCCTGAAAATGGAGTTTGTTAGACAATCTGGTCACTCTCTGTTTGAACTCTGCATGGTTTCCATATGTCTGGGTGTATGTGTGTGTGTTTTCTTGTTCAGAAACTGTAGTTTGCTTAATGCATCCCAATGATGAACAATAAGTTGATTTGAAACTCCTGAATGGCCCTGTGTCAGTGAATGTACCCCATAATAGACTGGCCTGTTCAGAATTGGTTCCTGCCTTGTGCCCATTGGCATCAGGATTGGCTCTGATCACCCGCAGTCTTAAACTGGAAAATGCAAGTTGAGGGCATGGATGATTCAGATAAGAGCCTCTCTCAAAATGACACCTGACCTCAAGTAACTGTTCTATTTGAAACCACAGTGAGATTTGAAAGATGATGTCCATTCTCAGAAAATCCATTGGACGTCAGTGGAAGGATGATGTTGGGTGAATTCAGATATGCTGCAGGATCAAACTGACCATCCTGTAGGGCTCTAATACTTCAAGGCCTGGAGAGCTTGTCTTTTGAGTGCCTTGTGCAGGATTTATTCTTTACGCATTCTTTTAAAAAGCTGCTGCAGGGTGCATTAAACACTTGCATGCATCTTCATTGTCCCTAGAGCCGACAGGAAAGAGCTAGTTTGCTTTGTGGACTCTGAGCTCCTCAAGAACATAACAGACTTTACAAAAAGAGGCAAGATTAAGAGGTAGAGCACTAAAAAGGAGAGACAGCGCGGGTACTGAATAATAAGAACTAGCCATACAGCACAGTGGAGTCGTAAAGATACGTATTAAGGCTTTTAGTGAGACAGTTAAATGGGCTCAAAGGCGCCAGTGTGGTGTATTCTTCCATTAATTTACAATTGCTGCACCCACAAGCACATTCATTTTCTTAATTGCTTATTCCAGTTCAGTGTGGTGATGTGCCAGTCCGAACCAGCAAGCACACTGTGCTAACTAAATTCCACCTTAACAAGATGTTCACCATTATTGTTTTGTTCTAGCATGGTGTTTTTGCTACATTTGAAATTTCCAAAGCAGAAAATGAGTGGATGATTATTATAAGAACAGAACAAATGGTGTGAAAAAAATCCGCTTTTGCAGTATTTAACAAAAAGTAAAGGGTTAAAGCAGTGGCGCTCTCGGAATATCATCTATTCATCTTAATCTGCATGGTTCATTACAGAGTGCAGAATAATTTAGCGTTACTAATCACCATACATTTGAGATATGGGAGAAACCTGAATACCCAAAGACCACTTCACATAGAAAGCATTTTTCCTGTGAATAGAATCCAAGTCCTGGTGAGGCACTTATGGTCCTTGCTCTGCTGTCCCATGACTGCTAATGCAAACAAAATCAAGCATAATATGGAACAGACACTTTCGGCTGATTAAATTTAACATGCTTTTGAATATTTGATATCTCATTGTATGTCTTGAGCCTTCATCATTGGATGCACATTAGCCTACATAACCCAAATAATACTGCAGCCACACAGCAAAAGTTCTTTCTTAGATAAAAGCAGCTGTTAATTTGATGCACACAAAGCAAGCATAGGAGTTGGAGGCTCACCAATTTGAGATTTCCTCAAACCGCTCATTCATTCAGTTTTTATGGACTGTAGCTCCCTTCCACACTAGTACGGTACAACACGCTTAAGAATACACCTGTATTCAATAACATAACAAATTTACATTACAGTATCATCCTATATGTCCATCCATTCTTTTCTTTTCCTGTTTTTCAAAGTTCATTGTCATGGGTACAGTGTCATTAATTCCAGTAAATGATACAAGAAAATTAACGCTTGGATTGAACTGGGATAGGTTTATCAGGACGTTATTGTCACATGTATTGACTACAGTGAAATTCCAGCTTACATGTTCTAAGCATACAACTCTCTTCTTCAGTCTTCTTTATAGGTCTGTCTTCATAATAGTTTAATTCCTGTATTGTGAATTAGTGTCATGTCATTTTCCTACCTGCTTAATCAAGACTAGGGTCACAAGGCCAGCTAGCATAGGGTGCAAGACAGGAGCAAACCCTGGACAGGGCACCATTTACCATTGCCAAATCACCTAATTTGCATTTTTTGAGGAGCACCTGGAGGAAATCCATACAGACATGGGGAGAACATGGAAATTCCAGCCAGGATGCCAGCTGGGTGGAAGGTCTGGGGGAGAGAGCATCTGCGAGGCACTGCCTCCCCTGGGATGGTAGAGGGTAGCTCTGCAGGTGCGGCACCACAGATTTCCACAGAGCATGCTGCCCGTTAGGTACAGCCCTGTTTGGCTCCGAGGGGGCTGCCAGGGGGAGCTGCAGAACCCTACAATGGACTTCCACCACACTTGGGAGTGATTCCAGGTATTACCGATGAGCCACCTGGAGTAATCCCAGGAGTAGAATAAAAGGAGCTGCCTTACTCCATTCAAGGAGCCAGAGTTGGGAGGAGGTGCATAAAGCATGCTGGGAGAGGAGTGAAGGCAGAGAAAAGAGAGAAAGAAAGAAGGAAAAGACTGTCTTGTGGACATTGTCCTCTTGGAGCGAAGAAAGTGCTTCCCCACCTATAAATAAAGGTGTGCTATGTGCCAAATTGTGTCCTGCCCATCTGTGTCAGGGTTAAGGCTGCTGCACACGTCCCAGTGGTCCACAATTGCTTACAAGGGTTTTGTTCCATTAGGCTACAAGGCAGCAAAGGAAGTGATAAGTAACGGATTGTAACTAGCAACAGTACAGTAAGGGCAAAATGTTAAGGTGTTATAATGACCCCAGACATCATTACGTAACATAACATAACCTTCTCATATAAGGCCATTCACTCTCTGTCTGCATATTCTACCCATTTCTGTTTTATCGAAATTCTCAGATTCTCTTCCCAAAGATTTACATGTAAGATTAACTGTTTAACTACAGGCTCTGAACTGGTCTGTTTGGAGAATGAGTGTAGACATGAGTATCCATATTTTAATATATATGAGAATGTTAAGTTATATATTTATAAAAATAACAACATACTGGAATGCCGCTGACAAACAATGGATTTTTGTGCATGCTTTGAAGTCAACAATAACAAGCAATCATGTATAGATCTAGAAACTTCATTCCAGGAAATAGAAGCTCTTCTTTGTGCAGTGTGGCATTACAGCAGTGAGAAGGTTGTTATGAGAAGATCTTGGGCAGTGGAGGATTTGGCTATGGGTGACATGGGTATCTTGTCAGGGGCAGATTGTGGCACAAAAATATGGAGTGGTGATTACAGCCTGGGCAAAGTTTATGAAAATTAAGGGGTCCTTGATATTTACACAGAGGGGCACCAATTAGGTAACTGCTCCAGACACTGAAGGGGACAATGTTGTTGAATTGTAAAACTGACCACTATGGAGAATGAAGGGCACTGTCCCTGTCCCGACCTCCAGCCCCAAATGGGCTTCGACCAGCACTGACCTTTGGTGATATGGGGTAAAAAATGACTATGGATGTGTTGGGATGATGAAGTTTACAATTGTGTAAGCCATAGCTGTAGTTTGAAAATAATTAATATGAGACAAGATCCCAGTGTAGGTGAAACAGTCGTACAGTGAGGTGGTCATTTCCAAGTAAGGCAATATAATAAATTTGTAGTAAGTAATAAATTTGAAGCAAGCAGAGCACTGAAGAGAATTTCAGCAATCCAGCTGTAAGAATATGGGAGCAATCTGAGGTAAGACAGCGTCTTTTTGACCTTCTCCTGTGCCTTAAATGTAATTAAATGTAGCAATCTTAATATATTAATGTATTTGGTGTAGTTTCAATTCACTTACTGGGCTGGTGAAGTAAAATTATAGATAAGTATGCAATCAGATTAATAAATCTGTCTATTACATAAAAAAAATCCTGGGATGAGACAATACTTTTTAGCCTGGGATGAGACGTGACTTTTTCAGAGAGATACTTTCAAGTCTTGTGAGATGAGACTTTGTGCCAAGAGATTTAACCATGCCCTGGGCCGGAAATAAAAGACAAAAAGTAGATGGCAAAGTAAAACATCGTAAACAGGTTCAAAAACGTTGGCGCGATACACATGCAGATCAAGTTAGAGATAATGAAAGTACTAAAATTCGAAAGTCTCAAAAAAATTATAGTAAAGATTGCATTAGTGCAAACAAACAGAAATTATTACTCTGTGAAATAGCAGAACAGTGAAAAGAGATTGAATATATTGTTCAGATTTAAACTTTAAGTCGGAGACTTGTAGATCGTCTGATTCGTGTTGCCATCAGGGAAAAGTAGTGTTTCTTCCCAATGAAGAGGCGTATCCACAAGAATTAAAAGATTTGTTGTTTGGTGAAAGTGAAATCCACATACACGAGCGGCAGAGAAGCAAAGTGGCTGGTGCGTAGCGCAGGCCGGGGTGTTGGTGAGCACAGCAAGCAGGGGGAAAAGCCCCCTAGTCTTCTTTAAACAAAAAAATGTAGTGGGAAGTCAAGCAAAATGACACCTTTTATTGGCTTAGTAAAAAGCGAGCAGGGCGCAAAGTCCCCTAGTAAATGAATAAATGAATAAATTAAATAAGCATACCATTTCTATAATAATGCACCAACCTTGACACTAGAGCGCACAATGTATGTAAGGTACGTGTACAAAACACAAGTTGATTTTTCTACAATCCCTATGCATGTCAGCCATCTCCTATTTAGGAAGATAAAGTAGAAAGGACTATTGACAGATAAATATTGTAGTTATAAAACATTATCCTTGCATAGAGTGGTTACAGAAGGCACAAATCCATCATTAGTATAGTCTGGTCCTCCAGTTTAAATAGATGGCATGAAAAAATTTCAGATCAAAATAGTTCTCTTCTGAGCACTACTGGTGCCATGGGACTTTAAAATGTGGTTTCCCTTTGACTCACAATGATTGTTGTTCCACTTTCTAGTCACAATTTATAACATCCTAAAACTACACATACTTTGGGACAGCACCTTAGTTTTATGTGTTTGTCTCCATTAAGTGAGATGCTTTATTTGAAAATCCTTCATTGAGTGATCTGACAATTATGATGGAATGAATGTGATCAGTCTCTGGAAAGCATTCACCCGAACTGTTCACACTTTTAACAGACAGAGCCTAGTGTGCTATGACCATCTCAGGGGAAAAGACTAATATAGATGTGTATCTAATGAGCTCAGAAACATAGAATCTTGTAGCAGTCATTGATAACAGGGATATGAAAGATTCCCTCTCATAGATAGACAGAAAGTCAGAAACTGCTACAGGAAATTAACATTCGTACACAGACAAAGAAATGAAAGGATATAATAGAAAGGTTAATTCTAGTTGTACATAACATTCAAAAAACCATACAAAGAATACTCAGCATAAGGCAGTAGATATAACGTGCTAACAGTTGACAAGGTCAATGGTGTACTGTATGGCACTTTTACCGTTGTAGCACAACTTATGGTCCTTAAAAAGTATGAATACTATTTAATAACAAGGCAGTTTTATTAATCATCTAAAATGCTAAATACTCCATCTTACCTGCACCTTTTCTCTGGATTCAAACGTTTTAATGGCAGTGGAGCAAGCCTTTGTATTTGTGCTACCTCTGACACAGTCATTTGAGGGGAGGCAATGTCTTGTCACCTTTGACCTCACTTAAACTGACAATCTACTCCAATGAAAAAATCTAAAAGATCATAGGTCAAATTCAATTAAATCTGACAGCTACACAGCATGTGCCCAACAGCCTGTGCATGATGTTGTTTAAATGAGCCTGCCATAACATAATGCTCTTCTTGCTTTTTTTTAATTGTCATTTATCCCGAACACAAAAAGGTCACAATGCCCTTTACATAAAGAAGTCTATCTATCTATCTATCTATCTATCTATCTATCTATCTATCTATCTATCTATCTATCTATCTATCTATCTATCTATCTATCTATCTATCTATCTATATTTATTTAATTTGATATACCCTGATGATACTCCACTTCAATTTTTAGCCAGGTACTCAGCTAGAGTATAGATTATGTACTGAGAACCTCACTCTCTTCTTTGATTTTTATAGAGTGGATCGTGGTCTTCTAACACTTATGATCTTTTTAGGCCTTACTGCTACTTTTGATACACTGTATCATGATATTCTTTTTTATAGTCAAACATGAATTAAACATTACTGGAAGTGCTCTTGCTTGGTTCAAATCAGGTCTATTAGGTCTAAACTGCTTCATCTGTTTCATGGTGTCCCTCAGAGATCAGTTCTTGGTCCCCTGCTCATTATTATTTATATGCTGCCCCTTGGTGCCATTATTAGACAACAAGGTCTATGACTTCAGTGTTATGCTGACGACACACAGGTTTATTTACACACAGGACTTCCACAAACATTACCTCCTCCTGCATTGATTGCCTGTTTGGACTAAATAGTGAAATAACTGAGGTTTTAATTATTTAATCCCCAGGTAATTTAAAAAATGATCACATTTTTATTTTTTATTTTTATTGAGTTTTATTACATCTCTATCTGCACATGTTAAAATATTATTGTTATTTTAGATCCCACATTCTCCTTTGAACCACACATTAATGACATTACCATGATAGCCTTTCTCCATCTTAAGCAAGTCTCAAGGTTGTATCTTTTTCTTTTGGATACTGCAGAAGAGACCCTTATCTCATACCTTGATCATTGTATCACGATATGGTGTGGCATTCCTGCATGGATCCTAAACAGACTACTATACTGTATGCTCAAAATTCAGCAGCAAGGGTTGTTACACATTTAAAACCCTGGGAGCATATCACTCATACACTTCAAAAGTTACATTGGTTACCTGTCCTTTACTGCATCCAATATACACTCATGCTCCTCCTAGTTTTCATGGTCCTTCATGGTCTGGCCCCAGCTTAACTGGTTTCATTATTGAACCCATAAGTTCCATCATGCTCACTTTGCTCTTCCAATTCTATGCTGTTAAATGTCCCACTGTGCAGATTGCGTAGTATGGGTGATGAAGCTTTCAGTGTATCGGACCCACAGTTATGCACTGTCATCGGTGATTCATGTTTTGTACCTCATTTTTTGTTTTTTAAATCTAAATCTAAACTTAAAACTTAAAAATCTTTTTAATATTTTTGATTTTGTTAACTATGTATATAAATATTGGACTGTTTCTATCTATCTATCTATCTATCTATCTATCTATCTATCTATCTATCTATCTATCTATCTATCTATCTATCTATCTATCTATCAAGCCTTAAGTTGCAGTCATCTTTCCCAAGTCTTTGCCCAGAAGGCTAGGCTCTCTGGCTTCTTATATAGGGGGGCTAACTTCTTTATCCCTTCTAGAAGAGCACAATGTCCCCTTAACTTACCTCAACAGGGCATCTTTCTGTAAATTTAATCCTGTTTTTTTGCCTTTCAGAGCCATCTAATATTCCAGGGACCAGGAGGCAAGACTTATGTCTTCCAAAGAGAATCTTGGAACTTTCAGAAAAACACTCTGTCTTTTACTTTTTATTGTGTTAACATAGTTGGCCACAAGTTTTATATTATCCTGCTGGGATCTGTTGTCACATACCACGTAGATTAGACTCTCTTAAAGAATAGGAATGCATTACATGATTTAATATCAGCTCACTCTATTTTATATAAAGAGTTCTTGTAAGCATTTTTTAACCCAATACATTTATTCTTCCAATTATTTATGGTGTGAATCATAGACAATTAAATCAAAACTTGCAGTCCACCTGACAAATAGTCAGCCAACACTGAATATAAACTGCTATTTTTATTCTCATACTGAATATGTTAATGCAAAAGGTCCAGCTAGACACAATGCCTCCAAAGTCCATCCATCCATCATACTCACTTATCCAGACTAGGGCAGCAAGAAAGCTGGAGCCTATCTTAGCAAACATCAAGCACAAGTCAGGAACAATTCTTGGACAGCGTGCCAGCCCATCGCAGGTTGAGCACACAAACATAGCGGGGGCCAATTTAGCATCACCAATCCGCCTAACCTGTATACTGTATCTTTGGACTGTGGAACCAAACCAAAGCTTCCAGAGGAAAGCCATAAGAACAAAGGGATGAGAACTCTGGTCTCGTTGTTGCGAGATAGCAGCAGTACAAATGTGCCACCTATTGGCTCTGAAATGTGATTTAGAAATGTACATCCATTATAAAACAAGCAACTGCATATAGAACTAACATTCTATACCAACCTAATATTTAAAAAGGTCTCTTTATGGATAATCCCACCCCCTAAGGTATATTCTATATATACAATAAAACTATAAATGGAAACCTGATTATAAAAAGAAAAGAGCTGCATATTCGTTTGGATTAATACAATAAAAAGCAATAACCAGTTTAACAGCCATTAGGTTCAAAGGGAACAATGAGATCTGAAAGTCAAACTGGTACAACAATGGCTCATTAGGAAAATCCCTGACGCTGCATTAATCGAGTAGACTCACCTTCTGAAAAAAACACCATATATGTCTCTCCATGTCAGGGAGCTTTCCAAATGCACAACGCATGCTTTGTGCTGCACAAAATGTCATCTCATACCTTTAATGCTCTCTCCTCTGTTGAAGTTACTCAATTGTGTAAATGTAATGTCCCTACTGGCATCTTTTTAAAGCTGTCTGAGAAGTGCTCAGATACACTGAATTCTAAAAACTTAAAATGATTTCAAGTTTTCATTTGGAAAAAATGTGTTATGGCTGGTGCTGGCACCCCGTCCTGGGTTGGTACTGCTTTGCCTCCAATGAAGCTGAGAAAGGCTATGACTCCTTACGACCCTACAGTAAAAAAATTGCTCTTCAATTATTAAATTAATGGATACAAGCAACTATTACTAAATGAGGCAAGAATAAAGAAATTATCCCATGTACTGTATGTGCTTTATGAGAACATAAGACCATAGGAGATACAAATACATCAGTGAGGACAGGCCAGCTACTATGTGTTGTTTTCAGTCAACCTGTCATCTTCATTTTATCATTCGTTTTGTTTTAACATCTTTTATCAAAATCACAATCAACATTTTCCATCAATAGCACTCCAGTGTGACAAGTTTTTGGAAGTCCAAGACCATCAATCAACCTACCATCTCCAAGCCATCCACCAGAATAACATACCGTCGCTACCACCTATCTGAAACTACTACTTTGAATCAGGAGCACATTGACCATAAAAATGTCTTCTACTGAACTGAACATGAGATCTCAATTTGATGAGTAATTTTACCAAGGGCGGCACGGTGGCGCAGTGGTAGCGCTGCTGCCTCGCAGTTAGGAGACCCGGGTTCGCTTCCCGGGTCCTCCCTGCGTGGAGTTTACATGTTCTCCCCGTGTCTGTGTGGGTTTCCTCCCACAATCCAAAGACATGCAGGTTAGGTGGATTGGCGATTCTAAATTGGCCCTAGTGTGTGCTTGGTGTGTTTGTGTGTGTCCTGCGGTGGGTTGGCATCCTGCCCAGGATTGGTTCCTGCCCTGTGTTGGCTGGGATTGGCTCTGGCAGACCCCCGTGACCCTGTATTCGGATTCAGCGGGTTAGAAAATGGATGGATTTTACCAAGCATCTAGACTTTAATTTAGATTTTAACTTTCCACCAAGTAGCAATAGGAGCAAGGAGACCATTAAGTAAGATGATCTGCGTATTTTAATGCAGTCTTATTTATCATGACGCTTGAGAGTGGCAACAAGTTGTATGCTGGTCAGACATTCAAGTAAGAATGTGACAGTTCTATGCACACATGACATTGCTACTGCTATACTATCACTGTAACAGTTGCTGCCCCAGTCAGACATTATTGGGGTCCTGCCCTGAAGAAAACAGACTTCCCTCTAATATTTCTGCTCTCCATGAAAAAGAAGAAAATCTTTGGCTGGGAGTGTTTATTTTCTGGGTAACAGTGGATTGAGCATGCCAAATAAAAACCTTTAGACAAGTGGGTTTCAGTCATTAGGACAAACGTTTATATAATGGAAAAACAGAATTTTAATTCATTTTGCAGAGTCTTGCCTTTAGTTCTAAACAAAACACAGGCAGGTGTTACAGGAGACCTTTGTTCATAAATAAAAAACACAAGTAATGAAAATAACACATGCATAGTAAAACACTGCAACAGAAAAAACTCAAACATTATTTTCCAGTAAAACACTATTTCTGCTATATGCAAATACATAACTTTGGTAAAAGAAACATGCCCAATTTTCTTTTTTCCTTATCGGTATCTATAGCTGATAAGTTCTAGTACTGGTAAAAATACAGGAGGAATTTGCAGACTCTACCAACTTACTTGTACAAACACAATCCCAGATTATCTAAAACAACCGGAAGGACAAGCATTTCTAATTAGAACTGAGATCATGTAAAGAATTCAGCCATTAACAAGATACATGCAGGGCTGTCTTAAACATATTGGCACAATGGGCACTGGCTGGGGTCCGCAATATTTCTGATGTCTGTGTATGTTTCTGTTTTGTTATTAAAACAGCGACCCCAGAGCACAACTTTGCCCTGAGTCTGTACAAACCATGGAGTCATTCAGTCTTACACACCTATTTTAAATAAGATGATCGAAAATATTTCAAGAAGATGACTATAATTTTATCAGCACAAGTCTCTCTCAATAGTTATATATTTGTGAAATTTCCAACATTCACTTTGGGAACAAATTTTTGTTTATTTTAAGACAGGTTTGGATTGACAATTATTTCAAATCTTCTAACAATATTATTTGGAGTAAAAGGAGATGGGACAACATTTGGTTATGAAAATATATGATGGTATCTTGCACTACATTGCTTGTTTCTCATACTTATCTTACTTACTATAGATTGAAAGATTCCTAACCCACCCACCACAACTAAAAATTAGAAATAAAATCAGAACTTCTCCAAAAAGAACAATCCAAACTTTTTTTTCATAAATTTGTTAGAATTTATTAATTAAATAAAATGAACAAGCAAAGGTGTTAAATCTGTTCAGAGAACCTTTGCCCATTTTTTGATGTACCGTGTATACTCACGTATAAGCCGGGTCTTGAAACCTGAAAAATCGATCATAAAATCAAACCCAGACTTATACGCTCGTTAAAAAAAGGCGACACTTACATTTTTGTTTTTTTTTTGTTTTTTTACATTTTCTTGCTTCCTCCGATCTCGCACCAGTTTCTCAAACATATAATTTTGTTGCAGCAGCGCAATTACCAATTTCCTTCGCCACTTCAATAATTTAGACATTTAAAACCAGCTTCACGTTTTCTTCTGATCGAATGCTCCATCCTAGTTAAGGGATGCTCTTACGATATAAGGTGTATGAGAGTGTGAGATACAAAAAACACAAAACAGTGCAAATGTCACTTTGGAATAGCTTGGTTATTACTGTGTGGTCACATAGGCACAATACATAGGAAAACAAGGCAGTGTGCTCTCAGGTGGGTGTTAGCATATCATAATCTCTTGGACTAATAGTGTGAGTTTTCCACATTCAACTTATATGACAGACATTATAAAATTATACGGTAAAATCAAGCTCCAACTTATGCACGGGACAACTTAAACACAAGTATATACAGTATTCAGTCCAAAGCCTCCTTTAGCCTTTTTGATGTCTCAGTATACACGAGGAGCTCCTTCATTTGGATGCTTTGCTCACCGAGCTCTCTGAACTGGGTAGGGGTTGAGTATAGAGACAGATTTGATAAATTAGCATTCGTTGTATCCTTAATTAGTCTTTGTCTCGTCCATTAGAATGTGATTTAAGAAACTGATTACAAATCATAATTAAAAAAAATATATATACTATATGTGTGTGTGTGAAACCCCTTCTACATCTTTATCTCCACCTATCTGATTCTTATTTTCCCTCATCTTACATTTGTCCTAAATCTCTCACAGCTACGTCTAATTAAATTTTACTTTCCATAAATATCTCATTTAAACTCTGGCCTCAGGTGCATATAATGCTTAAATATCACCCTATAGCTTTACCACCTTTTTCCACAAGACCCTTCTGGGAAGAAAGAAGTTCATAAGTGTTCTAGTAAAAGGAAACTAATGACATGTAATCGTACCCTCAACCAAAAGACTAAAGTCTCCCCATCTCAGTACATAAAACAGACAATCCAGGATGGATAAAACCAAAGGATGTCCACTTCTGCTGCTGTTCAGTCAAAACAATACTCTCTGGTGAGCTATTTAGACCAATCTATGGTTTCCATTAAGAACAGATCAGCATACAAACATTGTCATGTTACTGCTCTCTGGTCCTGGTGAAGTAGCAGCAGCTTTGTGTCATAACTCAAGGACCTTTTTCAGGACACAAATAAAATTTGACTAAGAGTGAACCATTTGAGATGAAATCCGCAGTTTGTTTAATAACGTTGATTCCAAACAGGGAGTGAGTATTGTATAAATTAAAGCAGTGTTTGTTTACCCCTTTTGTAACCCAAATAGAACATTTCCCTGTGGTCATATTAAGGAGGCATGCTTCATCACTCAGGGGAAGACTTTAACAAGCTGCGGCAAGCAAATGAATAATTAGGGAGCCATAGTCCCCAGTTCATCAATAATGAAACTAATGAGGAAGGATGGAGTGCTTGAATGTACTGGAGTAATTAAGGGTGTGTTTCTCTTCAAGCTCTGTGGAGCCTGTCACAAATAAAAACAAATAAAACCATTATTAAATGCATAGCCTGGACTGTAGGGCCATATTAGTTTCAAAGTAATAAGGACTGAGGAATACAACATCAAAAAGAAAATGATCTGAAATTTGACTGAGAAGAGCTGTATAGGGTGGTCCAGATCTAATTATGCAATTTTCATTACTCTATAACTTATTAAGTTTATTACATAGAAAATCACCCAAAAAATCCTGGACCATTGAGAAGTGTGCGAACTGACAACATGAAGAATCATCTTCAGGCTGAACTTGAATCATCCACACATAAATCAAAGTCATCCAGACAATCTGGATCTGCATTATTAGATCTGGACCACCCCGTATAATAATATTTAAATCTATACTTTTGTACACCTAACTAGTCATGCAGTTTCCATTAAAGCATTTTTTGCTTTTTGCTTCCTGCATCGACCATACTATCTATCATAATAATGAAAAAACACTTAACTTGCTTATAAGCAGTTGATCTTAAAACGTCACACTCAGAAATCCAAAGCCTCCAAGTCACAAAACCTGCCAAACATAAAAATGCATAATAGATACTAAACCAGAACAAGAGCAATGAAAACTCCTGTGGCCAGTGCAATCTTTACTTATGTGCTCCCAGGGTTGCAATGATCTGGTAGCATAAGCGAGGCGTGTCCCTCTTAAATAGAAGAGCTGCTATACTAGACGGTCTCCTCCTGCTAGTGCTAATGGAGAGGCTCTTCATACCATGTTTCTGTTTGTTGTTTTATTGAATCTCATTGTGACCACTAAACCTTAAAAAGGCTTGTCAGGTTTTCTGTACTTTCGTACTCAGCTGGGTGCTGCTTCTCAACTTGTACCTTTATTTAAGTAGCCTGCCAAAGTCTTGGTATGTGACTTGCCTGCCAAAAAAAGACCCCAGTGTTAGTCTTGTGTCCAGCCGACCCACGTCTGACACAGCACCTTAAATGTAGGATACTTTACCTTTAGACATTGCACAGCTGTATTGCTCAGGTGAAGGTCTTCATGCTCATTCTACTAATAGCACAGACTCCACGGGTTATTTTGTCCAAAATCTTTACAACATTAGACATTTTGTACCACCATCAACTATCCACTATTCCAATTGAATAATCTGTAATCTTTTCACATATCCCTTTGTTTCTGTGTTAATTACTAAAGTGATTCATGTGCCATTTTGCATTTTATAATCCATCCAAGTGCACTCAGCCAATCTGCTATGAATTGCATTGAGTGAGAGCAACCTAAATACACTTAAATACAATAATTGTGTTATAATGCACATGTAACATCCCTTGGCAAACAGCTCACTTTATGGACACTGTCATAATTTTCTGTTTATGGAGAAACATATGAGTGGAGTCAAGCAAATGGATGTGCATTTGAAACATTGGCTGGATGTGTTATAGTGTAGCTCTTTACAACAATTTAGTAGTGCCATATGTCACAAGGACAACCACATTTGACTGCAGTAAACCAAGCAGACACTTGAAACTTATGATGCTGGATGATAAGGGGTTATTATAGTGGCCCCAAATCCAGAATGATGGCAAGGAGACTAAAACATTAATGGAAGTTGTGCTTTAATAGACACAAGGAAGTGGGATGCAATGGGAACATACAAAATACTAAAATCAAGCAACAAAATAATAAAGCCTAGTTGTTTCTGGGCCTTTCTGCACCACATCACCCTGTATCATCTCCCTTTCCTTCTCTTTTGTCTCTGGCTTCTCTCCTTGAGCCACTGTAGCTCCTTACCTTCAACAAGCTAATTGAATTCAGACTTGGAGGATGCAGTTTGGGATTGCTTTACATACCCAGGCATTGTCACCCATGCATTGGACCTGGAGCAGCCCTACATTTGCATCACAGACATCACATTCATCAAGCTTGAGTTGTGTCTGCTAGTTACTGGTGTCCTTGCACACTTTTACCAGCCTTAAATGGCCAGACTCCATAGCTTCCTGTACTTTTGACGAGCAAGAGATGTTGAGACTTCTGTTTCATCCTTTCTGCCCTCCATCTTTATTTACTAAGAATGGGGCCACCATCTGTTAGAGTACTCACATGGCAGCTTATGTGTTTGCTACCAGTGTGTATCCCCTTAGACTTGACAGAACCTCGAATGACCATGTAGGCTGCCATCCTCTTGGTGTTACAGTCCTGATCAGAACAACTAATTACATCAGCAGTATGCAGTTTTATCATCCTTTAATTTAGGAAACTGAAAATAATAAAACACAAATCCAAGCAAACAAAATAACATAGCAAGTGCTCCAAAGACAAAGGCGTTTCACAGTAATATATGTAAAAACTTGGGAACATACTTTTAATTTTTTGGCAATAAAAATGTAGATATTGAATAAAGGGAATGCTTTTCTTGCGTTATTCATTGTTGATTTTGATGTTATAGCCAGATAAGATCAAGCAGCAAAACATAGGCTCACATGTAATATCTGCCTTTCGGTTCTCGCAGAGCACCTAAACATGGTGAGCAAAAGCAGCAGTTGGTTTCTGCAGATGGTGATTGCCACCATTGAAAAAGGTTCTGGAAAAAACAACACAGTAGTTTTAAAGAGATCTACCTTAGCAAATAGAGCGAATGATGCTGGTAAAGTCTTAGCAAGGGTGATGCAAAGCAAGAGCAGTACATGTCCAGAAACAGTGTAGCAGATATAGATTATTGGATTTAACCTTGATGGTGCATCTGTGTGTACTGTAAGGCACTCATCCAAGATGTGCTCAACACAAGATCTCCCACAGGGAAATTGCACCGAACTCTGCTCCATCTGTGAAAACGTACACACTTTAGAGACCCCATAGATCCTACTGGAAGTGATTACAATTAGTATGCTGCAGAGGAAAAAAATCTCACAGTAGCAAATTTTCACTTTGACTTGACATCTCATGCTGTCTACTCATTGTTATACCGAAACTACTCTTACTTAGTAAATGAAGCCTGATAGGGAAAAAAGGCAATTTGTTTGCTTAGGTCCTGTGCAGTCACCATTAAATCTCAATAAGACTCAAAATGATTTCAGTCTCTGCTGGAATTCACTGAAAAGGTTGAGATAATGTGTCTCTGGGAGATTACTGTCCATCATTTTCTTGTCTTATTAGCTTAAATAGAGAAGTCCATATTATATAGTGCTTGGCCTGAAAATGCAATTTTAACAATTACTCTTATAAGAAGTAAAATGAATAAATTAATGAATTGATTTACTCATCCAAAAGAACCAAAAGACCCAATCCTAGAATAAAAGCAGATAAACTAAAGTAGATGTTTGAAAGAAAGATTTAACCCAATAAAGAGGATTTTAGTGTGTTTTAAACTCATATCAGGTTGTAATCTGTCAATGTTACTGCGTCAACACCCTGTAAAGACTGATATAAAATATGGTTTAACATATTTTACGTCTATTAAGTGGCAGCACGATGAGGCATCATCTCGTTTTGCCTGTTCCACCCTGCAATGACACCAGATGTCAGGGTTCACTACCGAACCGCACTCCATAAAAGACGAATTTCTGATGGAGACATTCCTAAATTTAGAATCTTGGCACTGAAAAGAGCAAGCTAGTATAGCCTGCAAATGAACAATTGATGGCCATAATGTTGTTGCACTTTGCTTTCTTTGGTTTTATATATATATATATATATATATATATATATATATATATATATAGTGAGGTTTCTGAACTCTTTTAGGAATAAATGGGACGGCACACCAAAGCGCACCTGAGTCTGTGGAGGACTGGTTGTCTGTTGCGAGCCAACCACAGGTTCACAGCGCAGCACCTGCTTAAACAACTATGAGCCAATCAAGATCGCGCTATGCGTGCCTGTCGCCGATGGGTGATGCAAGGGACATTAGAAATGCAAGGAATACTATAACTTGGCCACTGACCTGGCCCCGACTATGCCCGTTTGCTGTGTCTGTGTGCTCCCTCTGCAATAAATAACAGTGCTATTCCTGTTTCACGTTCAATAAAGCTGGTTTTGCTAAAGTACTGAGACTCAGCCTCGTGTTTTGGGGTGTAAAACAGTGACACATATGTCACTATATACTGTATATATCTGCATATAACTGCATATATATATATATATATATATATATATATATATATATAGCAAGAGTCACTGAATATTTGCACGCAGACACAGTCATTCAATCTGCATAAACCCCAGATAGGTGGCCTGGTATGCCTGTCTATTATAATAACCACAACAAGGATGTAGTACAATGAATGGAGTGGAGAGCTTCGGTCGTTTATAAATCTGAGACAGCACATCAAGGTAAAGTGCTTATTTCATCTTTGGATAACTGAAAAATCTAATAGGACTGAATAACTGTATTTCAATAGTTTGGTTAGTGAGGCCAACTTGTGACAAAAGTGAGTTGTTATGAGAAGATTTGGAGATGATGGCTGCTGGAAGGCTTTTCATCCATTCGGAATGATCTTCATTTTGTAAAGGAATAGCATTACAGAAAGACAAGCTTTGATAAAACTGTCAGCCATATACAAACATATGTCACCTTCCAAAAATCAGTTAACAGCTTAAACCTTACCTAAAAGGTAAAAACTGCATAGATGTTTCTCTATTCATGGCAAACAATGAAAATGACCATTCGTCATTGCTCACTTGGTATGCACTGGTCTTGGGATGAAGCAGTCTGAATAACTGTGTCCTGACTTCAGGTCATACTCAGAAATTAGTTTTTTTATCTCCCTCGTGACTTAAGACTACTAGAAACATGGAGATGGTCTGGATATTGAGAACATGGACAACATGATTGAATTGCAAATTCCCACTTATTATTATTATTATTATTATATATTATATCTATGCTAGTGAGTCACCTCTACTGCTTGTTATGGGAACTATAATCCTGAAACTGTAAGTCGGGGAATCCTCTAACCTGTTTTGTAGACGATTTCCTGGCAAGCCTGTTGATGACATTTTCAAATGGGAATACTGGGAATACTTACAACAATATCAACACCATTTATTTGGACAGCTCTGTCCCCACTGCACATATGTGGGGTTCTTTACAATGATACATTCCTTCCACAGTGGATTTCCCTAAAGGGACATTTGCACAATCCTTGCTTGAATCTGTCACAGGACACCATTCAGCAACAATGATAATTCTTTGAGGTTAATGCCTGCCTTTAAGCTGATTGGTGTGTGAATGTTTGTATAAGTATATGAGCTTCCTTTATTGCATTTACTTCTGGTAAAAACACCAAAACCAAAAATATTTTCAGAAAAAGCAGATTTAAAATTTAATATGGAGTATCAACAGTGTTGTTCAAGTACTTGAACTGGCCCATGGCTGTAGTAGGATTATTTTCTCATATTGCTTAATTTTACTTGTAAAAAGCTTTGAACAATATATTTTTTGTGAAACTGTGCCATGTACATAAATGTCGTTGATAGATGTTGTTGAAAAGTTGGCTGCCAAATGTGTTCTGTCATGCTGGTGCTGCTATATAACAGTTATAAATATTAAGGTTGTCATTCTTAAAATTCATGTGGATTTTAAGCTTCTCTCTTTGTTAAATGAATTGAAGTGAATTGTCAATTTGATTGAAAACCAAATTAAATAGCCAATACAGGAGAGCCTCTCAAATTGCCAAACTGGACACCTCTCACTGTCTCTCCCAGATCATGAATATAACATCACAAGAAATTACCAGTGCTGCCTCTGGACTAATTCTCCCTATAGTTTCAAAAGAAATTTGATTTCAACAAGTCTGTTTTGTTCAACATGGGGACAGGTCTGTAAGCCTGTTATGAAAGTTTGGGAATTGAAGAGAAGGAAAGTTTTCTACATTACAGAATCTTCTTCCCTAAAGTGTTGCTCAAATCAGCACTGCGACAAAACTGAAATTTATCATATTCAACAATGGAGTTGAATAGCAGTAGTGGAAAACACAAAGACATGGGTGGGTGGCACTTGTGCAATATTATTTTTATTTTTTCACAGAACACCTTTGCAGAGTGCTTATAGAGATGAAGTGCTAAATCAGGATTATTTGATCAACACTCAGGGTACAGAGCAATAAAAACACAAAATGGAATGCTGCTGTGCTTCTTAATGCATTGTTTATCCCTGTGATGTGAAGTGGCTCATATTACTAAATCCTATAATTACACCAGTTATATGAAAATAAAAAGACTCTTTGAAATATGGGCTTCTAAAAAACAGAAATAAACAAACAAACAAACAGAACATAAGAAGAATAGATAAGCCTAACCATAGAAAGAAAGGCTTGTGCTCCAGGAGTACTTGCCATTTTCAGCACCTGAGACAGCACCACCTTAAAACGAGTGCTGCTAACTTCCACTGGAGAAATCAGAAGACACTCTGATCAAATAAATATATTTATCCCTATTTTATTTATTTATGTATTTTCAATAGGCATTCTTTAGTAGATGAACATGACAAAAAAAGTGTAAAATTATTGTAAAAATATTAGTAATTCTTTACTCTCTTCACTCTTACTACGCCTTGCTGTGTTTCATTGAAGCTCATCATTGCATTTTGGTTTTTTTGAACTCTCTCATTCCTGTATGGCTGTCTACGAGGTTTCCTTTCTCCCAACGTTCAAACCTTGCCTGTTGTATTAAGTATGATTTAATTCCCTACCTTTGCAGAACATTTCTCAGATTTATGATTTAAAATCTTTGGCTGTTTTTCTTGTCCTGGCCTACACAATGGCTTGTGATGTTATCAGCCTATATTTATTCTCATCCATGCATATTGCTGCTAACACTGCATAATCTTGAACTTTAATGTATTTAATTGCACTGCAAATAATTCAATATGAAACATACTAAATGAAATCAGTTGTTACTGATAAGTAAAAATTCAGGTTTTCAGGTAACATATTAATTCTATCTATCTATCTATCTATCTATCTATCTATCTATCTATCTATCTATCTATCTATCTATCTATCTATCTATCTATCTATCTATCTATCTATCTATGTGTTTCAAATCGCTATATGATTTCCATAAGTGCTGTGCTAACCACGTTATAAACATTGTAGCTATCTAAACCTTCTTCATATGCTGTACATTTTCAATGAACATATGCCTCTCACTGGCTATACTGTATCTATACATTTGTCAGAGTTTAACAAAGGCATAATATGTAGTGATAACATAATAGAGACCGTGATTATCCCAGGAGGGAATGAAAGTTTGCCACAGAGATCTGTCACCTTAAACAATTTCACTCAAATAGGACCAATTTATAGTCGCCATTCCAAATGTATTTGCACAATGACAGGAATCTGAAGTGCATATAATGGACACCCTTAGTACAATGAAAATGCTACCTTTACAGAAAGAGATTAAATAAACTGAAACAAGGAATGGTGTGTCAGCAAATCTACCTGGGGCACCAATATTTCAACTTTATTGCAATATATAAAACTATATATTTCCATTCACTTACAAACTAGTTTCATGTTAGTGGTATTATGTTTTCGCCAAATTGTAATTTAATTCAATGGGGTTTTATTCAGCAAAATCAAACAATTATTAGTTAATTTCTTTTTGATTGCATCTTTAAAATTCTGGGTGGTTTGGCAGTGCAATGGTAGCACTGCTGCTTTACAATAAGGAGATGTGAGTTCCTGTCTTGGGAGTTCTTCCTGTGCAATTTGCATGTTCTCTACATGTCCATGTGGGTTTTCTCCCGGTGAATTTGTACTGCTGAATTGGCTACTTGTGTGTGTACTGTGTGCGTGTTTGTTCATCCTGTGACGGACTGGCATTCTGTTCAGGTATTGTTTCTGCCATTACTGAGATAGACTCCAGCTGCCTCGCAAACCTGACCTGGGTAAGTGGGTTAAGAAAATAGATGGATTTATAATGCTTCCTTTAACAAATTTCACTTTATTAAAATAAAAATCCACTGTTAAATGTTTTTAGCTTAATTTCTTTTTCTTTCTTCCTTTCTTTCATAAGAATTAATGCATCTTTTAAAGCCACTACTCTGTCATGCAAACCTGTACTTGACGGTAACAATCCTAACTATGAGATTTACAACATGGCTCCTTTAATTTCGTGCACTTGTGAGATTCATTTATATAGCTGCACACAGAGGTGAGGAAATGGAATGAAGAGACAGCAGGGAACACACAAAACTAAATGAACCCAATCCTTCACTGGCTCATTTAGAATAGAAATCGTGGTCTCTCTCTCTAGGCCATTTGCCATAGCTGCTTCCTCACATTCTTCCCCTTGCAGATTCAAGCTATGGGCCTCCAGCACTCGTCACTGGCTCTCACTTGGGGCCGCTTGCCATTTTACAGAGGGCAGTTTTTTACATCCTCTGCGCTGATCAAATTATGATGCACAAGAGGCAGTCTCTTTGTTCCTGAGGCCACCGATCAGTGCTGCCGGCAAGTTCTTTCTGCTTCTAGTGCAACCAAAGTCAGAGTTAGCTCAGAAATGCACATTATTTACTCAGATGTTTCTAAAATGTGTCATTCTCAATTGAAACCATTCATTTATTTAATTTTTTAATTAAGTTTCAGCACTTAAACAACACGATGGCATAAAAAATAAAGAAACATTAGCAATGGCTTGATATCTCCCCCAGTTATTGTCTGCTTGGTGTCCAATGTAACTGTGTCTGCCACAAACATGATGCTATTAACCGGGTTAAAAATTTATGCATTAACAGACAATGTGTGGATGATTATAATCTCTAACATTTAAACAAGATGATGGCATATAAAATAAAGAAATATCAGCAATGGCCTGATATGTCAATCACTTATTGCTTGCTTTGTGTCCAAAACTGCTTGGGGAGTCTGCCACTGCCATGACCCTGTTCTGGATTAACCAGGTTCAAACATGGATGAGCTGAGAGTAAAATGTGTGTGTCAATGGATATAATGTCTAACATTTAAATAAGATGATGACATATAAAACAAAGAAACATCTGTGATGGAGTAATATCTCTTTCAGTTAGTGTCTGTTTTGAATCCAGTACAGCTCTGAGAGGTTGTGATCTCCATTACTCTGAACTGGATTAACTGGGTTGAAAAATGGATGGATAGATGCGTGGATCTATATAATCTCTAACATTTAGAAAAAGATAATGCCATACTTTTAGATAAAATGATATATATATATATTTGCAAGAAGCTGAGGGCTCATCTAGAATTGGCCTTGTGTATGCTTCTACCAGGATGATGATGCTGAAACAGATAAATGAGGTTCCAGAAATTAATAAATGAATGAAAAAAATAAAACTCATTGCAAAAATTAATTTATTCTATCAATTTATAAATGAGAATTGAGCACCAAATGGGATGCTGCTTCATCAAAAGGTACACTGACTTGCAAAAATCCAATGTGAGTCAGACAAGCTCGTAATAAAATACGTTTGGACTTTGAAGAACCTGTGTATTCATCTTTGGAGAACTTCTAAGCTCAGCACTGATGGCATCCCAGCTACAAACTGAACATGACCCAAGTACTTTGAGGCAGCCACACTACTTTCAGTATTATATGGGGGAGTGAAGCTAAAGCTAGTAAATGGGATTATTAGAAAATGGAACGACCTTAACAAAACTGATAATGTAATTTCTCAATGTATTCTTCACCCTTCTCAATGCACTTGTGCCACCTACCTGGAAGTGCCTGGATTCCAGCAGAGTTTTTGTCTTGTCCTCATGCACCGCTTTCTTCACATCACCATCTATCTTGAATCGATGACCACCCAGATGTTTTTAGCAGTCTAAAAAGGTGGAAATCACATGGTGCCAAATCTGGTGAATAAGGAGGATGTGGCAATACCTCAAACTTCAGTTTCTCTAGACAAGCCTTGGTATTCTTAGCTGTGTGTGGGCAGGCAGAGATTGTCTTGCAGCAAAAGAACTCCTTGAGACAACAGTCTGTGCTGCTTGGATCAAATAGCAGGCTTCACATTGGTCTCCAGCAAGTCACAGTAACTTGCACTAGTAACTGCAGTACCCCTCGGCATGTAGTGTACGACAATAACTCGGGTGCACGAGTGGTTGCAAGGACAAGACAAAATCATTTATTCTGCTGGAATCCAGGCACTTCCAGGCAGGTGGCGCAAGTGCAATGATAAGGGTGGAGACTACATTGAGAAATGACATTATCAGTTTTGTTACAGGTCAGTCCATTTTCTAATAAATCTCATTTTCTAACTTTAGCTTGACTTCCTCTCATATTAATGAATAATGTCTGACTGAAGTCAATATAGTGGCAATCAGTGTCATTACTTGCTTTCAGTGCAAGATCACCCATCTACTGAGAATGATGTGCTGACAACACTTCTGATTTGCTTTCCAAAATAAAAATAAGAGGAAGCAGAAGAGAGAATGTGTGCTGTGAAACTCTCGATGACTGCATTTTGTGACTACACAACAGTTAAGCTGGCCTCAAACAAAGCCCACTATGTCTCTATGTTACTAGGTCTTCTCTTTTGTAGCTTGTAGCTATATGCTTTGCTTTTCTCGCCAAGAAGAATACGAAGGGAAGGAGAAGATACCCTTCTGTTCTATTTTGCTACACAAGCTAATCAGAAGGGAGCAAAAATATAACATCTGGGTGCACAGTGATGCCACTCTTTATGACTGACAGAGATGCAAGCTTGGATGATAAAAAAAAATCGAAAATGCCAAAGAAATGCAACCATGCCAAAAAAATTGTTCCAAAGGACAAGCACCATTTAGATTATAATAAAGTAGCCATTTACTTCAGAGATCCCTTATTTCAGAGGTCAAATCATTTCCAGACATTTCCAGACAGTAGTAATTTAATTACTTGAGTAATTTAAGAGCTGATTTAGGATGGAAAAGGCTTTTCGTCCGTAACAAAGACATAAGTGTGATTTAATTTTTCTTACTTAGTCCACAATCACTGGGCTTTTAACTATTTTTAGAGGCTTTATTTTATGTCTGCTTTTATATCATAAACTTTAAAAGAAAAAAAAATAAATAAAATCAACCCTTTGAGATGTAACTACCTGAAGTGCATGCATGACTTTGACTCATAATAATAAATAAACAAGTAACAATCTCATAATGTTGCTACTTTTATGTAATGATCAATGCAAAGACTAGCTACAGGCATGGACAAATTTGTTGCTACCCTTGGAGCTCATTTAAAGAGTGCAGTATGCCTCCTGAAAAGGGATTAATTGAAAAGCGACTGTCCCACATATCCTGGCATATGTCATCGAGTAAAGCAAAGCAAGTGTGAAAAGAGATAAAGTATTGCTTATTGTACAAAGATATTCTAAAATGGTCTGGACACATTTGTTGTCACCTTTAGAAAAGATCATAAATAACTGAGTGATTTTACAAACTAGTGGTTTTCTTTAATTAGGATTATACACGTCTCCAATCATGCAATTAGTCATTGAGCCTATTTAAATGGAGAGAAACATTCACTCTTCTTTTTGGTATCATTGTGTGTCCCACACTAAACATGGATCAGAAAAAACAAAGGAAAGAGTTGTCTAAGGAGATCAGAAAAAAAAAATTTATAGACAAGCATGTTAAAGGCTGTGATGGTGCACGTCCCACTCTATGCCACCTCTTCCAGTGTTGGGAGCCTCTTGAACCTGATACTGATGATAGTCATGACCGGGATGAGCTGGATAAATGAGGACACCACATGAAGCAAGGGGAAGGTGCAAAAGTGTACAATGCTTTTATTCACAAAAAAAAGAAAAAACAGTGCCCACAGTGCAGTGCTCAAAATGAATAAATAATCCATTAAAAACGTGTGAATGTGGAGGTTAAAAATCTAATAAATAATTCCATTAAAACAAGGTTAAAATACTGGCAGGAACAGTCCTTTTTAAAAGCCATGTTCCTTTCCCTTTATCTAGCGGGTACTTTGCTTATCCCTCAGCAGAGAAGTCGCTATATCAGCAGGTGCAGCTGACCTTCAACAGGTCTGGTTGCCTTCCATCCCAGGTTATGTACAGGCTCCCTCACCAGACTGAGATTTTGGTCCCCAATGGCCAGGACGCTCATGCTCGGGCACCCCCAAGCCTTCTTGACCCCTCTGCTGCCATCCCGGCTTAACGCAGCGAGCCGTTCACCTGCTTTTTGAAACTCCTTAGCTGGCGTGACCACTTCCTACTGTCCCCCCACCCACCGAGTGTCGACCACACACTCCTCCTCGGGGGCTCTTTTCCCAATTGCCTGCTTTCCCTCTCTTGACCCTTTTCTCTCTCGTTCGCTCACTCCTGCAATGATTCTTATGGGCTTCTTCCTTCACTAACCTCTGTTCTCTCATTCTTTATTTTTTGTTTCTTTTTCCCCTAGCACTCACGCTTCTCCCTTTAAAAATGGGGACGTGGCACAGGTATGGCAATTAGCCATTATGGCCACAGGCAATTCTGCCCCTGTGCATTTAAGTGCTGGACCACCCACGTCATGCATGGGAACCACTCTCGCCACGCTACCACACCCCCTCTTTAAAGCCGCAAGTGCAGCGATTATTTATTTAAAATGGCAATCAGCCGTGAACTTCACTTTTCCACAAAGGCAAATGCTAAAAGACCAGTTTGATGTACCTGTGACAACAGATGCAAATATTATTAAGATGTTTAAGGTCTGTGGGACTGGAACCAACATCCCTGGATATGGCCTCAAGAGGAATATCAACCCCAGAATGGACAGCAGGATAGCAAGAACAGAAGACAAAAACAACTTCCAATGAAATACAAGCTGAACCCCAAGGTCAGGGTCCATCAGTGTCTGATCGCAGCATTCACTATTTAAATGACAGTGGGCTCAATGAAAGAATACACAGGAGGACTCCACTGTTAAAAGAAAAACTTAAAAAAGCCAGACTGGAGTTTGCTAAAAAGTATATTGATAAGCCACAATGTTTCTTTGGACAGATGAAACAAAACTGGAGCTTTTTGGTAAGTCACATCAGCTTTATGTCCACAGATGAAAAAATGAAGAACGCCATACCTACTATGAAACATGGAGGACACCTGGTTATGTTTTGGGGCTGCTTTGCTGCACCTGGCATGGGGTGCCTTGAGTCTGTGCAGGAAACAATGATATCTCAAGACCATCAATGCATTCTGGAGTGAAAAGTACTGCCTGATATCAAAAATCTCTGTCTCAGTCGAGGCCATGGATCCTCTAACAGGATAATGACCTAAAACCACAGTTAAAAGCAGCCAAGAATGGCTAAGAAGTGGCCTTCTATTAGCCCTGCTTTGAATCCTAACAAACATCAATGGACACAACTGAAACCTGCAGTCTGGAGAAGGCACCATTCAAACCTGACAGAGCTGGAGCTCAGGAAGAGTGGACAAAACTACCTGTGGAGAGGTGCAGAAATCTCATTGAGAGCTACAGGAATCGTTTGTTTGCATTGATTGCCTCTAAAGGTTGTACAACTAAATATTAGGTTGGGGTCACAATCATTTTTGTCCATGCCATTTTCATTTGTATTATTATTTGAAATTTTCTTTTGAATTAAATCTCTAAAGCAAAGTCTGATTTTTGTTAAATACGGAATAAACATTGATGGGTGCCACTTACGTTTGTCTGTTTCAAGTTATTTCTGAGACTATTTTAATGGAAGGGTACCAAAACAATTTGTCCACGTCTGGAAAGCACATACTCCGAAAAACCTAATGTCCACCTGCTTTGTTTCATTCATTCTTTTATTTTCCAAATAACAATTCTTAGGGCTTGGTTCTTGTCCATTACAAGACACACTGCCATCTAAACATTTGATTTAGATCACTACAGATGTTGGCAGTTAAGCTAGTCGTCATGTCTTTGGAATATTAAAGGTACATAATGGGGGAACATGCACATTTCATGCAAGATCTGAGCTAAGACTGTGCGACTGTAAGGCAGTTTAGCATAGCTATCCACTGCACCACCATGTTTCTTTTTTGGTTCTTATTCCTCTAAATACTGCCCTCTATGAACGATGTCATAAAAATTAATTGACTGTTCACATTAGCAATTCAAAATTATTCAAGAAAAGAGTGGACAGGACTATGAACAGTGGTGTGCAGAGAATTTGTCCTGAACTGACAACAGAACTTATTTGAATTTGATGTTCTGTTAGAAAAATTTAATTTTACTGACTTGTCAACCGCTTCATTGACTGTGTACAATTTTCACTATAGTAGTTTCAATAAATCATTTTGAGAGGCCTTCTCTTATAAAATGCACTACGCAAAAGAAGACTGAATTATAAATTGGATATAACAGGTTGATTGTCTTATTGACTTCTTGAGCTGTTGATTGATAAACAAGTTGTGCTTAAATCATTAGGTAATTTGTATAAATAATTGAAAATACAAGAAACAAATGCTTATGTTTGCCTTATATTTATTAATTTATCTGATACTTTAATGTAAAGATGTTTATAGGCCACAACAACTTTTTCCATTGTTTCAACCGGTACCTACCATCGTATTAGTAGTGCAGACTGAAAGTGCAGCCCAGGATTTGCAGTTCATTATTTTAGCCACTAGGGGATCACACTGCCTGCTGCTTTAATGCCAGAAATAATTAGCTCAAGTCTGAGAGCTGAAGACAATTGACCACTGGCATGTTTTGCCTTCTGCGACTCTATTTGTAATCCTTATTTCATCAGCAAACCACTTTTTGGAAGAATAATTGCAGCAATAAAAGGCTATAATCTCGACTTCGCTCCTTGGCCAAGAATCGTGGTGTGCCAGTTGCCATGCCTCAGGTAAGCATCTGATTTGGCACAATTCTTTAACGTTAAAACTTGATTACTAGCTGGCATGCCAATTCCATACCTGTAATCATATTAAATATCAGTATCTAGATCCCTGGGATTTCTATCAAAAAACTAGTTAATATTCTTCATCTCTCCAACCTAACCCCCCCATCTCTCTGTCTGTGTCTTTCTCTCTCAAAAGCTTTTATGTAAAATGTATATTTGAGCACTTAGAAAAATAATCACCATAATGATACTGCAGCAGCACTAATTACAAATATATTAATACAAATGTGAGCCCGTAGCCTACATTATGAGGTCTGGACAAGCAGCAAAGATCATTTGCATTCTCACTAGACATGTGTAATAAGGAAGATTCTGAAAAACAGCACAAATTCCAAAAATCCCCTCCTTCTCTCGTGTAACAAATTGAGCTCACCTAGCATGTGACAAATGATCTGACCTTGCTAAGAAAGCTCAGATTTTTTTTCAAGCACAAAATTTATATTCATTACTTGATCTCCTCAGAACAAAATCTGCTTAGTTTTCTGAAGATGTAATCTGTCCACCATACATGGAAACACAGTTTACATTTCTGTGTCAATTTGCTAAGAGCTTAAATGAGGAGACAGATTGGTAAATTTAAACACAATATGTCTAGGGCGTTCGTGGCCTGTATTATTTAACATTTAACATTCAACCAACAGCAGCACTTATTATTATTATTATTATTATTATTATTATTATTATTATTATTATTATTATTATTATTATTACTTTTACTTTGATTATTATTATTATTATTATTAGTAGTAGTAGTAGTAGTAGTAGTAGTTGTTGTTGTTGTTGTAGCAGTAATTTTTATTAAATATGACCTAAGACATAACACTAAAAATGCATTTTAGTAGCTCCAGAATGGGACAGAAACTCCTTTGTAACAGTTCTAATCACCTAGATTTCCATTTGATCCTGTTTCATCATCTTTATATCTCCCAGCCCTATATAGCACCTTTCATTTATCAAGGTCACCTCATCAGAACAGTAGAAATCAATTTTAGGAAATACAGACAAACCGAATGGCAGCACACTGAAAAATAACAAGCAGTGGTGTCCCCTGGTGGCCATGGTAGTGAGTTTTGAATATTCACTGCTCACCACTGATTATTCTGCACTCAAGCTGATTACGCAAGTTAACAAATACAGAACAAGGTGTAAATCTCGGTAAATACGTCCAAGTCTCCCTCACTGAATCGAGGCTGAACTCACGTCTGTTTTTCTTCACAATTCTTTGGATCACACTACCCATTTTGTCATGTCCGGCAGATTCTTGTTGGGCAAACTTTGTCAATTTATTAATTGTCTATTTTTTAATAGTAGACATTTAAGAAGATAACTTTGGTACAGTACCATACTGCATATTCAGTGAGAACGTTTGGCAGTGATGGATCGAGCAATCATCACAAAAATGTTGCCTTGAATGTTCTGATGTAAGCTGTGCTGTGCTTGTGCGCGCTATTAAAGGTGCTCTATCAAGTAAACATTCACTATTTTATAATAATGACTTTTCAACAACATGTGTGTCTGCAGACATACAGCAGAGGGAGCCGTCCTCTACCTTTTGCTTCACTTGTTATTATACAGCATAATCGTATGGAGTTGCGCTGTCTTCTACTGTCAACTGTATTTCTGCACATGTCAAACCCTAGGCAGCCACTTAGCTCTAAATACATGGCAGTGACGGGTGTCCTCTCTCCCCGAGTGATGCCCAGAAATCAGAATCTTCCAGGGTGCCCACTAAAATCCCCCATCAACATGTTGAATGTGCAGACACTCCAATGTTTTTGTCATACCCACTCCATGGGGTACACCCTTTTGATACCCAGAGTTAAGCTCTGACACATATTTTTAACTAGTGGAGCCCACAAGTAAATTTCTCAAAACATTTCCTCTAAAGTGGTGCCCTTGTTGTGCCCTCAAGTAAACTTCTTCAGTCTTCCTCAAGAGTGCCCCCAGGTATTGTCCATGAGTAATTCCCTTGGCTTCAGATTTAGTGCCCATAAACATACATTAAAAGGCAGCTTCATTCTTTCCTCACAAATGTCAATCAATTACAGTAAGCATCCTGCCAAACGGTTCCTCTCAATGCTTAACCGACAATGGATTTTTTTTTTTAATACTTTTTGAACAAAGTCAGTATAATTAGTAACAATCATTCACATAAGAAGACGTAGTCTGCTTTGTTATTAAAATGAACAACACTACCTGTGTGCCACCTGCAGGGGTACAAAATTGAGGATTTGGCTGCCTGGCCCTTTGATCTGTTCACTGCCACAACCGAGAATGGGACCAGGAAACAGGAGCGCTGGATAAAGGAACACTGCTGTAGCCTTGTGAGCACCAGATGGCCTTCACTCCCACCGACACACATTCAAGTCTGGGATGAAAAAAGTACGGCACACAGTCTCTTTACTTTATTAAACAATCAAACATGACGGCTAACTCCAGGGAACGCAGTGTTCAAGTTTCTTCTGCATTGTATTGTATTCCTGTTTCTTTTGGGAAAGAGGCTATATAAAATTAATGAATCATACTTTTGGATCACACACCTCAGTGTATACCCTAGCAGCTCAGATTTTGTTTTTTAATATATTTTATTTTATTAAAATCAAAAAACATTCCATACATGCAAGTCAAGTTTAACAAAACTGGTTTGAAACAAATCGATCCTCAGTTTCAATTAAACAAAGCATTTGGACTTCATGCCATAAGGCTGCCCACTCTCCTTGCTTTCCACTGATTCACACTCTGCCCTCTAACTCAAGCAAAAACACTCAATTGGTGCTGATAGTCGCTCACCCTCCCATTGTTTGGTCCTTGAATGATTTACAAGTGGCCACCTTCCATCCTTTTGCTTGCATTGCCCTGTTCCCTGCGTCTCCTTGCCTCCTGACTTTGTAGGTGCAGCCTTCGCTCCCATGCTCCAGTTGTGCTGCACTATGTATGGCGAATTGAATAACTCTTTGCACAACGTGTTTTCACGTGGAACTGTAAATCTGAGTTACAGATACAGCAGTAATCTGATTAGCCTAAAGGCAATGCAATCTGATGGAGCAATTATGGAAAATCGACGATATTAAATGATGAGAAGTCTTGGGCATTAGTTTTTACAGAATTTATTCACTCAAAAAACGTGATTCTTGGAGTATGTTGGTATTACTCAGTTACGTTGAACTGACTTTATTCAATATGAGTGTGTTTTAAGGCTTTATGCTGCCATTTCTAGTACAACTGACTTAAAATTCTTGGGTGTCACTTTAAGAAGCACCATTTACACAGAAACAATATGGGTGGATAGACAGCACCGCTCACAGAAGTCATGTCAAGGGTATATTGATGTTACCTGATTACCTTAGGGTCAGCTTATTCAAACATGAATTTCTGTTCTAAACTTTAAAAAAATATGTGTGAGCAAACTTGCCATTACGCAGCTGCTTTAATTTGATCTAACAGAAAAAGAACATATCTGAAGGCTTTACGTACTGTATCTGTTTCTAGAACAATTTACATAATTTGTTTGCATGTCAAAATAACAAGATTAATTTATGTTTATAAAAAGCAAATGAATCTCATTGGCACAGATTTACTAGTCACGTTAGGGTGTCACACAGCAATATTGCAATATTCAGGTTTTGTTTAATTTTTTACGTTTTTCTTTTACATTTTCCACTGAGGGGAAGAGGAGGATTGCAGAGAGTGCTGTTTATGGGATAGTTTTGGTGGCTAAAAATGCCTTATTAGCATAGATGTAGTTAATTCACATTAAGAGCCCACTAAATTTGTAAAGAAACTGAAGAGTTTTGCCAGTATCCACACTTCCATCTAATATCAGAGAAAGATAAAGACTGGCAATAATTGTACTTTTTAACTGCCACAGATTTGTGTGATTATGAAGGTGGCTCTTAAGTAATCGGGTGTAGCATGCGGCCAGGGCTCTTGCCCGCTTGGGACACCTTCACGCTGGTAGGACCGGGGGAGCAAATGTGGCTAGAGCGTTACCAATAGCCGAGCCAATAGCCGCTACTCGGGGAGCCAGTGTCAGGAGAAGGAGCGACAAAGCTTGGTCCCAAGGAGTAAATGAAGGGATTAATTGTTCGTACATTGTGCTTTGCTTTGGACTGTGTTATACATTTCCCACAAAGGAAAAAGAAAAATAAACCTGGTGTGCCTTGACCTTGTGTCCCACGCTTGTCTGTGTTGGGTTCAGCTGGTGGTGACAGCCTGATGGGCCACATTGGGTTATTGCATAGCGCACCTTACACCACATGAACATGCATTTCCTCTCCTTGTATTAACAGATGGCTATGTAATTTATTAATTAATTTGGTCAAATTGGTTATATCTCTCTATTATATAAAAAAATTTTGGGATGAAACGAGAACTGTTCGGAGAGAAGAAATGTGACTTTCTCAGAAAGACACTTTCACATCCCGCGAGATGAGTCTTTGTGCCAAGAGATTTAACCATGCCCTGGGACCAGAAAAAGACAAAGAGTAGATGACAAAGTAGAATGTCATAAAGAATTCAAAAATGTTGTCACGGTACACATGCAGAGCAGGTTAGAGAAAATGGAAGTAGGAAAATTCAAAAGTCTCAAAAAATTATAGTAAAGCTCGCATTAGCGCAAACAAATGGAAATTATTACTCTGTGAAATAACACAACAGCGTAAAGAGATTGAATATATTGTTCAGATTTAAAGTTGGAGACGTGTAGATCGTATAATTTGTGTTGTCAGGAGGGGACAGTTCTGTCTCTCAATTAAAAGAACAGAAAATCTTGGGACACACCTTGGGAGCGGGACCCCCAACAGGAGCAGAGGATGTCTGGGGGAGAAGAGAGACAAGGCAGTGAGAAAAAAGGACAGCTGCTGTACAGTCTTTTAATTGTTTGAAGTGCCGCACAAGATGCAGATCACACGGCATGGCAGCAGCAGTAAGCCAGCAGCTGATTGAGCAAAGAGGAGGTTAAAAAAAAAACTATTTGCTTCCCATTGTATCACCATTTAAAAAGGGATTTCAGAGGAACGACTGCATCTCCTTGGGGTGCGTTCAGCCCTCCCCTTCACAAGGAGAGCAGCAGAGACGCGAAGTGGCTGCCAAGTAGCGCTGGCCTTGTTAGGTTCGGTGAGGGAATCGAGTAGGGGGCAAAGCCCCCAGTAATAATAATAATAATAATGTGGCTGTGGTTAGTTATGGATTTACAGGTGAGCTAAGTACATAATTCCAGTTTCTAAAACTGAAGGTTTGTGGTTTTTTACTTATTTGATATGAATTTATCATGTTATGTAAGCATGTGCAATCAACATATTTATATCTAGTTAACATTTAGTAATTTGGAGTAACAAAACTGTGCATGTTAACAGTTGTCAGCTAAAATCAGACCGAGTAACTCAAATAATTTACGTTGCCCTAATTCTTTCATCTCTAGTTGGAGTAACTTGTTTGGTTGACATTAGGATAACCACAAGGAATGGACTGAGTTGGAATTACTCAATTCATTCACATAAACCTAATTAAAATAACTTTCTCCAGAATATCATTTTTTTTTTTTTTTGTAAGTCACCTGAGGCACACCTATAGAGCTAATAGCTCCTGTTGGTGAGACTTCTCACTTAACAAGGATTGCGAGATATACTCTTTCCATATTTAACTCTTTCATCACATACTAATCGGCCTACTCACTCTCTAACACCATATTATTTATTTCTTCTGTACAAATTGTGTTTTCTAGGGGTTGCAGTGGTCTGAGATAGACTGACATCCCATTTAAGTCATGCTCCTTCTTGGTGCTTATTGCTGCTTGAATCATTATATCAAGAAATAATAGACAGGAGGACAGAAAAAAGGGCAAAGGGGAGACAGAGAAAGTGAAGGTGATAATTATTACTATTATTATGTTTATAATGTAATTTTCTTACTTGTCTTGAAAATCACTTTGGAATGGTACCCACTGTGAACAGTTCTCTGTGTAATAAAATCACTCGACTAGTCGCAGACTTCAACAGCAGCATAACATGGAAACATCATAAGAACAACACCGCCAAGTTTTGTGTAAAACTATAAAGCCGATGCTACAGCTGAAATATTTCCTAAAAGTAATGAAATCATGACCATGCCTTTTTAAGTTCATTTTCATCAAGTGATAAACCCACTAAATCCAATGAAATGTCACGGTGGGTTGGTGCCTATTCTGACAGCACTGGGTGTTAGGCAGGGTGGGACACCAGTCCTTCACAGGGTTCACACACACACAACCACAGGCTAAATTCAGAGTCATCAATTAACACATGGATTAAGAAAGCTCAGACATGGGGAAAACATGACAACTCCACATAGACCATAAGCAGGCACTGGATTTGAACCTCAGACATGAAGGCTACAAGACAGCAGTGTCAACCACTGTGCCATCCCACCTCACTTTAAGCACATCTTAATTTCCATACTTATTCACTTTTAAGGACTATATAAGTGTTAAGAATGCCAGGCAGCTTTTGAACTCATTTTCACTTAGCACCTTCAAAACAACATCAAGCAAAACTTTGAAGGCACAGGGGATCACTTCCAGTCTCTTACATCCTTACTTAATCAGTAATTCTTAGTCAGGGTTATGGCTCATCCCAATTTTCAGCCAAAGCATTTGGTGGCCTTTTAACGTGTAATGTGATTTGAGGTCTGTTTACTTCATTTATACTTTGTGCTGTACACCTCAATAGGGACAGGGAATAATCACGCGCACTCTTAAAAATAAAGGCATCAGAGTGGTTCTGCAGAGTGATGCCATGGGGAACCATTTTTTAATTTCCAAAAGTCCATGTGAAGATTCCAGAAAGAACCTTTATTTATTTGGATCTGCAACAGACTCATTAAAGCGAATAACAATCACTAAATGGTAACAGATTTATGAAATACCAAAGGGTCCTGTGTTTAAAAGGCAAAGTCTAGGTTTTCTTAATTTGTTGGTGTCCTGCAGCCTACTATGCATTAAAGATTTCAATTAAGAAGTTTTTTCAAAGCACAAAGAACCAGCTTCACTTGCAAAGAACCGTGCCTGAAATGAAATGGAGCTTTGTCAAGAAATAGTTCATCGAGGAACCACACGACCTGGTAAAGAACCATATAGTGCATTAAAAAAATAACAGTGAACGGCACTATAGGATAATAATAATAATAATAATAATAATAATAATAATAATAATAATAATAATATGATCGGAAACCCTTTTTAATCCACGTATGTCACCTTGTGGACAGCGACATCTTGTGTAACATATAACCTGAGGCGCACCAAAGTAAGGGTCAGCCTTTAATGGGAAATTATACAGCAGCTCATGGTCGCATGTGCAGCCCGTTAATAACGCATTATGTTTTTTTATTTATTTTTTTACATAAGTTATGCAGCTAATGTAATGAGTTTCCAGCGATCATCCTCGCCGTAAGCTAAGATTCTGCGGATCAATCCGAGTCCAAAAGCTTGAGAGTGAGCACGAAACCAACAGCTTACATCGGAGGAAAGAGAGCCAAGCGGGCTTAGAAACCGCTCGGGACTGGCAGTGCCACCGAGGCAGAATCGCAGCTCCTTCACTTCTAAAGGTCTCCTTGTGTGCTGCTAAAATCTCAATTCTTGGATGACTGAAGGGTGTGGGTTGTTCTTGTTTCCCAGCAAGAGTCACACTGCTAGAGTGAAAGCAAGCCAAAATACATCAGCAATTAAATATAAAAATACATCTTGAGCGAAGGCGCAATCTTTAAAAAAAAATACTAAATAAATAAACGCTAAAAGGGACCATCCGGTTAATAGCAAAGGTACCCATTAACGCTAATATTTAAACGTCCTCATGGTACAGATTCTAGAGTGTATTTCATAGATGAGAAAAATTCCAGTTAAAAAACATAATAACTGATGAAGGGCTGCTGTAAAGGCTAAAATACAGATCCATTAAGCGGCCCCGAGCGCCTCCTTAGAGGTGCCACCTGCTGGGAGCCAAACGGCTTTCTGCAAGCACACAATACTGTACTTGAAAAATGTGACTCGTTCTCACTAAACACTGAGCGCGACAACAAATCGCCACCGCCAGACATCAACTAGAGCGCCGGACAGGTCAAACGCACGGACGGCTCGCGTAATAGCTCAGCGCTTCCTGACAGATATAAAGCGAAAATCCATACATTATACTTCATGTTTTGTGGAAGAATTGTGCGCTTTGAGATTACAACCTCGATTTACAATGAGAGCAGTACTTTACTGTCGGTCGATTTTTTTTCTTTGTTTATCAATAATTTAAGGTCCAAGAAAAATATGCTTAATCCTAAAAAAATGGTCAGATTAAAAGAAATCGCTTTAAGATTTCAGAAACTGTTTTTGAATGGATGTCTGCGTGATTGTAATCAATAACCAGAATGTTTGTCCATGTAGCCATTAATTACCAAACCTGCCCAATCCAATGCTTACTCGTGTGAAACAGGTTTTTATTTTTTGGGAATGTGCTTGGATCGGCCGAGTTCTTCGAGAAGCATCCACGGTCACACGTGGAGAACTTGCAAAATGCACATAGCCGCTACCTATGCCGGAATTTTGGAGCTGTGAAATGTAAAATATTGGTTTTATATTATAGCGCATTGTTATTCTACTGGTATGTTAAAATTATACGACATATTAATATACATTGGACATCTTGTAGAGTCAGACAATCGCATACATAATCTTCTGAAGCGAAAAAAGACTCCACATCAGAAATGCTACAGATTTAAGACAGATGTACTTTCACACCGTCAGATTAAAGCAGGATACTCCTACACACAAGAAACAAAAACGTGGATGCAAATTGAAACCTTGGTAGGTAACCCAGCAGAGAAATGCATGTAAATGATTTGCTTAACATCTTTCAATTGTAAAAATGTAAATTAATAGATTTACTTTAATGCCTTATGCGGACGATTGGTAAATTTACTGAAAAAACAATCACGCTGGATTTTTTTTACCGTGAAGCAGACTGTCTCATGGGCTTGCTTGTTTATTTTATTTTAATTTATTCATAATTAATTCATTAATTAATTCAGCAGAAAAACTGTCTCAGATGCCTCATCTCTTGTAGCAAAGCTGTCCTGGGGGCATGTGCACCAATTACACGAACTCAAACAAGTCAGCATACTGCCCATGCTGGCAAATACATTCTGAGCAGAAGCGCTAAGCAAATGGCATGCAGTCACTCTGGATTCTGTTTGGCTAGTGGCCAGAAGGTCTGAAAGTCTCAAAATGCGTACAGACGGGATTATATGTTGAGGAGAGAAAATGCACCAACTCCAAAAAAAAAAAAAAACTGCAAAAAAGGACGCTTCTTTCGAATAGATCAGAACATTGAGGAGCGTGGCTGTATTCAGTAAACGTCTATACTGTATACTTAATGTGCCCCGCTACCGATTGCACGTTCTTTCACGGAAGGCGCAGTAACGAAGAAATTCCTTGTAGACATCAAATATATAGTATGCATGTCAGATGCTGAATGTCATTCTCTCTGGCAGTCCTCGCTGTCAGCTGAATCGTTGATTTCTATTCTATCGTGATGCCAGGTCATTCACGGGTTGTTCCCAGAGCACAAGCCGTCTAAAAAATAATTATCTTATTTGAATTTTCAAATCTGTTAGCTTTAGGTGCGTTGTACGGTCTTTACGTGAAAGACTTTACGGTGGGTTCTTTATTTATTTCTTATTGTTACTGAGAAAGTAAGCGAGATCGGTAATTGTAGCAAACTGGCTCAAAGCGAAAATGAAAACTTGTGCTGTTCGGAGTAAACTGCCATTGACCGATGTCACACTTTAGAAATCCTTTCAATCAGAATCTGCTTTAGTATTATTACTAAGCAATAGTAGTATAATACAAAACATAAGCATAGGTAATTGAACAGTGTAAATTAATTATGCAAGTTTGTCTCGATTTGGGAAGATTTGAAATGTGGAGAAATCCAATTAAAATTGTCTAAATCCTCCGCAATTTGAGAGTAAGGCTAGAGTGTTGAATGAGTTCAGAGGACTTTACTGCTGCAGCCTGATGAATGACTTTAACTCAGGTAACACGAAATGCAAAATATCATAATTAAAATATCAATCCATCCATCAAAAACACGTCATTGAAACGGGGAAAAGAATAACATGCGCGCCAGTTCAACTCGGCAACGTGGCGAGAATTATTATAAAATGTTGAGACTGAAACAATGTTCTTGAAAATGAGCAGGCTGTTGTCATGATGAGAAAAGAAACTTTCTTCCTGAACTGTTTATTTCCTTATAGATCCGAGCACATAATTTCATCATTCTTACAAAGGGTCCACCGTCTCGTGGAATCACAAAATCAGCATGCTAATGTCACATCTTAATTTCCTTTTAAATGAACGCACTTAAGTACTACAGTTTCGGATAATCGCGCGCCTAAACTACCTACTGGATGAAACGGCAAAAATAAATCAAGGAATATTCCACGTGATTTGTGTCTCTCAGCGAACATAGATAGATAGATAGATAGATAGATAGATAGATAGATAGATAGATAGATAGATAGATAGATAGATAGATGACGATGACCGCTGTTTCAGACACTTGAAGACTGATCCATTCATACACTCACCAAGGATGCTTTCAAACACAAACACGATGCAAAACCGGGAGCGAAGCTCCTGTCTCGCATCAAGACCTTATCGTGCATTTAACAGATTATATGATTTAGACCTACGTCCCAAAAATAGGAGTCACGTAAGGGAAATCATAGGACACCCCTTTTAACGAAGTCCAAGAGCGAGCGAAGGAGTTGTTCAAGCATTGCCCTCTGGGACTGTGGCGAATCTCGGCTACGAAGTGAGCAATCCCGGGAATACAGGCGATTATCCCGAGCAGCTGGGGTGGTTTCCAGCGGAACAGCGAAATGTAGCGCTTCGGCAGGTGCACATATATGCTCTGAGTCGCTTAATCAGAGTAAAACACAAACGATCTATAATGTAAACGTTGCAGTCTCTTGTATTTTCTCTATTAATTACATTTTAAGTTTTAATATATTTTACAAATGACGTTAAAGAAAAAACATACACACACGTTTTCAGTGCAAAATGCACATACACAGTTCCTAGAGCGAGTGCAAATACTGATGTACCTTTGTCAGGTACGCGGCAGATGACTCACAGTTCTATATACTATATTAACTTAAAACACTGCGACTAACAACGTCATCAGCATGCGAACTGTACTTTTTGTCTTTTTTTGCAGACGTTATAAATGTATTGTTTGTCAGCAATGCGAAGTACACCACCGATTGTCATCTGTTGCCCGGTAGTTCAGTGTTTACATTTACAACAGCAGAAGCCACAACTGCGGGCTTCAGACTCGCAGTGTGTAAAGATTAAATATTCAGGCGCTGTGGTTTTACAGGCTGCAGCCCACACATGCTCATCTTTGTTTTGCTACGCTCCACACGTAGCGCGCTTCGCGAGGTACATACATTACAGGACTCGAGTCAAAACAAAATGCATCGTGCTATTAGAACTGTCGAAACTCATCTAAGGAAAACGCCGGCAACATATGGCTGTAAAAAAGAAAAACGGGAAAAAAGGAAGGTAATAACAAAATCACATGAAAGGCACACCCGTCTAACACACCTAATCGCATCGCAATCAGCCCGTAAAGGGACTCGTGCTACAGTAATTCATTCGTCACCAGCTAAACAGCAATTGTAAAATGCAAATTACAATAATCAGGAAATAATGAGATGTTGGCAATTGATCATTTTTTTACGAATTTTCATATTATATTGCCATCTGATGTGATTTACTATAGATGTGAATATCGTACTAGCGCAATCTGAGTCACATACCAGGTATGATGCCGGCTTTGATCGAATGCGAGATTGATACCATGGAACCCTTTAATAATAATAATAATAATAATAATAATAATAATAATAATAATAATAATAATAATAATAATATAGAAAACCTTGAATATTACGCGCCTGCAGTAAAGTGACAACGCTTCCGACTACAAGATAAACTTTATACCAATGCCCACACGACCTCAGGCAGGTATTCAACCAGAAGAAAGACGATTAAACTCACAAGCGGGGAACACACACACGTTCTCATCTGACTCAAATATCCTGCGCATAAACCTCTCCTAAGCTTACGATTAGGTAACATTGTAAATAAAGCTTCCAAATTATGCATCTCGACTCACATCCAAAGTAGTTAACCGCGTTCAGTAGCAGCTCACAAACAAATACACAGTAGGCGAGTACGACATAAGAGTCTCGACTAAAATGAACAACTTACCGCTGCAGGTGAATCTGCTGATCAAAACCAAACTTATTATCAAGAACATGATTCCCGACTTCCAGTTGGCTAAAGAGTCCAGATGTTCCACCAGGAGCTACCTGTCTTTTGCGATTGTTATTCTTTATATTTTTTGTAGTCTATTTTTATGTTATTGTTGCCAAAGAAAATATTGTAATATCAACAGTCCAAATCCTTTTTGTCAGTCTCTCCCTCGTCCGCAATAGTTTTGCTGGTTTTGTTATAGTTGTAACACATGGATATTTGTCTGAGTGTTAAAAGTCACTCCTTTCTAAAGACCTCCAGAAAGTGTCCTTGGAGCAAACCCTCATCCATCACTGTGCCCATCGGTATAAACGTAATCCGTTATTCGCAGGTCGAGGAATGAGAGCGCGAGTATTGCGTAGAAACACAAGGGACAAACCGGTGAATTCCTGCGCGTGGAAAGGGGATTTAATCTGCTGCGATGTCGTATTGTGTTGGACAGACAGTATGGTACTTCGCTGAGCCGTAAAGAGTGGCAGCTAAATATTCTGTGTGTCGGTCTCGACGATGTCGCCTCCGCTACTGCTGCTCCCGTCGCTACCTCCTCCGACAGTGATCTCGCATGGACTGATTTCCAGTACCGGTAATCTAACATCTGCTTGTACAGCAATGCAGGAGGAAAAAAAAAAAAAAAAAGCGAGTGGCAAGGAGAAGTAGCACACGGGCGCAGCAGCGGCACAGCAAAACCTGACGCGGAGCCGCCGCTTTTACGCGGAATGGATTGAGATCTCAGCTCTTTTGCTGTGATACTGTGCGCGTGCGTGCGTGTATTTGTGGAACCTTTTTTTTTAAGGATTGCATTCTCCAGTGTCTTTAGCCCAATCTCTCTTTTCAGATTACTGGTTCGTCTAATAAAAACAATCTCAGCTATTTTCCACGGAATATATTTAGGAATACATTGACCAAGTTTTCTTGCTGGACATGGATTAAAGGAAGTCGAGTGTCTTTCCCAGTCCTCCCCACAAAAGCTGCGCGCTATGCATCCAGATGCGTTAGCAGGTATTTGTCTGGAGGGGAAGGAAAATAAAAAGTAAGATAAATGAAGGCAGGATTGTTATACTTCGCATAAGGGAACTGTGAAACTGGACATTTTGGAAGGGACGCTCCGTGTTACAGTAATGGGGAACCCAGGAGTTTTTTTTTTTCCGAGGGGACGATGCCAAGAGCTAAGAGAACCAAAAATCAGCGTCAGCCTTTTGTTAAACATTGTACTGCGTTTCTAATGGACAATCATATAATGGTAACCCCATTTATTTTTAAATATCTGATCTGAAAAGATCAAACGAGTTGTAAATTACTGCACTTGGTCACTAGAGAGATTCCCATAAATGATCCCTACAATTAAGGGTTGACTATGATATCCTTACCTTGAAAAGTGTTTAAAAGGCCACGGCATTTTATGAGCATGGAAAAAAAGCATTGTACTTTGTAAAGGTCTATACAGCAAGCAATCGAATAATATATATACTGAAACTACAGACAAATAAGCACTATTATATCAATCACCTTATCCTCAAGTGATAAATGCCGTTCATCAATTAAAAGTGTTCGTTTTCACTTGCGCCATACATTTTATCAGAAGGTGAATTTAACAAAATATTGCAGATAATGCTTATTGAATATGACAAAGCACTGTAACGCATTAATTGCGCTGTCTCCTAATGAGATGACTTTTGAACCTTTTTTTAAATCTTAAGGTGTCAGCAACTCCAAAGGAGACGTCCATCAACACATTCATTAACCCATTTTTATCGTTCATCGAATATCAGTCAGGGTCCTCAGGGAACAGAGCATGTACAACACCTCAAAAGAGAAGATCAAAAGGTAGAATTCACTCACATTTAATGCAGTTAGGTGATAACACTCTAATGGTGCACTTAATCTAAAGGGCATCTTTGAATGACCCCACTCCTACATGCATTCTATATCCATAAAAGTAATGGAGCTTCAAGTAAGAGCATCAGCAAATTCCTAGACAATACATTCTTAAAGTAACATGAAACATTTTTCAAGACAAAACATTCTTAAAATGACAATCAGCACCTTTCCATTTTGTCTTCTCGTTTATTTCCACTTTAATATAAACTTTTACAGTGATGGCACCCTATGCATGGTTGTTTGCTGCTTTGAGCTTGCTGCAGATGGGTACATCCAGTTCTCTGCCACCCTCTATTGGAATAAGCACTTCAGAAAATGGACGGATTGATCTGAACTCTTAATTTAATTTCAGAGGAAATTAATTTTTTTTCTGTGGAGGGCTGGGCATTGTAATGCTAAAATCAAGTTGCATATGTAATAAACCAATTATATTTATTGTAAAAAAAAAAAAAATGAAAGAAAGAAAAATCCTTCAGAATTACCAATAAAATTTCAAAGCATTGGGGAACTGGGAAAAAATTCATAAGTAATATGAAAAAGTGTTGGTTAGGCAAGATGCAGCCATTAAATGTTTTATCTATTAGCATGTTCCATTGCCTGTAGCAGAGCTTATATAAATGTGGAGTACAAAGTGTTTTCCTTGATGTTTATGAAACTTCAAACATGACTTGGTTAAGGTGAATTCTTTAACCTATGATTCCAAAAAAAGTCAAAAACATGAGGATAGATTTTCAACTTGAAAAATACAGAGCCGCTTGCTCGTCATGAAACTACTAAAAGAAAATGACTGTTCAAAAGGCTCTTCTGATCTCTACATTTACAAATGCAGACACAGCTTCTTCTGCAGTTGAGACTGGCACCTCAGGGTCCTCCATATCTCGAGTGCTGTCAGCCACTAAATTAAATGTGGAAAAACGGGGTTCTGTGGCATGGTGACCCAGTGGTTACTTCTGCTTCTTCGAAGCTTCAGCAAAATGGGTACAAATCCTTTGCCTAAGGATTGTCTGTAAGTGCAGTTTCACATTATCTGCCCCATTTCTGCTTATTTACTATGTAAAGCACTACAAATCATATTTTAAAAGCTCTCTGGTGCTCATGGAACATTATTTTATCATAAATACAAACTAATTCATTGACGTTGCAGCCCACTGCCTGTAACTGTTGCTCTGCATTGCAGTTGTGAGATGAGTGCACTTCAAAAAACAATAATCATTGTGCAAAATTCCTCCAATCAGTTTTACAAATGGAAAAGCCCAAACCAATCAGAATACACTTATTAATTCATCTGTTACACATTACAAGTTGTGGGCAGCAGACAAGCAGGGAAAGAGCATCGAGTGTGGGCTGGTGTTGTGCACTGGTTGTGATGCCATTTCACTGAAGAACTATATACCTAATAATATGTTTCACACATAAAATATAATAAGCATTGAATAACAAATTAATATATCTGCTGGCAGGGCATGTTTTTTTTTTTTTAACTAGCCATATAATATTTTTTTGGTTTTATCTATCTGTGTTTCCTCCACTAACCTGGACATGAGCAAATCCTCAGCCTTGTGTGATGTTATGGGCACTAAGAGTTTATTTTCACTGCCAACCACTGCTATGCATCACCAATAACACCCTCAGATCTTGCAAACAAGTGCAAAGTAAGGGTTGCTAAGAGTAAGGCCAATCAGTCAGTCAGTCAGCATCCAACCCACTATATCCTAACACAGGGTTACGGGGGTCTGCTGGAATCAATCCCAGCCAACACAGGCCACAAGGCAGGAACAAATCCCGGGCAGGGCACCAGTCCACTGCAGGACACACACCACACACACACACACACACCACACACACACACACACACACCAAGCACACACTAGGGCCAATTTAGGATTGCCAATGCACCTAACCTGCATGTCTTTGGACTATGAGAGGAAACCGGAGCACCCAGAGGAAACCCACGCAGACACGGGGAGAATATGCAAACTCCACGCAGGAAGGACCCGGGAAGCAAACCCAGGAGGGTGAGGCCATTTTTCAGTATCAAATAGATTTTGCTCCCTCCATCAGATTGAAAGCAATGGCTAACTAGTTTAGATGACAGCCATTACATCCCTGGTATATATATATATATATATATATATATATATATATATATATATATATATATATATATATATATATATATATATATATATATATATATATATATATATAAGAGCAGCACTGAACAGAAAGGGCCTTTAGATGCATGAGGTCCCTCTGGTCCTAGCATTTTAATGTGACAGCATGACACACAGAGTTGAATATTAAGCGAAAAAACAGATAATGAAAAATATTAAACACATGTGAAACACACAGATCTAAAGTGCTAAAATAAAATGCACAAATAAAAACCAAGTTAAAGATACGGAGCTGCTGATACTTCTTTCATTGTCTTCATAGTTACATCTTTCAGTTCCTCTAGAAATTCTAATGTATTCTCTTACTTTTGGAGGATCATAAAGAGCTGAACATAGGAACTGTCCAAGCTAACAGTGAACTCTTGCTTGTCTATGTGGTTCACTGTCTTATTTTTCTTATCATTTCTCATTGTTCATCACTTAAATGCCTTATGTGATTTGCTTGAAGCTTAGCAGATGTCACTTCTTTTCTTCTTCTTTTCCCATTATTGTAGTTAGTACAGTGGTTCTCAACCTGTGGGGTGGGCCCCCCTAGGGGGGCATGAAGTAACAAAAAGGGGGGGGCGCGAATATATGAAAAAAAGAAAACAAGAATCAAAAATATGAAAAAAACATCTGTTGAAACCAAAACAAATTAACTTAAACTACATTCTGATACTAGAACAATAAATATAGAGTTAGATAAATGTCGATAAAAGTTAAGTAGGTATAATAAAATATGCATCTACATTTCAAAAAAATGTTGGGGGAGGGCGTGATTAAAACTGTTATGAAAACTCGGGTCGCAAATACTTAAAGGTTAAGAAACGTTGAGTTAGCATATTGTTTTTTTAACCACTTTGCTGTAAAATACAACTACTTTGTTATCTTTACTGTATTTAAATTTAATACAGTTCAATGTTAGATGATCCATAAATAAAATAAATTCAAGCACATTGTTTTATAAAGTAAAGTGAAGGGCATTTTTAGTTAGCGAGAGAGTTGTGAGAAACTACAAAAGGCTAGATATAAATAACAACAGATTCTCTGCCTGTTGTTTACAGACATTAGAACTTACACTTAATTATGAATTCTAACATGTATTTGATGATCTTGTGTTTGATAATCTTGATTACTGATATGCATTTTCTCATCTTTGCTATTCTTGCATTCTGTATCCTGGCCTTGCCACTCAACTGATGTCAAACTTGTGAAATTTACATTTTTTTGGATGGGCGGTGGGAGTTAAAGCTTTTTACAATTGAAACCAATACTTAATATTAGTTATAATTAGTTAATCTGCAGTTGAAACTGCTGTCTCCTTCCCCGGCCGCCCTGAAATGTTGTTGTTGCAGCCAGCCAAATAATTGCCATATTGTGCAGCAGAATATATTTTTTGGAAAAAAGGGTTGCAGACGAGATGAAAATACATGTGCTAATGGTGCAAATTTGATTAGCTGAAAGGCACCATTTGTTTTTTTGTTGTTTTTTTTACATGAAATTGAATTTGCCTGCAAGTTTAGTTTTGTGGGAATTGTTTCGCTCATTGTTAATCATGACCACTAGATTCAGTACATGACCTTTGAAGACTGCTCAAAACACAGTCACCCAGTACATGACAGTCTAAGAACAAAAGGATCATATACCCATTGCTGCTGGATTTTTATCTCAGCACTTTACAAAGTCAGATTAATTAATCAAAACTTGCAAGACTGATCTGGGTAACTGGTTTTCCAGTGGCTTATTATGCACATGTCAGGACTGTGGGTTCAGAAAGTATTTGCTCTTCTTCTTTCTAATTTGTTTTTGTCAATGGCTTTGACACACACTCTTAAAAATAAAGATGTGTCGCATAAGGGATGCTATGGGTCACTGTTGCCCCTTTAAGCCCAACAGACAGACACACAGACACAGGGTAAAAGCAGAAAGAAGTTCTTTTAATTTTATTCCTCTTCAAACAGTGCCCCTCAACCACCACAGCCACCATAAACAATTAAATAAACAATCACAATATTCTTTCTCTTTTCCTCCACACCTCCCAGCAAGCTTTGTCCACCTCCACCCGACTCTGGCTCACTTGCTGGGTTCACAGCAGTCCTTTATATCGTCCTTGACCCAGAAGTGCTGGCAAGTCACATGGACGGAAGGAGAGAAGCACTTCTGGGTCAAGGACGATATAAAGGCTCAGATGGAGAACTTGCTTTTTTTCAGCCCTGAAGTACTTTGGGGCTTCCATCCCCATGACTTTGGTGTCCTTCTAGGCTATGCAGACAATAAAAACTCCCAGACCCCCCTGCAGTGTCTCCTGGCAGCACCCATGGTACCCAGATTGGCTGTGAAGCCGAACTCCAGATCCCATGGTGCCCTGTGGGAATCCAGGGCACTGCTATACTGCAGGAAAGACACCATCTAGTGTCCCAAAATAGCTGCCTTCCCCCATTCTTCCATTCTTTGGGCGCCCCGGCTAGATTGAGCTGTTGGCCATCCATCACAGGTGTCAGACTGGTTCTTCAGAGTGATGCCATAGGGAAGCCAGTCTAGGTTCTCAAAAGACCCATTTCACAAGAACCTTTATTTATTTAGATCCATAACAGGCACCATACAGTAAAGAGCCATGAATAGATGATAACAGATCTGTGAAATACCAATAAGTTATGATTTTAAAAGAACGCTTGCTGCATACAATCACACAGGCTAAGTTTAGGTTTTCTTAATCTGCTAGTATCATGGTAGACAGTCTGTCTTACATTAAAGATTTCATTTTTTTTCCACACATCAAGAAGTTTTTCAAAGAACAAATAACCAAATTCATATGCAAAGAACCCTGCCTAGAATGAAATGTCAAGCAATCGCTCAATGAGAAACTACACAATCCAGTAAAGAACCATAAAATGCCATTAAAGAACCGCTATTTTTAAGACAGTATGCTGTGTGTTCATAATTTTCTACTTTTAAGTTCAGACAGATTTTCTTCTTTATGTTAGTGGTCCGTGCAGTGATCTTAGATATTCATTTTTAAAGAACACTGTATTTAAATAAACTCTTATTTATTAAAGATGGTAGTTTCTGTCTGGAGTTCAAACTCTTTCATAATTAAACATTTAGTGTTCCTGTTCTAATTGTATTTTATCTGTTGAGAGCTACTGAACAGCATGCTTAATTTTTCTAAGGATTGTACAAAAGCATATATTTTCACAGAGCTCATTTATTTATGAAACACATTTGAGACAATTCTATAGTAAATCTAGATATACAATACTTAAGGCTTCACTAAGCCCATCCACCTATTTCTGGAATACACTATATCACTGAGGCTCTTTAAAGAATCTGTATTTAAACACACTGCTTTAATTTCCCAAAGCTGCTTAATGGAGTAACAGTTCTGCAAGTGAAGTGGTCGGCAAATAAGCCTTCAAGATGCTTTGCAAGTGTAAAATAACCGACCACGGTTATCACGTTGCTTAAAAAAATAATGAATTAAATGCAATCAAGTCTAATTATTATCTTTTAATTTTAATAAATTCTCATTAAAATGTCACGTCTGTCTCAGAATTTCCTTAACCACTTTCGAGCTTCCTGACAAACAACGCACATGATGAAAATGTACAAGTTAATTACTATGTTTTTGCCACCAGAGTTTTCAATCAAAATCTTTTTCCAATCATCACACTATTTGTTTGGATCTTTTATTGCTGTTTCATTAAATGGCTGTGCAGTCAACTGATTAGTTCAGTGAGAATTCCTAAAAGAGGGCGCCTGTCTTCAGTCTGCAGTTATTTAGCCATGTTGTTTTTTAACTCCTTGTAGTGAGCCTTTCATAGAAGGTTCAGCTTGTTATCTGCACACAATGGCCAGTGTCTGTCTGTTGTGCATTCCTATTGCAGTCCAGCAGGTCCTCTCTGGTCATCTTGTTGTCCACACACCTTAATGTGGCACAGTTTACAAAGCACCTTTCACTCTTCATCTTCTTCTCCTATGTCACATCTGGCCAGTTTGGCATTGTGGCAAAGACTCCAAGGCACGACGTACAAGAAATCAAAATAAACAATTCCGAGATTTAATTGTGAGACCAAGTCTGCCTGTTCTGCACTGAACGGATGCTGATTGTTGAACATTTTACTAATCAGCATGTTTACTAGATACTATTCATGACAAAGATCACTACTAACATTTATTTTCTGTGTTGTCGCTCAAATCATTGTTTGCAAGTGTCCCTAGTAATTTCCAGCTCTAGCTTTTCTCCCATTGTCCTGGGGACACAGCTAACACTCTGCTGTGTATTCTTCAGAAGGAAACAGCAACTCAATTATACATCATTGCCTTGTGCTGGCACTTAGGTCAACATCCAAATTAAAATTCCAGTTCGATGGGAAAAAGAAAAATCCAAGGGACATTTCAAATTGTATGTTTTGTGATTATTGAAGTAAAAAAATACAGTCAATACTGTTAATGAAATGTTAGCACTAGCACATTTTTTTATTTGGCTTTTTTATCTTAAAGAATTCTGTTTAGTATTCCAAGTTAAAACTTGCGCACTTGCCTGTAGCCATCTCATCAAAATAAGACCATATATTCTGGAATGAATAATGTACAAAACAGATCTGAAGGCAAGAGCATTTTTTTTATATTAAAAACAGGCATTGCTGCTATCTTAGTAGGGGCACTTCTTACTTTGAGGGGGCCATGTTGGCATTCCTTAGCCACTGCTGCATTGTCAATACATTCTAAATGCATATCTTTCGTTAAAACTTTAAAAGCCCTGAAGTTTAGAAGTTATGAGAAGTGTTTAGAAATCCACAGTGTGAGAAGAAATACTCTTCAGACATTATAAAGGTTTGGGGCAGCCACCCATATATAATATATCCTGGCTGCAAAAGTTTGAAAATTATTGAACAGAGATATTCACAAGAGTCCAAAACAGAACTGAAAACTTGGAGGTAAGATGGCGGTTTTAAGGGCTGGCAGAGGAAATGATGTCATCAATGCCAGAACCGGAAGTGACGTCATCAGAGGTGCCAGAGCCTGAAGTGGAGCCATCAGAGGTTTTGGAGCTGGAAGTGATGTCATCAGAGGTGCCAGGATCTGGCAAGATTTCCCGGGAATGGTCTGCAAGGAACTGAGAGAGACAGTTAGCCCACTCTGCCACCCCCTGGTCTGATGTAGTATTACATTTACTCAGGCCCTTTAGCTGTCTCCTAATTGCACTTGTGTGACACCAGATTCTAGGAGAATCATTTTGCTTGGTATGATGCTGAGTTTGGTGGGCTACAATGAATAATTTATGGAATTACAATTTCTCTTTGTAAATTATCTACTATAACAACTGCTTTAGAATGTACATCCATGTCTTACACCCATTTGAAGTGGACACAACACACATGTGACAACTCCACACAGCGCTCAAAGATGGCCCTGTGCATCCTCAGATATTAAAGTTACTGTGGACGACACATTAACTCACATTAAACCAACAACAGCAACAACAAAGGAAACCAGTCACGTCACAGGACACAAACCACTAACTAAAATGGTTTATGAATGATATTAAGCAGTGTAACTAACACTATTCGTATTTTCACTCTTATTTAAAAGAGCAGAATCTACACATGTTCGCTCTTAGCTGGAGGTGTGATCTGTTCATTTCCCCCACCAAGTGTTACACTATAGACATTGTAAATAACATGAAGCCTTTCATAATTTTTTTCTTAAATGTCTTTATGCATTTTGGCATTTTGGATGTCATATTACACTTTGGTATTACATTTCATATCAGGTTGACATAATGATTCCATTTATGGTGATGCCATTTAGATTTTCTTGAGGGCGCCACAATTTTGAGGGTTCCACTTTTAAGACACAACTCCCTGTTGGCTGGGGGCAAAGTCCCCAAGATTGTAGATATCAGAGAATTGTGTGTGACTGTGTTACTGTGTTCTGACTTCGAGTACACATTTGGTTAGCAATTCAGATTTGGCAACAGGTTGGTAAGGTTTCTAGTTAACAACTTTGTTATGCTTTTTGAAAAACTTTTCTTTTCCCAGTGATTCTATATTCCTTAATTCATCAGTATAAGAATTAACCAATTTTAAATTCAAAGAATAATTAGGTAATTATTCCATCAGACACCATCAGTTGGGCGGCATGGTGGCACAGTGGTAGCACTGCTGCCTCGCAGTAAAGAGACCTGGGTTTGACTCCCATGTCTTCCCTGCGTGGAGTTTGCATGCTCTCCCCGTGTCTGCGTGGGTTTCCTCCGGGTGCTCTGGTTTCCTCCCAAAGACATGCAGGTTAGGTGCATTGGCGATCCTAAATTGTCCCTAATGTGTGCTTGGTGCATGTGTGTGTCCGTGTGCCCTGTGGTGGGCTGGCGCCCTGCCTGGCATTTGTTCCAGCCTTGTGCCTTGTGGTGGCTGGGATGGGCTCCAGCAGACACCCGTGACCCTGTGTTAGGATGTAGCGGGTTGGATAATGACTGACTGACTGACTGATGAGAAAACATCAATAACAAAAATTAAACAAGCAAATATTCACAAAAAATCTCACTAATAATACAAAGTGTGTCTTTGCCAAATAAGCCAGTAAGTGAAATTCTAGTCTAAAAGTATAATTTGAAAAAATAAAAGCATTTTAAAAGGAAACTCTCCAAAGAGACACAGTAAACAAAGACTAAAATTCTCGAGAGTTACCAGAATAGAATTAAATACCTTTAATTTTTTTTTTATTTTAAGGAACGCTAATGAGGGCCCAAACACTAACGTCAAAAGCTAATAAAAGGCAGTGGCAAATCTTCTCGGGTGATAGCAGAAGTTGGCAGGGTGCCCCTAGGTGGTGCTCCCAACCCTTGTCAAATCAGGACAGTGCAAAAGGGAGCATGGAGAACTAACAAATGCAAAAGGAAACACAAACAAGACATAAAAGAAAATATTCACAGAGCATTATGGGAGGATCCTTGCTCTTTTATTATAAAATAATCATTCAGAATAAATTTTCATGGCTTCATCTGGACTTGATGCAGAAAGAGTATAATTATATCTTTTTTTGCAAAGTTTTTATTTGCAAGTGAAATTTTAAAAGCATTTCAAAAATTCCCGTTTAATTACATGTTTGTATTTAGCATTTCAGGTTTCAGTTGGTGATAATGAGTTTCCCAAGAAAAAAAAGACCTATTTTTCATCAAACCTAAACGTTAACCCAGGAATCAAAGCAGAAAAAGGGCTCTGAAACACTAAATAAGAACCTGATAAGCAACACAGAGATTTTTTTCAATTAGCAGCAAACTCGGATGGCTGAGGAAAGCTTTGTGCCGACCTTTCAGCCCATTGCGGCAAAACATTAGTTCTGTGCACCTCCGAAGGTTGTCGCGTAGTAATGCATAACAATTTATGCCCTAAATGGTGACTTTCACAGAAATAATGATGGCATGGGTGCAACATATATAACTATTAAAAAAGTTATCTTTAATCAAAACATGGACAGAAAAATTGGGTTCAACAACCCCAAAAACATTTATTAAGATATATAATATCATAAATATAGCTCCAAAACATCATAAATCTTAACAATCTATAAGATTCTATGCATATGCACCACAACACCTGCAATGACATTTTTGAAAACTGGGTAACCTCCACATTACAGACATTCACTTTCTATCTGTTTCTTTACGTCACCTGCAGGCATTTTTACAGTAAAGCAGAATATCGATGATAGTTAATTTATTTACTTTCTACATGATGAACGCCTATTCCAAACCACTTGACGTAAGTCTAATTACCCTTTCGTTTACAGTTCTTCAATATAAAAGTTGAGTCAGGTACTGTTAGTACTGCAGGATTTTCATCACAGTGCATATCTCTATCCAGGTACGTCTTAACAACATTATGGGCCCCTGGGTAAACCACTCAGCAAGTCACAACATACAAAGATTAGCATGAGGCCCCTATGCTCGTGGGGCCCCTGGGCAACTGCTCAGTGTGCCCATGCGTTAAGACATCCCCTGCCTCTACCCTCAGGTACTAAAGCTATAAGAACTGCATCGACCTGAAGGTTATAAAAAGTACCAGCTTGGCTATATACTATCTCACAAGAGACAGTAACAGAAAATCTGAAAAGCAACCAGAAGATACATTGTCAAGGAATGGGCCAAAGTTAAAATCGTCTGTCAAATAGTTTAAGCTTTTGCTGAAGCCAGTAACACAATAGAAAATTCGGTGTCAAAATATAAGTACAAAAGACTTGTTATCCAGAAAGTCAAGAGAATATATTTTATCAATTGCAATTTTAGAGTAAACTGCTTAGGATGACCTTTAACCAGTTGTCTGGACAACGTCACAAAGAAGCACACTTTGGGGAATTCTGGGAAGGATTTCCATGGAAACAGTCATAACAAAAGCCTAAAATGGCATGATCCTTTGCAAGAACATCCACACAAATTATGAACTTTTTAATGAAGTAAGATACGAGAAAACAGGTTCAGGTTCTCAGGGTGTCAAGACCCTATAGTTTGTATATATAATTAAGTAGGAATTTCATTAGAAGCTGTATGAAAAATATGCAATTTCCAAAGATAGGAAAAGCTTTTTGCTGTGGCATTAGTTGCTACCATTTTTCTAGCTGGATTTACATCTCTTTTGATCAAGTTAATTCTGTTAAGTTTGGATATTCTGATTTAAACTGTTGCTGTTTTTTGGCAAGTGTTTATTGTTGCTTTGTGTTTTAGTGTGTTGTTTTTGTATTTAAGGTTTTTGAATTGTTAAAGGTTTTTGGTTTTGTTTTTACTGGCTTTTGACTTGTTCTTTAAATGTTAGCATTACAGCTTGTGATGTTTATTTTAGGCTAAAAACTTCCCTTTTCAACAGCTTTTCTCGCTTTATTTAATTATTAAAATCTTTTGTAATTTTGCAAATTTTTGCCCTCCTTCTGATGTAAAATTGTATTGATAATTATAATGGTTATTTGCATTTTTATTATTTAATTATTCAGTTTATGTGAATAATCACTTTTAGACTCAAAGGGGACTTTTTTTAGGTTTTCTGTGAGGCTACTGAACATTCTAATTTTCTATCTTGGCTTATTTCCAGCATTTGTTGAATAATGCTTTATATTATTATAGTATTGCTTTAAATGAACATCCCTCTGGGATAATAAAGTTTGAAGTCTTAATAGACTTCTACAGTAGATATAATAGTCTGAGCTTGCCATGGCTGTCTGTCAATCTGACGATGACGCTTTCTATCCTTTTGTCCATCTCTGTTATTCCCCTTTATGCATGTACACTGGTGGGAGAGCAGGCCAATTTGGGAAGGCAGACCTAGGGGCACAATGGGCCAAGGGTATTGGGTGGGTTGGTTTAGATGGTAATGTCTTGCCATTCTCTTCTCCTCTTGTTGATGGGTCCATTGTTGTTCATAACGATAGACTCTTTCAATTATTATCTACAAAGCACACAGTACCCAGCAATTGTCTTGAGCTGCATATGTGGAATGGGAATGCTTCAAGGAGTTCTTCCAGTGTTTCTTCGGACCACCTTGAAAACAGGATCCTTCAGCGTGTACACCATACAGGACCATCCAGGGAAGCCTGGACTCATCCATGCAGATACCGTGCCCGGTCCAGCGGAGGACATAAGTTGGCCTCAATGCTAGTTGATGAGCAGCATTTCACAATTTTAGTGTGCAGAACATTGTCCTCCCAAATGATGCCCAGTATCTTCTGGAGGCAGTGGATGTGGAACACGTCTATTTATAGATTTACTTGCGATAGGGAGTCCAGGACTTGCATTCATAAAGGAGTGTTGATATACAGTACATACCACGTGATATACCATAACCTTGGTTGCCAGGTGGAGATTTCGGTTACAGAAGACAGGCAGCCAAATGCAGAGCAGGCTAGTCAGAGGCGGTTCACAATCTCCTCAGTCACAGGACTCAATGGACCTCTAAAGGCTTTTTTGGTGAAGAGCTACACTTGCAACATTGTCAATATCCTGGAGCTCATAGATAATTGGAGGTTTTTGAGTGGACTGACAATCTTTAGAGGTTGAACATGCTGCCATCCAGTCGGTATCAGAAGTGCACTCTATCAGTGGCATCCATCACATTTCTAGAAAGAATAGTAACAGCAACAAGGTATATGTTGGAAAGCCACAAAGCCAGGACACAACCTTGTTCATACCAACAGTGATTTTGAAAGAAGTAGATATTTCCCCGCCAATAAGGACCTTTGGCCTCATTCCATCATGGAAGAGATTGAGTATAGTGAGGAATTTTGGGGGACATCCAAACTTATGGAGTACTTCCTAAAACATTCCATGGTTGTTTGTGTCAAATGCTTTCTGTAGGTATAGGCAAAGCTGATGTCTCACCGCTATTCTTGAGCTTTATCTAGGAGTTGGCAGATGATATAAATCATGCCAATTGTTCTGATTTTTGGGATAAAATCAACTCTGGAAGTGCTCTGTTTGTAAGTAGCCAGAGAAGCATGACACAGCCAAAGACTTTCCCAACAACATTTAGTAGTGAAATACCATGGCTGTTGCAACAGTCTGTTTGGTCCCGCTTCTTCTTGCAAATGGCAATGATGATAGCATGTCTCCATTAGTGGAGAATTTTGCCAAGCTTGCAACATAATGTCTGAAGTAGGAACATTCCAGACTACTTTGTCAAGGGAAACATAGAAGCTGTCCTTTTCTTCCGCTGTTGAATCCAGTGTAGGAACACATGTGCTGATGATTGTCACATGAGAATTTTTTGCCAGTAGAATGTGCAGAGTCATTAAGTGTGAGCTAATGTGAACAGGGGACTCTGGGATTTTTGGAAGGAGTTCATTCTTGACAGTGAGGCCAGTTCTGTGGATCTGTGTCTTTGTCTTTGGTCGGTCTTTACAGAAGAATGTATATTGGAGTATGGTTTTCAGTGATGGATCCTTCATCAGTAAGACTCAAGGGCACAGATGTCCATTTTATAATGTTGGAGTTTTGAGGCTATAAGGGCTATTCTTCAAGGAGCTCAGGTAGTAGTGGTCGAATCCATGAGTTTATGGACATTATAAGAAGCTGGAATGAAAGATTTGAAGTTTTTCTTGACTGCATGTAGAAGGGTAACTCACCGGGTGTGGTTTTTCTGGCTGAGTACAGAATGGGACTAACTTTGTTTATTGTCCCCTTCCTGTCAGAGGTAGGCAGTGTTATCCTTGAAAAAGGCTGCCTAGTCTTGTCGGCAGGACACACACAATGCACTTGTGCTGGGTGTGCCTCTAAATAGCCATCACAATCAATGCTGCCATACATGCGGGTTCCATACAAAGAACATACACCATCACCCAATTGTAGTTCTCCTCATCTTTTGCCCATTACCATAGGACTTTGATACAGGATAATGGATGAGGAAGATGGAAGATAGAGCCTGAGTAAAGGAGTTGTTGATATTGGTGGTAGTAGAGGTGTGCAATTATCAATCACAACATTTCACTTCCTGTCAGGAATCCACATGGCAAGACTGATGGAAGATGGAAAGGTATGGCAGGAAGTTGCAGCCCTTTGGAAGGACCTTTGATGGGATGGGTAGTAGTGTCAGTCTTAGTCAGGACCTCACCTCTGACCTTGCCGCATTAGGTGGCCCTCCTAGAAGTACACGATTCCCAACAGTATTGCTCAAGGGATCGTTGATCACGCAAATCCCTCTGCCATGTTAAGACGCTGACTCAATCGAGGGAGTCTGAGATCACAACAGGCCAATCACGCAAACACGTCATCTGTAAAGAAAAAGGCTACCCTTTATAACAAATTAAAATTAATTTATTGAAAAAACTCATTTTAGTTCTGCAGCTGAAGTTTGTGAATGCATTTCTTCAAAAGTGAACACCATTAATGTTAAATGTAGATCCAAATGATCTTAAGAAATGTAAACACACTTCATATTTATTATTTTATCCTAAAGTCTGGGAAAAGTGTGTTCTTGTCTTGAGAATAATGTCCTGAAGATATTTCAGTCTTGATTGTATACCACTCATAGCACATAAACAGTCTCAACTCATGCTGTAACTGATAGTCTAATTTCCTTTGAAGCAGGAAACACTGCTATCATTATGCTTTTAGGCTTTAGCCCAGTTTTTGACATGATTGATCACGGCACTCTAAACTGTAGTTTGTCAAAAATGTACACAAAAGTTAGTTTTTATCTAATGCAGCCTTCAGTCATCACTTTACTGCACTATTTTGCAATACGTAGAATTTCTGCAAACTAAAGGCAGCTTATAAAGTGCTGGATATGAAAACTAATGCATGAACAACAAATTAGGAGAAAATAATACTTTATTTTCAGGGATTAAATAGTTTGAATCCCACTTTATTGTTGTCCAAAATGCTACAAAAAATTTCAAACCTTGAACTAAAAGCAACCATTACAGATGTAAATCTACTATTGGAAGCCTGATTGGGTAAGTCTCTTTTTAAGTTCACACTTCTTTTTGCCCATAATATTGTGAATGGCTCCACCCACCTTTATCCTACCTTATTTTAATGCCACTCTCCCAGAATTAACAGGCAATTACAATATTCAGGCCTTCTTCAAATTTTAGGCACAAGTTAAACTACAGTAGGAGGCCCAATTGTTAGCAATATGGCCAATAAAAGAGATGTCCCATTAGATCAAAGCTGAAGACACATTGTATTAGCACAGCAGCATCTTGTTAGTGCTGCCACTAAAGTTTATCATATTGCTTCTTAATTATTCTGGCAACCATTGCTGGCAGTTGCTAAGCCTTTTTTCTATTCTTTTTGTCTTTGTGTTGTCCTGTGGTGAAACTTGGCATCACTGATAGTTTAACCAGAGTGTTTCTCACATGCTAATTATTCTGGGTTCACATTTTTTTTTAGCTCTGTCAGGATTTGTCCTTACTTGACTACCATTTGGTGATATTTGTTTAATCTTATATAATAATTTTCAAACATCTTAATCATTTTGATATTTTAAGGATGGAAGACTGGGTATTTCTTTTACAATGAAACAGCTTTCTCAAGAAACATGTCATTCTATTTTTTTTTTGCAGAATGAAGGTTTTTTCATGAAATTGTTTGCCAAGAAATTGAAACTTTCATACAAAAATGTCTGTTACTCCAGCAGATACCCGTGACCATGTGTTAGGATATAGTGGGTTGGAGATTGACTGACTGACTTTGCAAAGCTGTTTAATTTTGGCCATTTTTGAACTCAGACCTGAATTTAAGGAATGCCAGAACTTTGCATCCCAAGTGAATAAAATAAAAGGTTTCAGTGGTGCTAATGCAATTATAAAGGTTTCTCTAAAACCAGTTAGCATTTATATATGATTAACTTTGGATAAATTAAGGGAGTGTACCAATATGAAAATGAAGGAATGTTTGCTGAAAATGGAGTTTTACAGCCATATATGTGATTAATCAATTAAACAAAATTGTCATTTTATGCAGTGATAACCATTAGAAGTATGCATTGGATATAATTTAAATCAATTTAATGGTATCTTGATTTACAAAAGGTATCAATTTCTAACAAAAACATGAAAACTTATATATGTGTCCAAATTATATATATTGTCAATTTTGGGTCACAGAGTTGCACAGGAGTCTAGAAAAATGAGCCAAGGTACAAAATCTTTATTGCTGAATTGGCAGGTACAGACATAAGACTTTGTGCTCTTTGGCCAGCTTGTCATCCTGGCCAATACCCCTAGGCCACCAGATGGAGCCCTCCCTGCAGTATGGAGGTGCCCCGAAGACCAGAAAGGAGTCATGGACTGTGTAGTTTTTATGCTCATTCTTGCTGGATACCACAGGGGCCGCAAGAGGGAGCTGCAGGGAGGATCGAAGATTACTTTGTGCCCTATAACCCGGAAGTGCGTCAGAGGAAGAGCGACGTGCTTCTGCGGTGAGAAGAAAAGGACTTGTACCTGACCCGGAAGTGATTGAGAGTCACATGGACTGGTGATTGGAACACTTCCTGGTCAGGATATATAAAAGGACTATGAGAGCTCCCAGACGGCAAGCTGAGCTGGCTGGAAGGGTGGCAACGCGTCTGGGAGTAGAGGGTTGATTTATTGTATTTGTTAATCGTGATTTATATGAGTATAGTGGAGGAGAGGGTGCTTTGTGCACTGTGGCAAGTTAATAAAGTCAACTGGTGTCTGTAGTCATGGACAGGGGTTCAAGGAAGCGATAGCGCCCCCTATCTGTCACAACTTCAAAAGTAGACTATCTTCCGCAGGTAAGCACACAGGTTGCAACTGGCAAATGTCACAGTCCAGCTCCCTTCTCTTGGTTAAAAAAACATAAAGTCTTCTTCATCAAGCAGGTTCAGCAGCTCGGAAGAAGCGACTGGGGCAGACACAGTCTGAGGGAGAGAGGATAGGGGAGTGAGCCGCTAGGTTAGTCAGGGCTGGGTCTTTAACATGTTCTAAACTTTGTGAAAGAAGCATGTCACATGGTAAGCCTGCAAGCCTGCTGCTGATACCACAAAGGACGGGTAAGAGTATGTTTGTTTTTCATTGAAATACTGTTTAAGAAGGAGATTCTGAAGGGCAGCTGTGTTTCTTTGCCATAGGTTTATCGTTTAACAGAGAGACAGCTTGCAGTTAAGAGTACATGATCGTGCAGCTGCCATTGCTGGGCGGGAGGAAAATGGAGCAGGGACGTGCTGAACTGCCTATGACCAACGGTTGCCGCTGTAATCGGGCAGCTAACCCGTGGCAACACCGGTCACTATATATACAGTATAGATATATAAAATTAAAGCAACACTTTTTAATCAGAGTATTGCATCAAGTCAATAAGACAACACCCAAAACAGGAATGGCTTAACTGGTAGAGGCCACTGACATTTTTTCCTACTCATCTTTTCAGTTACTCTAGAAGAGCTGGAGAGGGCTGTAGATGGTCCTTAACCCTTCAGCAGGATTGGTATCTGCTCCTTTGGGCAAGAAGGAACAAGATGAGCACTGCCTGAGCCCTACAAAATGACCTCCAGTGGGCCACAGGTGTGAATGTCACTGACCAAACAATTAGAAAAAGTCTTTATGGGGGTAGCCTGAGGGCCCGATGCCTGGCACCGTGGAGATCGATTGGCATTTGCCATAGAATACCTCAATTGGCAGATCCACCACTGGCGCCCTGTGCTTTTCACAGATGAGAGTAGGTTCACCCTGAGCACATGTGAGAGACATGAAAAGGTCTGAAGAAACTGTGGAGAACATTATGCTGCCTGTAATCAGCATGACAGGTTGGGTGGTGTGTCAGTGATGGTCTGCAGAGGCATATCCATGGAGGGACGCACAGACTTATATAGGCTAGACAACGACACCTTGACTGTCATTATGTATTTGGATGAAATCCTTGGACTCATTGTCAGACCCTGTGCTAGTGCAGTGGGTCCTGGGTTTCTCCTGGTGCACAACAATGCCAGGCCTCATGTGGAGAGAGTATACAGGCAGTTCCAGGAGGATGAAGGAATTGATACCATTGACTAGCCCACATGCTTGCCTGACCTTAATCCAATAGAACATCTCTGGGACATTATGTTTCGGTCCATCCGATGCTGCCAGGTTGCATCTCAGACTGTCCAGGAGTTCAGTGATGCCCTGGTCCAGACCTTGGAGGAGAACCCCCAGGACACCATCCGTTTCCTCATTAGGTGCATGCCCCAATGTTTTCAGGCATGCATACACATCGGGGCCATACAAACTACTGACTATGACTTTGAGTGGCTGCATCATTTTTTCACTTTGATTTTCGGGGTGTCTTTGAATTGAGACCTCTGTAGGTTGATAATTTTCATTTCCATCAAATCTGTATGATTTTTTTCACATTTAGATCTGATGTGTGTTTAAAGTGTTCCTTTAATTTTTTTGAGCTCGTATATATATAGTTGTGAATGACTGGGGACCTTACCCAACTGGGATGCCTTATTAGTGAAAGGACCAGGGAGAGAGCATACCTCCCCTGGAGCACTAGATGGCAGCTACCCTGGGTTTCAGGGATTTTTGGGGTTTGGAGCATAGGTTCTGTGGGTGCTGCCAGTGTGCATGCGGACTGCACAGCTGTACTTTGTTTGGGGTTCCACCTCACCAGGAAGACTCAGGGTGCTGGATAAAAGAACCCTGCTGCCATTGCTCCAGGAGCCAGAGTCAGAATGAAGAGGGAAAAAGCTTGCAGGAGATGGAGCAGAAAGAAAGAAAGAAAGAAAGAAAGAAAGAAAGAAAGAAAGAAAGAAAGAAAGACAAAGTTCAGAGTACTTTATTATTGTGCTGTGGTGCTTCACTGTACTGTGCATTGCTGGGAAACGATTGGGAAGTGTTTCCCGCAACCTAATAAAAGCCTGTGTGTGTGAAAGAACTTGCTGACAACACAGGCACAAGTTTTGCAGCACACAAAGGCTTTTATTTTGCTGTGGGAAACTCTTTCCCAATCATTTCCCACCACCAAAGCACAGTACAGTAAATAGCACAGAACAATGCCATTTTTCTTGTTCTTTTAAGTCTTCTTAACCTTTTCTCTTTCTTCCTCTCTGCCTCCACTCCTTCCAGCAAGCACTGACTCCTTCCCCCGACTCTGGCTCCTGGAGCAGTGGCAGCTGGATCCTTTTATGTAATATCCACAAGGACTTTCAGTGTCCTGTAGACTTTGTCTGTAAGCACTTACAGGTAAGGTGGAAGCCTGATGAAGCAGCGCTCTGCAGTCTCTGCAGCATCCCCTGGTGGCACCCCCAGATCCCAACAGTGATGAGCCACCAAACTCCAAGTCCTAGCATGCCCTGTGAGATTCTGGGATGCTACCATCCAGTAATCTGGGAGAGAAAATGTACGTGATGGACATAATGGACATGCTTTCTCCCCCACTCCTTCCATCACAAATGCATTTTGGCAGGGTAAGGGTGCCAGCCACCTGCCACAATATATATATATATTGTCACACACATGTGCATGGGACAATTTACAGGCTCAAATAGTGTAATGTGTCAGCCAGACCGATGGTTTTTCACCTGATCCATTCTCCTCTTATCAACTCTGTAGCCCAGTCGAAGATCCTGATTCTTAATGACTTCACCATTGTCCTACCCATTGCTGACATCGCTTCCGGCCAATCCTGATTACATCATTTCCACTACCCAGAATTCCCCTTTCTGCCACATAAGTTCCTGTCCCGGCTGTCCTGAATACACCTCTTCTTCCTACCCACCATATTTATAGAGCGGCCTCAATTTGTTAGTTAGTTCATTTGTGAACTCCACCCTGTAAAACATGCTTTCTTTGCTCTGCTGTTTTTTCAAAACACAGGGTAGCCATTCACAAAGCTTTTTCGGTCTGCAGCCTGATATTTTATCACAATATATATAAACTTTGTACAGACTGTTAAGTAAAATAATTATAAAATACCAAAGAAGCACAGGGTTTTATCACTAGCCTAGCTAAACAGCAAAAGAACACATAGCTTTCTTGCATTTCTTTTACCCTGAATTTGAACAGTCAGTTTTTGTACAAGGCTGTTAGAATTTGGTTTGTGTCTTGTTCTTTTCTTCTTCCTTTTTCCCTTTTTGTTTCCCCCTTGTCATTTCCCATTTTTGTTTTTAATTTATTTCAAGTTATTGTAGAACTAAAAATGGTACAGCATCATATGGAGTCAGGTGCTGCATCTGTCAGTGCTGTAGTAATCTGAGGGAATTATACAAGATCTCTACTCCTCACTGTGGCATTCGTTTGCCTAATTTTGTGGTTGACATGCATGTTAACATCCCCTAGAATTACTGAGAACGGAAAAGACCAGAAAATTATCAGAATGCTGAAAAATGTCAAAAGACATTAGTATGGGTCAAATGCCAGGAGACAGAAAGGTAATAAGCAACCAACACCAGAGGGCAAAACAAGAGTGGAAGTCGAAACCAGGAAGTCAAAACTTGTAGGTGAGACTTATTAGATTTGAACCTAACTAAAACTAAAGAATTTGAGACTTTGCATCCAGTGAGGAATAACTTTATTTTGTAATCACAGCCATGTTTTTACATAAGTCATAGTGACATCAAAGGTGCAATAGTAGTCACATGATTAAAACTAATGTGTCAAGTAATGTGAATGTGAAAATCAATGTATATGTTTTAGCTCCAAATGCAAAATAAACATCAAAGCTAGTTTGTGTATATATAAAAAACTCAAATTAACACTAAAGTGCTGTCATGCCTATATTGTCATTATTATTTTGCTCAAACAATGATGAACTGACATACAGGACATTTGCATGGACAATTAACATAAAAGCATCTTCTCTTCATGAGTTGTACCAGTAATCAATCATCTTAAAACTTCTGTGCAAACAAAGCAGAAACCCAGGAAACAGCTATGAAGCTTAAGGCTGAATTGATTACTTTATTGCTTGGGAAACAGACATGCATAAGTGGATCAAAAACTGTGAGCGAAATCATCCATCATGCTGACAGCCAGCCAATCAGATGTGGACTTTTAATGCAAATATGGCTTGTCCAATGGACCAAGAGAAAAGGAGGGAAGTAGTAGAAGAAGAAACAGCAACAACTAAAAATGGACGTTACATGCAACTGCTTTATCTGATCATCAGCGGAAGCATCTCATGAACAGCATTGATAGATTTTTGCTATCTATATTTTTTAATTTTCATTTCTACTGGTATTACTATACATACCATGTTGATTTTCAATTTCTATACTTTGTCTTTATATCTTGAGTGATTTAAGTAAATTTTAAGAGCCCCGGGGCAGTCGAAAATGTGCCATATGCCCCGATCTGGTGGGTTGATAAGGCTGAGGAGGGGAGCTTCATCCAAAAGTGGGAACGATGTAATAAGCACATAGGTTTACTATGTCACTGTGCTCTGTACAAAAAATATTTTATAAATCCACTCACATGTACAGCTAACATAAGGCTAGATTTAGCACACCGGGGCTCATCATTTAGATCTGCTAGGCAAGCATTAGAAGACAAGAAAGGGACAACTGTGAAATGGACACTGCACTATTTCTGTTCTGTGATCTTCTTTTCCTTGTTTGGAATGGCATAATTTACCTAAGGGGGGCCTGCACATGGAGAAAGAATATAAAGCATTGGAACATTGCCCAGAAAACCTTTGAAGCTGATGGACAGATGGGAGATACCGTCATCCGATCCTGAAAATCCTTCCAGCACAGCGACAAAAATGTCAGATTCTATACACCAATCTCCCACTAAAGTGATGATCTTGTCATGGCTTCCTCATCTGCTATGCCGCATAAATCATCATTAAAGAAAGCTAAGTTATTTCTCCTATGTGATTTCTTAATGCCGTATCACTAAGGGAGGGGTATCACCTTTTATTATTATATCTATATAGTTTTGGGTTATTTAACATGCTATAATTGCAAAAGAACCCGCTGTTGGATTCAAACAGTACGTAAAGTAAGACATCATTGGTTGATAAATGGCCTATAGCCAGGGTTGCTTAACCATTGTATGTTTAAGTTTCTCTTTATTATAAAAAAAAATCTTGCAACAATACAAGACCTTTTTCCTGAGATGAGACGTGATCTTTGGAAGAGAGATCTTTTAAAGAGAGACAGAAAGACACTTTCACATCCCACAAGACAGACAAGTCACATCATACTTAGAACCTTTTGAAGCAAGTCCAGTGATACACATGCAGAGCAGGTTGGAGATAAAGTCAAGTCAAGTTGGGGAGAATGCACTGGTACAGTGCGTTGCCGCACCCACTACACGATGAAACAACTCGGGATCCTAGTTTGCAACTCCCCAGGCAGACACGTGGACTTGTCCCACCCTCCAGAAATGACTCTCTATCTGCCGCAGCCAGGTGTTACGTGGGCAACCCCTTGGCCCGGTCCAGCCACTCAGGTCCCCAACAATGAGGATCTTACGAGCTGGATCACCCTCGGGGAAACTGCCACATGGCCGTAGTGCTGTAACTTACGCTCCCTCACAATGCAGGTAATGTGCCTCATTCGGGACTCCATGAGCAACCGTTCATTTGACACAAAGTCAAACTAACGTTACCTAAGGTTTTTTCAGAGAGACACAGTACCGAAGGAGTCCAGTCTTCATCTCAGGTGACTGGATAGCGTTCATGTCTCGCAACCATATAGCAAGACAGGAAGCACCACGACTCTAAGGACTTGAATCTTTATCCTTTTGCATAGATATCGGGAGTGCCACACAACCCCTTTCCGGCGACCTCATGACCCCCATGCTCTCCCAATCCGTCTACTGACTTCATAGGAACATGAATGTCACTGCCACGGTAAGTAAACCTCTCAACATGGTCAAAACTCTCTCTGCAAACAGACACACTGCTGATGGCTGTGCCCAAGAGGTCACCAAAGGCCTGGATCTTGGTTTTTATCCAGGACACTCACAAGCCTAGACACTCAGACTCCTCGCTTAGTCTCTCGAGTGCTCCGATCAGAGTCTCCATTGACTCTGCGAAGATCACAGCATTGTCAGCAAAGTCAAGATCCGTGAATCTTTCTTCACCAACAGATGCCCCACAGCTGCTGGACCCCACAACCTTGTCCTTCACCCAGTCCATACAAGCATTGAACAGAGTAGGAGCAAGAACACACCCCTGACGAACCCCAGAATCAACTAGGTAAAACGCAGAGGTCCTGTCTCCACTCTTCACAGCACTTACAGTACCAGTGTACAGGCCGGCCATGATATCCTAAAGGAAGTAGAAAAATTCAAAAGTCTCAAAAAACTGAAAGTAAAGATCACATTAGCAGAAACATTTTCAGGAAAAAATTACTTGGTGAAATAATGGAGTAGCGAAAAGAGATTGTATAGTGTTTGAGGATGTCTGAGGGACAAGAGCGACAAGGCAGTGAGACAAAAGGACAGCTGCTATGCAGGCTTTTAAATGTTTGAAGCGCCGCACGAAATGCAGATCACGCGACACGGCAGCAGCAGCAAGCCAGTAGCTGGTCGAGCAAAGAGGAGGTAAAAAAAAACAACTCTTATTTGTTTCCCATTGTATCGCTGTTTAAGAGGGGTTTCGGAGGAGCGACCGCATCTCCTTTTAGTGTGTTCTGCACCCCTTTTCACAACGGCGCGTAGCGCTGGCAATGGAGGGAAGGGGTTGGCAAGCAATGCGACAAGGGACGAAGCCCCCTAGTATTCTTGAAGACCAAAGTAAAATGTAGGTCTCACATTTCTAAGACATTGTATGCTGTTCATGCCAGTGACAAGTAAGTTAAGTAAGACAAGTAAGTCTCTTAAAGTGCTAGGGAGTGACGGACTGTGCATGTGTTATTCATACGGCACTTATGTGGTTAGGGTAATTGTGTAGGTGTGTGTTAATCTTAAGGTACAAGAGTAGACCAATCTGGTAACGAACTTGTGAAATTCAAGGGTAACAGTACGATAATACAAAGACATAATGCATAATTACAACTTTTTAGTAAGTCTTTAGAAGCTGTTACAAGGAATTTAATTCTGTTGGTCATTCACTTTTTGGATTTCAAACTGTGCTTCCTGACCAGTTTTTATTGTGGTTTGGATTAGTTTTGGTCTTTTTAAGATTGTATTTTATTTAGTTCAATTTTGTTAAAGGTTTTCTGGCTTTGTTTCTGTTTCTTAACTTAGAGTTTAGGATCATCCATCCATCCATTATCCAACCCGCTATATCCTAACTATAGGGTCACGGGGGTCTGCTGGAGCCAATCCCAGCCAAGTTAAATTAATTAAAACTTTTTTTTTTTGAATGTCCTATTTAAAATGTACTGGTATTTGTGTATTTTTTATCTTTTGTATTTGCTTATTCTAAAATCTGTTGTTAATTCTGTTTTTGGATTAATAAGTATTTCTTAATGAAATATATAATTGTACTTTTGCTGATGAATTTTTTTTATTATGGCTTTGACTTTCCCCTTTTATCAAATCATAGAAAGTCGACTTCAAACAGCTCTATAATGGAAGCATTTAAACTCCACAATGCTGAATAAACTTAAAATTTAACTAAACTAGAGAAACAATGGAAACAGATGCACAAAATGATCAAAATGCTACGTGACCACCACTATCGTCATGTAATCACACATCCTGCCATTACCAGTCATGGGAAACACCTCATGAAATAACAAATGTGCACTTGGTACTAGTGTCATGCAGCATGGCTAGAATCTCTGACAGTCCTTTCCACTAAACTCTCTTTTCCTGCAATCCACCAAAATACATCCTTAATTTCTGTTTGAGCCTGCTATTTATTCTCTCCTATGAAAGTCTCTGTCTGTATTCTTGAATCTTTCTAATTGTTTAGAATGTAGCACAAGCCTTCCAGAAACGCGTGGAATACAACTTGAGTGACAGGTTGCTGTCAGTCAGGAATCCAGCCCCACCCATCTCCAGGGTAATCAGCTGACTGCTACACCACTATAATGCTAACCATGGTAAAGAGTTTGGCTGCAAACCTCAAATAGCAGACCCCTCTGCAAAGGCAGATGTGGATGCTGAGCATAAATAAATAAAGTATGTGCATTTTGCTAAAAAAGTGTAATTTCATATAAAAATGAGTGTACAGTAGGAGTGGCACCCTATCCACAGCTAGTTCCTGTCTTGCACCCATACGGCACAGGAAGCCATCTAGTGGTAGGTCAGTTAATTAGCATAATCGAAGTGTGCAGCACATTAAACGTAATCCTAGATTTTAACAAGGCCAAAGAGACAGACAACATGTTTTGAAGTATCTTTAAATCTTCAGATGAATAGGCAACCCCTAAATCTCAGAGGTTGATCGCACATGACACACAGGCTTTACAGCTCTTTGCAAGTAACCATCTCAGCAGAGGATCTGCTTGTGCATTCTAATGAGGTGACCAAAGCTTGAAACACCATCCCATAATCAAAGCATGATAACATTTAAGTTGAACTTCTTTTCACTTGCAATTCATGCTCTTGGCACTACAAATGGAGGACTGTGTTTGCCGTTGTAAATGGCCTTTGCATACTGCTGTGACACTTTCAGTATTGAAGGCCTCATAACCCTAAGGTCCTTTACTGTCATTTTGTGCTTTATTGCAGTTGTATTGATTTTTTTTTTTGGAAGCACATTAGGAAATGTGGTATACATGCATTCCTAAAAGTGGAATTTCATTTTCTGTATTATCAGGCCAGGCACACATCCTTTCAATTAACTTTCCCCAAAGCACTGTATCCATGCTTTTATCTTGTCACTTCATTTTAGTTATTTATTGATATGAAGGAATAGCAAGTTGAAACCATTTTGACTCTTATCTCAGACAATCCATTGGATGGCATGCGGTGCTCCTGGGCTGAACTTATTGTTTTTATTTTATGGGGGGGAGGGGGGGTGGATGACCCTGGGGGCAAATATCCTGCACACATCTAGATGTCTTCATTGCATGACAGATCATATATGAAATGCAGATTGAAACCCATTGTCCTGCATAAAGAGAAACAAAATACTTGAGACTTGAGAGGTAAAGGGGAGTCATATTGATCCTTATAGGTCTCTGTATTCATAATCTGAGAAGGCAGACATTGCCTATTTTTATCATTTTGTTGTTTTTTCTTCCTTTTTTGGCCAAACTATGATAAATAATGAAAGAGATTGTTAAAGATTTCACTTTCTTGGAGTCACTTACATGGTGGCAAACTGTAGTTAACAAAATGTAAAAGCATCTTCACATCTGTCTATGTCATATTTACTTTTGATCCGCTGATCTAGGTGAGCATTACAGAGGCAACACACCAAAACTGATAAGGTCAGAGAGCCTTGTCTATAGGAACAATCTGTAGCTTATCCAAGTGAATTTCTGACACATATAATTTGCTTGGTCTTCCCACTGTGGGTAATGCCCTCCATAAACAAAATGATTATACCTACACATAATAAGGAAAGTTAGAAATGTTGCATTGACAAAAATACTCCAGACATTTAGACCTATGGTCTTCCTAATACGCCAACATATTTTTGTCTGCCATGTCACACGTGCAATTGGGAGGCAGTTTAACGGCTTGGAGATGGCAAATACCCACCGAAGCAGAGATTGAAGCTGTGTTTTGATGCTTTCTCTCTTCCTCCTTGTGCTGAATGGAAGATCAACAGCTGCTCCATCACTGATGTTACCTCCATTGTCAGCACCTCTGAACCCACACCTTCATGCATATGACCAGAGATCGGCCATTTTAAATCAGTTCTGAACTGGACTCCTGTCTTAAAAGACATCATTTTGCACTTTGTAACAAGGATCAGGTTACTTTCATTTGTTTCATTGCAGGGTAACGGACATGCCCAAAACCTTTTCCTGTGTTTGCTTCTTTTCTTACACCATCTATCTGTAATTCAATGGATACAAGAAAACCATGTTGAAAGTAGAGAAAACCTTTGTCTAAAATTCTGCCTTGTCCATCCTTAAAGTTGTTCATGAATTAGCTCTTCAAAATCCCAATTGTCCATTCGTTATCTGATTTGACTCTGTCAGGCACTCTGGTCCTTGACAGATAAAACTGGCAGACCGCAAGTCCTTGATAGAGGGACCAAGGTCAGTAGAACAGTAAGAAATGCCGACACAGAAATGTAATTTGAAAAAAGTGCAATTTATTCTGCAATAAATGGTGAAAACAGCCACAAACGTTGTGCATTACAAAAAGGAAACGAAATACAAAAATATCCTTTAAAAACTGCACCCATCCAATTGCTCTGCCAGGGTCCTTCTCTCAAATACAGATTCATATTATTAACCGACTCTTGTTCTCAAGCAACACCTTACGTCCTCCTGCTCACCCAGCTTATCTCCACTTTTCCACTTCCCCGATAGGCTTTTATAAGTTCTCCCAGCAATCAGTTGACAAGGGACCTGGTCACGCATCTCATGCACCTTTAAACCTGGGAGCTATCCGCGCACGCAGGCTCACCTGATAACCAGATGGCGCTAGTTCTCGCCAACACACACCTCCCGACACCTGAACTGGTCCTCCTCAGCGAATAACAAAAGCAACAAAACAAGAACCATGCAAAAACAAAAACAGCCTTCAAAGACCCATTGCTGTGCCCTATCTTGCTGCCTCAAAGCCTTTGGCCGCAAGCAAGCACCTCCCGAAGACAAGGACAAGCAGCTGCCTGATTCAACTCCCCGACAGCCCATCGAGGAGAGATGCCACCAATACCATCCAAAATTCAACCAAGACGCGTCACCCAGCGACCGCTGACACTGCTCCACAGCCCCTCATGAGCACTGGAAAGGATGCAGGTATGTGCTGTTTCTCAAAGTTTCATTTATAGTACCGCTGATGAACAAGGCACAGTTAATTATACTCATTAGGACATCTTTGGGAGGAAATAGAAACTGTCCTGCATTAAAATGATAAGGCCTTATATACACTCACCTAAAGGATTATTAGGAACACCATACTAATACGATGTTTGACCCCCTTTCGCCTTCAGAACTGCCTTAATTCTACGTGGCATTGATTCAACAAGGTGCTGAAAGCATTCTTTAGAAATGTTGGCCCATATTAATAGGATAGCATCTTGCAGTTGATGGAGATTTGTGGGATGCACATCCAGGGTACGAAGCTCCCGTTCCACCACATCCCAAAGATTCTCTATTGGGTTGAGATCTGGTGACTGTGGGGGCCATTTTAGTACAGTGAACTCATTGTCATGTTCACGAAACCAATTTGAAATGATTCGAGCTTTGTGACATGGTGCATTATCCTGCTGGAAGTAGCCATCAGAGGATGGGTACATGGTGGTCATGAAGGGATGGACATGGTCAGAAACAATGCTCAGGTAGCCCGTGGCATTTAAACAATGCCCAATTGGCACTAAGGGGCCTAAAGTGTGCCAAGAAAACATCCCCCACACCATTACACCACCACCACCAGCCTGCACAGTGGTAACAAGGCATGATGGATCCATGTTCTCATTCTGTTTACGCCAAATTCTGACTCTACCATTTGAATGTCTCAACAGAAATCGAGACTCATTAGACCAGGCAACATTTTTCCAGTCTTCAACTGTCTAATTTTGGTGAGCTCGTGCTAATTGTAGCCTCTTTTTCCTATTTGTAGTGGAGATGAGTGGTACCCGGTGGGGTCTTCTGCTGTTGTAGCCCATCCGCCTCAAGGTTGTGCGTGTTGTGGCTTCACAAATGCTTTGCTGCATACCTCGGTTGTAACGAGTGGTTATTTCAGTCAAAGTTGCTCTTCTATCAGCTTGAATCAGTCGGCCCATTCTCCTCTGACCCCTAGCATCAACAAGGCATTTTCGCCCACAGGACTGCCACATACTGGATGTTTTTCCCTTTTCACACCATTCTTTGTAAACCCTAGAAATGGTTGTGTGTGAAAATCTCAGTAACTGAGCAGATTGTGAAATACTCAGACCGGCCCGTCTGGCACCAACAACCATGCCACGCTCAAAATTGCTTAAATCACCTTTCTTTCCCATTCTGACATTCAGTTTGGAGTTCAGGAGATTGTCTTGACCAGGACCACACCCCTAAATGCATTGAAGCAACTGCCATGTGATTGGTTGATTAAATAATTGCATTAATGAGAAATTGAACAGGTGTTCCTAAAAATTCCTTTAGGTGAGTGTTCAAGGGAGTTGCATCTTCACAGACTCATAATGGGGAAATGCAGCCTATTTCAGCAGCATCACATGCAGGACAGAAGCAAGACAAGGATAGACAACCTATCCATCATACACACCCATCCACTTTAAAATGTCATGTATGGAATGAGCAGAAGAATCAGAATTTAGCACACATATCAAAACACTGGGAGAAAATGCAGACTCAAGACAGAGATACAGTGGACCAGAATTTAAACTCTAAAGCTGGGAGGTGTTACTCACTACCATGTCATTAAGTAAATTAGGAAAAAGAAAATGAACATGTATGAGTTGTGATCAAATATCATCAATTACACAGGACTTTAGGATGGACAAGGAAGACCTTACTGCAGACTGAAATTGTCAATAATAAATTTAAACAATTGATCAAAATATGAGAAGTACAAGTTCATTAGAGAGTTCACTGCTACTTAGAAAAGTTATAGGTAAACTACTTAGAAAGTTATTGGAAAAAAATGAAAATGGTTAATATGGAAGAAGACAGTATCTGCTGTTCTGAAAAGTGTTTATTCCCTTATTCTCAGTGTTTAGTATCTTTAAACTATATAAAAATAAAAATAAAAAGTATATACAGTATATATATATATATATATATATATATATATATATATATATATATATATATATATATATATATATATATATATATATATATATATTGTCACGGGTGGCTGGGGTGTGTCGGCGGAAGCTCCTCAGGAAGCACCTAGAGCCCATCCAGGCGTACATAAAATGGCCCGCATCCCTCCAGTCAACAGCAAGAGTCGGTTGGAGGGGGACGGAACTCGGAGGAGAGGAGTGGAGGCGGTCTGAGGACTGAGCAAGGCATTGTCATGCGGTCAGGACTTGAAGGGGTGATTGGTGCTGCGGCACTGGGTTTGTGCACTTTATTTGTAAATTAGGTTTGTAAATAAACACATGTGTGGAGAAAGAACATGTCTACCTGTCTGTGTTCGGGCTGTACCCACAATATATATATATATATATATATATATATATATATATATATATATATATATATATATATATATATATATTGTAATGGACAGCCGAGTCCCATGCCCGGTTGGGATGACCCTGCTGTATATGGTCTGGGGCAGCAGCCATGGACTTCTCAGTACCTCCCCCGGGACGCTTGGTGGCAGCCTCCCTGGTTAATGATACCTCAGGTTCCCGTAGGGTTTCATGGGAAATGGAGCTTTTCCCAACCCTGTGGGGACCCGGGATGGTCGCCAGAGGGCGAGGCAGAGATAGTTAAGCCCAGCTGGTTTAATCATCGGCCCCGCACGGGAGTGCAATTGGGAACAGGTGAGCAAGCAGCAGGAGCACTGCCGGGAGGGTCATAAAAGGAGCCAGCAACCACCACTCTGGGCCAGAATCGGGAGGAAGAGGACGAGGTTGCCTGAGAGGAGGAGTGGTGGTGCCAGCAGAAGGATTGCTGTGTTTAAAGTAAGGTGCTTTGGGACTGTGTTATACCTGTGGGGTTCACGGGGAAGACGTGCCCCACAGGGGTAGAGTGTTTGAACTGTGTTTAAGTGTTGGGGACTGTGTTGGGCCTGTGGGACACGGGGAACACGTGCCCCACGGCTGAAGAGAAATTAAAAAGATTTCCGTTCAATTTATACGTGCCTCAGTGTGAATCGTGTAGCGCCTTATTCACTATATATATATATATATATATATATATATATATATATATATATATATATATATATATATATATATATATATATATAGTCAGAGGTGGCTGGGGTGGCGACCTGGCCAGGATGCCCAGGAGGACCGGAGGAGGGCTTGCGCCTTCCCCAGACCTTCTGGGGGCAACCACCCTGGTTCCTTTGGGGGCCACTGGTACAGAGCTTCGAAGCTCCACCCTGTAGGGGCCCATGGTCACCGCCAGGGGGTGCCCCCATGCCTTTGGAGCCCTGGACCTCAGCACTTCCGCCACACCAGGTAGTGCTGGGGGGAAGAGGAGCAGGGACACCCGGAGTGCTTCCAGGGATACAGCTGGCACTTCCGTCACATGAGGGCGTGTAGGTGGGAGATTGCCGGGAGCACCTGGAGCACATCCGGGTGTGAATAAAAGGGGCCGTCTCCCTTCATTCGAGGCTGGAGTCGGGTGAGGAGTGGACAAAGCAGGAGAAAGGAGAGTGGAGGCAGCCTGAAGAAGAGGCAAAGTGTGTGCGAGGCCTGGACTTGGGGGGTAAAGTGGGTTGTGTGCACTGACTTTTGTAAATAGTTTGTAAAATAAACATGTGGTGGTGTTTTGCAACATGTCTGCCGTCTGTGTCTGGGGCTTAATCCACAATATATATATTGTGCGCAGGGGGGCTGAACGCACCCCTAGAAGTCACGGACACTTCTCAAAAAAACCCTCCTAAAAACGCTGACAGACTACATTCACATTGATCCTTTACTTGCTGGGCTTACTTGCGGCCTACTCTGTTGCACGATATGTTTTCCGTGCAGTACTCCACATACTTAAAAAGCCTGAACAGCACCTGTCGGTCGGTTTTTGGTTGATTGCTTTGTTTTCTCTCTCTCCTTCCCCGGTCATCCTCTGCTCCTGTTGGGGGTCCCGCTCCTCTTGTGCTCCCCTATGATGTCTAGTCTTTAATCGAGAGCTAACTAATACTGAGCTTGTTTAACTTCTGAAAGAGACATGTTTTGTTTGAAGTGTTTGAATAAAGTTCCTGTATCTACAATATACTGAGTTTTCTGTGCAATTCTGTGACCCAAGTGTGACAATATATATATCCTAGCGACTGGGAGCTCGATCGAATCAGGCTACAAATTCTACGTTTGTGAAATTTATACTTTCTCTGCAAAGAATTATTTGTTTTTTTAAGTCCTTGAAATGATTTTGTTATCCTGGCACTGATTTGTGCTTAAAATAGACATTTTCAGCCGATGTAATGAAGAGCTTCCTGAGATGTGAACTCAGCTCTTCGGCGCACCTCATTTGATTTTTTCCGGCAAACAAATTTTCAAAACAAATCATATTTTACGACTCTAATCAGAGTCGGAGTAATAATTATGTTGCCGTGGTTATTTGAGATCTGAGATTGGCTAAAATTTAAACAATGACCGTTGTTAATACTCAGCAGTCATTACTCAGATTGCCAATAGATGTCAGAAGGATGGATGCCAAAACCGAACTGCCCAAAGATAGATTTCGACATACCAAGCAAATGGCTAAATTAATTACAGTTCTGGAGCTGTCGAAGGGTTTAAGTCAGTCGACGATATTAGTCCTGGAAAGAATGCCCCACCAAACCAACGTTCCAAAAATCAACCGAACTTACTGTTATCTGCTCAAACCAACACCGACTTACTATACTCGGCCGTCCAGCGGCGTCCCTGAAGCATTCGAACATTCTTAGCCAATCATGCAATACTGCGTCTGCGTTTGCCACGTTATGTTCTAACTACAGAGGCAGAGTCCCATTGCATGGTTCTAACTTGTATAGAGTCAAGGTATTGACGCGAACACCATACATACGGGGTATTGAGGCGAACACCATACATGCAGGTAGTATCAAATTATATATAAGGATACTGTGGAAGGACAAGGTTATGAACAACAGCTTGTCCCACGGTGGCTGTGCTTACCTTCTTAGAGCCTTGACGGATGCCCTTTTAGATAGATAGATAGATAGATAGATAGATAGATAGATAGATAGATAGATAGATAGATAGATAGATAGATAGATACTTTATTAATCCCAAGGGGAAATTCACAATTTGCACACGTGTGACACAATATATGCTGTATATGTGTGTACATATACAATATATATGCTTATAAAGGATCCACCCTTGGAAAGTTTGACAATTTATTGAATCAGAGTGGATTTACTTGGCTTTTTTGACACTGATCAACAGCATAAGACACTCTAATGTCAAAGTGAAAACAGCTCTCTTTAAAGTGGTCTAAATTAATTACAAATATAAAACAGAAAATATTTGAATGCATAGTATGATGCACCTAAATCATCACTGGTGCAGCAAATTATTTTCAGAAGTCATGTCATCAGTTCAGTGGAGATCACCTGTCTGGGACTTCAACTGGAAGCTCCATCCTGTGTTGAATTAGTATTGTGGCCTAACCTACACATCGAAGACAACATTCCAAGCAACTCTTTAAAAAACTGACTGAAAAAAGCAAGTCAGAGGATGGAGAAAAGAAAATATCCAAGTCACTGAACATCCCTTGGTGCCCAGTTAAATTAATAATTAAGAAATGGAAAAATTTAGCACAGCTTTAAATCTGCCAGAGCAGAAAACTGAGTGATTGTGAAAGAAGAAGACTTGTGAGAGAGGCCACCGAGAGATAAATCTGAAGGAGCTGCAAGCTACAGTGAATGTAATTGGAGACACTGTGCAGACAAGTACTGTTGCCCAGGAGCTTGACCAGTTGCAGCTTTATGGGAGATTGGCAAAGAGAAAGCCACTGTTAAAAAAATGTACAGAGAGTTTATCAGAAGGCACAAGGAGCACTCTGAAGTCATTTGGAAGACGTTTCTGTGGTCTGATGAGACTAAAATTGAGATTACTGGCCATTAGCCTAAATTCGGTATTTAGCATAAGCCAAACACTGCACATTTTAAAAAGCACACAATTCCCATCATGAAGTTTTGTGGTGGCAGCATCAAGCTGTAGGGATACTTCTCTTCAGCAGGCTCTGGAAGGTTTGTAAGGGTACTGTTGGATAGCATAATGTTTGAAATTATAATTGCATGCACGCATGGAATGTGAGTGCATATGTATATGTGCATGTGTGAGAATTGTGCACGCCTTTTGGTGGTTGTGATTTTTAGACTGTGAAATAAACACTGCAATTTTGGTCCAGTTCAAAACGAGATGGTAAGAGATCAGCTGATAAAGAAAATGCATAGCGCACGTGTGAGGGAAAGATTAGTAATGGAATCTGATGAACTCACACTAGAGAAAGCGACAGAGATTGCGTGCCACATTGAATCAGTAGTGCAGAATGTGACGCAGCTGACAGCAGCTCCTGCTTTACCATTGCAGTCACTACACCCCACTTTCGCTGATAACTATGCTGAAACCCCACTACCTCAGGACAATATTGTGGGAATTGTGGATCTAACCATCACCAGCACAGGGACCCAAGTTGTCTAGGACAAGGGCAGAGATGTAGAAAATGTAACAAATTAAACCATATTTTTGTTGTTTGTCTATGGTGCCTGCATTTGAGCCGCCTTCACCTTCACATTCAACACCAGCATCTATCCATGCAGTGCAGTCTTGTTGTCCTAACTTCAAGTATTGTGCAGTATATATACAGGATGTGTGCTTTCCTTTGCTTTTGGATAGAGGTGCTAAAGAGTCTTTTCTTAATTATGCTGCATACAAGCAGTTTTATTCTTACTTACCTTTGCAGAGGCCATCTACTGTATATATAGTTAATGGTTAGGAGCACACTAAGACTGATGTTCTGGAAACTTTGATGTTACATTTTCATTATGACAGAAGGTCTCTTTCTAAATTTTTCTTTTCATGTTACAAAGCAAGGAGACGATATTCTGAGTGTTGACGTTTTACTCAGATGTGAATTTACTGTTCTCGATTACTATAGTGCAGACATCCTGCAGGTCACTTTTCCATGGGGAAAGAAATGACCTGCTCTGTTTAACAGTCCAGAATGCCTCTATGAGTTTGTGCACAAGTCCAGACAATCCATTCATACCTCCTGGACTCTTCCAGACCCCACTAACACTGAGAAAATATGTCACTACGCAGTTGAAACAGCTTTTGGATGAAGGGATTATAGAACCAGTTAGGGCATCACCCTGGATCTCCAATCTAGTAACTGCATGTAAAATGTCAGGCTCAGCAGCAACAACCCCAAAGGATCCATCAACACCCAGGTTATTTCGTTACATCCTTTAATACTTGATTTTTGGGAAGGGAGGGGATGTTGAATAACATATTGTTTGTAATGCATAAATGGAAAGTGAGAATATGTGTTTGCACATGTGTGAGAATTGTGTGCAATTTTTGTGCAAATGTGAAAACGTCCAAGATGTTATAGGCACTGTAAATATATATTTGTAAATCTCTACTGATATGGACTGGGTAATGTGTTAGGAACAAAAGGATACCACATTGTTTGATGGGAATGAAAATTATCAACCTACAAAGGGCTGAATTCAAAGACACCCCAAAAATCATAGTGAAAAACTGATGCGGCAGACCATTTTGCCAAAACTTCATTGCAGCAACTCCAAATCGTACTCAGTAGTTTGTATGGCCACCATGTGCTAGTATGGTGTCCTGGGGGATCTCCTCCCAGATCTGGACCAGGGCATCACTGAGCTCTTGGACAGGTCTGAGATGCAACCCGGTGGCGTTGGATGGACCGAAACATAATGTCCCTGAGGTGTTCTATTGGATTTAGATCAGGTGAGCATGGGGGCCAGTCAATGGTATCAATTCCTTCATCCTCACAGGAACTGCCTGCATACTCTCGCCACATGAGTCCGGACATTGTCATGCACCAGGAGGAACCCAGGACCCACGTCACCAGCATAGGATCTGACAATGAGTCCAAGGATTTCATCCCGATACCTAATGGCAGTCAATGTGCCGTTATCTAGCCTGTAGTGGTCTGTACATGCCTCCATGGATATGCCCCCCCTCCCACATGTGCTTAGGGTGAAACTGCTCTCCTCTATGAAAAGCACAGGGCACCAGTGGTGGACCTGCCAATTCTGGTATTCTATGGCAAATGGCAATCGAGCTCCATGGTGCCAAGTAGTGAGCACAGGACCCACTAGAGGACACTGGGCCCTCAGACCACCCTCATGAAGTCTTTCTGATTGTTTGGTCAGAGACATTAACACCTGTGGCTTGCTGGAGGCCATTTTGTAGGGCTCAGGCAGTGCTCATCTTGTTCCTCCTTGCCCAAAGGAGCGGATACCAATCCGGCTGATGGGATAAGGACCTTCTACAGCCCTGTCTAGCTCTTCTAGAGTAACTACCTATCTCCTGGAATCTCTTCCATGCCCTAGAGACTGTTCTGGGAGATGCCACAAATCTTCTGGCAATGGCATGTATTGATGTGAAGTTGGACTACCTGTACAACCTCTGTAGGGTCCAGGTATAGCCTCACACTATCAGTAGTGACACAGACCATAGCCAAATACAAAACTAGTGAAAAAACAGAAAAGATGACGAGGGAAAATATCAGTGGCCTCCACCCGTTAAACCATTCCTGTTTTGGGGGTCATCTCATTGTTGCCCCTCTAGTGCACCTGTTGTTAATTTCATAAACACCAAAGCAGTTGAAACCGATTAACAAACCCCTCTGCTACTTAACTGACCAGATCAATAGCCCAGAAGTTTCATTGACTTGATGCTATATTCTGATTAAAAAGTCTTCCTTTAATTTTTTTGAGCACTATATACATATATATATATATATATATATATATATATATATATATATATATATATATATATATATATATATTACTATATGAATATAAACATGTTTTATTGTATTAAAATGTAAATATATATGCACATATGTATCTCTGAAAAAATGGAAAACAAATCAACAAAATTTAAATTAAAATGTTAAAGAGTTACAGAAATTAACTAGATAAGTATTTTCCTAATGCAATTCACTGTGCTTTTCTTGCTACTTTTTAACACTTGGTTAGACAAAAATAATTAACACCGATGTGTATTAGAGACCAAAAATCTGCCTTGTAAAGTTGGCAGACCTTTAGAGAGGGTCATGTGCTCGACTTGCTCTGATTGGTTGACTTATGACATGTGTTAGACCTAAATCTTTGACTCTTCTACAAACGTCTGCACCCATAAACACATACAGGTATGCACTCATATCCATTTGTATGTATGTGTGTCTTCATTTCTACTTTTTTATTGTGTGTAACCTATTTTTTTATTTTTGTTTTTCATTGATATAATTAGGGCAGAACAGTGACGCAGTGTTAGCACTGCTTCCTCGCAGTAAGGAGACCTGGATTCGCTTCCCAGGTCCTCCCTGCATGGAGTTTGCATGTTCTCCCCATGTCTGTGTGGGTTTCCTCCCACAGTCCAAAGACATGCAGGTTTGGTGCACTGGTGATTTTAAATTGTCTCTAGTGTGTGCTTGGTGTGTGTGTTTGCCCTGTGGTGGGCTGGCACCCTACCCAGGGTTTGTCCCTGCCTTGCACTCTGTGTTGGCTGGGTTTGGTTCCAGCAGACCCCTGTGACCCTGTGATAGGATATAGCGAGTTGGAAAATGACTGACTGATTGATATAATTATTTTCCCTAAAATGAAAAAAGTAAACATTTTTGAGCTGCTGTTAATTTTTTCCGATGTCCATTTTTATAGTGTCTGTTACTTCATAAATGCACTATAAATGGAACAAGACAGTGTGAGAATACACATTAGGGATATGTAGCATTGTGTCAGTTTTAAATAAAGACAGTGTGCTTGGGCTCCAGGTGGGCTTAGGTGTGCACAGCAGCATGGACAGGTAGACCAGTGTATTAATGAGGGAATAAGCAAGCCCCCATTCATGTGCAGACACATGTAGTTCAGCTGATTTTCTTTATAAGCACTCTGAGGTTCAATAATTAAGGCATTTTGTGCCCGCTTAACAATAAAAGGAGTCTGAATAGGACAGAAAGAAAAAGCTAGAAAAAAAAAAACTTCAAGAAAAAGATAACAAAAAGAAAAGGAAAAGAGAGCATGAAGTTAAAATAAGAAAGAAAGGAAGAGCAGGACTGTGGCTTTGAAAACTGGCCCTGGGTTGCAGTAATAAATGGCTTCTGCTAAGTGCTCTAAGACCAGGAGAGACCAACTGTTCTCAAATGGCTCCTGCTGAAGGAAGAGGGACGACAGCAGGGAAAGGGAGCTGGGCTAGCAGGGTTCCCCGCTGAAGGCCATAAGATGGAGTAGGATTTAAGGAATGACTGCACTTTCCAGAGGCCATCTCTTCTTGCTTAAGAGTCCTAAAATAGTAATCAGAGGAAAGGTCAGTCTTAAAGGCTCGTGATTTTTTTATTGGAAAGATACTGACTGGGTTTTAATCGTTGATTTTAACTGTTTGGATTATTCATTTGTTTTAATTTTTAATCTCCACAGAGCACTTCTTTTTGATCATGGCTTATTTATGTATTGAATGCACTTTAGATTTGAACACTGAACTGTTGTGAATGAAAACACTTTGCACTGATATGCATGCTACTCTTACTGTTATGTGTCCTCATCTTGATTTCATGACTATCAAAGTCCCAGGTTCAAGGGACTATGGCAGTTGCAGGCAATCCAGGCATCACAGATAGATGGTGTGAAACAAACAGAGAGAGATCACTGTGAAGAGTTGGAGAGTAGCACCGTGGTAAACTGCATATACTTAGCAACAATTCAAAAAAACAAACAATAATGATGTCTTTCCAAACGGAGCTCATGAATGAACTGAACACATTAGGCAAAGACGGACGTTAAATAGAATGGTGACAGGAAGGGGCGGGTCCGGGGGAACAAGATCCAGAAATTACATCATCAAAAGGCGGGTCCTTCTATTAGTCAGCAGAGGGAAAAAAGGAGAAAGTATTAGCGGACAGCGCCAACCCCTGGTCTGGTGGATAATTACAGTTATTCAAGCCCATGAGCTGTTTCCCATGTTCATGTGTGTGACAGTGGATATAAGTTTCCAAGATGCTAAAATCCATGAACTTGAAGACATGGTCACTGATTTAAAAGATAACATACATCAAGTGAGTGAAATATCAGATAAGAAAAAAAATACAAAAGAAGATGACTTTGATTCTAAAAGCCTTTAGTCTGTGATGACAGAAGGCATGACCTGTCATCACTAGGTGGCAGCTCTACTCTGTCACACGACTTAGTGAAGCCATTTCGGGCCACTCGCTGGGTAAACTGTGGTCACTACACATTTGGAGCACACCTGTTGTAGAAAAGGAAAACTGAAATTTCTCTACAATATAAAACTATTACTGCCAGGTGGTACCCCCTGGTGGCACACTCAGACTGGTTCCCAATTTCAGGGCATAACTGAGGGTAACACATGTACCCATAGGTATAACTCAATGAACAATTTATGCCTTTTTATTAACAAAGTCCTTTTACACTCTCATTTTGGGTAACCATCAGCTGTGGTGAGGTGAAAGTTTTGTGGAATGTGTGAGATTACTGCACTGCCTTTAGAAACAGCAGCAGTTTAGGATACAAATGAACCAAGATATTACATTTTACTATTAGCCGGCATTTGATGTGAATAGCACACAAGAAATGGAGAGGTAAGGTGCAACATTCACTTTAGCTCTTTTATTTTCTTATTGCTATTTATTCAGAAGTCACTCTTATATTAAGTTATGCACATAATGCAGTGGTGGTGTTGGGTGGGCATAAGACCAACACATGACAGCTAAAATATATGTGAATAGATAAAATAATACAATAGACCCAGAATCCAACAATATTCTTGGATTTAATTAGGAAATGGTTGACCCTGTGTCCACAGCATAAAGGAAAGGCAACAGTGAACAGGGGCAATAAATCCAAATTGCATTATATAATATCATCAGCTGTTGAATTCTGCTCTGTACTTGCATCAGCGTTTCTCAACCTTTAAGTATGTGCGACCCGAGTTTTCATAACAGCTTTAATCGCGCTTCCCCTAACATTTTTTTTAAATGCATATTTTATTATACCTACTTAACTTTTATCGACATTTATCTAACTCTACATTTATTGTTCTAGTATCAGAATGCAGTTTAAGTTAATTTGTTTTGGTTTTTAACACATGTTTTTTTCATATTTTTGATTCTTGTTTTTTTTTTTTCACATCTTCGCGCACCCTTTTTTGTTACTTTGCGCCCCCTTATGGGGGCCCGCCCCACAGGTTGAGAACCACTGACTTGCACTATTATGTTGTGTTAAAGATTACTTGTGTTCTGTTCTGTGTATTTCATTGTATTTACCCCCCTTTTTTGACACCCACTGCACAACCAACCTACCTCTCAAAGTTTTTTCCATTTTTTTTCCCTACATGGGTTTTTTTCTGGGAGTTTTTCCCTGTCTCCTTTGAGAGTCAAGGATGGGGGACCTGTAAAAAGGGAGGGCCTGTTAAAGCCCATTGTGGCACTCCTTGTATGACTCTGGGCTAGACAAATATAAATTGTATTCTATTGTATTTAGACATTAGCAGCTTCACTCAACAAGTTTTCCAATCACATGCCCAGTTACACAGCACAAAATGAGCTCTTCTGTCATATAAGTTCAAGTTTAAGTTCAAAGTTTATTGTCATGTGCACAGTAAGGAAACGCGTTTCCCTGTACAATGAAATTCTTTCTTTGCTGTCCACACCAAATGAAAAACCAACGTATAAAGATAAACAAAAATAATAAGTAGCATATATATATTAAGTAACAAAGGCAGCATAAAGTATAAAAACAGAATAGAAGTATAAAGTGTACAGTTATTGTGCAGGTAGGTGTGTGATGGACAAGTCAAATACAGTTGTATGAGGTAAATAAAATGAGGTGAACTATGGTTATAAACTCCAGTCAGTTATTTAAGAGTCTAATGGCCTTGGGAAAGAAAGAGTTCTTTAGCTTGGAAGTCCTGCATTTCACACTTCTATACCTCCTGTCTGCGGGTAGAAGTGTAAACAGTTCGTGTTGGGAGTGGGTGAGGTCCCTGAGGATCGAAGCAGTTCTCCTGCAGAGAGGGCAGTTGTTTCCCAGTGATCTTCTCAGCAGTCTTTACCACTCTCTGCAGGCGTTTGTGGTCCATAGCAGTAACCTTTGCAATGCTTGCCTGTTTTCCACCACTTGGACATATTTTCCCATCAGCAAACCTGATCTCGTCCACATTTCTTTTTCTGAAACAGCTTTTCTGTGGTGATGGCCACGGTAGCAGTTGGCCAAACAAGTTAGCTAAAGAGTCCAGCTCTTCCTGAAGAATTGCCAGGCATTCTCAAGCCAGCCTAAAGACAAAACCCCTTCAGCATGTCTTGGGTCAGCCACAGCGTCTCCAACCAGTGGGATGACTGCTCTATGGAGAGGTGCCTGAGGGGACATCCTTGGAACATGCTTAAACATTTCAGCTGGCTCTTTTTGATGCACAGGATCAGTGACTCTACTGTAAAGCTGTACTATATTGCTGAACTTCTCATCCTATCAAGGATGTCAGCCCAGTCACCCTGCAAAAAAACCAAATTTCTGCTACTTGTACTCACAATGTCATTCTTTCAGCCATTACCCCAGTTTATGACCACTGGTGAGGACAGTGATGTAGATAAACTGGTAAACTGAATGTTTTGTCTTTAGATTCAGCTCCCTTTTCACTACAATGGGCTGGAAGAGTGCTTGTAAAAGAGCTGCTGTTACTCCAATCTGCTTTTCGATTTCATGCCCTTTTTTTCCATCACTCGTGAGCAGGGTCCTAAGATACTGTACTTGAACTCCTCCACAAAGAGTAGTAGTTCCTCCCTCACCCAGAGACAGTAATCAATTCTTTTCCATGACCTGACTATGACCTCAGACCTGTAGGTGATGATCTTCAGTGAATTGCTCTAGTGGATGCTGAAGTTCACAGTCAGAATTGGCAAACAGGACAACATTATCTGCATAAAGCAACCCTAGCATCTCCAGGAGGAGGCTGCATCTTGATTTCCAGTCAATGAAAATCACAAATAATACTAGTGACAAGACACAGGGTTGATGGAGCCTTGATGTGATGGAGCTAAGTCATCTAGAGCTTTGTGCTTCTGGTAGGTCCTCCATGGCAAAAAGGTTTCGGCTGAATGGTGAGACAGAGACAAGTTCATAAAGACCCTCATGACTGTACAAATTGAAAAGCAAAGTACTCTGCCCAGGATAGGGTTAATAGGAATCACTCCTGGAGCCAGATCTTGTGTTCGTTGTTGAGTGTCTCAAGGCTTGGTAATCCACATAACCAGGCCAGGCCCTGGAAGCGCAGAAATCTTGTGGCTCACCACCTGCAAGATGAAGGGTGAGGGTTGGATGCAATGCCAGTTTATTGGCATGCATAGGATGGAAAGACCTAGACAAACAAGACCCTGGTAATGGAGACTGGCTTTGGGAACTTGGAACATCAGGGACTCTCAGATATCTGCCAACTAAAGCATACTGCTGGACCCATTACAAGGCACTCTGGGATAATATTATTAGGGTCAGGTCAGGTCAGGTCAGCATTTATATTAAAAGCCTGAAGGCACAATGAATTTCCACCTCTTGTCACCAAAGATATCATTGACACATTTACACCCATTAGAAGGGCAAAATGCCTCATAGATTAAATATTTTCCATTCCCATCACTTTTATTTCTTATGGATTGACTCAATATATCTATGTCAGAACTGTTAGCTGCACAGAGCAATGTTATTGCCCGCTAGTTGCCCTCAGTGTTCCTTACACACACAAATATGTTTGTGTAATACATATACAGGGTGAGTTAAACTTATATTATCATTTGTGGTGGAAACAATTTATTTACAAAACATACTTCATATGTGCAGGATGATTTACAGGAATGTCTCAACCTGTTCGCCATCATGTTCAACACATGTACCATACTGTATGTGGCACAATAATTGTCCACAAAAATTATATATAAGTATATATATAGCAGCACCATTAGTGTTAACATAATTTTGACTCACCCTGTACATACTGTAAATGCATGAACAAAGGGACTGAGCTCCTTGGAAGGACAATGTGGGAGGAGCTGCAACCTGGCCAGGATGGTTAGCGATCCTTATTCCAATCGGGATAGAAGGATAATGGAAGGATTGGGCAAACATGGATGTCAGAGGCAGTTCATTCCCCCACAAGATAGGTGTCAGTGTTCCTCCAGTTAAGACTTCTGTAGGGTTGCATGGGAGTTGAAGTGCAAAAGAGCAACACTGTTGGGGTCCTTGGATGCTGCAAGAGGGGAATATCCTGGTTTACATACAACCCAAAATTCCTCCAGATGACCATTGCTATGATGCATTGCAAGGCTCAGCTTAAAAGAAGCTCACCACATCATCCTGGTGAGTCAGAGTTGGGAGGCAGAGGGTGACAATCACTTGGAGGAAGAAAGGAGAGAAAAAAATTGCTTGATTGTTATATCATGTGTTGATGTTGACAGGTGTTTGATTGGTAACATGTTGGGGATAAATAAAACCCTTTATTTGAACCTGGAGTTGTGTTGGGCGACATTGTGTCTGATGTTTGGACACTCAGGGATTCCCCTACTGGTTACAATACATATGTACTGTGTATATTGTTCATACACTTTGTGGGAAAAAATGCAGAACAGCATGCCAAAAATGACAGTAGATTTGTGCCACTAGAGAGCAGCAAATAAACCTTCTCACAAAAAATGAAAGTGTTGGGCACACCAAGAATGCTTAATAAAATGTTTGTCAGTCAAATGAACAATTCTGTGAGCTAGATAGGAACTGACTTCATTGGTCTTCTTGAGGCCAGGAGGTCAGCACAACATGCTGTGACACATGCTACTGGTCATATGAAAGTAACAATAGAAATGTTCTAAAAGCAATGCTTGCAAGAAAGCTTTTATGATTGCCGAAAAAATCTTTTTTTTTTTTTTTGCTTTCACACTCTTTCACTCTTTGTTTCTTCCTCAATGCTTCTCCCCATTTAAGCCCTTACCCCTTTTCAATGTCTTGCTCTACATTTAAAAGTCGTTGGTCACAAAGTGGTTGCTTTTATCCAAATCGGCTTACAGAAGGAGGTGTACTGCATAGTCTGTCAGGTATGGTCTGATCTTGTAGATGCTGTACAGAGTGAATCAAGAGCTAGAGCCAGCAGCAGCACGGCCCCTGAAGGACAACTGATCATTGATCACCACTCCAAGGTTACATACAGACATACAGTAATCAAACCCCAGAATAAGGGTCACTAAAATTAAGTACCCTCTTGCGGCTTCATGCGCCACTGCGCTCTTTTAGTTGACTATCCTTTCAAGTGTCCACGTCTTCATGGCGTCCCCACTGTTACCTGTCCGGTAAAGAGAGAACTTATGGTTTAAGTTCAACCAGTGTTTCCTTATGTCCTTATTCCAGGTCCCCATGGCCTATTTCTTTCCATATCAGAAAGCTCAGATCCCTGACATGCCTACCCTTCCGTAGGCCCTCTAGAACATACAGTATTACAGTATATGGCTTAGTGCCCTCAGGCAATACTCTTCCTCCTACACTAGCATGTCACCTTACACCTTTAATGCCAGTGCATGTTTTGTTCTCACTGCTCTGGTCTGCATTTCATGTTTCCTTTTTCTTTTGGACTTTTTGTTTCCTGGATAGTTTATCTCTGTGGTTAAAGAACTGACACTATCCAGTTCTCCCATTGCCAGCCACATATTGAGAAATTAGTCAGCTACTTTCAGATTATCAGAAATAAGAAGGTAAGAGGTCATTTTGAAGTATCTACATTGGCCCCCCTCATCGTTCTTGCACAGACAAAATACAATCTTCAGTCCTTTCTTATATTGTCCTTACTAAAAGATGTACAGGAAAGCCAAAAGGAGCTGTTTGCATGTCAGCGTGAGTACAAATGAATGGATTAGACAGTCATTGCCCCGAGACAGTCTTAAAGTGGCAGATAAAAGCAAGGAGGTGGCAAATGACTATAGAGGTTGTCTCCTGATCAAATAGTCTATGAAATGTGGGGAAAAAATGTGTTGAACTGGAGCCTTCTTGGCAGTTGCGCAGCAAACACAATTTATTTGTCTGATTTTTTCATTGTAGAATTTTGCACCCTGTTAAATGAATGGTGCCAAAAGGAAATTTGTCGGATATGATTTGGCTGCCTAACAGAAAACGCTATCAGGGACACACACTGTAAATTAGGAAATATTTCTACAGGAATGCAAGTCCACATTTACTATATAGCTATTAAATATGAAACCAAGCCTCTGGCAGAAAATTAACTGCAAGCTTTACCCATGGACTGAGCTGACCAGAAAGAAAGCATGCTTAGCAGATAATTTACTTGGAAGGCTCTCCAGATATGGATGATCCATTTGTGAAAATTCTGTCAATGACGCTGAAATAGTTCTCAGGTCATCAGAGTATAGAAGCAGAGCTTAGATCAGACAGGCACAGTTGTTAGTGATACTGCCTCACAGCTCCCAGGGCTCAGGTTCGAATCTCAGCTCAGCCTCCCTTCTAAACATGACTTGCCCTCAATGTTCACAGCCTATTTGCAACAAAATAGTTAATATTGCACAAACATGTTCAATAAAAATATGATCAAGTATTATTTAGTGAGTGGGACAATGCTTCAGTGGTTATTGCTGTTTTCTCATGGAAACAGACTGCCAATTTGCCGTCTATGTGGAAACTGCTCCTTCTGAATGTGTCACTATTTATTTTCTGCAGGAATCTCCTGCAGCACAAAGTCATGAATGTTTAGTTGATTGGTCAATGTGCTTGAGTAAGTCTGACAATAGACTGACTTCCCCTGCAAGAATGTGTTGCTACTTTACACACAATTCCTTGTGACTCTGGAAATCAGTTTCAGGAAATTTCATGACAGGGACACAATTAATGAGGTTTCATAAGGAATAGACAGACAGAGATTTCCTCTGAAATATTGGATTCTATGTTTGTGCTGTGCTGTGCAATATACTGTTTTTCACTTCAGTGAAGAAAGTTTAGTCACACAGTGGGAATCAACACACACACATCAATCAATCAATCAACATTTATTTATATAGCACATATTCATACAAAAAAAATGTAGCTCAAAGTGCTTTACAAAATGAATAGAAAAATAGAAGACACAATAAAAAATAAACATAAGTCAACATTAATTAACATAGAATAAGAGTAAGGTCCGATGGCCAGGGTGGACAGAAAAAACAAAAAATACTCCAAAGGCTGGAGAAAAAAATAAAATTTGTAAGGGTTCCAGACCAAGAGACCACCCAGTCCCCTCTGGGCATTCTACCTAACATAAGTCAAACAGTCCTCTTTGTATTTAGGGTTTTCATGGAAGGACCTGATGATGATGGTCACGTAGACTTCTGGCTTTCAGTCCATCAATGTTGGTGTATCATGATGCTTTGAGTAGGTGGTGGTGGCGCAGGCCGCCACCACAAAGAAACCGGAAAAAGAAACAGAAGAGAGAGTAGTGGTCAGTATGGATTTTGGAGCCACTGTGAATAGTTATTATGAAGAATTGAACATACAGAGTATCAGTATTAAGTTAAAGTGAAGTTATAAAAAGGCCATGTTAAAGTAATGTGTTTTCAGCAGTGTTTTAAGGTGCTCTACTGTATCAGCCTGGCGAATTCCTATTGGCAGGCTATTCCAGATTTTAGGTGCATAACAGCAGAAGGCCGCCTCACCACTTCTTTTAAGTTTAGCTTTTGGAATTATAAGGAGACACTCATTTGAAGATCTAAGGTTACGATTTGGAATATAACGTGTCAGGCATTCCGATATATAAGATGGAGCGAGATTATTTAAGGCTTTATAAACCATAAGCAGTATTTTAAAGTCAATCCTGAATGACACAGGCAACCAGTGTAGTGACATCAAAACTGGAGAAATGTGTTCGGATTTTCTTTTCCTGGTTAGGATTCTAGCAGTTGCATTCTGCACTCATTGCCAGTGATTGATGTCTTTTTTGGGTAGTCCTGAGAGGAGTGCGTTACAGTAATCTAGTCTACTGAAAACAAAAGAGTGAATTAATTTCTCAGCATCTTTCAATGATATAAGAGGTCTAACTTTAGCTATGTTTCTTAAGTGAAAAAATGCTGTCCTAGTGGTCTGATGAATATGCGATTTAAAATTCAGATTACAGTCAACGGTTACCCCTAAATTTTTTACTTCCGTCTTAACTTTTAAGCCTAGTGCATCAAGTTTATTTCTGATAGCCTCATTGAATCCATTATTGCCAATTACTAAAATTTCAGTTTTCTCTTTATTTAGTTTGAGAAAATTACTATTCATCCATTCAGAAATACCAGTAAGACATTGTGTTAGTGAGTCGAGAGAGTCGATGTCATCAGGTGCTATAGATAAGTACAGCTGTGTGTCATCAGCATAGCTGTGGTAGCTCACGTTGTAACCTGAGATAATCTGACCTAACGGAAGCATGTAGATTGAGAAAAGCAGCGGACCCAGGATAGAGCCTTGTGGAACACCATATCGGATATCATGTGTCTTTGAGATTTGATTACCACAACTCACAAAGAATTTTCTACCTGCCAGGTAGGATTCAAACCAATTTAAGACACTGCCAGAGAGGCCCACCCATTGACTAAGGCGATTTCTAAGAATATTGTGATCAATGGTGTCAAATGCAGCACTCAGATCTAAGAGGATGAGAACAGATAAATGGCCTCTGTCTGCATTTACCCGCAAGTCATTTACTACTTTAACGAGTGCAGTTTCTGTGCTGTGATTTGTTCTAAAACCTGACTGAAATTTATCAAGAATAGCATATTTATTTAGGTGGTCATTTAATTGCAAAATGACTGCTTTCTCTAGAATTTTACTTAAGAAGGGCAGGTTAGAGATGGGTCTAAAATTTTCAAATTTGCACAAATATGATTTTAAACATATCACCCACGGCTTTCATCCTATTAGAATCCAAGCAAGAGGCTCATGAGGTAGAAGACTGCACAATCTGAGGTCAATGGGGAGTCGGCCCCATTTGCAAGGTCCACTTGTTGTGCTAGAAGTGTCACACATGTGCATTTGGACTCGAATACCTGTATGTTCCCACCAGACCAGGGGGTTTGCGCTGCTCTGTAACTCTTTCTCCTCTTTTCCTGTAGACCAGCCGATGAACCCTCATCCTAAAGCCACTTCTGGCCCTCAAGATCCCGGAAGACACACACCCTCAAGATTCCCAGAATTCCATCATTCCATTACATCACTTCCCATCTACCAGTTATATATGGCAGCCATTTTTCCTTTCTTCCTCAGTTCTGTTTGGAGCTCACGTCTGTAAAGACCTACCTAGCCAACCTTTTTTCAAGTATTCGGGGTGGATCACCAAATCTTTCACTTTGTCATGTGCATTCTATTACAATAGATAGTACAGGTATATACAGTTAGGTTCATAAGTATTTGGACAGTTATACAATTTTCATAATATTGGGTCTGTGCCCCACAACAAAAGATTTGAAATGAACCAATCAAGATGTGATTAAAGTGTAGAATTGCAGTTTTAATTTAAGGCATTTAACAAAAACATTGTATGAACTATTTAGAAAATAAGGCAATTTTTATGCATAGCCCCCTCATTTTAAAGGGCTCAAAAGTATTTGGACAAACTAACATAATCATGAACATAAAGATCATCTTCAATACTTGGTTGATCCGTTCCAGTCAAGAACTTCCTGGCATCTGAACACATGGCCATCTCCAATTGCTGGTTTATACCCCACTGATGCTTTGCCAGGCCTTTACTGCAGCTGTCTTAAGGTGCTGCTTGTTCTTTGGACTTTCTGCCATCAGTTTTTCCTTCAGCAAGTGAAATGCATGATCTGTTGGGTTGAGGTTGAGGTTGATTGACTTGGAGATTGAAGAATATTCGACTACTGTGCATTGAAAAGCACTTGGTTTACAGTACTGTACAGTACAACTGTACTGTGTACTGTGAAGCATCATCCTATCAGTTTTGCAGCATTTGTCTGAATTTGAGCAGACAGTATAGCCCTGAACACTTAGAAATCATCCTGCTACTTTTGTCAGCAGTCAAATCTATAATAATAAAAGGCAAAGCCCTCACTGACTGACTGACTGACTGACTCACTGACTCATCACTAATTCTCCAACTTCCTATGTAGGTAGAAAGCTGAAATTTGGCAGGCTTATTCCTTACAGCTTACTTACAAAAGTTAAGCAGGTTTCATTTCGAAATTTTACACGTAACGGTCATAACGGGCGATAACGGTCAACAACGTCCGCCATGTTGAACTTTCTTATTTATGGCCCCATCTTCACGAAATTTGGTAGGCGGCTTCCCTGCGCTAACCGAAACCAATGTACTTACTTATTTCGGTGGTATGATGCCAATGTCGGCCTCCATATTGAACTTTCCAACGGTCTTTGTTACTTATGGGCCCATCTTCAAGAAATTTGGTACACGGGTTCCCAACACTAACTGAATCCTACTTACGTACATATATACGTTCATAGCCTGCAGCTCGGTCACCGTGTGGCGGCGTTGGTCCCCATCCCAACACCTCCCACGTTGTTGGCTGCCTGCCTATATAAGGCCGTCCGTCGCTCCAGTCTCTACATTCCCCTCCTTGCTTCGCCACGGGATTCATGTCTCCCTACTGATAACTACAGCCTTTTTGTTTAATCCACGGCTTCTCCGCTGTTTTATTGTTTGTTTATTACAATTATAGTTATTGTATAGGTATTTTACACTTACTTTATATTGCTCAGGTACCCAGTTCCTTTATCATTCCAACCCCCATTACCATGTCTATCGAGGTGATCACCATCGATCAAAGAACTATCACTTACCGAGTGGTTTCCATGCCCGGAGATGGCACCTACCTTTTCCATTCTCTTTGTTACATATTGCACAGCCATATCAGGCTCACTCTTGATATCCGGAGGAACATTGTGTCTTATGTATTGAATAACTGGGACAGGTTCAAGGTGTGGACTGAATACGGTACAGGAGATAATTATACTACACAGGAGCACTATAAGAGTGAAATGCTTAAGCCCTTCACCTATGGTTCTGCATGTGAGTTTATGGCTGCCGCTGAATTGTTCAGTTGTCGCTTTCAAGTGTACCGAAATGGCCAAATATTTTACACCTTTCGACAACCGCCAATGCCTCTTAAACATCTTAGATTCACAGGTGACGATTTCAGTAGTGGACACTTTGATGTTTATGAATGTTTAAACTCTCAAAAGCTGGATGTGATTTTATCGCTGAAACCGGTTGTGTGCTTACAACGCTTGAAAGATGCTGAATGTCACTTCAATACAACAAATCCTGCAAATACTGTCATAATTGAAACAAACCATGAAACTCAAACCGATTATGACAGCAGCAATCCAAGCTGTGAGATTTGAGACAAGATTACTGTTCACATGGCCAACTGTAAGTTACATGCTCAAGAGTAAGCTCAGCGCACAGCTTGGTCATATTACAACCGGAGGGCCGAACTGACAACATGGTATACAAAGAGATCCTTAACAAATAATTATTTGCATATTTTCCCTTAGTTTAAAAAGGTTAAATTTTCTTCTTAATAAAAATTTTAATGCAGTACTTCACTGCTGCGAAGCGTGGGTATTTTGCTAGTCATCAATAAACATCAGTGGCCCACTTCCATCGGCAGTTACACATGTCCATGTCATAACACTGTTACACAGTGGTCTGCTACAGATATGAGCCTTTCCTTTCCATCTCCATATTCTTCTCTATCCTTCATTCTGGCACATATTAATCTTAATTTCAGCTGTCCAAAGTAACTGTTCCAAAACTGGACTTTTTAATATATTTTCCTGGAAAGTCTAATCTGTTGAGGTTTACCAGCAGTTTGTACCTTGTGGTAAACCCTCTATATTTACTTTTGTGAAGTCCTCTCTTGATTGTAGACTTTGCCAATGAAAGGCCTACCTCTTGGAGAATGTTCTTGGCTTGGCTAAATGTCATGAATTTGTTTTTCTTCAGCAACGAAATAAATCTAAAATCATTTAACACAGTTGTCTTCCATGGTTGTCCAGACCTTCTGGTGTTGCCGAGCTCACCAGTGTGTTCATCTCCCTTAACAATATAGCAGATGGTTTATTTGACCACTTCTGCTGTTTCCGCTATCCCTCTGATGTTTTGTTTTTGTTTTCTCATTCTAATGATGGCCTGTTTTTACTTGCATGGACAGCTCATTGTACCTCATATTGAGAGTTCACAGTGACAGCTTCTAAATGCAAATTCAGAAGAATCAACTCAACACTTTCTACCTGATTAATAGTTAATGAACTAATGAGGGACCTGTTCACACCTGGCTGTACAGCAGCTTGTCAGTCAATTGTCAAAATATTTTTGAGCCAATGAAAATGGGGGGACCATGTATAAAAATATCGTCCATTCCTAAATGATAGAGTGTTGTACCGTTTTAGCCATAGATTAATACAGGAGAAAGTAAGGTGAAACTTAATAGATTACAAATGCAAGCTTTCAAGGCAGCTATGGCCCCTACATGCCTGATGAAGGGGTCTTAGCTACCTCGAAAGCTTGCATTTGTAATCTATTTAGCTGGCCAATAAAAGGTGTCCGTTCACCCTACTTTCTCCTGCATATATTCCAAAATGGCTCATACTATATATCTGTTAAACTCTTTGAATTAAAGCTGACAACCTACACTTCAATGATATAATTATTTCATTATTTCAGATCTATTGTGGTGACATGTAGAGCCAAAATTATGAACATTATGTCACTGTCCAAATACTTATGGACCTAACTGTAGATGTAGAGTATGAGCTGGAGGTCAACAAGAACTGAACATATCTTGATTATTTTTGGAAGGAGGAAGCTGAGGCTTGACATAATCCTTCATTCCTTTAAACCACCTGTGCTTCAGAACAGGTCATCCACCTGAAACTAAGCATGTTTGGACCCGGCCAGTATTTGAATGGGAGACCATCTAGGAGAAGCTTGTGTTGCTGCTAGAAGAGGTGTTGGTGAGGCCAGCAGGTGGCGTTTACCCTGTGGTCTGAGTGTGGATCCCAATGCCCCAGTGCAATGATGGGGACATTGTCCTGTATATACGGTGCTGTCCTTCAGATGAGATGTAAAACTGAGGTCCCGACTCTCTGTGGTCATTAAAGTCTAGACATCTTTAGAAAATTGTATGATTTATCCTTATGTTCTGGCTAAATTGTCCATCACAGTCTCAATCATTCTGGCCCCTTAATCATTCCCTGTTTCTAACTGGGTACCTCTCACATGTCACAGCTAATGTGTGGTGAGCATACTGGTGCAGCAATGACTGCCGACACATCATGCAAATGGATGCTTATGACGGTTTGGGTCCTGCTCCATGCTCCCTCTTCCAGATTTGTGAGCCCTCGAACCCAACACTTTCAGTTATGTAACCGGATGAACTGGCAGATGGGAACAAATCAAACTGAGCAAGGGGATGGTGCAAAAGGTGCAAGTGTTCACAGTGCAGTTCTCCAAAGTGTTCCAATAAATAAATAATCCATAAAATGACAAGTGGAGGTTAAAATTCCAAATAAATAATTCCATTTAAGAAAAACGAGGCTAAAAATACTGCCCGGAAACAGTCCCCTTTTAAAAAACCAGTGCCTTCTTCCTTCTACCTGGCGGCTCCCCTGTTTCTCCTATCGGGCTCTGCAACAGGGGAGTCACCCTACCTGCAGGTGCACACTGGTCCGGTAGCTTTCCATCCCCTGGCTACATAGAGTTCAGTCCCCCAGACTGAGACTTGGGTTCCCCAACGGCCAGGGTGCTCACACTGAGAGTCACCCTCCCAAGCTTCCTCGACTTCCGCTGCCTTCCACAGCAAGTCCTCCATACTGTTGGTCACTCTAACTCTGAGAAACCGATCAACTGGAGCACCCACTTGCTTTAGCACCCAGGTGTCAGCCAAACACTCATGCTAGGGGCTCTCTTCCCAGCTGCCTGCTATCCAGCGAGCCTGCTCTCCACTAACCCCCATTCTTCCTTCAGTCTTTTTTCATCCCTTCCATACTTGCGCTCCTCCTATTTATAATGGGGATGTGGCACAGGGATCAGCAGCTCCAGGCATCAATTACGATCACAGGCGATCCTGTACCTGTGTACTTCAGTGCAGAAACGCCTACACCTGTATTGCACCTAGGAACCACTCCGGCCACACTACCACACCCTTCCTTGAGCCGCGAGTGCGGCGATTATTTATCTAAAAAACTGGCCATTCATTTAGAACCGCAGACCCGCTATACCACAATGCTACAAACTTGTGGTGGTTGAAGTGGTTCCCCTCTGCCTAAGTAAAGCACTTTGAGTAGAAAGATAAATGTTTCGTAAATGCAATTAATTATTACCAATACTTAACCTCCAGGTGGCACTGTGGCTGCCCTCCCAGGTCCTCCCTGCATGGAGTTTGCATGTTCTCCCGGTGTCTGCCTGGGTTTCCTCCGGGTACTCCGGTTTCCTCCCACAGTCCAAAGACATGCAGGTTAGGTGGATTGGTGATTCTAACTTGTCCCTAGTGTGTGCTTGGTGTGTGTGTCTATGTGTGTGTGTGTGTGTGAGTGTGTTCGCGCCCTGTGGTGGGCTGACGCTCTGCCCAGGTTTTGTTTCCTGCCTTGTGCCCTGTGTTGGCTGGGATTGGCTCCAGCAGACCCTCGTGACCCTGTAGTTAGGATATAGCGGGTTGGATGATGGATGGATTTTACATATCCTAAGACAGGCACCCACCTCTTCACTTGTACATTACAGTGGACACTAAAAGGAAAGGTCTTGTAATGGGACACACAGAACAAGCAGCATATGAAGCCAGATATTAATGGAGGCAGAACTGGCAGCTTGCCAAACGTTTTTAAAGGTAGCCCCTAACCTTAAAGAAGAGTTTAAATAATTGCTCATTCTTTGGAATGACAGATTTGAGTAAGAACTATGCCAGTTTGATTTGTGAGGGAAAGAGCTACCAGAAAAATAATTAGCTGGGTCTAGAAGGGCGACTGTCCCCTCGGCCAGAAACAGAGAGAGATTTTTCCACTTGCAGAAATGCAGGCATACATAAGGAACGTCTCTTGGTTGTTCTTGTCACTGTGTTGCCAGGCCTTTCCCATGGAATATTGATGTCCCAAATAATATTGGACTAAGGACCATAATGTCATGAAGAAGATATCAGTTTAACACACAAAATATTTCTGTTGACAACAAATCATTCCTGGTTCATCCTTGGCCCCTACATTATCATACATTGCATGTTTTAGATACTGGAGCATCTTCTGTGTGTCAGACATGCCAATTTCAATTTCAGTCTGATAACACTTTCCCAGGGAGATGCAACATATGGGCACATAAAAGACCATACGAGCACAACAAGCTGTTACTTGACTTAGCGAGCTGCAGCTTTTTGTCATTCAGAGTGTAAATTACACTAGTTAACAGAATTAATAAAGTAGTGTGTGAGAGACCTGAATCACCTGGAGTATTTGCTTTTCTATGATAGCAAGCAGTTAGCCTTTCAAATTACCATTGACAATTTATTCACCTTGAACACTACACCCCAGTCTTTGTCTTGCCGTTAGTGAGTCCACACTGTGAATAGTGTAAAACTCTGGTATCTGACAATAACAGCCTCTACATACTTATGAGAAATTCTTGATTTGGTCATTTTCATTTTACTCCTCAGCTCACACATGAACCCTCCATCTCCAACCTGACTAGTCCAATTCAGGATGGCAGTGTCAAAGCCCATCATGGCACCGTCAGTTGCACAACAGAAGAGTGTATGAGGTATCAATCCTCACATATGATGTTGACAATATGGACCTAATTAAAAATGAAGGCACGCTGGAATGCATAAATCCCTCAGCTACCTTATCATTATTCTTTATATGACTTACATCATTATTCAAAGAAACTGACCAAGTCAGTCCACACTCTAGCTGTTCACAAGTATCTTTGGGCTGATTATACATCTTGCTCAGGGTCACTCATTTAGGCATAGGCAGTAACTGAACCACCAGTCTTCAAGCTTTAAAGTCCTGTACCTCAGCCACACTACACCGTACAAGTGTACTATCAGGAAAAGAAAACTAGCAGCAGAGTATTGAAAAGGATCAGGACAAGTGATGTCGTCATTAAGGAAGCCTAGATCAAAACCGGGAATTTGACAATCTTTCAACAAACTGTAAATGTGAGCCAAATATCACCGTTGAAAACACTTTCTTGAAATTTATAAACAAGAAGAACAAAGAGGTTTGACTATTTTATTTCAAAGTGCTGAAGTGTTTGGAGTTATCAACAATCTCACATAGAGACAGGTCGTTGGCAACAGCCTTTAAAAACGCCAATCTCATGTCACACACCATGCAATTCCTGGTCATTTCTTAGGAAACATATCAACAAATGCCCTAAGGAATCAAAAATGGCAAGGAGATAACATATTATGATTTTAATAATGACAAATTAGATACTGAAGTAAGAAAATGACACAATGCTCAAAACCATCATAATCAAAAGCCCTAACTGAATGAGAAAAATCTAAGGTTGGGAGCATGCACTGATAGCACGTTGCTGTATCCAAAATACAATGAAGCACCTGGATTGGGGCAGGAGTGTGGCAGGTGACACCTCAGCACCACTCTGGAACAGGGTGAGTTTTTTTTTACAGTCACTGGATTGCTAATAAAAATATGAAATGCTATTCTAACAACAGTTTAGTAGAGAGCATCCTCCATGTGGGTTGCATAAATATTCAGAACCTATGGTCATTCTAGGACAATTGACTACTGAATGTTAATCAATCAATTGTGTATTGTGTATTAAGCATCATTCAATATCAGACTGGAAATCAGTGTCATGGAGCTAGAAGAGGAATTATACATTCCTCATTTGGGTTTTCCCTCTCTCCGTCTTTAGATAAAGGGGAAACAGTTGGCACATGGTGTAAATGGAGAAAAGATTTAAATTGTAAGTGAAGTTTTAAGCAAAATACACTTTTTACTAATCATTTTACATTGTGACTATCACATAAGGTCAAAAGCAACAAACTGAAATCAAAGAGATATGATAATGTCCAACAGGTACTGAAGCAATTTTTTCAAAAGATTCTATGGAATAGTCTGACTTCTAGTGTCGATCATGAAGAATTAGCAAAAGCAGTGCAACCATCTAAAGGTGTTGTAAACTTTGCCCCTGGAATGACATTTAATGTTAGGCAAGCAGTCAAATAGGACAACCCAGTTATGAAGACTCATATGCATAGCATACAATTGTGGCACATGAAATGAAGCTACATTGGGGAAATCATGAGAGACATAGAAAAATATCAGAATGAGTCAGCATTGGCATACAATGAAATTTAAATGAAGCAGTTAATGCATTCACACACTGGATTGACAATTGAATAACTGCTTATTTTGCTTGCATTCTGACTTGGCTAATTATCATATCACAGTGCTTTGTGGAGAAGTATACATATTATAATAAGACATAATGAAGTTTGAAAGCATGTCTGTAATCAACGCCACTTTTCACTCTCACCTCAAAGTCATTTTCTGTGCTAAGGTCTCAGGCCCCTGGAGTTGACCTATTCTGCTTTGCTCTCCATGTCCTCTCCTTCTGGGATTCAGTTCATAAATCCTACATATTTGAGTCAAACGAAGCAAAAAAAATCTGGTCTGTCATTGACATGTTCTGAAGCTTTCCAGTACCTTAGAAAATTTGAGGTTTACAAATAAAGTGAGAACTTAGATTTGAATCTCTACCATTTCTTTCTTGATTGTTGGTAGGACCATCTTATGGTCTACAGTACATTGTGCCTTGGGAGATTAGTGTGTTTTGTGTTGTGGCCTGCAAAAGGTGCTCCTGTCTCCTAAACCTAACACAGACAGATGCAGGACACAAGTTTAACACACATGCTTTTATTTATTTATTTTTTTTTTTCTGTGGGAAACACCTTCCCCCATTTCCCACCTGTACAGGACAGTTCAAACACAGCAACACTTTTTTTTTCTTTTTTTTTCCTTTTCTGTCTGCCTCCACTCCTCCTGGAAAGCTTCATCCTTTTCCACCCACACCCAACTCTCATGGAATAGTGGTGGCTGACTCCTTTTATAGGACACCTTCTGGTTTTGGTGGAAGTGCTGAAACCAAAGGCTCAGCGATCATTCAGGAGCCCCCTGGTGGTGTACACAGGCCCTAGCAGGGTTGAGCTTCCATGCTCCAAACCCATGGCCCCGATGCAACAAGGGGGGCTGCCCTCTAGCGTACTGGGGGAGATGATGTCCTGGATAACTCTCTGCTTCCAGTACAGAGGTGTCCCAACCAAGCAAGTGCCCCGGTATTTATATGAAAAATAAATTACAGAGTAGGTGAAAATTATTAATTAACAAGATTATAAGACTGGCCTGACAGTAGTACTTAAGAAATACTATTTACTTCACTTTAATTCACTTACTGAAGCAGTTCATTGTCAAAACTGTTTATTCCAGATTAGTGGTGTTGGAGCTGGAGCTTATCTTTGTAGCTTCAGTTGTAAAAGTGCAGCCAACACTAAACAGAGTATTTATTTACTGAACTGAAGCGCCTTGAGCATGGGAAAGGCGCTATATAAATAAAGTGTATTATTATTATTATTATTATTATTATTATTATTATTATGATTGACCTGCTTAATCCTCTCTCATACTTGCATGTAGATGAGACCAATTTAACGAACTTTGGGCAATAGTCACAACCGGCTCTGAATGGGAACCCACATCATCTTAGAGGGTACACACCATCTGTGAGGAGCCTGCATAATCTCTTGGTGTTTGCATGGGCTGGTCGCTGGGTATATAGTTAGTGCTGCTGCCTCACAGCTCCAGGAATCAGGTTTTGCTTCACGGCAAGATCATTGCTGGTGTGAAGTTTGCAGGGTTTACCTGTGGTCAAAATAAAAAAAAAAAATGACATTTTTCTAGATATTCAAGTTTACTCCCACATCGCAAGAGAAGCTGATGGATATCTCTCAGTTGGCTTTCTTTGAATCAGGTTTGTATTCCTGTTGAAGACAGCCAGGTGGAGTAGTGCTTAGCACTGCCTCATACCTGGGTTTAGTCGTATCCTAGAACCATCTCCAAAGAGGCTGTTCTTTTATGTGATGTTCTTCTGGTTTTATCTGATATCCAAATAAGCTATAGGTTGTGATAACTGTTAATTCTAAATTATCCAGAATACTGCTATGGACTGCTACACTATTCACAGGTACTTGTTCTCTGATCCTGCATAATGTTATTATGCATTTAATTCGATTAACATTTCTAAAAATATGTTAATGTCACATTTTGCATTTAATCAAAAATAAAATAAAACCAAATAGAACTTTATTCAAATAAAAGTAAATACATGAGGGCGCGCGCGTCATCACGTGTGCTTAGCCTACTCTTCGTTCACCGTAAAATGCAATATATACGTTTATATTTTTGTTTATTTGTATATGTATATTATTAATATTCATTTATTATTATAATATATAAAAACGATTTTTTTGAGCAGCTGGGATGGTGCCCCTCTGGGAGTTGGTGCCCTACGCAGACTGCGTACTCTTTGTATAGGGAGCGGCGGTACTGAGGGAAGATGTCAAGCTTTTTTGGAGTTCCCACCTATTCTGTCCCTCTTGACCCAAAAAAAAAAATCATTTTTAGGCCACATTTGGACAATATTTATGATAAAGAGTAAACTGATAGCTTTCTTCAGCAAAAATGATCAGATGGACTGGCAGTTGTAAATGCCAAATTAACCCCTAGTGGTTCACCCCCATAAAGTTACTTCTTTTTACAAAACTTCAAACTACAAAATATGGGGATTGGTAGTATAGGCATGTAGAGAATTGTTTTATGCTATTTTGAGTTTGCTGATAAAGATTATGTACAATATGAATCAACATCAGGAGTGGCTTAACTTAGCCCACACTCACAGACATTCTGGCAAGAAAGACAAGGCAGTGCCTTTATCATCTCAGACAACTAAAGAATTTTAGAATGTCAAAAAGAAGTCTTGAAGTCCTTCTATCCTGCAGCCATTGAAAGTACAATGGCAGGATGGATCACTGCCTCATATGGAAATGGCTCAGAGAAAGGATGACACAGTGCGGCAGAGCACATCATGGAGATATCACTACCATCCCTACAGGACTTATATGCAAAAAGTGCACTACCATGGTAGCCAGGACCATGAAGGACTCCTCTCACCCTTTCTATAGCCAGTTGAAGGGTTAAGATCTGCCAGTCACCCGCATTGTCTCAAATCAAGAACAGAAAGAAAGAGAAAGAGCTTCATTTCTCAGGTGGTAAAAATAACTAATGGTCATCTTTTCAGGCTTTCCTCAAAAGTGTAAAAACAGTGATATGTTATTTTTGTATTTTAGCTATTATTTATTATTTTACAATTATTATACAGTACCTTTACACCTTTATATATAATTTATATCTACTTTTAATACTTTTTAATTTAATTGCACATTACAGGCTACTCACTGAGCTGAATTTCACAATATATCCTTCAGTGTGTACATGTGACAAGAAAATCAAATCTTAAATATTGATATTTTCCGATATTTGATTCTTTACCAGTTGTCCTAATCCTCTAAGAGCCACATTCAGAAGGTTAAAAAGTATGCATTTCAAACATAAACATGCAGGGTATTGTTTTAGGCAATTTCATGGTCAGTGATTATAAATATGATGTTATTTTTGATTGTAATTCCTTACTAAGGTTCTAGTTATCTGTGGACCTCTATCAGAGGATGTAAAATAATAAATTTCTATTACAATCGAGAACATTTAGACTATTTAAATTGAAGCAAATCTTTTCATTTTTCAAATATCTGACACAAGTATTCTTGATTATTATATACTTCTACCTCATGAAGTAAATCATTACATCTCTTATGAACAACCCGAACAAGAGTGGCTAACACTAATTCAGACTTTTTTAATGTAAACAAGTGAAGACATGCAGTATGGTACAGTAGGGGCATCTACAACAAAAGTGTTGTTCTTTAGCATTTTGCACCACCACAACCTGATTGAAGCACCGTGCTGCTACCTATGATGCTGGAATGAAAGTGGGAGCCACAGCTGCCCACGAGGTCGAATGCATCAAATTCTCTAGGATGAAGCCTGGAAACCATGAGGAATGATTTAATCATATTTATATTAGGCAGAATCTTCAGCTCGGGCTGGGCGGTCTTTTTTCTGTCCTCCTGGACATCTGACCTTATCACCGGATTCTTCTGTAGAGACTTACAATATGATATTGTATATAAGAGAGAGCATATACAGTATACTCTTCTAATTTTTTACGCAGAGTTATGGGACTCTGGAACAAACTACAGAGAAATGTAGTTGAAGCAGAAACCTTGACAAGATTTAAGAAGAATCTGGATAAGATATTTGGACAGCTAAGAAGTTAGCTAAACAAACAGGCTTGATGGACTGAATAGTCCATCCATTTTTTAACCTGCTGAATCCGAACACAGGGGTCTGCTGCCAATCCCAGCCAACACAGGAACCAATCCTGGGCAGGGTGCCAACCCACTGCAGGACACACACAAACACACCAGGGTGAATTTAGAATCGTCAATCCACCTAACCTGCATGTCTTTGGACAGTGGGAGTAAACCAGAGTGCCTGGAGGAAACCCACACAGACATGTGGAGAACATGCAAACTCCATGCAGGGAGGACCCGGGAAGCGAACCCGGGTCTCCTAACTGCGAGGCAGCAGCAGCGCTACCACTGCGCCACCGTGCGGCCCCAAATAGTCTCTTCTTGTTTGTCAAATTTCTTATGTTTCTTAATTATATATCTACCAGTAACGGCAGACTACATTTGACCTATAGTTTTCATACTCTATCTCTGTATGTTTAGCATTTGATTGCTCAGAGGTTGATGTGCTTGCTCCTTCGTGTGCAGCTCATTTTCTCCACTCTAGAGGCCTGCTTCTTCTTTTCTTCTGTTGGCATGTTTTTGCGTTAAAACTGATTAAGTGAGTTTTTGTGTTGCAATTACTTAGTGTGTTTTTCTTAATTTTTCATTTAAGCCTATGTGTTCAATCTGCCTCAAGAATGATTTAAGATATGAAGAGGTAGGAGAAGTGATGGAGAAGGTGGTAGGGAATGAGATCGGCGCCCGTACACATGCGCCAAACTGCCACCCAGTGCAGAGAGGTAATTCTACAATAAAATAAAAATAAAAAGAGTAATAAAAATCATCACCCTGAAAACGGACAGTAGAAGTCATGCAGTATATGTGTGCCAAATTTTAGGTCAATAGGTGAAACAGTTTGTGAGCTACAGGTGATTTAAAATCCTGGACAGACAAAAGGACAGCCACGGTAGCATATTATATAAGAAGATGGTTTATTTGTTTTTATTATTTTTTTCTTTGTTTCTTATTGATTATTATTCTTACCTAATCTTATTTGTTTTTTCTTTTCTTTTAACTTTCTCTTTGACAATTTGATGAACAAGTGAGTTTGCAGAGTACCAAAAATAGTTGGGGTGCCTAACCGCATGTAATATCTTTTTGCCAACAAAAAAAGTAGCAATTAAATAAACAGGCACACAGAGGCACAAGAACACAAAACACACTTTGGATTGTCTAACTGAAAGCTCCATTCACCTTCAAGGGACAGGCTTTTTTTTTTATACATTTTGAACCGAAAGGGTTTGGAAGTTGAGGAAACGCTGGGGGAGTGGAAAGCTGGCTTCCTGGATGCCTTTTCTATTCCATTTAGGCTAACGGCAAGGCAGTTAGCAACAGCACCCTCTCTTGGCCTGGGGTGATACTGCATACCTGATCAGAGCCAGCAGAGTGATCCTCAGACATGTATGTATAACAACATCTTGCAAAGCACATTGAGCTAAATTCTTATGAAAATATGCTATACAAATGATGTTGCTGCTGTTTGCAGCTAATTCTTTGAGTTAAATTATTTAATCTTCCATCTCCCAAATAATAGTGGAAAGGAAAACACTATGGAAATGTGCAATTATATTGTGTCAATGTGGCTGGTAGATAGGTATAGTAATAAAGTAATAAAGGAGTTTCAGCATATGTTGCTTTGTCAGAAATACCTCAGTTCTTATGCCTCCTGTCATCCTAGTCAATCAGGTGAAGACAAACTTTAAACTAACATTAATGAATCTTTACAAATGGTAAAACCATCCAGTTCTTTTTTTTCAGTCTTATAGAGATGTAAGCATTCAAAATGTACAGTAAAACCTTCTACTGCATTATTTCACATACAGGCTGCTGCATTACCTGCTTGGCTAGACAAACATATGGAAAGATGGCACTTGTGATGTATCAGTGGCTAGTGATACAATTGCTTCATTTAATCTCATTACTCTGCATGTTTAAAGCTACTTAATATAGAATTTTACAATTATTCATTAGCTTAGTGTTGTTATTTTGAAAAATTATTGAGTTGCTAGTTTTTACTATATTAAGTTCACAAACTTCATACAAGGTTATAATGTTTTAAACTTTGTTCTGAATACACGATACCACAGTAAAACAAATGCATACTATTTAGAATCGGCTTAAAGAGAAGTATAACATGGAATTAACATTCTGAAGATGTTAATAGTTTAACACTGTGAATCTTTTCTATCAACCCATACATCTTCTTTCCCTGATAAGACAGACAAAGATAAAACCATAGTCACTCAGTCCAGTTCAGCTCAATTTATGTCTCTGAATACACTTTAAGGGTTGCTGCAAAGCTTTAAAACCTACACATTGACTGTTTCTTCATTTTTGTCAGTAAATCAACCAGAGGGTAAAATGAAGGATTTCAAAGAATATATGGACACAGTGAAGGACATTTTGCACAGGACAGAATGCAGAGCCTCACTAAAAATGCTTGACTTGCTCATGCCACTGTGATATGTTGTCATGTGATTGCCTGTCATGTCATGAAAATAGTAAGGAAGTAAAAGTGGGAGATTATTGAGTAAAAATTCAGAAAACACACTGTAGGCAGTCACCAGTGGATCAAGAAACAGATATTCTGTGACCTTTAGCTGTCAATCAGCAGTTAAAAACATGAGCAGCTATTCTACTTTCATTTGTCACTGCATTCTTCTACCAGGAACTATAAATAAAATAAAGAGTTCATTCACAATATGCTACCTAGAACAAGCTAATCCAAGGGCCACCTGCTCCATATCCTACTGTTAGAAGTGTAGCTTCCTTTCCCATTCCATCCATCCATCCATCCATTACCCAACCCACTGTATCCTAACTACAAGGTCACGGGGGTCTGCTGGAGCCAATCCCAGCCAACACGGGGCACAAGGCAGGAAACAAACCCTGGGCAGGTCGCCAGCCCACCGCAGCCTTTCTCATTCCATGGCTAGCATATCAACTGAATCACTTGATAGGATATCATTGCTGCACCCAGTGGTTAACTGAACATCCAGGGGCTCCATCATAATGAGAAGTTCAGGTTCTACATTTGCATTTTTAATTAAAGTTTTTAAGGAGTTGAGAACCTACCTTAAACTGTGGGTTATTGAAATTTTGCACGAGTTTGAAAAATAGTTATGAATGTAATGTTTAAAATTAGGGTTACACAGTGGTTGGCACTACGACTTCATAGCTGAGTTTATTTCCCACCATGATCATTATCTGTGTAGAGCAGGGGTCTCCAAACTACGGCCCGGGGGCCAGATGCAGCCCGCGAGGCCCTCTCACCCGGCCCGGGAGACTTTTTTATCTACAGGAAAAAAATTACGGAAATTTACGTGTATCCTGCCAAGATCAGCCGCTGCTTACGTGGACGTTATGTTTTTACCGAATTAAAATAGGGGCACGCAGTAGTGTTTTATGTTTTTCAACCGATCACTACATTGCAAAACCTTATTCGCTGCTTGCTTTTTCTACTTCTGTTCACAGTCAATGAGATGATTAACGCCATCTAGTGGCAGAGTTTTTAAATGGTTTGCTGCTTGTTCAAGACTTGATTATTTTGATCACAGTTTGCCAGTTGTGGTTGACTGCTGCGATGAGGAGGTGTTGGTGTCTGTTAGCGCTTGTTGCACTTTATTTTATTTAGTGATAATTTCCTTCACGTAATTACTTACCAGTGTGTATAAAGTATTGGGAATGTCGTTAGTTTAACAAGAATTTTCCAAATATTCTGAAGAGGAAACATTAAAAGCAACAATCTCTCTACCATAAGTGTATATATTTGCAGACTATATTCAGGTAAGTTTAACTTAAGAAATCATAAGAATTTTTAAAAATTGTTTTGGGTCATTTGCAGCTATAATTGCGACGAAATTAGTTCGCATAATTAGGTTTTTTGAGCGATATTGTGTGCAAGATACTTTCAGTTTCACTATTTATTCATGTTGAAGTCACTTTATTTTAGTGCCCAACGATGGCCGAGAAGAGGAAAAGAAAAATAGATGATGAGTGTCGGCAATTTCAAGAAGAATGGAGTTTGAAATACTTCATCAAATCCGGCGTGAAGGCATTGTGTGTGATTTGCAACAAAACCGTGGCTGTGATGAAAGAATACAACCTACGCCGTCATCATCGAAGCAAACATCAGGAGAAATATGCATAGTAGGAGGGTAAAGTTCGTGCCGAAAAATTTTCTAAATTACAGAATCAACTCACATCTCAGAGGGCATTGTTCAGTAAATCCTCAAATGAAAATGAATCCTTAACTAAGGGCCAGTTATAAAGTTGCCTACGTCCTGGCTAAAAGTGGCAAACCGTTTACAGATGGTGAAGTAGTGAAGGAATGTTTGTTGGAGATGGCTGAGGAACTTTGCCCAGAAAAGTCTAAACAATTTAAAAATGTAGCTTTGGGTGCAAATACCATTGCCCGCCGTGTTGCAGACATGGGTAAAAACATTGTGACTCAAATAGCGAAAAATGCAAGCAAGTTTCGTCATTTTTCAATTGCAATGGATGAATCGCTGGACAGCTGTTCCACCTTTCAACTGCTTGTGTTCATTAGAGGTGTGGATGAAGATATGAACATAACACAAGAGCTGGCTTCCCTACATACCATGTATGGCACTGTTACTGGAGAGGATATATTCAATGACTTGAAAAAAACATTTGCCGATTATAACTTGGACTGGACTAACCTCAGTTGCCTGACTGTTGATGGAGGAAAGAACATGAGTGGCATAAAGAAAGGCTTGGTTGGACAAGTGAAGCAGATGTGTAATGAGTAAAACATTCCAATGTTCCTGCACTGTATTATTCACCAGCAAGCTTTGTGTGCTAAATATGTGGACATTAGCAGTGTACTGAATCCTGTGGTGAAGATGGTGAATTTAATAAGGTTGCATGGGCTCAACCATAGACTGTTCAGAGACATGTTGAAAGATACTGACGCAGAATCACAAGATTTACCATATTACACAGCAGTAAGATGGCTAAGTTGTGAGAAAGTTATGAGCAGAGTATTTGAATTAAGAAATGAAATAGGTCACTTCCTGGAAAGTAAAGGCAAGCCACAGCTATTACTATCTGATGAAGAGTGGGTATGGAAATTGGCCTTTGCTGCAGACATAACTAGTCATTCAAATTTTCTGAACCTAAAAATATAAGGAGAGAAAAATCTAGTTTCTGGTCTATACACCCACCTAAAGGCCTTCAGATCTAAACTTGTCTTGTTTTTGGAACAAGTACAGGCCAACAACTTGACGCACTTTCAGCAGTGCAAGATCTTCATGGATGAAGCAACAGCCGAGATTCCCACGTCATTTGCATGCGAGATCATCAAAGACCTCCAGCTGCAGTTTCAGGAGTGGTTTTCTGACTTGGATTCAAAGGCAGAAGAAGTGAGACTGTTTCAAAACCCATTTGAAGCAGATGTGGCCAGCTGCCCAGATGAACTGCAGCTGGAGGTCATTGAGTTGCAAGCAAATGACTTCCTTGAGGACAAGTTCAAAGAAGGACTGGTGGGTTTTTACCAGTTTTTGCCCAAGGAAGACTTTCCTAATGTCAACACTTTTGCATCAAGGTACCTTTCAATCTTTGGAACAACATACTTGTGTGAAAAAACATTTTCAAGAATGAAATATGTGAAGAACAATTTGAGAACAAACTTGTCTGATGATAATCTCAGGTCACTGTTGATGTTAGGGACATCAAATCTAAAGCCAGAAATGTCTGCTATTTTGGCATCCAGGAAACAATTTTACCATTCCCACTAATACAGGAGTTCATGTGTAGTGTATCAATGTGTTATTAAATAATAACTGAATAAAATAATATTAAATAAATAATTTAAAACAACATTTATGTTTTGATCCTTTTTTATTTGGACCTCGAGTGTGTAGTCGACCCCCAAACTGCTGTTTGATAGTTAATGCGGCCCTCGCGCTGAAAAGTTTGGAGACCCCTGGTGTAGAGTATGCATGTTCTTAGTGTTGTCCTTGCATATCACAAACACATAGTTCTGTGGAAAACTGTAGACTCTACAGTTGATCACATATGAGTGAGTGTTGGTGTCTGCTCACACTGTAGACTATAATGGACACCCTACCCAAGGATGGTTCTTTTCTGGAACCTAGTGCTGCTCAGACTCCTCATATTAGTTATGCAGACTAGATGTTAGGTGGACAGGTATTTGTATTAAAAATAGTGTCTACTGTCACACTACTCAGCTGTTAGTCAATAGGCTGGTCAAGCTTTGAAAATGTTTAGCTCATATCATGTCCGGGTCATTGTAGGCAGTTAAGTTCCATTTCTACTAACAACAGTAAACCAAAATTAAGATTATGACCTGGCTCAAGGTGTTTTTCCCATTACAACAAAAAGCATTAACTGTACAGTCATGGCATCAAAAATAAGGGACAGACAATTAACTAACATAGGTAAAATAAAGAATACTGTAAACAAATGTGTTTATTTTGCTCTTTTTAACCTTTTTTCAACTTTTACTGTCATTTTTTATTCTTCTTAGGAGATTCCCTCTGCTACCTTGGTGCTATCCTCAATACAGTAATTCAAATACAATTCATCTATCATCATCATTTTTTTCTGTAATTCCTACAAATAGCCAAGGTAGCAACTAGGTGAGTTTGACTGACTAGGTCTCCCAATCTTTAGGAACTTCTTCCAAAGCATCCTGGATAATAGGTAAAAAATTACAACTCAATTGAGAAACAGACATTCCACCATACCCTGGTTATGCCCCCAGCTTTCTCCCATTAGCCTTTCACATGTACAAGTCCTCTAGGAGGCACCAAGGTGGGATTCTAACAACATGATCCCAGTTTACCACCACATTAAAGAACAATATTTAACACAGCATCTATTCCTTAGTTAGTCTCATGATCACAACTTCCCTCATTACTGAGCAAGATCCTGAGGTAGTTGAAGTGCTCCACTGATTGGAGCTGCTCACCTTATACCTGCTGAAGGCAAGTCATTCTTTTTTAGGAGAGGATCATTACTTCACATTTGGAGATGCTAATTTTCATCTAAAACTAGGCTGCAAACTAATCCAGTGGTGTGCACAATAAATCACTGACCAATGAGGACAAGAAGACAATGTCACCTACAAACAACAGAACTGCAAACTCTTAGGCTCTCATGCTGGACTAGCTCCAAACTATGAAAATCATCAACAAGTGTAATGGATACAGTATACAAGTCAGTTATTTCTTCACAGTAATGGAATATATCAATTTCACACATTAAATTGAGTTCCAATTTCAGTTTAAAATGGTGTCCAAGGGACGACAGTTCACATTTGAATCAAAAGTGTACCAAACACGTCCATGTTTTATGCCAAGAATGTTATTTGGTATTGATTTGCATCTTGAGACCTCACACATATTATAAAACAGTGTATGCATGTAATATTATAAGCAGACCGACTGTGTGCTGATCCTCGCTACTTGTCTCCTTCTGTGGCAACACTTCACCCAGGCGGGGATTTAGTTTCCTTTAGCATAATAGTTTTACCTTGAAAAATCCTCTTCTGCGACTGGTGCTACCCAGGTGTACTTCTGTCTCTGTTCTGTAGACAACTAGACAATAATCACTAAAGAAATTGGATGAGGTCTCCCCTAGACTTTCTCGTATACTCAGATATGGGAATAGATACTTGAGCAGTAAACTGCAAGACAGTGGGTATATTTTTATATTATGTACATTAAAGAACCATCAACAACAATTCAAGTCAAATTAATAATATAATGAACAATTATTGTAAAAGTAAAGTTGAATAAATCTGACTCTGCAGCTGCATGAATAAAAACGTACCACTTTCAGTTAGCCAAAATAGCTCAAAAGGTGATAGAAATCTATGTTTTGTACCTAATACTTTTATGCAAAATTTGGTTGACCTAACTGAAAGCATATTCAAGTTATCATGTTTACACACACACAAACAGGCACACAGACATAATTCCAAAAATGGTATTTTCAGACTCTGGGTGGTCTAAAACGTTGAGATTCATTTAAATCTAGAAACTGAATTTTTGGATGATGACAGTACTTTTCATGCAAGAAAATAAATCGTACTGAGGGAGGTCTAAAATGTTGAGATTCATCAAAATCTCAAGGTTAAATTTTTGGATGATTACAATACTTTCCATATACTTCATATATGAGAAAGCAAGAAGTCACACTTATAATCACTCACAGTATTTCACTACACATACTGATAATAGTCAAACCTGAAAAACGGTCTGTGCGCCAGTTATTTTAGCCATGGACATGGAAACCATCCACAGCATGGGAGCAGCTGTGATTACATACAGATTGCTGGAAGTCTCCAAATCATGGAAAAGTGCAATAGAAGCAGTGTTTGTTATTATTAAACAGCTTATTAAAAAATCATTCCAAGTTGACTTAAAATTACTATGAATAATAATTCAGAACTACTTCATTATATAATAGATTTGAATAAACATCCACCGACAAAAACACTCAGCCAGTTTCTGCCACATTCTCAGCAAGAGCTATTAGACATATTAAATTTGATAACTGCAGCTCTTCATTCTGTTCTCTTGTGGCTTAGCTCTATTGCATAATGTGCATTTTTAATTTTGTCGTTATACTTTATTGTGCACACAGAGAGTGTGAAATTATTGATTGACATTGTGAACTTAAGTTAGTATCAACATCTAGGGGGTCCTGACATTTTCAAAAATGTCCAGTAAAATTATAAAAAAGTTGATTTAGTATAATCAGTTCATACTTCTAGTCACATTGTAAGAAGTACAATAAAACTCTTATTTGCAAGCTTTGCCTACATGCACTGCAGTTCCATTGGCATCATAGATCTTGCTCTAACTGGCTATGTAAAATATTATAATAATTTAATAGTGGACTCTGCCACAAACCACCTGCCATTTCCATGGTTCATGGTTTCCCATAGGTTAAACTACCTATAAAATTACAGGGAATGGCATTACAGTGTTTTGGAGGAGTTAGCACACAGTCTAAACCAGTTCCAAAAAGAAGATAACTCAGAGTGGAAGGAGGAAACCACAGGCAAAGAGCACAATACCAGAATGCTACATGTTCACAGACACGGAAGACCTGACAATTTACTAAAATACAAAAATAGTCAGGCTTTTGTTTGATGCTGACATGCATATCAGGTTATTTTATTGTGATGGTGAAAAGATCGATGCAAAGTGGAATCTTATAGCACAGGAAACACGTTTTCAAGAAAAAAAATGGTTTTGATTTAGTACCAGCTATCATACCCCTATACCTGTATATGATTCAGTATGTGTGCCAGCATTGCTCCACTTGAATCTAAGGCTGAAACATTAGCAGAGAATCTGCCTTTCAGTAACCCAGAATAGGCTTTCCCAGGATGTCTGAGAAGTACAATCCCTTTGTTCCTGAAACATTCTACCAGTCTAATTTCCACAGCACCACTGAAGAGATCTCAGTATTTCTGGTCATATATTATCCAGCCAGGCAGGGTTATCATTTCAGACCTTTATAGTCACCTCAGTAACTAAGCCACAGAGATGGTCCCAACATCAAACAAATTTTCTGGCACTGCCTTTTCACTTTGTTTGCTTGATGATATCCCAAGGTGAATCTGTTTCCCCATGTTACTACTAAAACCATGAGTGCCACCTCACCTACCCTTCCTGAGTTACCAAATGGTTTGTCAGAACATCTTTGAGCTTGGTGTGAAGATCATTCTGCTTGGTCTCACTTAACTCCAACCACATAGAAGTCTTGGCTTTGACCACTGCTGCAGCTGCCACCTTTCTTGGCAATGGACCATGAGCAAGAAGATGAAAAAGACAGGAAAAGAGATAGAGAGAGTAAGACCAGGCACGCACTGCTTTCTGGGTTACAATTTTAAACCTTAAACTGACACATCTGGATGCTAATTAATTTTTTGTTGCACTTTTTAAGTAAACATCACAATTCACCATGAAAAAGTGAAATTTTTTCATGTAAAGAGCATCACAATTACTGCAACACTGCTCATTTTACACGCTGCCAATGAACTGTAAAAACTATGAAAAAAAACTACTGCAACAATATGTACGAGGCGCATCTGACGCCATTGATGAAATGCAGTAAATCACCGAGCCAACTGCGCTTGAACTGGCTGCCCGCTAGAACACACAGAGGTAAACGCTGATGCTTGCAGGCTAGTCTAGTGCAGCGGCTGAATCCCAGAGACAGTGATGCTGCAGTGGGTGGCAGTGGTCATGAGCTGGCTGCTTAATGAATATACGGCACTGACTGATCAGCTCCAGCGTGCTGGCAAATTGCACTGGGAATGACTATAGCCGATTCCAGCAGTTTAAGGGTTAAGAGGATGTGCACATTGTAGAATGCACACAGGATGGATGAACACCCTGACCAGGAGTCCAGAGGATCCCTTACCCAGATGGGAGGCCCCGTGGGAACATAAAGGCATCCTGGCCAAGAAAGGGAAGGACTTGGCAGTGCCAAGGGGTGGACGGACATTCTGATCAGAATGAATGGTTCCTTACCTGGGTGAGAAGCCTCAGATAAATGGATAGCCATCCCAACTGAACCTGGATGTCATAACATCCCTGGCCACAACGGAAGAAGAGAACAGGGAAGGACTAGATGCTAGACGCTAGCTGGTAGCAATCCTCCATAATGGCACCCATTTGGGAACCAGCAGGTAATGCCAGTAGTTGTAGTCCAGTAACAAAGGCCTGCTGGGGTCCATGGGTGCCGCAAGGGTAAGCTGCTGGGATATGTCCTCCCCATAATATGGGACTTTCATAGGACCCAGAAGAACTCCTGGGTCCTCAATAAAAGGGACTGCACTCCCTTATCCAGGTGAGTTGGAGCTGGAGGGATGTGGAGCAACACACGAATGGAGGAGGAGGAGGGCAGTGTGGTGGTAAGAAGAGAGGAGAGATATTGTAGAAGGAGTAAGATTACTTGTGCTTTGTGTTTATAACATTTTGGAGTTTTTTTGTGGTGAATAAACAATCTATTATTTGAACCTGGGACTCTGTGTGTGTTTGTGCTGGGGTTTGGGGCTTGCCGATATCTCTGTTTCCATCACAACACCCGTTCTCTCCTCCACCCAATGTGCAGGGTGAGGAATCTAGTGGTTAGAGATTTGATTACAGCTAGACCTTGTGCAAAGTTGATCAGTGTGACTCCTTTTATATCAAACGAAAATATTATTTTCAGAGCTTCATGGTGGCACAATTTTTAGTGCCACTGTCTTTATACCTTTAAAGTCCTTGGGCCCAATTCATGGCCAGGCACTGCATCTTGTGTGGCCACCCCCATTCCAAATCTGTACATGTCTGGTTATTTAGCCCTTTTCACATTTTAGTATTTTTTCTTCCAGAGGCATTATTGATGAATAAACTCTCCTACAGTTACCCAGAACAATGACAGAATCCCAAAAATAGAGCTTCTGTATGCCCCACTATGTTCAAATATAAAATATAAACAACCTTACCTGATTTTTCACTGCTTTCCACTTGATAAAGCACAGAGACAAAGATGATGGATCCAAGTCATCAACAGAGGCAAAGGACCAAATTTTGCTATACGCTGTTGCAGCTTATTATATTTGCCGCCAGTTCTTAAAATCAGAGTAGTATTTAAAGTTTACACTCTGTCTTATGATTGATGTTATGCCAAGCATTTTTCGCCAGACAACCTCAGTATCCTACCAACATTGGAACTGTTTGAAAGGGCAAATGCTCATCTCAGAATTAATGCGTAAGAGTCTGGCCGTTTAAAAAACAGCACACCGTGTGCCCTCACAATAGAACACGACTATGCAATGACAGCTGCTTCTGGTAAATGCACACAAATGAACATAATTAATATATAATTAAAATTATTATTTTTGTTAACAATATGAACTGTAATTTTAAAACTTCATTTAGTACTTCATATTCATGTATTTCATGATGGCAACATAATAACTCATACAACAAACATGAAAAAACTTTTAAATCAATACAATGATAAATGGTCACCAGAGAAACATGTATCAAAAATGGTTAATTTATAAGATTATAGCACTGTGCATGTGCAGTACTGGCATGCTGAACAGGAGATCTGGAAAATAACATGAATGTATTTTTATGATAAAATGTTGAGACAAGACCAAACCTGACATCAAAGGGCTATACCTATACGGATTCAGTCATTTATTTGTGCTCTCTTTTCTTTCATCTCCGGGGTTTGCAACTCATTTCTTAGAATTGATTTTCGACTTTTAGCTTTTGACTTGATATTTTTTAAATTTGTAAGCGACCAACCAGCATCCCTGGCAGGATAGATTCTGCTTTCTTGACTCACCAGGAGGCCATGGGTAAAGAAAGACAGCTAGGGAATGGTGATGTCTTCCCCAAGACAGAAAAAGATGCAGCAGTATCACCTACTCTGGGGTTGGCATCCCAGCAACCACAGAGAGACCCTCTGGTTGGGCTTGGTTACCTGAAGCATCAGGACAGTGAATGATTGCCTTTTTTGAGCAGAGCAATTCCCCATATACTGAGTGGCAGCAACCCATCTGGCGAGCCCCAGCATGGGAGTTGTGGTACCAGGGGCTTGCCCTGCCAGATTCTGTAAGGACCTGTTGCATACTGATGCTACAAGGACTACTGGGGGTCCTGCCTGGACCAGATGTGCTTCCTTGAAACAATAGATTAAACTCCGGAAGTACTCCTGGGTCTGAAGTTAACTGAGAGCCCTCCACTTGGCCCAGGGAGTTGAAATTGACAGTAGGCAGACAAGGCTTCTTAAGAAGATTAAAAGGTTGGGAGAAATGCACATGGAAGAGAAACTGTGGACTGTTCTATTGTATATCGTACAGAGAAGCCTGTTGAGAGGCATTTCCATATTAATGAACTATCACTTGCACGCGGGACTTGGTGTTGTGCAATTGTGTCTGGGGTTTGGGATGCTGCTACAACCCCTACAGGCCACAAAATATTGAATGCCTTTCGATTAAGCATAAAACAGTTTACAAAGCATTCAGCAAGATTATATTCACCAAAGCATTTACTGAACCTATTAATTCCAATTCCAATAAAGTTGTTGAGAACCAGTCTATCCCAGCAGGTATGTGCACAAGTCAAAAAAACATCTCTGGTAGAGAAGCCAATTTTAGTCACCAGTTGCATGAACTTCTTCAAGATTTTAAAAAAAAATGTGATATGAGAAAACCCCTCAAGAACACTAAGAGAGCACGTGCATAACTGTCGTTCCATTTACCTTGGAAGTCAAATGGTAGAGCCGGGAATGATGTCACACCTGAGTTGACTGTGTTCCTGTAAAACATTCGGAAAACCAATTTGGAGTACAACAACAACAACATTTATTTATATAGAACATTTTCATACAAAAAGTAGCTCAAAGTGAGTAGAAAACCTTTGCTGTGCTTGCTCCATCAGAATAAATGTCAGTTGATAATAACACATTATTTTTTATATTTTGAGTATCTAAACACCATAGCAGCTTGTCCACAGATAGTCCATACTCAGAACAGTACTGAGTGTACAACTGATTTAATGTGACACTAATAATCAGAAGTGCTAATAAAACAATGTAATACTACAGCTTTCACTAAAGATCATGGTCTAAGTCACCATTATGGATTGACATCATAATCTGAAGTTGGACAAATGTGGACTTGACAGACCAGCCCTGAGTTGGAAATCTGACTTCAGCGGGTGTTGCAGCTGAAAATTCTGACCTCCCAATTCAAATGAACAACAGCAAAAGCCCAGACACGATTTCTAATTTTGTGAGGCAAATCTAATACCTCCTCCACTGTACAAACCCCCGCATGAGCGAAAGAATCATCAGCGTGGAGGACAACCCTGTTTTAATCCAAGTTTCAGGTAGTTCACTACAACAAACAACAGCGAACAGATTGCAAGATGCTCTGGAGAAAAATGCACTGGCAAAGGCAACCTTATATTGCTATGGCAGAATAACTGGGCTCTCACCACTGGGGGATGTGGTGGCCTTTAATCAAGAAAGAGTGCTGGTGTTAGGTATTTCAGGGGTGATAATGCCAAGGATGGAAAATGGGGGGCAGTGTTTAACAGGGCAGGGGTCTCCCAGACCGATAGATGGGAACAGGCAGGCTCATGACAGTGCGTGCACAAACCCTAATGTTTTATGTTGACTATGCTACCTTTAAGGTCCACCAGAGTTAAATAATACAAAGAGAAATGGAGCTGAAGGACAGCTCTAGGAATTCCAGAATTCAATCCTGAATCCGGAGTAGTCAGGAAATTTAATTAAGAAGTAATTCCTGTTTATAGATTAAAATGGGAAGGATATTAAAGAGGGAATCAATGCCTGCTTAGGAAAGCACAGACGGGCAACTGGGTTTGCTTTCTGTGTCTTTGAGTATTTTGTTTTATGTCTGTGTTAATTCTCCCCACTTTGTTTTATGTCTGTGTTATCCCCCATTTAAGTAAAACTATTATTTTTCATATTTTAGATTACAAGGCATTATTTATACATTGGGGATTAACTGAGAGTGCCTCCTATCTTCCACAAGATGCTTTCTTAGTAAATATAAACTTAAAGGACTTTGCAAAGCCATTGCTGGTCATAACAAATTATATTTTTATGCTATATTATTCTACTCCCATTAAGAACAACTGCAAAATACTTTTCTATAATGACCAAGAGAAATATTACAGATCAAATGTATTTTATATAAAGTCTTTCTTCTTGTGCACTCTGACAAACCACTGCACTAAGGGCTCAAGACCATTACTGTAATGTTAAGCAGATAGTCTCCCTCTCACAGAGTCTAACAGAGGCGCTATCACTCTCGCAGAAATAATAAAAGCCTCTTTAGAAGTAATAATAGATGAAACGTGTACTTAGCCATGGAAAACATGTCCCTGGAGGCTGTCTGACAATAAGTATTTGGAAGAAGAGAACCTGGGCTGGAGGCTCCCTGTGAGATATGTGGCGGAGAATTGCTTAAACCTTGCTCTAACCACGGACTCAATGTGCTGGCTGTATTCACATTCTGGCAGGACAGCGAGTCATTTTTTTTTTAACTGGACAAAGGTTGCCAAGGGCAGAACAGAGCCAAAAAGAAAAATACACAAATGAGACAAACAAAATCTTATTAAAGTGGAATATATATGGATGGAAGGAAAACGTAACTAGTACGCTGAAAGGGTGAATAACCATTCTTAGTTCTCTTGGTGGAATATGAGGCATTTGTGAGTCCAGGGAGGATTTTTTTGGGGTCCTGATACTGAGCAAATTGGCAGTCTCTTTTAGAAAACTGTTCTAGTTTCCAGTGGCCACTAATCTCAGTCAGTACTAAACCTGTTGACACCAGAGTGCACCATGCAGAGATGTTCACATGCGTATGGTGGTATGGCTAGGTATTACTCCCTGGATTTAATTTCTTTTTCATGTATTTTTATAAAAAATGTTTTTATTTTCCTTCTTTTGAATTTTATCATTTCTTAATGTGTATTTGTTGTGCCTATGATAAGGTTGCATGGTATACCAATAATAAAAAAGTACCCAACTACCTGACTTTAAAATGGCACCATACCAGCATCATGCTAATTTCAATACTGAGAGTTAATGTGTTTGTAAAGCAGCATCTCATGCTCAGAAAACCCCTTCAAAGCAATACATGTATTTCAGCATGCCTGAAAATCCATGGGGACCCCACCTCCACATCCTTGTTATAATGTGCATATAGCAGCGGCCTTGAAACTCAGAGGGGGAACCATTATAATATGCATACATCAGCATGCTTGAAACTCCAGTGAGGAAAGCTCAATTAATAGTGAGCTTCGTTTGGACTCCAGGGGATGGTGTGGCAGTCGGGTTGCCTCTGACCCTTGAGTAGCGAATTGTTGCAGAGCCTGGTGACATGTGTGTGTGCTGGCCAGGGGTACAAAGCAGCTGGGGGCTGCGGGGGGAAGGAATGAAGGAGTTATCAATTATTTGTTCCGGTATTGCTTTGGTACTTGTTCAGAGACCCAACACTAGCCTAAGGTGAAAATGGCATGCCATAAGGGCAGAAAGATAAGGCACTGCAAAAAATGAAATCTAAGCAAGGGAAAAGTATTTATATCATGAAGTTATGTTTTGCTTTCCTTATTGTAAGAATTATTGACTTATCCTAAAAATGTTTTTATGATTTTAGTTGACTTTAAGAAATCTTATCAAGTAAATTGTGCTTACCCAGTGGGCAGATACTTTTGCTAAATAAAAGCAGAACAACTCCCATTTAAATATTTTTGTCTAGATTTTATATGTTGTCAAACATGTGCACATGGGAAACAGCTAAAGGGCCTAAATAATAGTAATTCTACGCCAGACCGGGGGCTGCGCAGTGTGCTGTCTCTCTCAGTCTCTTGTAGACCATTCCCAGGAATTCCCGCTTGATTACTACACCACTGATGACATCAATTTCAGGTCTGGCGCAAATGATGATGTCACTTCCAGTCATGAAGATGTAACTTCTGGTTCCGGTGCCAACGATGATGTCACTTCTGGTTAGGGTGCCAACAATGATCTCACTTCTGGTCATGAAGACATCACTTCCAGTTCTGGCGCCAGTGATGTAATTTCCCCTACTCTTGCTTACCACTGCCATTTTGTCTCAAGGCCAGTCAGTTTGTTTTGGACTCTGTTCTATGCACATCGTGCTTATTTCAAATCAACTTTTTGCAGCCAGGAAATAATATACGGGTGGCTGCCCCAAACCTTTATGATGTCTATGACTCATTCTTATGACAATATGAATTTGTTGCAGTGGGAACCGAGAGAAAGACGGGAGTCAAGATCCAGAGCAAGATATCATATCCAGAAAGATTGAAAAGCCTAGGATCAAAACCAAAAACTAAGTCCTAACTCAAAGTTGAAAGACAAAAGCCCTAGTCATATACCCAAAGTCTTCAACACATTAGCAAATTCTCAGATTCATATCCATAAACTTGGATAATTCAGTAGTCTAAGGGACTAAACTTTATACCCTTTGAAGTATAACAAAATGCATAATGTGATCCCATTTGTCACTTGGAACATATACACAAAGAATTTCAAGATGGCATTGCAGGAAATTGTAAAAAAAAAAACTAATTAAAAACAAAAGAATACAGAATAATAGCAAAAATTAATCCTGTGACCGAGAAAAATCCCAATAAAGAGAAAAAACAGTTTAAAATTGCTATATTAATAAATGATGATCATATTACTACTTTGTTCTTTACTAGTTACTTTGTATTATTGGCTTATATTGATTATGTTAGTGATGTTCCTTGTCTTTTATTAGTGGAACCCAAGGGAGGCAGACCCCTGATTCAGCAGCTGTGGAACCTCCCTCAGCCCTATTTAATTTCTGAGATGCCTTACTATTATTATTGAAGTATTAGCTATACTGCTCTTGTTGTTCAGTTCAATTTAAATTCCGTATTTTTTTTTTATAAGTGCTTGTTTTATAATTTTTCTGGTTTTGAACTGTTGCTCTCATCTTTAATTTTTACATTTACAATTACATTTATTGGCTTAACAAATGAATTTATCCAAAGGGACTTCCAAAACAGGTCAACATAAATGTGCAAACATCAGTCTCTGAGACTGTTTGGGAACAAGTGTTACAAGAAAAGGTACTGAAAGTCAAGCAAAATGACCCCTTTTATTGGCTAACTAAAAAGATTACAATATGCAAGCTTTCAAGTCAACTCAGGCCCCTTCTTCAGGCAAGATGTTATCTGCCTCGAAAGCTTGTATGTTTGTGTATTGTAATCTTTTTAGTTAGTATATAGTACAATAAAAGGTGTCATTTTGCTTAACTTCTCACTACATCCATAATGGCTGACACAATACAACACCCTAGTACTACATGAGACAAAATTGATCTTAACAAATGAAGGGCAAAGGACAAAATACAAGCTGGTCACAATTACGAGATTGCAAAACCTAACAGGAATATTGGTTAGACAGGCTTTCACCAAACAAGAGAGTCTTCAAACAGTTCTTATACACATTGAGGGAATCAGAATTTTGAAAGAAGGTGGGCAGGTCTTTCCACCAGCTAGGAGTTAAACATAAAGAGTATGAATTAAGATTTGATGGTAGGTAGAGGTGATATCATCAGATGCCATTCATAATCCGAATTTAGTGGTCAAGAAGGAACATAGGACCTCACAAAGTGTCTCCATATTTGTAGGGCTTGACCCCCTGACTACTCTGTAGGCAAGCTTTAAGGATTTGAACATGATATGTGCCACTACTGGTAGCCAATGTAGTAGCTTGCTGTATTTGGATTTCAGACTTGATGTTGTTGTCTTTTGGGGTGCCTCTTTAAGCCAACTTATTGTTCACTAGCCAACCAGCAGCGTAGCATACACCGCATAATTATTTATTGATGTGTGAACACTTCCTGAAAGACACAGTTGTCCAAGTGGGGAAGGTTTGAGGATACAACTGTCAGTGAATGATTCCGGCATGAAATGCGCTTGTAAATGTTTTTCAGTAAGAGGATAGTGGGAAGGTGAAGTCACATCAGCGTGGTTGCTGACAAATGTTTGTGTTCAATGGATTTGCACATGGTTGAGGAGATCCATCTCAGCCATGAAGTCCTTGTTACAAAATGTACAACTGAATGTGTGAGTGGAATGAGTTTGTAAGTGCTTCTTGACAGCATGAGTTGTTTTGAAGCACTGCTGGCAATGTTCACATTGCATCATTCGTTCAGTGGAGTGTGTTTGTAAATGTGCGTTGAGATATCTCTGCAGTAGGAAGGTTTTGGAACAAATGGTGCATTGAAAGTCCTGTGTGGAATGCATTTGTTCAGTGGAATGTGTGTTTAAATGTGCTTTGAGTAATTTCTGGAGTGTGAAGGTTTTGGAGCAAATGTTGCATTGAAATTCCGGTGTGAAATGCGTTTGTAAATGTTTTTCAGTAAGAAGATAGTGGGAAGGTGATGTCACATCAGTGTGGCAATCACGTGGTTGTGAACTGTGTGCACATACTGACATTGTCAATAGATGGCACCAGAAGGTTATCACGTGTGTATTTGAGAGGCAAGAGAACTTCGTAATGCCCATGATCCAATGGACCGCTAAAGAGCAAGGATATGGAGAGATGTTTGCCCGGATTGCAAACATTGAGGAGAGGCATGATGACGTTCTCAGAAGTGAATGGAGATAGTAGCTGGAAGCATTTGGGACATCGCCACAATTTCTGCCTTTGCCACCATAAACTCCGGAAGTATTCATGTAGTTAGTGTATTGTTGAGCAGACTTTATGACTATGCTTCCATGACTAAGAACAACGGACAGCACGTCGGCAAAGTTATCCCAATGTTGGCAAACAAAGGTTACAGCCATGTTGCAAAGTTCGAGAGCAACAGTTTTGTCGATGACATTTTTCCAGAAATATCCAACTGATAGAAACAAGCAGTTACCTGATGCAGGAATTTGTATAACATTGAAAGAAGTGTTGTTTTCATGAAATACATTTGAGGCGGTGGCTATGGTAGGCAAATGAACAGTCAAAGTGGCTCACAGCTGCATGTGGACTGTAGCACAGACCAGTGAGTGAGGATGTGTTTGGTGACGTGTTGGGGGCGGGCACATGAGCAAGCAGTGCGCATGCTTCGAGAGCAAGGGTGGGCTCGGGAGGAGGGTGAGAGTTGTCAGGCAGGGCTCTGTTGTGCGTTCCCCATGATGTGGGAGGAGGGTTAGAGTGGGCAGTCGGGGCTCTGTCGTGCGTACCCCATGGTCGGGCGACTTGGTCGATTATATATATAGAAAAGCAGCCGGAACCAAAAAGAACAATGAAAAGTCAAAGTGGCTCAGAGGTGCATGTGGACTGTAGCACAGACGAAAGCGACTGATGCTGTATGTGGTGAGTTGTTGCATGCGGGCACATGAGCAGGCAGTGCACATGCCTCGAGAGCGACGGTCGATGCTGGAGAAGCGTTACAGTTGGCGGGCGGGGCTCTGTCGTGCATATCCCATGGTCAGATTTGGCGGGCGGGGCTCTGTGAGTTGCCGGGTCTGGCCCTGTCGTGCGTATCCCATGGTCTTACAGTTGGGGGCGGGGCTCTGTTAGAGTTGGCGGGCGTGGCTCTCTGTCTTGCGTGTCCTTAGTGAACTATATATATACTGTAGATTAGTTAATCATTTTGATTTTTTACTCCAGCTTTGAAACCGTTGTGTTTAGTAAACTATTCAATCATCAAAGTGTGGTGTTGTTAGTTATGCCACAGATGAAAACTGGCAGGCCACAAGGGCATTTTAAGATTAGGACCAGAAGATGAGGATGAAAGTTATCTGAGGTCAAGGGTAAGGGTAAATTTCGCACAAACATTAGGAAGTTTTTCTTTACACAAAGAAAGATAGGCACTTGGAATAAACTACCAAGTAATGTGGTAGACAGTAAGACTTTAGGGACTTTCAAAACTCGACTTGATGCTTTTTTGGAAGAAATAAGTGGATAGGACTGGCAAGCTTTGTTGGGCTGAATGGCCTGTTCTCGTCTAGCGTGTTCTAATGTTCTTAAGCTAAAAAACTTTAAGGAATTAAAATGCCAATTCCCAATACATAAATCAATGTTTGTTGTTGAATTAAAAAAACATGTTCCTAATTACCTGAAGATCAAACTAACTGGAAAGCAACAGATACGTGGTTTATCCATAAATTTGGACAGGGAGGGAGATGTGACACTAGCTTCAATATCGTCATGCCAATGATGTCATGTTACACAGCTTCTGGGATATGTCTTGTGGCAACGGGTTACCCTTGCCGCAGCAAAGCTCACGTTGTACGCTTCACAAAGCATATTGAATATATGAAATGACTAATCCCAAATCAAAATAAAAGAAGAAGGAAATGAAAGTGAAACTAAATTTTACTCTTTTCAAAACCTAAACCAAAGAAAATAAAGCCTTCACAAATACACAAAATCATGCAAGTGATTGTTATTTGTGCCAGGGATTTTTTTAAGATTCCCTCTCCCTTTTGACATTTATAAACTTTGGCCTTTTTTGTGCAGGCCAAACAGCCTGCTTCTTGAATTTTAAGTGCCAAGTTTACTTAGTGAGGTCTACCTGGTTCTCTTCAAGTTTGGAGCATTTTTTCTGAGTGTCATGTGAACGCTGCAATCACAGCAATGTGACCTATGCAGTTTAAACCAGGGTGACTGCAGCCTGACTTTTCCATATGAGTCTAGTGACAGAAGGATAATGGAGATGAAGGTTCACTAGTGAGTGAGCCAAAGACGCAAATGCTATTAAACCATTTTGTAATCAGATAATCTAAGTAGAGTAGAAAGATGAAAATAAATGTACTTTGGTTTCTTTGGATTAAATGTTTAGCTATATAAATGCAGTAAAAGATTATAGATCCCTTTGTTTTGTCTTATTCCCACATTGTTTGCTTTGGAATATACAGGTGCCGGTCATAAAATTAGAAGATCATGACAAAGTTGATTTATTTCAGTAATTCCATTCAAAAACTGAAACTTGTATATTAGATTCATTCATTACACACAGACTGATGTATTTCAAATGTTTATTTCTTTTAATTCTGATGATTATAACTGACAACTAATGAAAGTCCCAAATTCAGTATCTCGGAAAATTAGAATATTGTGAAAAGGTTCAATATTGAAGACACCTGGTGCCACACTCTAATCAGCTAATTAACTCAAAACACCTGCAAAAGCCTTTAAATGGTCTCTCAGTCTAGTTCTGTAGGCTACACAATCATGGGGAAGACTGCTGACTTGACAGTTGTCCAAAAGACGACCATTGACACCTTGCACAAGGAGGGCAAGACACAAAAGGTCATTGCTAAAGAGGCTGGCTGTTCACAGAGCTCTGTGTCCAAGCACATTAATAGAGAGAAGGAAGGACAAGATGTGGTAGGAAAAAAAGTGTACAAGCAATAGGGATAACCGCACCCTGGAGAGGATTGTGAAACAAAACCCATTCAAAACTGTGGGGGAGATTCACAAAGAGTGGACTGCAGCTGGAGTCGGTGCTTCAAGAACCACCACGCACAAACGTATGACATGGGTTTCAGCTGTCGCATTCCTTGTGTCAAGCCACTCTTGAACAAGAGACAGCGTCAGAAGCGTCTCGACTGGACTGCTGCTGTGTGGTCCAAAGTTATGTTCTCTGATGAAAGTAAATTTTGCATTTCCTTTGGAAATCAAGGTCCCAGAGTCTGGAGGAAGAGAGGAGAGGCACAGAATCCACGTTGCTTGAGGTCCAGTGTAAAGTTTCCACAGTCAGTGATGGTTTGGGGTGCCATGTCATCTGCTGGTGTTGGTCCATTGTGTTTTCTGAGGTCCAAGGTCAACAGACGTCTACCAGGAAGTTTTAGAGCACTTCATGCTTCCTGCTGCTGACGAACTTTATGGAGATGCAGATTTCATTTTCCAACAGGACCTGGCACCTGCACAAAGTGCCAAAACTACCAGTACCTGGTTTAAGGACCATGGTATCCCTGTTCTTGATTGGCCAGCAAACTCGCCTGACCTTAACCCCATAGAAAATCTATGGGGTATTGTGAAGAGGAAGATGCAATACGCCAGACCCAACAATTCAGAAGAGCTGAAGACCACTATCAGAGCAACATGAGCTCTCATAACACCTGAGCAGTGCCACAGACTGATCGACTCCATGCCATGCCACATTGCTGCAGTAATCCAGGCCAAAGGAGCCCCAAACTAAATATTGAGTGCTGTACATGCTCATACTTTTCATGTTCATACCTTTCAGTTGGCCAACATTTCTAAAAATCCTTTTTTTGCATTGGTCTTAATTGATATTCTAACTTTCTGAGATACTGAATTTGGGACTTTCATTAGTTGTCAGTTATAATCATCAAAGTTAAAAGAAATAAACATTTGAAATACATCAGTCTGTGTGTAATGAATTAATCTAATATACAAGTTTCACTTTTTGAATGGAATTACTGAAATAAATCAACTTTGTCATGATATTCTACTTTTATGACCGGAACCTGTACAACTATTCAATCCAACTATTTTTTCTTCCATTTGTTTTAAACCCTCTTTGTCCAGTTCAATATGCTAGCTGGGAAAAATTCTAACACAGTAGTTAACAGCGCTGCCTCACAGATCCATCATTCTGAGCCTGTATGTTGTCTCTCCCTCTGTGCGACATTTTTCTCCAGTAGTCAGGTTTTCCTTCCTATCCTCAAGACCAGCATGCTATGTTAGTTGGCATTTCTTAATTGGCCCCATGTTTGCAAGTAAGCTCTGCAATGGACTCCTGCCCCATCCCGAGCTGCTTTTTATCTTACAGCCAATGCTGCCAGGATTGGTTTTGGCCCCTGTGACCCTGAAATGGATTAAGTGGGTTTGTAAATTTTATGTTAATTTAGCCTATTTGTGATTCTTCAGCTATTTTATCTGTAGGTCAGGATAAACTGTATTTAGTGTTCTGTCACAACAAGCTACAAATCAAAGTCCAGCAGAAACTTCTGAATAGCTGCTAATCTCATGAAGGCTCAGTAGAAAAGGCACAATATAGATTACAGCATTTGAAACTAGAAGAGCCTTATGGATCAGTTAGCTAATAGGGAAACTGGCACTTTGTCAGAACAGAATGGCATGCATATCTACTCCTACATTACATAGTTTCTGTAGAAATACATAAAAAAAAAGACTGCTTTGTGGAGACACGTGCCAGAGAGATGAAATCGCCACAGAAAAAAATTCATCATGTCAGAAACCTGCAAAAATCCAAGTGAAATTAACAAAAAAGCAAAACAGAGAGACACAATATGGCCACTGCGGAACTCCTCATTCAGGTCGTCTTTGTAACAAATGGCTCCAGTGACAGTGATGTGGTGGTGGTCCATAAGAATCTCAGCTGGAAGAACTCAGAAAATGCTGGCTGTTCAGAGCTAAAACTGCAGATTTAGAAAATAAGGAGCCATTGAGCCACAAGGCAAGCAAAGAAGCTTTAATGAATAAATGACTGACCCATAAAGCCAACGTGAATCTTATAATTAACCTTTTCGAGAGTGATATCCAAATGATTACTTCCCGTTCTCTTAAATTACAGAGGCTTCATTCTCCTAACAGACTAGGCGACAAATTTGCTTGCATTGTTTATCCCTGTAGTCAATCAATCCTGGATTGAGTCCAGTTATTCATTCTGTTTATCCTTAAATATCTGCTCCATCATTAGGGATGTCCTAATTAAAGGTCAACAGTCAGATCTCTGTCACATACAAGAGACAAGGGTAGCAGGAATTCTGCTTCTGTAATCAATGACAGTTTTAATTTCTTTCAAAAAATGTGATTTTTTCCTAAAAAAGAAGAGCAGTATCATCATTGGAAATAATTGGACATTCCAAGAAAAGGAAAAAAAAGTCAGTTAATTTTTCACCATAGTATATTTTTGGTTGCAAGATCTTACTAAAGATGAAAACAAGCCTGACATAAATTTTCTTAATTTCAGCCTTTACCTTGAAGAAGTGAAATTTCAATAAGGGTGTTTAGAAATTTACCATATAAACCGCTTAGATATATTTAACACTAGAATTACCAGAGCCTACGAGAAAACTCATAAATCCGGCACACCTTAAATCCTTTCGCACCTCTCCATCAGCGTCTTTGTCCTGTAAATGTGTCGATTAATTAAGACAAGCAGCCTGCTATTCCATGCCTCATCGTCTCAGAACGTTCACCAAGTTCTCCTAGCTCGTGCCTTGTTTGATTATCTGGGAGTGAGTGAACTGCTGGAGTTTTAGAGTGGAAATAATAGATTGTTATTTGGAACACATGCATTTCATGTGTGTTCCATTTCTAAAGTAATCTGTGTAAACACATTGTTAAACAGAAACTTTTTCATATTTTAGTAATAAATGTTACAAAATGTAGGCATAAAATATAGAATGTGTGAAACCTGAAGTCCAAAGATCAAATAAACACTTTCACAAAAGGTTCAAGTGTGATACAACAGCTTCTGGGGTGTAGTGGTGCTTATCTATACTAATAAAAGGCAAAGCCCTCACTGACTCACTCACTCACTCACTCACTGATTCACTGACTCACTGACTCACTCACTCACTCACTCACTCACTGATTCACTGACTCACTGATTCACTCACTCACTCACTCACTCACTCACTCACTCATCACTAATTCTCCAACTTCCCGTGTAGATAGAAGGCTGAAATTTGGCAGGCTTATTCTTTACAGCTTACTTACAAAAGTTAAGCAGGTTTCATTTCGAAATTCTACACGTAACGGTCATAACGGTCGACAACGTCCGCCATGTTGAACTTTCTTATTTATGGCCCCATCTTCACGAAATTTAGTAGGCGGCTTCCCTGCGCTAACCGAAACCGATGTACTTACTTATTTCGATGGTATGACGCCACTGTCGGCCGCCATATTGAACTTTCCAATGTCACTAATTCTCCAACTTCCCGTGTAGGTAGAAGGCTGAAATTTGGCAGGCGCATTCCTTACAGTTTACTTACAAAAGTTAAGCAGGTTTAATTTTGAAATTCTACACGTAACGGTCATAACGGTAAATAACGGTCGACAACGTCTGCCATGTTGATCTTTCTTACTTATGGCCCCATTTTCATGAAATTTGGTAGGCGGCTTCCCTGCGCTAACCGAAACTGATGTACGTACTTATTTCGATGGTATGACGCCACTGTCGGCCGCCAGTAACGGTCATAACAGTTGACAATGTTTGCCATGTTGAACTTTCTTATTTATGGCCCCATCTTCACGAAATTTGGTAGGTGGCTTCCATGCGCTAACCGAAACCATTGCACATACTTATTTCGGTGGTATGATGCCACTGTCGGTCGCCATATTGAACTTTTCAACGGTCTTTGTTACTCATGGGCCCATCTTCAAGAAATTTGGTACGCGGGATCCCAACACTAACTGAATCCTACTTACGTACATATATACGTCCATAGCCTGCAGCTCGGTCACCGTGTGAGGCAGCGTTGGGTCCCCCATCCCAACGCATCCCACGTTGTTGGCTGCCTGCCTAAATAAGGCCGTCCATTGCTCCAGTCTCTACATTCCCTTCCTTGCTTCGCCACGGGATTCACGTCTCCCTGCTGATAACTACAGCCTTTCTATTTAATCCACGGCTTCTCTGCTGTTTTATTGTTCGTTTATTATGATTATAGTTATTGTGTAGGTATTTTAGACTTGCTTTACATTGTTCAGGTACCCATTTCCTTTATCATTCCAACCGTACCCCCATAACATGTCTATTGAAGTGATCATCATTGGTCACTTACCGAGTGGTTTCCATGCCTGGAGATGGCACCTGCCTTTTCCATTCTCTTTGTTACATATTGCACGGCCATATCAGGCTCACTCTTGATATCCGGAGGAACATTGTGTCTTATGTATTGAATCACTGGGACAGGTTCAAGGTGTGGACTGATGACGGTACAGGAGATAATTATACTACACAGGAGCACTATAAGAGTGAAATGCTTAAGCCCTTCACCTATGGTTCTGCATGTGAGTTGATGGCTGTCGCTGAATTGTTCGGTTGTTGCTTTCAAGTGTACCAAAATGGCCAAATATTTTACACCTTTTGACAACCGCCAATGCCTCTTAAATATCTTAGATTTACAGGTTACGATTTCAGTAGTGGACACTTTGATGTTTATGAATGTTTAAACTCTCAAAAGTTGGATGTGAAGTTATCGATGAAACTGGTTGTGTGCTTACAATGCTTGACAGATGCGAATGTCACTTCAACACAAGTCCTGCAAATACTGTCCTAATTGAAACAAACCATGAAATTCAAACCGATTATGACAGCAGCAATCCAAGCTGTGAGATTTGAAACAAGATTACTGTTCGCATTGGCCAACTGTACATTGCATGCTCAAGAGTAAGCTCAGCGCACAGCTTGCTCATATTACAACTAGAGTTCCGAAATCACAATGTGTTATACAAAGAGATCCTTAACAAATAATTATTGGCATATTTCCCTCAGTTTCAAAAGGTTTAATTTTAATGCAGTACTTCGCCGCTGCGAAGCTCGAGTATTTTGCTAGTTGTTAATATTACAAAGTACACACATACATTTGGTTTGCTTCTGTAACAGACCGTGCACATTTATAGTACTGTACTTGTAAAAGTCACTTTTCACTTTTATTCTCTCACGATGACGATACATAACTACCGCTCTAGGGATCTGATGCTGTCAGTTTTTATTTGAAACTGGGAATAACTGTAGATGCGAGTAGTGTTTTGAGGCAATGGACCTGGACATTCTCTGATCTGGAGGGATAAAAGCTGACACACAAATGCTGTTGAATCTGCCTTCTTCGAATCTCACCATCACTTAATTTTTTTTTATTCTGTTTTATTGAGTGTTTCTGCTCACACAGAATTAGTATGAACCTTATGATGTATGACGTCAAAAAAAAAAACACAGACGTAGGTATATGTGAATGTGTATTTTGAAGAAATCATTTTATGACCTGAATAGTACCAATCAGAAAACATCATTGAACTAATGCAATATTATTTGAAAATGAACAGTGTCACATCGGGTGTGATTTCAGTTCACTCACTCCCAGATAATCAAACAAGGCACGAGCTGGGAGAACTTAGTGAACGTTCTGCGACAGTGGGGGATGGAATAGCCGGCTGCTTGCTGCTTGTCTTAATCAGCATATTTACAGGACAAAAGACACTGGCGGAGAGGTGCGAATGGATTTAAGGTGGGCCGAATTTACGAGTTTTCTCGTAGGCTCTGGTAATTCTTGTGTTAAACTGAATTCTAAGATATATATTCAACAAATATTTTTTTTTAATATGGAACATTCTAATCTCAATTATTCAAATGAATCAAATAAGTAAAGGAAATAATAACAATGAAATGGAAAGTCATACTGTAGTTACCTAATACACATAATGGATCAAAATGATTAAAAAACTGCAATATTTTTGGATAATGTTATATGATATTTCCACAAAAAAATTCCATAAAAAAATTTTGCATGTAAAGAGCAGTCAATTCAGTTTCCAAACTTAACTTTTTGTTCTTTTTTGACAGGTGAAGGGAATAACACACCATTCACATTTTTAAAAATTCTAAAAAACAGGAACAACAGCATTCTTAGGACAGATATTGGAAGTACATGAAAATTCCACAAAGAAAATGTGACCCTGAATTTGAACCCATGATTTTTAGATCCATGAGGCAGTACTGGTACTCACTGTGCTGTCAAACTGCCATTCTGGTAAGTTGAGAATCACCTACTTAAGGAATAAAGGAAAGCTCAGTCAAGATGAAATTAGTTAAGCATTTCTTTGAACAAGCAGTTGTGTGAATCTGTAACTAAATACTAAGTGTGGTTCTCCATGGGAATGATAGGCTTAAGCAAAGGATAAAATTTGGGGCACCAACTCAGTCATCTCTTTTTACTTAACAATTTAAACAAAAACAACACTTGATAATGTGAAAACGAAACAAAAGCTGATTCCCGCAGAATCACATGACTACAATAACACAGTCTGCTGGATCTGCCGGCAGGTTAGTGAGGAGCTCCTTTGCTCTGGTCACTTGGGTAAGAAGTGACGCCTCCATCTGGTCAGTTGTACCAGTTATATCCCATGTGATCATCATGGTCTCTCCGGGTCCCCAAGACTCTACATAGACAGACGCTAGCACAAGCACAGCACAGCACACGTTTATTTACAGGGGTGACATATCCCAATCATTCACCACACCACAGCACAATACAAGCACAGAAAGTAAACAGCACTCTGCCTACTTTCTTCTTCTTCTTCTCTCTCTTTCGCTCTCTCTCTCTTTCCACCTCCATTCCTCCTCTGGCAGGCTTTGTCCTCCTCCAACCGACTTTGGCACCCCGAGTGGAGTGAGACAGTCCTTTTTATGTCGCACCTGGGAGCACTTCTGGTTGGCTCATCAGCATTGTCTGGAAGTACTCCATATGTGTTGGAAATCCAAAGTAGGCTCCTACTTCCCTGGAGCCCTGTGGGAATCCGAGGCACCACTGCAACCCAGGGGCGCTGCCATCTAGCACATTCCAGAGGGGAGGTAATGCCCTGTGCATATCTTTTCCCCTGTGGTCCTTCCTTTATGACAGCCATCTGTCACACCCAGTAGGTGTGAAGCAGCAGCAGGAATATAATACTGTATTAAGGCTGTGTCTAAAAAAAAAAAAGTCATTAAAATGTAATTCCCTTTAAAAGTTTAAATGCTAGTAATTATACAAAATATAATTAAATTTTATTGAAATTTCCACTTAAAATATAAAATCATATTACTGACTTTACAGTGGAAATGTCACAGCATGCTACAACTAATAGGTCGCTGTTATTCCACAAATTAACTAGTAGATTCAGGTAACCATTTGCAAAAATGTCACATTCATTAAGTTCTTTGAATGCTATCTTTACCTAACACAGGGACTCGATATTTCACCCATGTGACATTCTGAGGTGTGTTTTCACAACACCCCATGAACTACTTATCATTTTCTTCAGTGTTTCACAACAGGGGAGGACTGACACCAAGGAGACATCTCATTAAAGATAAACTAGAATGCAAAGTGGGAGGTGAGTGCATTTTGGGAGGGAAGGTAGATATCACCAATGTCACTCTGTATTATGGAGCCACTTGTATTGCTAACTCCCCAAATATAAGAATCTTGTGGTTGTGGTGCGCTGATAATGTGAAGGCTGAAAAGAGCTATATGAATTTGAACATATATATGGTAGTACTAACTGACAGTAACCAAAAAGACTTAACTCTTCTTAAGCCAAGAAGAGCAACATGGAGCAATGAGAGAGATGCTTTATAAAGGCATATACAAAGATGTCTATAAAGCACCTTAAATAATTATCAATAACAAAAATATGTCATTCATTGGAAAATACAGTTTACTTTGCCCCAATACATTTAATACTTTGCAGATGTCATGTTTCTGTTGTGTTCCTTCTGTAAGGTACTAATCAAAAGAATCGATTTATTCTTTTCCCAGATTTCACATAATCATATATAAGGTTGTGGGTGATCAGAGTCTGTTCTGAGCAGTCTGACTCAGAGATACAAGTAGTCCCCCTGAAATTCTATATATTTTTTTCAGGCTGAGTATAACAGCATATGCGCCACCACTGGAGTTAGTTTTTCATTGATCCTTATTTGGGCGCCTCCTATTAGACAGATGTGCCATTGGTGACCGTGCCAAGAACATAAAACTCCCAACAACATACCACTTAGGGTCCCAAGGACATGTAAGCCTCTTCACTATGCTAGGGACTGGTCATAGGGTCCCCAACCAAGGACAGATTAAGACACTCACAAACCCCTGGGTGACTTAGCTCCTTAACAGAGAGCTGATCATACATTTAACAATGCAGCCTGCAGATACTGGGTTGTTGAATGCAACGTGGCATTTCTCACTTTTGATTTCAGCATGAAACCCAATCATTTTATTGGGTGAGGAGGTATTGGTTAAAAGGCCTCTTGCCACAGGCCCCTGGGCATGCACCCAGAATGTCCCTCTCTCCAAGTGTCAATTAATTCATAAACTACTTTATGGTATTATGGATTATGAAAGGCTTTACATTAAATTATGCTTCACTGGTTAGGAATTTGCACATTCACATCAGAATATGTGACTCAAATGCCTGAGAATACTCAACAGGTCTTCAGAGTGACATCAAAACAAATGAGACTGACACTTTCTGAAAAACATGTTTTCTGTTTATATTTGAATTGGCTTTCAGTGAATGGTCGATTTTATCTGAAATTTCAAGGAAATATTTTGCATCATATTAAAGATGAATCGACTGGCAGAGCCTGACCTTTGCCAGCTGGGTTCAAAAGCAGATTAAGGGTAGTCCTTGGAGGTTTTGCGATTGAATTAAGCAATTAAACTATTCTGGTAACCCAGGCTGTAACCTTTGTTCTTTATATGCTTTGCTGCTCACAGACCCATTATATTATTTCCCTAGGACTTATCCAAATCTGGATCTGATTAAAAAAGTCTTTAATGTGCCCTTTCCATGTTGTTGTTTATTTTTAAATCAGTTTTATATATAATAGAATTTATGTATAAATTATTTTTTAAAAATAAATTATATTTATATATATATATATTGTGGAGCCGACCCGGACAAAGACAGGTGGACATGTTGTTACTCACCACCACACGTTTATTATGTACAATTATTTACAATAGTTATGGTCACTCAGACCCAGTCCAAACCCCAACACACAGTCCTAGCCACACAAATGCCTCTCTTCGGGCCACCTCCACACTCCTCACGTGCCTTGTCCTTCTTCCACCCGACTCCAGCCCTGAATGAAGGGAGACGGCCCCTTTTATACACTCCCGGACGAGCTCCAGGTGGTTCCCGGCATTCCCCACTTGGCCACGCCCCAGCATGGTGGAAGTGCCGGCTGTTCTCCCAGCTGCTCTCCGGGTGTGGCGGAAGTGCTGAGATCACAGTCCCCAAGGCATTGGGGAGCTTCCTGGCGGTGACCACGGGCCCCTACAGGGTGGGGCTTCCATGCCCTAAACCCGTGGCCCGCAAAGCAACCAGGAAGGCGGCCCCCACTTGATCCCAGATGGGCACACGCCCACTTCTGGTCCTTCAAGGCATCCCGGCCGGGTTGTGGCCCCTGGCATCCTCGACAATATATATATATATATATATATATATATATATATATTTGTAGTTGGAGATCCACAAAGGGAGAGAATGAATCACGTATCATAAAGTAGTTTTTATTCCTGAGCTTTCAGAGGATAATGATTAGACATACAAGAATCAAAGTCAATATATAGCAAAATTAGGTTGGATGGGGGTAGGTGAGTGTGTGCGGGTGGGAAGCTTGGGGGTGATGAAGTGGGGTTAGGAGGGTGTTGGTCGTAAAGTTTTATTTATTATGAGGATGTTCTTCTTAAGTTTGATCTTTTTTATCTTTCAGTACATGTGCCTTCCCTGTTTATTTATATACCTAGTGAATTCTCTGCCTGTCTGTCTCTCTATTACACAGTGCTCTGTCTGTCTGTGTGTTATGGATCTTAAAAATAACAGTTATAAGGACACTTGTTAATGTTAATTGCAGTCTCAATTGTTAAAAAATATTTTAAAAGGAGCATCCCACATGAAAATATAACAATGTCATTAACTGACAGTGCATACCAATCTATAAATATTATTTCTGTTTGAGGTTAAAAAGAAAAAGAAATAACACTTTCTCCCCAACAGAAAATTGAACTTGCATCTCTGAGGCACAGCAAACCCACTGCCCTCTGAATCAGCATATCTTACCACTAAGCCATTGAAGCTATTGTATGGCTATTGAACGTTTTGTGAAAGTGTTTATTTGATGTTTGGACTTCATGCTTCACACATTCTGTAGTTTATGCCTGCATTTTGTAACATTTATTACTAAAATATGAAAAAGTTTCTGTTTTAACAATGTGTTTACACAGATTACTGTAGAAACGGAACCAACATGAAATGCATGTGTTCCAAATAACAATCTATTATTTCCACTGTAAAATTCCACTTCACTCCAGGATAATCAATCAAGACATGAGCTGGGAGAAGTTTGCACATTCTAAGTCGGTGGGGGGATGGAATAGCCGGCTGCTTGCAGCTTGTCTTTATCGGCACATTTACAGGACAAAGGACGCTGGCGGAGAGGTGTGATGGGATTTAAGGTGGGCCAGATCTACGAGTTTTTTTGTAGGCTCTAGTAATTCTAGTGTTAATGGCGTTTTCATTTGGTAGCCAAGATTCAGCCAGCTCTCTCTCACATTTAGTACTGGCCTTAAATCTTACTTGTACATTGTCCCAGTTTAATGTATGTCCGGTTGAATTTGTGTGCGTATAAATCAGTGATTGTGAGTCCTTCCTTCTAATGGCGTTTTGATGATCCTATATACGTGTTGCGATTCTTTTTGACGTTTGTCCTACGTATACCGTTGGGCAAGAACTGCATGGAATGCTATAAACTACGTTTTGTGTCTCTGCTGTCGATTTCTTTCTTTCTTTTATGTATGCATTTTTATACATATATATGTATACACTACTGGTCAAAAGTTTTATAGCAAATCAGTTTTTTAGGTTTTTACAGAAATGTGCACAGTTTAATGTCTTAATCTTTCATGAAATCAAGGTATAGAACAAATAAACAATGGAAAATAATACAAAAATAAGTCAAGAATCATTAAGTGTGCAAAACTTTACTCAAAGTATTCATCAAAGTAGCCACCTTTTGCTGATATAACAAACAAACTGTGGTACCCATTTTGATTCAGAATGCCAATCACAATGTGCAAGTCACCTTCAGCCATCACAGTTCCTCCTCCATGTTTGACAGTTGGTGTCACACACTGAAGAACAATCTGTTCACCAAGTCGATGGTGTACAAACACCCTGCTTGATGAACCGAAGGTTTCAGATTTTGATTCATTGGTCCATAAGACTTCCTTCCACTCTGTAGTAGTCCACAGCCAGCATTTCAAGGCAGTGGTTCCCAACCTGGGGTCTGTGGTCCCCTAGGAGACCGCAGTGATATGTTAGAGGGTCTGTGGCAAAAAGGGGGGAAAAAAAGGTTCTAACCAATAAAGCATTTTTTTTAAATTCACCTTGTATTTTAATAATATCATCATCTTATTGTTAGTGTGCTTGGCAATTACATTTATTAATAAACACATTTTCAAAAGCTGATCGAGGCTACCATAGATGTACGCATGATGCATTCTGGTGGTGACTGAATGAGTGTCTACTTAGAATTCCAAGAGCTAAACTTAAAAGAAGTGGTGAGGCAGCCTTCTACTGTTATGCACCTAAAATCTGGAATAGCTTGCCAATAGGAATTCTCTAGGGTAATACACTTTAAAACACTGCTGAAAACATATTACTTTAACACGGCTTTCTCATAGCTTCATCTTAGTTTAATCCTCATGCTCTGTATATTCAATTAATTATCATTATTATTCATGGTGGCTCCAAAATCCGTACTAACCCCTACTTCCTCTGCTGTTCTTTTTACGGTTTTCTATGTTAATCAGTGTTCCCTAGTTTTAATAATTATTTATGTTGTCTTTTTTCTCTTTCTTCATCATTTAAAGCTGTTTGAGCTACATCATTTGTACGAAAATGTGCTATATAAATAAATGTAGGGGCAGCACGGTGCTGCCTTGTAGTAACGAGACCTGGGTTCGCTTCCCTGGTCCTCCCTGTGTCTGCATGGGTTTCCTCCAGGTGTTCCGGTTTCCTCCTACAGTCCAAAGACATGCAGGTTAGGTGCATTGGCATCCTAAATTGTCCATAGTGTGTGCTTGGTGTGTGTGTGTGTGTGTGCCCTGCGGTGGGCTGGTACCCTGCCTGGGATTTGTTCCTGCCTTGCGCCCTGTGTTGGCTGGGATTGGCTCCAGCAGACCCCCGTGATCCTGTGTTAGGATATAGAGGGTTGGAAAATGACTGACTGACTAAATAATTGTTGTTGTTGTGTTATACCTGCTTTCAGCAAGCAAGACACTGTGCATCAAATGCTAAAAGATACATAATGATAGACCATTTTTTTTTAAAAAGGAAACATTTTAAAGAAACCCCACCTTCTGTTTTAAATTCATCAAGATTCATATCCATCCATCCATTATCCAACCTGCTATATACGAACTACAGGGTCACAGGGGTCTGCTGGAGCCAATCCCAGCCAACTGGGCGCAAGGCAGGAAACAAACCCCGGGCAGGGTGCCAGCCCACCACAGGGCACGTACACACACATACACACACACCAGGCTCACACTAGGGACAATTTAGAATCACCAATGTACCTAACCTGCATGTCTTTGGACTGTGGGAACAAACAGGAATACCCGGAGGAAACCCTTGCAGACACGGGGAGAACATGCAAACTCCACGCAGGGAGGACCCAGGAAGTGAATCCGGGTCTCCTAACTGCGAAACAGCAGTGTCACCGTGCCGCCCCATCAAGAGTCATATTCTAAAGCAAAATATAAATCTAAAACGTATGAAGTTTCATACATAGAATTCAGATATGTGCTGGCTAAGAAAAAATGACAGGCTTGATTACCCCAAATGCATTCTTTGTCGGGAAATGCTGTCAAAAGAATGTCTAAAGCCGTCTGAACTAAAAAGGACAAATGCATGCAGCTGATGCTGGGAAACGTTGACTTTTTTCCAAAGGAAAGCAGCACAGGTTGTTCACTTTCATACAGCAAGCAACGGTTTAAGAAAGGGCACTCATGGCGTCTTTTCTGGCGTGCTATCGCATTGCCTGGAGAAGATCTGATATTACCAGTGACCAAAGACATAGTTCAGGAATTGCTTGATGAGGAAGCTGCCCATAAAATTGACACTGTCCTTGTGTGTAGACGGATATCTGACATGGCAGAGGAAGTAACACAAAAATGACTTGAACAGGTAAAAAACAGCACTTGGTTTGCATTGCATTTGGATGAAAGCACAGATGTGGCTAACGCAGCACAGCTCAATGTCAGATTTATTGGAGATGGAAAGTTTGTTGAGGAGCTTTTATTCAGCAAAGAAATTCAGAGGAAGGCAACAGGTCAGGACATTTTTCAAATTTTGGATGTGTCCATTCAGGCAAATTTAACTGACTGGTCTCATTGCATGGACGTCTGTATGGATAGTGCCATTACCATGACAGTCATGCGTAGTTGAGTTGTCATGTTAATAAAGGCCAAAGCCCCAGATGCCATGGATACATAATTCATGTTTCAAGAGAAGCACTCGTCGGTAAAAATGGAGGACAAATTTTAACAAGTGCTCAACATGTTGTTAAAGTTGTAAATAGTATCAAACCACATCCCCATAAACACAGGCTAGTTGCTGAACTGTGCAGTGACTTAGGCACCAGTTTTGAAAGCCATCTGCCAAATTCTAAGGTCTGGTGGGTGTCTCGTGAAGCAATTTTACAACAAGTGTTCTCTGCAGAGAGCTGCTTGATTTTCTCTCATCTGAGAACTCCCAGTTTGCTGCCTGTTTTGACAACCAGTTGTGGGTTCTGAAGCTTATTTGGCCCAAATTTTACATTTTTTCAAATAGCTTGAATGAGAGAATGCAGGGCAGCGATCAAAGCACACTTACTTTGCAAAATAAACTTCATGCATTTAAACAAAATATTGTACTTTGGGAGAAAAAGCTAAAGAGATGAAATACTGTACAGTTCCTGTGCCTTCACCTGGAGCTAGGAGCGTCCAATGCCTGCAGATATAGTCTTGCTTATAATATTATCTCATCTAACACAACCAAACCACTCCCACTTCAACAACTATTTCCCATACCTGGATAATTGTCATTTAATTTGGGTCAGAAATCCATTTCAGTCCAGAACTGAAGAGGATTGTCTTGATTTGAGTTCACAAGAGGAATTAGTTGACATAGCCAATGATGGAAGTGTTTTTCTCTGCCATTCCCCAGTCAGAATTTTGGATCAATCTCAGAAATGAATACCCAGTGTTGAGCCAAAAAGTCACTTGGTGCCTCTTACCATATGCAGCAGCATAACTGTGCGAGGCAGGTTTTTCTAAATTGAAAGTACTGAAAATAAAAATAACAGAGCATGTCTAAATGTGGAAAATGATTTGAGATTGTCCCTCAGCCAGCTGCAATTCAGAGTTGACAAACTGTGCAAGAACAACCAAGCCCAAAAGTCTCTCTAAGCCTAGAGTGAGTTTAATTTAATTATCATGAGCAGTCTGTCTTTTTCCATGGTGAAAGTGCCTTGTTTTATATAGTTTTACTACATGCACTTATCAGGTAGTAGTTCTATATAGAAGTTTATTATAGATATGTGGAGTATTACATCTTTGGATGGTGACAGATAGGGGTCCTCAGCTCAAGGTAAGTCTTTTAGGAGGGCCTTGGCATACATGCTTTAAGAATTGGCTTACTACAGTAACTGCCACTTGCTCTCTCAAACGGGCAGCACAAAGTCTTCTCTTCACAGTAGAAATTGAGATTTGCTTTTTCAATCACTGTTATGCTGTGCTTGAAGCTGTTGTGCTAAGAGATACCTATCACCCAAGTTGGTGATGCTTAGAAACCTGTCTTCTGATTGGGTTGTTACTTTAGCTCTGACAGATTTCTTCCTATTAGACTTTCTTCCAGTTTCTAATTTCCTTTGGATTGCTTAAGTCACCACTGTACTCACTGACACTTTGATTTTTTTGCAGTTTCTCTAAATGAAAGGCCTGCACTTCTAAGGGCAATAAAGCTTTGTCTCATTTAACTTTTTAATTGCCATTTTCTTGCCATTATCACTGTTATCTTGTCCAAGTAATACTTCAGAGGGTGTAGTAACACAATCCATTCCAAATCTGCTGTAAGAGAGACACAGGTTTTTTAAGTAATCAACAGAATTTGAGACACTTGCAAGGCTTAATTTACTTTAACTTCTGCTGAACATATGTAGGTTGTAACCTATTAAGTTGTTCCCTGAAGAAGGCCCTTTTTTAATATTGTGAAATTTCCTTCTTTTCAGTTTTTGCTAACCTAAACTTTAAATTTAAACTTCTTACTGCTTACGTATTCACCATTTTAGGTCATTCATTGCATTTGAACTTATTAAATTTAAAGAAAAATGGGAAAAACTGAGGTGTTGTAAAACTTCTGACCATGATATTTTCACCCTGTCAAATAAGTGAACGAGCCACCATGGCACAATGTCAGAGAGTTTTCCTCAGGTGCAGACGTCTCAGGTTTGTTCACCATCAGGGTTTGTAAAAAGTGCGCACCCCTGATGAGCTCCAACAAAAGCAAAACACATGTTGTGTATTCTTTGTATTTGGCAGATACTGTAACATATATATATATATATTGTGGCGAGTGGCTGCGGCTGCTACCCAGCTGGGACACCCAGGAGGACCGGAGGAGGACTTGCGCCTCCTCCAGACCACAAGGGGGTGACTGCCCTGGTGGCTTTGGGGGCCACGGGTACAGAGCTTTGACCTGGACCTCAGCACTTCCGCCACACCCGAAAGTACTTGGAGGAAGAGGAGCAGGAACACCTGGAGTGCATCCGGGTGAGCAGCCAGCGCTTCCGCCACAATGGGGAGTGCCGGTGGAAGATTGCCGGGAGGCACCTGGAACTTTTCCGGGTGTGGATAAAAGGGGCCGCCTCCCTCCATTCGTTGGCTGGAGTCGGGAGAGAAGGAGATGAGGTCTTGGAGGAGGCCTGAAGAGGAAAAGGCATTTTTGTAGTTGGCCTGGACTTGTGGGGACTTTTGGGGTTTGTGTGGCACTTTATTTGTAAATGTATATTAAACGTGTTGTGGGTGATTCAAACGTGTCTGCCTATCTGTGTCCGGGCCGGCTTCCACAATGGCATCCCAGATGGGACTCTCTGCCTGCTACAAGGCAGGGACCCAGAAAACATAATTTTGTGGACGGCCCGGTGCAGCAGGTGAGCCCAGACACATGCCATGGGAGCGGCGTACACAAAGCCCTGGGAGAGAGAGCTGTCCCACAGTCACAGTCGGAGTGTTTTCACCTGGTGTTTGAGAACAACAACGGGCGTTACAGGAGTGCAGCGGGCTCCTATGATTGTACTGCAGCTGAAGGCACCCAGGACAGCGCGGTGTCGAGGAAGGCCATACCGAGGCAGCTGCCTTGGTCAGACAGGACCCGGGAGGTAAGTTCCCTGCTCACTGGCAGCCGGCTCTGGGGGGGCCGCGTGTGTTTTGTGTTTTGCAGTCACGGACTCCCAGGGCCTGCGTCGGTGGCAGATGCGCGCTGATCTGCAGGGCTTTGCAGACGTGGCAGCAGGAGCAGCCGAGGAGGAGACGCTGAGACTCAGAAAGCTGGGTCGTCAGCGTACCAGGAGAAGGGGAGCCAAGACGGCCGCAGACCGGAAGTCCCTCTCCGAGACAGGCACAGGATTGGAAGGTGTGTCTTGCATGCCCGCCGATGATTCGATGGAGGCGGCACCAAGAAATGTCTGTCTCGTAACAGGGATGGACCCGATTAGGCCGGAGGAGATGCCCTACAGGAAGTAGTCGGTGGCCATGACTGACAGCCAGGTGAGTCAATTACCGGCTGGCTTTCTGTGCTTGCCAGCGGCACTGCGTGAGCTGGAGAAGTGCCTTCAGCCTGCAGAATCATTTTCACAGATGCTGTGTGCCCTCTGTGCAGAGATGCATAAGCTGGAGGGGAAGGCAATCATGTCACTGCAGGTGGTGTACGCATCGACGGAATGGCGTGACTCTGGATCCTTTGGCCGGAGGAGTACGGTGGGGACAGTGAGTAGAGCCGACTCCATAAAGCATATGGGAGATCCCACCAAAAAGGCCCGTGATATGAATGATCAGAACCAAGTAGGAGGATCTCAGTAGACGTGGCGGTGAGTGCTGTGCACGCGGCAAGGTTAAAAAGACCAAGAGGGCAGGCAGGACGGGGGCTGATGTGCAAAAAAGTTTACTTGAGATTTCTGCAAATGTATTAAAAATAAAAACATTGAGAAAGCACATGAACATAAGTATTCACAGCCTTTGCCATGAAGCTCAAAATTGAGCTCCGGTGTATCCTGTTTCCCCTGATCATCCATGAGATGTTTCTGCAGCTTAATTGGAGTCCACCTGTGGTAAATTCAGTTGACTGGACATGATTTGGAAAGGCACACACCTGTCTATATAAGGTCCCACAGTTGACAGTTTATGTCAGAGCACAAACCAAGCATGAAGTCAAAGGAATTGTCTCGAGGCACAAATCTGGGGAAGGTTACAGAAAAATTTCTGCTGCTTTGAAGGTACCAATGAGCACAGTGGCCTCCATCATCCATAAGTGTAAGAAGTTCAAAACCACCAGGACTCTTCCTAGAGCTGGCCGGCCATCTAAACTGAGCGATCGAGGGAGAAGAGCCTTAGTCAGGGAGGTGACCAAGAACCCGATGGTCAATCTGTCAGAGCTCCAGAGGTCCTCTGTGGAGAGAGGAGAACCTTCCAGAAAGAAAACAATCTCTGCAGCAATCCACCAATCAGGCCTGTATGGTAGAGTGGTCAGACGGAAGTCACTCCTTAGTAAAAGGCACATGGCAGCCTGCCTGGAATTTTCCAAAAGGCACCTGAAGGACTCTCAGACCATGAGAAACAAAATTCTCTGGTCTGATGAGACAAAGATTGAACTCTTTGGTGTGAATGCCAGGCGTCACGTTTGGAGGAAACCAGGCACCGCTCATCACCAGGCCAAAACCATCCTTACAATGAAGCATGGTGGTGGCAGCATCATGCTGTGGGGATGTTTTTCAGCAGCAGGAACTGGGAGACTAGTCAGGATAAAGGGAAAGATGACTGCAGCAATGTACAGAGACATCCTGGATGAAAACCTGCTCCAGAGCGCTCTTGACCTCAGACTGGGGTGACGGTTCATCTTTCAGCAGGACAATGACCCTAAGCACACAGCCAAGATATCGAAGGAGTGGTTACAGGACAACTCTGTGAATGTCCTTGAGTGGCCCAGCCAGAGCCCAGACTTGAATCTGATTGAACATCTCTGGAGAGATCTTAAAATGGCTGTGCACCGACGCTTCCTGTCCAACCTGATGGAGCTTGAGAGGTGCTGCAAAGAGGCATGGGAGAAACTGGCCAAGGATAGGTGTGCCAAGCTTGTGCCATCATATTCAAAAAGACTTGAGGCTGTAATTGCTGCCAAAGGTGCATTGACAAAGTATTGAGCAAAGGCTGTGAATACTTATGTACAGTATGTTTCCTCCAAACATGATGCCTGTCATTCACACCAAAGAGTTCAATCTTTGTCTTATCAGACCAGAGAATTTTGTTTCTCATGGTCTGAGAGTCCTTCAGGTGCCTTTTGGAAAATTCCAGGCAGGCTGCCATGTGCCTTTTACTAAGGAGTGACTTCCGTCTGACCACTCTACTATACAGGCCTGATTGGTGGATTGCTGCAGAGATTGTTTTCTTTCTGGAAGGTTCTCCTCTCTCCACAGAGGACCTCTGGAGCTCTGACAGATTGACCATCGGGTTCTTGGTCACCTCCCTGACTAAGGCTCTTCTCCCTCGATCGCTCAGTTTAGATGGCCGGCCAGCTCTAGGAAGAGTCCTGGTGGTTTTGAACTTCTTACACTTATGGATGATGGAGGCCACTGTGCTCATTGGTACCTTCAAAGCAGCAGAAATTTTTCTGTAACCTTCCCCAGATTTGTGCCTCGAGACAATTCCTTTGACTTCATGCTTGGTTTGTGCTCTGACATAAACTGTCAACTGTGGGACCTTATATAGACAGGTGTGTGCCTTTCCACATCATGTCTAATCAACTGAATTTACCACAGGTGAACTCCAATTAAGCTGCAGAAACATCTCAAGGATAATCAGGGGAAACAGGATGCACCTGATCTCAATTTTGAGAATGGCAAAGGCTGTAAATACTTATGTACATGTGCTTTCTCAATTTTTTTATTTTTAATACATTTGCAAAAATCTCAAGTAAACTTTTTTCACGTTGTCATTATGGGGTGTTGTGTGTGGAATTCTGAGGAAAAAATGAATTTAATCCATTTTGGAATAAGGCTGTAACATAACAAAATGTGGAAAAAGTGATGCGCTGTGAATACTTTCTGGATGCACTGTATATATATGTAGTGATAGAAACCGAGCATTCAACGAGCCCTAAACCCTAAACATGAACACCCAAAGAGTTCCGGGTTCAAATAATGGAAATAATGGAAAATGACTTCCAAAGTTGCAAAACACAAGCACAAATGATAGATTTTCTCTTCTCACAGTGCTCTCTATTTTCTCACCACCACACTGCCCTCCTCCAGTTGAGTGTTGCTCCACGTCCTCCCAGCTCTGACTTGCCTGGATAAGGTAGTGCAGCCCCTTTAATTAAGGACCCAATGCAAGCACATCCAGGTCATATGGAAATCCCGTATTTTAGGGAGCACTTCTTCCTCCAGCGTTCACTTGTGGCCAACAGGGATGTGCTGCTGAACTACAACTTACCAGCATTCTCTGCTGGTTCCTAAATGGGTGCCATTACGGAGGGCTGCTGTCATCTAGCACCAGGGGGTAATAAACATCCCCCAGGGACAGTCCTTCCCTGTCTCCGTCTGTCATGGCCAGGGAAGGTATAAAGTCCAAGTCTGATTGGGACGCCTGTTTATTTATTTTTACCGGGTAAAGTATCTTCTGGAATCCTGGCCGGTCCACTTGTTCATCTTGTGTGCCTCCTACAATCAATATATAAATATTGTAATAGATTCCACACCACACAGAAAGAGGTTTGGGGGCAGCCGCCCTTATACTTGAATTTTGCTGCCAAAATAGCGAAGGTTCTGGGTTCAGTGTTACAGGTTTCAGTCCAGAACAAGAACAAAGCAAACAGGCAAACATGGAGTTTATAAAGAAGTAGATGGGAAATGATGTCATCAGACAGAAACTGGAAGTGACATCACTGGGACCAGAAATGGAAGAGACATGGCCCGAACCACTCCCACCCCCTCACAGGAAGAATTTTACATATAATAATTATTGACAAAATTTAATGTCCACTCAGTACATGCAACAATGATACCGTATGAATAGAGGTGTGAAGCTGTACAATAAACACACTCAGTCAATGGGGATGTGCAGTAAAGATGTCATTCTGGATATCCAGTGAAGGTGTGCAATGAAGAAGAACAGCAGAGATGTGAAATGAGGACATGCTGAGACAATGGCCTCATGATATAAACATCACTTTCATTTATTTGGTTTCAATTATAGATGTTTTCTGTGTAGCTAGTTTTACTTGGCTGCCTATTCACAGCTACATTTTTGTGGCATGTCTGTTTATACAGCTTGTAAAGAACTACTGGAAGATTAGCACTTTGAAAGGTATGCATTAATTTATGTTATTAAATGTATTATTTAATTTAAAAGGGAAATATCCCATGAGATTCACCAATGCAGGTAAAATCAATTCACCTGAATAAATTTAGAAGTACTGTTTTAATGAGACTGACCAAATAAATGAACATAGTCATAATTTTCAAATGTGATTTCCAATCTAAAGCAATGATGCAAGCAGGTACAGCTAATTGATTTTAACTTAATAAACTTTTTCTTGTTTACAGATTGTAAATCCTAATATAATGAAAATGCTGCCAATTTTCTCTTTTTAAAAACAAAAAAATGACAACATAATTTGAAAAGCCTTATTTAGATATTCAAATCAACACATTTAATTGAAGTGTATTTTTCTTTGCTTTAAATATTGATAGATTTCCAAAAAATTTATAAAAATGTAATTCAGAGGAAAAAGCTGCAGTTATTGCAAGAATTTGTTACATATGTTTGAAATATTAGATATTTATATAAAATATGAGCTACACATTAAGGGTCTCTTTTATAATAATTCTTTACTGTCAGCCAATATAAATACAAGAAAGAATAATTTTGGCTAGAAATGTTTAAAATTAATTAATTTTTGTATAGTGCACTTCACTGAATACATCCTCAGAGTGACTGCACATAATTTGTAATTATAATGCGCTAAGAGCAAGTTATTAAACCATACAACATTTGTATACATAAATATGCAAGTTTCAATAAAGACACAGTAAAACAGAACAATTTCAAACATAAATCATGACAATATAAAGCGTAATAAAATGAAATTTTAGTCATCAAGCATTCTCCTGGATACAGAGCTGCAGTGGCTCCTCAGTTAATTATAAAATCACAGGTCTAGTGACCTGAGCCAAATGACCACCCAGCCACACCTTGGCATCCTACGTAAGTATGTGGTGGACAGTGTAGTAATAAGCAGATTCTGTATTTTCATCATTAAATCCCAAAACTCCCAATACCACTGGGAAGATTGTAGGTGTTATTTTCATCATTTTCTTTCACGGTCAGATTGCTTTGAAAGGTCAGCAGAAAGATATGTCCATTGTAAAGATTACATCTTTATCCATAAACAGAAATATTTTAGGTTGGAAGTTTTAACCAATGCCTTCTCTAAATGGGCGTTTGAAGAATTTTTGCATATTTCTTCAAATAGTAATTGTAAAGCTTAATAAAATCAAAATACTGGACCTGCTGCATTCTTATTTATTTTGAAAAATCATATATTTGAGTGACCCATGCATCTGCAAGCAAATCAGATGAGAGGAGCTTCCTGTTATATTTCAGCCAGGGTTGCCCCCTGCCTGGGGTTCAAGCATCTCATTAATGTCTATTTTGGTCATTTATTAAGTTAACATTATTGATTATGAAGTTTCTAAGTGTTAAAGTATATTCTGTTATGTTCTCTGTGTTTTGTGATGGTGCCATCTGCCCATCACCATGAGGCTACCCTTAGCCCTATAGAGGCTGAGGAAAACCCTCAGTCCCTTGCGGTTCATTGTGAATGTGTCTGTGCAGTAGTGAGTACTCCAGATTATTCTGTTGATTATCATTATTATTGTGCTTTTTTGTGATTTCCTGAATATTTTAAAACTGTAGTCTATTTTTCTTCTACTCTGTAGCTTTCTGATTGGGTCTTGCTTGCCTTTGATTGCCATTGCATTTTCAGGTATCCCCTGCTGTGCCTTTTGTGGTCTTCAGAGTTCCACTATTTTACACAACCTTTTCAAAAATTAATCTTTTCTTTATCATTTTTTTTGTCCTTTGTGTTATTAGCTGGGTTTTGATGGTTGTAACTCCTTTAGTGGGAATGTCAAGCTTATTCTGCTTTGGAACTCTAGTTAAGAAAACCACCCCATATCAAGGTACAGAGTTCAATTATAACTCTAGGAGAATGTTCATCTAACTGCAAACACATTAAGAATCTTATGGAAAATATAGTTTTGATTAAAAAACATGCCTAATTATTATATACTGTACAACATAATTTATAGAAGCAAACATATAACGGACCAAACACCAGTTTAGACATCAAAATATAACTGAGGAAACTCCCAAGTTGTTGATTTTTTGTTTTGTTTTTGTTGTTTAAACAGATATACTGCTCCAGGTACTCAGGTCCAATATTACACATGTTTATCCTTTATCTCATCTTTATTTCCAAAGACATTCACATTAGGTTAAATCAGCATTTCTCAACCTTTTAAGTATTTGCGACCTGAGTTTTCATAACAGTTTTAATCGCGGCACCCTAATGTTTTTTTGAAAGAAACCCACTAATACTAATTTGTTCTTTTTTAATTAATGATATATCATAGATGCATATATTATTATACCTAGTTAACTTTTATCGACAATTATCTAACTCTATATTTATTTTTCTAGTATCAGAATGTAGTTTAAGCTAATTTGTTTTGGTTTCAATAGATGTATTTTTCATATTTTTGATTCATTTTCTTTTTTTCACATCTTCGCGCTCCCCTAGGGGCGCCCACCCCACAGATTGAGAACCACTGGGTTAAATGATGTCTCTACATTTCTTAGTATTCAGTGTGAAAAAAAAAAAATAAATTACTTAGATTTTCAAAAAGCCTTTGGTACAGTCCTATACTGAAAATTATTACTGAAACTAAAATAAAACTGTGAATATCAGAGGTAACATACAAAACTGGATCTTTAGTTAGTTAACTGGCAAGAGAAAAAGGTTACAGGTAAGAGGAGAATGCTCCATGTGAGTGAGGTCATCAGTACAGACCCTCAGGGGTTTTCCCTTGAACCATTACTTTTTCTGGTTAATATTAATGATGTCAATTCCGGTGTAGTTGGTAAACTTGCAAAATTCACACACTTAAAAAATGCAATTAAATGAAGAAAAGTGCAAATACTAAATGTGGGCAAAAGGAACATCAATTATAAATGCAAGATGGGAGACACTGTCATACAGGAAGCAACCTCTGGAAAGAAGTTAAGTGTTTATGTCAACACAACATTTTCATTGTTATGTAAACGTTATATTGTAAAAATCTGTTGAGTATAAATCAGGGGTCGTTACATTCAGTATATATAATGCACTAGTGAAACCACATCTGGAGTACTATGTGCAGTTCTTGTCACTATACTACAGAAAAGATATAGCAGCCCTCGAAGCTGTGCACAGAAGAGCAACCAGATGCATCTCAGGACTTAAGGGCATGTGGTACTCTGACAGAATTAAACCTGTTCAGTCTTAAGAGGAGGAGATTGTGTGGGGACCTATTCTAGGGACCTCATGCATAACACCGTGCTTTGAATTCACACTAAAACATGGCGTGCGGACAAAAGTGGAAATGTGTGTACACACAAAAATATTCAGATGTCCAAAACCATGTGTAAGCCAACTTCCATGCACTTCCTTTACATAAATTCCAGTCAGTGTGAAAAACAACGCCCGTGCATGCGTCTACCGGCCCACCATGTCTTCTCCCAGAATTTCGCATATTTAAATATACAAATCAATATAAATAGCCATTTAAGTTCAGCGTTCTATGAAAAGACAATGGCAAAAGTTGATAATAAAGGAATTAAGGCATGTATTAAACATGCAGGCACGGTGGCGCAGTGTTAGCGATGAGCTGGCGCCCCGTCCAGAGATAATTCCGGCCTTCCCCAAGATGCTTTCTGTGCTGTGCGTGACCCTCAATGAAATAATTTATTGCAGCAGTACTGTCTCTTTCAAATGTACTAACCCCCAATTCCTGTCATTCATTTTCTTTCTCCAAGTAACCAATTATTTAAATGTAAGAATGTAGAATGTAATATACATACTTCACTGCATTTCATCTTAAAATTGTTATCAAGAGCTCCAAGAAAATAGTGCTTGGAAATCTAAATCAACTTCGAAGCCAGTCTATGTAAATATGCACTTTTTTCTATTGAATTGAATTGAATTCCTTTATTGTTATTATATGGTACAATGAGATTTAATATGCAAATCCCTCATAAACTTATTTTCCTATAAAATTGTAAAATAATAATAATAATGCAATAAAAAACAATGAAAAATATATAATATGTAATTATAATTGGCTAAGGTTGTGCAATAATACAATGATAGTACAAGTTTAAAGTGAGGTAATTGTACTTATTAGTACAAACAGTTCTACCGGGAGCACTTGATGGACTGATTGAGTGTGTTTATAGCTATTGCGATGAAACTACTTCTGAATGGCCAGGTCCCGACAGGGAAGGCTCTGAATCGTTTGCTGTATGGGAGCAGTTTAAATAGACTGAGGCAGCATGTGTTAGATGCTGGATTCCGATAATCCTTTTTTCAATCAGCTGCTGTAGAGCTGTGATTCCACACTCAGATACAATGGGTTAAAATACTCTGAGTGGTGAACTGAGAATAACAGTGCTAAAGCAGCTATGGTATTTGGTATAGTTTGGCCATTCAGTGAACCATTATATTGTTACAGATTAATTACAATCAGATGCCTTAAATTAATAAACAATATGCAGTTAATTACAGTGTATTTAATAAAGCCGAGTCAGGGATATAAATCTAAAAAATAAGGTGAAACCACACAGGACCAGTAGCACTGCTTTGACACTATGTGCCGCCACTTTGCAAAACTGAGCTGGAAACTTGCGTACGCGATGCATTGAGCTGGCGTGAGAATGTGAATGGCTTTGCTCCAAGTTTAGTTTGTATACCTCATGAAGTGAGTGTGGAAACAGGTGTATGCAACATTTTTGTGTGTAGACACTGTTTATACATGAAGCCCTAGGTCTTCAAAGTCCTCAAAGGCATTAATAAAGCAGGCCCACCAGAATTCTTTCAGCTTAACAGTGTATCACATATTCAAGGGCGCCTTGATACACTTCTTTACACAACAGTTGTGGGAATGAGGAACAAACTACAGAGTCATGTGGTTGAAACAGTAACCTTGACGATATTTAAGAAGTATCTGATATATTGGGGCAGCTTAGCTATTAGCTAAATAAACAAGCTTGATGGACCTGTTTGTCAAATTTCTTATGTCCTTATGTGAAGTCATTACTGAGTGTTCCTTGTAAATTGACAAGTATATGCAGTATTTAACTACACCCAAATTGGTGGCCTAGCTCCCTAAGTCTTTTTAATATAAAAAGCAGATACACAAATTACACAGATGAATATAAACATATGTAAATATATGAAAGTTATCATTGAAATTGAAGGTTAATTACACGTGCATAGTCGATCTAGTACAATACAATTTACAGCATAAATGACTTGAAAATTACTAAAGATAATTTAACTTTACAGTGTACATTTCTAAATCTTGATATACAGTATCTTTACTTTATATATACCAATAACTGCTTCCTGTAAGTAAAAGTTTTACTTCTTTTCTGTACACATGACAGTAAGCGAACTTGAACATCATGCCCAGTGTTGAGCTGTGGTGCAATGACCACTAACTCCTTCACAAAGAATATGCACATAAGAATATTGTTGACTTACAATAGATGCACCTTTCTGTATTGAACTCATATCCCAAAACTCAAACAATGCAAAATGTTCTACGTCAGGACTAAGAGAGTAACCACACAGAAACTTCAATGGTGTGTAAAACTTCATCAGGATATTTTTAAAATTAGTTTTCATGCAGTAGTTGTCACCTATGATATACAGTTTAAAATATTCTCATTATTAACTCAATGAACCCATGAACCCCATATCTATCCTAAGCCCTTCAGCATTAGAGTAAGTAGCTTTCTGGTGTAAATGCTATAGTCCAGAATGAAGTTCTTTTTGACAAGACATACGTCAAAGCAGATATTTCCAGGCAATGTTGTCCACTTTAAACAGTGTGTAGCGGAATTGCATAAAATGTCAATTGTGTTTGTTCAATGTTTATAAGTCTTGTGTTTGTCCAACCATTTTCTTGTATATATTTAAATAAAAAACAAACCAAAAAAAAAAAAAAAAACCTGAAGAGGAGTTTCCTTCTGCAAATCAGAAACCATCACCAATTACAACACTCAATCATCAGATCATCACTTTTCATCCAATTACACAAAGCAGAAAGGTGTTCCGAACTTTTCACCATCCACTGCCCATGGCTGTTGGACTGCAATATGGACTCACTGGTGAGACTGTTTTGGTTCACGTTTAAAAACATCACCATTTGAACTGTGCGTCTACTGCCATTTCATCATTTAGGATTTTGACAGCTACCGTCCATTTCTTTGTCTACAGTTTTCACATTAAACTTTGTGTGTATGTGAATGTTTGTTCTCTGTATTATAATTATTTACTTTTCATGGTTATATTTCTATCATTGTAGATATTAACATCTACATTTGGATTGGGGAATTTGTGGTATGTGTAACATTTATCTTTTTCTAATATATTCATTTTGCATTTACTTAACCTTTATCTTTGACTTATTTATTTGTATTTGTCCATCAACAGGGGAGCTTGAGTGGAGGATGGGTGAGAAATTAAAAGGTTAAGTATGGCTTGACCGGAGTGTATAACTTGCCACCATCCGAGCATGAGTGAGCATTATTACAAGGGACTGGGAGGCTAAGAAGAGCAAACATTAAACTTATCAGCAGTTGCTCAATGGACAACACATCCTATGTGACATGCCTAGTAATTTTAAACACAATTTAACTTTAAAGGGAACTGTTTTGAAATCATAAGAATCATATTAATAAGTGATTGATTAAACCTATTATCATTTTATTAGTAAAGCAATGGGTGAAAGGTAATGTTGAATGGCTAAGATATTTTTACCATTTCCATGGCTTAAAAATGTAGGATGCATAGAACTGTGATTGTCACCCAACTCGATAAAGAAATCGTGCCTTTACAAGTACATGTGCATACATGGCTAGATAGATGAATGAGGCTTCTCCTTGCAAATAACTAATTTTTTCTTGTAAAAGTACAAAACACAATGTAAAGAATACTATCAATACAACATCTGTATTAAACAATCCAACAATACAAAAATAATGTTTCATATAAAGCAGTTAAACTGTGGCAGTTAAATATCTAAACAATCATTGGCTTATCTTCATCAAGGTTGTGAATGAAAAAAACTGCATTCTTCTTCTTGAACTTCACTCAACTGCTTTGCAAGAATGGAAGACTGAACAAATAAACTAAAACTTAAAAGAATCGCTAGACGGAAGAGTCTCCGACAGAACAAAAGGGAGGAGCGCAAGTACAGTATGGTGAAATCTCCTATCCTGAGAATGCCAGCCTCAGAACCTCTAATATGATTGGAATTCTGCCAGTGAATATGTATATTGTTTGGAAAGAGGGAAAGATTTTAATAAGTTAGCCCACTAAAGTATTGCTAGAGCAACTTCATATTCAATAGTAGCTGTTGTTTGCGAAGAAAGCAGTACACAAGTCTATACACGGGGATTCTGGTACTGTTACTTGTGTAAAAACAGTCCCAGATTATGTGCTTCAATTTTAGGAAATAGTTTAAAGCCTGCTCACATTGGGTCAGGTAAATCTTAACTGCAATTTAATCCTAAGTTAATTTCTTTTGCAAAAATACAAGAATTTGAAAAATCTCACAGGGCATTACCCATTGTCTTTCATCCCAAGTTTACTGAGAATGTCAAATTCAGGTAGTGTACTCATATTGGTCCAGACAAACTAACATCACCTATAATTTAATGTGGACATTTTTTTTTATTTTCTTGCAAATATATTGAAATAAAATTGGCCTACAGTAATTTAGCAATAGCTTATTAAACATAATTGAAAAGACATTTTAAAAGACAAACATAATAAATGATAAAATTTTAGATGTAATACTTTTTGACAAGACTGTAACGTGTGCTACAACATCTAATAAATATTGCATGTTGGTTGAAAAAGGAAGAACAATCTATCTATCTCTCTGTATATATATATATATATATATATATATATATATATATATATACTCGTGTATATATATTAGTAAAAAGAAGCAACTCGACACACGTAGAAAAGGTTGGGGCAGCCACCCGTATAATATTCCAAGCTGCAAAGGATTCTTTTTTAAATTTAGTCAATGATGTTGACAGTTCGGAGTCCAAAACAGAACTGGTGAGGGTTTGAAAAGATGGCGGTTTTAAATAGTCAGACAGGAAGTGATGTATGTCGACAGGAAGTGATATAGGTTGACCGGAAGTGATGTTTCTCTGACATCAGTCTGGGAACTGGGGCCGGAAGTGACATTCTTCTGGGCGCTGGAACTGGAAGTGACTTTCTTCTAGGCGCCGGAACTGGGAATGACGTCGTTCTAGGCACCGGAACTGGAAGTGACATTCTTCTAGGCGCCGGAACTGGAAGTGACATTCTTCTAGGCGCTAGAACTGAAAGTGACGTTCTTGATTCAGATAAGTTTTCCCACGGCTGGTCTGTAGAGATAGCAGGAGAAGGTTTAATGCACCCTGCCCTCCCCTGGCCTGGCGTGAAATTACCTTTACTTGGTCCACACAACGTCCTCCTATTCGTACGTGTGTGACAATATATAGATACACAGTATATATTTAACAACAATGTCACTTCCGGTTCTGGCTCCAAAAAATGACGTCACTTCTGGTTCTGGCGGCAAGAAAGACGTAATTTCCGGTTCTGGCACCAACAAACATGTCACTTCCAGTTCCGGCACCAAGAAAGATGTCACTTCCAGTTTCATGTCTCAGATGACATCACTTCTGGCCTCACCATTTAAAACCGCAATCTTCTCCACCACCAGATCATTTCAGTCTGGTACTCAACCCATGCATATCAGTGCTTATTTCAAAAGCCTTTTTGCAGCCAAGGACAATATACGGGTGGCTGCCCCAAACCTTTCCACTGTGTTGGGACTCATTTGTTTCTAATTTATATACAATTGAAGGTCTCTGGTGATGGTAATTACTTGCTTAACCAGGATTGGTTCTGTGGTCTAATGCCTTCTCCCTTCCTCCCTCTGCAGAACAGAAGACTTAACTGCCACTCCAACACTGATATCTCTTCTGTTGTCTGTCCTGCTGGACATGCCACTTCCTACCAAGTGACTATATAATCCTGGAACCAGCCATCTTGTTCTTAATTCTGCTCTGAACTTGCATCTGGAAACATGGCTCTGCAAATTATTGCATGTTACATTTTTGTTCATTCTTTCAAATTATATGGGATCTCCAAGGGTGTGCCCCAACTCTTTCTCATTGCCTTTTTACTATATATACATACATATATATATATATATATACTAGCAAAATACCAGCTTCAGCGGAGAAGTAGTGTGTTAAAGAAGCAATGAAAAAGAAAAGGAAACATTTTGAAAATAACGTAACATGATTGTCAATGTTATTGTTTTGTCACTGTTGTGAGTGATGAGTGTTGTTGTCATATATATATATATATATATTTATATATATATATATATTTACACACACACAAAACATATATATATATACATATCTATACATATACACATACATATACATACACACATACATACACACACATATATACACACAAATACATATATATATATATATATATATACATACACACACACATATATAAACATATACATACATATCTACATATATACACACACAGCTATTTCAGTATCAGTGCAATACGCTGTTTGTTAAAACGGATGACACCGCTCTTACGTGCAAGTCTGCGTGGATATTATGAACTATCGATTTGTTCAAGTTCTATTTAAATTTTAAATAGAAGGAATTTTTATTTAGTCGACAGAAATATCTTTGGTAGGAATGGTAAAAACAGACAGGAATATTATTCCTGAATAAATCAACTCAAACCTTAAACAACTTATAATATTTTGCTCTCCATAAAAATATATCCTGTCTAAATTATACAAGTTAGAAATAAAGTAAACATTAAAAGAACAAACATTCAAATTTCTTTACTCTTATGTAATTTTATATTTTATAAAAAATACACTTAGATTTTAAATATCCCAAAAGATTTTGCTCTCCATAAAAATATATCCTGTCAAAATTATACAAATTCAAATATGAACATGCTGCATAACAAAACCTGGAAATATAAATAAAATGTGTTCCTTTCAGCAATAACAAATCAAATCATTCAGTTGTCTTTGCTCATATGTCATTTTAGAGCTGGACGCCTGGCATCTTTTTGGCAACAGGTTCGTTTCTGTTTGGTGTGAGGTTCTGTGTTGTGGAGATTCTCAGGATGGATTGCAGGTGCTCATCAGTGAGGCGACTCCTGTGTGCTGTTTTGTTAGTCTTTATCACTGAGAAGAGCTTCTCACACAGATATGTGCTACCAAACATGCACAAGGTTCGAGCCGCATGTAGACGGACTTTTTTTGTTCTTCAAAGTCACCAAAGCGCCGTGCAAACTCAGTGCGCTCAGTTTATCAGCAAAGTGCGTATTTGGGAACACCGTAGTGACGACTTGGTTTAACATTACTTGGTAACAGGGAAAGTGGGGCAAGTGGTTGTGTCTCCCATAAAAGCAGCCTCAATTGAAATCACTTTGTGATTGTGCACGGTAAAACGTCCGCTGAAGTGTCAGATTCTTATTTAATTCTTCTGCTTTCTGTATCTTCTGCATTGCATTCAGGTCTTTCAGGTTACCCTGATGTTTTGTTTTATAGTGCCGTCTTAGATTAAATTCTGTAATTACAGCCACATTAGCTCCACAAATGAGACACACGGGTTCAGTAAACATATACTCAGCCTCCCATCGTTTTTAAAGGCTCTATTTTCAGAATCAACTTTTCTCTTCAGCATCGTGTGAGCTAGCTTCGCAATAACTTGCAGCATCTTAAGGTAGACTTGATTAACGCAGTAACTGTTCGGCAAGGCAGCTGAAGCGCTGCATTATGGGATCTGTAGTTTATTGTGTTACCAGCGCTTCATATACCGGGCTATAATAACAATAATACAGTATATAAAATGATCTCGGGGCGGATATAATTACGCCGGGCGGATGTGGCCCGCGCCCTTGAGTTTGACACATATGGACTAAATAGAACTTGAAAAGATATATTTTTTCAAATGTGATAGCGCAATTCAGATAGAGTTGACGCGCACTACAGCCTGCATGCCTCAATAAGTCATCCTCCCCTCGCCCTTACTTTTTTACCGTTCATCTAATGAATACACTGAGTATGGCTTTACCAAAACAATCACTGATGGCGAATAAAGTATCCATTATTCGAGTATGTAGATCGGGTTATATATATATATATATATACATATACCCCAGCGTATCATGGAGAAGTAGTGTGTTAAAAAGCTAGAAAAGAAAAGGGAACATTTTAAAAATAACGTAACATGACTGTCAATATACAGTATTTGTTTTGTGAGTGTTACTGAGTGTTGCTGTCATCAAGGATTTGATTATCATTATTTCTTTCAATCAGGTTCGTATTTGTAGGATGTGTTGTGTTCAAGTTACATTCCGTGTTTGTCAATCGTTGTAAAGATGACAGGTTTCATTCATCGATTCGTTTCTTACTGCATCAATAAACAGCTCGTCTTCTTCTTTATCTGAGACCTGACACACTGCATGCACGGGTTTTTTTTACACTGTCTTCCTTTAGCGGGACATTGACTTTTTCCAACGTGTGCTTTGTTTCCACAGTAGCTGGATTTATGAATATGCTTATCAGACGCTTCATATTTTTTGCTGCCTTTTCAATTGTGTAATTCGGTTTTTGTTCAGCGCTCTTTGGAACTGTTGCTTTTATCTGTGCACTCGTCAGTTCACGTGAGCCACTCGGTGTACATGCATCGAAGGTTCCCAGCTGTGCTGGTGCCATCTCGTGCTATGTCCATGGCTGTATTTAATGTTACCTTAGTCCTGGCACTTAAAACTTTCTCTCGCAGTTTCGCTGAGTTTGTGTCAAACACCACCCTGACCATCTCATCTTCCTCTCCATAAGCACAGTCCTTCACCCGTGAATATTTACCCGTGGCAGTTTGCTATTGGATTGCCGCTGACGGACGGCCTTATATGGGCAGGCACTAAATTACAAACGCCAGCGGCAGCCTGTCTATGAACTTAATTTAAAGTGTAGGTTTACATCGTGCTTTGTTTCAGTAGCAGAACTCATGAATATGGTTGTATATGTCACTCGCTCGCTTCTTATTGTTTCGCTGCCTTCTCAATTATATAATGCATGTTTTCTTCAGCGCTTTTGAGGTCTTCCTGGTTTTCTATGTACTGCGTGATTACGTGGGAGGCGTGATGATGTCACACGAAACTCCGCCCCCACGGCTTTGAAGCTCATCTCCATTACAGTAAATGGAGAAAACTGCTTCCAGTTATGACCATTACGCATAGAATTTCGATATAAAATCTGCCCAACTTTTGTAAGGAAGCTGTAAGGAATGAACCTGCCAAATTTCAGCCTTCCACCCACACGGGAAGTTGGAGAATTAGTGATGAGTGAGTGAGTGAGTCAGTGAGTGAGGGCTTTGCCTTTTATTAGTATATATATATATATATATATATATATATATATATATATATATAGTAAAAAAAATATACACAGTATAGATAGATAGATAGATAGATAGATAGATAGATAGATAGATAGATACAGTAGATAGATTTTATCTATCTCTGTACCATAATCACTGCTGGAAAAATGCTGTAATGGAATGTTTTCAAGGAAAATGCCAAAAAAATTCTATTAATTAATAAACTTTTCAGAAAATGTAGTAAACAGAAAAAAAAATCAAAATTTGTCTCTGTATGTAATCTCATTTTAGCACAATGATAATGAGTTCAGGGCTCTGTGAGGACCATACCAGCTGATGTAGGTTTCCTCTTTCCCTGTAATGTTTTTATTATTATTATTATTATTATTATTATTATTATTATTATTATTATTATTATTATTATTTTGACACTGTATTTGGGATTATTACCTTGCTTCAAAGTAAAGCTGGGACTGATCAGATGAATCCCTGAAGTTACAATATGTTGGAGGAGCTAAATCCTATGCATAAATGTTGTTGTTCTCAGCAGTGAGTGGGGCATCCATTATGATCAAATCACCAACTTTGCAGAAATGCTGCCCCAAACCGGCATGGAACTTCAACTATGCTTCACTGTTACCTGCAGAGATTCATCCATGTGCTGTTCTCCAGCCTTTGGTAAACAAACTGCCCTCTGTTACAATTGAAAAATAAAAATTTTCTGCTCCCCAGTTCTTGTGTTTTGATGAGTAGGTGAGTCATTTGGCTTCATTTCCACCTTGGGCGAATTCACTTTTTGGTCATAACTCTTCCATAAAGACCACTGCTGATAAGACTTCTCCACCAAACTGTACCAATCCTCCCAGTAGTTTCTACTAGTTCCGAGCTGGTATCAGTGCTGCATACAATCATATATTTTAATTTCAAAGGGAAGTAAGTTTGATGTATTCCTTGTTTGCTGCTCCCAGTTTCTGTGGCTGGTCATGGCATTTCTAGTCTTCATCCTCGCTCATTTATTTGTGCTTCTGCAGAAGAGCTTGGACAGCACTTCTGGAAACACTTGACTGCCTTATGATTTCTGCTTAGGAGAGACCTTGATAATTCAGAATGACCACCTTGTGCCTTGCACCTGTGCTCACTTTTGCCATGGTGTGAGATTTGCAGGTAAAACTGCCACATCTACCACAACCTCACCTTTTTATCATCGTTGTCCCTTGCCCAGCTTTTTTTCCTCTACACAGTTTATTACTTTGGTTAAACCTATTAATGAAGTCATTGATTGTTAGGGCCTGTTATATTTGCTTAATTGAGCACTGGACTTCATGCCTACAAAGATTCCACATGTTTTAACTGGAAAGAGGTCTTCTGCTATGTTAATTTCATTCTTGAAGGGCATTCAGAAATCTTATTGTATTATTTCACTTTTTTCAAAAGGAATGTTGAGTAATCTCACTTACTCCAAAGACATAAAATAACCATGTGAAAGACTTTTGCATAGTACAATATATAAAGAGAGAATGTAAAAAGGACAGGCGGAAATGTAATCAAATAACAGACACAAATCTGAATGCAGGAGAAGAAAAGAAAACATAATAATCAAGAGCAGAACAGTAAACTAGAATCCAAGTGAAAAATAACACAGCAAAAGTCTCATACTGTCTTGGGATTCTTCCCCTTAACCCCTCTAGAAAAGTTGATGCGATTTTTTAAAAAATATTTTGAGGTCAAAACTAGGACAAAGCTGTCATCATGACAACATCTTTTATAATCCATCAGTGAGACGTGCATGTAGCGACGTGCATTCTGTGAACAGCAATGGGAGCTGTTACTAAGAAACAACAGAACATTCATTACCCGTGATTCGAGACCTGTGACCAAAACAGATGCTCAAAATGGCAACATGAAAACATCATTGATATAACAATAAATATCCCAAAAAAAAGTATATGATTTCAAACAATTAAAAAGATTTGTGAAATTATAATGTTCATAATCATGCCAAGTAGCACTCACTGATTCTGTAATGGAAAGAATGGGCTTGGAAAATGAAAAGATGCAAAAATGCACAGGATTGATTATAAAAGGCATACTGTGACATGATGATGAGTTAAAAGTAGGCATTATTGATTATTATATTGTAGTTATAATCATTTTTAATATTTCAGCATTGACTGGTTGTGGATCAAGTGAAGCTGATGGTAATTATGATAATGTATTGGTGAAATGGTGGGGCAGATGCTCCAGGAGACGTGTTTCAGATCTTGTCTGAAGTTGGTACGTTTTCCATGTATATGTCCTGTTTTTATCCACACACTGCAGTTTTGCTCCTTTGTTCCACAAATGTATGTGTTAAATTATCTTTGGACTCTAAACTGTCCGGGTAACAATAATTGGGAATGTGACCTGCCAATGCTTTGTCCGTTGTAATGTTTGCCGGAAGAGTTCCTTAAGTCCAGTAGCCCTAAATTTGACTAAACAAGTTAGAATGGAAAACAAAGAAACAGAAGAATAAATTGAGCCACACTAATATGGAATCCAAACACTTGAAATCCCTGACTGGTTCCACTCTGCTGGCAAGTAAGCCTAATTAATAACAGATAAAAGTTGCCGTAGAACAGCTTGTGAATGGGCCCACTGTGAGTATAAGGGGAATTCTTTCAAAAACTTGCCAAGATCAGGTTCAGTTTATATTTACAAACGTGTAAGATCTCATTGCTATGAAAAGGCCCCAAACATCTGCTGTATTAATGGCTGATACAAGAAGTGGTCACATTTTGTGCCTAAATGACAATAAAGTCAATTCAGCCTCTTCGGTCTTGAACAGATTAGATGTGCCAGCAAACTATTCCAAGAGTTCAGATTTTTCAAATGAGACGGTATGGAAAAAAAAAAAAACCAGGAAGAGCTTCTTTACATGAGGAAATGAAAGCTGGTGTGGGATGTTAAGTCCAGAATAAACTGGCCACTCATGATTCTGAAGTGAAGAACTTTTTATATTTCCAAAAATGACTTGATGGGATAATTAGGTCAATTAACTACTAGGCAAGCAAGCAAGCGAGATACTCAGAGTAGCCTCTTCTTGTTTCAAAACGTTCTTACGCTCTTATTTCGAAAAATCTGAGCAGGAGTGCTAATCATAGAGATGAGTCGCGGAAGGCCAAGGGGCTCTTAAATGACCTGATTTAGGTGGTCTCACACAAACGAGTGATTTTTCTCAAGAGTCTAATTGCTGCCTGCTATGTACTTGGATATGCATAAAAACCTAATTATTTTAATATATGCAAAGAGGAGTTACTTGACATCACAATGTATGTCTCGGACGCATCTGCACTAAAGAGTTTGCTTATTCATAACATGGTGACTTGTCAAAGTTCAGCCAGGTTCAGATAGATTACTCACATCACCAACTAGTTCTCATGTAATCTTTCATCTTTGAACAAACGGCCCCACTTTCTAAGCAATTCATAATTATCTCATAATTATCTCTGTATACATTTTTTACTAACACAAAGCAGTGTATAAAGGTCAGAAGCAAAAAACTAACTGATAAAGTATTACTGAAGAAAAGTCAGATTTCACAATTAGGAAGAACTTGGAAAAAATTTGCATCAGTAGGAAAATGAAGGTGACAAATGCATGAAAGTTATGGACAACAAAGAAAAGCTGGGATTGGCATGCTGCAGGACTGTGGTTGAATTACCTATTGCAGGGTGGGCCACATTTACAAGAACGGCAAAAGTAAAAACCACAGATGACTTTTCATTATCACACCCTCCCCTTGTATTAATGAATAACAATATATCATGACAGTCACTCTAAATTGACTGTTGAAATGCTCCAGCCATACTGAGATGGAAAAGCAGTACAGCAGTAACATGATTATGGAAAGGCCTTCCCTTTTAGTGAGTAATAGGGTTTCTTAGAACTATAGGAGATTTGGGACATGATGTCTGTTCAAAGATGACTGGTTGGGAACCAGAACTGAACAATTATTTTACACTACAGTTATGGAGTTCAGCATGTGGTGTTTGAAATTATTGATTAATCAGAAAGGGCAGGGTGGTCAACCAAACTCATTAACTCATCAACTTACACCCAGGCATGCTAATACAGGAGTTTTTGTTTCTCTCTCCTCCCTAGTGACTTGACCACCATATATACTAACATATAAGTCGGGTCTTGAAACCCAAAAAATCGTTCATAAAATCAGACCCCGACTTATATGCCCATTCAAAAATGCAACACTTAATTTTTTTTTCTTCTTGCCTCTTCCAGTCTCGCATCAGTTTCTCAGGCATATCAAATTTTGTTGCAGCAGTGCAATTACCAATTTCTGTTTTACTACTTCAACAACGTTTAATTTAAAATCAGGTTCATATTTTCTTCTGATCAAACGCTCCAGGTGTATGAGGGTGTGAGATACAAAAAACACAAATCAGTACAAACGTTGCTTCAGGATAGTTCAGGTATTACCGTGTGGTCACATAGGCACAATACATAGAAAAAAAGACAGTGTGCTCGTTGGTTACTCTCTCAGGTGAGCGTTAGCATATCATAATCTCTTGGACCAATAGCGTGAGTTTTCCGCATTCGACTTATACGAACGACATTATGAAATACCAAAAATTATACTATAAAATCAAGTCCCGATTTATATGCGAGTATTTATGGTATGTCTTCTGTTAACATGACTTCAATTACATTTTAAAAATAAATGATTGTATCTCACTATTTATTAAAATAGATACATAGACACATGCAATGCATTACCAAGTATTGTGGTTAAGTGTAGGACTTTAGGGATCTTGAAATTCTGTCTTGATGTAGGATCAGCAAGCATGTTGGGCTGAATGGCCTGCTCCCAGAACAATTGTTCTATTGTTGTAACATTCTAAAAAATGTAAAATATAGGTGTGTGCTTAGCATGACTGTTCTGGTGGGGCCACACAGACCTGGGAGTGAGAGAGAGACTCTGTCAGAAGGGTCAGAGCCTGTGTGTGTATGTGTTTCTGTCAGAAAGTTAGTAAGTGAGAAATATTTAGAGAGCGATGATCAAGCACCTAAACAGCAGAAGGTGAATATAGATGGTGTTGCTTCTGACAACAAGTAAGCAGTGTCAGACAGCACCAGCCCCATGAATGTGCATCATTGAAGCTACAAGGAAGCAGTCATTGAAGGTCAGAGCTGTGGCGGCAGCATTGTGGGGCCTCCAAGGAAGAAGATGACTTCTACTTAATTTTATGTGATAGAACAATGGAGAAAATCTTTTCACAATGCAATAGGCTACCAGCACCAGTGATGATAAAATGTCAGCTGATAAAAAACCATACAAATGAAGATATATCACATATTTTCATACAATGCCATCACCAATGGACAGTATTAAAATATATCTCAACATCAAATACCCAACATCAAAAGCAGAAATGCCAATGGATATTGATAAATTCATAATTTTTATTCTATGGGCAAAGTGGTATATCATATTACACATACCGGTAAGTAATTGACATGATTCATGACAATGATGATGACAGCACCATAATTGTAAGATGTACAAGTTCATGCATGTCTAAACTGCATCACAAAAAATCAACCAATGAGTTCCTTTTAAGGGTTAAAGCCTTCAAACCTAACTGTCGAACAGATACGCTTAGGCTGAACGTATGCACACCTCAGCAAAGTTATGCTGAAAAGTGAAAAGCTGAAGGGCCTGACCAGGCCACCTGGAAACAGGTTTGTGCTACGAGGCATAGAAAAATATCTCACACACTCCAAAAAGAAATATTATTCTACATAAGAAAAATTGGACAAAATTTAAATATGATGACTAAGCTGTGTTAAAGCTAAAATCTTGTATTAAGCTAAAATTTGCCAATATTTTAACAAAATATTATTGTATACTACTTATCTAAATTATCCACAGTAATTTTTTAATATTATGCAAATGAATATATATCTTATGTATTTTATTGTTGTACTATTTCATTTGTAAATTTTTTTAATCACTCTTAGTTTGCCCTCATCAAAAAGGCCTCATAAAGGAATGAACAGAACTGATCTGAACCAAAAGTGATGTAAGAAAACTGGAACAAATTTCCACTAGTGTTCATACTCATTGGGTCTATGCACTTCCATTAAAACCTTCACTCAAAATTTCATCATAAAGAACTCTCAAAAGACACACAGAGACATCAAAGCTGGGATCATGATTCAATGGATTTCTCTAGCTTCTTTCATTGTGTATATGAAAGTCATTAAGCATTTGCCTAATGGGAACAACGTGTCGCAGGTGGCTGGGTATGGTCAGCAATCAGCCACCTACTTAAGGAGCCGCCGCCCTGCAATCAAGGCTGGAGTCGGCAGAGGAGGAGAGGAGAGGCCCGAGTGTTTTGTGTCTAAAGAAAGTGGCTCTTGAGAGCCTAGACATTGGGGGGTTTGGTGGCTGTGCACTTGACTTTTATAAATATTTGTAAATAGTGTAAATAAACGTGTGGTGATGGCTAAATCAGTGTCTGCCTGTGCGTGTCCAGGCCGCTTGGTTTCACAAACGTAAAAACATACAGTAGGATAAGCTCATGCACAAACCTACAGGGGGGGCTTCTTTACAGACATTAGTCAATTCAAATTGCAGTGTAACTTGGCATTAGGGTCACTTTGCAATAGGAAACTGGTCATTGGGAAAATAAAAGAGCAACTGTTCATGTGATGTTTGAAGCAATTTTGAGCAAGCAAAGCATACAAAGGTCAGAAAAACTTGAGATAGACAGAACCAGAAACATAAAACCAAAGTTAAACTCAGAATAACATTGAGTTATTTGCCCTAAGTCAATTTTTTTTTTTTTTGTAGATCCAAAAGTTTGGACACTAGAAGCTGCACACCACCATCTTAAATTGGTGGAACACAATGCACTAATACATTATTTTCCTTTTGTGTTATGCTTCAGCAAGGGCCCTCCCAACCCAGTCCCAGTTGGTGTTCAAGAGTTTCATTAATGTCTATTTTAGTAATTTTTTGACCAGCTGGAAGTCACTGGAACAGATTCCCTTCATCCCTAAACCCAGTCCCTTGCAGTTTATTGTGAATAAGTGTGATATCCCATGTAGTGGGAAAGTGGTCCCAACCTACACTCCGGACTTCAGATAGTTCAAAAGCCAAATAGCATCAGAGAAGAGCAGAGACACAGACCAGAATTGAAGGGTGAAAGGTGAAGATTTAGTTACAAAATGTGCTGTACAACAAATTCAGCGGTGTCAGGCCGGCTTTGTTTCACAGTCTTTGAGAGCTGACACTCCATCAAAAGCAAAATAAAAACAAAAATTGTATTTACAATAAGTCCAGTGCACTTCTACATTTCTCTATACATAAACTACAACCCCAATTCCAATTAAGTTGGGACGTTGTGTGAAACATAAATAAAAACAGAATACAATGATTTGCAAATCCTTTTCAACCTATATCCAATTGAATACACTACGAAGACAAGATATCTAATGTTCAAACTGAAACTTTATTGTTGTTTTGCAAATCTTCACTCATTTTGAATTTGATGCCTGCAACATGTTCCAAAAAAAACTGTGACAGGGCATGTTTACCGGTTGTTTTTGCTTTCACAAATGCTTGGTATATTCGATCTGCATTCCTAGTAGGACTGCCACTACTTTTAGATCACCTTGATGTTCCGGTTATTGTTGTTGTACTGTATATTTATGATATGAGGGAAAATTCACAAAAATAGGTTATTACAATAAAGTGGAACAGGATTAGAAAAATTTAATGTGCTCCGCAGACCCAAAAGCGTTCAGAAAGCAAAATCCTCATTGTACAGTGATATCTAACTCTGAAATGCTGCTGTCTAAAACCAGATGGCAAACTGAGTGAAATTTAAATGAGAATTATTAAAAGTCAAAGTGTGAGCCATCCCCAGAATCAAAATGCTAAAGCCGTAAAATCAAGCAGAGACATGAAATGCTATGAATCATTAGTCTAGAAAAGTTTAAACACTATGAGCACAGGACTGAGACTAAAGTTTGAATCCGTAATCTCGGACAGCACATTGAGCACTGCAAGGAGTTAGAAAGCAGATCAAAGTGATGTGGTGCTTAGTGCCTCCCAGAAGGAAGCCCCTAGGAACAGTGCTGCACATCCTAGAAACTCCGTAACAAAATGTCAAAGAACTTAAAATTAAATGACATAGATGTATTTATACAAAACTATACTATGAATGCATAATGCCTTCATAAAAACATTCCTTGGGGTTTGAATTTGCAAATAATATATAAGAGTTCAATGTGGAAAAAAATCATTTGACAAAAATTTTCTAAGAAGTTGTCTCCATTTGCAGCATTCACCCATCTAAGAGGGTGGTTTAACAAGGTCTGTACGGTGTTATTTATCTTTTACGTTTTACCTTTCTAATTTGTGTATTTACTTCAGCGGCTTTTATCTGTTTCTTGGCAGTTTTGATTTAATAATGCCACTATTTCATCTGAGGGAGTACCTCAACTTTATCCCTGGCTTGACTGAACCCTCAGGATGCTGTCTAAAGCAACATCCATATGTATGTTTTTAACAGTTAGAACAGATGGTGCTGTACTCATCAGTATATCCGATGATGCAATCCAGAAATCGTTTCTGATATTATTTGCTTCTTCCTAAAATGAAAAGATTCAAATTAACTGAAAAAATACAGGCAAAAAACAGCGGCTCCTGTCACATTCTACTCCCCAGTGTCATCCCAGTAGGCTGGCTGTCACAGTGGATAGTCTCTTGCAGGTAATCCATCAAAACATGGATCCCTACAGGCTTGTCACAGAGAAAAACTCACAAAAGGTAGAATGACTCTGTGGCTTTAGACAGCTTTGTTTGTTTGATGTTTCTCTCTAAACTCCATTTACCCAAAACTTTATTTAAAATTATTTTTAAATATATTACATACCCTTATTTACTGCTCTGTTGATTTTTCTTTTAACTTTTATCAGAGAAGACTTTACTGTCTGCCACTGATGGTGACCTCTGAATGTGAGAGTTTTTGTATATGGAAATGGGAAGTTTACTGTTGTGTTTTACATTTAGTTATGTTAACAAAATGACAAACCAATTCTCCATACTCCAGATTTTAATCATTGGAGAAATGGCTAATTAAATAATTCATTAGGGATCTGTTTACAAGAGGCTAGGCAATTTATGGGCACAGAGGACTTTGCGGTACTTGACGGGGAGGAGTGGCTGGCAATATTCAGGAAATCAATCTTTATTTTTTACACTTCACCTAACAGCATACTCCATGACTGTCATGATTCCCGTTATAGTGATCATTTCCTTCTCATCACTGTTTTGTTTTCCAACAATTTCTTTCCTTTTATCATTTTTCTGGCAACATCATTTTGTTGTCTGGCTTTGCTGTGGTCGTCACCATTTTGTGTTATTCCTGGCATGGCTGTGGACATGTTTTATAATGGTGCTGGTCCAAGTGTTTAGATAAATTTACAACCCACATATTAAAGAGGTTTTTCCTTCAAATCTTTTGATTAGGGGCTGGTCTCTTGCTAGTATTTGTTTTGACCTAGCTTTTATTTGATTTTTGACCTCTGAATTTTGAAATTCATTAGTGTCAAGATTTAGTATAATTCTGGGTCCTCAACGGCTGCCAGTGTTTATTGCAACTGCTTCCAGCATTGTTAGGGGTGTGGCCTCTGAGGTTGAGACTCAATCAACATGACGGGATTAAAGGCTGGCTACGAGTGCAAATCCTTACCTGATCTGTTGATACCAAACCTTTGAAATACTCAAAGTTTATTTGTGTGCTCCTTTCTTGTGTGTACGTTGAGTTTAGTTATCGTCTTGTTCTCTCAATCATGATTATTACCTCTCATATCGAACTTCTGTTTCATTTTCGATTTATATCTTTTGGTTTTTTTGTTTTATTATGTTTTTTATGTACATCTCCTGGTTTTTACTTAAAAGTTTATTTGCCAGTTCACTAGTAGGACAATTAAGCTTTTCTGTTGTCATTCTGGTTTTTTGAATTTGACCTGCCTACTGATTACGACATTAGTCCATTCTCTAAAAGTCTTTTTGATCTTCTGGTTATTTCTGTGATTCAGTTTCCACCAAGTGTGCATCTTGTAATCTCAATGTGGTTTCTATAATGAAAAGTGCTTTATAGCAATTTCCTCAACCACTGGGTTATGAGCTGCCACTGGTGGGTTGTGAGTTGCTATTGTTTATAATGACAGTGAGCCACAGAGGGTCATGAGCGGGTCACACTAAATCTCCTCTCTTCTCCACCAATCGATGGCACTCAGTTCACCAGTGGAGACACTCTGACAATCACGTTTGATTCCCCAAAGGGAATCCCACCCTTCTCTGACATCACTCTCGATTCAAGAAGGGGGAAATAACCCCAACTGCTCTAATGAGCATTCTCCCTTGGTGGGCCTTAAAGACAATTATATGGGAAAAGTGGGTCTCAACACCAGAAAGGTTGAGAAACACTGCTTTACAGGTTCAGTTTAAGTTCAGGTTTTTAGTTACATGTACAGAGTACAGTGAAGTTCTCACTCACATATCTGACCAGTCTCTGATATCAAGCAAGTATTACTAGTAAAATATGGACCTTATCTTAAAACTACTGGGTTTATCCTTTACCAAAAATGTATTGTATAAAAAGTAAACTAAACATTATAGCCATACCAGTACAAAGATGTTTAATAAAAATTGAGCAATTTCTCAGGCAAAATGCATTATTGATTTTACAATTACAGTCCTTGTCTGCACCATTTGCAGTTCCATAAATCCAAAGATCAATCAGTAAGTTATGTTTTCATGGGATGTCCATCTAGATACAGCAACTTTTTGAACAACAAAGCCATTACTGGTAAACAAACAATAATAATTAAAACATTTTCTGTAGAACAAGAAGATTTATATTTCTGAAAACTCTGTTCATTCATATAATCCTAAACTGGGTGACTCTAATTAAAGGTGCACAGTATGGGCAGAGTGTATACGGAACAAGGCTAGAAATCCAAGCTAGCATAATAGTGACATTACTATCGTAACACCTGTAAATGAAGCAAAAACAGGTAATAAGTAAATAATAAGACATTAAAAGAAAACAAGAGGATGAGAACTTATAGTAACAAGTGTCATACATACTGTACATGCTACAGCAGTGTGTTGTACTCTCTGCACAAAGATCATCCCAGAAGCTTCACCTCTTCCAGCAGTGTTGTGCATAAACTAGTTCAAAAGAGCACATTCGTTGAACAAGTTCAGTTTTCTAAGTACGGTGAACTTAACGTAACATATTTGCAAGTGCAACTTGAAGGTGAGCTAGTTCAGTTTTATGTGACATTCTGCGTCTGGTTTAGGTCCAGATTAAACATTTTGCCTTACCCTGTTATGTAGGGGTGGAGCAAAATCCGAATACGGTATTCAGATAAGCACAAATAGTGGATTTTTACAAATATTTATTTTGTAACAATTTTTTGCCATTTATTTGCGTTTGGAAAAAATAACTTTAAATCAAATAGGCCCTGTCTGTGTCTGCCTACTTGTGCTTACTGCATCCCCACTGACACAAGCACGTGGTGACGCTCAGCTGTCGCTTTTAGGAAACTTTGCGAGGCCACTTTATATTTTTCCCCATTGGACATGCAATATGTAACGCAAATTTTGACCGGCAGCATAGTAGGTTAGTTCACCTACATGCTGGTTCCACAGTCACCATTTGTGTGTCAAGGTTGGAAGCAGAGCGGTAATTTATATGTATACTTGTATCTATATACAGTAATTCCTCCTCGATCGCGGGAGTTGCGTTCCAGAACCCCCCGCGATAGGTGAAAATCTGCGAAGTAGAAACCATATGTTTGTATGGTTATTTTTATATATTTTAAGCCCTTATAAACTCTCCCACACTGTTAACATTATTAGAGTCCTCTAGACATGAAATAACACCCTTTAGTCAAAAGTTTAAACTGTGCTCCATGACAAGACAGAGATGACAGTTCTTTCTCACAATTAAAAGAATACAAATATATCTTCTCTTCAAAGGAGTGTCTGCATCAGGAGCAGAGAATTTCAGAGAGAGAGAGAGAGAGAGCGCTCGCAAAGAAAAGCAAACAATCAAAAAATCAATACGTGTGCTTTTAAGTTTGCCGAAGCACTGCAATAAAGCAGCATTTTTTTGAGGAGCATCAGTATCTTCTAAGCAAACAGCCTCTGTGCAAACAGCCCCTCTGCTCACATCTCCTCCGTCAGGCGCAGAGAACGTCAGAGAGAGAGAGAGAGCGAGATTAAAGCAAACAATCAAAAAATCAATAAGTTTGCTTTTGTGCTTTTAAAGTAGGCCGAAGCACCGCGATAAAGCGGCATTTCTTAGAGGAGCGTCCGTATCCACTAGACAAACAGCTGCTGTGCAAACAGCACCTCTGCTCACACCCCCTCTGTCAGCCGCAGAGAATGTCAACGAGGGTGAAATAGAGGCAGAGAGAAGCAAACAATCAAGCACCGCACGGGAAGCATATCTTATAGCATTGAGGAGTTTTAGTTAATATGTAATACATGCTCTGATTGGGTAGCTTCTAAGCCATCCGCCAATAGTGTCCCTTGTATGAAATCAACTGGGCAAACAAACTGAGGAAGTATGTACCATAAATTATAAGACCCATTGTCCGTACAAATCTGCGAACCAGCGAAAAATCCGAGATATATATTTAGATATGCTTACATTTAAAATCCGCGATAGAGTGAAGCCGCGAAAGTCGAAGCGCGATATAGCGAGGGATTACTGTAATTTCTTTTTTGACCGGGATGATATTAGCATATATGGTTATACATGTTTGTTGCTGGGTATAACTCAGTAAAGTGTATTTAAATAAAAAGTCTTCATATTTATTGTAATTTATTCAAGAACACTGTAATAGCCTAATATAAGACATATAAAATTGAAAAAAGTAAACTCATGGGTCATTTTTTCTCACTCCTTAAAAAATAAAAAATGAACTGAACATGAACTAGTTCCAAATTAAAATGGTGAACTATGAACGTGAATTTATTCATTTCAATCTGTGTGAACTGAACTTCGAGCTAGTTCTTGTGAGGTGTGAACTTACACAACACTATCTTCTAGTTCCTTCTCTATATCTCTCATTATCGAACCCAAATCTGCTGGTGCCACACAAGCTCGCAGAAGCCCTCATTTTGAAGGCTGCAGGGATCAAACTACTGTGGTTTTCTTGTTCAGCTTTTATTGAGCATCATTGTTGTTAAATGAGGATATCCTTGAGAACCCAGCTCTTTATCTTATTTTGTCTCAGTATTTTCCACAAAGGTTAGAAAATGTACACATGGCTTTCAAATATGTTGGTGGACTTAGTTGATTGTTTTGAAAGTTTTTGTTTATGTAAAACTGACAGGTATCACATTTTTGTTTATTAAATATTTTGTAACAATGAGTCATATTGAAAATCAATAGTAATTATGCAATCTAATTGCAGTGCTAGAGTACATAAAATTCATATTTTCATAGAATTTTACAGCAACATGTACTTAAAAAAATGGAGCCAAAATAGTGGTGGCTGAAATAGTTTTCATAGACTTCAGATTCAAACTCAAGTCATGTAAAAATTGTATGTTGTGTACTAATGCTATTTTGTTTTTATGTTGAAGGGTCTAATTGTAGCTCATTTAACTTAAACTTGAAATTTTTGAAAGAAGCACTTAATGGAAAGTTAAAATCAATGGTCGTTGCTAAAATTGTTGTGTGCATAGTTTTGCTGATAAATTATAGTATCTGTGAAATACTAAATCATTATAATTATTATAATAATTATTATATTAATAATTAATATAATTAATAATTATTATATTATTTGCAGATAACGCAGCCACGAGGTTGTTCTGAATGTAACAAAAATACCTGAGTACATGTTCACTCACTGTATGTTTAATGACTTACTGAGCCAAGCTCAGACAACCCATTTCCTCTGCTATTCATTTCTAATGGAAATAAGTTAAGTGACTTTTTGTTTTTCTTGTTTGCATTTTTACTTTGATCAGTATAAAGGCTTTTTACCTTATCTGGTATAACATGGTGTGTCCCTGCCGCACATGTGACTCTGCTGGCTTTTCAATTTCTTCTATTGTTTAAATCAGTGGTTCTCAGTGTTCAGTCCTCAGTTTCTCAATCGGTCAGGCATTTCTACCTGTACCTCATTGTTTAATTAGCTGATCCTTATTTCTTTTAGTTTCGATTTAGAAAAGTACAGTAGTGACTGTTTTACACTTGCAGGATAGTAAGACATATTTGCATTTTTTCAGTATCTTTAAGCGCTATCTTTGCTTTATTTTTAAATTCCTGTTTTCCGTGGAGTCTTCTTTCTCAATTGTATCTGAATGCAGACAGTTAATGATGAGCAGAACAGACACCAGCACAAAGGACTCTGAAGGGAGCAGTTACTTTAGTGTTACCAACTTGTGTGCTTATTAAGTAGCCAGAACATTAACACAAATTAAAAAGAAATAGAATTAATTTTCACCCATCTTCACACATATAAATTCCTGCTTTTTTCAGTGAAAATATAGGAATACCAGCTTGTAATTTTTGGATCATTTCAAAAAACATAAAAAAATGGGAAATAATGGCTTTCTTGATTAAGGTAGAAGTCAAATTAAGACAGAAAATGGTCTGGCACAAAACCTTGCAGCCACAGTGATACGCCTAGGACCCCTCTCTACTGAGTTAGCACACACATTGCACTGTGACTTTGCCACATCATTAGTGATGTTACCTGATGTCATTGAGTGTTTTGGGTCTTTCCACATTAGATACCCTTGCCCAGGTGACCCAGCAGGGGGTGATCAGTAGCTTCTGTTGTCCAAGGATCCTGCTGGTTGATTCACAGCCATCTCAAAATCTTCTCTGAAACATCTGTGATTTTCGTGATGTCTTTCCTGCTGTGCAATTCCACGATTCCAAAGAGATTGATTGCCCTGTTGAAGGTTTGGCCTGCAAAACCTATACACTCGCCCTTATTGGCTTTACACTGGACCCTCCATCCCCTGCTGTAGTATTTGCCAACAAGCTCCTCATACTTGGCCCTTATCCTCTTGAAGGCTTCCTCCATCCAGTCTTCCCATGGAACCACTTTTCTTGTTTTCTCTGACACCAGAACCATGTCTGCCCTGAGTGCGGTCTCTGAAATAGTGTATGGGAGTCTGAGCTGTTTTCCTAGGTCAAACATCGGATGCCAATCTCCTGCTTTTGGTAAGCAGTCCTCCCAATGACAAAGCTGATGTACTCCCTTATTGAAGAAGCCAATAAGAAGTGAACAAGACAAAGCACAGGTATCTGATCCACTTCAAACATTGGGGGAATAATAATAATAATAATAAAGTATCCCTGGACTGAACAATAAGTAAAATACACACCTATTTAGGTCACCCAGGGTAATGGAGCAGTATAGAATCTTAAAAAATAATTTGCAGAAAACTAAGGATAAAAAAGTTATAATTAGGCAACAATAAGCCTTATGATTATAACTTTGATCTGTGTATGCTGAGATGCTGTATACTGCATCTTCAAAATCAGAAAGTGATAGAATGGGAAACATTTTGTTTCATACAAATAATGATGTTTTTCATTAGTATCTGTTTTTAAATATTACCCACCAACATCAGTTTTTGTAGAAGATGATTTTAAAAATCAGTTGTGTGACAAGTGTGGAAGCTTTATTTAGTAGGCACTGTTGTAGCCCTTGACTTAATAGTCTCTGCTATGCACCTTATACAGGTATGCTCATTTCTAGTTGTTTTATTTTAAAAAAATGTCACAAAAAGAGGTCTTGAATATAAATTAATTTGATCAGCTGACACAAATCGTTCTTTTAAAAAACAAATTATAACTCATTTGTTCAGGATGGAATTTAATTTACCCTGACTTTCTGACTGTTCCTTTCAGTTTACGCTCTTTGTCCAGGTGCTCAGGCTGATTTGCATAATTTATTCATTCTGAGTTTTCTTGTAGTATTTGTATTTTTACTTTTTCATATGGTTTATTTTCTGTTAATGAAGAGTTTCAATCAAAACTTTGTGTTTCCTCTATTTATCATTTTATTTAGTGTTTTATACTGATATTATTTTCAATGTGTTGTTCTTCTTTTCAGCTTTTTCCGTAATGTTCGTTCTGAAATTCTGTGAAGCGCTTTGAGCATGGGAAAGGTGCTATATAAATAAAATGTCTAATAATTAGTACTATTATTGTTGCTGTAATTGTTATTACTTTAGTCGAATAGTTAAAATGGTCCTCATGAAAAGAAACATTATTACTACCCACTGTTAACCTGTAAAATAGGTCCAACAGAATCAGCTAAACTGGATTCTTTTTAAAAAGTACAGTACATGCACATAAATTCTACAGTGATATATGCTGTAACTGTGATAATTTTTAGTTATATTGTGAAATACATTTTTGGCAATATCGTCTACCCAAGGACTTGTGATGCATGAAAATCGATGAAGGTCACACTATTGCATAAGAAATCTCAGGAATTGGTCGTTCCTTAATAGACTCTTCCCTGGTGTCTAATTGTCCATCTTCTGTTATGATTTCACTAACTTTATATTTAATTTTAAATTGGATAGCCCACCATTCTTCCTCTGATTTTCAAGTGTTTAGAATACCTTGAATTTAACTCTGTATTTTTTATTTTGAGTTAAGAGTAGTTAAAATTATTGAATGTTCATTTATTATGAAAATGTATTTTCATGTCGTCATTTTGTGTTATAGGCCACACTCTTTTTGAGTCTTCTTTATTGTTAATTTCTAAACCATGTGACAACTGTAAGTTGTTAACCACATATTTGACACCTTGAGAAGAATAAACTCACAATTAGTTGTGGAGATGTCTTTACAGGAATGACTCCAAGTAGAACCAGTAAGTAACTGGTTTGCTGGTTTATGAAGGAAGATGGTAAGAAAAGGGCAGTTCAGAGACCATTGATGATTGATGATAGAGTCGTCAATCTCCCGGTCCGCGATGGAGAAAGAGAGAAAGGATCAGAGGACAATGCTAACCCCTGGCTCAGTGGTTGATTATGTTTACTAGAGCTTGTAAGGCCAGGTTTATACTTGACATGACACATGTGCCTGCGCAAGATGTGTACTGTTTATACTTGCTTGCGCACTTTATGTAAATTTGGAGGATTCCACCAGGTGGCAGAGATATCATCATGGTGAGAAAGCAACATTTGGCTTTGCCGTGCTGTGAATTGCTGGAAAATTCCCAAGACACCTTGCCACAATATCTCTGAAAGGATGGATGTTTAATGATTACATCCATCAATCCAGAGACGCGCTCATTCCAGATAGCATCAGGCGTGAGGCAGAAACTATCCCTGAATGGGACATCAGCTCATCGCAAAGGTGAATACAAGCACACACATGCAGTAGCATCATTTTAGTATCAACATATTCCCAAACCTGTATGTCCTTGGAAGGAAACCGGAGCACACTGTGTAAACCCACCAGGTTAACATGGAAACTCCAAGCAGGAACACCAGGGACGTGACTCCCTACTGCAAGGCAGCAGCGTTACTGCTTCGCCACTGTGCCCCCCACATTTGCAATAATTAACAATAGTAATTATTTAAATGAAGTTAATGATTTATCTGTAAAATGTAACATACATGTTTTAACAAATTTTGTTATGAAACTGATATCAAGTATAAATTTAAGGATTCTAGATGTGCAGAGATCCGGAATATCATAAATTTAACGTGTTCTGTGTGGCAATCACTCTCTGCCGCTGATAGGAGGAATCTCCAGAAGCACATAGCGATTAACAAGTGGGTCACGTTTAAGATGACGTTTACGACATTCTACTTTAATGACAAGCTATGTGTTTAAAGTCAAATTTTGCAACTTTTTTTTCTTCTTCACTGTATATCACGTCATTATGATAGGGAATATGCAACGCTTGTATTGCCTATGCGAGAAATAGATGAAGAAAAACACCATGAATACATATGAATGTTAGCATTTAAATTTGATGATTTGCTTCACTGCATGAAACCATTCATCAAACATCAAAGCACACACATTGATCCTGTAGGATCTGCAAAGCAGCTTCCTGTCATATGTTGATAGACTCTGACGTCATGTTCTAACTTGAACACACTATGCCCCCCAATCTTTTGCTGGTACTACAACTTGCACACGGGTTGTTTTAATTTCTGAGGATGTGCACAGAGTACATGTCAAATGAACACTTGGAACGCGTAGCAGCCATGATGCGTGCGCAAACATGTTCTGAGCATGAAGTATAAACCGGCCCTTAGCTGTCACCCATGCACACACGTGTGACAGCATGTATATGTAGAACTGTCTGCAGACTGTGGATATTATAAACAAAACATGAGGTGGGTTAGTCCTGTTTTAAAAGGTGCTTTTGGTTTGCAACTTAAAGTTCCTTTGTTCCTTTAGCCATGAATCTTTTACATCAGTCCTTCTCCTGACTCACAACTCAAAGTTGATCTGACCTGAGACTAATTTTAAACTCATTCCAATGCCACTTGCTGGCCAATTTCTTATCCACACTCTTTAAAATAACTGTTCTTTTAATGGAATTTTATAGTTCTTTACTGGTTTGTGTGGTTCTTTGTAGAAACGTTGCTTGACAAAGCACCAGTTAATTCTGAAAAGGGTTCTTTGCTTATGTAAATGTTTCTTTGTTCTTTGAATGATTTCCTAAAATGTAGAAAAAAAATCTTTAAAGTATAGTAGGCTACCTAGCAGGAGAGATTAAGAAAGCCTGAACTCAGCCTGTGTTACTATACATATGCAGCAAGAGTCCTTTTAAAATCAGGAACCCATTGGTATTTCAAAAATCTGTTACCACCTATTCATGGCTATTTACTGCATGGAGCCGGTTTAGTATCTAAACTCATAAAAGTTCTTTCTGGAACCTTCATGTGGATGGGTCTTTTTGGGATTAGAAATGGTTTCCTTTTGGCAGTGTTCTGTAGGACCACTCTGGTAGCTCTATTTCAAGAGTGCAGAAGTGACCTAAATTGGCCCTCAGTGTCTCTGCACCACAGGGCCCTGGAAAGCTACTAAAAGTCAGGTCTCCTCCGACCCTGTCTATAGCATCTACTTTTATAAATACCAGCAAATTTCCACTCCTTCCTGTCAGAGGTAATTGGCTGTCCCTTGTGTAAGAGCTGTGTAGCAAAGTAATCACCTTATCTGATTTCCATGACCCTACTCTTAAATGGGTCGTGCAGATCCAGTAGTCTGACTCTGGGTGATTGCACCCATCACATATCATGCTGGAGATCTTGTGGCTTCCTACCAGCTGTTTATGGCCCCTTTCTATTCCTCTATCTCTCTAACACTAATTATGACTCTGGCGCCTTTGCCATATTTTTTATTGCATGTTCCCTACAATTCTCAAAGACTATAATACATTTTCTAAGAGACTGATAATTTTCTCTTGGTCCGGGATCCAAAGAGGATGTGCTTCTGGGACCTGCTTTGTAGCCTTGTGTCCACACCGGGGTGAACAGTACAATTAAGACTTATGTTTTGGAGGTTTCCTGAATGACTGTCCTTCATCACTGGCCACTTGTGTTGTGCTTGGTACATGACAAACAATGGATATTTGCGTGTCTCATCCCAATATGTAAGTGACATAAATTTGAAATGTAAATATGTACTGTATTAATATTTGCATATATTCATGTAAATATGATGCATTTTCATAATTTATTTGCTAAATCATTAATGCTCATTCATCTACAATAAGTGGTTCTTTCTCTATATCATTTTTTCTTCACTCTGTTTAATAAAGACAGCTTTAGCAAGTCTGTTGGTTGAAAAAAGGTGCCAGCTTACTTAAGAAAAGTTGTTTATATAATTGTATTTGCATTGTGAATGTGCAAATGGTGTTTTTGTTTATTCTGTGCAATTAAGAATGCTCAAAATGTGGTTTCATAGGGATACCTAGCCTTTTACAAGTGGTGTTTTTATGTGCATATAAAATTAACCAGTCATTTTCGAGGTAATTTGCCTTCATCTGACATTGACTGAAATTGGCCAAGTAAAATCAGTAATTTCTGTGGGATTTTCTTATACCTTCCTTGTGTGGAGATAACCTTGTTCCATAAGATGCTAACAAAAGATCCACAGATGATTGCTGAAAATAAATTCAAAGAGTATTAAATATAACATTGTGGAGAATATTGTTAAAAAGTAGGGGAAATACAGTACATATACATCAAGACAGTTCTCCCAAAACAGAAGGTTGGGTAAGGAAAGAGCTATTAGTAAACACCCTGTCACACTACGTGAATTTTCAGTCGCACACTACATTTACGTAATTTTAGCAAGTTGGCGCAGTCAAGGTGAACTCTCGTGAATAATAGTCATCTAATTTGACATCTCCAGCAACTCAGCCAGCACAGTCTGCAACTGCATATTTTTTGTACTACGTCAAAGACGTGTGTGCGTGTTTGCGAGAGCTGACAACTAGTGATGAGCAAACTCCACAGAATTAACTTCACATCAAGTAAATGTTTTGAATTTTTGTTGAACTTAAAAAATGCTTTGAAGTCAATAGGAAGGAGAAACTGATTTAGTTTTGAGTAAATCTTAATGGGGAAGTAGTATTTTAATTGTCTCTGATGCTGGACTGACTGTTGCAGCTAATAATGTGACCTGAAATGTGAGGCAGCAGTGCCAATCGCTCTTTCACCATGCCTCCCTGAGATAAAATTATACTCTGAGTTCACAATACTCCGAGTCTTATCTCTCTCTGTACCTCCTGACGTCATATCACTACAACTAACACTCACAGAGCAACCCAATTTGTGCTACGTAGCAACAAGCATAAACAACATGCTTAAACCAGCAGTGAAGACACAATGTACAATGAATCTATACATGTTCTCATTATGGACAGCTAATATACCCCTCATATGCAAATGCTGCAAGTTTTTTATTTTAATTTACAAGGGGGCTCCGCCCCCTGCTTGCTTTGCTCGCCCACCCCCGGGTTTGGTTTACCGGATATACAATTTAAAGAGTTTGCTATTTTCATGGGAATTGTTACATATGCATTATTTTCACTTTTACTTTAAAACTTTTGTAACTTGTCCTTTATTTCCGGCCCTGGGCATGGTTACATCTCTTTCTCATAGGATGTATAATTCTGCTCGCATTGTGAAGAGGGCACGGCTGAACGCACGCTAAGGTGAAGAGGTCAGATCAACTGCTGTCTTTCTGCTGCTGGCGAGCTGCGTTTTTTGCTTGTCACTTGTCTTTGTTTTAAGAGCATGTCTGCCAAAAGCAATCCAACAACTGCTAGGTTAGATGTCCGTGGACTTGTTTTAAATGATGTCTCACTGCCTTGTCTCACGTGACATTGTAAAAAAATTATTTCAAGCCCCGGGTGTGGTTAAATCTCTTTCTCACAGGACGTATAGTGCTGCTTGCGTTGTGAAGGGGGGGCTAAGGAGATGCCATTGGATCAGATCTTTCTGCTGCTGCTGCTGTCGCACTGCCCATCGATCATTTTAAAGCCTGTACAGACGCTGTCCTTTTTGCATCTTTCGCATCTCTACTGCTCGTGTTGTGTGTGTGTGTGTGTTTTAGGGTGTTTGAATGCACGCAAGGAGAAGTGGTCGGATCATCTGCTGTCTTGCTATGTGTTTTGCTTGTCATTGTTTTAAGGGGTGGGAGCAAGTTCAAGTGTCTCTCACGGGACTTCAAATTGTCTTCCGTCTCGTCTCCCTAGTCTCCCACCCCAAGATTATTTTTTATAATAGAGAGAAATGGTTGGAGTACCAAACTGGTAGTGGCATCATGCATGTGTGTATACTCCATAAATCAGTTATGCATTTGTAAAATAGATCAAGCAGCAATCTAAATTGTGATGTAGACTATACTTACAGTACAAATGCATGAAAGTTCTGCACTGAAAATCAGGCAGGTAGCACAGATTGGGTAGTGACATCTCATTCCAACATGGCAGTTATATCCCTCATGTCATGCTGGCTTTGCAGAGCAACATGGGACACAGGAAAAAAAAACACATTTGTTTAAACTAGCATGCCAGGTGAATTTCAAAGAAAAATATGGTGAACAAGGACACCAATGAAGTCGGTAACTTTGCTGCCAAAAGGGCTTTGGAGAAATTTGCCAATTAACACTGCTGACACCCCAGAAGTACAATGCATATAATGCAGTGATGAAGAAAAAGAAATGCTGGTGTTTTGGACCTCACAAACAGAAGAGAGGCTTGTATGTCCGATATCTCATGTTTTTCATGTTATGACAGAACTGAAAAAGGAAAATAAAAAGACAGAGATTGCAGCTAACTTACCATACTTGTTAAAATGTTCTTCAGGCAGCATGTTATTGGCTGTCAGAAGCTCAAAATGATTTGTAAATGTGAAAATGTACTGAAAAGTCCTCTGTGATTCATAGTAATTAGAAATCCTCGAGGTGATGCGATGCAGCAACTGTGGTGATTAAGTCTAATATGTCCTCTGACAAGAAGAATACAAAACAAAGAAATGGCAACCTGAAAGAAACAGCAAAAGTTTTTGAAATCATCTGAACTTGTTACAGCCACTTTCATTCAAAGTTTGAGTTGTGGAATAGACTGCATACGAAAAGACAAAAGAAATTGTTCCAAATATCACAAAATCATTTCACCAGGGCTTCTGTGTGGTGTTGCGCTTAGTGCTTCTGCTTCACAGGATATGGTAAGGAACTGCGGCCAACACATGTATGGTGTGTGCTATGGTGTATGTTATGTTCTTTAAGAAGAAAATTGGGACACAGAATCTGTACCAAATTTGAGAACATTTTTTTCACAGAACAAACCATAGACCATGGATATATTACTAAGCAGAAGAGTTGAACTTTATGAACTTTCAAAACTCAATTTGATATCATTTTGGAAAAATTAAGCAAATAGGATTGGTGCACTTTGTTGGGCTGAATAGACTGGGCTCATCAAAATTGTTCTAATGTTCTAATACTTGAATTCATTGGTGGGCACCATTAGAGTGGGAGTCTTTCAAGTTTTGTAAAAAGACAATGCAAATAGTGTGCTTTTTATGCCTTTAATTTGGAAATAAAAATTATAGTAAAAACCAACTCAATCAAACAAATGGAAATAACATAGCAAGTATATTGGTATGTTCAGAAATCAATCCATGAAATTTAGCATTTAATCACTAACCGAATAACAGAGCTACATCTAATATGGTTTGTAAGGAATAAAAGAGCAAGTAAAGTAAAAAGGTTTCACATAGTTCTAACATGTTTACTTTAGGATTGCATGACTGAGTGATTGTGAAGTTCTGAGAAGTTCTAAACAGACCCAAATTTGAAATAATATGGAACATTACTTTCATACTGATTTAATGAAAGTGCATTGGAATTGGTTAAGTCAGTAAAATAAGTCCTCATGCAAGTAGTTTGGTCTAGGATATTACCACACACTTTCCGTATTGTAATTTGATCCCATTTGGTTTGATTTGAAACGTTGATGTTAAAATATTAGGACTGATTTTAAATCCAAGGTTATCTGAGAGAAATACAAAAAAATTTTCACAAAATGTTAAAAGTTTACAACTTTATGGTGATGTAACGATTCAGGCACTTGATGACATCACTCATAGATTGATACATTTTGGAGGAGATATGTGTTTAATCAGAGACTGTCTTCATTTTGTCAGCATTGATCGGTCATTAGTGGAGATTGCACTGCAGTAATCCTGAGCAATATGAACAAGGATAGGACGAGGTGCGTGTTACTCTTTGATTATAGTCTAGAGCTTATGAGAGGTGGGGATAATGTAGTGAGCCATGGGCTTGCAGATAAGATGCTTTTCTTTTAAGAAGTTCTTTGTTGCCTGGAAAAAAGGAGAAGAAGAAAGGCTCCTGGCCTCCGGCTTCTGCTTGTTCATTCCCTGGCACCTTCCATCATGTCCAGAGGTCATGCCATCATGCCTTTCTGTCCCCCGTGGCATTCACACTGTATTTGTTATTATGACTGACTGTTCAGTAACTTCATATTCTATAAACAGGAATTGTCCCTTACTCCACCAGTGCAAGTGTAATTGGTACTGAACAGTTTGCCAGAAGGGAGTCATGAGAAAGTGACTGGGTGGAATGGCTCAAGTCTTTAATAATAATTTTGTCTTTCTATATTAGTGTGGTTACAGTACGTCCTGAAGAGAAGACAAGTGGGTGTCAGTAATATTCTGTGCAGCCTTCACCACCTACTGCACTGGTTTGTGTTCTTGAGCCAAGTAAGTGTTGTACCAAGATGTGGTGCAGCCAGTGAAAATGAAGAAATGTGAGGATTCCTCAAACATCAGAGGATGTAAAAGCTTTGGGAGATTACTGACTTCCTCCTATGTGAAAATGCAAATTGCCTTACTTTTTCTACTGTTTTTTTATTAATTTTCATTCCTGAAGCAGTATTGGTTACTATTGTTAAAGGCATGACTAGTATTTCTATGTTCTATAAATACATTTCAAGGTATCTGGCCTTAATGTAACTTAGGGGACAATTGAACACTTATATTTCCATGCAAAAGGATGGCCACCATAGCCAAATTACATATTTGACGTTTGAAGTAAAAAAGTAGTAAATGCAACTTTGAGACCAAACAAGCTAAAGCAATTGCATTTTTGTGTCAGTGTTCATGTACAATTATGATTCATTTGATGAACAAAAAAATATATAAAAAAAAAATGTAAATATGGCATTTGCAAAAGTTTGGGCACCCTACTAAGTCTGTACTGAAAAAAACAGCTCCCCATTGGCAAAGAATCACAGTCTGCAAGTTTTTTTGTAACCAGCTCTGAGTCTTGCATTCTTGTTTTGGAATATTTTTCCCTGTTCTTCCAGGTGTGTGATATTCTGGCCTGTCTTGCATCCAAGACATGTTAAGATCTATGGTATGCTTTTTTCATAGTCCTGCTCCTTTTATCTCCAAACAAACATTTTGTGGTTGTGGCCAAAGGGTTTGAGTTATTGGGCCACAGCAATTGGTCTCAAAATGCATCTGTCTTATGAAGATATTTTGCATACTGTGGCTGGCAGCTGGGTCCGATGCCCCTTCTGCTTAAGTTCCGGGGGAGCAGCCATGGACTCCTCAGTACCTCCCCTGGGGCGCTTGGTGGCAGCCTCCCTGGTTGAACATGATGCCTCAGTTTCCCGCAGGGTTTCATGGGAGATGGAGTTCTCCCCAAACCTGTGGGGACCTGGGATGGCCGCCAGGGGGCGTGGCAGAGATCGTTGAGCCCAGCTGCTCTAATTATCGGCCCCACCCGGGAGAGTGATTGGGAACAGGTGAGCAACCACCAGGAACACTTCCAGGAGGGCCATAAAAGGAGCCAATAACCACCACTGAGGGCCAGAATTGGGAGGAAGAGGACAAGGTTACCTGGAAGGAGTGTTGTTGGTGCCAGAGAAAGAGTGTGGTCTGTGACTTATTTGTGTTTGGGACTGTGTTGGGCTTGTGGGACACGGGGAAGGCGTGCCCCAACGGCTGAAGAAAAATAAAAGGTTTCTGTTACTTTGACACATGCCTCTGTGTAAGTCTGTGCCGAGTCGGGCGCTATAAAGCCCAAATATCACAATACTTAAGATCAAAGGAAAAGGTTTTCTTCTTACGGCTATTCCATGAAGGCCATGTCCATGTAAATAACTCTGCACAGTACAGCAGTGACCACAAATACTTTCTCAGCTAAACCTGCCTACAGGCCCATTGCAGCCTTTTTTTTTCACTTTTCTTTTCTATGAGCTTTTTTATCTGTTAGCTGTCTTGATATCCAGATGTTTTCTTGACCTCCCTGGTTCCCTTTAACTGGCCTCCCCTGCTTTGTAGGAGCTTAATTTTCAGATCCTCAGTAAAGAGGGCTTAGATGAGCCCATTGTTTTTGAGTGCTGTGCTATGTTTGAAGATTCAAAAATTAATTTTAGCGTTTGTAAGTGTTATCTATTGAAAATTACTAATGACAGTTCCTAACCAGACTAACATCTAAGGAGCTAAACCAGACCACAATAAACATTCTAACTTGTTCTGAAACTTTGCAAATGAAAAGGTGCCCACATTTTTTTTTTTAACATTTTATTAGTTCGTGAAATACACCATAAATGTACATTTCTACTAGGATGTTGTACCACGGTAGTCGTTATGAATGTAGTGAGAAGTCAAGTAAAATGACACCTTTTATTGGCTAACTAAAAAGATTACAATAGGCAAGCTTTCGAGGCAACTTAGGCCCCTTCTTGATTACATCTTGCCTGAAGAAGGGCCCTGAGATACCTCATAAACTTGCTTATTGTAATCTTTTTTAGTTAGCAAATAAAAGGTGTTATTTTATTTGACTTCTCACTATAAGTGTACATTAAAATTTTCATTAACATACAGTTGTTTTAGTGTGTTTGCTGTCATAGTTGTATTTACCATTTTTTACTTCAAAATTTCAACAAAACATGTAATTTGACCAGGGGTGTGTATACATGAGGAACAAATTCATCCATCCATAAAATACATTCTAATCCAATATGTGTAAAGTATTCTGTAATTCAGCTACACTATACAAATTCCAATAAGTACATTATACACTATCTTAAAAAACTATCTTAAATGGATCTGGAACAAAATCCAAAATTGGGAAAGGTATCACAAAGTACCCATCTATATGTTTATGGCAATGTGATACTTTCGGGTTATTTTGGTTTAAACTTTTTGCACATCTTTCACATAGCCTCAGATCTCAATCCACTAACAGCAATATGTGGAATAGCACCATATTTCCTCTGAGCCTGCAATGAAAATTTTATGTTAAAAAGTATAAGTATTGACAATATAAATGATATGAAGGAAAGGGAGAAGAAAAGGGATGGTTTCCTAAAATGAGAAGAGTTAAAACTGCAATCATCCAAAAAGAGCCAAGAACAGGCTGGCAGAGCAATCCCTTAACTCTATTTAAGAAGAACAAGGAATTTCTTTCTTGTTCTGTATCCACTTGTTTGTGAAGTCTTTTCCTAATGCATTTCATCTCACAGCCCCAGCGAGCGTCTTCCTTCTTTGTTTGCAATACAACACGACTACCAATCTCAGATGTCTTTCATATATCATTTCAAATGCTCACTTTACAGACGCACACAGTCCCTGTTGACAAAGAGGCAGACAGCTTACTAGTTTCATCATTGAGTTATTGTGTGTTTCATTTATTCAAAAATCCTACCGTTTACTCCTGCCTTCTTTATCATCTTATTTAAATATAAATTGGAATTACAATAAATGTTAATTATTGAAATGTGATATTTCTACTGCTAAGACATTGTCATGCTAATTTGTTGGCCTTAGTGCCTGCTTTACCGTGGATGAATAGAGAAGATGGGTCTGCATTTTAAGTGTTTTTACTATGAGTAGAACATGGGCTTGAAGAAATCAGGTAGGGACCAAGAGGAGGTGGTATTGTTAGCTGAATAACACAGTAACACTTTAGAAAAATCCACTAAGACCCAGGTACAGGCTGGCAGAGCAATCCCTTAACTCTATGAGAAACAAGGAATTTCTTTCTCGTTTTGTTTCCATGTCCAATGGGCTACAAAGGTGCATCTATTAGTCATCTATATAAGGTAACTCTTAATGGTCTTAGTAAGACAAAGGGTCTTTGACAAGAGTTTAGAACAAGGGCTTGCCATAAAACATCAGTTACTTGTATACTTAAAGACCTTGACAAAGACTTTGTGTTTAACAGCAATACGCGAATACTAGTGATGAGTGAACCTGTGCTGAATTTGCTTTGAATCTTTGGCAAATGAGGTGATGTGCTTTAAATTCAATGCAGAAGGAGAAACTGAACATGTTTTGAGTGGATTATAATACTGAAATAGTCCTCTTAAGTGTTCCTGAGGCCTGGACCGATTATTCTGAAGAAATATGTGTCCTCAACTATGAGTTAGCAGTGCTAACTACTGAGCCACTGTGCCTAGTTGAGATAAAATTATACTCTAAATCTACAATCCTCTGAGTCCTTTATCTCTCTCTGTATCTCCTGAGCTCTTATCACTATGGCTAACTGACATCCACAAGGTTCATGGAGCAAGGGATTAGCATTATATACTCGAATGGAGGTCTCCCATTCACTACCCGATCTGTTCTGCATAGCAAGAAGGACAACATGCTTAATCCAGCAGGGAAGACACAATGTACAATGAATCCATGCAGAACAACAAACTATTGTCATAATTGGCCAGCTAATGTATCCTCTTTTTTTTTTTTTTGTTCTTTTTACATGCTTGTGGGGTTCAAATACAGCAGGAGTACCCGTTGGGTCAGTGACATCACACATGTGTGTATAATCCATAAATTATTCATGCATGTGTGATGCAGCCCAAGCAAAGACAAACCCCATCCATTATGTCTGCTACAGCTCTGTGATGTCATGCTGCCTTCACAAAGCATCATGGGGCTCTGGGTAAAAAGGTTTGCCTATGCCTGGTGCACAATATATTCTCATGAAACTAATTTGGCAAATAAGGTCACATTCAAACTCACTGTGAAAAATGCTTTGGTGAAATTCACCAATCAACAGCAGTGACAACTAACTTTACTACAAGCAAAGCATTCTAATGATAACATTCTTTATAAAGAGAAGAGACTGAGAAACTCCTGCTGCTCAAACTAGTCAGATCTGTTGTGTTATTCGTGTTTATAGTTTTTCCTTAATTTCGTGGATTTGCATCTTTTGTAATATCATAATAATAATGATCCCACTCATACTTTGTCTTTTGCTTCAATTATAAATATTTTAGTTTCATCTTCCAGTGTTCTTTTCTATTTGTTATGATCAAGAAGTGACTGATTTGTTGATGATCTAGCCCATGTTTTGAGTAGCATTCTTTTTTATCTGTCCAGCTAGCTAATGCTGTTTTATGTTTTTTTCATTATAATGTTCAAAAATTTAGTTTTGCAATTGGAAAATATTATTATTGCTATTGCTAGTAGCTTCATCTTCGTTCATTATACTATATCCAGGTCAGAATTTAAAATAGTCATGACAGAATAAATGGACTATTGTTGGAGGTTTTTTTTGAGAATTATCCTAATGCCTCTTGGGCCTGAATTAGTTTGAGATATTTTGAAAAATAAATGGATGGATGGTTGTCATACTGACCACTATCATAATTCATAGGTTAGATGAGACTGCATCCCAAATGGGCTGTCTGAAAATGGAGTTACCTGATAACCATCTACATCCATCCTAAAAAAGCAATAAAAAGACAAAGGGACATCAATAAAGAGTCAAACCTTGAGCTGAAGGTCCATGAAGTGTCTTTTATTATGTGTTATAGTGCTGTGCTGACTAGGCCACTTTGATTTGAGGGAATAGCAAAGAGAGGAATGACTAGTATGCATTGATTTCAAAGAATTTTTCACTCTCCATTGGTTTGCTTTCTAACCATGTAGTTTCACAGAGCTAAACATTACCATAAACAGGCCACACTAGCTGACTTGCAGTTAATTTACAGTGACCATTAATACTTTAGGATCGGTGAGAAACAAAAGTACCTGAAGTAATCCCACACAGATGTTGGTGAACATGTAAATTCCATGTTCCTAAAGTCACGAGGCAACAGAATAATCATTGAGACACCTTCAAAAGTTTAAAAAAATATCATTAGAAACTAAGTCATGCACATAATAACATATTCAATATACAAGTCTAAAAATTTGAGCAGAAGCTCTGCTTAGATGAGGTAGGTTTAAGTAAATAATCAAATAGCCGTTTATTGAACAGCCCTCAAGGTTAGGTTATCTGGGGCTGTTACTCACCATTTTTCTTTTACAGCATTCTTCAGATTTGTGGAAAACTTAATGAAAACTGAAATGTTTTAATAAGAAGTGAGCTGGTTTTTATATTTCAAATGATGAGCATATGTAATTGTTCATATACTCATCCCATAGCTTCACTACCCTTTTCAATGACTCCATTTAGTGGGCCATTAAACATGAGTGAAGTCCAAGCAGATAGGACAGTACAAAATTAAATCCAGGGTTACTGAGACAGAAAGAGCAGCCTAGATTGCTACTCAGCATTCCAATGACACTTCCTAGTCCTGTTTAAGATGATGACAAGAATATAATACCCAATACAGTATACCATAACAGATTTATCCCATACCATGCTGTGGACACTTGGAGACCTGGGGCAAAATTCAAAGCACCTTGAGACCAGTTTACGAACAGCAGAAAACACTTCCAGCTACATTCTGAATCACATGACTATTATAAGGTCAATCCAAGTGAAATCAATTCGATTTGCTTCACACCTGCTGAAAATAATGCCGTTGTACCCAATAACTAATTGGAAAAATTTTAGGCTTGTACATTTATTAGTTTCTCAGATATAAAGGCTTTAAAATTTTTACAAAAAAAAAAACGAGTACTAAAAAATGCCAATGTTCAATAATTCAAATCTTTTGAATTGTCAGACACATGCTAGACACATACAATTTTCAGGAATTGTCATCTCAAATAGTTGGTCCAGGTATATATGCAGTTGTGACAAAGACAAATAAAATACTAATCCATATTGTCTGGGACTTCCTGTTTATAAAACACTAGTTGTGTTGACATCAGCCTCCAAAAAAGGCTAACAAGTTGGCCATGGTGAGCAGAGAAGCAGAGCTCTGCTGACATCAGCAGTCATATTTGAGTGTTGGGTAGAAGTACACAGATATGGCCTTCTAAAAGCTAGTCATTAAAACATACATTTTGTGGATTCTCAGGTTTTAAACCTCAGGTTTTACACACGCACACATATATATACACACACACCATGCCATACCATTTTCTAAGTCTGCTTAATCCTGAGAAGTATTGTGGGGTATTTATACATAAATAAAAAGAAAAAAAAACTGTTGATTGTTATATTATAGGGTCCTATGCACAGTATGTTCCAGAGCTGATTTGTTATAGGTTTTGTATTACTGCTGCTTTAACTGTGATACCAGTGAACCCAAAACAAGATAAATAGTAGTAATAAAGAAGAGTGCAATAAAAATATGGGGCAACACACAGGTCTAGGATCCTTGTCATGGTCTGTATGCGATGTATGTGTACTCTTCCTATCAATGTGTGCTTCTGTTTATGTACTCAGATTCCCTCCCACATCTCAAAGTCTTAAAGGTATATGTGACTATGAAATCTAAATTGGACTGGCATGAATAATTATAGACATGTGCATAGGTGCACCCTGAGATGGATTCATGCCCTAGTCAGGGCTGGTTACCAGAGATGTTCTATTATGTAGTGTTAGCAATGCTGGCCCTTCAGTCACAACTTTAATATCCAGGTTGAAGACTCACTACTTCAGTTTAACATACCTTGAGTAGAGCTGCTGACTAACTGTACATACTGCATCTCTGTTAATAGAAATTCGCATCCAGCACTTCATGCCACTGATCTACTGCCTCGTTGTTTGCCTGCCTGTGGAAAAGACATCTCTGATAAAGGAGCACTTGAATCATGGGGTAGAATTGCATCCTTTCATCAGATTGGCTAGCCCAGCACTAACTCTGCTGTGGAAGGGCAGGCAGGGGGAGACAGCTTGTTGGCCAAGGTCTCCAGCACTCTGGCTTGTCTGACTCCTTTTCTACAATCTGTCAGTGGTACTACAATAAACTGTACAGATGTTGTTGTTTTTCATTTATGTTAATTAGTTTCTACTTTGTTTTTGATGTATTTGAATAAATCTGTATCTTTATACGAGATAAGTCTGTATTTAGTGAATACTATAATCTATTCTTGCATTTTTGCTTTGTAATTTGTTCTGTTGTATTATATTTCTGAGATGGCAATGACACAATAGATTGGCCCTCTAGCTCTGTGAAGAGGAATACTTGTGTTCTGTTTTGTGTATTGTGTTTGTCACATTTTTTTAAGCCCATTAACCTGCCTGGAAAGGGATCTCTCTCTGAAATGCCTTTCCCAAGATTTCTTCCATTTTTTCCACTACAATGTTGGTTTTTTTTGGGGGAGTTTATTTCTTACCTTCTTAGGGATTTGAGGCTGTGGGGCTATTAGAAAATAGGGCCTGTTAAAGCCCATTGGGGCAATTTTTGTGTGATTTTGGTCTATACAAGAAAAAGGTTGTTGTTGTTGCAACAGCAGGACCCTGGGTTCCTTTCCCAGCCTTGTCATTCCTTGTGTGGCATACACATTCACTTACTAAGCCATTATACAGTACTGTAGTTAATAATCAGTACCACTCCGCATGGCATCTTTATTCTGTAAAGACATGTTTGTTACTGAGCCTTTAAAAATAAATGAATACACAAAGGAAATTATAAAGGTTTTGTTATTATTATTAATAATGAAAATGATGATACTGCCACTAATAATAAGACATTTACTTGTTCAGTTATAATAATGATATCAAATTTGATTATATGGTTTTGCAGCAGTTAGGTCTACTGCCTCACAACTCTAGGGTCTTGGCTTAAATCTTGGCCTGACTCCTACCTGTGTGCAGTTTCTTTGTGCGACTCCCTCACACTCCTGTGCCTACGAGAAGTTTTTCACTGGACATTCTGGTGACAATACTGACTCATGTGCTGATTGACATTTATATATTTTATACATTGGTATTTTTTTGAGTGAATGGGCCCCATCCTGGGATTGCCCTGCCTGGAGATACAGATCCAAAGATAGGTGCTACATAAATTCAAGTATCGTTTTTTGGGCTGGACTGCTGTCCCATTTCCCACATACTCCATGCTGCCAGCATATCGCATATCCCTTACAACCCTAGTCACACTAATGTGTTGCCAGAAAATGAAAGATTGACTAAATAGATGAGATGAATGATTTCAGCTTCAGACTGCCATCCACTCCAAGTACAAATGGGTTGGGTGGGCCTTACTTTTAGAACAATATGAGATATATTCCATTCATGTTTCCTTGTTTGTACAACACAAGAGTATGCTTTGATGGAGATAAAGCCCTTTTTATTTTTCAAGCCTCAGATTCATTTTAGATTTATCTCTGCCTTCAGAGGCTACAGGTTTTGAAATGTCAGCGGAGATCCATATTTCCATTTTAGCACCGCCGCTCAATTAAGATCTCCTTTGTCTGTGCCTGATGCATAAAATCTGATACATGCTTTTATTTAATCAAGAACAGATTATTGCAAGGCCATGCTTGACACCGCTCCGTCTAATGTTTGGAGCAGATTACATTAAGCACAAATTTCTCTTGGCTAGCTCTTAAATAGATGCAAACTGTGACACATCTCAACTCCTAATATCTTTACCTTGTTAAAAAAGCTGGTCATCTCAGTTTTCTGAAAAGCAGAGAGGTGCAATTAAGTATTTTTTTTTTGCTGTTTTCTTAGACAAAGAAGAAACATAAATGGATTTATGTCATTACTGTTTCTTTCCATCTGTCTTTCTTTACTCTCTGTATCTGTGGAACCAATGAAGGAGCCTTGATGATTCTTTGTGCTCTAGAATGTGTCTAGTTTTGTGAATACTATGGCTTTTAAGAACTGCTAAAAACAAGGAGAGCACTATCAACATGAACACTCTGAGTCCATCTAAAATCCAAGAGTGCCAGGTACGAATACATTTTTTGAACTGAACTTCAGAGTCATAGGCACAGTGGCGCAGTGGTAGTGCTGCTGCCTTGCAGTAAGGAGACCTGGGTTTGTTTCCTGGGTCCTCCCTGCATGGAGTGTGCATGTACTCCCCATGTCTGTGTGGGTTTCCTCCCACTGTCCAAAGACATGCAGGTTAGGTGCATTGGTGATCTTAAATTGTCTCTAGTGTGTGCTTGGTGTGTGCATCGGTATCCTGTGGTGGGCTGGCGCCCTGCCTGGGATTTGGTCCTGCCTTGTGTCCTGTGCTGGCTGGGATTGGCTCCAGAAGACCCCCGTGACCCTGTGTTAGGAGATAGTGGGTTGGAAATGACTGAGTGACTGACTTCATAGTCATTGTGGTCAATCAATAAATGTGGATAACTTAATGTCCACCCTGCCATTCCTTGTTATTGGTCAACTGTAGCTGCAGTGGTTCCAAACTGACGGCCAACAATATTTAATTAGTGTTACGCTGATTCAACGTCCACTCGCTATGTTGTTTAGCCAATTTACTATACAATCCCATTATTTGTGTGTATTTTTGTGGTATGTCTGCAAGTGCATTAAAAGGGATATGTGTTGTATCAAAAACAGTATAGACCAAGCTGTGAAATAGTCATGGCCGCTATTATAAAAATAGTGTTGTCAGTCTAAAATTCCACCTACCAAATTTAACAGTTGCAAGGCTTAATTTTAAACTTTTCTTTGGACATGTAAAAATATCATAGTACACTGACGGACAACCACTGGAATAAAAATAGTACATGACCATGACCATTTGTCAACGGCGTAGCATTTCTTGTCTGATGCTGATCACCTGTCTGTGCATTTATTATTCTTTTTACTTGAAATAAATGTGCTGAATCAGAAATATATTTTAATATAAAGTATATATACAGTGCCTTTAGAAAGTATTTAAATCTATTCACTTTTTACACATTTTATTATGTTTGTAGGCTTATGCCGAAATCATTTAAATTCATCCTCTTCACTCATAAGCTCTCAATACCCCAGAATGACAAAACAAAATCAAGGTTTTAGAAACTTTTGAAAATTTATTAAAAATAAAAATTTGACATAAAACATTGACACAAATATTCAGACATTTTCCTCTGTGACTCATTGAAGGGGCTTTGGCAGCTATCACAGCTGGCATTCGTCTTGAGTATGATGCAGAAAGCTTTGTATTCCTTCATTTGAATGTTTTGCCATTCTTCTCTGCAGATTGTCTCAAACTCCGTCATTCTGGATGGAGACCATCAGTGGAGGACTATTTGTAGGTCTTTACAGAGATGTTCAACTTGGCTCAAGTGTGGGCTTTAGCCTGGCTACTCAAGAATGTTCACAGAGAAGACCCTATGCCACTCCTGCATTGTCTTTGGTTTGTCATTAGGGTCATTATTCTGTCAGAAGGTGAACCTTTGGCACAGTTTAAGGTTCAGAACGTTCTGGAGCAGGTATTCATTAAAAGTGTCTCTGTACTTTTCTCTGTTCATCTTTTTCTTTACCCTGCTAGTCTTCCACGTTGTGCTGCTGACAAACAACCCCACAACATGATGTTGCTTCAGGTCATTGTCGTGCTGAAAGGTGAACTGCCGCCCCAGTCTGAGGTTGTATGCACTTTTGGAGCAGTTTTTCTTCAACAGCCATTCTGTATTTGTCTGCATTCACCTTTCCCTCAATTCTGAGCAGTCTCTGCTGCTGAGAAGCACCCTCAAAGTATGATGCTGCCACTACCATGCTTCACCATAGGAGTGGTATTAGGCAGGTGATTGGTGCCTGGTTTTCGCCAGACATAATGCTTGAAATAATTGTTTCCAAAGAGTTCTATTTTTGTACCATCAGATGAGAGAATCTTTTTCTTCATGCTTTCAGTATCCTTTAGATGCCATTTTACAAACTCCAAGTGGGAGTTAGCATCTCTACCATAAACACCTGATTGATAGAGTTCTGCTGAGATGGTTTCCTATAAAGGTTCTATCTTGGTTTCAGCAGACCAGAGTATGTTGTATCTCACAGTCTGAGATGCCTTTGGACACCTTTTTGCAAACTCCAAGTGGGCTTACATGTGTTATTTGGCCACACTGCCATTAAGCCCAGATGAGTGGAGTGTTGCCTAGGTGGTTTCCCTTCTGGAAGTTTCTTACATCTACACACAAGTGATCTGGAGCATAGTCAGAGTGGACATTGGGTTCTTGGTCACAACAGCAGTCATGACAGCCTTAAGTTTGTGTTCACAGCTCTTTAACTGCTTTGCACATGTGGGTTCTGCAGTTTTTCCCATTCTTCTTTGCAAAACTGCTCAGGCTGTACCAGGCTGTATGAGGATCATGAGTGAGCAGCATTTTCCAAGTCCAATCACAAATTCTCAATTGCATTGAGATCTGAACTCTGATCCAGCCAGTCCAGGACATTAACATTGTTGTCTTGCTGGAAAACAAATCTTCTCGAAGGCACAAACTTCTTGTGGACTCCAGAATTTCCTGTATTTTGCTTCTTTTAGTTTATCCTTTACCCTCACAAGCCTTACAGGGCAAATGAGTGCTGACAAAAGAGTGGGGTGACAACTATATGCAACAAAAATGCCTTCAGCCGCAAATACACATAGTTAATTTAGATTAGTGGACACTTACAAGAATTATGAATCCCTTGTTGATTAAAATGCTATTAGCTTTAAGTATTGTGCCTTATGATGACATTCCTGCTACTTTTGAAAAGTTTCAAAGTTCTTTTAAACATAAGGCATGTTACATCAGAAAAGTAAATGGGAAATGTGAATTTGTGTTAATTGTGGATGGGTGACAGAAAGAGTCTTAGCCCTGTCAGGGATGCCAGAGGCAACGACCCGGCTGGGACGCCGTGAGGGACTGGATGTGGGTCTGCGCCCACCCTGGATCACGTGGGGGCCGCCTTCCTGGTTGCTCTGGGGGCCACGGGTTGAGGGCAACTTTAAGCCCCACCCTGTAGGTGCCCGTGGTCACCGCCAGGAGGCGCCCCGATGCCTTGGGGACCTGTTCCCTTAGCACTTCCGCCACACTAGGAAGTGCTGGGGGGAAGATTAGGAAGGACACCCGGAGAGCTGCCGGGAGAACAGCCGGCACTTCCGCCACGCTGGGGCGTGGCCAACAAGGGAATGCCGGGAACCACCTGGAGCTTATCCGGTAGAGAATAAAAGGGGCCGTCTCCCTTCATTCAGGGCTGGAGTCGGGTGGAAGACGGACAAGGCACGAGAGAGGTGTGGAGGCGGCCCGAAGAAAGGCGTTTGTGAGGCCAGGACTGTGTGTTTGGGGGCGTTGTGTACGGAACTGGGTCTGAGTGACCATAATATTGTAAATATTTGTAAATAAACACATGTGGTGGTTGAAGAACAACATGTCCGCCTGTCTGTGTTTGGGTCAAGTCCACAGCCCTCACAAACTGTTGGGGTGCCAACCGGGTCTCCCCGTTTATTCTTGTATTGTACAAAGTGAAAAGGCACTTGATGGTGCTGAAATAAACAAACATTGATTCTAATTATTACAGCAGTCAAAAATGGTCAGTGATGCTCTGTACTTCTCAAAGGTTTGGATCCAAATAAGATGCCAATTCAAGAGCATCTCCCTTTTATAACAGTTCCGCCAGAAGGGGTGTGGTTAGTCAGTTACCCTCTTGGGGCTTCTTCTCTAGTCTGTTAGCAACAGCACCGCCTCTAATTACATACTGCGGATGCTAGGGATCACTGTTGCCACTTATATCCAACAGAGAGACACACAGGACACAAGGTAAAAGCACTAAGAAGTTGTTCCTTCTTATACAGTGCCCTCCAAGCACCACAGACACAGATAAACAGGCAAGTAAACACAATACACTATAAACTCAAATCTTCTCTCTCTCTATCTCCTCCTCTACACCTCCTAGTAAGCATTGTCCACCTCCTCCCGACTCAGTACTTTATATATTGCCTTATGGAGAACTCAAGTTTTTAATCAGCCCAGAAGTGCTTCGGGGCTTCAGTCCTCGTGAGTGAGAACCTTGTCTCTCAATGTTCTACAGCATCCCCTGGCGGCACCGATGGTACCCAGAAAGGCTGTGATGCAGAACTCCATATCCCATGGTGCCCTGCAAGAATCTGAGGCACCACTACACTGCAGGGAAGGTGCCATGTAGCATCTTGGGGGAGGCAGTGTCCCAAAGTAGCTGCCTTCCCCACGCTTCCAGTCTATGGGCATCCGGTCTGGGTTGAGCTGCCGGCCATCTATTACAATAATCGGTGACGAGTCTTTGAGGTGTTCCTCCGACACACATGTGTGACACGATCAATTAATGTGTTAAAGGTAATGTCTTTGTTTATGGACTTTTACATGAACTCTGCATAATCAGTGAGCCTACCCTCTTCCAGGACATTTTCCAAAATGGTATGCGATTTGAACCGGGAAAACAGAGCTATCCATTTGAGCAGCAAAGCAATAACAAACATGTTGATGAATAAAGAGGTGCTCATGTATGTGCAATTATATTATATTATATTATATTATATTATATTATATTATATTATATTATATTATATTATATTATATTATATTATATATGTTTAAAACAAACCTGTTTCAGCCTGAAAAGAACATTTTTCCCACATTTGCCAAAATGATCTAAATTCTGTAATTATAACCTGACATGGGTTTTTCCCATACCACCTACTTCTATATCCAAATCAAGATATGTCCAGCTTTATTTCCGCCTGCAACAGTCATACCACATAAAGATGGATGCTGCTTTTAGTATTGTTGAATAGAACTAAACAGTACTGGCATTCTCAACTAGCACTTTGAGCGACATGTTTTATATGAAAATGTGCTATAGAAAGAAATGTTGCTAATCTTTAACTTACGTGGGCATGTGGTCCCTCTTTATTTGGAATTTGTGAGTAGTGTTTCTGCTTGTGTTATGCTAATTATGCATTTCATTTATGTTATTACAAAAAAAAGTTTTGCAAATAAAAACCACTACATGACTTTGTTGTCACTCTTATGTCAGCATCTCTTTGTCTTGCACGCTTTGGTCATGCCACCTAAAACAAAGTTGCATTCTTAATGTCATTTAGTCCAGTGCAGTCCATGGGAGCAATGCAATAAAAAGCTCAGGCTGGTCTCTCTTTCAGGATCAAGTCATTCAAAAAATTGTGGCAACACTTCACAAGAGCTAAACTGGAATCACCATTCTACCTGACCAACAGGTCCTTGGGGATGTGGGACCAAAACCATAGCAACCTTCAAAACATAATTTCAGACAAAGAGGGAAAATGCAAATACCCCATGGACAAAGAAAGGACATGAAATTTGAATCCATGATGCCGGATCCATGAGGCACAGCACTACCTACTGCATCACCAAACTTCCCAACAAAAGTTGTGCCTCTTGTCTTGAGATTTTTTTTTCTTTGCATTCACTTTTTGCAACAATGCTACACAATTAACAAGAAAGGAAGAAGCACTATCAACCAGTAAGAGAAGCCTTGTTGTCTTTGTGTACAGTCCGTCTACACAGGGTCTAACACTGCACACCTAATCCACTCCACATGCTCGCTCTTCTTCCTGTATCAGTGATTCCTCTGCTTCATACTTGAAAACAGAACTCTGTGACCTCTAAGAAAGTCATTTTGAGATGGCTTTAAACTTCCTCCAAATTCCCAATCTCCACTAGTAAAGTTTATTATGTCTTTTTTATTTCGAGGCTGACAAGTATGATACCATCAGTTAGCTCCCCCAGTTGCTCCCAGTACCTTTGTTTGCTGAGCTTCCCCACAGTACTGTACCTTCATGCTCCTGATTCTCTCTCTCTCTGTGTCTCGTTTAGGATCTTCTTTTCCGCTTCAAATTTTGAAATTCAGTTCTTTCTATTTGCTTCCAAAGAGTTTACTCTGTTGTCAGCTTTCACACACTCCCTTGCAGACAAGCAAGGCCTTTCTTGTGTGGTCTGGGCAGGAGCTTCAGTGAGTCAATATTGACTCGTTAATCCTCAGCACTGTTTGCTCTCACTTCTGTAACACTCGTGATATTTGCAAGGCACATTCTCATTTCCTGCTCATACGACCTGACAATTATCTTAATTAAATTCCTTATGCCAAGACTTTTTTTCTGGCCTGCACTTTTTTTTATTCTGCAGGTTTTTGGTTCCCTACTTGTCATCCTGTTGTGCGCTGAATGAGCTTATTGCCCTTTAATATCTAACCCCAACCCAACTCAGCACCTTTACACCCCCCAATAACTGTGAATACATATTAATTATTTCTCATCTGGAGTGTCACTTTTCATCATGAGAGCATCTATCTGTGACAAGTGTGTTTGTACTTTTAAAGATTACAGATATTATTGTTTCCCGCTTATATGTATGGTTATGTTTATTGTGATAATCATAGTGTTTTCTTGTTTATTGTTTTTTATATGGGAGAAGAAATTATGTGGGGTTTCTTAGTATCATAGCCACATCACTTATAGCAACAATGGCTGTTACTGGTCAAGTGGGTGTAGCATGTGACATAATGTGGGCGTGACATATGACCAGAGGGGGTCAGAGTAGCCAAAAAGTGTACTCAAGTAAGAGTAGCATTACTTCAAAATAATAATACTCAAGTATAAGTAAAGAGTATTTGGTGAAAAGACCACTCAAGTACTGAGTAACTGTTTGATCATAATAATAAATAATGCATTTTTTAGAAATGTAATAAGACAGAAAAAAATGTGTGTGTATATATATATATATATATATCAGTTTTCTGTTTGCGACAGTAATAACCCAGGAACCTTTAAACCTATTGCGCTAACTGAGAAAAGGGCAGTCAGTTAAAAAATAAAGAGTGAGGACGGGGAGTACGAATGGGGTCAAGGGCAAAGCAAAGGTCAAAACCAAAGGAGAGTGGGTAACCATCAGTGCTAAATAGTAAACCAAAAATCACAAGAGTCCAAAAAAACAGAGGATTGTTTCAAATAAGCGTGTAATCAAGAGCACAAAAAACTAAGTCACTAGTTTCAGTCCAATCTCAGATACTGGAGATGGTTTTGGTAGTGACCTTTATCCTGATTTACCGATAACATCACAAACAGTGCATCCATGAGGCATCATGGGAAATCCCCATGGAAACAGGCAACACAAAAAGGCCAAACAAAATAGTGTCAGGAAAGATGCTAAAGAATAATCAGCTTTTAAATGGACACTCTAATTTACTATTTTGCTTGGCAGTTAAAGCCCCAAAACAACACCAAGATGATTTTTCTGGTTTTAGGCAAGCCTGAGATTAAATTTAAAAGAACTCAAATCATAACATCTCTGAACAGAGGCAATCAGTTTTTTCATGCATTTATTTGTGCATTGACTTCTGATAGGCCACTAATTATTCTTAATTTATCAGCCTTTTTTTCTTGAAAATAAAAGCCCCTGTGGCTTTCCATAACTTCCATTATCGATTTTAGGCAAGACACACGTTTTGTCCACTAGTTGTCCAAGGCACAAAGCTTCCAAGCTTTCAGTATGTCATGAATTAGCTAGAATGAATGAAAATGACTTTGTATTATGCCTATAATATATTTTTTAAATTCTTCATTAATATTTCTTGAACATCATAAATTATGTTTGCATCATTATATGATTTATTTGTGATTTTATTTCAGTATTTTTTCCTTTAGAGCAATGCCATTTTGTTTTGTGACTGATGGTGCTCTTTTGGGATCCCTATTATGTAGGCACAGCTCCCTGTTATTAATTATGGAAATCAAGGCATCTGATGTAATCTTTGGGATGCTCTAAATACCAGAGCAGCTGTTTTGTGTTCATTTGTGATTGTGGATACTCTAACAAACTTGCTGTGCATGCTGTTTTAGTGATTTTTAGCTTTGAAATGTTAGAGATCCTTTTTTGACTTTGATTATGTGTAGCGCTTTGGTTTTCGTTGGCACTCTGCTTTATGGCCCATTTTTCTTACTGCATTCTTTAGCTCTGTCTTCCTTTCCTTTACCTATGAAGAAACCACTACAATATTAAACCTCAAAAAAGATGAAGATGTTGTACAGACTCTTTTGTAGTTCCCTTTTTAGAGGGCCAATGTTGCGTATTTGATCTGAAGTACCTTTATGGATTTTCTTTACTTTATATAGGGTACCTGTACTTACTTCTCAGAAAACTGACCAAGAATTTTGAGGTCTTTTAAATGTCTTGAGTTCAAGAATATTTTAGCCAGCATTAACTCTTTCATTAACCTTCATGCCCGCTGTGGTGGAGGCCATTGACTGAATGACATAAAGTTTACGTTTAGTGTGGGTGCATACATGTAAAACATGCCACATTTTTGCCAACATAAAAGAAATGGCCAACATGAAAGGCAATTTGCAGCAGTGTCTGGTTTTCCTAATGTAATTGGAGCTTTTTACTACACTCATATTGTAATAGAGGCATCTAGAAGAGAAATTGAAGCTTTTTTTTGAGCAAGGCCCTTAACCTGTAATTGCTCAATCCCGGGTATGATGTTAATCTGTATCCCGCTCTGCAAGTAGGCCGTCCACCTTACAGGGAAAACTTGGGGGTTGGTGGCAGAATTGGCACTCCAGCCACCATAAGAAACTTCACACTGATCCATTCCATCTGAATCAGTGCGGTGCTGAGGTGTCACTTGTTGCATGGCTGCACTCCGGTCCTAATCTGGGATGCTGAGGTGGTTTGTAATATGGTGGGCGGGGCAATGCGCTGTATCCGTGCTTGATCCTAACCTCTCCTCTCTCTCCATCTTTCTTTCTCATTTCTCTTTTTTTCTCAACTACAAGCAGAAAAGACAAAGGTCCATGTTGCCAGATGAGCAATACTGTGTATTAACACCAACACACTCCTAAACAAGGCAGCAGTAGCATCAGTAGTACTAGCATTGTCACCTATACAGAGTACAGTGCATTTCGTACTTACTGTACATACCTGACCAGCATGCAGTGATATAACAGGAGGAACTCACCAAATGTTTGAGGTAGTTTAATTCAGTCAGTTGCAATTTCACACTACTTAGTCTGAAACAACATGATGTACAGAACTGAGAAGCCTTTCTCATGTTGCTGGCATATTAAGTATTGTAAGAGGTGACCAGGCAGGCATATAAGTTGGAGAGCCAAAGAAAGGTTGGGGTACCAGCATTACAGCCAGGAAGATGTTCCCGAGACAAACATGCACGACAGCATCAAAAGGCCAGTTAAATTGTGGATTTCAATAAACTGAAATAAGAATAATAAATGAAAGTTTCTTTATGGCATCTAAAAAGTGGCAAAAATCAGAAGCACTGGATACACTTTTCAGTTATCATTATAATCACACAAAGACTGATGAACATGCCTTAGTGATTATTTGGAAGACATCAGCCTAATAGCAACTGATGTGCTATATCTGTTAAATTGGCATGAAATGGGTGACACATTAGAATCCTCATCCCCTTTTATTTTATCAAAATGACACACTAACTTTTCTTCAAAATCAGTGCATTGCAAAGCGGCATTAAAATAATATACATTTAGTTTAAAATTAACATAAACTCATGCTTATTTTCTTAGATTCCTACTGAAGGGGTTGTGGCCTTTAGGGAGAATTTATGAGTCATTCCCAACCCAAAAACAGGACAAGGAACCTAAAACAGTATAAAAAGTGCTAAGGTTGTGAGGGTTGAATCGAATTTAGTTTTGACAAGTTTGATTTGCTTGTATGGAATGCTACTTGCTTTTTAATAAATTCGATAAAACAGAAAAAAATGGTGTTAAGGTTGATTACAAAATATTTCCAAAGTAGTTATCATAATAAATACAGTATAAATATGAAAAGAAATAACCTCCTACCATAGAGGCTTACCTTGACAGCATTTGCCTCAGTATCAATGTGGGATAGTGTTGTGGATTTCTTTTAAATAATTGTGCTGATTCCATGATGCTGGCCTTAGAGGCAGAGTTCTAAAGAAAAAAGGCACACCTGAAACTGGAAAATAAAAAGAAAAGGTTTAGAATGGGCAAACAACACAGATTTTAGATAAAGTTGACTGGAAAAGCGTATTGTGGTCTGGAATCTTCTTTTCTCAATTGTAGACAACCCTGATATTTGGTATGGATTTAAGAAAGCAGCCAACTGAGGACACATCAGGCCTTTGGTTCTCAAAGTGCAGACTCTGATGTTCTTATCCTCTTGTGCAGTTGCACATCTGGACCTTCCTCTTCTTTGTCTTTCCTGGATAAATCCAGATCATCCTCTTCTCTCAAGACAGCAATAGACACTTTTTAATGACATCTTCAAAGTTGCAAACTGTGACATGGGGGAAAATAAAACACAAAAGAGTGACATGTTCTTCAGAAAGCTGCTTTATTTTGGCCATTTTTGATCCCAGTACTGTACTTTAGAAATGCCAGTACCTTGTAGCTCAAGCAACGGCAATGTACTTGCCTTATTGAACAGAAAAACAGTTTTTTTTGTGCTAATACAATTAGAAAGGTTTCTGTAATAACCAATTAGTATTTAAACATGACAAATTATGGATAAGGTAAGGGGATTTACTATTAGGAAACTAGAGTAATGGCTGCTGAAAATGGGCCTTTGCAGTCATATGTGAATAATAAAATAAACATCAGCCATTTTAAACAGCGATAGCCATTAGAAACATTAGTATTGTCTTGACATTATTTTTAAATCAGTTTAACCATATCGTGATAAAGAGATATCTCCATTTCTATAAAAACTGCTAAAGGTTCTGGGTTATTTATTTATTTATGTATTTACTAGCCACCCATCTAATATGAGTTGAAATCTAAACAATCAAGGTAGGCCTCACTTGTAACGTTTTGCAGAGCAACATGCAATGCACGTCTGTGTTATGTGCTCATTTGGTAATGGATTCGAAAAAGCAGTGTTACTGTTTGTGATGTGTCTATTGGAATGACAAATGTCAAGTCAAGTTAATTTTTTTTTATAGAGCATATTTAAAAGCAACACTTGACCAAGCTGACCAAAGTGATGTATAGCTTTCATAAATACACCAAATACATACAGTATATACAGTATCTATATGTACAGTAAATAAAAACACCACAAATAAATGCTCACATACAAGTTTAGAAAGCTAAGTAAAAAAGAAGGGTTTTTAGGTGGATTTAAAAGTGACCAAAGTTGGTGCTGACCTAATATAAAAAAAGTAGACAGTTAGCTTACGGGCAGCTTCTGCAAAAGCAAGGTCTCTTCTAAGCTTAAGTCTAGAACTTGGCACAGCCAATCATTTCTGGTCAGAGGACCTCAGTGATCATGAAGGAGAGTAAGGGCATAAGAGGTCAGTACGATAAAATGGGGATAAACCATTTGGGAACTTAAAAACAGACGGTACATTTTTAAACTTGATCCTTTTGCGAACAGGAAGCCAGTGAAGAGAAGCTAATACTTGGTGTGATGTGATTCTGCTTTTGTGTGTCTGTTAGAAGCCAGTATTCTGGATGAGCTGAAAATGAGCAAAGGATTACTGATTAACTCCAATGTATAATGAGCTGCAATAGTCAAGCTGAGAAGAGTGCATGAATGTTTCAGAATCATGTATAGAAAGAAAGGGCTTGACCTTAGCCAGTACCCTGAGCTGACAGAAACAGGCTTTAACAATGGAGTTAATTTGTTTATCAAATTTGAGGGCATTATGAGAAATCACACTAAGATTTTTTTTTGCAAAGGGTTTACAGTAGGTTGCCAAGGGGCCAAGATTAATTTATGTAGAATAAGTAAAATCAGAAGGTCCAAGATACACAATCTGTTTTTTTGTCATTTAGACTAATAACATTTATTGACATCCATGTTTTAGTGTCTTCCAGACATTTATTTTAATGTGTTTCAGTGGAAAAATATATCTGTGTATCATCTCTATAGAAGGGGATATTCTTATTTTTAAAAATGGATCCTAAGGGCAACATATATAGTTAAAAAAGAACAGGCCCCAGAAATAAATCTTTGAGGAGCCCCACAGGTGATAGGAGCCGAAATGATGAGGAGAAATTGCCCAGGCTGACTGAAAAGCTTTTGCCTGTGAGGTATGACCTGAACCATTACAAAGCAGTTCCTTGTATATCTACATACTGCTCAAGCTTGGGGGATGAGGATGTCATGGTCAACAATATCAAATGCTACAGTTAGATCTAACAGCAACAAGACAGCCATATCCACATACTCACTTATTAAAAAGAGGTTGATTATAACCCTTAAAACTGCACACTTCGTCCTGTGGTGTGTCTTAAAACCAGACTGAAATACTTCAAAATGTCATTTTCATTTAAGAAATTTACAACTGTAGAAAAACAATCTTCTCCAGAATTTTAGAAAGAAAGGGCAATAGGGAAATGGGTCTGAAGTATGACAAGTCTGCAAAGTCCAGATTTGTTTTTTTAATTAAAGGCTGCACCACAGCATGTTTAAAAAAGGCTCAAGAGAACTGTTTATAATGTCCAAAATGCTAGGCCCAACCTCTTCAAAAGTATCTTTAAGAAGATGAGTGGGAACAATATCTAGTGGACAAGTTGTAGGTTTAAGGTGACTAATTCGGCTTAAAAGGGACAGCTGCACACATAGGAGGGACAGAGGGTTATCAACAGGGGGTGTAATGTGGAATCTAATGTTAGCAAATTTTTTACAAAAAAATTGAAGAAATTCCTCACAGAATGTTGGTGTCATGTCAGACCACATAGGAACAGAGGGGTAAAGAATAGTGTTTATACTGTTAAATAAAACTCTAGGTCTATGACAATAAATATTTTATTCTAGCAGTTATCACAGCTTCCAAAATATTTTATTCTAGCAGTTATCACAGCTTCCTTGTAATTTAGTCCCTTAAAATATCAAAGGATATCCGAAGCTCATCTTTTTCCGCTTGGATTCTGCTCACCTACATGTCTGCATTAGGGATCAAGTTTAGTTTTTGAGTGCTTGACATTAAACTGAGCAGCAGAGTCTAAAATGTTAGAGTAAGTATCACTAAACAAAGTGACTAGACCATCAGTGTTCAGCTGAAAGGCATCCATAAAAGCCACACAGAATTTGCTATTAGTGGTGGAGTTTTAAGAAGTTAGAGCATTGGGTCTCATTTCCAATGTTGACTGTTCAGCAAGATAAGGAAACCTCAGTTATAGCAGACATATGATCAGAGAAGCAAGCACCACCAATTTCAGTGCTATGGACAGATAAACCATATGACAAAACAATGACCAATGTATACCCATTTTTTAAGTTTTAAGCCTCACATGTACGGCCCCATACTTTCCTCACATCTTCCAGGATACTTCCTTCAGGACAATAGGCAGGGCTTATGGTGCAGGTATGCTGGTATATTCAGCAGAAAAGGTGGAGGACAGGTACTCTGACCTGTATGATCATAATAGAAAGGTTCCTCAACTGTTGATCTTATCTTTAAAAGAGATTTATGATGATAGACTAGCAAAGAAAAGACACTGTGGATTAAAAAAGACTTTAACTGGGCAATCAAAAACAAAACAGACCAAAACAAAAGCAGACGGCAATCCACACACACCAGTGTCATTTTTGTTACCAGTGATGCATTTTATTGTTAAAAATGTTTGCAATGTGTCTTTTGTTGGAATGACAGGGATACAGCAACCAAATGGACACATAGACACTTATCATTTTATTTAGGTGGATTCAGTTGATTCATTGGAGATAGACAAGTGAAGTCTGTATTCAACTGAAGCCTCTCTGCTTAACAAAAGTATTCCTTTATGTTTTATAGTTCCTATATAGCTGTTGCCAAAAAGTCTCGAGTCATCACTATAAATGAAATCCAAAGAGAGGTGGAGGCTCACTACATGAGCAGCAAGGCTCTCCATAGTCTGATTAGTCTTAAGATGACATCTCCTGTTATCACTTAGGTTCATTTACATATAGTAACGGGTTTAGTGTGAACTCAAGCAAAATGACACCTTTTATTGGCTAATAAAAACAGGCCCCTTCTTCAAGAAAGATGTAAAGATAGTAACTGGGAAAACATTTCAGTTCCTCCAATGAGCACTCAGATAGAAGGTGAATTCTAGCAATACCCCTCTGTCATTAAATAACATCCAAAGGTCCCAAAATAGTTACTGTATATACTCACGCATAACTCGGGTCTTGACACCCGAAAAATCGATCATAATATCAGACCCCAACTTATATGCCCGTTCAAAAATGCGACAGTTACATTTTTTTTTTTTTTTAACATTTTCTTGCCTCCTTCAATCTCGCACCAGTTTCTCAGACACATCAACTTTTGTTGCAGCAGCGCAGTTACCAATTTCTTTCGCCACTTCAATGAGTTTCAGTTTAGCTTCTTATTTTCTTCTGATCGAATGCTCCATTGTAGATAAGGGATGCTGTTACGAAAGGTGTTTGAGGGTGTGAGATAAAAAAAACACAAATCAATGCACACGTCGCTTTGGAATAGTTCAGGTATTACCATGTGGTCATGTAGGCAACAATACATAAAAAAAAAGGAAGTGTGCTCCGTGGTTACTCTGTCAGGTGGGTGTTAGCATATCGTAATCTATCGGACCAAGTTTTCCACATTCGACTTATACAACTGACATTATAAAATGTCAGAAATTATACAGTAAAATCAAGCCCCGACTTATCTGCGGGAGAACTTAAATGCGAGTATATATAGTAATCATTAAATGTCATGTCTAAACATTTGGTTTACAGAGTAAGATGTTGTATATGTAAACTGTTACAGAACAAACCACAGAGTTTAATGTTATATATGATCTCATTTTCTAATTTAAATGTGCTGGTACAAATGAAGTCAAGCTGTCCTACTTTAACAGGCATGCAGTTTCAAGCACTTTTTTCTTATCCCTTACAATTGAACAGCAGTAAATCATTCTATAGACTGTGACAGAGCTAGCAAAATGAGAAATACAACTTGTCACATGTTCAAGTCTGCACCATCTTTGGGAGAGGCTGATGGAGATCCTTTATTCTTAATATATATTTATATATAATACTGTATAAACTGAAGGTCTGTGATATGGTTTGCATATTTGTAGCCAGAAATCAAAAAAGGGAGAAGATGAGTCATGTATCTTAAAGTATTTTTTTATTCCTAAGGATCTTGTCTAGATCAGTCATTAAAATAGCGCATAAACCGGCAAACACTCTGCGAGCAGTCCTTTTTAATGCCAAAAGCAGGAAATAGACAGCAGAGACACGGGATGCAGTATACAGTATACTGTGCAGTGCATGGCCAGCTGTATACTTGGGAAAACACTCGCTACATGTATACAAGAACATCGCAATACTGACAAAAGGAAGGAATCATGGTCTCTGTTACTTGTATATGCACATACAAGTTCAAGCAGACACATATTTAACTGGGACAAGCAAAATTCAAGGCTAATACTAAAAGTGCCAGAGAGCTGGCTGAAACGTGGCTATACAATGAAAACACCATTAACAGACACTTGGACATGAACCCACCATAAGCCGACTTAAAAAGACTTGATGACCAGCACCCATCAAACCCCACCTTATTAATCCACCCCCCTTATACCCACCCACTCCTCCTCTCTCAGGTGTTATATGTTGCCTTTGATTCCTGTATGTCTAATCATTTTTTCCTCTAAAGATGATACCTGGTAGGGGTTGAAACCTTAGGAATAAAATACTATTTTAAGGTGTGTGACTCATCTTCTCCCTTTGTGAATTTCTAGCTATCTCTATATATAATCTTCATTTGGATCTTGATCTTTATTTGTCCGCGAATGAATTAGAAGAAGAAGAAGCACTAGATGGCAGTAGAGAGACAGCTAAAACATAGGCATTGCATTAAGAATCTCCTCCAGGCTTATACTACTGAAGACTGTAGTATTCCAGTCACACCTCAAAACACAGACATTCAAACTAAACAAATTGTTGTGCTTTAAATTAACTAAAGAGATCTTCATTTAGATCTTGATCTTTGTTTGTCCGCGAATTCCATGCATGCATAGACCATCTTCCAGTTTAGTACGTTGTTGTTACTCACGGATGTCAACAATGTGCTGGAATAACGAAAGGGGTGGTGGACAGTGTTACACTGGTTAGCTCCTGAGGCCTGGTTAGAGAATGAAATTGCCGAAGATAAAAGGTACGTGTCTACGTAACATATGAATGAAAGAAAGGCAGTGGGTAAAATGAATGACAACGTAACAGCACGTTCCGGAAATTATTATTGTTACATTGTAGCCGGCGAGTGCTGCGCATCTCACAGTTGTACCGTGGCTTGCTCACATGTCAGTGAAGTGATCCCTATTTATGCTTTAAAGAGCCTGGATACCTATGTGTCCCCCTTTTATAACCATTGCTCCGTGTATATTGCCTTACTCTTTGGATTGCCACAAAGCCACCTGCGAGATTGGAGGAAGTTTGAGAAAAGATCGTGAGAGGAAACGACAGCGTCGTGAAAACTTTAACTTTAAACTTTAACACGCGCAAAGTAGTTGGGCGCACATGGCTAGTACAGTATATATATACAGTGGTGCTTGAAAGTTTGTGAACCTTTAGAATTTTCTATATTTCTGCATAAATATGACCTAAAACATCATCAGATTTTCACTCAAGTCCTAAAAGTAGATAAAGAGAAACCAGTTAAATAAATGAGAAAAAATATACTTGGTCATTTATTTATTGAGGAAAATGATCAAATATTACATATTTGTGAGTGGCAAAAGTATGTGAACCTCTAGGATTAGCAGTTAGTTTGAAGGTGAAATTAGAGTCAGGTGTTTTCAATCAATGGGATGACAATCAGGTGTGAGTGGGCACCCTGTGTTATTTAAAGAACAGGGATCTATCAAAGTCTTCTCTTAACAACACATGTTTGTGGAAGTGTATCATGGCACAAACAAAGGAGATTTCTGAGGACCTCAGAAAAAGAGTTGTTGATGCTCATCAGGCTGGAAAAGGTTACAAAACCATCTCTAAAGAGTATGGACTCCACCAATCCACAGTCAGACAGATTGTGTACAAATGGAGGAAATTCAAGACCATTGTTAACCTCCCCAGGACTGGTTGACCAACAAAGATCACTCCAAGAGCGAGGCGTGTAATAGTCGGCGAGGTCACAAAGGACTCCAAGGTAACTTCTAAGCAACTCAAGGCCTCTCTCACATTGGCTAATGTTCATGCTCATGAGTCCACCATCAGGAGAACACTGAACAACAATGGTGTGTATCGCAGGGTTGCAAGGAGAAAGCCTCTGCTCTCCAAAAAAAAATTGCTGCTCGTCTGCAGTTTGCTAAAGATCACATGGACAAACCAGAAGGCTATTGGAAGAATGTTTTGTGGACAGATGAGACCAAAATAGAACTTTTTGGTTTAAATGAAAAGCATTATGTTTGGAGAAAGGAAAACACTGCATTCCAGCATAAGAACCTTATCCCAGAAACATGGTGGTGGTAGTATCATGGTTTGGGCCTGTTCTATTGCATCTGGGCCAGGATGGCTTGCCTTTATTGATGGAACAATGAATTCTGAATTATATCAGAGAATTCCAAAGGAAAACGTCAGGACCTCTGTCCATGAACTGAAACTCAAGAGAAGGTGGGTCATGCAGCAAGACAGCTACCCCAAGCACACAAGTCGTTCCACCAAAGAATGGTTAAAGAAGAATAAGGTTAATGTTTTGGAATGGCCAAGTCAAAGTCCTGAAGCAAGCAGTTAATGTGAGGAAACCCACCAACATCCCAGAGTTGGAGCTGTTCTGTACGGAGGAATGGACTAAAATTCCTCCAAGCCGGTGTGCAGGAATGATCAAAAGTTACCGAAAACCTTTAGTTGCAGTTATTGCTGCAAAGGGGGGGTCACACCAGGTACTGAAAGCAAAGGATCACATACTTTGGCCACTCACAAATATGTAATATTCAATCATTTTCCTTAATAAATAAATGACCAAGTATAATATTTTTGTCTCATTTGTTTAACTGGTTTCTCTTTATCTACTTTTAGGACTTGAGTGAAAATCTGATGATGTTTAGGTCATATTTATGCAGAAATACAGAAAATTCTAAAGGGTTCACAAAATTTCAAGCACCACTGTGTATATATACACAGTATTATGTGTGTGTGTGTGTATATATATACAGTATATATTTAAATATTTATATATATTGTAAAAGAATGAGTCTCAGCACACTGGAAAGGTTTGTGGTGGCCACCCGTATATTGTCTCTGGCTGCAAAAGGGTTTTTAAATAAGCACTGATGTGCATAAATGGAGTTTTGGATTGAACTGACCAGGTTGAGTGAACATGGTGGCCTTATATACCATAAAGCAGAAGTGATGTCATTTGTCCGAAACCGGCAGTAATGTCAGTCTGGTCCCCGGAGCTGGAAGTGATGTCATTATCGGCGCCGGAAGTGATGTTGAATCTGGCAGATTTTCCCGTCTATGGTCTGCAGAGATAATAAAGGTAGGTTTAGTGCACCCCTTTAATTACCTTTACTTGGTCCATTCAGCTCCCTCCTAGTCACACGTTTGTGACAATACGTATATACTAGCTGTGTAAGCCTGTGCTGTAAAAAGCTCAGGCTCCTATAAATTTTTCAGATCATCAGAAAAAATATTGAAATGCAGAGTCTGCGGTTTTATTTTGTGGACGTGCATGGCTCCCCTTATCTATCAGTGGCTAAGTGAGTTTCTCTCTTGTTTATCTTTCCTCTGTGGTTTCACTTTGATGATGTAGTCACTTTCTCTTTCAGATTCATGCTGTAGCCTCGTATGTCTTTCTTCTTCTGACTTGTTAACTTGGGGCTGCCTTGCCAGCTCTTTGAGCTTCAAACTGTAGCCTCGTACTTCCCGGACAGACAGACACACACACGTCCACGCGTAGACATTTATATGTAAGATATATATATATACTGTATGTATATATATATATATATATATATATATATACAGTATATAGTGAACATGCTAAACGCAGCCCCAATGGGAACGTGGCTGCTCCATCGAAACCCCCTCTTAAAGACTTAAAGATGTAATTCAATGGGAAATAAACACAGTTTTTCATCTCCTCTTTGCTGGATCAGCTGCAAGCCTGCTGCTGCCATGCCGCGTCATCTGCAACTTGGACAGGGCTTTGAACATTTAAAAGTCCACACTGCAGCTGTCCTTTTGTCTCTCTTCCCCCAGTCATCCATCCATCCATCATCCAACCTGCTATATCCTAACTACAGGGTCACAGGGGTGTGCGAACCTGGGTCTCCTAACTGCAAGGCAGCAGCACTACCCACTGCACCACCGAGCCGCCCTCCCCCAGTCATCCTCTGATTTATTCTTGTGAGGTTTCTGAACTCTTTTGGGATTCCCCTCCCCCAACAAGAACGTCATGCTGAAGTGCACCCTGAAGCAATGGAAGATTATTTGTCCATTGCCGGGCAGGGCAACAGGAGCCTCACAGCGCTGCAGTGAAGCACCACAGAAGCGAATCTGAAAAGATCATGGGCACGCTATAAGTCCCTGTCTTAGACCCCTAAACATGAGGCTGAGTCTCAGTACTTTGGCAAAACCAGCTTTATTCAGCTTGAAACAGGAACAGCGGGGTTATTTATTGTAACGGGATCTGCCACTCTCCTATACACAAACACCGCAGTCAGACAGGGTTGTGACCAGGTTAGTGGCCAAGTTATACTGTTCCCTGTATTTTCAATGTTCCTTGCATCACCCATCAAGATCTTTTCTGTTTGCTTCACTGAAGCTATAAGCCTGCTGTTGCCCTGGCAATAGATAAACAGTCTTCCACAGATGCAGTGATCGCCTTCGGGACGCTCTTCGGCGTGTTGTCCAGTTGGGGAGGTCCCAATAGAGTTTAGAAACCTCACACTTTCTTGAATGAGTGCCGCATTAATAGAAATGTTTCTTGAACAAGCATCACTGAACCACATAAAAACGTCTTTTTCGGCATCTTCAAACGCAGCAGTTGGCATACATTTGCAACCTGAGATTTTTCTTCTTTCAAGAAAGTTGACAGTGTTGATGGCAAAATTCTGAATTCACTGGCAACGTTTTTTTTCTTTTTGTTGCAATTGAGAGACTGCAAAAATGTAAAGTTTTTTTTTCTAATATGAATTATTTTTTTTTCGTGTCTGCCATTTCTATAGGAGGGTGACAATGAGTTAAGTTCCAATGGATTTTTTCAAATGTTGACGAGCAATAAGCAAAAGATATCACTGAAAACCACCAAAAACAAAAACAGCAATAAAACAGTAGGAGCAAAGTTTGAAGAAAGACATTTTTTTACAATGTTTCTGTTTGGAGATCGTTGTGCACAACTGAACTGCGTCCACAGAACTAACTGCTCTGTGGATGATTCATTCAAGCATTTCAAGGTGACTTCATTGTAATGAAAGTATCTGCTGAATGTACTTCATAGCAACGAGATTTTTACATACTCGTGTCATATGTGGAAACTGTCAGGACCATAAAAATACTTCATTGTAATGAAAATTGAGTTGCAAAGATATTCATTATATAACTAAACTAACTATATATATATAGTTGAAAGCGTACCCCCAGACACAGACAGACCGACACCAGGATGTCCAAAACACACCTATTTTTATTTTAATGTTTCTGCACCACAATGTCCTCAAGCACCAACTCTCTCCACTGTCGTCTTCTTCTTCTTCTTTCTCTTTCTCTCTCTTTTGACCTCATCTGTGACACTCTACCCTCACCAGCTGAAGCCCATCTGGCAAAGTGGCCCGTCCTGCAAGGGGTAGAAGTTTCCCAAGGCGGGGTCCCAGCATACCAACTTCCATGGTCTGGACCTGCAAAATAAGAGACAGGTGCGGAGACGTCATCCCGACGCCGCCTAATGGCAATTTTGCTCAGGGCATATGGACAACGTCTCCACAGATGCCCAGCTCCATGGCACCTGTAACATCAGCGCACCCCTTTCCTTTCTGGTGCTCTCCGGGCCTGAAAAAAGGACGGGAACGCCTGTGCCTGTATCTGTTCAGCTTGGCTTGGAGCAGCTCTCCATTGCCTCGGAGAGAGCTCTCTCACCGCATGCGAACTCTCATAATCTCGTTTCCACCTGTTGGGAGACCCCTCCGTTTTTGTCCAGGGCCTCCCGTTACTCTGGAGTGCTGTCACAGCTTGGATTCCCTTATGAATTAAAGAGGGACCCCGTGCTGTTTGCACACCTCTCGACTGGGTTACGAGCGCCGCAGTTTCCTGGTGCGGGGTAGTCTGGGTGCTGAAACATACAAGCCGGCACCGCCCCCCCGTCTCCGCTTGTACTGCGGGCTCAGTACTCGTCCCCCGATCTACTGTCGGAACCCCTGCTACTTGGATCCCTTCCGTTACATCCGGCTTCTTTTCGCTAGGGATTCCATTATCATGTTCGGTACCGGTATTACTTACCTGTACCGAAGCATTGGACTGGCTGGAGAATCCCATGTCACCCCTCCTTAACCACCCTAGTACAGCTCTCAGGGGAGCGTCCGCAGTCTCCTCCAGCGTCTTGATTATGCCCTTTAAATCACTCAGTACCTGTAAGAGAGACTGTACAGGACGAAAGACTTTCTCCAACTCCTGTACAGCCAACAACAAGTCACTTAAATCAGCCGGTGGTGAAGTCATACTTTTTTCACACTCACCTGCCGGCTGGGAGCCATGGAGCTCAAGCATACTCTGTTGAGTCTCTGAGCATCCCAGGATTGATGTTCGTTGGTCCCGCCTTCAAGTACTCATTGGCGGGTACACAACACACTCTGTCCAATCCTGTGCTTGTTTTTGGGAGGAACTTCCGGTCTTCCGACGCTCCCTCCACCCTATGAGCGGACTCATTCGGGGAAGAGTCTTCCGGGCAGCTTCCGCTCCGCAGCCATTCTACAGTCAGCAGCGGCTCCTCTTCATCTCCCGTCGCCGTCTCATTATCACTCCACGGGTCGGCGTGCTTCGGCCACAGACGCGGATTCGGGCAGTCTCCTACTAAAAAACAAGACCAGGGTACAGCAGGGTAAGCCCCGCCAAGCGTATCACCTTACCTCCCGAATCCCATCTTCTTGAATAAACTGTCTTTGGGCGGCCTCTTCCGCCGCCCCGTGCATCCGCAACGACGACGCCGGGTAGAGGCGTCGCTACCTTCAGTGTGTGTTTGCCCTTCTTCTTCCCTAAAATATAGACGTCCGTCAGGCGTGGTCCTAGGCGAGCGTTTTCTGAGACGTTGACGCAGGTTTGCGTGCCGCGATGGAAGTGAGCCTTTGTCTGCTGTGCAGGGTTGCCTCCACAAAAATATTTTTTTGAAAACGGGGTCCTCCCTTTTAACAGGAGGTGAGCCCCATGTTGCGCGCCATTGTGGAAAACGTACCCCCAGACACAGACAGACCGACACCAGGATGTCTAAAACACACTTCTTTTTTATTTTAATGTTTCTGCACCACAATGTCCTCAAGCACCAACTCTCTCCACTGTCGTCTTCTTCTTCTTTCTCTTTCTCTCTCTTTTGACCTCCTCTCTCCTCCTCACAAGCTTCATCTCCTTCCTCCCAACTCTGGCTTGTCTACTGGAAGGAGGCAGCCCCTTTTATTATGACCCAGATGAGCCCCAGGTGCTTCCCCTGATGTCACTTCCTGGTGTGGCGGAAGTGTCAAGAAAGCACCTGGAAGCCCTCCGGGCTTTCTTGGAATTACTTCTGGCAGCACTTCCTGGTGTGGCGGAAGTGCTGCCATCCAGCATTCCCTAACTGTTCGGGCGCCCCCTGGTGGTGGCCACGTCCTCTCACGAGCGTCCCAGCTCCGTCCTTGTGGCCCCCAAATAGACCCGGGCGGCTGCTCTCTCGTGGCCGAGGAGAAAGATATATATATATATATATATATATATATATATATATATATATCTATACTAATAAAAGGCAAAGCCCTCACTCACTCACTCACTCACTCTATCACTGACTCATCACTAATTCTCCAACTTCCCGTGTAGGTAGAAGGCTGAAATTTGGCAGGTTCATTCCTTACACCTTCCTTACAAAAGTTGGGCAGGTTTTATATCGAAATTCTACGCGTAATGGTCATAACTGGAAGCTGTTTTTCTCCATTTACTGTAATGGAGATGATCTTGAACGCCGTGGGGGCGGAGTTTCGTGTGACATCATCACGCCTACCACGTAATCACGCAGTACATAGAAAACCAGGAAGACCTCCAAAAAGCGCTGAAGAAAACATGCATTATATAATTGAGAAGGCATTGACAATCATGTTACGTTATTTTCAGAATGTTTCCTTTTCTTTTTCATTGCTTCTTTAACACACTACTTCTGCTGCTGCTGGTATTTTGCTAGTATATATATATATATATATATATATATATATATATATATATATATATATATATATATATATATATATATATATATATACAGTATATATATATATATATACAGTATATATAGTGAAAATGACCAGTCTTGACACACAAAGGCTGGAAGTGACGTCCTTGGGCCCAGAACCAGAAATGATGTCATCGGGCCTGAATCAGACAGAATTTCCCGTGTCCAGTCTGCAGAGATAAAAGAGGAAGGTTTAGTGTACCCCGCCACCCCCTGGCCTGGTGTGAATTACCTTCTTTTTTTCCATTTAGCTGCCTCCCATGTACATATGTCTGACAATATACATATTTAATTATTTAAGGTACCTAAATTACACATTAAGATTTTATAGTTCTCTCTTACCAACTTTGGCCTCTCTTCCTGCAACCAGTTAAGCTCTTGCGGCCACCTGCTCTTTCAACTCCAAATTCCACTGTTAAGCATTCTGTTGGAATCACTTCTAGGTTGAGACACTGGAACACTTCTAAGGAACTTTTGGAGCTGCTTGCCGAGAAAGCCCACTTGTCCCAGTCTCCAATTTAAAGGTACAGGCAAACCTACAGTGGCCTGTCCATCACAATACACAATATAATGAGGCTCCCTGCTGTCATCTACTGGGCTGCACCTTATAGGGGCAGATTTTCTAATTTATGACTCCTGAACCAAGCAATGTAACCCTTCTTGAAATCAGCTACATGTTAATATTGAATTGACTGATACACCAACTCTTCAAAACCCATGAATAATCTCAACAGTTATGTAAATGTGTGTAAAAGTTGTGTAAATCATGTACTTGAATGAGTGAAGACATGGAAAAAAGAAGCTTCATTCTCTTGCTAGTTCCATTATAATGCTTTAATTTTGTAAATTACATGGTGTGATGTAGTGGCTAGTGTTGCTGCATCCCAGCTTCAGGGAGCCATGTTTATTCCAGTCCTGTGTCACTATTTGGGTTTGCACCATTTCTTTTCCTCCTACTTGTTTATTTTATCTCTGTGGTAGATTGCCATCCATATCTGATGATGTCAGAATAGGCTCAGATGTACTATTAAGGTTTGAAATATACATGAATGAGTGATTAGATTTAAGTATGATTTACTCTACCAGCCACTGAACTGTTTGAATAGCTTTGGCTCTCTTTACTGAGTCACTTTATTCCATTTTCTTGTTTTAATCTTCTGTATCACAAATGCTTTGCTAACATAACCAGTTAGAAAATGTCTTTAAAATATTAGGGCAATAGCCTTGAGTGTAGACAGGGGTGTTTTAGCACCAAGCACAGTTTTTTTTTCCATGTCAGACAATAAAATGGCCTCCTTTCCATTGCTTGTAATCCATTAGAGTGAAGGAGACTTCCACCGAAGTTCCTTTGTTGCTCTTTTCGGTTCCGTCACAATTTATGACCGTTCAAGGTTCTGGACGTGTCTCCCCGGGGAAAGGAATGGCAGCAGTGAAAGAAATAGCTGGCCTCCAGCTGAACCGGGGTGTTCACACACAGCCCCGCCTCGTGCTGAACGTCCTCCCAAGGATTTAATAAACAAGGGACTTTGTCACAGCACAAAGAGTCACAAGTAAAAGCCAATGAAATAAGGTCAGACTGACAAATGGCGTCTCTTCTCTAGACATTCCAGTACAGCAAACGGGACTAAAGAAGCATTTGTCACACTGACCTTGTTTGATTTACTGCATTAAAAGGTTTATTGTGGCCCATAAATTTTATAGAACAAGTGTTTGCAATTTCAATAAAGGTTAAAGAGAAACATTGGAGAAAGTAAGATAATATAAAGCACTCCCAGGAGCCCAATGTGCTTTTCACACTTGCTGCTTACCATTTTGTCTTAATGAAAGTAAGGTTTTCAGAAATGTCCTAAACTTCCAGTTTGATTTTTTTTTACAGCAGGAGGAATCTTGACAAGCATTTAGCTATGACTGGGTGAAACATAAAAAATCACGTCTTAGGATGAAATCATTTTATTGATATATTTTTATAGAAAATAAAAATCCGGGACAGATGTTAAGGACAAAGAAGCACCATCCACAAGCTAAGGGTCCTTACACTATCATGTGAGTAAAGGATCTGAGCCACTACACCAAATGTAGATATCACTTGAATCGATTCATCTACTGTGAATTGAGAGGGAGAGAGACAGGAGTTGGGGTCCCAGCCATGAAAATCCCAACTGAACTGCAAAATTTGGTTGGAAAAGTAATGAAAAAATATTTTTCATAGATATTTTTGGCAGTTGTTCAGCACATCTGTTTATCAATGACGTCCACTTCCTGCCACAATCGTTTTTTATGGTGAGTCAAAACAGAAAGTGAAGTTTGGGCCAGTGCAAGAGTGACATACGAGGTCTTTGAAGGTGTCCTTCACAACTCTAAGGACAGAAGTGGAAGCTTAAGTAAATTTTCCTTGATTGTGAATTATTATTTGTCATGTGGTTTTTTGTTATTATGTATTTTTGTCAATGGCATTAAATATATTCACAATTTATCATTTATTTTTTTGTGTATATGTACTTTGTCTACATTCCGTGTTTCTTGTGGGTAGAACCTTAAGATGCAGGGACTATTTTTGTGTCACTGCTGAGCTATCACCCTTCAGGTTGAGGTGTAGTCCCTACAAGGTTCATTGAAGTTAGTGGAGTGAAGATTTGCCATGAGTGTTGAACTGGAATTTCTGTTTACTGTAGATTTTTTTTTTGCTTATTGGATTTTAAACTTGGTTAACAGATTTGGAGATGGTTGCCTTGAGTTGTTTTTTTTTTTTAGGCATACCCTTCTTGTCTTATTGCTGCCTTTTTAAAATGACCTTGCAATTTTGTTGTCCCTTTGTTTATTAGTCACAAATTGTTAATTTCTGATTTTCTTTGTGGCCTTGTTCTTCAAGCAAGAGATGTTTACAGTTTCCTCTCACCTGAAGGACATTTGTGTAAATCTGGCACATTCAAAAGTATTTTTGAACTGTTAAAAGCACAACTTTTGAGCCAGTGGAAGTCTTGAAGCCTGTCTGTAAAGTTTGGGGCCAGGCTGTCTGGCATAAAGCCTGTTTCTGAAGCCAACTAATGAATGTCTTGCCCTATTTTTGAGCACAAGTAAGCCTTGAAGCTTGTCTGTGCAGTTTGGGGTCAGGCTGCCTGGGATAAGACCTGTTTTTGAGGCTGTACAATGAAGGTCTTAGTCTGGCTCTTACAGCATTTTTGAGGCCTACACCTTTTATGCCATTTTATGTGCTGTAGTTCACAATGCTTGTGCCGTCTTAACACTAGAATTACCAAAGCCTAAGAAAATACTTGTAATCCTGGCTCACCTTAAATCCTTTTGCACCTCTCTGTCAGCATCTTTTGTGTTGAAAAGTGTCGATAAGCACAAGCAGGAAACAGCCTGCTATCCCATCCTCCCACCAATGCAGAAAGGGCAGAAAGTTCTCACATCTCAAGTCTGTTTACCTGAGTGTCAATTGCCTGGAGTTGCATAGGGCAAATAATATATCGTTATTTGGAACACATGAATTTCATGTGTGTTCTGTGTCAACGACAATCTATGTAAACACATTGTTAAAACAGAAACATTTTTCAAGTTTTAGTAATAATTGGCAAAATGTAGACATGAAGTGTATAATGTATGAAGCCTGAAGTCCAAATATCAAAGAAACACTTTCACAAAAGCTACAAATATAACAAAACAAGTGTGCTTTTATTCAAGAATATAACTGCAGAAAAAGAACTCGCGTTGGGGTGCAACATTGAAAGCAGCTGCTTTGGTGGTACAGCAGTAAGAACTGGTGTCTTGTAATCAAGATGTTCGCGTTTCGAACCCAAATGCCTCCTTTTTGAGAAGTGAGCTGCTCTTATTCTTACTATTATAGAATAAAAACATACATTTTATTTGAGTCTTTAACAGCCGGTGTAAATTTATGGTACTTGTAAAGGTTAGATTTTATTTTTTTATTTTATTCTCTCACACTCAACCTGATCTGAAACTGCTGTTTTCAAATAAAGATGTGCTATAGCAGAAGTGAACTCAGATAAGGACGAGGGTTCTACATCAGAGAAAGAGAACAGAAGCCATCCCCGCAAGAAATGTCCACTCACACATAAGAACAACGCAGCTGCACGAGGCGCAAAGGCAAAAGATGGCACGGTTTGGATGCAGGACGAGGTTCCGGCATCATCCTGCCAGTCAGTCTACCCTACACCTGTCCTTCAACAAAACAGCATGGCTTACACTGCTCACCAACATATCATGCAAAGTCCTGTTTGTGATTATGTTTTGTGATAGTCTTTGTATAAAAAACATTTTATATGTTATGGGGCAGCGTGGTGGCTCTGAGGCTGTGGATTTACACCAGCAATCGGAAGGTTGCTGCTTCAAATCCCATAAATGCCAAAAGTGACTCTACTTTGTTGGATCCTTGAGCAAGGCTCTTAACCTGCAATTGCTCCGTCCTGGGTATGACATTAATCTGCATCAAGCCCTGCATGTAGGCCCTCCAACCTGCAGGGAAAACCTGGGGGTTGGTGGCAGAATTGGCACTCCAGCCACCATAAAAAACCTCACATTAGTTCCATTCCATGTGAACTAGTGTGGTGCTGAGGTGTCACCCTCCTGCTCATCTGGGATTCTGAGTTGGCTTGTCATGGGGTGGGTGTGACAATGTGCTGTATCAGTGTGTACTCCTAACCTCTTACGTAAAAGCCAGATCAAATGATATTAGGGATTTAAGGTGGGCCATAATTACAAGTTTTTTTGTAGGCTTTGGTAATTCTAGTGTTAAACCATTATGGCACACTCACTGTGCTTGCAGGTCTGACTCCTTTTAGTGAGCTATAGTTATCTAATCATTATATAGTGCCTTCCTATCTATATGTTGTGATATATAAACAAAGTCCATTAAACATTAAACATTTGTCACACACGTGTGCATGGGAGGCAGCTGAAAGGCTTAGAAAATACTGATTATACATCTGCCCGGGGCGGGGTACGCTGATGCTCTTTTTGAGTTCTCTACAGGTCTTACCCGGGAAATCCCACCAGGAGCCGCCATTTCCAGGAAGGACACATCACTTCCGGTTCCGGCCCCAAGGATGAGGTCACTTCCGGTTCCGACCCCAAGGATGATGCCACTTCCAGTTCCGGCCCAGAGGACGACATCACTTCCGCCCTCTGTACTGTAAAGCCCACTGCCTTTGCTCTGGCAGGCAGTTCTGTTTTGGACTCTGTTGTATAACTTGATTTACAATGCCTCAAATACTTTTGCAGCCAGGAAACCGCATTAAACGGGTGGCTGTCCCAAACCTTTCCACGCCTCTCGTCTCTACTTATTACAGTGGCGTATTCGGCAGGATGGTGTCCCTGATGAACCCGGGACACGACCTTACAAGGAACCAGGTGGGTAAGTACCAGGGCCGAGTTTCGGGGCAGGGAGTGCGCCGGAGGGTCAGGAAGGACGTGGTGCAGGCTCTGCTCCACGAGAATAACCCGGGGCTAACAACCCATCTCGTGGAGAACGTAGAGGGGACCCACAGGCGTGGGCTGGCCTCTGGGGAACACACACGAGTAGCTCAGTATGCTCTCCTGGGCAGGAAAGCCGAGCCGCCCATCGGGACCAAGGTCCCTGTTAATGATGGGTTATCCCCAGGCCAGCAGGTGAATAAAATATTAAACTGGGAGTTTAACCCAAGTAAAGGGCTGTCAGAGCAGGCTATGGCTCTCTGGCAACAGGTGGGGCAGTGGCTACGGCCATTTGATTTAAACCCCTTACAAATAGTACAGCAAGTGGCCTGTTTTTTGCTGTTACAACACCTACCCCAGGATTTTGCCCAGCCGGCCTGGGGCGAATTTCATTCAATGGACGAGCTCCTACAGCTCCTAAAAACACCAAGGCCGGCTGTGAAACCTGGGAGGGCAGAACAGCTGCTTTGTGGACTACCCGGGAGCTATGTCCCACTGAAGCAGTCCCTTCCACGCAATCCAGAGCCTGTTCCGAAGTCGCCGGACCGTCTGGCCTGCGACCTGTCGGGGAATAAGGCGGACCGTAGGGGACAATGGCGGGGTTGTTTGTGTGCCCTTAGCAATCCCCTGGCAGACAAACATACGGGGGAGCTTCTCGTTAACAGACACAAAGTAACAGCCCTATTTGATTCCGGCAGTAACATGTCTGTCGTTGCTCGCCGTTTTGTGCTACCACAACAATGGCTTAAAAAAAAGACCAGTATCACATGTATACACGGAGATATCCGCACGTACAAAACCGCCCGGTGTTACGTATGTCTCGGAGGAACCCTTCGACAACTTACCGTAGCGGTGCACCCGGATCCTCCGTTTCCCGTAATCCTCAGGCGGGACTGGTCTAATAGTAACAGCGGTAGCCTAGAAAGCATTCCCCGGAAAACTTATGGCCTCATTATAGATGACAAAGACTCATCTCAAGCTGCTTTCACACAGTGTAATCAGCCGACAGGGAGTGGGGCGGAAGGCCAAGAGAATGACGAAGGCACTCCCGGACCATCGCGGGCTGCTACGTCATCCACCAGGGCCCCGGCAGCGAAGGAGGAATCTCCGCCCCTTGAGGTCAGACCGGACCCACTCTCTGAATTGCACTGTCATTTTAAAGCAACGCTGGCTTCTTTCAAGAGAGAACAGTGGAATGACGACTCTCTGAAACACACAAAGAATGCAGTGGTCCTCGTTAACGGCCAACGCACTCATCAGCCCATGCCACAGGGACCTCACTTTGTCATTGATAATGATTTGTTGTATCGGTCGCTGAACATGAGGGGAAGGTCCGGAAGTTGTTGCTAGTCTTGCGAACCTACCGGCGGCAGGTCTGCGAGTTAGCACACTCCCACCTTCTTGGAGGCCATCTCGGCTCCGACAAAACACTAGAGCGAATTAAGCTCCGTTTTTTTTGGCCGGGGATTAACGAGGAGGTTCGCCGCTTTTGCGTCTCCTGTCCAGAGTGTCAACTGCGGCAAATTCCTAGTAGGGACCGTGCTCCTCTGGTCCCCCTTCCCCTCATTGACGTTCCCTTTGACAGGATTGGGGTCGACATAGTAGGACCCCTAGAACCCTCAGCCCGAGGATATAAATATATACTCGTCCTCGTGGATTATGCAACCCGATTCCCAGAAGGCGCTCGGCTACCACAAAAAATATTGCACGGGAACTAGTAGGAGTCTTTGCGCGGGTGGGCATTCCTAGAGAAGTCCTGACGGACCAAGGAACGCCTTTACCTCGGAAACGCTCAAGGAGACTGCCAGATTACTGAAAATAAAGCATTTAAAGACCTCGGTGTATCATCCTCAAACCGATGGGTTAGTAGAGAGATTTAACCAAACTCTCAAACAAATGCTACGTAAGGTAGTCAGCAAGGATGGGAGGAATTGGGACCAACTCCTCCCCCTTGTCCTCTTTGCCTACCGGGAAGTGCCTCAAGCCTCCACGGGTTTCTCTCTGTTTGAATTATTGTATGGAAGACAGCCCCGAGGTTTATTAGATATTTTAAAAGAGGGCTGGGAAGGGGAGGCACATCCCTCCACTAATATTTTGGAATATATTGCCCAATTGCGTGATAGATTTGATGCAATTAGACCGATTCTAAAAAGTCATATAGAGGAGGCACAATCAGCACAGGCCCGCCTTTATGACCGTGGCACGACTCTCCGGAGTTCCAACTGGGGATCGCGTCATGGTGTTGGTACCTACTTCTCACTCTAAACTGCTCGCACATTGGCTAGGCCCCTACGAAATTAAGGAGAGGAAGGGTTTGGTCGACTATTTGGTAAAACAGCCCAATCGCCGACCAGCTGAGCGAGTGTATCATGTAAACCTGCTGAAACCGTGGAAGGAGAGGGATCCCGATCCCTCCTCCGGACAGCCCTGCTCTCTCTTCGCTGAAGTAAGTTCCCTTAATTTCGGCGAGCAGCTATCTCCCAGACAGAAAAAGGAGCTCGAAGCAGCTATCCGCTCCGTCCCAGAGGTGGTAAGTGAACAGCCAGGTCGGACCTCTCTGATTGCGCACGACATATTGACTGACCCGGGGGTGATCGTCCGTGAGCGACCCTACAGACTCCCGGAGGCAAAACGCGCTGAAGTGGAATTGGAAATCAAGCGAATGCTGGAACTAGGAGTAATCGAGGAAAGTAGTAGTCCCTGGTCCAGTCCCATCGTCTTGATTGCTAAGCCTGACGGCAGTTGGAGGTTTTGCAATGACTTCCGTCGGCTCAACCAAGTTTCCCGATTTGATGCTTATCCCATGCCTCGCGTGGATGACCTCCTCGAGAAACTGGGACCAGCCAAATTCCTGACTACACTTGACATGACAAAAGGGTACTGGCAGGTTCCTTTAACGGAGTCCGCGAAGGAAAAGACCGCGTTTAGCACTCCTAGCGGACACTGGCAGTATCGTGTCCTTCCATTCGGGTTACACGGGGCACCTGCGACTTTTCAGCGTCTGGTGGACAAAGTGCTCCGGCCCCATAACTCGTTTTGTGCTGCCTATCTGGATGACGTTGTCATCTATTCCAGCTCTAGCGATCAAATGGGTGGTGACTCAGCTGCGGTACTACCTCTTGGGTCGCGTGTTCACTCTGGTGACGGATCATGCACCTCTGAAGTGGATGGCCCTTCAAAGGGAGTCGAATCCACGGGTCACGAGGTGGTTTCTTGACCTGCAGCAGTACAAGTATACGCTCGTTCATCGACAGGGGTCTCTTCATGCCAACGCCGATGCCCTCTCCCGGGCCCACGACCTCTCGGTGCAGGTCAGCCCGACCACGGGTCTGGGCTGAGGGGGGAGTCTTGTCACACACGTGTGCATGGGAGGCAGCTGAAAGGCTTAGAAAATACTGATTATACATCTGCCCGGGGGGGCGGGGTACGCTGACGCTCTTTCTGAGTTCTCTGCAGGTCTTACCCGGGAAATCCCACCAGGAGCTGCCATTTCCAGGAAGGACACATCACTTCCGGTTCCGGACCCAAGGATGAGGCCACTTCCGGTTCCGACCCCAAGGATGATGTCACTTCCAGTTCCGGCCCAGAGGACGACATCACTTCCGCCCTCTGTACTATAAAGCCCACTGCCTTTGCTCTGGCAGGCAGTTCTGTTTTGGACTCTGTTGTATAACTTGATTTACAATGCCTCAAATACTTTTGCAGCCAGGAAACCGCATTAAACGGGTGGCTGCCCCAAACCTTTCCACGCCTCTCGTCTCTACTTATTACACATTGCTGATTAGTCTAAATTATGACATGTCAACCTCTCACCAACCCCTAAGGGATTTGGACACTCACACAAGCATCTGTAAAAAGCACCTATATTCTAAAGTAAATTCTTCACTGAGACACAATGTATAGGTATCCATGAGCTTACATCCTGGTTATGTCCAGCACTGGGGAGATTTTAGTGAAGCACATCAGGGATCAGTGGCAGTGCATGGTAAAAAAAAAAAAAAAAGTAATTGTGCGACTCTTTGTTCTGGAGGGTGCAGATACAAGTGGGTGAAAAGCCGTGAGGTCCCAAAGTGTTTTAATTGGGAATTTGGCTGCAAGCTTGTTAATGTGCAAGCTTGATCAGCACGGACATTCCCCACTCACGCTTCGTGTGTCATTAGTGTAGGCACCTGCACACACCAGGCATAAAAAAGGTCTGATAAGGACAGGAGGGGGAAAAGACAAGAGAGAATGAAAGAAAAAAAGATCAAAAGTGAGGGGGAAAATAGAAAGATAACTGTAGTTTACATCCATTACAATCCAATGTTCACACACAGTACGCCAGCTACAGCCCTTATAGTTCGAGTGACTGGCGTGTGTCAGACATGAGGACTGAACATTGCACTTGAAGGCCCAGCAGCATAACAAATACAGTAGCTACACCGTTATCTCCTGTCGTCTCAAGTCAGAAATTCACTACACAGCTTATTACCATTTTAAAAATTTTAAATTGGGACTTTTTTTGATCTTGTGATGTGTCTCTTCTGTTTATTCTGAAATGTTCTGGTTATTTAAATTGTTGCTTTTCAAACATAACTCACATAGTAATTACACTGAAGATGTGGCTCATCCTCAATGTTTATTTTTTAGCACCTGTGCCTCATCTTTCTTATGTTATTATATGAAAACAAATAATAATTAATATAAGTAAACTTCATTTTAATTATCTGGCTTTTCCTGTAATAAACATTCTGCATTGTGTTATTTGTTGCATAGCTTTTAGCAAAGAAGTCAAACTTTTCATGTGCTTTTGAAATTTTATTTTTTCCTGTAGGTATTGTTCCCTTGTTTGTAAATGCTCATCATTTGGAAAGAGCCCAGGAGTAAATCCCAATGAAGGTTAAAATGGAACAGTTACTTCAAATGTCATGTCCAGTATTTGGCATATTAGCAAGGAAACAAGTTGAAAAGCCAGAACATTTTGAAATACAAGGTCAAAACTGACACATAAGTAAAAAAGATATGTCTGTAAATTGTAGTCAAAAATTTCTTTGAAGTTGCTGGAATGACGTAATAAATACAGAAACTAGGAAACAACTGGATGTTCAATTCAGACTGCAGTGCAATTCAAAGTTGGAATTGGTCACACCAAAACCCTGCTGTCATGGAATAGGCTTGGAAGTTTATGCCTTTTTTTTCCATCAAATTTTCATTAAGCATATTCAATTGATACACTTTATGCCACTCAAAAGTGTCCAAGCATGTAAGTCCCAAACACTTCCAAAAATGCCCACTAGAGGGGGAAATACCATCAAAAACCCTGGGCAATAACACAGAGGACTATGTAGAGTCATTATAAAATAAACATTCTTCTGCTTAATGAAAATGCTCTGAGGTAACATGAAGCTTCATGAAGCACAAAAAGTCAAGAAAACACAATAAGCATAAGTAGAGACACAAAAATACTCACCAACTCCCTAGCATATTCAAGTGAACCGCTAGGAACTGTGGGAAACTCTCACCTTTATAGGCCTAAGGGCAGTCCCTGGCAGCTACGGGCTGGTGATCCTGCCTTTTGGAGAGCCACCCACATAACAAATGGAACATAACAAAGGTTATATATTGTGGACTGTGCCCGGCAGTTTATCCCGGCCAAGTTCCCAAAGCCTCCAGATGGAGCCAACCCTGCAGTATGGAGGTGCCCCGAAGACCAGCAGGGAGTCATGGACTTTGTAGTTTTTATCCTCAGCCCTGCTGGATACCACAGGGGCCACAAGAGGGAGCTGCAGGGAGGACCAAAACTTCTTTTTGCCCTACGCCCCGGAAGTACTTCCAAGTCACATGAGCGGAAGGGATGATGTACTTCCGGGGTGAAGTAAAAAAAAGACTTTTATCTGACCCGGAAGTGATAGGGAATTATGGACTGAAGGATGAGAAACACTTCCAGGTCAGGAACTATAAAAGGATTGTGGGAGCTCCCAGACGGCGAGCTGAGCTGGGTGGTAGGAGGGCAACGTGTCTGGGACTGGAGGATTGATTTATTGGTTTATTGATTGTGTTTGTATGAGTATAGTAGAGGAGAGGGTGCTTAGTGCACATTATTATAATAAAAAGAATAACAAAAAACAATATTAACATAAATAAAAAAATCAAAATAGAAAAAATCAAACATTAAACAAGAATTCTGGCAGAAACACAATACATAACGGAACATGAAAACAGTTTTTTTAAACTTATTAATAACAGAGTGAAAAAAAAGAAAACACCTAAAATACTCAACACTTTCCTCTCAGACTGGAGAAGTAATGAATGTTAATTAAAGGAAACAACAACAACAACAAAAAAGTCCAACAGCCAGCCATCCTGCACAGGAGACAGAAGCACAATTAAAAGAGCTAGTACAACATTATTCTGCCCTCGCGATTGCGTATCCATACAAATCTAGACAGATAGCGGACAATAATTCCAGTAAACTCATTTTTTGTTCAGAGTGAGGTTTTTACTGTTAAATCTTTCTTTCTTGATTATAAAATTACAAAACACAATACAAAGGGTGCTTTCAGTACAATGTTCACACTGAACAATCAATCAGTACAGAAATGTATTTAAAAACTTAATTAACTGTAGCAGATAAACATCTTAACTAACATTCATAAAATAATTATTTAAAAGAGAGACTTCCAGGCAGGGGTGGCATGGTGGTGCAGTGACAAAGCTGCTGCCTCGCAGTTAAGAGACCCGGGTTCACATCCCGGGTCCTCCCTGCGTGGAGTTTGCATGTTCTCCCCGTGTCTCTGTGGGTTTCCTCCGGGCACTCTGGTTTACTCCCACAGTCCAAAGACATGCAGGTTTAGGTGGATTGGCAATTCTAAATTGGCCTTTGTGTGTGTCCTGCGGTGGGTTGGCACCCTGGCCAGGATTGGTTCCTGTGTTGGCTGGGATTGGCTCTGGCAGACCCCCGTGACCCTGTGTTTGGATTCAGCGGGTTGGAAAATGGATGGATGGATGGACTTACTGGCATATCTTTGCCAAGGCTTAACATGAAAGAACTGGTGTCATGAACAGCGTTCAGAAATTCACTAAACTGCTTTTATAAAAAAAGTGAACTGAACAACTTGACAGGGTCAATACTTAAAATGATCGCTAGGTGGCAAACCTTAAAATAAAGTGTTAACAGAATACTCCCCACCTGGGATAACAATCATATACTGTACCACTACATATATTTTGTTTTAAGAGTAACTAGACAGAAGTATGACTTCAGAAATAGGTAAAGCTTGGGCACTCCCTGTTTGACGACTTTCACCTCAACCTTGTGTGCCTTGTTGTCACTGCTAAGAATGCTTTTTACAATAATTCCAACAGGCCACTCATTGCGCTTCATCTGGTTGTCCTTAAGCAAGACAACATGACCTTCTTTTACATTTGGTTTGTCTCCTTGCCATTTTCTTCTCATTTGCAATGTAGGTAGATATTCCTGTCTCCATCTCTTCCAAAAAGTGTCAGCAAGACATTGTACTTACTTCCATTGATTTTTGTATAAGTCTTTTAAATCAAAGTCTCCAGGAGGTGCTGGGTTTGCACTTACTTTCTGGGTCATTAACCTCCATTTTAAGTTCTTTACAGGCTCCAATGAAATTTGTACCCCTATCTGATCGGAGTAGTTTGATTGGCCCTCTGATGGTCAAGAATCATCTCAAAGCATTGATAAAGCTTGAGGCTGACAAGGACTCAATAAGTTCTAAATGAACAGCTCACATACACAAGCACGACAAAATGACTGCCCATTGTTTACTATCAATGCTATACCTTTTAGTGCGACGAGATGTTGTATTCCATGGTCCAAAGACATCAACACCCACATAAGTAAATGGTGGATCTACTGTGAGTCTATCTGTAGGTAGATCTCACATCCTTTGTTCTTCAAATTTCCCTTTCAGCTTTCTGCACGTAACACATTTGTAGATGACACTAGAGATTAATCTTTTGCCCCTAATGATCCACAGCCCTGCTGAATGCAATGCACCTTCCGTAAAATGACATCCTTGATGTGCCACCTTTTCATGACAATGTCTAACTAGTAGAACAGCAAAGTGGTGATTGCCTGTTGATAATCAAGGGGTGTTTTTCATACGTTGACAAATCAGCAGAAGATATGCAGCCTCCTATCCTCACTATCCTTACTAGCCTATCTTCATCAATTATGGGGCACAGTTTTGTTAGTGGGCTTTGCTTAATAGTCATTTTTCCTTCTTGTAAACATTTGATTTCAGTCTTTGAACACATTTAGGAATAATAGTTCCCGCTTGGATGAAATGGGTTGTAGTATGCTTACTCTCTTTCTTTCCTAGGTGACGCAGCGGAAGCGGAAACGGAAGTAGAAGCAGACAATGGCCGACAGTGAGATGAATCGCGTTGCCATCGTTGTCGAGGAACTCCAGGCACTCGACAAACAGATTCAGAAACTCCTGTCTAGACGAAGGTACCTCAGAGACTTGAAGACTCGGCTGCTGGACAAACCACACCAAACAACCGAAGCCGGCGTAACATCAACCCCACCTCGTGCGCTCAAGTCCAAGGGCAAGTAAGCTTCGCCCCCGCGCCTCGTAGGAACAACGCTGATGAAGACCTCGACGGGTTTCAGCTTTGCAGGCGGGGGTTCAAGGCTAGAACACCTCCAGCGGCACAGGCGAGCATTCAAATCCAGAATCGATTCGACCCTCTCCGCGTCCCCAGTCTGCCTTCAACCCCGGGTGATATAATCGTGGTAGGTGATTCCATTGTACGAAACCTGAATATCACGTGCCCTAATCAAAAATCCTTTGTTTCATGTTTTCCCGGTGCTCGAGTTCGAGATGTGATGAGGCGGGCGCCGACCTTCTACCAGAAGCACAAGAGGGCAATTGGATCCATCATTCTACATGCCGGCGTAAACGACATAAGGCACCGAGAGTCAGAGGTTCTCAAGGCTGACTTCGCAGCACTAGTTGAAGACACGAAGGAGAGGACCCCATCCGCAAAAATCTTCATCTCGGGTCCACTACCTCTCGTCAGACGATCGCATGAATACTACAGTCGTCTGCTGGGTTTAAACAACTGGCTGAGAGGCTTCTGCGAGAATCAAGACATCGGGTTTATAGACAACTGGGATCTTTTTTGGGAAAGGCCGCTTCTTCAAGCGGGATGGACTGCATCCGAATAGATTTGGCGCCCGGGTCCTCTCCGAAAACATCGCTAAGGTAATTCGTCTATCTTGACTGTCTACTTCTACTGCTAACCCCTTACGTAATGCTACTGGTTTGATAGGACATAATGGCTTAACAGAGTCTTCCGTTAAAGTGCACATCATTAATAATCTAATAACAAATCTTAATGCACGTAAAAAATCTAGGCAGTGCGGCAAAACACCAATAATTTAATTGAAATTACTACTTCAGATCAACACTGCATTAAGACTATAAAAACGGATTGTAGATTACATAAAAAGTACACACAGAGCGGCGTTAACAAAAATAACTTAATTTTTGTTCCGATTACCATAACACGCATAAAATTCAGCTCTGCCCTTCAGAAACATTAAATATGGCACTATTAAATGTTAGAGCTTTAACTAACAAGACATTTTTTATAAACGATCTTATTAGTGATAGAAACATTGATTTTATTGCGCTAAATGAAACATGGCTTAATTCCAATGGGGCGGCAGTTTTAATCGAATCTGCCTCCGGATTACAGTTTTACTCGTGCGACCGCCAGGGAAAAGGGGGCGGTTTGGCAAACATTTACTCGAGCGATTAAAATGTAAAGATGTTAGTTTTGGTAAATTTAAGTCCTTTGAGTATCTCGCCGTTGTTATTCATGGAGATTCTCACGTTCTAGTATTATCCGTGTATAGACCTCCTAAATATAACGCGTCTTTCCTTGAGGAATTCTCTGACTTAATGTCAATTTTAGTTACAAACTATGATGCACTCTTAATAGTCGTGACTTTAACTTTCATGTCGACAATCAGTGTGACCAAAAGGTAAAGGAATTCATGAACCTCCTGGACTCTTTTGATTTGAGGCAGCTCGTAAATCAGCCTACACATAAAGCAGGTCATACGTTAGACTTAGTGATTACTAAAGGACTTAAAGTTGATATAAAGCAGGTCACTGATATCGGTCTATCAGACCATTTCCTTCTACTATTTAATATAGAAATAAAGATAGAAAACGCTCATGAGAAGCATTTTGTTAAAAAACGCTTCTTTGACTCATCAGCAGCTTTAAAGCTTACAACTATTCTAAGCAATCAGTCCGTTTATAATGCCAGCTATAATAGCGAGGATAATGTAAATAGTAAAGTGGAAAACTTTAATTCTAAAGTAAGAACTGCTGTTGACATAGTTGCACCTGAAAAGACAGTTAAAAATCCTCTAGTACTGTTATTCCATGGAAGACCCAAAGAGTGTCTGATTTAAAAAGAACATGTCGTAGAGCTGAGCGTAAATGGAGAAAACTAAACTAACTATCCACTATGAAATATTAAAAGTTAAAATAACAGAATACAATAACACTGTCCGTCTTGAGAGGCGCTGCTATTTCTCTAATATTATAAATAACAATGCTAGTAATCCCAGAGTCTTATTTTCAACAATTGACCGTCTGTTAAACCCAGGGAACACAAAGGAATGCCCCCAGAATACTTCCAGTGAAACCTGTGAGAACATTGCTGTATTTTTCACTCAAAAAATTAATGATATTAGAGATAACATAGTATATCTCCCCAACACTGCAGAACCTCCAAAGCCCCGGTACTCCGTTATAAACAAATTAAATGCTTTCACCAGGATAGATTTACCTGAATTACATAGTATAATCTCTCAACTGAAACCTCCACCTGCGTCCTTGACCCAATACCAACCAGGTTTTTCAAAGAAATATCAGGCGTCTAATTGACAATATTCTGGACATAGTAAATTGTCATTAGATACGGGGTCTTTCCAGACTGTCTTAAGACTGCTGTAGTTAAACCCCTTCTTAAGAAACATAATCTTGACCCCTCTGCCTTTGAAAATTTTAGACCCATTTCTAACCTGCCCTTCTTAAGTAAAATTTAGAGAAGGCAGTCATTATGCAGTTAAATGACCACCTAAATAAACATGCTATTCTTGATACTTTCAGTCAGGCTTCAGAACAAATCACAGTACAGAAACTGCACTTGTTAAAGTAGTAAATGACTTACGGGTAAATGCAGACAGAGGCCATTTATCTGTTCTCATCCTCTTAGATCTGAGTGCTGCATTTGACACCATTGATCATAATATTCTTAGAAATCGCCTTAGTCAATGGGTGGGCCTCTCTGGCAGTGTCTTAAATTGGTTTGAATCCTACCTGGCAGGGAGAAAATTCTTTGTGAGTTGTGGTAATCAAATCTCAAAGACACATGATATCCGATATGGTGTTCCACAAGGCTCTATCCTGGGTCCGCTGTTATTCTCAATCTATATGCTTCCGTTAGGTCAGATTATCTCAGGTTACAATGTGAGCTACCACAGCTATGCTGATGACACACAGCTGTACTTATCTATAGCACCTGATGACTCCGACTCTTCGATACACTAACACAATGTCTTACTGGTATTTCTGAATGGATGAATAGTAATTTTCTCAAACTAAATAAAGAGAAAACTGAAATTTTGGTAATTGGCAATAATGGATTCAGAGGGTTATCAGAAATAAACTTAATGCACTAGGATTAAAAGTTAAGACGGAAGTAAAAATTTAGGGGTAACCGTTGACTGTAATCTGAATTTTAAATCGCATATTCATCAGACCACTAGGACAGCATTTTTTCACTTAAGAAACATAGCTAAAGTTAGACCTCTTATATCATTGAAAGATGCTGAGAAATTAATTCACGCTTTTGTTTTCAGTAGACTAGATTACTGTAACGCACTCCTCTCAGGACTACCCAAAAAGACATAAATCATTTGCAACGAGTGCAGAATGCAGCTGCTAGAATCCTAACTGGGAAAAGAAAATCCGAACACATTTCTCCAGTTTTGATGTCACTACACTGGTTGCCTGTGTCATTCAGGATTGACTTTAAAATACTGCTTATGGTTTATAAAGCCTTAAATAATCTCGCTCCATCTTATATATCGGAATGCCTGACACGTTATATTCCAAATCGTAACCTTAGATCTTCAAATGAGTGTCTCCTTATAATTCCAAAAGCTAAACTTAAAAGAAGTGGTGAGGCGGCCTTCTGCTGCTATGCACCTAAAATCTGGAATAGCCTGCCGATAGGAATTCGCCAGGCAAATACAGTGGAGCAATTTAAAACACTGCTGAAAACACATTACTTTAACATGGCCTTTTATAACTTCACTTTAACATAATCCTGATACTCTGTATGTTCAATTCTTCATAATAACTATTCATGGTGGCTCTAAAATCCGTACTGACCCCTACTCTCTCTTCTGTTTCTTTTTCCGGTTTCTTTGTGGTGGCGGCCTGCGCCACCACCACCTACTCAAAGCATCATGATGCTCCAACAATGATGGACTGAAAGCCAGAAGTCTACGTGACCATCATCATCAGGTCCTTCCATGAAAATATGATGATTTATGTTAGGTAGAATGCCCAGAGGGGACTGGGCGGTCTCTTGGTCTGGAACCCATACAGATTTTATTTTTTTCTCCAGCTTTGGAGTTTTTTGTTTTTCTGTCCACCCTGGCCATCGGACCTTACTCTTATTCTATGTTAATTAATGTTGACTTATGTTTATTTTTTATTGTGTCTTCTATTTTTCTATTCATTTTGTAAAGCACTTTGAGCTACATTTTTTTTGTATGAATATGTGCTATATAAATAAATGTTGATTGATTGATTGATACTATCGCATCTGTGACTGTGACGTTCTAAAGCATGATCTTGTATATACTCTCTGGTGCGATGTATAGGATCTTGAACGGGTAACTGAGTAAGTTCATCAGGGCCACCATCCTCTGTTTCAGCTGCTGCTTCATAAACAGAAGCTTCCACTGAACTGAAGCTGCAGCTGCTGCTTTTTGCGATTGAAGCAAAAAATAGGTTAGCTTCCACCTCTGCTTTACATTGTGCTACCTCAGCTGTGATTCTTCTCTGCTCTAACTCAATATGTGCCTTTTCTTTCAACATGGCTGCCCCTTTTTCAGCATACGATACTAAAGCGTAAGCTGCTTCTGCTTTTGCCCATGCTCGTAAGGCTGCCGCGCTTGCCACTGACTTATTAGGCAGCTTCGAGGACTTTGTCCCAGAGACGCAAGACCTCGTTTCAAAGGTTTGCTGCTTTAATTCGGTATCTTTAAGCTTTTTCATGACTGTGAATCAGATGCTGTACAGTTCTCGTAGTTTTCGTCCACCACGTGGATGCCTTTTTACTATTCTGCCCTCGCGATTGCGTATCCGTGCAAAGCTAGACAGATAGCGAACAATAATTCCAGTAAACTCGTTTCTTGTTCAGAGTGAGGTTTTTATGGTTAAATCTTTCATTCTTGATTGTAAAACTACAAAACACAATACAAAGGATTCTTTCAGTACAATGTTCACACCAAGCAATCAATCAATACAGAAATGCATTTAAAAACTTAATTAACTGTAACAGATAAACATCTTAACTAACATTCATAAAATAATTATTTAAAAGAGAGACTTACAGGCATATCTTTGCCAAGGATTAACGTGAAAGAACTGGTGTCATGAACAGCGTTCAGAACTTCTTTTATAAGAAAGGTGAACTGAACAACTTGACAACGTCAGTACTTAAAATGATCGCTAGGTAGCAAACCTTAAAATAAAGTGTGAACAGAATAAACATAATGGTACATCTTCCCCCCAGCTCTTGATAAACTAAATTGCAGCAAGCCAACTCTAAAATGAATGAGTTGTTGATCTGTTATGCGGAAAGTCAGGTAATCTTTAGTAGAAGGCCAGGGACAGTTTTTCAGCAGTAGTTACTAGAATTTACCTTCTACTGCAGTACAGAGAAGGAGAGAGTGGAGAAACCCAAGACAAGGAGAACCTGACAAGGTGACAATGGAACATTCACAGAAAGAAATGAGGATACAGATTTGGCCACATAACAACAAAGAGAAGCAACTGGCGGGCACATGGGAACATGTGGAAGAAAGTGCCAGGAGCATTTAAGAAAAAAGTGGAATTAGGCTCAAACCTTTTAAGTGGAGTGGGGTATTTACATACACTACCAGTCAAACGTTTTACAACTTTCTATGGTGTAAAGGATGTAGTAACAAAGTCTGTTCCAACTCTGCTTTAAGACAGACAGAGGGTTTATAAGTAATCAACAGACATTGGGACACCTGTGCAAATTGTTTGCTTCAACTTGCAAGGCTTAAGTTACTTTCATTCCTGTAGAATATGTGCAGGTTGTAACCAATTAGTTGTTCCATGGAGAAGGCCTATTTGTAATATTCTGAAATTTCCTTGTTTTCATTTTTTGCTAACCTAAACTTAAAATTTAAACCTCATTACATATCAACTAATTAAATTTGAAGAAAAACTGGAAAAACTGAGATGTTGTAAAACTTTTGACCAGTAGTGTATAATCTAAGTATTATTTTGAAGTGAGTGTGCTGGTTATTGAAGTTTTTGGATGAATTTGCTAGATTTCTGAATGCAAAATTCCAGAACACTGTTATATGGTCCCAAGGTCATACAGTAGAAAGTGATATGGGTTTACAGGAGGTTTTGTGCATCAAGGAAGAGATGCTGCACATTTGGATGTAGGGAAAAAAGAAACTGCAAAGGTACAAAGTGGGTGAATGGAAAAAAGGAGAAGTGAGCAAAATTCCACAAGTTCTAAACACAGACCACAGCTGGAGATAAATGAAGAAGGAAGCAGGAACAGCCAAAGATGTCTCCTTAATGTTCAAAAAACCCTTCGGGGCAATTTAGGGAATACAATTAACTCTCCACCTACATTCAGTGCTGGTTTGTTAAATTGAGAGTTATAGAGATGCCCTTAATAATTTTTCCGCTTAACACCATGTCTTGTGAGCATTAGGGGCCCATTTTAGATTTTATAGGAGAATATGTTCACGAAAGGAGATTTGATGGAGAGTTTATTCAGTACCAAATTGGGCAGAGGGTAAAGGTCCAACCCATCATGGTGCAAGGTAGATGTTAGTTTAAGGGTTTAAGGTCAAATAAAGGGGCAGAGATGTCCACACCCAGATATCTGAAAGCGCTTGCCCGAGGTATAAAAGTAGGGAGAGAAGACAGGCACCTCAGCAGATTTATGGAAAGGAGAGAGGACTTATAATTGTTAATTTTGTAGCTGTACAGGGCTTCATATGTATCAAAGAGATTAAGTACATCGGTAGGTCAGGAGGCTCAATTCCAAAATATAACAGAACATTATCCTCATGTAAAGAAACTTCCTGGAAGTACTGAACATATACATGGATGTAATATTTTCAGTTTTATGGACAGCTGCAGCAAGAGGCACAAGTGAGAGATTGAAAAGAAGAGGGGCAGAGGGGTCAGCCCTGTCTGGTTCCCTTCAAAATGCAAACTGGACAGGGAGATTTGTTATTTAGTAAATAAAATAGAGGATAGGGATTAATAAAGGGTTTTAATTATGTTTATGAAGCTTTCTCCAAAGCCCATTTACACAATACCTGACAAAACAACCACTAATTCATTCCATCACAAACCTTCTATGCACCTAAATAAAGTGGTGCAGCATGAATGACATGGAGAAGGCAAGATATGTTGTTAGTTCCATGTCAGGACTTAGTAAAATCTGTATGGTCAGTAGGAATTAATTTATGACTAACTGACTGTAGCCAGCAAGCAAGTACTTTAGCAAATAGCTTGACATCTGAGTTCATTAATGAAAATGGCCATAATTTGCACATTCTATAGAATCGTTTCCTTTTTTAGGCAGAAGAGAGATCATGGACATATTAATAGGTGGGTTCAAGTGAAAAGTGGAGATAGCCAAATTCAGCATATGGAAGACCAGAACAGACCAGACCAAAGAACAGAAAGACATTCTGGGTGCAATCCAACAGGTCAAGGTGATTTTTAAGTGCTCATCAAGTCCAAAGCCTCCTATAGTTCATTTAATGTTACCTGCTTGTCAAGGGTGGAGGCTTTGTCCTCAGTGAGACTCAAGAGGAGAAGATCCTTTAAGAAGGAGTCTGATTTATATTAATGAGAATAAAATTGAAAGAAACATTTGTTTAGGTTTGTGCCTCGTATCAACTGTGCAAAACTTGTAAACCACAAACCAGTTGGATCTCCTCTGGCCTGATTGTGTTGCAATGTTACGCTAAAGGAAATTAAGATGTACCTTATATAAGAAGTATATATGAACAAGCTCATTTAACTTTTTTCATCTAATACTCTCTGGTGCTTGGTGCATACAGAGTTATAGGTTCAAATTCCACTACAAAAATCTGTTGATCCACCTTTTCAGCTATGCTGTAACCTGCAACATATTGATATGCAAAAACATCTCTTGCTATTTAAAATCTTTCTTCTTGAAATAATTTCCTAATGCCTTTAAGCTGTTGTGTCCCCCATTGTTCTTTGCATCATCCTCTGTTCATTACACAGATTCTTCTATTGGCCTCACATATCCGACACCATGGCTTTGATCAGTCCATGGCTAAATGTCACTTAATACTACCAAAATCTCAAACTCAACTTGAGATCCTCCCATCTTTTATTAGAAGCCTTTGGGTGATAGCAAGCTGCAGCCTACGTTTTAAGTTGAACTGGAATTCCACCCAGGGCCAGTTTCCACAAGGCGATCCTGAGTGGCTTAGGTCCAACTGATTTAAGACAGAACTAATAACAATGGGATGGACGGCAGTCAAGACTTCATTCTACCACTTACATAATGTTTCCCAATCACAGATGGGTCTGACAACAAACTCTATTTATTCGTTGAACAGGCTGAAGCAGATGGTAGGTTCTGAACAGTTTGTCTATGTTACGCCTCTTTGAAAACCCTTTTTTTCTCCTCAGTCTCGCATAAAGTGGGACATAAGTTGACAAGTCAAGGGTTTAGGGAATTTCTCTTCGCTTGTTTCTTGCATCGAACAAACCCTCATAAGAACATTAAGATACATGAACATTTATTGCATCAGCTGCCAATCAATGGTGCATTTAGTACAGCTGTTATTTATTCCAGTCAGTATTTCCTGGTGTGTTCTACTAAAAACAAAGCTGTTTTGTATTTGTAATGTTTAGACATGACTCAAGTTTGGTGGTGCACAGTTAATAACTTCAAGCAATGTAAAATGTTCTAGGTGGAACAAACCATATTTAAAGAAGAAAGCTAATTTATGATGCTTCAAGGAAGAGGATCAAAAGATGTAATAGAAAAGTCCAAAGTTGCTACAGTTGTTTTCTGCACTGTGCTTTCCTATTCTGAGTCTCTTAACTTTGCATTTCTTGAGGACTTTCACTAATTGCACCTCTCACATGACGTAATATACTTTTCATTACTGTTGGTTCTCTTCTAAAGTTTGAAAAATTGCCACAAAGCTTTATAAATTTCATAGTTTGGCAGGAACATGTAAGTTTGGGGATCTGGTCAAAGACCTATGGAGTTTACACCACTTAACAAGGCATGGGAATAAGCACATTGGTCTGCCATAATGTCTCTCACCTTGAGTCGATGAGACTGCTTCTTTCAAAAGTTTGAAGCTGGGTAGGGAAAAGCAGGAATGGCTGGAGGTGCCTGAAATTTAACCAGCTGTCTCCATGTACAGAATTGGATGTTAAACCTTCCTTTTCTATCTCACATACATTTTTAGATCTCATTCTCTAGGCTCAGGTGGCATCAGGTGCCTTCCATCACAAGACTGGAGATCTCACAGTGGTCTATGGGGAATTATGGTCATCTGTCTAAGTGCTCTTAATTGGCAAATTCTATGCACTTTCTAGAAATCTTTAGCTGTCAGCTGGATGAAGCACAAAATAGCAGCAAATTAATGTAGAAAGCAGGTTACTGATGTCACAAGAATGCTGCTGCTTTGAAACACTTAATTAACTTAAGCATCCTCAGAGAGAGAAGTAAACAGATTTGAAAAAGTAGAATTTGTGGAATCACACAAAGTAGAAATGTCCAAGAGCAGAGAAGAAAAAAAAATGAGAAAGGAAGAGAATGCAAAATGTTTCATAATAGAGGATCCATCAGTCACCTGTTACCAGCTGTCTTTGGAAGCTATCTATCTATCTATCTATCTATCTATCTATCTATCTATCTATCTATCTATCTATCTATCTATCTATCTATCTATCTATCTATCTATCTATTGTGAAAGTAAAAAAAGGATATCATAAGGAGTACTAAGGTCCCAGAGGATGCCCCATTTAATTCAAGAGTCTGTAAAACAAAATAAGACCCACGACAATTTGTAACACAAAATCATATCTCGCTGATGTTGTAAACAAAGGTAATTTAGTGTTATCAGAGGTGCAGAGTTCTGTGTTGCTCTGAGGATGATCAGGTAATGAACACCAACCAGTGGTTATTTCCTTTAAATACCAAGGGACCCTAAAGTGGAGGGGTTTTCCAGATCCAAGAGGTGACTTCAGTGCATGCCTGTAAGTTTTTCCTCCTCTAGGAAACATGGAACAAATGTTAGTGGCATTGTCACATTTAAATCCTTCCTCATAATAGCGTGATATAAACCTGTAAAGAGCTTCCTACAATGCACATGTTGGACACTATCTATCTATCTATCTATCTATCTATCTATCTATCTATCTATCTATCTATCTATCTATCTATCTATCTATCTACAGTATCTTCAGGAAGAATTCAGATCCCATTAATTTTTCACATTTTATTATGTTACAACCTTATGCTGAATTCATTTAAATTTATTTTTTTCCTCATCAAAAAACACTCAGTAAAAACACCAGGAGAAAGAAAATGCAAGATTTTAGATTTTTTTTCAAATTGACTAAAAATAAAAAACTGAAATATTCCGTTGACACAAGTATTCAGGCTCTTTGCTATGACATTTGAAATTTGACACAGGTTTCCACACCTTATTTGGACTCCATCTACGGTCAATTCAATTAATTGCACTTCATTAGGAAAGGCACACACTGACAATATAAGGTCCCACAAGTGACAATATGTATCAGAGAAAAAACCATGCCATGAAGTTGAAGGAGTTGCCTGCAGAGCTTAGAGATGGGATTATGTTGGGACCCAGATCTGTAGAAGGCTACAAGAAAACATTTTGTAGCATTGACAGTTCCCCCAGTGGCCTCCATAATCCTTAATTGGAAAAAGGTTTGGAGCAACCAAAACTCTTCCTAGATCTGGCCACCGGCCAAACGGAGCAATTGTAGGAGAAGGACCCTGGTAAAAGAGGTGGCTGAAAACCCAATGGACCCTCTGGCTGAGTTCCACTAATCTGGGCTTAATGGCAGATTGACCAAATGACTCATGAAAGTCCATTTCAAGTGTGCAAAATTCATTGGTCTGATAAAATTAAGATTGCATTTTCTGGACTCAGTTCTAAGTGTCATGTCTAGTGGAAACCAGGCACCACTCATCATCTGCACATTACCATTCCAACAGTGAAGCACTGGGGTGGCAGTAGCATGCTGTGGGGTTGTTTTACAGTGGCAGGGATGGAGGGACTAGACAGGGTTGAGGGTCAGCTGACCTGAATACATTACAGAGATATCCTTAATAAAAATGTACTTAAGTGTGCTCTGGAACAAAGACTAGCTCAAAGGTTCACCTTCCAATAGAACAGAGATCCAAAGCATAAAGCAAATAGGTAACACTTTAGTTTAGATACTGCAAAAATGCATCTATTACTCTTTTACTCTTATGTAACAAGACCTTAACAAAGGCTTCTTTTGGTCTTCATAACACTTATAAAACATCAGTGGGCAGGTTATTGATCTCTGTGCAGTGTGGCATATTGACATAATGGTAAAATAACTTGTTAATATGAAGAATCTCCAAGTCTTGTACTAAATATGTACAGTAATATCAAGAGAAATGTGTTTCAGTTAAGCCACCTCAGTCCACTCCAACGTAAAGTTGTGTTAGAAGGCTACATTGCAGAGATGAATAAACACTTTACTGATGTTTTGTAAGTGTTATGAAGACTTAACAAAGTGTATGTTAAGGTCTTGTTACATAGTAGTAAATGAGTAATAGATGCATTTTTGCATTACCTAAACTAAAGTGTTACCAGCAAAGACAATACAGTAATGGCTTAGGGTCAACTTTGTGAGTGTTATTGAGTAGCCCAGGCAGAGCCAAAGACTTAAACCCAATCAATCATCTCTGGAGAAACCCGAAAAGAGCTTTCAACTGACAGTCTCCATCCTAATAAATAACTAATAAATTAATAAATAAAACTAACAGAGAAATGACAGAATATCCCTAAATACATGCATGCAAAGCTTGTTTTGTCAGACCTGAGAAAAGTCCTGGGCCTAAAATGTTTGTTAATGTGATATTTCAGTTATTTTTTAATAAATATGCAAGCATTTCTAAAATCCTGTTTTAGCTTTGTCATTCTGGGTCACTGGGTGTTGTTTGATGAGAGAAAAAAATAATTGAAATGATTTTTGCATAACACTGAAATATAGCAAAATGTGTAAAAAGTGCAGAAGCCTGAAGGCGCACTATCTATCTATCTATCTATCTATCTATCTATCTATCTATCTATCTATCTATCTATCTATCTATTTATCTATCTATCTATTTGTCTGTCTGTCTGTCTGTCTGTCATGTACAGTATGATAATTTGTTTATTTGTTCTGATGATGAAAGTAACACTAACATTGTAGAAATGGTTGTAGAAATAATTCATAAGAAAATGTCTATGAGGGAAAGCTTTTGCTTATTAGGACAGATTTTTAAAAAAATAATAAATATAGCCCACTGTATAACTTTATAAAGTGACCCTTGATTGGTGAGCTCTGTCTAGTGTGTTAAAATAGCATTTCCCAATTTACAAAATAAGTGAAAGAAAAACAAAATGAATGTGGCTAAAACAAGTATAAATAAAAAAAAAAAACAAATCCCAGAGGAGATCCATTCTAAGTCATTGCCACTTTATAATTGTTTAGGAAGTTTTGCTTGCGCATTATTTGTTAATTTTTTTTTCCTGTCAGAAAATGCTGCAGCTTCCATTTCAATCAAAAATGATCAATGTGCTTTCCAGCTGGACCCAGGCATGCACCAGATGAGGACACTAGTGACAGACCTGTCAATACAGCTCCCTTCATTGATACAATTCAGCCTACCATCCAAGTGGCACCAGGCTGTTTAACTGCGTGCCACAGTGCAGTGAGGCTTGGAAAGTGCTGATTTAAAATGTGGTCCATACAATTGAGCTAATTAGATAGGAGTATGATTGCTAGAATCAGTGTCAGCAAATTAGGGAATAAAAGGTTAAGGGAAAAGAGGTGGAAGAGAGCAAAGCGATTTTCCAGATGAGTAGCGGGAGGCACCAATGTGAAAAAAATGCAACTTATCATAAGGTGGCTGACAGAATTCACAATTCTATTACTTTTAAAAGCAAGAACAAACACATCTAGGAGAATTCACATTTCAGTAATGGTACATAAAGGACAACCCATATCATCTCAGGCTTGCTTTCTTCTTAGCTTACATATCTCACTTCATACAAAATTACCCAGCCGTTACTAAATTATTCGCAAATAAAGATACAATAAATACAGTAGAATAAAAATATTACATGAATATGAAAAATGTAATTAGGGCATCTTGGAGATTGAATAAATAAGGTAAATGCACAAAAAATGTATACATCTTAGCAGAATGTAAATGGTATTATTAGTATTGTAGCATTGTGCAGTGCTTAGTTGTACGGATCCAATTTTTTTGTGCTCATTTAGTGGTCTTTCAGTAGCTTGCCATCCTTAAATGAACCACTTGCCTTAGCCACACTAAGTTAGAATTGTGTGATTTTTGCAGGCTTGTAGTTTGTTTTTTTTATAGGCTCCTTTGCATCAGGCTCTGAAGCTGCTCATTTAAATGAAGGAACACCAGTTCATACGATTGGTGTCTCATCCCAAGGTTGATGCAGCTTGTTAGCTTCATTACATGTTTCTTTCCCTAGTAACTATTTCTAACTCCTTGAAACAGTGGGGTGGTCTTCATTTCCACTGTTGTCGTGCAGCCAGTGACATCAGCAGGGGACTTGAGTGCATTGTTGTTAGGTGGCACAGAGGGGAGGTTAAGTGCTGCACTGTTATTTGGAGCAGCACAGGTGTTAAATACTGCATATTTGAATGATGATATGCCCCTGTGAATCTCCTTGTGTGGATCTCTTGACTGTTCTCCTTTTTCAAACTGATGCCGCAAATAATGTTCCATTTGTGAATCTCATCCTTTACAGCACCTGTGTGGTGTTACTGCTGATCCTACTTCACACTGCTCACCTGGGGTCAGTGGAAACGCTGCCTGCCAGACTTTCTCCCAGTTTTATGAGCCTGAATCTCTGCTGGCAACAGTACACCTAGGCTGATGTTCTTTAGTAGAGGTCGAAGCAGTGGTGATCCTGCATAAGTGGCCGTCTTTTGCTCTGTGAAAGAAAATGTAACTGCTTGCAAGCTATTGAGTGTTAAAAGCTGTTTTGCTATAACGGTAGGTTATTTATATAGGCATCTGTCATAAGACAGGTTGCAGTAAGCTGACATAAGACAAATTCCTTCTTTAGGAACATGTCTGTTAGACACAGGAAAGATGACCTTTCCTTCTTTGGGGCCCCTCTTGACACATACACAAAAAATAAACGACCGATTTGCGTAATATAAGATGAAATGCTTAGGTGCTGTTTCATAAGTAAGGGGGAGGGAGGAAAATAAATATTAAAAGCTGATTAAAGCAGGGAACTTTGCTCTTCTACCTTGCAACGTAGAATCCAGATACTCATCTGTGACTGAATAAAAATCTAATTGATTGAACTATTCCTGTCTTCCTCTGGGGTTACTTCCACAGCTGTCTTCCTTTCTGTACTGATGCTGCAAACAACATTTCAAATCCCAGATTTAAGCATGGAGACTCTCCTGCACCTCCTCTGTAGAGTCCCGCAAGTCTCAGTAGCATGAGGCAACTTGCTAAGTCAAACTGAAGGTGTTCACCTTGGCCCTGACGAGCTTTAAATAGTCATCAGCCTAAACTGAAAGAATGAGGAAGATGGAGAACCAAGAAGTCACCAAGAAGACCTATGCCATGCGACACAGCAATGCAATTTTAAGAGACTGACGGCACACACATTGAGACTGTGTCAGACAGTATCGTCAGTGACAGCTCCTGAAATAAACAGGTTGTGTTTTGTCACACCCATTTACTATTATTTGATTTCTCTTAAGAATGTTAAAGACTATAATGACTGAATGAAAGTGCATTACTTGATCATCTTGTTTGCCTTATTGCTCTGTCTTACAATGTATCATATAGAGAAAAGGAGAGATGTCCTCTAATAGGAGAAGAGAAGCGGTAGGTAGCATACTGGGTGCATTTGGATCCATAGGCCCAGTCACAAGTGCATTGCATCTTTAGGCTGTGCCTCCTTCTGGGCCAAGTGAGTGCAAAAATAAGAGAACAAAAATTGGGTGGAGGGCATATGTGTGGGTCTATGTCACAAAGAATCTGCACAGGTAAATGAAAAATTAGTATTTTAGGGTAATGTCACCCGAAAATGTTTTACTCATAAACATATAATTTCACCCCTTAGAAAATGTGCCTGGAGGCTGCTTTATTAATATGCACATTTATAGAAAGATTTTCAAAAAATTTTATAACAAAAACATAACCCTAAATAACCCTAAAAAACCAAAACAACCCTAGCGCATTCAAAATTCAGCTAACACTCATTTAATGCTTTTTAAGATTTTATGCATTTTCTAGAAATTATTACATTAACTCCAGTGATATTCAAAGGCTTGATGAACGTCCATCTGTGTGGAGACAATCATTTGGCAACTATGTGTGGACAAACCAAAGCATCTCTCTTTCCTTCAGTAAAAAGTACTTTATTGCTGATGCAAGTGTAATTTCCCTATGTTACATTCTCTAATTTTATATTTATTTAACAATCGAGAGGGAGCATTCGGTTCATCAGACTCTTTTGGCCACCCTACAGCTAAGTTATCCCAATGTCTCGTTCAGATACTTTAAAAGCTGTCAGTTTTTTCTCTTGGAAATAAATTACTGTATTTGGTCATTTGTGAGGTTTCCGCAACACTTTGGGTAAAACATTTCCTATTTTCAGCCTTAAATACACGCAGGTGTCTTTGAATACAAAGATCAAAATAATTCTTGCTGGATCAGCTTTATGAATACTTTTGAGAAGTGGGAAAGCCTGGATGAAGTTGCCACGTGGTTTTCTCTGCTCAAGACTACAGAGGCTTAACTCCCTAATCCTGTCAGTGTAGGACATGCTATGAGATGTTGAGATGCACTTGGTTGCTCTTCTCTGCACATCTTGTACATTTGTTGTCTTTTTTTGTTATATGGTGACCAGAACTGCATGTTTGGCTTTGGACTTCATCTTTCTTGTCCATCACAAAGTCTAAAAATAATATTCCTTACTTTATTTTAAACAGTTTTTACAATATAATTGAATATTTAATTTTCCTTTGAATTGCTTCTGAACATTACCTAGATGATGAGAATGTTGCTTCTATGAGAACTTCTAAATTATTTTCACAGGTTGCTTTCTATAGGTCAGTGTTGTCCAATTTCTCACTTCTAATTAGTATACTTTTTCCTTGCATTTAACACTAAAATCCCTGAAGCCTATGAAAAAACACATAATCCCGGCCCACCTTAAATCCCCTTCACAGCTCTCCATCAAAAATATGAAAAATGTTTCTTTTTTAGTTATGTGTTCAACAATTCCTGCCTCGCATTTCATCCTACAGTTACACAGATCACTGTAGGCACAGAACACACATGAAATGTATGTATTCCAAATGACAATATATTTTTTACCCTATTTAGCTCCAGGTACCTCACACACACATAAGGAGCCTTGGCTTGAGCTGGGAGAGCTTTCTGCCCGAGATGAGCTCCATTAAGGCGAGGGATGGGACATCAGGCTGCTTGCTGCTTGTGCTGATCTACACATTCACAAAACAAAAGATGCTGATGGAGAGGTGCGAAGGGATATAAGGTGGGCCAGGATTACATGTTTTTTCGTAGACTTCAGGGATTCTAGTGTTAACACTCTATACTACATTAAACTGCATTTTGCAGTTTGCCTGATCTTAAAGATCGTCCATGCCGTTTTTGAATTGCTTTGCTGCTTCTTCAGTTTCTGCTGTTCCTGTAACCTCAGTGTCTTCCGCAAAATGCACTGGTTTTTTAAGTATATTTGAATTAATGTCTTTAATATGAATTAGAAAAAGGAATCATCCAGGCAGACTCCTGAAGAACGCTATTAATGACCACACTTTATGGAAAGCATTTTCCTTCTATCTAGACTCTTTGTCTCCAGCCAATTAACCAACTTGAAATCCAACAGGATAGGCATAATTCCTACTAGTCTCACCATCTTCCAACATAAAACCTGAAGTCTTTATGCCTCCTATCTCAGATTTTCCTCTAAGCACCTGAAGGAACAAAGCTAGAAGCCATCCAGTCCTATGTATGACATCTGTTAGACCAACATGAATTAGTGTGTGCTTATCACCAATCTATTCTTACATAGTTTCTCACTGGCTCTTTTAATATCTTATTCTTGCCCCTTCCACCCCATCAACCAACTGCCTTCCTATTAGCAAGGAATCAATCCAAACAGGCATGTTTGGGTGAAGCACAATCAAAGGATGTGTCAAAAAAGTTCTCCTCAACTCCAATTTCAAAAATGTGTGTCCTTCAGCAAATGGCTGAATAGTTTGTTCCAATGCTTTTTGTCTCGATCAGGGCACAGATAGCCATCAGTGAAATCTGAAGTAGTTAGCTTGTGGTTTTAAATCATGTCGCCTCAGTGAATCTGATTTTCTGTGACATGAACATAGGTGGAGACTGGAAGCAGCAGATCCAGCATCCCCCTGTGCTTTATTTCTTGGGCTTGCCAGATTTCTTCTTTTATAGTGTAAATGTATTCTGAGGCCTGCAAATTCTTAATCTAGCAGTAGTATTATGTGAAGACTGCATAAAGTGTCTTTTATTGCTAACAGTAAGATGAATGTTGAGAAGCCATTAAAACAGATTCTATTTTTAAGGCTATCCACAACCTTGCCCCTCCATATCTGTCCGAACTCCTCTATGTTGCCATTCCCTCCAGCACCCTCAGATCCTCTTCCTCCATCCACTTGACTGTCCCCTTCGTCCGTCTTACCACTGAATAATCTGCTCCCCAGCTTTGGAACTCACTACCACCTGAGCTTAGAAATATTGAATCATTTTCACTTTTCAAATCTAAACTTAAAACTAATTTGTTTAAGACTGCTTTTTCTCTTTGATTACAATTGCTCTGTCTGATTTTAAATTCTGTATTTTACTTTTGTTTATAATCTGTGTTTTGTCTGTTGTTCGGTGTCCTTGAGTGTTTAGAAAGGTGCCTACATATAAATAAAATGTATTATTATTATTATTATTATTATTATTTATTTAATTTGGAAATATTAAACACATGAAATCTTCATTTCTATGTTTCACTTCTAGAGAATGTCTCCTTCTGTTGATTTTTTCATGATGAGGTCTGACAACCTTTGTTATCTCTGCTTTTCTGCTTCATAGATCAATGCCACTTCTGTCTGGGACCCTGAGGGATTCCCTGCTAAGACAAAGCCTACACAAAGAGGACACTCTGAACTGAATCATAGTCATTTGTCCCCTTCTTCCCATTGGATAGAATATCTCCAGTGAGCCCACATCACCCTTATAAAATAAAAGGATAGAAAAATCATGAAATGTTAAAATAATGCGAATGTTCATTGGAAATCAAGCTAACACAAAGTAGCATTGGCTTTTGTGGACCATCATCCAGTCACTTACTGAACCCCATTACTCCAGTATGAATTCAATCAATCAATCAATCAACATTTATTTATATAGCACATATTCATACAAAAAAATGTAGCTCAAAGTGCTTTACAAAATGAATAGAAAAATAGAAGACACAATAAAAAATAAACATAAGTCAACATTAATTAACATAGAATAAGTAAGGTCCAATGGCCAGGGTGGACAGAAAAAACAAAAAAACTCCAAAAGCTGGAGAAAAAAAATAAAATCTGTAGGGGTTCCAGACCACGAGACCGCCCAGTCCCCAAATGCAATTGTGAATTGGGAATTGTGAGTGTTACTTGTTTTAAGAAAATGTTGGTCAAAAGTTTGATTCTAAAACCTAAGGGCCAGTTTATACTTCATGCTCAGAATGCTTAAGCGCACGCATCATGGCTGTCATGCGTTCCCAATCTTCTGAAAAGATCATTAGATATTAACAAGGCGTGTGCATGAGTTGTAGTACCAACAAAAATATGGGTGCCGTATGTGTTCAAGTTTAGATACTCATATACATCTTTGTTTTCTATCAACATGTGACAGCAAGCCATAATGCCGCTTCAACAGGATCAATCTGCATGCTTTGATGCTTGTTGAATGGTTCAATGCAGTGAAGCAAATCATCAAACTTAAATGCTGACAGCAAATGTGTTCATGGTGCTTTTCTTCATCAGTTTCTCACACAGGCAATATAAGTGTTGTATATTTCTACTTGTAACAATGAGATAGAATTTACTTCTTCCCTCAACTCACAAAACAGCAAAACCGGATGTTTGTTTCTTACCATATTGATTTTTCACACTGCCACCTGCTGGAATCATTCAGATTTACTTAAAGTTTGCAGGCAAGTAGAAGCATCCTCAAATGCATTCGTCATGTAGCGTTAAGTATATCCTTGGCCTAAGTGAGACAAAAAGTCAAAAGGGCAAAACATAAAGCAACTTTGTCTGATCACACTTACAGGTAATCTAACCTAGACACCGTTAAAATATCCGACTACGCCACCCAGTTTTATTAAGAGACTGGGAACTCTTGAGATTTACAGAAAATAGCACACAGGGTTCTTTAAATTGGGTGGTGAGTAAACACACAATTAAATACACAACAGTAATTTCAGGAAAAGCAACAGTAACTTCTATTCAACAAGACAATAATAAGTACAATAAAAAGATAAATGAACATAAACAAAATCTAACAATATCAGGAACAAAATTCCTTTATTTAGAAAGCAAAGCACACAGCCCACAGTCTAAAAGTCCATTAAAAACAAGGATTGGAGGATAAAACCTTTAGTGGTGCAGAATCCAGTTTGTGCGCTGTGTTACCCCAACAACTAATCTTCCAACTGTCCACGGATGCACTCTGTTCACTGGACACTCGTTTCTCAACAGAAATTTTATCAAAATCATGGAATCCCTGTCAGTGTCTCTTTGTCGTTCCTTTTTTCCACTCTGTGCTCCTTGTGTTGCTGTGATCTAGGCACGCCTCATTTCTCGTCTGCCAGCATTGCTCGGACCTTTCATGCGGCTCCCGTCTCACGCTGGACCCACAAATGGCATCCCCTTGTGGAGCTGTCTCTTCCTCTGTGGAAGTAACTGTTGCCGTCCTTGTGCCTCACGTCGTGCCAACCACGTACCCTCGTCTGCCTGCGAGGCCCTGTGCTCTGTCCGAGTGTCTTGGCAGCGTTCGCAGAGGACTGTCCCCTATTTGTCTTCTGCTGCCCAGACGTTTAAATCTCCTTCAGTCCCTGCCATTATCAGTTCTGGACAATCAGATTAAACAATGGCACATCTAAATTTCCTGGGTTTAACAAATAATGAAAACACAAATTAACAAAATGTATTGTTACCAACTGTCAATGAGTACACAGCTGATTAGAAACCAATATTTTCAGACATGTTAATTTCCAAGTCAGGTAAATACAAACATTTTCCAAGGAAGGAGCAGTTCTTTTATCACAATGTTATATTGTTTGTATGTTTAAGCAGTTAAAACTTCAAAGCAGTGATTCTTTTGCAAGACAGCAAATACAGATATCCTGTAGACAGCCATCACAATAATCAGTAACAGGATAACCCAGGAAATTTGCCGTTTAACTTCTCGCCTCAGTCCAAACAATGGGTGCCTATTGCCTGTTTATCTGCTGAGTTTTAAATGTAATATTTACATGTTTCTTTTCCTAAGAGAGAAATGGATTGACCCAGTGTACAAAAATGTCCCCCTCTGACAACTTCATTCGAGGTTGAGACACAGAAGTCTTAGAACTTGGCATTTAATTTAAATTTCAAACTAATCAAAAAGTCTATCCTTTGAAGCAAACAGCAGTCAATTATAGAGTATGTCTCATCACTTTAAATTAAAACAGCAAAACCATGGGCCTTCTGCAATGTCACATACATGCTAACACATCTAGTGATGCAAGGTATCACAGTGATCAAATCATGGAATGGCAGAATTGATAACCTTACCAATATATTACTAAATAGTGATGAACATAGTGATTTACGAAAAACTGAGATTTGAATCAAAATTTAGTTTTACTTCATAAAAAAAATAGCAAAACTAATGATGTTTCGCAACAAGCTAAATTTGTGGCATGAGCACATCTATTTTCATCTTTTCTGCAACCTTCTTCACCAGATGCAAAAATATGACACAATAGGTGTCATAGGTGTAGACTGGTGACTACTTACATGCAAGCATTTTGAAGATGCTTCTCCATTGCTAAAATACATTGGCTTGTGTATGTGGCCAGATCCTGGCTTGAATTGACTTATAGAGTAGGGGTAAGTGAGTGCAGATTGACTAACCTCTGACTCTAAGTGAGGGGCCCAAGATGGAACCAATGGTGACCACCACACAAGCCTTTGGTACATCCTGGGTTTACTTATTTCATTTGTGCCACTCATATGAAGCTCATAGAAGCTCCTTAAAGTTAATTTATGTAATGTGGCAATCCATTTGCTCCCTCATTTACAGGATATTACAGGTGCTGATATAAACGTTCATCCACCAAGTTCAAACTTCTTGTATATGATAGTAGTAGTATTATCACATGTAGTGCCCAGTCTCTCAGGATGGAAATGGATACTTCCTAAGTGTACAGAATATATTTGTGATGCTGCAGCACAGACTATACCCTGGGCATCTTGGAGTTCATGACCGAAAGTAACCAGTGCGAATGAGAAGTATAATCTTATATATAAACGTCTCCGTGTGAAAGTGTGTGTGTGTTTCATTTTGGAAGTGAGAGGTGGAGTCGGGGTAAGGGCTCCACCCCTGAGGATACACAAGCGAGGCCAGCATGTCAGCAAAGCAAAACCTCAGAAGAAAGAGTCACTCGCTTAGTGGCTAATACAGGAGCGAGGCAAGCACATCAGAAAATGGTATCCCTTTTACTTTTCCTCCCGCTGCTAATACACAAGTGAGGTGAGCATGCCAGCAAAACAAAACCTCTGAAGAAACTTTCAATTACCTGACATCTTGACTTTTCTTTTTTTTTTCTAATGATTTCAATAGTTTCTAGGACCCTGTGTTTATTGCAGCATGGGCTTACATAGCTAGTGTATAACAATAGTGGTGCAAAAACAACTATTCTTTAATTGCAGCTAGTACCAAAAATTAAGTTGCATTTCAGTGTGATGCAACTCTTTCAATGATAGTCAAACAAGCAATCGCACAATAAGGGAAAGCAAAAAAAATGAATGCAGTAAGGAAAAAATCAAAGCCAAAAGTACAAGGATAATTTAGCAGTTGTGGAAGATATTCCAAAAAGATCAAATAGTTCACCGCCACTTTCTGTACACTCCACAACTACTCTCAATAATGCAGATGTCTAATCTGCATTGCATTCTTTTCTCCACTAAAAGCCGATTAGAAGTCAAAAGACCAAAAAGTCATCATCTAGCGTCTGTAGTTTTACTTGGTCGTGGGGTTTCCACAACCAATCCCCTAAGAGACACTCTGAAATTCTCCAGTCAAAGCCCATTTGGAGCCTGGAATTTGAGATACTGCCCTCGATGCCCATAGCAGGCAATTTGCACTACTAGACTTAGACATCATGGTGGAGGGATCCCTTTAGGTATCCTTCAGCAACATAAATGGCACCCCTCTTTGTAGATACTGACACTTTACAGAGAATGCACACTTTAATTTTCCTATTTTTTTTTTTTTTTTTTTGTCCACATGCCACAATGGGGCCATTTATAATTGAATGCCCCTCTGCACCATTCCATCTTTCTTCAGTTAAAATGAAATCTAACTATTGTAATCCACTAGGGGGCACCAGAGAACCTCAAACCCCAGACACAACTCCACAGACACCAATCCATTTCAAATAAACACTGATTTATTTATACAAATACCTTCCACACAGGTTCAAATACATAATCACCACAATTATCTTCAATATTTCCTCTTGTTCTCTCTCTTCTACTCCTCAACACCACCCAGGTCAGCTTTGTCCACTCCCACCCGACTCTGACTCGTCTGGATGAGGTTGGCAAGTCCTTTTATATTGGCTAACCCAGAATTGCTTCTGTTCTTCTGCCCATGTGGTTTACAAGCACTTCCAGGTTAGGTGGAAACCCAATGCCATATGGCTCCTCCGTTTTCTCAGCACCCCTGGTGGCACCTACGGAATCCAAAAGGGCTGAGACAAAGGACCCCAAGTCCCATAGTGCCCTTGGAAGCTGCCATCTAATGTTCTTGGGGAGGCAATGTATCAAATCCATTCCATTATAGGGGCCTCCTGGCCGGGTATTGTTCCTGGATCTAACCTAGCCGGGACACCCGTGTATTCCTCCTGGCACTGACATCCTCTGCCTGTATTCTGGGCAAGAAAAACTTTTCCTTGCCCTCTTTCTTGGAGTGGCATAGGGCTGGCCTCCTGTTCGATTAAGGAACCAACATCCTTCCCGGCTAGGACACCCAACCCTGCATATCATCCATCACATTTTTTACAATTTGATTCTCTCAAAGAAATATCGATAAACTAAAAATCATGCAGACTGTAAAAGGCTCAGTGACATGACTCATCACATTGTTATCTCCAAGCTCTGTGTCATCAGCCAGTTTAATTCTGATCCCAACAATTTCTTTTAAACCATTAAAATAATAAAAAAATAAAATAATAAAAAAAAAACAGTAGCAGATGTAACTGACCCCAAGGAACCCTCCCACCAATAACTACCTGCTGCTTCATAAAGTTTCAAATGAAAAGCACTTTCATTATTGTCCATCTGACAAATCAGTGGATGCCTCTTCTGCAGACTATAATGCCAGGTCTTATTTCTGTTTTCTTCAGAAAGGCCACCCCTCCATTTTCAAACCCAGTCAACCTAGATCAGTGTCATAGCATCTTGCAAAAATTAGGAACCACCCCACATGGGGCACTAGTCCCTCAGAAATGGAAGTTTCTAAATGCTTATGCATTTATCGTCCTCCTGCTGTCAAAATCAGAAGGATGATCATACCTTTATTCCCACTCAGTCCTGTCTCCGTACTTTGTTGATTTCCTTCTGCTTTGTATATATGGCTCCACTTTATGATTGTGCCTTCTCCCTCAGCCACGTATGCCTAAAAAGTCTAATTTTCTTTTTCATCTATCTGCTCTTTTATATTGCATGTCATAACAGACAATTATGAAGGAATTTAAAGAAAGCTCTAAGTATATTAAAAACGTGACCTATATAATGATTGACACTCAATTAGTGTGGCACCACTTAAGTTCTCTTTTAAGAGCACAGGGAAAATCCTTCCCATTAGGATCAGGAGCCAATAAAAGCTGAAGGAGACAGTCAGAGAACAGGCATCAAAAGCATCACACACTCTTACTTGTTTAAACACATCACCATTTGGCAGCTCCATGGGTGAAAAGACTGAAAACCACTGAGACCAAAAAAGCCCCAGCACGCTGCCCTATACACAGATGGACTCGTATATTGTTGCAGTAAAGAAGAAATAGAAACTGAAATGTTCAGTAATTAAATTCAATGCTTTGGGACAAAGTTTTGAGTTCAAAATATTGTAACATATAGGAATTCTGTTTCTAATATAAAAATTAATTTAACAGTACATCTACGTTTGTATATTATACAATATGGCACATGATGCCCAGTTTATTGAGTTACTGTTTCCTGGCCTGATTCTTCTTGTCATTTTCCTCACAGAGTTCCTGAAGCAAACTTTTAGGTTGAGCTGATGTTTTTTCAGTGGCCAGTGGATATTTCGTCACCCTTAGTTGTCTGGCTAAATCTCCATGGAATTGATAACCCTGTAGGAGAGAAGGAGAAGAAAAGAAGCTTTGAGAAACCATTCATCAGTGACATATCCACTCAAGACAACATGACTAGAACTGATCTGACTGAACCATGACAATATATGGCTATAATCTACAAATCCATACAGACATTGACCAAGCAGAGGATTTGGAAACAAGACACTGGACCTGGGGAGCAGCAAGACAAACCACTGTGCAACCAAGGCAACAATCCAATATATCACATTTTTAGGGTACTGATATATTAATTAATTAAAGAATTAACTCTGCGGTGGGCTGGAGCCCTGCCCGGGGTTTGTTTCCTGCCTTATGCCCTGTGTTGACTGGGATTGGCTCCAGCAGACCCCCATAATCCTGTAGTTAGGATATAGCTGGTTGGATAATGGATGGAAGGAAGAATTAACTAATCCAACATTTATTCATTATATATAATATGACATAATATTTCATATAATGTTTTAACTACATTACTTTAGACAGATGGTACATCATGGATCTGTGTACAAATGATTGTTATATACAAAAATGAACAGCCAAAAGGTGACCAGATTAGATGGACCAGGAGGACTGGGCCCAAATCTATTGAGCGTATCAGAATTGCGCTAAGAATTGGGCTGGATCAAGTCAGAGTAGGACAAGATGTACAGTATTTATGCAGTGTCTTACTCCCAGCAAGGAGTAAGAGTTCACATTTTAGAATGAATGACGTCGCAATTTTTGCAACAGTCTGAGCTACAAAATAGTATTCATGATGACACTTTGTGTTTTCCTTGAAAATCTGGGGGCGCACATAAATTAATTAATTCAATCGATTAATAGAATAGCTACTTTTATCATAAAAAAACAAAACAACATTGTAATTTCATACCATGTTAAACAAGTTTCAAAAATTGTTTGAATCAATTAATTTATGTGCACCCCACAATTTTATTTAGTCACATACAACCACGAAAATTGTGGTTAAAGAAAAATGTATTTTTTTATTTTAGTGCATTTATGATTAAAGTAAATAAAATTGTTTTACTTAAAACAATGTATGTATTTTATTCTGATATTAATGCTACAGTTTTGCCACAAAGATAATAATATTAATAATAATATTAAAAGTAGAAGGAAAACATAATAAAGTAGGATAATGCACTAAGCTGCACGTAATTGTTGCCACTTTGCAACATTATAAATACCGTGTTTCCCCGAAAATAAGACCGGGGGCATCATGTATAAACGGTGCGTATACACAGAAATTTTACGTACGAACGTTTCCACATTCAAATCGCGATGTATACAACCTAAACTTGGCATAAAGCCACGCACATTTCCACGGTAACTCATACCCTGTCGTACGCAAGTTCTCCGCTTGGTTTTGCAGACTGGCCGCACCCAGCGTCAAAGCAGTGCTACTGTTCCAGTGTGGTTTCCCTTTCTTTTTCAGATCCACATCCCTGATGCGGCTTTATAAATACACTGAAATTAACCGCATATTGTTTATTAGTTTAATGCATCTGATTGTAATTAACCTGTAACAATATAATGGTCCACAGAATGATCAAACTATTCTAAATACCATAGCTGCTTTACCATTGTTACTCTCACTGCACATTCTTCTTCTTCTTTCAGCTGCTCCTGTTAGGGGTTGCCACAGCAGATAATCTTTCCCATATTACTCTCACTGCACCACTTGGAGCAGCTGATCAGAAAGAGAATTATTGGTATACAGCATCAAGCACACGCTGCCTCACCCATGCTTCCTATTTGAAACGCTCTCACACGGCAAACACTTCAAAACCTTTCCTGTATGGACCTCGCGGTTCAGAAAGACTTTCATCCCAAGAGCTCTAAACACAATCAATCAGTCCATCAAGTGCTCCTTGTAGAACTGTTTGTACTTATTTGTAAAATCACCTCACTGTAAACTTGCACTACAGTTATAATATAGCACAACTTGAGCCACTTTATAAAGCGTGTATTTACATATGATGACGATATCATTTTTAAAATGAAATGCAGCAAAATATGTTTATTATATTATACAGATAAAACTTTAACTTCATTTAAGTAATCTATATTGTTAATTAAAGGACACGGTGTCGCTACGCTAGCAAGGATCTGACACTCCGTTCACGGATTATTCCTACCTCGTACTGTATGCTTCACTGGGACTGGTGTGAAAGATAGAATAATTAAGCTATTTCAATGTTCCTTAAAACTTTTGAAGAATCGGTGTTATAAGCTTACAGATGGCTTAACGTCTATTACAGAGCTGATTGTGTGGCGCTTGGGTATTTGGAGAAAGAAAAGGAAGGACAGGAATTGGAGGTTAGTACGTTTGAAAGAGACAGTACTGCTGCAATAAATTATTTAATTGAAGATCACGGCAATCACTGCACCACCGTGTTCCCATGTTTAATAACATGCTTTAACTCCTATCATCATGAAAATGATATCACGTATACATCTCAGTATTTTAGTTATTCAGAGAGCTGTAATATCACGAATGTAATGGATTCTGTGTCCTGTCGGAGGAAGAGAAAGACGCTTTAAGAAGCACGTAGTGATTCACACACATAGAGCACATAGAAGAACAAATACAAAACAAAGCATTTAACGTGCTACTTTAGCCATGATGGGATTTGAGAAACTAGTAAATTAAACAGTTTTAAGATTAAGTTTATGATGTTCTACTTTAATGACAAAATAAACTACATGATTAAAGCGGAAATTTCGAGATTAAAGTTGACATTTCATGCTCTTTTCCCACTGTGTGCCTAGTTTTTTTTCTCTGTATCCTAATAAGCTTTCATATGACACTCAGATGGTGGGCTACGACTCACCTTTTCACGGCAACTTTGATATGTGACTTCTTTTTTATTTCGGGCACTGTGCGACTTTGCGAACTTGAGCTTTCGAGTTTCTCCGACACGCTATGTCACTCGATCAGCTTCCTTTTGTTGTTTATACCACTGTTTAAACCAACAAATAGTAGGTTTTCCTTGCCTCCACTTGGTATTCACTGAAATTGTTCAATTTTTCCTTGTGGTTTTGCCATTGTCTTTTCGCAGAACGTTGAGGTTAAGGGCTATTTATATTGATTTACATATTCAAAGAACAGTAATTCTGGAAGGAGTTGGGGCAGGACAGCAGGCGTGTGCACGTGCGTTACTTTTCACACTGATCACGATTTATGTAGAGGAGGAACGTGGAAGTTTGCGTACGCACAGACTCCTGCATCTGGATTTTTCTGTGCAAACGCACATTCCCGCTTTTGTGCTTACGCCATATTATAGTGTTAGTTCTACGCACAGCGTTATACATGAGGCCCCGGGTCTTATATTCATTTTTGCTCCAAAAGATGCACTAGGGTTTATTTTCAGGGGATATCTTATATTTATTCATGTACAACAATATACATTTATCCAAATACAGTCATGTCATCTTCTTCTGGAATATCGTCATAACTCTCCTCATTCAAACCCTGAATTCCATCCTGAATTTCTTGCTATTCCAGCCACTTTGCAGATCAATGTGTGCGCTTTGATGTTTGATGAATGGTTCGATGTGGTCAAGCAAAATGCTACCATACACATGCATGTTTGGTGCTTTTATATTCAGGCATCACATATTCCCAAAGTAATGACATGATATATTTTAAAAGTCTCATATACCATCTTCTGTGCCGTCTTTTTTTTTTTTGTACCTTTACAATACCATTACAGAGAAAAAAATAAGGACATAATGTAAATGTCTATTTTGTGATTAAAGTGGAAATTTTGGCTTTAAACTCAAAATGTCCACTTTAAGCTCGTAGTTTACTTTATCATTAAAGCAGACTGTTGTAAACGTCATCCGCCTAACCTGACAACAGCAGCAAGCAGCAATAGATTACCACATAGAACACATTAAATTTATAATATTCCAGCTCTCTGCACATTTATAATTCTTAGATTTATACATGATATCACTTTCATCATGAAATTTGTTAAAATATTACAATGTTAAAATGTTACATTTTACAGATAAATCGTTAACTTCATTTAAATAATGAATACTGTTAATAGTTACACATGTGGGGTGGCACAGTGGCAGAGCGGTAAGTAGTTATATGCATGGAGTTTATGTCAAAATGATTTATGACCCTTAAGCCCGCCCCTTTGGAGTTTAGACCGGAAGTCCAGCCCCATCGTCCCTGATGACGTCATACGGAAGCCCCCACCATCCCCCCCCCGTCTCCCTTGATGACGTCGCGTGACCTAGCCCCGTCCCTTTGGCACCTGATTGGTTCAGGAAATTGTCAAGGGCCTTTTGATGGATGTCTGACCCTCCTTGAACCTGCCCCCAGCACCTGATTGGTTCAGGAATCTGTCAAGGGCCTTTTGATGGATGTCTGAGCCTCCTTGAACCCACCCCCGGCACCTGCTTAATTAAACAAACTGTCAAGAGCAGCCCCCTTTCACATGTCCAGGCCTGTTACAGACCTGTTGGTGTTTCAAGGGGCAGAACTGTCTGCCTCTACGGTTTGGGTAAGAACTCCTGTATCTACTTATTATTTAAAATAATCTATGACTTTAAAGATCTAAACCTTAGTTTAGCACTTGTAAACCATTTTTTATTTTATCTAAGTCAAGCCCCCAGACATTCTCTGCGCTGACAAGCTGTCCCTTCACTCTCTCTACACAGTTGACACATGAGAGCTGAGACAGCCTCGGCATGAGATTCTCAGGCTGAAGCTCCAAGCGTACACGCAGGCAAGTGCGTATAGTTGGAAAGACGAGTTGCCGGCTCTCTGTCTACACAGCCGAGAACCTGAGTCTGTAAAAAGCTGACAGTCTCTGAGCTCCTGCGAGCAGGCTATAGCTGTAAAAAAAAAAACCCTCCTGCTGCGTTCTGCGCAAGCATCCTTATCAGCAACTGGGCATAACAACAGAGTATAGTGCAGCCACAGGCCGGGAAACTGAAAGCCCCTGTGTGTAAACTCCACCTCCTCCAACCCCCAGGCGTCGGGGGTGCGATTCATAGCTCCTGGACAACAGGTTGCGTCCGATGTGAAAAATTGACATACCTAGCGGAATGCACCTTGTAAAACAAAAGATGTTTTTCGGAGCAACTAGCATTGCTTGTGTCCGGTTCAAATGATTGCCAAACATTTGCTATCATAAAGCACTTCCAAAATACCGCTCTGTAAAGAGAGATGCTTTAAAATTAGTCAAAAACCTTTTTTCATCCCTTTTTAAATATATTTTGATATATAAGCCTTGTAAAAAACTCACACAGTTAAATAATAGGCAACAGCACCCTTTTTAAATGGCGCATTTAAAAAAAAAAGCTATGCTCAGTGTATAAAAAGTATTTCCCACACATTGATTTTTTTTTTAGACATTTAAAGGTCTAAAAGTTAGATTACCTTCAACGTGCAGTCATTCTGGGAAAAGGTAAAGACGCTTTGGCAAGCCACGAATACGGAGGACATTTTCCCAATACATGCGGCGTTCGCCTGAAGCTAAAGTGGTGGTGGGGGTGCGTTTTACAACACAGAGATGGCAGGTGTGTGTGACAGGCTCAGGGTATTGTTCATGTGTAAATGAATAGGATTAAGAACTAGGCTGTCTGTTTTGATAATTTTTTTTTATCTATCTTGGTGTAGGGATTGAGGTTTGTTATAGTGTTTCAGGTAGTTACACAGGCATGTGCTGAAGCCCCTGGACCAGATCAGATGACGATCTTTAAGCCCAGGTCAGATCATTCGGGGGGGTCAGTGTGAAAAACAACCTTACCCTGGGTAGGCTTTGCAGGACGGACGTATAAAGTTTTCATTTGCATCGGCGCTCAAGTCGCCGCGTTCAAGTATGAATTTCATTTTTTTATTCTGTTCACTTTCTGTAGCGTTTAACACTAGAATTACCAGAGCCTACGAAAAAACTCGGAATTCCGTCCTACCTTAAATTGCTTCTTAAATCCCTTCACACCTCTCCGCCAGCGTCCTTTGTCCTCTAAATGTGCTGATAAAGAGAAGCTAGGAGCAGACGGCTATTCCATCCCCCAACCAATTTAGAACGTGCACGAACTTCTCTCAGCTCATGCCTTGATTTAGTATCTGGGAGTGAAGTGGAGTTTTAGAGTGGAAATAGTAGATCGTTTTGGAACACACGCATTTCATGTCTGTTCCGTTTCTACAGTAATCTGTGTCAACACATTGTTAAAATAGAAACGTTTTTTTATATTCTAGTAGTAGATGACAAAATGTAGGCATAAACTATATAATGTATGAAGCCTGAAATCCAAATAACAAAGAAACATTTTCACAAAAGGTTTCAAATATAACACAAAGGAACTGGAGACATCAAATATCTTCTATCATATATCTTTTCTTGCCAGCCCAAGTCATTCAGATTCTGCTTACAACACACATGTACGATTATTTTTCTCAAATGGCCAAAACTTTGGCCGGCTAATCAAGAAAAAATCAGATTTTATTCTCATGACACTTTATTTGCATATTTTATTATAACTACTTAACTTTTATCAACATTTATTTTTCTAGTATCACAATGTAGTTTAAGTTAATTTGTTTTGGGTTCAATAGATGTATTTTTTATATTTTCGATTCTTGTTTTCTTTTTTCACATCTTCGAGAACCCTTTTTGTTACTTCGCACTCCCTAGCGGGGTCCGCCCAGAGTTTGAGATTTTATTTGTAAAACACATTTCAAGTTAAATTAGACTCCCTTGTTTAGTCAGCCTTCCATAGGTGTTCCGTTTTTGTTATAAATTGTATTTAGTTTCTCTTTATTTACTAAGCCTGTTATATGATGATTAGAAAACAGTTATCTTGTTCAGGCTTTAATTTAAAGCAGCATTTTCATCAACAGGTTATAAACACTTTGGTACTCAGAGGGCTTTGTATAATACAAAGTTTTAGAAATTCTGTGAATGCTTGGTAAGAGCCTTCTATTTTACATCAGTTATGAGCCCCTGAAAATAAGAACGGTTATAGGAGGTTATAGGAGCCTATACACTACAGGGCTGATGATGATTAGGCTTTGGATACGTTAGGGCAATCAGGATGGAAAATGTTTTAGTGAATAGTTACAGTGGTGTGAAAAACTATTTGCCCCCTTCCTGATTTCTTATTCTTTTGCATGTTTGTCACACAAAATGTTTCTGATCATCAAACACATTTAACCATTAGTCAAATATAACACAAGTAAACACAAAATGCAGTTTTTAAATGATGGTTTTTATTATTTAGGGAGAAAAAAAATCCAAACCTACATGGCCCTGTGTGAAAAAGTAATTGCCCCCTTGTTAAAAAATAACCTAACTGTGGTGTATCACACCTGAGTTCAATTTCCAGCCACCCCAGGCCTGATTACTGCCACACCTGTTTCAATCAAGAAATCACTTAAATAGGAGCTGCCTGACACAGAGAAGTAGACCAAAAGCACCTCAAAAGCTAGACATCATGCCAAGATCCAAAGAAATTCAGGAACAAATGAGAACAGAAGTAATTGAGATCTATCAGTCTGGTAAAAGCCATTTCTAAAGCTTTGGGACTCCAGCGAACCACAGTGAGAGCCATTATCCACAAATGGCAAAAACATGGAACAATGGTGAACCTTCCCAGGAGTGGCCGGCCAACCAAAATTACTCCAAGAGCGCAGAGACGACTCATCCAAGAGGTCACAAAAGACCCCAGGACAACGTCTAAAGAACTGCAGGCCTCACTTGCCTCAATTAAGGTCAGTGTTCACGACTCCACCATAAGAAAGAGACTGGGCAAAAACGACCTGCATGGCAGATTTCCAAGACGCAAACCACTGTTAAGCAAAAAGAACCTTAGGGCTTGTCTCAATTTTGCTAAGAAACATCTCAATGATTGCCAAGACATTTGTGAAAATACCTTGTGGACTGATGAGACAAAAATTGAACTTTTTGGAATGCAAATGTCACATTACATCTGGCGTAAAAGGAACACAGCATTTCAGAAAAAGAACATCATACCAACAGTAAAATATGGTGGTGGTAGTGTGATGGTCTGGGGTTGTTTTGCTGCTTCAGGGCCTGGAAGGCTTGCTGTGATAGATGGAACCATGAATTCTACTGTCTACCAAAAATCCTGAAGGAGAATGTCCGGCCATCTGTTCGTCAACTCAACCTGAAGCGATCTTGGGTGCTGCAACAGGCCAATGACCCAAAACACACCAGCAAATCCACCTCTGAATGGCTGAAGAAAAACAAAATTGGTTTAGGGAAACTGTCAAGAGCATTTTGATGGATGTCTCTTATTCGGGTCAGTGAAAGGTACTTCGGCATAAAAAACCTAAGGTCTCGGTGAATTGTGAATAGTGAATACAGAAAAGAGAATACAGAACACACTCCGCACTCGTCCCATCTCTTTTGAAAAAGCCTAGGTGAATTTTGAACATCATGTCCTATGACTGGTTAACACTGTGGACACAGGCACTAGATCTCCGTCATATGGACCATTACAGAGTAAAGATTATAGAATCTTTTGCAGTCTCCATTACAAGATCCATAGCACGAGCAGGAAGTTTAGACAATTAAGTGCAGACCCTTTAGTATTTATTTAGGTCATATTCTAAAATATCTTAGATTATATCTATTTAGTTAGCATGTCGGCACTGTTCATTTTCAATATAGGTGGTATATTTCCCTGACCAGGGGTTTCTTGTCAAAAGGTTAAAATAAAACAGAGCTCCGAGATACTCCTATTGGAACAGCAACATTTTGTTATAGAGGTTTGTCTTGCATTCTGATTCTTAAAGCTCTACTATTGTTAATTTCAAAGCAAAATGCCAACAATCATTTTTTTTATAACTAAATTAAATAAACCTTATAAATAGATCCCGGTGCTTGATAATACTTAACCTTAATTGATATCATTAGATGATACTTCTGTGTTTTATTCAGATTTAATATTTTTAATTTGCCTTTTTAAGTTTTATTTAAAAATGAACTCTTTAAGACACATTCAGACTATTCCAGACTGCGCATATCAAAAAAAGCTTATGATTTATTGCAAATGTTTTTATACATCACGGCAGTTTTTCAAATTGTAATCACTCCACTTTTTCATGTGGTTATTTACTTCATAATTAACTTTATTTATTTAATTTGGCACAAATGTCCTTACCATCAAAACTACCAGTCTAGTTCATATTCTAAACTCCAATATTTAATGTTCTTCCTGAATCAGGAGGAACACAGTCGTAACTTTTAGTGCCAGATAAGATTCTAACAATAACCGTTTAACGTTAATTAGCCCCATACTAGCCGATGTTAAATAATGTTTTCCCCCAACTCTTTGCAGTCCCATGGAACTGCCTACATAGATGACAGTTTAGCTGATAATATATCACAGAACACGTAGGTTCTGTTGTAGTGTGCGGTCTTAAGATGTTTTTTAATCTCCTCTGTGACTTAGTATTGTATTTGTAAATTTTAGTTTTTACTGCCTTATCTTTGTGACAGGGGCGAGTCAATGTTTCATTTTGGAATAATAATGTCTAGCTTAACTCTGCCCCGACTATGAACCCCGCACAAACCCTGGTCCTTGGACTCGTATTCAAGAAGTTTGCAGACTCTTGGAATCACAGTTTAAACTTATATCCCCTTGACCCTGAATGCTACTAAAACAAAGGTCGCTTTTTCACAAACAGAGGGGAAAAGCAGTTTTCAAGGACAGCTGTCCTATGTCGCCTGGACTAACAAAAAGAAAGAATAACCCTCACTGTTTTAGTAAAATTATAATCCTTGTGCTGACGCCTATAATAGATATGATGTACTGTAACTATTCACTAAAACATTTTCCATCCTGATTGGCCTAACGTATCCAAAGCCTAATCATCATCAGCCCTGGAGTGTATAGGCTCCTATAACCTCCTATAACCGTTCTTATTTTCAGGGGCTCATAACTGATGTAAAATGGAAGGCTCTTACCAAGCATTCACAGAATTTCTAAAACTTTGTATTATACAAAAGCCCTCTGAGTACCAAAGTGTTTATAACCTGTTGATGAAAATGCTGCTTAAAATTAAAGCCTGAACAAGATAACTGTTTTCTAATCATCGTATAACAGGCTTAGTAAATAAAGAGAAACTAAATACAATTTATAACAAAAATGGAACACCTATGGAAGGCTGAATAAACAAGGGAGTCTAATTTAACTTGAAATGCCGCAGAGTGTTTTACAAATAAAATCCTACACAGTGGCTCTCAAACTCTGGGCGGACCCCGCTAGGGAGTGCGAAGTAACAAAAAGGGGACTCGAAGATGTGAAAAAAGAAAACAAGAATCGAAAATATGAAAAATACACCTATTGAACCCAAAACAAATTAACTTAAACTACATTCTGATACTAGAAAAATAAATGTCGATAAAAGTTAAGTAGTTATAATAAAATATGCAAATAAAGTGTCATGAGAATAAAATCTGATTTTTTCATGATTAGCCAGCCAAAGTTTTGGCCATTTGAGAAAAATAATCATACATGTGTGTTGTAAGCAGAATCTGAATGACTTGGGCTGGCAAGAAAAGATATATGATAGAAGATATTTGATGTCTCCAGTTCCTTTAGGGACTTTATACTAGCTATTATCATTTAAAATGAGTACAGAAATTAAGTTCTATGCTATGTTTGGGGTGGATGTGATCAGTCAAGAAAATTGTTGGAAAAAAGGATTTTTCTTATAATGCTTTATTTTCATGTTAAAGCAACTGGTCATTTTACTTGGCTACTGAAAATGTATTTTGTTCACTAACGCTTTAGTGTTTAATTAAGAATTACCTGATTATTTGATCATTAGTTTAAGCAGAAAGAGTAATTAGCTCTGCTATTTTAGTTCAATGAACTTCAGATGTGCAGAAGAGTGCCCCGCTGAATCCGAACACGGGGTCACGGTGGTCTGCTGGAGCCAATTCCTGCCAACACAGGGCAAGGCAGGGAACCAATCCCGGGCAGGGCGCCAACCCAACGCAGAAATAAAAATCATAATTGGGCTTTTCTGTTTTTAACTTTTTAATTAAAAATAGTAAAATTATTTCTAATTATTCCCTGTGTTAATAGAAAATTATTATAGTTTTGAGTAGACAGAAAATATCAACATTTTGTGCTAGTGTAACATTGAGTGCTTTTAAATGCACGTACAAAACTGGAATAAGGTGTGTAACCTGCTTTCTTATAAATCTATGTTTAAATGCACAAGTGTAGGCTATTTACAGAGCTTTCCTTTGCCAAAAGGCTCCTATGTTATAGAAATGAGCTAAGCAAAAAATGAAAAATCATCATAAGCGCGGCCATTCCTTTCACTACTAGTTTAATAGGTTCCAGAGGATAAATATTGTAATGACCCGGCAGTCAGCGCTGACAGCGTGGTGCATTGTGGGTATATTTCTGTAACGTTTACTGTTTGTACTGGGCAAGCAAGGTAATTGATTTCCTGTTCTATAAATGTTACATGTGTTTATGTTTCGGTTGCTTGGGTGGGCTTGGGTCATTTGAAGCCCAGGTATAAGTAAGTGTAACAAGTTACCATCAGTGAGAGGGATGTTTCTATGAATGACCTTGACAATGGCCTTGCAGTGTGTTTAGCTTGAGCTTTGTTTCTGACTATCTGCTCTAATAAAGAGATACAAAAGGACAGAGCTGTGTGTTGCTAGATTCCATCTATGCAATTATGTACGGAGACACTTGGGGTCGTGCGGTGTATGGGACACGAGTGTTCACTTGCTTAATGAGCTAGGTACAGCTGCGTGCATGGCGCTGGCATTCCGCTGGCCGACCAGCTTGGGGGAAGTGCGTAGTAGAGTTCGGCTCCGAGAACTTCAATACTCAACCACGGGTTGTTACAATATGAATACAGCAAGGCGTGCCTATTACCTCGACAACATACGGTTCCATGATGGGTTCCAGCGACCTTTTAAACGCTACGGTAAGTGAACAGGATAAAAAAATGAAATTCATACTTGAACGCGGCGACTTGAGCGCCGATGCAAAATGAAAACTTTATACGTCCGTCCTGCAAAGATCCGTTATCATTGTGAAAAAAAAAGCGGATAAAGAAACGGTACCACAGAAAAATGTCTAGATACAAACTTTTTAAACTCTAAAGACATAAATAAAAACAGACAGGCTGGTCTCAGGTACATCTTATACTAGTCTGTATTAAAATAATTACATTTAGCAAAGTGAATGAAAACACAGTTGCCTTATGTCTATTAAGCATTTGCTTCGATATAAATTCCTAGGTCCTGTTCATCCTTGGAGTCTGTCTCCAAACGGCTATCTTAATGAGAGTTTATAAAGTAGAAATGTTTCGTTACCTCAGACGTTTAAAAACAGGCGGATCCATACAGAAAATAAATGCTTACAGCAAGTTTGTAGTTGAGAAATCGGTCAAAAATAGTTGGAGATGGCTCTCTGAAACTGCTTCTCAGAATGTCCTTCTTTTCTCGCACTATGTGATAATCAGGAAACAGGATACAGATATGCAAATAGATTCACTATTCACACACTTCAGATTGACAATAAATTCACTAAGAGATGGTTGAGAAACCCTTCTGCTGCGCCACCCGCGACTTTGCTAGTAGCGGATGAATTTGAGAGCAAAGCCGGACACCTAAAAGTCCTGTATTTTTTTTTTTTAAAAAGTCACCTTTGCATACCCAAGATAAGGCTGTTTTCACACTGAACCCGTATGATCTGACCTGGGCTTAAAGATCGTCATCTGATCTGGTCCAGGGGCTTCAGCACGTGCCTGTGTAACTACCTGAAACACTATAACAAACCTCAATCCCTACACCAAGATGGATAAAAAAAATGATCAAAACAGACAGCCTAGTTCTTAATCCTACTCATTTACACATGAACAATACCCTGAGCCTGTCACACACACCTGCCATCTCTGTGTTGTAAAACGCACCCCCACCACCACTTTAGCTTCAGGCGAGGGCTGCACGTATTGGGAAAATGTCCTCCGTATTCGTGGCTTGCCAAAGCGTCTTTACCTTTTCCCAGAATGACTGCACGTTAAAGGTGATCTAGCTTTTAGACCTTTAAATGTCTAAAAAAAAAATCAATGTGTGGGAAATACTTTTTATACACTGAGCATAGCTTTTTTTTTAAATACGCCATTTAAAAAGGGTGTTGTTGCCTATTATTTAACTGTGTGATTTTTTACAAGGCTTATATATCAAAATATATTTAAAAGGGATGAAAAAAGGTTTTTGACCAATTTTAAAGCCTCTCCTTTATAGAGCGGTATTTTGGAAGTGCTTTATGATAGCAAATGTTTGCCAATCATTTGAACCGGACAGAAGCAATGCTCGTTGCTCTGAATAACATCTTTTGTTTTACAAGCTGCATTCCGCGAGGTACGGCAATTTTCACATCAGGCGCAACCTGTTGTCCAGGAGCTATGAATCGCACCCCCAACGCCTGGGGGTTGGAGGAAGTGGAGTTTACGCACAGGGGCTGTCAGTTTCCTGGCCTGTGGCTGCACTATACTCTGCTGCTATGCCCAGCTGCTGATAAGGATGCTTGCAGAACGCAGCAGGAGTGTTTTTTTTTTACAGCTATAGCCTGCTCGCAGGAGCTCAGAGACTGTCAGCTTTTTACAGACTCAGGTACTCGGCAACAAGTCTTTCGAACTATACGCACTTGCCTGCGTGTACGCTTGGAGCTTCAGCCTGAGAATCTCATGCCGAGGCTGTCTCAGCTCTCACGCGTCAACTGTGTAAAGAGTGAAGGGACTGCTGTCAGCGCAGGGAATGTCTGGGGGCTTGACTTAGATAAAAAGTGCTAAACTAAGGTTTAGATCTTTAAAGTCATAGATTATTTTAAATAATAAGTCGATACAGGAGTTCTTGCCCAAACCGTAGAGGCAGACAGCTCTGCCCCTTGAAACGCTTGTGCGTGTGTCTTCGAGAGAAGTGGGCCACCAACAGGTCTGTAACAGGCCTGGACATATGAAGGGGGGCTGCTCTTGACAGTTTGTTTAATTAAGCAGGTGCCGGGGGTGGGTTCAAGGAGGCTCAGACATCCATAAAAAGGCTCTGGACAGTTTCCTGAACCAATCAGGTGCCAAAGGGGCGGGGCTAAGTCACATGAAGGGGCTGGGAAATTCCAGACGTGACGTCATCAGGGGGCGATGGGGCGGGACTTCCAGTCCAAAAGGGGCAGGGCTTAAGGGTCATAAATCATTTTGACATAAACCCCATGCATATAACTACTGCGGTAGCGCTGCTGTCTTGCAAGTTGTCACGTCCCTTGTGATCCCTGCCTGGAGTTTGCATGTTTTTCCTGGTGGGTTTCCACAGTGGGCTGTTTTCCATCTAAAGACATGAAGGTTTGGGGATTTGGTGATGCTTAAATGACGCCAGTGTATGTGTGTGCACTTGATGTGTGTGATGCCCCATCGAGGGATTTTGTTTCTGTCTTACGCCAATGCTGCTGCAATGGGTGCATCACCGAATTGTTGGATGTAATCATTAAACATCCTGTTCAGAGATATTGTGGCAAGGTGTCCTCGGAATTTAATGGATGTTTAGGGCACACGCATCACATCACATGAAGTATAAACCTTGCCTTAGGCACCTTACTTTTCAGCTGACGATCTTGACTAGGGCTTATTTTTGGGATAGGGCTTATAATACAGAGCAGCTTGAATAGCATGCTAGGGCTTATTTTTGGAGTAGGTCTTATTTTTCGGGGAAAAACGGTAATACTGTAATGAACACCGAGATGGAAAGATCAAGACACATAAAGCTTGATTATGGGTGTGTTCATTTAACAAATGTGAAATAAATAGCCTCGACACAAAAAAAAAGTTTTGGGGCAGCCACCCGTATCTTTGAAGATGTGTACAGAGTTGAATCCAAAACAGAACTCAAGTTACAGCGGAAGTGGTTTTGTATTTAAGGCAGGCAGGTGAAAGTGATGTCATTGAGGCCCGGAACTGGAAGTGATGTCATTGAGGCCTGGAACTGGAAGTGATGTTCTTGGGGGGAGGAACTGGAAGTGATGTCCTCGAGGCCAGAAAGGGAAGTGACGTCATTGGGCCTTAATCAGACAGAATTTCTCATGTCTGGTCTGCAGAGATGAAAGAGGAAGGTTTAATGCACCCCACCACCCCATGGGCTGGCGAGGAATTACCTTCTTTTGGTCCATTTACCTGCCTCCCATGTGCACGTGTGTGACACATTGAATGATCCATAGTTATGCTTTCAAAATAATTACTTTGTTTTGACCACAGGAAATGCCTCGTAAAGTAACAGTTATACTGAAAGTAGCCACGGCCATACTGTAAGTCACACTCCTTCTTACAGTGTACTGTGATGTGCCATGCCTGTCTCCATGATCTCCCCTTATCTTTTGCTTGGCTTATTTATCCAATGCCCCAGGAGTCAGTGCTTGCCTTCTTGAACATTCCGGGCATTGTAAACTGTACTTTGAATGTTCCAAAAGTTCATGGAATGCAAAGGTCAGCATAACTCTGTGACATTTCACTGTCAGTTACCCAAACTGCCCGACTTATTTTCAGGGTAACATGTTGGCTGATACCACATAGTTTGCAAGCATGTCCACCTGGGTGTTGACACTCCAATATTGCTTGTGATTAACATATGTTAGCTTATCCACACTTGAGGCAATAATCTCTGTGTGCTGATTTGCATGAATAGAGCTTACTTTAACTTTGCCTCATGTGAAGTGATGGGGAAATTTATGGATCTGTGTATTAACTCACACGCTGTAAGGTAAGGGTTGGTGTAAAATTGAGAAATAGTTTGTTGTGACATACCTTAATCATCACTATTGTAATTTTGCACATAATGTTATCAACACTTTCATTTTGGTAAACAGTGCATGGTTTCTTCGCCTTGATAGAGCAATCATATAAGTACAAGATTTGTTACAAATATGATTCCTTCTCCATTAAATCAATATCATTATGAGTTCATTGTTATCTAGCATTTCCAAAGCTATCAGCTTTTCCTAGGATGTGTGTGCTGATCTCTGCCTAAACACTAACTTCTGGCAGCTCCTCACGAGTTAGGACAGTGCATAAGCTCCCCTAAATCTTGGTGAAGTTAGAGGTTAGAGAGTTTGGACCATTTTCCTACTCTGAGATGCTAAATAAATATGAACACAGGTCTTTTTAAGGTAAAGTCTCTTTTGACTATCATTAGTCTGGCAATTCAAAACAAAATACTTGAACCCAAAAAGCTTACAACTGTGACCTTAGAAGTGGCTCAGTCCAAACTGATCTAAATTTTTCTGAAAATCTCTATGGGATGTCATATATTGTAGCTATTTTTAGGAAATTTAACATTTCTTTTAACTGCTATGCTGATAATACTCAGGTTTATATTCCTGTCTGCAACTCTGCAATAAATCAACTTCACAACTGTCTTTCTGAACTAAGATTCTGGGTGGCTAATAATTTTCTTGATCTGAATCAAAATAAAATGGAGGTGCTTATAGTGGGTCCATCAGCTAAAGCCCAAATTGGTCTTGGACTTCTCGTCTCTCTCTCCGAATCATAATTGGGCTTTTCTGTTTTTAACTTTTTAATTAAAAATAGTAAAATTATTTCTAATTATTCCCTGTGTTAATAGAAAATTATTATAGTTTTGAGTAGACAGAAAATATCAACATTTTGTGCTAGTGTAACATTGAGTGCTTTTAAATGCACGTACAAAACTGGAATAAGGTGTGTAACCTGCTTTCTTATAAATCTATGTTTAAATGCACAAGTGTAGGCTATTTACAGAGCTTTCCTTTGCCAAAAGGCTCCTATGTTATAGAAATGAGCTAAGCAAAAAATGAAAAATCATCATAAGCGCGGCCATTCCTTTCACTACTAGTTTAATAGGTTCCAGAGGATAAATATTGTAATGACCCGGCAGTCAGCGCTGACAGCGTGGTGCATTGTGGGTATATTTCTGTAACGTTTACTGTTTGTACTGGGCAAGCAAGGTAATTGATTTCCTGTTCTATAAATGTTACATGTGTTTATGTTTCGGTTGCTTGGGTGGGCTTGGGTCATTTGAAGCCCAGGTATAAGTAAGTGTAACAAGTTACCATCAGTGAGAGGGATGTTTCTATGAATGACCTTGACAATGGCCTTGCAGTGTGTTTAGCTTGAGCTTTGTTTCTGACTATCTGCTCTAATAAAGAGATACAAAAGGACAGAGCTGTGTGTTGCTAGATTCCATCTATGCAATTATGTACGGAGACACTTGGGGTCGTGCGGTGTATGGGACACGAGTGTTCACTTGCTTAATGAGCTAGGTACAGCTGCGTGCATGGCGCTGGCATTCCGCTGGCCGACCAGCTTGGGGGAAGTGCGTAGTAGAGTTCGGCTCCGAGAACTTCAATACTCAACCACGGGTTGTTACAATATGAATACACGCGCAAGACGTGCCTATTACCTCGACAACATACGGTTCCATGATGGGTTCCAGCGACCTTTTAAACGCTACGGTAAGTGAACAGGATAAAAAAATGAAATTCATACTTGAACGCGGCGACTTGAGCGCCGATGCAAAATGAAAACTTTATACGTCCGTCCTGCAAAGATCCGTTATCATTGTGAAAAAAAAAGCGGATAAAGAAACCGGTACCACAGAAAAATGTCTAGATACAAACTTTTTAAACTCTAAAGACGTAAATAAAAACAGACAGGCTGGTCTCAGGTACATCTTATACTAGTCTGTATTAAAATAATTACATTTAGCAAAGTGAATGAAAACACAGTTGCCTTATGTCTATTAAGCATTTGCTTCGATATAAATTCCTAGGTCCTGTTCATCCTTGGAGTCTGTCTCCAAACGGCTATCTTAATGAGAGTTTATAAAGTAGAAATGTTTTGTTACCTCAGACGTTTAAAAACAGGCGGATCCATACAGAAAATAAATGCTTACAGCAAGTTTGTAGTTGAGAAATCGGTCAAAAATAGTTGGAGATGGCTCTCTGAAACTGCTTCTCAGAATGTCCTTCTTTTCTCGCACTATGTGATAATCAGGAAACAGGATACAGATATGCAAATAGATTCACTATTCACACACTTCAGATTGACAATAAATTCACTAAGAGATGGTTGAGAAACCCTTCTGCTGCGCCACCCGCGACTTTGCTAGTAGCGGATGAATTTGAGAGCAAAGCCGGACACCTAAAAGTCCTGTATTTTTTTTTTTTAAAAAGTCACCTTTGCATACCCAAGATAAGGCTGTTTTTCACACTGAACCCGTATGATCTGACCTGGGCTTAAAGATCGTCATCTGATCTGGTCCAGGGGCTTCAGCACGTGCCTGTGTAACTACCTGAAACACTATAACAAACCTCAATCCCTACACCAAGATGGATAAAAAAAATGATCAAAACAGACAGCCTAGTTCTTAATCCTACTCATTTACACATGAACAATACCCTGAGCCTGTCACACACACCTGCCATCTCTGTGTTGTAAAACGCACCCCCACCACCACTTTAGCTTCAGGCGAGGGCTGCACGTATTGGGAAAATGTCCTCCGTATTCGTGGCTTGCCAAAGCGTCTTTACCTTTTCCCAGAATGACTGCACGTTAAAGGTGATCTAGCTTTTAGACCTTTAAATGTCTAAAAAAAAAATCAATGTGTGGGAAATACTTTTTATACACTGAGCATAGCTTTTTTTTTAAATACGCCATTTAAAAAGGGTGTTGTTGCCTATTATTTAACTGTGTGATTTTTTACAAGGCTTATATATCAAAATATATTTAAAAAGGGATGAAAAAAGGTTTTTGACCAATTTTAAAGCCTCTCCCTTTATAGAGCGGTATTTTGGAAGTGCTTTATGATAGCAAATGTTTGCCAATCATTTGAACCGGACAGAAGCAATGCTCGTTGCTCTGAATAACATCTTTTGTTTTACAAGCTGCATTCCGCGAGGTACGGCAATTTTTCACATCAGACGCAACCTGTTGTCCAGGAGCTATGAATCGCACCCCCAACGCCTGGGGGTTGGAGGAAGTGGAGTTTACGCACAGGGGCTGTCAGTTTCCTGGCCTGTGGCTGCACTATACTCTGCTGCTATGCCCAGCTGCTGATAAGGATGCTTGCGCAGAACGCAGCAGGAGGGTTTTTTATTTTTACAGCTATAGCCTGCTCGCAGGAGCTCAGAGACTGTCAGCTTTTTACAGACTCAGGTACTCGGCAACAAGTCTTTCGAACTATACGCACTTGCCTGCGTGTACGCTTGGAGCTTCAGCCTGAGAATCTCATGCCGAGGCTGTCTCAGCTCTCACGCGTCAACTGTGTAAAGAGAGTGAAGGGACTGCTGTCAGCGCAGGGAATGTCTGGGGGCTTGACTTAGATAAAAAGTGCTAAACTAAGGTTTAGATCTTTAAAGTCATAGATTATTTTAAATAATAAGTCGATACAGGAGTTCTTGCCCAAACCGTAGAGGCAGACAGCTCTGCCCCTTGAAACGCTTGTGCGTGTCTTCGAGAAGTGGGCCACCAACAGGTCTGTAACAGGCCTGGACATATGAAGGGGGGCTGCTCTTGACAGTTTGTTTAATTAAGCAGGTGCCGGGGGTGGGTTCAAGGAGGCTCAGACATCCATAAAAAGGCTCTGGACAGTTTCCTGAACCAATCAGGTGCCAAAGGGGCGGGGCTAAGTCACGTGAAGGGGCTGGGAAATTCCAGACGTGACGTCATCAGGGGGCGATGGGGCGGGACTTCCAGTCCAAAAGGGGCAGGGCTTAAGGGTCATAAATCATTTTGACATAAACCCCATGCATATAACTACTGCGGTAGCGCTGCTGTCTTGCAAGTTGTCACATCCCTTGTGATCCCTGCCTGGAGTTTGCATGTTTTTCCTGGTGGGTTTCCACAGTGGGCTGTTTTCCATCTAAAGACATGAAGGTTTGGGGATTTGGTGATGCTTAAATGACGCCAGTGTATGTGTGTGCACTTGATGTGTGTGATGCCCCATCGAGGGATTTTGTTTCTGTCTTACGCCAATGCTGCTGCAATGGGCGCATCACCGAATTGTTGGATGTAAATAATTAAACATCCTGTTCAGAGATATTGTGGCAAGGTGTCCTCGGAATTTAATGGATGTTTAGGGCACACGCATCACATCACATGAAGTATAAACCTTGCCTTAGGCACCTTACTTTTCAGCTGACGATCTTGACTAGGGCTTATTTTTGGGATAGGGCTTATAATACAGAGCAGCTTGAATAGCATGCTAGGGCTTATTTTTGGAGTAGGTCTTATTTTTCGGGAAAAACGGTAATACTGTAATGAACACCGAGATGGAAAGATCAAGACACATAAAGCTTGATTATGGGTGTGTTCATTTAACAAATGTGAAATAAATAGCCTCGACACAAAAAAAAAGTTTTGGGGCAGCCACCCGTATCTTTGAAGATGTGTACAGAGTTGAATCCAAAACAGAACTCAAGTTACAGCGGAAGTGGTTTTGTATTTAAGGCAGGCAGGTGAAAGTGATGTCATTGAGGCCCGGAACTGGAAGTGATGTCATTGAGGCCTGGAACTGGAAGTGATGTTCTTGGGGGGAGGAACTGGAAGTGATGTCCTCGAGGCCAGAAAGGGAAGTGACGTCATTGGGCCTTAATCAGACAGAATTTCTCATGTCTGGTCTGCAGAGATGAAAGAGGAAGGTTTAATGCACCCCACCACCCCATGGGCTGGCGAGGAATTACCTTCTTTTGGTCCATTTACCTGCCTCCCATGTACGTGTGTGACACATTGAATGATCCATAGTTATGCTTTCAAAATAATTACTTTGTTTTGACCACAGGAAATGCCTCGTAAAGTAACAGTTATACTGAAAGTAGCCACGGCCATACTGTAAGTCACACTCCTTCTTACAGTGTACTGTGATGTGCCATGCCTGTCTCCATGATCTCCCCTTATCTTTTGCTTGGCTTATTTATCCAATGCCCCAGGAGTCAGTGCTTGCCTTCTTGAACATTCCCGGGCATTGTAAACTGTACTTTGAATGTTCCAAAAGTTCATGGAATGCAAAGGTCAGCATAACTCTGTGACATTTCACTGTCAGTTACCCAAACTGCCCGACTTATTTTCAGGGTAACATGTTGGCTGATACCACATAGTTTGCAAGCATGTCCACCTGGGTGTTGACACTCCAATATTGCTTGTGATTAACATATGTTAGCTTATCCACACTTGAGGCAATAATCTCTGTGTGCTGATTTGCATGAATAGAGCTTACTTTAACTTTGCCTCATGTGAAGTGATGGGGAAATTTATGGATCTGTGTATTAACTCACACGCTGTAAGGTAAGGGTTGGTGTAAAATTGAGAAATAGTTTGTTGTGACATACCTTAATCATCACTATTGTAATTTTGCACATAATGTTATCAACACTTTCATTTTGGTAAACAGTGCATGGTTTCTTCGCCTTGATAGAGCAATCATATAAGTACAAGATTTGTTACAAATATGATTCCTTCTCCATTAAATCAATATCATTATGAGTTCATTGTTATCTAGCATTTCCAAAGCTATCAGCTTTTCCTAGGATGTGTGTGCTGATCTCTGCCTAAACACTAACTTCTGGCAGCTCCTCACGAGTTAGGACAGTGCATAAGCTCCCCTAAATCTTGGTGAAGTTAGAGGTTAGAGAGTTTGGACCATTTTCCTACTCTGAGATGCTAAATAAATATGAACACAGGTCTTTTTTTTAAGGTGAAGTCTCTTTTGACTATCATTAGTCTGGCAATTCAAAACAAAATACTTGAACCCAAAAAAGCTTACAACTGTGACCTTAGAAGTGGCTCAGTCCAAACTGATCTAAATTTTTTCTGAAAATCTCTATGGGATGTCATATATTGTAGCTATTTTTTAGGAAATTTAATATTTCTTTTAACTGCTATGCTGATAATACTCAGGTTTATATTCCTGTCTGCAACTCTGCAATAAATCAACTTCACAACTGTCTTTCTGAACTAAGATTCTGGGTGGCTAATAATTTTCTTGATCTGAATCAAAATAAAATGGAGGTGCTTATAGTGGGTCCATCAGCTAAAGCCCAAATTGGTCTTGGACTTCTCGTCTCTCTCTCCGTCTTTTGCAAACCTCAAGTCAGCAATCTAGGTTTTATCTTTGACAGTAACCTCTCTTTTGAGAAACAAGTAAATTCTGTAGTCAAGAGTTGCTTTTTCCAGCTTCATCAATTAGGTAAGATCAAGCATTTTTTATCTTCTAGGGATCTTGAGAAAGCTACTCATGCTTTTATTTTCTCTCATCTTAATTACTGTAACTCGCTGTATTCTGGGATTAGCAAATCCCTGATATGCAGGTTACAGTTGGTCCAGAATGCTGCCACTCGTTTTCTGGTTGGGGCAAGAAAGTATGACTCTGTTTCTCCAATATTAGCTTCTTTACACTGGCTACCTGTCAGTTTTCAAATTGATTTTAAAATCGTATTGCTAGTTTTTAAATCTTTACGTGGCCTTGCTCCTGCCTATTTATCTAAATTGTGTGCATTACACCAGTCATCTAGAGTGCTTAGATCTTCTGGTCAGTTGTCTCTTGTTGTCCCTCGTACCAAGTGTAAAACCAAGGGGGGACAGGGCTGTGGAACTCTTTACCTCATCACATAAAGGAGTCATCTACAATTGAACTGTTCAAAATAAGATTAAAGACTCATTTCTATTCACTTGCATTCTGTGACCTTCAGTAATATTGATGGTTTCCTCATTGTGATTATGTAACGTTACTTCTATTTATTATGTACCAGCAAAATACCCACGCTTCGCAGCGGCGAAATACTGCCTTAAAATATTTATTAAGAAGAAAAGTAAACCTTTTTAAACTGAGGGAAAATATACCAATAATTATTTGTTAAGGATCTCTTTGTATACCACGTTGTCAGTTCGGCCCTCCAGTTGTAATATGACCAAGCTGTGCGCTGAGCTTACTCTTGAGCATGCAACATACAGTTGGCTGTGTGAAAAGCAATCTTGCCTCAAATCAATGGCAACCTTTTGTAGGGTCTGACCCTGAGACTTATTAATTGTCATTGCGAAGCAGAGCTTTACTGGAAATTGAATTGAAATGGGAGATCAGAGGGTATAACGGGGATGCGAGGAATACAAACTCTCTCTCCCCTGAGCAACTGCCAGTAAAAATAGTTGCCTCAATTAGGTTCTTTTGCATTCACGTCACCTGAAGTCTCGTGCAGTTACAAAGTTTCGGTGGCTGTAAGTTTCTCAGTAACATTATTGGTGCCCCAACCTTCAAAATTAGATTATTCTCAGGATTGCCTGGAGGATTCAGAGTGTGGAGAAACTCTACCGGATAGTGCACCGCGTCTTCCACTTCTACAACTTAATCCACAGACTGATATGTTTTCGGTTGTGAAGGTAGTTTTTGAAGTAAAATATGGTTTATAGTCGCAGTCATGTCATTTATTGGTGTCAGGATAGCTCTCTCCCTCAACCATGACACATCATTTTTGTGGAGATTTCGTAGATTGGGGTAAACATTTTGAAGAAGGCTTTGTAAGGTATTCACGAGGAGACAGAGATTTGTAGGAATATTTATTTTACAATTTTCTTGAATGAAGGTGCCATCACCTATACTCATCAGAAGAGCAGATAACTCCCTGGCTTTTTTGGCGCCTTTCAAATGAACTCTCATGTTTATTCTTAAGGTAGCACCATTGATTTGTGGCCATAGGTATGAAGACTTCAGGCATGCTTTAATTTCGTCAGCGCGTGTTCCTGTGGGCACGACTGGTAGGGTTTGCCGGAAGTCTCCAGCCAGCAACACTCTCAAGCCTCCCATAGGTTTGTTGGTGTTTCAGATGTCTTGGAGGGTTCTGTCTAAAGCCTCAACACCTCCTCTGTGTGCCATAGTGCATTCATCCCAGACAATAAGCTGAAAATGTTGCAGCACTTCAGTCATGTTGCTCTGCTTTGATATGTTACACATGAGGGATTCAGTATGGCTGAGGTTCAGAGGCAGCTTGAAAGTTGAATAAGCAGTTCTGCCACCCTCAAGAAGATTTACAACAATGCCAGAAGAAGCCACAGCTATGGCAATGTTACCATCTGCTCGGAGAAGGTTTATGAGGAATGTCTTACCAGTTCCTCCTGGAGCATCAAGGAAAAACACTGTGCCAGTGGCCGAGACAACTCTCCTAATGACTTGCTCATAAACTGTCTTTTGGTCACTATTTAGCAACAGCTCTTTATTTGTGACTATATTGGCCAGTTGCGAGGTGTTGTAAGATGTCTCTTTCAAGTACTCGGGATTTGACGTAACTTCTACCAGTTCTCTGAAAGGTGAAGGCAAACCGTAATGATCAAGAGATTGACCTCCAATAGCAATCATATAGTTTTCAAGCAACTGTAAACATTTGTTATAGATCAAATGTAACCACTGGTGGACTTTTGTTCCTATATGATCTCTTTCAGTCTGTCTCCTAACATCTTCTGCTATGCTGTCTTTATATTTTTCCCAAAGGTTTAAGGGGTTTTCCATTTGGCAGAACACCAGCATGACAACAACGAGTTCACGGAAGAGTCTCATCCCAAATGATATCGTCCTGTAAAAAACCAAGTGCCCTGCAGGCCGACTTATAGGTTGGATGTAGGACACCATCAACTGTTCTGAGAGATTCGAAAGACGTGGGACCTGTGATTTCGTTGAGCAGCAGTTGAAGATGGTAGCATTCAGAGTTATTCGGGTGCACAGTGTAGACCCGTCCCAGCACATTATGTTTTTTCACTCCCGAATGTCCTGGTACAGTGTTCCCCTGCTTCCTCCGACAAAACATGTTGTTTGCCCACACATAATATGATGGAATTTCATTATAATGAAGTTTTTTTGCAAAATCATTATGGTTGCAAAGGTCAAAGAATGCTAAAAGGGTCATCTGTGGTGGATTGTGAACTTTATCGGCAACATTGCCTTCTGTGAAATAAATTCTTTGTCTGATCTCAAGATGCACAGCAAGATGAACGACCGGAGGGTAACGTTTGTGAATGGGAAAACAGAAAATGCGCCAGACTGCTTCAGAGCTACTAATGTAACGCCCAGCTTTGTATCAAGATACTTCTTCATTTTGATTTTGTATTGCAAATACTGCCTGGTCACTTCCCTTGTTAACATACTTGCAGATGTATTTGATCGATTTTACTGAATTGCAAAATTCGACATTAATGTGAGCATTGAAGAAGCAAGACAGCACAGGACTATAAGGGACCACCTATCTGTTGTCGATATCTACTCCATTGATGTTAATTGTATGACTTCCATTAGCCGGTGCGCGCCGGCGGTACTGAGGGTAACCATCTTCTCTGGTCTGAGTTTCTGAGGTGAAGGGACGTGGGTACTTCTTACGTCTTCTGTTCATCATGCAGGGTGAGTTGATATTATGAGGTCCACATGGGCCGTGAATCATGGTGGATTTAGCTATTTTTGTGGAGGGCAGGGTCAGTCTGTGGATCAGGAATTTCCGCACGGATCACTTGATCGATGACATCTGGCTTAATCCTATCCTTTAGCCACAACAGAATGTGTGCATGGGGAATACCTTGCTTTTGCCACTCTATGGTGTACATGTAGCAATTTATACAGCCAAAAATGTTACTCATCATTTTGCGAATTTTCAGATGAAATACACGACTGATAAGGTCGTGGGGATCGTGAAGTTTTTGACGCGGAAGGAGAACTTCAGTGATGTCAGTCCATTTAGGATTGCAAGTAAATCTGATGAATAAATCAGGCCAGCCATAATGACGTACGTATGTCATTGCGACTTGTGTACACTCGTGCATATAGTGAGGTCCTCCAGTGAACGACGATGGTAATATCACAGCTTGACCAAGTTCCCTTAAATTAGTGTCGTTTTTGTCAATAGCATCTTTCAAGTGGACGTAATTTTCAGCTCGTTTTTTTATTCTGATTTAGTCTTATATAATTTAGTCTTTCAGATTCAATCTTTGTGTACATATCAACTAAAAACTGATTTAATAAAGTTCTGAAGAAATGGATAGTATTATTATGATGTTCTCTGATCAAATGCCGATATGAATAGAAGTTTGCTACAGAGACGGTTTTCTTCATAGGTAACTTACTGGCAGCATGAACTTGAAGTATAGACACAGAATAGCCGTCTTCACCATAGCAGAACATGAGGGGATATTGAAGTGCATCATAGGAACTGTGGGTTTCCTTAATGCATTGCACTTTATTGTCTCTGCTTTTCAAGACAATATCCCTATTCTCGAACGTTTGCCCAACAATGACAACACTAACTTGACGTACTGCAGGTTTATTAAACCTGCCTTTGTGTGCATTTAATGTTTTTTGGTCAGCATGAATGACAACTTTGAAGTCTTTGTCTTCATCTGAAATACTGTCAATTGCAGAGTGGAGTTCTTGGATTTAAGTGTTACAATCATGCAGCATTTTTTGTAATTGTTGCACCAGGGGCATGTTAACTCCAGAAACATTAGCACACTGCATTTGTGCTTCCTTTTCATTGTCCCCGACGAAATAAATTTGCAAAAATTTGTGTTCCTCAGTTGGCATAGGTAAAACACTGCCAATCAAGTGATACGGTTGTCCCTGGACTTTAAATGAAGGCATATAATTTCCCTCAACGATTTGGTTAGCACCAAATGACATCATTTGAAATGCGCTGTTGTACTTTCGAATGTTGTTCAAGAAATGCTCACTTTGAGGATGTTTGCCATTTAACACGACCTCAAGTAGGTCAGGAAGCTTATGTAAAGGAGTGAGAGAGACTTTACCACCATTACAGCACAAACCAGGAGACTTGCATTTCCATCTATGAGCTTGACAATACTCACAGTCAACATCCATGGATCCAATGTATACTGTTTTGTCAGATTCATAACGTATGTTTGAGTTGTACGCAAATCCACAGTCGGCTTTTTTGAGCCAAACCTGTTTGTTTCGTATGAGACGCTTTTTATTATTGGGATCGTACCTAGAAACAGAAGCTCTATTAACTTGTGGATTTGCCTGCAAATATTTATCGGCAGCATCTCTATGAACTTGTGGATTTGCCTGCGAGTATTTAGCGACAGCATGCCTATTAACTTGTGGATTTTTCTGCGACTATTTGGCAGCAGTGTCACAAAGTTGTTTCAGTCTCGCTGCATCAGAAAATGTACCACGACGTCTGACTTGCCTCCTTTTCACTGTTTTCTCACAGCTTGGATTGCTGCTGTCATAACCGGTTTGAGTTTCATGGTTTGTTTCAATTACGTTAGTATTTGCAGGACTTGTTGTGTTGAAGTGACATTCGGCATCTGTCAAGTGTTGTAAGCATACAACCGGTTTCATCGATAACTTCGCATCCAGCTTTTGAGAGTTGAAACATTCGTAAACATCAAAGTGTCCACTACTCAAATTGTCACCTGTGAATCTAAGATGTTTAAGAGGTATTGGTGGTTGTCCAAAGGTGTAAAATATTTGGCCATTTCGGTACACTTGAAAGCGACAACCGAACAATTCAGCGGCAGCCATCAACTCACATGCAGAACCATAGGTGAAGGGCTTAAGCATTTCACTCTTATAGTGCTCCTGTGTAGTATAATTATCTCCTGTACCGTCATCAGTCCACACCTTGAACCTGTCCCAGTCATTTAATACATAAGACACAATGTTCCTCCGGATATCAAGAGTGAGCCTGATATGGCCGTGCAATATGTAACACAGAGAATGGAAAAGGCAGGTGCCATCTCCAGGAATGGAAACCACTCGGTAAGTGACAGTTCTTTAATCGATGGTGATCACCTCGATAGACATGTTAATGGGGGTGCTGTTGGAATGAGAAAGTTAATGGGTACCTGAACAATGTAAACTAAGTCTAAAATACCTACACAATAACTATAATCGTAATAAACGAACAATAAAACAGCAGAGAAGCCGTGGATTAAATTAAAAGGCTGCAGTTTTCAGCAGGGAGACATGAATACCGTGGTGAAGCAAGGAAGGGAATGAAGAGACCGGAGCTACGGACGGCCTTATATATTATTTAAGCAGACAGCCAACTACGTGGGAGGCATGGGGATGGGAGACCCAACGCCGTCTCACATGGCGACCGACCTGCAGGCTATGGACGTATATATATGTACGTAAGTAGGATTCAGTTAGTGTTGGGAACCCGCGTACTAAATTTCTTGAAGATGGGTCCATAAGTAACAAAGACCATTGGAAAGTTCAATATGGCAGCCGACAGTGGCATCAAACCACTGAAATAAATACATACATCGGTATCGGTTAGCGCAGGGAACCAAATTTCGTGAAGATGGGGCAATAAATAAGAAAGTTTAACATGGCGGACACTGTCAAGGCGTAGAATTTCGAAATGAAGCCTGTTTAACTTTTGTAAGTAAGCTGTAAGGAATGAGCCTGCCAAATGTCAGCCTTCTACCTACACGGGAAGTTGGAGAATTAGTGATGAGTGAGTGAGTCAGTCAGTGAGGGCTTTGCTTTTTATTAGTATAGAAGCACTGTGGTAGAAATCCAACATATTAATTGAAAAAAGAAACATTATCTACTAAGAAAAGTCTGGTAAACCTTTCTGAGTCAGTAATCAAGCAGGAGAAAAGCTGTTCATTGAGTCATTTCTTACTGTTCAGCCAATGCTTGAGCAGGGAGCATTCTTTACAGCAGCCTGTTACAGCATGATGAAAATAGTCAGAGACACAAAGTATAGACGTCCATTTTATAAACTATTGAATTTACAGACAGTGTCAATCAATGCATACATTTCACTCTGGTTGGGTCATTGGTTTACACCCAAATAAAGTCTATTTTATTATATTCTGGTTCTTCTTATACCCTTTAGGTTGAGCTACCAGCCTTAAAATTTCTGTGTATGTAGCAACAGTCCATTCTGGTTGTTTTACAGGACATCTTCTGATTTCTTAGTCATTCTTCAGTACATTTTGAATATTACATCTTTGTCTTTGTTATTCACTTGATGTTTATCTGGTTTCCTGATATACTTGAACAGTTTTCTAATATTTATTAACTTGTATGATATTTCTTTAAGATGAATGCTGTATTATCCTACACAGTACAGAGCACACCAGGGTACGGGTCCATACCCACACTGGCAGGAGAAGTTTTCTGCCTTCACTTGAAACTTCAGCAGAGGTTGTTTTATGCCTTCATCCATGACTTCAACAAAGTCTCTTTGGTACCACTACCTGTGACCTCAGGAAGGGTTACTTTCACATGTGACTCCACCAGAGGCCATTTTATTTATGTCCAAATTCCTATCAGAGTACCCAGAGGTCATTGCCCTGTAAGTGTGCCTTGAAGTTTTTGTCTAACAATTACAAAAGATGATAAGTAAAAAAATCACTTTATAGCTTTTGTTTTATGAAGCAATTCATCTGTGCAGAGTGAGCAGAGCAATAGTCCTCCTGTTCAATTATTCTCACCAGGGGAAATGCCAGGGGGCATTTTTAGTCCAGACATCTTCTTTAGAAGATGGTCTTTTCCTCTACACTTCCTTGCCTGGAGATACTCCTTTCTCCCAGTCATCCTCAACCAGAACTAATGCAGTAGTCCTGTCCTCTGAGATGGGAAGTAGCCTACATGAGTTTCTGCCTGAATCTCTGCCATCAGTGGACAGTATAGAGTGAATGCCTAAGTTCTTGCCAAAAAGAAGAAGCATGGGAACTTTAATGTAACATTTTGTGTGTTGTGCATCAATTAAGGGGAAAATTATGTTTGTGTTCTATTCCTGCTTTCATTTGTTTTTTTAATTGGCTTATGTTTTGTATATTTTTGTTACATTTTAATGGATATATTTTGCTTTCTTTCCTAAAAGATTTTCTGTTTTTTTAAGTATCATATAGGTTTTTTTTTTCTTTTATTATTTCCCTTGTACTCTGTATAATAAGTCACAAGGGCAGTGCCCCTAAGGCTTAGAACAAGTTTGAAAGTGAAGCCTATTTTGTGTTTTGCAAGCCCTACAATTCATAACTGATATTAATTATTACATTAATTTGAGAAATGTGCAGATTTAAACCTTGGAGAGAAGTATATTGGAGTATATATCTACTGAAATGCCAGCTCTGTCTGTCTGTTGGTAAAGCTGAAGATCCACCTGAGGGGGTTGAAATAGTCCAGAGGTGCCAAAACAAAATGTCATGATTTTGGCAGCATTTCATAAAACACAGCATGGTTTCAGCAACTTTTCTGGTTGTCTGTTTTGTTTACTACTACTGCTGTGAACAGCAATGTACATAAGATGTGTTTGTGTGGTAGAAAAGTTAAAGCATACTAGACAGACAAGGAGAATGTATAGACAGATGACCGGTCACAAATCACACATGCTCATTTGAAGAAACACATTCAGGGAAGAAATACACTGTACCAGGCGCTAGTCCTGTTCTTACTTGAAATTGTCAGCAATCATAACACAGTGTGGCACAGTTAGGCATAGCTTGTCTGGGGTGCCACCTCCTTTTAAAATAGGCTTGTGTTATATGTGGAACTTGATACCATGGCACCCCTTCCAGCCCCAAATCAATGAAACTAATGTAAACAAGGAGTAAAAGGGCAGCTATTTCTCTTCATAAAGTCCCTTGTGAGCATTTTTATAGCATTTTGTACATAACTAGTAAAATCATTTTAAACATGTCATAAGTGAAAATGGCAGGACCCATATGGATGTACCTTCACTCAGCCCCTTCTGGAAGAAAATGCCAGATGTACACTCACAGCTGCCAGCATCTGCAACACGTACATAACTTCCATTAAAAGAGAATTAACATCAGAGAGAAAAAAAGTGTTTGGCACAGTTCTTTATTTATTTATATATTTATTTTTTTTACCAAAGCAGATGTCATTCCTGCACATTCAAAGATTTTTTTTAACTGCTCAAGGGACAGAGTACATATCTGACTTTAGTTTAATTAAATGAAGAAACTGAGAGATTATGTACAGTAAGCATTGCCTCCATGTGGCTGAGGTGCCTGACTTCAAAAATACAGCTGTTGTCTTTCGTATCCTTTTATGATTATTATTATTTCTTTTTGATGTATGATATCCCATGGGACAACACAGCCCAATGACCTAAACTGCGGTGCCTTGCAGTTCTTGGAGTTCCATGTTCAGACTCTTGTACAGTAGACGTTCATTTGGTCTCACATTCTGTTTGACCTTTTAGAATTTTTTAAGCATCACCTGCACTACAATGGATTCTTTATTTATCAATTGATCCAAATAGTTTACAACAATTCAAATTTAAACAGATGACATAAAGTTAAGAATCATTAACTTTACTTAAAAAAATGGGGACTGTAATAATTTCCAGAAATTACTGATATGGGGTGAATGTTCTTATTTTGAAAATTTGTTCATTTTATTCTATTACAAGCTTACTCTTTCATCCCATCCAATTTCTCTTTGTTTGCCTACTGCCTTTTGTCCTTGAAATGGATTTAAGACAGCTATGTTTATATTCTTCATTTCTTCCTTCTGTATTTTGATATATGCTTTCAGAAATGTGTGCCTGGGGACCATCTTCCTGGCTATATTGTGGGACAAGAGGGGGCTTGACGCTAAATGTATTTTCTCTTTTCCCCAATGCATTGAAAGGCCGTTCAAGGACAAAGCCTAGCAAAGCCCCACACACGACTCTTTCAGCGCCAACAACATAAAAAGAGACCCCCCATTGAACATGGAGTCACTGTTTGACCCGCTTAAGTGGAGGACAGAGTTTCAACTCCATAGCTAACTTTAATTCTGAAATAAGGATGAGTGCCATACTTATTTCCGTTTTCACCACTGTGCGGCTGTATTTTTGTATTGTATTTAAATGGGGGAGCCCCAGCCATATTACAATATTCATTGTTTGAATTGGCCAGCACTATTTGAGTCAGGTGGTACTCACCAGTATGCGGTACCGACACTTCTATGTTCCGCTCTTTGAAGTATTGTCACTTTTTATTTTAAAATTCCATACAGCACTCAATCTTGGAAATTATTGCAAAGGGGACCCTAAAACCCCACCTCCCATTCTCCTACCTAAACATTTTCCTTCTCCTAGCTAATATATGGAAGAGCAGGGATATTTGGCTGAAGAAGCTGAGTCCCACCTATTCATTTTTATAACTTCAGCCACTGCATCTATACTGTATACACAAATACACACATTCTCATTACACACACATATATACAGTATATATATATACTAACTGCAAGAGCCACTTGTCAGTTATTTAGGTCATGTTAAGTTGATAGAAGTACTTTCTTAGTTATGTTAAATGTTTGCCTATACATTAGTTCATAGTATATGGGAGGTTCTTAAAACCCCCACAAGCTGAAATGGAATATTGTAACACTTTTCTGTCCCTCTGATTGCAGATTAGCCTCACTTAGTGACCTATCTTGCTGTAAGTAAGGCATGGAGGGCACATGGTTTCAAGCCGTGCCTTAGCATGCTCAGCTATATTTGCAGAGCCGTATGTTTAGAACGTACTGAATGTGAAGTGAAACATAGAGAAATAAGTCATCTTTAAGTATAGAAAATAACTGAAGTTTAACAAGAAAAAGTTTTTTGCCTTTAATTTGTCATGTGTAACAACTTTTCTCTATTCTTATGTGGACTGTTTGCTTTGAAATTTCACTAAACCTTTTTAAAATAAACTTTTTTTGGACTGAGCGATTTCTTTTGGTATGCATTTGACTCATGCTTGATCCTGCCTTACTTACCAGCAGCTACACTAGCCATGCTGCCTGTCAAAAACAGATAATAGAATAATTAAAAAATATTTGCTTTGTGTACTTTCAGCACTTTATTCAGTTGTGTGTGAACACGTCTTCATCTGCTCTCCTTCTCTTTAGCATGTTCCTGTATAGCATACATTTCATACTCTTTCATTATTTGCAAGGCACCTTTTTGCTTCCTGTCTGGTTTTAAACTTGCTGCCTTTGAAGGTGACTCTGTCAGTGTGCCTTCTATGCCTGCATGCACTTCCTCTTTCGTTGCGTGGCCAAAGCCAAACTGACCAATCACACCTAAGGGATCCTGCCCAATCAGATTACTCTGAGGTACTGGACACACCGACCATAATGTTTCATTATATAATATACCTACAGTATATACATGCATGCTCAAAGCTGCCAACATATTTATAACTATTCCTTTAATGGAATAGTTTTGAACCAAGAAAAAACACTTTCTAACTGAAAATGTGAAAGACCTTACCGAATCAACTGCCCAACATGGGCATCTGGCATATTAATTAAAGTCTTCATAAGCAACTTTTTCTCTAATGGAAGAAGTCTTTCCCTATCTGGTGCCCTTCTGTCTTTCAGTTCCTTCTGGAGGGAAGTACAGTTGCTGGAGAGCACATATGATGAATGCATACTTAAATTTTACTGAGCCTAACAAAACAAAAGTGAGGACAACTTGACACAGAAGATTTATCTAGCTTTCCTCTATGTTTTTAAGCTGTATTGGAAAGTGGGCAATTCTATATATGAGCCTGAGATAACATCTGGTGTGAAAAGAACTTGAGTCTTAAGATTATTTGTACAATGCAGAGCACACAACATGACAATAGATGCTGAGGAATTTCTTGAGGAAAGAAAAAAAGACGTAAAAAGAGTTGGGGTGCAACAGGCAAACCAGTTAATGATAGGTTTTAAAAAATCACAATTGTTAACAATGCCACAATGTCTGCTTGGTCTTAAGTATTTTCCTTTTTAATGACAGAGGTGGTCATGAATCAGGACAGGGACAAAGTCACACATCTTTGGTTGTTTTGTTGTGTTCCTGGTTTACGATGGAAAGAAATAGGATTAACAATATAGGGAAGAAATTATTGCTTCTTGAAATTACTGCTTTTTAGTTTTTTATTCACATATGACTTCAAGGCCCCATTTTCATCATCCATTACTCTAGTGTTCTAATGGTAAATCCCCTTAGCTCACCCTTAATTAATAATTTTTAAATACTAATTAGTTTATAGTGAAATCTTTATAATTGTGTAATTGGTCAAGTGTTGCTTTTAAATATGCTATATGAAAAGAATTTAACTTGACTTGACATTTGCAATTCCAATAGATGACACATCACAAACATTAAAACTGTATTTTTGAATCCCATACCAAATGGCACATAACAGAAACATTCACATTGCATGCTGCTCTGCAAAATGCTACAACTCAGACTAACATTGATTATTTAGATTTTAACACATTTTAGATGGGTAGCACAGCTCGTAAATAAATAAATAAAAACAAAATAAAGTTCAAATGTATGGAATCACCCAGACATTTTAAGAGTTTTTATAGATATGGATATATTTCTTTATCAAGATATGGTTAAACTGATTTAAAATACTTCCAGGATAGTACTAATGTTTCTAATGGCTATTATTGTTTAAAATGAATGACTTTTAATTTATTATTCACATATGACTGCAAAGCCCCATTTTCAGCAGCCATTACTCTAGTGTCCTAATGGTAAAGCCCCTTAGCTCATCCTTAATTAATCATATTTAAATGCTAATTGGTTATTACAGAAATATTTGTAATAGTGTTTTATGATCAAGTAGGGCTGGGCAAGTTAACACGTTATTATCACGTTAATGCATTCATTAATTAACTCTGAAAATTACTTTATTACGTGTTAACGCAGTTTTTGTTATTATTGTTATTATTTTGAAAGCCTCAGTCTTCCTAGCAATCGATAGAGATCAGCGATCTTCTTGTTACAGCGCTTTTTGATATGCTTTTGCTAGAAGGAAAGTTAGCTTTGTTGATTTGGCCTCGATTCTCTGCGCGTCCATGAGTAGCGAAGAGCAAACAGCTTCTAAAACAGCGTGTGGAGAGATACCAAAGTGAATGCTCAAAGCAAAATAATCCGTGGATGACTTTTTTCGTATTATCACTGAATCGGACTCCGATTTTGATGCAAGTGATCTGGAGATGTAGATCGAAAACGAAAGTGAGGTACCGGCATCAGCTGATCGGTCCCTAGCTGATCCTGGTGCTGAATATGTTTGTGTAGCTGATGCACCTATGACAACGTTAGGCTGAGAGGACAGACATTAACGATGACATAGGTACAAACCATATTGCGTCTCACTGCAACTGCCGCCCCTCACGCAGCCGCTGCTGCCACAAACTGCAAACAGGCGCCGACAGCAAGCATAACAGGCAGCAACTGATGTTTCACGTTGATTTATGTGTGAAACCGTTGATTTGTGCGTTTTTCAGAAAACTGAGTTATTTGGAAAAAATATTAGCCCTCAAAGAGTTGCTGCTGAACATAGACTGTTTATGCTGCTCCTTGATAAAAGAAAATGTTTCTGTTGGTATCTGTTCAGATAAAAAGGAAAACGGATTTAGAAATGTTAACTTGCTGTTGCTCAGAAGGTGCCTGTTATAATGTTGTGATTGTGGCTCTGGACTCTGAGGGTAACTTGTTTTTCTATAACAAACTAGATAAAACATTAATGCACTGGCAGTGGCAAACAGCTTTGGTTTTATATTTGATTTGATTACATTAATGTTTAAGTTGAGATTTACAAGAAATATTTTAACTGCTACTATGTAAAGGGAATATTGCTGTTAAAAAGCACTTTATTTGTTTAAAGTGTTTGCAAATCAAATACACACAACCTTTGAGTTAATTATTCAAATTTGCACATAACAATGTGATTATAATGATTGTCTGCGATTAATCACAGGCAATTGTGTGATTAATCTTGATTAAAATGTTTAATCACTGCCCAGCACTAGTTGCAAGGTATGTCACTCCTAAAGTTCAATTCTGGGTTGAAAAATGTTTTATGAAAAAGAACTTTGTTCCTTATGACAGATTGCCAAGAAACTAAAGGTTTTTGAAGAAACAAAGGTGTCCACTTCTGTCTTGAGAGAAAAATGCAGCCTGGATCTAACCACAATTAAAAAAGAAGTGTCAGCCTCAAAAACATGACACAGGAGAACAAGTACATAAGAGTCTATAGACTGAGAAACAGACACCTTATAGGTCTCTCGTTGGTTGCTTCCTTAAATACACTCCAAATGCCAGTGTTATCTACAACAGTGAAAAAGTGTGCTCAGGAACTTAGTTATGTGATTTAAATGTTGGCGCATTTCACATTTTTGTAGTTCCATCAAAGAGTTATTTATCACATTTTTATTTGTTAAATACCTTTGTAACAATGAGACATATTTAAAAATAACAGTGAAAACAGAATCTAATTAGATGTGCTAGCAGACTACACTAAAAATATGCATATTATAATATAATGGAAAAAAGTGTAGCCCAAATAGCTTGTGGTGCCTCAATAGCTTTCATAAACAGCAGAGTTCAAGTCAAGTTACAGCATTAACTGAGGTGCTATTGTTAACTTTAGTGAAAGTTTGTTAAACATAACATTTTTTACAAATGTACCCAACGACAAGATAGAATCTCAAGGTAAAATTGTTAGTTTCTTTGGACCATGATGTCAGATAGGTCTGAAGCTTAGCCAATAAATTATAGTGCCAGAGAAAAATGGAATCATTAAGATCTGCAGATAATGCAGCTGAGAAGTTGTTTTTAGTGTAAATAAATTCTGAGTACATATTAGTTCACTCTGTGCTTCAAGAGCAACACTTAACTAGTTCCTTTCCTCTTACAGCCTCCCTCAGCATCTAATTAAGGCTGCATTTATACAACTACATTTTCAATTAAAAATAAAATAATCTCTGTCCACCCCAGCATTTTCACATCATTTACGAAAGCCTCTCCACCCACACTAAAATGACCAAAAATGCATACGATGTAGCGGTTGGCATGTGGGCATCGGCAGGAAAAGGAAGTGTCCGCCATGCTAGGCATTCATTTGCAGCTTGCATTGACACACACACATCAATAATAGTGAATTTGAAAAGCAACACTGATGAGGAGGTGGAATTGTTATTTACAATAACACACCGATAATAATAGTAAAAGTAATAATTCAAATGAAGTAACTGAGAAAATGTAATGAACAGGATCTAATCAGGGAAGCACCACATAACAAGCACAAACCAGAGTTTGATTACAGCCAATGTTCTCAAAGCTCTTTATTTTCACCCATCCATGCTGCCATGCTGACCCAGCTTTTTCAGATATATTTGTATATGGCTTTGGAAAGAGCTTTCAAAAACCTCACTTTTTCGAGGTTAAAAACAGCGAGGTGATGTGGATGAAAGTCGAAAACAAAGGCTAATGGCTGTGTTTTTAACCCTTTGAACCTAGAACCCAGTGTTGTGGCACTATAACTCTAGCCTGCCCAGCAATATTCAACTAGCTTGAAAACTAAATATTTTGATTTATAAAAGTAAATATTTATTGGAGGGCGGCCCGGTGGTGCAGTGGTAGCGCTGCTGCCACGCAGTTAGGGGACCTGGGTTCACTTCCCGGGTCCTCCCTGCGTGGAGTTTGCATGTTCTCCCCGTGTCTGCGTGGGTTTTCTCCAGGTGCTCCGGTTTCCTCCCACAGTCCAAAGACATGCAGGTTAGGTGGATTGGCGATTCTAAATTGGCCCTGGTGTGTGGGTGTATTTGTGTTTGTCCTGCGGTGGGTTGGCAGCCTACCCGGGATTGGTTCCTGCCTTGTGCCCTGTGTTGGCTGGGATTGGCTCCAGCAGACCCCTGTGACCCTGTGTTCGGATTTAGCGGGTTGGAAAATGGATGGATGGATATTTATTGGATAATGATAATATGATGATAAGCCACAATGTTATATCAACAGATTGATACTATAGAACAGGTTTTATCGCTTTCAGTCTCGCATTTTTCAATAAGGATTTAACACTAAAACCAAACTTTTTAGTGTTATACTTCAAAACAGATTTTAGTGCCAGAAGCAATTAACAAGAACATTTCACATGATTGTACTACAGAAACTATGAGTTTTTGCAACTGAATTTTTACAAATCAATGGGTTACAATTAAAACAATAAAGTATTTTTATAGTATTCCTATATTAAAATTACTTTAGAGGTTAATCTGTGGTGCTGAATAACTATTTAAGTTGGTTGAATGGTTTACTTTATACAACATTAAGATGCACAATGAGGTGCTACTTAAGCAAATCAAAATTGGAATATGCACCTATTCCATTTAAGTTGTGCAGTATGGATATGATTTACAGCGATGCAATTACAGCCTTTCACAGGAAGAATGTAAACTGTACACTACTCTAAAATAATATTGATTTATATTTGTGAATGAAAATGATGTCTTCAAATCAATCGCCACATGTTTCTGCTTAGCTGCGGGGCTCCCACTTCTGGAGTCAAGCACCTAAACTCCCTCTGGCGTGGTGCAACCCATTCCTGAGACAGTGGCACGTGAGGAGTTTGACACTTGACATACCATAATGCAGATGTTCTAAGGTGAGCTAAAGGAGGATAGAAAGCTACCACGGAGGAGAAGGGCAAAAGCTCTCTTGTCTGCTTATACTTCTCTACGCACACTAAGAATTTACTGTTTTGAATTCATCCCATGTTGAAATACAACTGAAATCCTTTCCATTTTCTTCTTGAAACTGATGAGAAAAAACAAAGCTGACCAACAGCTAAAAAAAACAGCAGTGTACTGTACTTGCGTAAGCAGTGTAAGAACGTAAGTAGACAGTGGTATATTATGTGTGTTGTCTAATATAGCGAAGGCCAGTATTCTGGCCAGTGGGGTTATGACATCAGAGCTTATGGCAGAGGACTGCAAGATTTAGACAACAGAGTAGTGTAACAGTAGCATTGCGTAACAGATATGCTCAGGTCATTATTGAGGCCAGCAGGGTTACGACGATGAATAGGCAGTTATGTGGGTGGCTCAAAAACTGGCCTGCCAGATTCAAAGGTTTAAAGAAAAAATCATAGTAGCTGTGATAGATGGCCGGCAACTCAACACCCAGCCCATCTGGGACACTGGGGGGAAGGGAGAAGGCAACTATATTGGGACACTGCCTCTCCCAAGACTCTAGATGGCCGCTTCCCTACAGTGTAGTGGTGCCCTAGATTCCCGCAAGGCACCATGGGATATGGAGTTCGGCATCACAGCCCTACTGGGTACCCTGGGTAACACCAGGGGACACTGTGGGGAGATGGTAGGAGACAAGGTTCTCACCTAGTCCAGAAGTAATAGTAGATTACGACGATGGAAGCACCAAAGTACTCTCGGGCTGACTAGAAACTTGAATTCTCCGTCTGACCCGGAAATGCTGACAAGTCACATGGACGGAAGAACAGAAGCACTTTCGGGTTAGGCATTATAAAAAGTACTGCTGGGAACTCAGCCAGTGAGTCAGATTTGGGTGGATGGTAGACAAAGCTTGCTGGGAGGTGTGGAAGAGAAAGAGAGAAAAAACTTGTGTTTATCATTGCTTATTGCGCTTTTTGATTACTTGCCTGTTTACTGTGGCTGTGGTACTTAAAGAAGAAAAAAATTAAAAACATCTTCTTAGTGCTTTTACCTTGTGTCCTGCGTGTCTGTCTGTTGAGTTTAAGGAGCATTAGTGACCCCTAGTGTCCACATAGCGTAATGTGTAATGAGAAAAGGCTGTTACATGAGTAAACAAGGAAAATCGACAGAATATATGAACAAGTTGAAGTAACCTCTTCCAAGGTAAAACTGAGATAGTAGACTAATCTATAGTTCAAGTCACACAGAATGTTTTTTAAGCCTGATGAATTTATAAATCCACCAATGCTTTTTATGGGAAATGCTGAAATTACAAAACTTTTACAACATCCTATATTTGAGATATTTCAGAGAACAATTTAGCTTTCCTGACAAATTTCCTGGAAAAATAATTGTGTCAGATTACAATGGAATCAGTTCACTGGAAGGTGAATTATTCCATTTGTACAGACAGATGGAAAGACAGACAGACATGGTGCTTACAGTGGGTACTATTCACATAATATGCCAATGCAACTAGAAATGATAATACACAAATGAGAACAATATCTTACATGTTCCTGACATAAGCCTCCAAATTTTTATCTACTTATCGACTACTATTTTGCTTCTCCATTTTTTTATTGTTTACCCTTAATCAGATTTCTTATTCATATTATCTAGTGACCTTATCAACACGTTTTCTTGCTACATTTGATCCACTTTTAATTTGACCGCTTTTCTTGTGCATTCTGAATGTGGAGACCCACAGATCCTTATGAGAAAAGGGGTTCATTCTGAAGAGTCTTGAGTTATAGAGGCCTAATATTCATGAAAATACACTTCTCTCTTAATTGCTAGTGTCATGGTCCGTTTGCACTTGAAGCACTGGTCACTTTTTCCTTCACATGTGAAGTGTTTTATGATGAAGAGTGCCATGTAAACTGATAGAATAAAATAATATGAGACTTAACTAATAAATGGCAAAAATGAATTTAATTTCCCATTGCTAGTTTTACACTTTGCCACAGCTCTCACCTAATTGCTTTCAAGGAGTAGAAATAATGAAATGAGAAATCTGGGGAAGAGCAAACTGCATGATGAGATGGAGTGGCCTAAGTAGTAAAAGACAGGCTGTGCCTCCAACTTATTTATTTCAGCTCACAAACTCCTTCAGCTTTAGTCATTAATGTTTTCTTCAAGACTCCCAGCTGACAAATACAACAAAACCAAATAAAAAATAAAGCCCCTCTTCCCTCATGGGGGATTAACTGCCAGATTTCTTAACACTTTCCTGTGTTGATGGTCTAACTGGCTACATAGGCTGACCATCACAAAATCATAAATGTGTTCAACTGGGTCAAAAACAGACCAAATCTCCCCTGCATTTATCATTTTTGCCTTTATGTTTTTGAAGTGCTCAGCTGAGCCAGCACTGCCAACATTTTTTTGTTTTTTAGCCCTTGCATATATGGTGATGTTCAGTGAAAATCAATACTTTTAAAATCAGTCAGAATAATTCAAGAGTATCGCAGCAGGAAGCTGAGGAGACCAGAACGCATGGGATATGGCAAGTCCCTTTTGACCTTCCCTTAAGCTTACTATTTCTGTAGCCAGAAAAACAAGAAGATCATGGCAAGCATAGAATCAGATGAGGCATGATTGTGATCTTGAGCGGCAGTGTTGCCAGGAGCTGCACTTTGATGCTTTCTTTATTTAATGGGTTTCATCTTGCAAGCTGTGAAGTTCATTAACATCTACTAGCAGGTAAGGTAGATGAGATGATGAAGCATTAGTGCCTTGGGTGAAATGCCAACCCAAACCTAACAGATACTTGGCTCCCAGCAACAATCTGGTCCTGCCAGTTTGGCAAAGTGGCTAGCTGAGGTCGTTCTCAGTTTGGATTGCATTTGTCTTGCCAGTGTTGTTAACTGGTATCTCCATCCAGACATGTTCTCTCTGATTCTTGGCCTACAGGGATATTCTTTACTGTTCAAATCATCAATTTTCTAAACTCACCTATAGCATCTTGAATGCATCTCATATAAGTTCACACTAAAACTAACACACTAGGCCAACCTAACCAAATGCTGTTGGATTGTTGGTGGTAACCTATGTGATCATTGTGTGAACACAGAAACTGGACACAGGGGACACCTTATCTGGGAGTGCAACTAGTGTCCAGGACTGCTGAAGTAGCAATGCTACTTACTGTGCCACCTCACAGCTGTTATTTATTTGTTCTCTTGCACAATCTGTAAACATAAGGGGGCTTCAGGAACAAATGGTAACATGTGTTTATGGTGAAGAAATCAGAGAAAATCAAAATCAAGGTGAAATGCAGATTAGGAAAGCAGCTGTGCTTCTTTTCACAAACACTGAAGGAAATTTAGATTTTTTTTTCCAAATCACACAATCAGATCTACTGTATGTTATGTGTAATGGTACAGATTTTCCATTACAGTAGCGCAGTAAATAATGCTGCCTCCTCACACTAACAATAGACTAGGATGAAATATTGAACCTTGCCCATCTTTATCAAGTGTCTCAAAATTACTCATTTGAAAAGAACTAAAGGTTTGACTTTAAAGTAGGTCATTAGAAGTCGTTACAAAGCGCCATTGGCTGTTCACTTTCAAAATGCCTTGGAAATAAAAGGGGAATCTGAGAAAAGGACTTGAACAGAAAATATCACTATATGCCGACGATATGGTACTGTATATATCTGACCCACATAATTCCATGCCAGCAGTCCTAAAAGCACTAGCACAATTTCAAAAGATATCTGGACTCAAAATCAATTTAAATAAAAGTGTGCTTTTTCATAAGAACTCTCTAGCATACAAGATTAGACTGGAAATCTTCCCATTTATCGTAGCTAATCAGTTTAAATACCTAGGGCTAAAGATCACAGGTAATTATAAAAGTTCTTTTTCAACAAAATTTTGCTGCCTGCATGGAAAAAATTAAACAAGACATGAATAAATGGTCCACCCTCCGTCTCACATTAGCAGGGAGAATCAACACTGTCAAGATGAACATCCATCCCAAGCATCTTTTTTCTATTTCAAAGCATCCCTATATACATTAAAAAATTATTTTTTAAGAAATTACATTCAATCATAACCTCATTTATTTGGAAAATGAAACATCCTCACATCCAAAGGGTAACTGTATAATGACCTAAAACAGAAGAGGGCATGGCACTACCTAACTTTCAACTTACTGAGTGGCAAACATACAAGCCATAAAGACCTGGATATTGACACAAATTGATAAATATACGCAAGCCTGGTCTTCAATAGAATTAAATTATTGCAGTACCTCTTTATAGTACCTGCTTTCTTTCCCAGTAAATACAAATTATCATCCATATACTAATAATCATATCTTCAGGATAATACGTTGGCTACTACAATACAGTTTGCACGCATGACCACCTGTGTGTTGATATTGTGTTATCACTTGTGATTCATATATGCATGCTCATCCACACTTAGGGCAATGATCCTTATGGGCACGCCAATTTGCATGAAAGCATTATCTCTCGTGGAGTGGTGGGTAAATGTATAATCTGCATATTACCTTGCATGCTGTAAGAGCTTTCAAAGCTTGGTGCAAAATTTGAGAAATTGTTCAAGAAATCATTGATTTAGCAAAGCTGCATTAAACATGTAATATTACACTTCAGCAAACTTTGCATTGTATCTCTGTGAAAATTGAGTGATTACACAACATACAAGATTTGTTATGAATGTTATTCTATTTCTGTCAAATTGGTATCTTTTTATGAGTGCATTGTTGTCTAGCATTTCTAAAATATTCTGCCTTTCCCAGCATATTATTGCCAATCTCTCTATCTGAATGCCATCTTCTTGTAGCTCCTAGTGAGTTAGGAGAGCTTATGATCTCTCCTAAATCCTGGAGAAGTTGGGAGTTTTCTAAATAAAGAAAACTGAATAAAATGCTTTTACTCCTACTCATAAGACTATGACCGAATTGATGTCACACTTAGATTTTTGACTCCGTTAGGACCCTTTTCCTACTCTGAGATACTTCATAAATATCGGCTCTGATCACTTTTCATTTGAATTTTTAATTAAATATTTTCAGAGTGTTCTTGTTTGCTCCCAAATCCTTCAGACATGCAGGATTGATTAATTTCTGACTTGAAATTTGAGCGTGGGTATGTATATCTTTGTGTCCTGAGATGAACTGACGTCCTGTGTAGCTTAGCTCATTCCACGTGGTCACTTCTGTAAGAATGACCGGATAACTACATTAAGTGAGTTCAGAGAATCTGCAGTGAACTGGTGACACATTCAGAGTTAGTTCCTAACTTCGCCCTAATGCTCCTCACCCCTACATTCCTACATTTGACTACAGAATGGGTGAATGAATTACTGTATAGAGATATTAGGTGTTGCAAGACTGCTTTACAACTAAGTGAATATGAGTTTAATTCCAGGAACAGTGAATGCCTTTGTGAAGTTATTGTGTTCTCCCCATGCCATATGTCTTTCCACTCACATTTCACAGACAGACATATTAGCTTAACTGGTGAATAAAAGGGGCCTATGATGTGTAAGCGTAGGTGTGTGTATGCCTATGATGAACTGGTAGCATCTCCTGGTTGGTTCCTGCTGTGGTTTAAAAGCATATGCAGAAAAAGGTGAATTAATTCTATGCATACCGAGGATAAATTTACTGAAGTGTAAACTGCAGCTCTTGTTTAGAGAAATATGTAGGACAAAACTAACTAAATAAATACACAAGTAACTAATTGTATCCTGAAATTTGACAATAAATAAAACAAACATAATGAAATGTGAGCATAAATAATCAAATGTTTAATGAACTATACAGTGCCTTCAAAAAGTATTTGGACCTCTTTCATTTCTTTACATCTCTCAGGGTGGATGTCAACTTTTGTCAAAATTCAGGGGTACAGGATGGTAATGAGCTGTAATGTTATGTTTTATTTTGACTCTCCTTGCTAATGGAATATTAGCTTCATTGATTTTGACATCAATTTCCACCATGTGCATAAGCAGTGAAGAGCAAACAACCTCTAAAATGGCATCAACATCTGGTGAGAAACCAAAGCGAGTGCCAAAAGCAAAATACTCTGTGCATGACATTTTGTGTATTATTGCTGAATCTGAATCTCAGACTTGTTGGACTCCGATTTTTATGTACTGTAAGTGATCTGAAGATGATGATTGAAAACAAAAGTGAGATACCAGTAATCGGCTGATCAGTCCCCAGCTGATTGTGGTGCTGAACACGTTTTAGTCATGATGAGCCTATGACAATGTTTGCCTCAGAGGACCACCACTTACGATGACAAGAGGTACAAACTAGACTGCGCTGCACTGCGACTGCTACTGCCACACGAAGATAGCCAGGCAGCCAGACTGCTGTACACTCCTGCTGGCCATCGAGCCACTCCTATGCAGCCACTGCTGCCAGAGATGGCGAACATGCGCTGACAGCAACCACAGTATGCAGAAATGGACGTACTATATTGATTTAGGTGTGATGACATCGCTTTGTATGCTTTTCAAAAAACTGAGCTTTTTGGAAAAAAAATTCAGCTTTCAAAGTGTTGCTGTAAAACTGAGCTTTTTGGATTACCGTATATACTCGCATATAAGTTGGATCTTGAAACCCAAAAAATCGATAATAAAATCAGACCCTGACTTATACGCCTGTTCAAAAATGCGACACTTACATTTTTTTTTTTATCTTCTTGCTTCCTCTAATCACTCTTTAGTTTCTCAGACACATTGAATTTTCTTACAGCAGGGCAGTTATGAATTTCTTTTGCCACTTCAACAACTTTTAATTTAAAACCAGCTTCATATTTTCTTCTGATCGAATGCTCCATCGTAGATGAGGGATGTTCTTACAGTAAAGGTGTATGAGGGTGTCACTTTGGAATAGTTTGGGTATTACCGTGTGGTCACGTAGGCACAATACATAGAAAAAAAAAGCAGTGTGCTCCATGGTTACTCTCTCAGGTGGGCATTAACTTGGACCAATAGCGTGAGTTTTCCGCATTGTACTTATACGACCGACATTATAAAAAAATGGAAATTATATAGTAAAACCAAGCCCCACCTTATACGCAGGAGAACTTAAATGTCAGTATATATGGTACTTACGCACAAGATCAGCTTTTGTCTCTTGGGATCTGACTTCATTTGGTTTCTACTGTTTAAGGACACTTACATATGGATTCACTACTTATGAACCCTCCGTCTACACAGTTGGACCCCCAGCCAGGTAACTTGCACCTGTAACGGAAAAATGGAAGCGAGCAGTGTCTCTCGTCTGCTTCAGGAGAAGCGGATTTTGAGCATCTCCTTCCGGTCTAATTTTATCTAACATCAGATCACTGAGGAATAAAATCAATGCATTTCATCTTCACACAACAAGTAAGGATGATTTATTCATATCAGTATATAGAACTGTGGAAATGTGGCTTCATTTCCTGATAGAGACACAGATCCTTGCAACAAGTCAAAAAGCGATTGGATCTGTTTCCACATACGTATATATTTAATCAAGTTTATGTTTGATTTCTAAAAATAAGTACAGGATAACAAAGTAAAAAAATCATATAAATTTGAAACACCACCACTGGTACCCACCCCACCCCTGGAGTTATACAAGGTTTGTTTCTATATAATAAAACTTAGTACAACAATGTTTTCATATTATGGAGGTACTGTTCTGGCAATCTGGAACTACTGTATTCGCTATTACTTTATTCTATTCAGCTGCACAAATTTCTTCTCCTGCCTCATACAAACATGAATGAAGTGCAGTTGCAGATGGCAAATTACATCGCTAGTTTGGAGAACAGTCACACAAACTGCCTGATTGTCATTTGTCATTGTGATTTTAATCACACAAACTTGACTGTTAAGCTTCCCAGATACAAACAACTGACCTTCCAGGGATCACAGCTACTGCATAATACCTAAAGCATACTGAGGCTTATCTCGCACTCCACTTGATAATTCTGACCATATTATGCTACACTTGATGCCCACTTATAAACAAATGCTAAAAATCAGCTAAACCAGTAAGAAAAGCTAAACGATCATAGACTGCTGAATCAGTTGAAACATCAACATTGCTTGGATTGCATTGATTGAGATGTCTTTAAAAATACTTGTGAAAACATTAATGAGTTGTCTGACACTGCTCGTACATGTTATATTATTTTTATATTAAATGTTACATGTCATTATTATTTTATATTAATTTACAACAATGGAAAGTTATAATTCACCAAAGAACTAAATATTCTTCATCATGCAAAAGATAGTGCACATAAAACTGGTGATAAGGATGCTTACAAATAGGCTAGGAATGGGCTAAACAGTGTAATCAGATATGCTAAAAGTTTTCAGCAAGCAATAACTCCGCTGTATAGAAAAACCATCAGTCTGTTACTCATTTTAAAAAGACATCTCCCAGAGCTTACTATGATCCATCCCTCCCTGACAAACTTAATATGTTTTTTTGCAGATTTGAAAAACAAGGTGCTGAGTATCAACAATCCCTCTGTTCCTCCCATCCTGAAGTGGTTCTGACATCAGCCACTTCTGTGCAAAAGCCTCTCCCCTCTTCTTTTTCTATCAAGTAATATGTTGGATGGAAGCTGTTTGCAAGGCAGAACAGTAAAAAGCTCTGATTTAGTCTCACCTGCAACAATCAAACACTATCAAAGCCATCTTGCTCCTCTCCTCAATGGCCTCTTTAACCAGTCTGTTACACAGTGTGCTGCTCCAGATTGCTTTAAATCTTGTTATTGCCTCAGTTCCAAAAAATGATAAAATAAACTGGCCTCAGTGATTACAGGCCTATTGTGCTTAGAGTACATGCATTTGAATGGCTTATTCTAACCCATAAGTCTGTTACTGCTGCTTATCTTAACCATCTTCAGTCTGCATATAGTGCAAACAGATCTGTGGAAAACACCATAAACATGTGCCTACACTTCATGCTAGATCATCTGGGGCCTCATGTATAAACGGTGCATACGCACAAAAATGTTGCGTAAGAACGTTTCCACATTCACATCGCGATGTATAAAACCTAAACTTGCCGTAAAGCCACACATATTTTCACGGTAACTCCAACCCTGGCGTACGCAATTTCTCCGCTCGGTTTTGCAAATTGGTGGCACCCAGCGTCAAAGCAGTGCTACTGTTCCAGTGTGGTTTCCCTTTCTTTTTTAGATCCACATCCTTGATGCGGCTTTATAAATACACTGAAATTAACCGCATATTGTTTATTAGTTTAATGCATCTGATTGTAATTAACCTGTAACAATATAATGGTCAAACTATTCTAAATACCATAGCTGCTTTAGCGTTGTTACTTTCACTGCACCTTTTTCTTCTTCTTCTTTCAGCTGCTCCCATTAGGGGTTGCCACAGCGGATCATCTTTTTCCATATAACTTTCATTGCACCACTCAGAGTATTTATATCACTGTATCTGAGTGGGGAATCACAGCTCTACAGCAGCTGACTGGAAAGATAATTATTGGTATACAGCATCAAGCACAAGCTGCCTCAGCCATGCTGCCTATTTGAACTGCTTTCATACGGCAAATGCTTCAGTCTTTCCTCGCGGTTCAAAAACAGTTTCATCCCAAGAACTATAAATGCACTCAATCAGTCAATCAAGTGCTCCTTGTAGAACTTTTTATACTAATAAGTACAATGACCTCACTGTAAACTTGTGATACAGTTATAAAATTGCACAAACTGAGCCACTTTATAAAGCGTGTATTTACATATGATGACAATATAATTTTTAAGATGAAATGCAGCAAAATCTGTTTACAGTGATCCCTCGCTATATCATGCTTCGACTTTCGCGCTTCACTCCATCGTGGATTTTAAATGTAAGCATATCTAAATATATATCACAGATTTTTCGCTGGTTCGCAGATTTCTGTGGACAATGGGTCTTTTAATTTATGGTACATTCTTCCTCAGTTTGTTTGCCCAGTTGATTTCATACAAGGGACGCTATTGGCGGATGGCTGAGAATCTACCCAATCAAAGCACGTAATGTATTATGCATTAAATAAAACTCCTCAATGATATACGATATGCTTCCAGCACAGTGCTTCGCACACTTAAAATCTCTAACAGCACATATTGATTTTTGATTGTTTGCTTTTCTCTGTCTCTCTCACTCTGTCTGACATTCTCTGCTCCTGACGGAGGGGGTGTGAGCAGAGGGGCTGTTTGCACAGAGGCTGTTTGCCTAGAGGAAATGGAAGATTCTCTAAAAAATGCTGAAAGGCTACCTTCACATTGCTCCCTTCCTTGCTGCCACTTTATCGCGGTGCTTTGCATACTTAAAAGCCCAATAGCACGTATTGATTTTGATTGTTTGCTTTTCTCTCTCTCTGTCATTCTCTGCTCCATACGCGCACTCCTTTGAAGAGAAGGATATGTTTGCACTCTTTTAATTGTGAGAAAGAACTGTTATCTCTGTCTTGTCATGGAGCACAGTTTAAACTTTTGATTAAAGGGTGTTATTTCATGTCTAGAGGGCTCTAATAATGTTAAAAAACACATTTAGAAGGTCTTAAACAGGTTTTCTATGCTCTAACTGCGAAAATGTTAGATTTATAAATAAAGAATCCTACTTTGTGGAAATTAATTTATCACGGTAGAATCTGTAACGGATTAATCGCGATAAACGAGGGTTTACTGTAGAGGGTTTACTGTACTGTATAACTGTGCGGAGAATATTTATAAACAGTGTGGGAGAGTTTATAAGGGCTTAAAATATATAAAAATAACCATACAACCATATGGTTTCTACTTCGCGGATTTTCACCTATCGTGTGGGGTTCTGGAATGCAACCCCCGCGATTGAGGAGGGATTACTGTATTATGCAGATAAAACTTTAACTTCATTTAAATAATCTATATTATTAATAATTAAACATGTGAGGACATGGTGCTGCAGCGCTAGCGAGAAGCTGGCGCTCCGTTCACGGATTGTTCCTGCCTCACACTGTATTCTTGCTGGGGCTGGCGCAACAAAGGAAGGATAGATGGATTGAATAATTGAACATTTTTTATGAAGATATTTCAATGTTCCTTAAAAGTTTTGAAGAATCTACGTTCTAAGCTTACAGATGGCTTAACGTCTATTACAGAGCTGATTGTGTGGCGATTGGTTACTTGGAGAAAGGAAAGGAAGGACAGGAATTGGAGGTTAGTACGTTTGAAAGAGACAGTACTGCGGCAATAAATTATTTCATTGAAGGACGCACATGGCGCAGCAAAGCATCTTGCGTGAGACATGAATAATCACTGCGTCACCGTGTTCCCATGTTTAATAATATGCTTTAACTCCTATCATCATGAAAATTATATCAAGTATACATCTCAGTATTTTAATTATTCAGAGACCTGTAATTTCACGAATGTAATGGATTCTGTGTCCTGTCGGAGGAAGAGAAAGCCCATTTAAGAAGTACTGTATGTAGTGATTCACACATATAGAGCACATAGAAGATCAAATACAAAACAAAGCATTTAACATGCTACTTTAGTTACGATGGGATTTGAAAATCTAGTAAATTAAACGATTTTAAGATGAAGTTTATGATGTTCTACTTAATGACAAAATAAACTACATGATTAAAGTGGAAATTTAGAGATTAAAGTTGATATTTCGTGCTTTTTTCCCACTGTGTGCCTATTTTTTTTCTCTGTACTTTTCATATGCCACTCAGATGGTGCGCTATGACTTGTCTTTTTACAGCGACTTTGATATCTGACAACTTCTTTTTTATTTAGGGCACTGTGCAACTTTGTGAACTTGAGCTTCCAAGTTTCTCCGACATGCTATGTCAGTCGATCAACTTCCTTTTGTTGTTTTTACCACTGTTTAAACCAACAAATAGTATGGTTTTCCTTGCCTCCACTTGGTATTTGCTGAAATTCTTCTATTTCCCCTGTGCTTTTGCCATTGCCTTTGAACAAAATGCTGAGCTTAAGGGCTATATATATTGATTTGCATATTCAAAGAGGCGTAATTTTGGGAGGAGACGGGGCAGGACAGCAGGTACGTGTGTTACTTTTCATGCTGACCGGGATTTATGTAGCTGAAGAACGTGGAAATTGGCGAATGCACAGAATTATGCATCTGGATTTGTTAGTGCGTAAGCACATTTCCGCTTTTGTCCGTACACTATGTTATAGTGTGAATTCTTTGTACAGCATTATGCATGAGGCCTCTGGATTATAAAGGTCATTTTTAGACTTCAAGGTGAGCTGTGTGGTGATGATCGCTTTCAAGTCTTGTTAGGGCTCAACCTCCCCGAGCATTACTACCTGCATTCTTTGCTCAAACTTGCCTCTTTTTATTCTCCAAGGGCCTCATGAATAAATGGTGTGTACGCACAAAAATGTTGCATACGCCTGTTTCCACACACACTTTGAGATGTATAAAAACTAAACTTGGTGTAAAAGCATGGACATTTTCACAGCAGTCAATGCTTATGCACTTTTCTACTTGGTTTTTATGAGACGGCACCCAGCATTAAAGTAGTGCTACTGTTTCTGTGGTTTGCTTTTCTTTTTTAGATTCACATCTATGGTGAAGGTTTTTTCAAATACACTGAAACTAATTGCATGTCATTTACGAATTGAATTCACTTGATTGTAAATTCTGTAACAATATAATGGTGCAAGGAAGGACAAATTGAGATAATGATGACTGGCTTCTAAGTCGATTTTCATTTCCAAGAGCTGTCCTCTTGGAGCTGTGTGCTGAACTGGCAAAGGCAGATTTTATAAAGACAGACTTTGAGGAATTGTGCTCTACCTGCTCCTTTGCAAGTTCTGTCCACTCTCGGGTTTTTAGCCACAGATGTTTTTCAACATAAACTTGCTGACCGGTTAGGTATTTCTCAGTCATCACTGAGTCGCACCATGCCAGCTGTATAGGATGGTATTATTTGCTTGTCATCCACATATAGAGAATTTCCTTATACTGGGATTGAACTAGGAAACGTGAAAGTGCAAGTCACAGAGGTCAGCGCCACTCACATTGCTATTGCAACGGTGTTGGACAAGTGACATCAGCCAGGGATGAATCACCAAAAGAATGAACTGGCATTATATTATCTATATCAGGAAAGCCTACAAAAACGACAACTCCACACAGTCGCAGGTGCGTTTTCCAACTTTTTTCCAACTGCAGTAAGCAGTCCTTTTAAGGACTGCCATATAAAGAGTAGAGAATCTATCCATTGTGGTGCTTGGCACCAACTCTACAATATTAAGGTACCTTCAGTAAATTAATCTGGTTATGTAAATAGAAAGCATTTCCACTCTATTCATGTGTTGCTCTGTAATCCACAGAAAGTGTGTCTTGATTTGCATCAGACAGCATTACAACTTCATTATGAATGTAATTAGCAGAATGCAAAAACAGGTAATCAGATGTAGCATTTATTTTTTAACCAATTCATTTAATTTGTGGTCGATATCACATAGTACAACCCTTATATGCCACATGTCTTACAGCACCCACTATTGCATTTTATGACTCCAGAGCAATGTCTGTCAGCACACAGCCAGAAGGTTGCCTGACAGTTTCTAAAGCAGAGGTGTGTATGCAGCAGCACCATCACCGCATGAATTTGGGTCCTCAGTCTGGAGGCCAGCTTTTGTAATATTGTCTGAAACAGAATAAACAGAAGGTGGGCTGGCAGCAACTCACTTTTCAAGTCGACTTTGATATCTGACCACTCCTTTTTTATTTCGGGCACCAAGTCACTTTCTGAACTTGAACTTTCGAGTGTTTCCACCATGCTGTACCACTCCATCAATTTTTTTTGTTGTTTATACCACTGCTTAAGCCTCCACTTTTTTCCATGTGCTTTTGCCATTGTTTTCAAATCACTGAAGAAAAGGGGCTATTTATACTGATTTGCATAAAAAATATGTAAAATTCTAGGAGAAGTTGGAGTGGAGCTGTAGGCACATGCCCGCGTGTTAAATTTCACGTTTGTTGATATTTATAAAGGGGAAGTGCGTGGAACTTAGTGTGCGAACAGATTTCTGCATCTGGAAATTTTTGTGTGTACGCACATTTCTACTTTTGTCCGTATACCATGTTTTAGTATGAATTCTATGCACGGTGTTATACATGAGGCCCCAGGTCTTTGGGTTATAAGCCCCAGCTTATTTTATTAATTCAAATTAAAATTATTATTAAACATTATTTTCTTTCCTGTTTTCTCTGTTTCATTGCTGTGACCATGTGTCTAGCAATGGTGTGGCAGCAGACAAAGCCTTACATACAACCACTTGGATAAAAAACAAAAACTATTCCTGTCTAATCAATTTTAGTTAATGAGTAGTTTTTAATAATGGTTTGGACCTTTTTTATGCTCTTTTGATCTATGATTTTTTTCTCATGATTTTTGTTTTGTTAGCTTGTTACGTTCGATTTCCTAGTTTAAACTCTTGCCTGTTTAAAGGCAAATTCTTTGGGTAGACCTTCATTTTTTGGTTCTTGAGATTTACCATCTGTTTTGCAAAGAACCTCTTTTCATCTCATGTCACAATAAAAGTTAGGATTAGTTAAATTGACAGATTTCAAGAAGAACTGGGTTTGTTCTAAATTTAAATAACTTTTAGAAATATATTCAAAATATCTTCAGAAAAAGGTTAAGATGCAATCTGAAAATTGTTGAGTTAGCTATAAAAATTTAAAAAGTCTCCAGCAAAACTCCAGTTCCATGCAATTGGGTAAAATAAGAGTAAATCTCCATGATGGCAGAAAACATATATTACAATGTTGTTGCTTTTATTGTTTGTTTTTGTTAATTATCTTAAAGTACAGGGAAAACTGAAGAGTTAATTATATGTTGAAATTAGCAGGCTGGATGTCTACAGTTACTGTATTCCCTACCTGAATGTTCAGCAGGCATAGTGGTTTTGTTTTGGGACTTCAAACCCTGAAGTTGTGGCTTCAAATTCCAATCCTAACATGGTGTGACCTTGCTCCAATTGGAAAAACTAAAGAAATGTGACTAGTTGTGTAGCAGTACTACAGAGAAAAGGATTGCATATCCCAGCTGCCCCGAGAGTGTTCCACTATTGGACGAGAGCAGAGGATAAAAAGGCTGATGGGAAGAAGGTGGGCCCTTTAAATGGAGGAACTGGCAAGGCGTTGGAGGCAGTAGAGATGGTAAGCACAACAAGGAAGTGTCCAGTGGGAAGCAATTCTTGGAGAGGCCATGGACGGAGGAAAACTTGGCGGGAGCTGGCATAAACTGGTTTGTGACTGGGGTTCAGTATGGAGTCTCACATAGAAGAGAAACAAGTGTAATGGACTTTGATGACTGGTCTAAATTTTCAAGAAGAGGGAGAGAGAAAAAGAAAGAAAGAAAGAAAGAAAGAATTATGATTTAATTATGTGTGAAAATAGTAAAAGGAGCCTAGAAAAAAATAGTTTGGATGAAGTGAGTAGAGTTGCTAGGAAAAAGATTGAACAGGTAGTACATAAAATAATAAAAGATGAACATATTAACATCAGCCTGATGGCATTGTCTAAAGAGTTAAAAAAGAAGATAGGAGAGGTGGAAGTGGCTAAAAGTTTAAGAGACAGGGTCTTGCTAGTAGTATGTAAAGCAGAGGAACAGAAATGTAAGACATTACATATTGAAAGTATTTGGAAGAAAAAGGTGAGAAAAAGTAAAATCTTAGAAAGGAGTGGAGTATTGAAGGGAGTGATAACTGGTATTCTGAAAGAGGAAGATTTGTAAAAACTTTAAAGAAATATTTATGGAGGACAAGCCAGTGGAATTAGAAAGGCTCCTTAAAACAATTAACGGTGAATGGATTGTAAGGTTGTCTGTTTTGTTGGAGTTTTAGGGGTTAGTTTTACCAGATAAAGTTAATATGTCCCCCCACCATTTCGGTGTTTTACATGACAGAGATATGGATACATTGCAGCAGTCTGTAGGGAAAAGCAGAAATGTCGTAAATGTGGGAATAAGATTGATTTGAAGGATGTGCAAATAAAATTTTGCAATTGTGGTGGCTAGCATCAGACAACGTATAGAGGATGTGAAATAAGGAAAAGGGCTGCTAAAATCGAACAAGTAAAAAACATTAATAACATTATCTATGCATAGGGAACAATAAGGGTTCAAGTACAAAAAGAAAATGAAAAATTGACAAAGATGATTAAATAGTGGAACCAAAAACAGGCTAGACTGTGGAAAAAATTAAGTGCTGCAAATCGATAAGCTTATTGTGTTTATTGCTTATGTAGTCAATTGTACCAATCAAGTGAAACACAAAATAAAAAAAAAAAATGTAAAAATCGTAAAGGGAGCTGAGAAGTTCCTAGATTTTAAACATAGGTCTTGAGAACAGATTAATAAAAGATTAGAGGTTGAAGAAAAGCTGGGCGGTGTTGGTGTTTAGTTAGTTAGTTGCTGATTATTCTCCGATGGAATTCAAGGAGGTTAATTGCAAATGGATACGAATTTTAAGGATTCATTAAACACCTTAAAAAGAAACAAGAAATTATATGTGTGCAAGAAACTTGGCTTAAGGAAAGCCTGGATTTTGTTATAAGAGATTATGATTGTGTTTGTAGGGATAGAAGGGAGGGTAGTGGAGGAGGTTGTGTAATATTTCTAAACATGGGTTACAATATAGGGTCATGGGGATGGGAATTGAATTAGAATATATACTAATTGAAGTTTGGAATAAAGAAGGAACTATTCAAATTATAATTTTTATATTACTTATAACAGGTTGACAGAGGAGTTGTTGGATGAACTATGTACAATTAGGAGGTGTGGAGATTTATATGCTCATAGTACTTTGCGGGGTAAATCTGATGATAATAATGGGAGGGTAATTGAAAAGGTAATGGAGAATAAAATAATTGGTATGTCTGAATGATGGCAAAATGTACAGGAATTAATGTTAGAACTGGTTTAGAGTCAGCTATTGATCTTGCATTGGTCTCTGATTCAATAGCAGGGATATGCTCTTGGGTAGTATTCAGAGAGACAGATATTGGTATTGATCATTATCTAATAGTAACTATAATAAGTGTGGATTTGGATGATAATGGTATCAATGAAGTATAGAAATGTTTTTTAGAGAGGCTGATTGGAAGAAATTTTCATGGATCAGTGAACAAGAAAAGCAGGAAGTGTATATCAGTGATGTTTTTGATATATTTCATTCTTCTGACTGTAAAGCTATTTTAGAAGATGTTTTAGAACAGTCCATTAAGAAGTCTGAGTGTTGGTAAGGAATAAAAAAAAAGAGTGTACCATGGTGGACAAAAGAGTGTGATAAAGCAATTAAATTACGAAGTAAAGCATTTAGGATATTAAAATGGACTCTTAGTTTGCAGGGTCTTATTGAGTATAAAAGATTGCAAGCAAATGTGAGGAAAATTATTATACTGTAAATGCAAAGAGGGATTCTTGCAGAAATTTTACAATTCAATTGCAAGAGGGAAAGGAATTGATAAAGTCTGAGGTAGAGTAAAAGAACGAATAGTATCAAAAGGGAGTACAGGTTTCCAGTTTTAAAGGATGGTAAACTAACTGCAGCAAGTAAAGAGGAAAAAAGCAGAGATGATGACAGAAACGCTTGTTAAAGTTCACAGCTCTGTTAATATTAGTGAGGAAGGGAAAAGAGGAAGAGAGCTTATGGTGAAAGAGAATGAAGAATTACTACAGCACGAGGGAGACTCATATGATTTTTAAAATGCTCCATTTCCAATAATGGAATTGAACCTTGGCCTTAGGAAAACTAAAATGTAAACACCAGACATAGACAAGATACACTATATAATGATAAGTCATCTCAGTGATTCTCAAAAATTGTTTTACTTGAGCTGTATAATAAGGTATGAGAGGAAGGGAGGTTACCAAGAAGCTGGAAAGAATCTGTTGAAGTGTCAATATGAAAACCAGGAAGTAAATATGTGAATCTGGGAAACTATAGGCCAATTGCCTTAACATCTGACATATTTAAATAATAAAAAGAATGATAAATGAAGGGTTAACATATTATATTAAAAAGAAAGGTTATTTATCCAAATACCAACGTGGATTTATCAGAGGTAGAAACACAATGGACTCAGCATTATGTTTGTAACATGAGATTAGGAGGACACAAGTAAATAAAGAAAGTGTAGTGGATGTTTTTCTTGATATAGAGAAGGCATACAATATGGTGTTAATCAAACTCCATAAATTAGATATAAAAGGTCAGGTGTTTAGATGGATCAAGTATTTTTTGCATGGAAGACAAATGCACATTAAAATAGGGAATACATACTCTGGAAATGTGCTTTTGAAAATGGTACTGTGACACCCCGTGTAGTGGGAATTGGAATCACCAGCCTACACCCTAGGTGTCTAGTATGTGGGACCGAGCGTGACCAGGATGATGGTGTAAGACAGGGAGACACGGACACAAAAAGGGTTGGGTTTTTTTGAAAACCCAAAGTGAGTTTTTATTTACAGGTGCACTTAATGAAAAATCAAAACTAATGTCATGCAGAATTTATATATTAACACACAGTCCAATGCCGCAAAGGACACACAAAAACAATAATCAAATGGAGCCCAGAAATGACTATATACAATATTTACAGTGCTTCCTGAAAGTCCCAATGAAAAAGTAAAATACACACACAAACTAGTGGAATCCATATATATATATATATATATATATATATACACACACAAAGCAAAAGGTGAAGCGGACTTCCTACACAGTGATCCGAGTCAGGAAGGTGCTCCTCCAAACAGTGTATAATACAGAATTCACCCAAAATATTCAAAATACAGAAAAAGTGTCTATACAAAAATAAACAGTGCACCACTAACCACAACCCAATAAATACCTCTACCAAAGTTAATCAAGAGATATGTATATGAAAAAATATTTACAAAAACAATGCACAAGCCGTAATGCTTGGTAACTTCTAAGACGCAGATCTACCAAGTACAGTACCTTCCTCCAAAACGAACTAGTCAGAAAAGGACCTCCTCTAGAGGCCACGACTCCCTTTTGTATTCAGCGCCACTGCGCCGACCAATTAAACAGGAGCACGTCATCCCTCCCGAGGTACGCGATGACGTGAACACATTCTGAAAAGCGGTGTCTACTTTCCCACACAATTACTATAAAAATCAAGCAGCCGGCGCGCGCGTGTATAGCTGTGCCGGCATTTCAGACGCGGACTGCATTTCATGCCTTAAGTGAACGTAAGCACTTTCTCCATTTTTTTTTCTCCTTTCCCTGAGCTACAGCTCAGACAACTACGAATACGGGATCCCTTTAATAGACCGCGGTAAACTAATACTACGACGCTTTGCACTTTCTTTTACTCTTTTAGAGTTAATGAGGTCGCAGGAAACGCGTGCAGGAATGGAGTACCGACAATGCCATCCCGACCGGTCAATGGCAAGGCTGTCTCTCCATTCTACATGAGACACGCAATGACACTCCCCAAAAGACGCTAATATCGTCAACGAAGACGTCTTTCTACACTATATAAATGAAAAAAGGTAAGTTTCCTTTCTTTGTACCTTTTTTCCTCATACAAAAGCCTCCCTCTTTACCCAAAAGAGGACGCTTAACTAATTTTATTTACTTACTGGTAATGCCAGTAGGGCATATTACCACAGGTACTCCTAAATGATGTACTGTATTTATGGAAATAGAAAATAGAATGGGATTATCCATTTTTTCAGATGATGTGGCAATTTAGAGGAGGGGTGAAATATTAAGTTTGTTATAAGGAAAATTCAGGAGGCTATTGTACAAGTGGAAACGTGGTCTTGCAAATGGGGTTTCAAATTTTCAGTGTTAAAAACAAAACTGGTTGTATTTATACGAAAAAGAATTAGTAATGTAGTAAAACTAAATTTGTACAATGAGGAATTAGAGAGAGTAGGGAACTTCAAATATTTAGGCAGATGGTTTGATGAAAAAGTTACTTGGAATGTACATGTACAGAGCATTGTGCACAAGTGTAAGTAAATAATGAATATAATGAGGTGTTTACTGGGAATGAATGGGGAGTAGAGAGATCAGTTTAAAAAGCAATATACCCCAGCCTAATTAGACCAATAATAGATTACGGTTGTATGGCATAGAGCACATCTTCTGATACATTAAAAAAATAGACCATATTCAATATCAAATTCTGTGATTATGTACTGATGCATTTAAAGCAACACTGACAGTAGCAATGCAATTGCAGATACCTCTAGAAATTAGAAGAGAACAATTGAAAATGAATTACTGGGTAAGTTTACAAGGGCATAGTCCAGATCAGCAAACTAAAGAAATACTGAAAACTTGTTGAGAGAAGGAAGTAAAGAAGCAATTAAACATTTTGGGTGGGAAGTGCCTGCAATACAAACTTGGATACTTCCAGACGTGATTGTAGATTTCGCACTGTTAGAGAAGAAGAACAAGGAAAAAGAATTTAATTTCAGTGCATATAATGGACAGGAATACATTGACAGGTATCATAGCTATATACAGATTTATACAGATGCATCAAAGCATTCAGACAATAAAATAAGAGTAGCAGCCGTTGTTCCAGAGTTAAATCTATGAATGGGTTAAACTGTCACGCATGCGCGAGTAGGAGGCAGCGAACAAACCCTAAGGTGAGTGAATACTCGCAAGATAAGGGTTACAAACACCCTACCCCGTTCCAGAACTCACCATGGCTGACTCCAACCGTCACTTCCGTCTCCCAGCCGAGGACATCACTGACGGTCCGGCTATGATGATGTCACTACCTTTTGTGTCATTTCCTGTAGCCATTTTGCTTGTTTTGTATTCCCTATAAATACCCACTGTTTCACATGCCTGTTTCGAATGTCTATTTTTGAACCTGCTGTTCATTTGATTTTGATCTGTCCATTGGACATTATATGGGGCAATTCCCCAACACCTGCAAACGACTGGAGGTCGGGTTATTTCTAATTTACAACAGTCAGTGATGGAATATCAGTCTATGCAGGGGAAATGATTGCATTACTGTTAGTGGTACAATGGATTGAAGAAGTTGGTCAAATAAGATCAGTAATTTGTTAAAATTCAAGTCCATCTTTATTTAGCCTAAAGTATAGGACCCCGATAGTAGGCCAGAAATTTTGATTGAAATTCAACAAATATTATACAGAATTCAAACGATGGGTCTCAGTGTAACCTTTTTATGGATCCCAGCTCATATTGGTATTAAAGGTAATGAAACAGAAGGTCAAATTACAAAAGAATCTGTATGAACATATACAATTAGTATCTGGTTTGAGTAAATCTGAAGTGAGAAGTATTGTTAAACAAATGATGAAGGAAAGGTGGCAAAAACAGTGAGATAAAGAAAGGAACGGACGATGGTATTAAAGAGTTCAGAGGAAAGTGGGAAAAATTAGATGTACAGGTAGAATACTGGTTCAGGGACACACTGAACCAAACAGTTCACTTTATAGGATAGGAAAACGTCATACCTACTTAGTATGGAAAGACAGAAACAGAAGAACATGTGATATTACAATGTCAGAGTTATGATAAGTATACAAATGTTTTGGTAGAAAACCTCAGGGAACTGAAAATTAATTTCATTTTGGAAGATATTTTGCTAAAGTAATCAGGGGATGAATGCTATCGGTGTATATTTCAATTTCTGAAGGACACTAAGTTGAGTTAGAGAATATATTATTGAGGATATTCTGACCCTCAGTCCATACCAGGGTGGTGGTGGTAATGCACGAAAATGTTGTTTGCCAACCGCCAGTAAAACAAGAAGATGCTGCTGGAGGGAAATGTTTTTCGTCTGTCTGCTCTCACCTGTTTGGATTTCCCGTGGTTAATCGTGGATTACTGTTTCTGTTTGGATATATGGTCTGTCTCATGCCCACCTCTTAATGTAAGATAAGGATTGGAAATATCTTCGTTTGAGGGAGAGCTCACCAATCACATCTTCCTGTACTGCTACAGGAAAACAGTATGACAAACTTTCCTTTCGTTTCAGTGAACGGCTCACAGGATTTTTCACTCTCTAATCATCATCTGTTTCCACTGCATTTGGACTGTGTTTTGGACTTTGTCGTGAGTGTTTATCGTACTTGTTGATGTTTGTGGGTTTTGTTATATAGCTGTGCTTGAAAGTTTGTGAACCCTTTAGAATTTTCTATATTTCTGCATAAATATGATTTAAAACGTCATCAGATTTTCACTTACTCACCCACTTCACTGTTGGTGGATTTCCTCACATTAACTGCTTGCTTCAGGTCCTATAACAACATTTTGATTGGATTAAGTGGCTTTCTCCTTGCAACCCTGCCATGCACAGGGTTTTGTAACCTTTCCAGCCTGAAGAGCATCAACAACTCTTTTTATGAGGTCTTCAGAAATCTCCTTTGTTCGTGCCATGATACACCTCCACAAACGTGTTGTGAAGAGCAGACTTTGATAGATTCCTGTTCTTTAAATAGCACAGGGTGCCCACTCACACCTGATTGTCATCCCATTGATTGAAAACACCTGACTCGAATTTCACCTTCAAACTACCTGCTAATCCTAGAGGTTCACATACTTTTGCCACTCACAAATATGTAATATTCGATCATTTTCTTCAATAAATAAATGACCAAATATAATATTTTTGTCTCATTTTTTTAAATGGTTTCTCTTTATCTACTTTTAGGACTTGAGTGAAAATCTGATGATGTTTTATTTATGCAGAAATATAGAAAATTGTAAAGGGTTCACAAACTTTCAAGCACAACAGTAGTTAAAAGATTTTTGGTTTTTTTTTGTACAATTTACTATTGAAATTGTTTTAAACAGAATATATATTGCAAAAATAATATTAAACTATAATTTAATATACATTAAATTTATACATTGAACAAATTAGTCACACAAAACTAAACAATATTGTGAGGTTTCTGAAGTCTTTTGGGACCCCCCCTCCCCCAAATGGGACGACATACTGAACTGTGTCCCAAAGTGAGATGGCCGCATCTGTGGAAGATTGCCAGTCTGTTGCCGGGGTAACTGCAGGCTCACAGCAAAGCAGCAGAGCACCATGGAAGCAAATCCGAGCCAATCACAGTCACACTATAAGCGTCTGTCACCGATGGGTGATATAAGGAGCATTATAAATGCAGGGAACAGTATTACTTGGCCACTGACCTGGCCCTGACTATGCCCATTTGCTGTGAATGTGTATAGGTGAGTGGTAGATCCTGCTACAATAAATAATCGTGCTGTTCCTATTTCAAGCTGAATAAAGCTGGTTTTGCTAAAGTAGTGAAAGTCAGCCTCATGTTTTAGGGTGCAAGACAAAGACTCACATGTCACAATATAAAAATATTCTAATTTCTTATAATTATTTAAACTTTACTTTAGCATACACTTTTTATGGCTCGTTGAATGCTACAAGTTGATATCATTTGCTAATTCCTTCAAGTTCAAACTGAATCATTACCCAAGAATGACTCATATAATTCTTATTCATTTTTATTCACAAACGAATCAAACAATTCTTGTTCATCAGATTCAAGAACTGAATCAGTGAATCATTACCCAAGAACAAGTGACACGATTCTTGTTCACTTATAATTCTTAAACTTGCTGTCTTATTTTAATTATACTTTTTCATGATATTGTCATATTTTTTAAAGAAGTTAATACTATATGATAGGAATTACTAGCATGCTTGATTAAAAAAATTAATAAATATAAATATATATGACAATTAAGTAATAAATAATTTGTGATTCCTCTCCCTTAGTGAAGCTTTATTTTTTGCTGTTGATGAATCAAACAAATAAATAGAATCGATTCATTTACTTGGGTCATTGAAAAGAACTAAATTAATAAAGTGAATCAAAATGCCCATCACTAATTCCATGGATGCTGTTAAGAAAATGCTTGTACCTTTAATGTACAGAATTCTTCTGGGACATTTACAAATATAAAAATGGAAGCTGCAGAGATTGAAGGATGAAACACTGTATATTTCAGATCTTTACAAATAACACTCTGGAAATTAAAAGGAGTGAGAAGGAACAAAAACCTGAAGGCTGAAAAAATAGTGAAGAAGCTAGTCAGCTACTGTATAAACAACAAACACTGAAACAGTTAAAGTGTTAATTCTAGATTTTTAAAACTGAAATGGTTGAGCTGATTTTTAATTTAGCTTAATTCATTTTAGAGGCTAGGGGCTCTGACCCCTGCTTGCTTTGCTCACCAAACCCTGTGCGGGTCTTACACACTAGTCATTTCCCAGATCTGCCGCTTGCGACGAATCGTGCTTTACTTTTGGATAAGTACAAATATCAACTCTGCCTTTGATACCATATCTCCGTCTTTCGAAACTATCATCGCTGACAATTCGTCACATGTTGGTTTATTATATATGCAAGCGTGATCTTTTGGATTCATACAGAAATCCAAGAAAACTTCTTTGTCCGTGTTTTTCAGATAAATTTCATATAAAGTGTGATACTTTTGGATGTATGGATTTGTATTGATTATTGGTTTTCAATTTCACTTGGTCTGGGCTGATTCTAACTTTATATATATATATATATAACTTTGGACACACACACACATTGACCTTTGTCCCTAGTGTTTTATTACTAGGGACTTGAAATTATCTCTCTGAAAAGGTTTTGTCTCATCTCAGGATTTTTTATATAATAGAGAGATAACAGTACGGAAGCTCTAAATCACACAGTGAAAAAGTACGTGAAAATATCTCGTATATACAAGATATTTCAAGTATATACAAGATGTTTTCACGTATTTACAAGATACTTTCACGTACATACGAGATAAACTTAGATTAAAATATTACACAAGTGCACCTTGGGGCTACCTAATTACGACCTTACCAAGGCCATGGTGCTTCAGTTTGATGTCACTTCCACCTCTTGTAGCGCGTGATATAAAAAAGCAGATGGGTAGACTTTTATTTATTAAAGGTGTGTGGGATGGTTGGAGATGGGTTTAACAGCAGCTTGCAATACCTATCACGTACGTCAGGTAATGCCCAGAACGTCAGTCACGAAATGCCCATAGCATACCCCGTTATACTATGGTTAAGATTAGGCTTGTGGGAGGGTAAGGGTTTAGGTATGTGCTTTATGTTTACAGGTATTTGTCTGCACACTTGTACGGAGCACCTGAGGAGATATGGTGTTTTTTTTCTTTCTGGGAAACAATTTGGTGCGTACAACTTACTATCTTGTGCCCACCACTTACCATAGCCTGTGAACCAGATGCTTTAAGGTCGCACCGGCCAATACTGCGTGTACGCTGCATATTTTCAGATAAGCACCAAATGCCATTGAGTGCTACTATATATCATTTTCTGGAAACAGGACATATAGTATCACTGAAGAGTCTGATGTTTTCCTCACACAGTTACAGTTCACAGAAATGGATATTGGCAAGTTTATAAAAGCAGGCTATGCATTCAAGCCCAGATCATTAAATCCGCGAAGCAGCACCGTTAACCACTGCACTAATTTATAGTAAATGGAAACAACATTAGTTAGCCATCTACTTACTAGCCCGCAGCTTCTTATTTACACAAGTTACGAAAGGAATTCATATTTCACATATTTAATGCATGTGAAGTTTATTCAGTCCAATGCAGGTTTGCTAATTTAATGCACTGGTAAACCTGGCACACTCGATCACTTATCAACACCAATGAACTGTGGGATTTAATGTGCATCTAAAGAGTTAAACCCAAATCAGACCACTTTAACTCCCACCTTTTTCAGACAAGAAATGTACCCTTGTTAAAAAGCCAAACTTGAATATCTCAGTCAAATCCACTGGCACACTGGGTCACCCGTTGTATTGTGCAAAATGAACTGCAATCTTTAAAAGTACAGCAGAGATCTAAATTGTTTCGGTGGATTTTTATTGTCATGTATTTGACACGATGGATCTCTAAGTTAAATGGCAGGTAATACTTCCTTAGCCCAAACATAGGAAATTCATTGACTAACTTGCCCTGTTATCGGTGATGCGAAGAATCCACCTACTTTCAGTTGACTGCAATATATAATATGCACTCAAAAGAGTGAAATTGATTTGGATCTCTTTAATTTTCAAAGTTAGGCAATGGTCAGGCTATGGTAAGTGGTGGGCATGAGACAGTAAGTTGTATGCACTAAATTGTTTCTCAGGAAGAAAAAAAAAACACCATATCTCCTCAGGTGCTCCGTACAAGTGTGCAGACAAATACCTGTAAACATAATGCATGTACCTAAACCCTTACCCTTCCACAAGCCTAATATTAACCATAGTGTAATGGGGTATGTGATGGTCATTTCGTGACTGACATTATGGGCATTACCTAACGTACGTCTCGTATGAACATGAAAACATCTCGTACGTACGTAAAAGTATCCCGTGCTTATGCGAAAACATCTCATACGTATGGGAAAGTATCCTGTACGTATGAGATATTTTCACGTACGTAGGAGATAAGAGTTATCCCATAATTTTTTTTCAGTGCGCAGTTCAGAGCTTCCATATAACAGAAACCATATTAAATACAAAGTGATTTGGTGCAGTAGTGGTTTATGATTTTTAATTTGTTAAATTTACCACTACTATTTTTTGGGTTTAGTCCTTCTAAATATAATTTAAGATGACCTGTTAACTTTTGCTATAACTTCATCCCTTAAATATGTCCCCAAATAACACCACTCCAATAAACAGGTGTAACTTAAAAAATGATTTTCATGTATATTATGATTTTATATAAATAAAAAAACAGCCATACATATATAGCACAGTGATCCCTCGCTATATCGCGCTTCGACTTTCGTGGCTTCACTTCATCACGGATTTTAAATGAAAGCATATCTAAATATATATCACGGATTTTTCGCTGGTTCGCGGATTTCTGCAGACAATGGGTCTTTTAATTTATGGTACATGCTTCCTCAGTTTGTTTTCCCAGTTGATTTCATACAAGGGACGCTATTGGCGGATGGCTTAGAAGCTACCCAATCAGAGCATGTATTACGTATTAAATAAAACTCCTCAATGATATACGATATGCTTCCCGCTCGGTGCTTGATTGTTTGCTTTTCTCTGCCTCTCTCACTCTCTCCGACATTCTCTGCGCCTGACGGAGGGGGGGTGAGCAGAGGGGCTGTTTGCACAGAGGCTGTTTGCCTAGAGGATACGGACGCTTCACTAAAAAATGCCGCTTTATTGCGTGGTGCTTCGGCATACTTAAAAGCCAAAATGCACGTATTGATTCTCTCTCTCTGACATTCTATGCTCCTGACACGCATTCTTTGAAGAGGAAGATATGTTTGCATTCTTTTAATTGTAGGAAAGAACTGTCATCTCTGTCTTGTCATGGAGCACAGTTTAAAGTTTTAACTAAAGGGTGTTATTTCATGTCTAGAGGGCTCTAATAATGTTAACAGTGTAGGAGAGTTTATAAGGGCTTAAAATATATAAAAATAACCATACAAACATATGTTTTCCACTTCACGCATTTTCATTCATCTATCGGGTTGTTTTCTGGGACGCAACCCCCGCAATCGAGGAGGGATTACTGTATTTACAAAATCAGCTGATGAAATAACAAATTCCCACAAATTACATTTTACTGGTTTAATGCTAGCTGGATTTAGCATCCTTCAGAGAATCTCATGCTTAATTCAAAGAAAAGAGTCCGAAAGGCCATACCTGATACAGCTCAGCGCCTTCATCCTACCCCAGGGTATCGCCTTCAATATGAGTCACCCACAGTTATAGTTCAAAGTCCCACCTCCAAGTAAAAGTATTCCTGAGCATGAAAAAGGCTGATGATATTCACAGTCGATCCTCAATGGCTTTGACCCATAGTCTCCCTCTTTCCCAAAACTCCTCACATCACCAAAAAAGGAACGTCCAACCCCCGAAACTGTGCACACTTCCTTTTTATGCTTTTCTTAAAAAAAAGGGTACAGTTACAGAGGCCTCCCATGCTTTGAGTGAGCTCTCCTTTCATTATTGTTTTGCATTCTTCCATATAACAACAGGAGAAATGAACACACTGTTGATGTAAAATTTTTTTTTTTTTTTTTTTGATCTTTTGACAGTGTTAGGATTGTCAGATACTTAAGTGTAGCTCTGTTACATATATGAAATGGCTGATCTGAACTTGAATATAGCCTCATCTATTTTAGCAATAACAGAACCCTTGTTAAATACAAGAAAGACACGTGAGTATAACATAAATGATGTTATCAAAAATACGTAATATGAAAGAGGTATTTATTGAGTCTAAGGTGGAATTTCATTATGAGATTCCTTCAAAGAGTAGATGAGCAATGTCTTACTGTGTAGTGTTACAATATGTAGTTTATTATGCAGTCTCTCATCACAGCTAATAGTGCCAATAAACTTTTTTTCTGTAATAATGTTGGGGGTGCCATACTGTGGCACTGGGTGAATTTGATAACCCAGATATAAACTGATAAGGAAAACAATAAATTGTGGAAAACAGCAAAATTCATATACCTAATCCATGATTGTTTTTCATCTCAGTATATCAAAGTAGCAACAAGAGGGCAAGCCTGCCTTGACTTGATATTCTGTAATAATCAAGACAGAATTTAGAATATTGAGGTCATTGAACTTTTAGGAACCCACCACTATAATATAATAAGTTTTACAGTATATGGCCTTGCAAGAATAAACAGTATTACTTTTATTTTCAAACAGACACATTTTGAGGAGTGTGGAAAAGGCTTAAAATTGAACAAGAAAAACACCTCCAGATATAGAGACTGTTGAGTAGTAATAGCAAAGATTGAAAAGAATCCTTCATGAAGTGCAGGCTCATTGTCTACCAAAAACTGGAAACATTAAGATCAGCAGTAGTGCTCATCAAGGAAAGAGTGAGGTGATAGAAAAAGAAATTCACTTATCATCTGTTGGGCACAGAGTGTGATTTTTCCTTTCAATTTCATTTGTTCATACACAACTGGAAAGATTCAGGATTCTGGAGATATTTATGAATAATACACACAAAGGGGTGGCATGGTGGCACAGTAGTTGTGCATGCTGCCTCATAATTAGGAGTCTGAGTACTTCCTGTGTGGAGTTTGTATGTTCTCTCTGTGTCTATTTGGGTTTTCTCCTACGGTCGATAGACAAGCTGGTTTGGTGAATTGGAGTTTCTGAATTTGCCCCTGATGTGTGTGTGTTTGTGTGTGTGTGTTCACGCTGGAATGGACTGGTGTCCTGTTCAGATGCTGTTCTTGCCTTTAACATAATGATTGCTGGGATAGGGTTCAGCTGCTCCACCACCCTGCCTTGAGAAAGTGGTTTATAAAGATGGATGGATACACTTACTATAGAAAGATAAAAACAAAACACACACAATACAGTACATACATTTGTGTTATACATACATCATTTACATCCCTAATTTAATAAATGTGCAAGCATGTTGTAGCTGCGTCTTGTTCAGTTTCACAAAATCGAGCTGCTACTGAGTTGGTAATGCAGGGTGCAGCATGAGTCAAACATGTAAGAAAAGAAATTGTTTAGTTCAATAATGTTTGTTTTAATGAAAATAAGTTATTACACATGAAGGATTAAAGGCTAAAAACAAAACACTTTTTCTTCTAAAGACTTTGCTTTGTCTTGTTAAACTTCAGTTACTTTCTTTCCCTAAAATTTGCGTTATTTCTCTGTGGCAAACTTATATAGTATTTGCTTATTATATTCTGTACGTACGGAACATTCCATATGGTGAATACGATTTGAAACTGTTTGCCCTTCATGCCTTGCAAACTGCAAGACAGATCATAAACTGGAACTAATCTAAAGTCAGAGGGACAAGTGATAATTACAATATTCCATTTCCGTTTAGCTTGTGGGGAATATAATAGAATCTCCCATTGTCTATGCATTAGTACATAGGCAAACATGTTAACACAACTAAGAAAATACTTCTGTCAATTTGAAGTGCCTAAATAACTAACAAATGGCTCTTACAGATGTAAATATTTCTTATTACTAATAAGCTGATGGCAGATCAAGGTGATAAGTGAGAAACTGAAAATGAACCTGACTTTCATTTCAAGTTCAAATTCAAGTTTATAGTCCGGTGTATAAAGCACAAAGAAATTCCAACTTGCATGTATCCCACAGTCTGGTTACATCAAATGGTTTGCAATACCAACAGTGGACAAAAAAGTGACAATGAATGACAAATAATAAAAACAAGAAACATTAATAATAATAATTCATCAATACTATGAAGTTACAACTTAATAATCATTCTGCAGTTAAAACCTCCCTAGCACTCATTAATGACATTTTACTTGAATATGAATGCTGTGATTGCCTCAAAACTATAAATATGAGGCATTTGTTGTAAACATACAGTATTATAATAAACCTGCAAGAAAGTAAATCCAGCTATCCACTCATTCATCCAGTTTCAGGCCTGCATAATCCAATTCAGACTTGCAGCCATCTATAGGTGCTGTTGTTGTAAGCATATAAATATTAAAATGGCAGCAAAGCCAGTTAGAATTTGAGGCCATTTTTTGCTGAAAACATACTGTATGTTAGGAAGATAACACTTGTCTGTTGCATATATTTCAAAAATGTATTGCTTCACCATTATGGAAGAATTAAGTTATTGGACCAGTATGAAAATGATCCTTAAGAAATAATGACTACACAACCTGTTGTCCTAAGGTCTATTATGAAATGCAAGATAAAGATTGTAGTTAATAATCTCCTGTTGGATGTACAAGCAGGCTTGGATCCATACCAGTTTTTCTGCAGACATCAAAGGGGCACTGGTGATGCTATTAAAAGTGTGTTACTTCTTTCTTTAAAACATCTTGACAATCCTAAGGCTTATGTCAGATTATTCTTTGTTGATTTTTAGCTCAGCTTTAATGCTTTAGAGCTACACATTCTTCATACCACATTACAGCAATTGAATGTCAATCCTGTTTTTAGAAAATGGTATTATTCATTATTGATGGACTCTACTCAAATAGTCAGAAAAAGAGGGACTTTGTCTAAATCTCTGATTGTTAATATGGTCGCCCCCCAAGGATGTGTCGGCTCACCTGTCTTGTTTACACAATATACAAATAAAAGCACTTGAAGCACTTCAAATCCCTACTCTAATGATGCAGCTACCTCAGTCTGTGTGGTAGAGTTTCAGAAGTGGATACATACTGTATAAGAAACAGATTGACAGGTTTGTTCAGTGGTGTGTGAGGATCATTTTCTCATTCTCAGCATTAGAAAATCTGAAGAAAAAATATTTAACCCACATTCTATTGATGACCGTTCGCCAGTGCTTGCTCACATTCATAGCATACCTCAGGCTAATGTGTATAAATATCTAGGGGCTAGTGTAGAAACTTGTTGTGTACCTCGACTTTTAGTGGACCGGGGGGTCAAGATTGCCAAAAGATTTTCACAGTAATGAAGCTGTTAAGCTTGTAAAATGAGGGATGGATGGAATTAGGCCAACACCTAAGCCCTACAGTATTTTCCACTGCAATCCTGAATATATATCCCTAGTAAATCAAAACAGATCAAATATATCAAGTGTGGCAAGCGGCTGGGGGTGGCACCCAGCCGGGATGCCCGGAAGGACCGGAGGAGGGATTACACCAATAGCGTGAGTTTTCCGCATTCGATTTATACGACCGACATTTTAAAATACCGGAAATTATACAGTAAAATCAAGTCCCAACTTATCCGCGGGAGAACTTATCCGTGAGTATATACAGTATTTACAAACACAGCAAACAAAGATAATGACAAATATATAAAACAAACACCTAGAACAACTCCAGGACAATATCTACAGTCCCGAAGAAGTCTTTAATGTAAGTGATCGGTGTGGATCCTGAAGTGCAAACAACAGTTAATAGAACAAAAGATGTGGTGGAATAATCCCCTTTTGTAAACTGCCATCCCGGAAAGATGGATAATAAACATAGTTCTCCCACCAGAGTCCAGAAGGTGAATGATCTTGTGAGGCACACCTTTTCACAAAGAGCAACTGAAGATAGGAATGGAAAAAGTAATACCCACTGTCGTCCATGTGTCCAATGGCTGTGCAAAATCCTCCTCCACTGTGAACATCCAGATCACAAAGGGTTTTTGTGTGCTGCTGGTGATGAAGTCGGTGCAAAATAGAAAAGTCAAAAAAGTCCCACCTCATCCTTCTCTTCCAGTTTTATATTTACAGTGCCTACAGCCACCCACTCCAAGACCAACAAGCTCCTCTGTATCCTGTTTAAAGACACAGACCCCATATTTACAAACCAGGTATATGAGCTACCAGTGTTGTTACTAACATTTAACAACCACCAGACAGGACATACTATACAAAAAAGAAAGCCCCATATATGGAAGCGCTACAATCTAAACTGACATGGAGCAGGCAGATGGACATTACTCATTCAAAGACATAGCAATGTCAAAATTGTTTGCTGTTCAAGTTATAGTATATATAGTTAAAGTATAATACTTTTTATCCTAGTTTAATATTACTAGCCACCACCTTTGCATGTGCTCTTTTGTAGAGCCTTAGTTCACTGCCAACCTCCAATTAGACTGGATGCTCAACCTGAGAGGCTGCACAGAGTACTCTTGTAAGAGATTTAAAAAGACAACGACCTGGGGGAGCTCTACTGAACACAGCTACATCTCAATCCCAGGCTGTCCCCTTCTGATCTCCAGTCCTCATAGTGCCAAAGATGCTCCAGCTAAACACCTTTTCATGAAATAGCTAACATCTGCCTGAATGATTTGAACTACACCTTGAGCAAAAAATCTGAAATAGCCAAAAATCTTAAAACAAATGCAAACATTAACTATAATGTCGTGTATAGAAAGAAACACTTTAATTTTGCCATGTTTTTAAGCTGTTAAAAAAAAGTTTTAAATGAAGGAAAACTGCCGGCAGTAAATCAGATATTGGTGCTAAAAATAATGCCTACATTCCAGAGGAATTCAGTAGAAACTAAAATTGCTGATAATATATGGGCACCATTTGAAGAATTCCTATGCAATAATAGAACATTTCTTATTTTCCTTGAGATCATGGACAATTAGTTCATTCTGTGTCATCCTTGTGAAAGTGAAAATGAGTATTATGTTTTCAAACAAGAATTATAATGGTAGCATATTTAGACAGGAAATCAATATTGTTGTAAAAAAGTTAACTCTAAACAATTCTTATAGAATTTGAATTGTGGTTTGGTTCCTTAAGGGTTGCTTGTCCGGAGACAGTGATATTTAATAGGGACAGTGTTCTATAAGAACCTAAAAAAGAAATATCTGTGAAAATTGGGAGGTAATATTCACCCATAATGGAAAAGGGTAGGTGGCAGAGAGTCAATATGGGAATCAGGTGGAAAAAAAGAGCTATGAGGACTGGCAGAACCGGAAATACTACCAAAAGACCAATAGAGATAATTCCATTATTGTGTGAAGCTAGAAATGGGACTCTTTTAAAGATAAAACTGGCTTTTATCTAGCCTGTTAAAATGAGCAAGTAGGACCATGTTACCCTTTAAGTAAGACAGACCAGAGGTTGCCATACCATTGACAGCCAATTAAATCTCAGTGCAGTGCAGTGGTCTTGGGGACTGACAGAGGAGATTGTAGCTTGGTAGTCCTGATACTTTGAATCAAAAAATAATATCCACAGGCAGGAACTTAAAGCTACCTTTTGCAAGTCTACAATCTGTAGGTTGTCATGACCCAATATAGATTATGCCCAAGCAGTAGTGAGAGCAGAAGCATCAACTAGGAGATGACAAAACAAGAAACAATCAAGGTTCAAAGCCAGAGAAAGAAACAAAAAGGAAAATGTCACCAATGTGCTTAGACAACTCTGAAGATCAGAAAGCAGAAGTCAAAAAACTAAAAACAAAAACTAATGCTAGGACCTACTTTAAAAAGAAGATAATACAATTTCATGATAATGAGGACAGTAAATGTGATGATGTGTGAACAACATAGCATCAGGTAAATAAAAGAAAATATATGACGGTAATGAAAAATAAAACCCAGAAATTGAAACCAAAAGTGAAAAGTAAGTTCACAAATGAATTCTCCACATATAAAAATCCCCAATTAGTCAAAAAGATGTGTATGCTGCAGAGGTCAATAAAAATAAAAAGTCACTTGTTGGAGGAAGCAAGCCAAGGCCAATGAGAGTGAGTGAATGTGTATAAGAAAGAGAGAGACACAGAGAAAGCTGCAATGGTCAGGGACAACCCATCTGCTTACACCAAGACACAACCTTGAACCCTGGGTATCTTATAGCTCAAAAAATGAAGACTGATCAGTGATGATACAGCTGAGACACAGACACATACATAAAAGTGAAAAAAACAGTGAGTCCTTTATATACAGTGTTCTTACCAAAAAGATATTGACTAAAGAAAAGCAAATAAATCCTTCATTCTTCTTTATCTGATCAAGAAATTTAAATTGGTAAAAGATTCATCGAAGATAAAATGTCAACAGTTCATCACAGAGCTCACAAGACATCAAACTGACCCCTCTTTCTTACTCTATGGTTTTGGTTTTTATTATAGCTCTTTCTCAGCACCATTCCCTTCTCCAAAAGCGTTCTCTCTCTCAGATTCTCTCACCAGCTGTTTGACCAAAAAACAAACTGTTCTGGGTTGTCCACATCAGTTAAATCTAGCGGAATGTCCCTCCTCTACCTGTTGAGTACCCACCAATTTAGAAAGAGTTAGTGTTGAACTAACTTAGATTCTGATTCTGGCTATTCACGTGTTGCTTGACATCCAGATCTCTACACTGCACTCTATTAAAAGTGCTGCACAGTCATCCACGCCTCCAATATCAAGTCTTTCAGGTCTGCTACATCCTGTAAGCAACAAAGTCAACCTTTTAACTCAGGGTCCTCTCCCGTTTCTACATCTTGTAACCGTGTCAGCACTTTACGAAATGTTTACTTTCTCTACAGCTGCCTGTCTACCTCTTGTGTATCTCGGGCATGTGCAATCCTGCTGCTGCAGCACCATAGCTTTAGCAGAGACCCACTCTCTCATCCTACAAGTTGTACTTCAACTACCCTATTTAAACGTGGTTAAAATAATCTACAAATTGTAAGAGACTTATTTTAAACAACGCCGAGGACATAACCTGTCACACTGGAGTGATGCCATTGGGTTGTCTTTTGCTCCGCCAGCTGCCAGCTTCCTGGTGCTTATCTGCACTGATGTCACTCTACACCACCACCGGCATACAACAAAGCAGCACTGTTCAGACAGCATCCATGCTTTTAGATTTTAAACTACGACTTGTTCTTCTTTTACCATTTCCTTATTTTTTTGTTCTTTCTAATGCTGAGAATTTCATTAATTTTTTTTTCTAGGAAAATTTTCTTTTGTTAGCGAGCAAGTGGTGTTGCTTTGGTGAGGCATGTTTGATGTCATACCTGTGTGAGAGATAAGTGAGTTAGCTGTCGTGAGGGACCTTGCTCTTGCTGCAAAAGTGATGCAAGTGTGTGTGTTGAGAGTGTGTACATATGGAAGGAATTGGTAATGGTTGAATTAGCAAAGCAGCAGCATGTGCAAATTAGAGTGCAGGCTCTTGTGATTGAAAGGCCATGTGGTGAGGTAAAAGTGCTGGAGCTTAATTTCTGGGGGAAGACTAAAAAGGGCGAGAGTGGGGAAAAGTTTTGTATTGCGCTCAGCAAAGTACCACAGGGAAAGGGCAAGGGCATAGAGAGAGAAGACCCGTGGAGGTAGATGGTTGACAGTTAACACTAGAATCCCTAAAGCCTACTAAAAAACTCGTAATCCCAAGCCACCTTAAATTCCTTCTCACCTCTCCATCAGCGTCATTTGTTTTGTGAATGTGTTGATCAGTACAAGCAGCCTGCTATACTATCCCTTCACCGCCGGAGCTCAACTCGGGCAAAAAGTTCTCCCACCTTAAGTCTTGTTTATCTCAGTGTGAGGTGCCTGGAGTTGCATAGGGTAAATAATATATTGTTACTTGGAACACATGCATTTCATGTGTGTTCTGTGTCTACAACAATCTGAGTAAATGCAGGATGACAGAAAATGCGAGAAATGCAAGAAATGTTGAACAAGTACCTAAAATAGAAACCTTTTTCATGTTATAGTACTAACAACAAAATTTTGACATGAAGTGTATAATGTGTGAAGACTGCAAGTCCAAATATCAGATAAACACTTTCAAAAAAGGTACACGTATAACAAAACAAGCGCTCTTTTATTCAAGAATATAACCGAAGAAAAAGAAATCAGATATTTAATAACAATAACAATAAAGAAATACATTATAAATAAATCAATTAACTGTAGCAGATTAACATCTTAACAACATTTACAAAATAATTATTTAAAAGGGAAACTTACAGGCATATCTTCACCAAGGCTTAACGTGAAAGAATGGGTGTAATGGACAGCGTTCAGAACTTCTCTAAACTGCTTTCTTAAGAAAGGTGAATTGAAAAACTTGACAGTCAATACTTAAAATGATCACTAGGTGGCAAACCTTAAAATAAAAGGGTGAACAGAATAATCTTATTAAAGAAAGTAACATCCCCTAATAGGACAAATCAGTTGTTTATCAGGAGAAGAGCTGTTCATTGTATCTTTTAATTACTCCTCAGCAAAATGCCTTGGAGGGAGCATTCTTCAAAATCAATCTGTTAACAGCATGGTCAGAATGATCAGAGAAAACAGAGAACAGAGGTTCATTTTATAAACTGCTGAATTTACATGCATTGTCAAACATTTTACTCAGGTTGGTTTATTGGTTTACACCCAAATGATTTATATAAAATAAAAGTCTGTTATATTATATGCTGGTTCTCCTTACACCTTTGAGTTGTGCCACCACTTGAACTTTCTATGCATATAACAACTGTCCATTCTTGTTTATAGGAAATCTGCTGATTTCTTAGTCATCTCTTAGTCATTCTTCAGTACATTTTTTTATATTACATCATCCTTTCTTCTGGTACATTATTTACTTGACCATCTCAGTATTTTTTCTAAACCAATTCTTATATCTCAATGTACATTTTGTTGTTCACTTGACCTTTATCTGGTTTCCTGGTGTGCCTGAACAGGTTTGTGACATTTATTAAGCCTTTATGCTATTTCATTAAGATGAATGCTATGTTACCCTAAAATTATTGCTCTACAATAATCAGTCTCAGTGTTTCAGAAATAAGTGAATTTATGTTGATGAGGTAAGTGTACATTACTAATCTCAACAGCACAATTTTGGGAGCAGTGTTGGCAGTAACACATTTAAAGTAACATGCATTACATAGTCTGATTACTTTTTGAAGTAACAAGTAACCAAATGAAATACTTATCCTATTGAAGTAAAAATAACTGCATTATTATTATCCCAGCAGCACTGGGCGTAAGGCAAAAAGCACACAATGGAATGGCACTCAATCGTGCAGCCAACTAGAAATGAGTGCTGAGTGTAATCCCGTAACAAAAATCTATTCATAATATGTCAGCTTTGGTTCATCCAGCTATTTACTATATATATATATATATATATATATATATATATATATATATATATATATATATATATATATATATATATATATAGAAACACTGTGATTCGGTGACAGGAATGGCCAGTGGCTAGTACTGTGAATCATCGGTGGCTAACGTCTGGGATGTAAAAAGGGAATGAATATTATTTACTTCACAGCACATCAAGGGATAACTATATTTGTAAAACGCAAGAAAATTATCTTGTTTGGCTGTGTTTCGGGTCAGTATCATGAAGGTTTATGTATGGGTTTAGGTTAATAACAAATGTTGGCCAGTCAAATGTGTAGTTTTCCATAAAAAAAAGAAAAAGTAACACAAAAGTTAACACACTTTTTTCTGCATTACATTTTATAATTACATTATAATGCTCTTTTTCGTGAATTTCTGTGACATCAGATTGTTTTACCAAGAGGAAACTCCATAATTGCATGTAAAAGTGGGTTTTTAAGAAAGCAGGTTTCTGCCTTAACTGTGTTGCTCACCTTATCCTGGTTTTCTGTGTACATGTAAATGCACTGAGTGATGCCTTCTGGTACAACAGTAGCAGAAGGGGGAAGGAAGTTTTGAAATGCATTAAGGGCAGTGGGACCTGCTATAATAGAGTTTTGTATCCAGAGCTGATTCCCTCCTTGTTCCTGATGCTTCTGGGGTAGTCTCCAGCCCACCCATGACCCCAATTTGGATTAAGTGTAGGTAAAGAATGTTAGTCTTTGTATGGTAAAATCTTTACACATGAAGTTTAATGTGACTTTTTAATTCATGGACACAAATTACATAAAGCAATGGGCTCAAGGTTATACAGTGGTACCGAACAAGGAACCATGTACCATACCTTCAATTCCAGTTTGCTACCTGCACTGTTTGCAAGTGATTTTAGCATTTTAAACATTTTCCTAAAATCAAGCTAGAAGCTTAATGATTTAAAACACTAGCAGATCATGAATGTCACAAGGGCAATAAGTATTTGACTAAGTTAATGTCACTGTTGGTGCTTCCTTGCAGCTCATGTACTTTCTCAGAATTTTAATTACAGTATTTCTAGATTTCTTTAAAGTTATGTAGGGGTCCCATGATCATAATTAGTACTTTGCACCAGATGAACTTTTCAGTGCCAGCTTAACTCCTGAACCACTGAGCCAGAAGCCCTTCTCTGCTACGTAGATTACTATAATGAAATCCATGGTAAGTTGTTAAGTGTATGTGGTGAGAACCATTTAGGTAAAAAAAAAAAATCACATTCGGCACAATTCTATTGGGAAATGCAATTAAAAGGCACTGAAATTGAATTCACTGGCACATCAGTTTCCATAAGAAGCACTCAAAAAGAGGCTGGTCGTTTAATTTCAGCACATAACACATGCGTTTAGGCCCATAGCTGAGCTTTATTGGATGCAGCTTCACTTACCTGCAGCTGTCCGATGTGCTCATTACTCCAAATATTCATGGAGTTGAGTAGCATGAAATTGATGAATATTTACTTTGGAATAGATGATTAACAGAAGAGACGACGTAAGCTGAAATCTAGAAAAGAAAGAAGCTGAGCTTTAACGACCCAAGTCGATTAAACAAAAACACACCTATAAACAAAATCAATTAGTAAAAATAATAAGACATAAATGATAAATTGCAATGCCATAATAAGATTAATCAGTCTGTTTATTTTTAAAAAAAAAAGGTTTTTTCAGTAAAGGGTGACAAATAGATTGCAACACAGGCCACACTCACATATTCTAGTTTAGAGATGCCTGTCAACCCAACACTTGTAAAACGTGTAATCTCCTTACAGAAGGAATCAGGGGCGTGAACTGTGAGGTAGATCCATTTGAAGTTCTCACACTTTGTTGTTTTACAACAATAAATCTCAATTTTGGCTTTTTTGACATTGGTCAACATAAAATGATTCTCTAAAGTGAAAGTGAAAACAGATCTCTGCTAAGTGGTCTACATTAATTAAACATAGAAAACATAAAAAATGACTGCATCAGTATTCACCCCCCACAAGTCAGTATTTAGTAGTGTGATGCGTGAGTCCCTGTCTTGCACCACAAAACACGAGGCTGAGTCTCAGTACTTTAGCAAAACCAGCTTTATTCAGCTTGAAACAGGAACAGCATGGTTATTTATTGTAGCAGAATCTACCACTCTCCTATACACAGACACAGTAGTCAGGTAGGGACATAGCCAGTTTAGTGGCCAAGTAATCCTGTTCCCTGCATTTATAATGTTCCTTGCATCACCCATCGACATCAGGACCTTATAGCACGACCATGATCAGCTCAGATCTGCTTTCGCTGCGCTGTGATCTGCGGTTGCCCCGGCAACAGACAAGCAATCTTCCACAGACACGGCAATCATACTTGGACTGTGAAAGGGGTCCCAAAAGAGTTCAGAAACCTCACAGTAGATGCACCTTTCACAGCCATGACAGTCTTGAGTCTGTGTGCACTGGTCTCTGTCAGCTTTGCACACTGCAGTTTTATCCCTGTTCTTCTTTACAAAACTGCACAAAGTCTCGCAGATTGTATGGGAATCATGAGTGAACAGCCTTTACCAAGCCCAGCCACAAGTTCTCAATTGGATTGCGATTTGACTCTGGCTCAGCCGCTCCAGGACATGGCTGTTTTTACTCTATTCCTGTGTAGCTTCGGCTTTATACGTGGGGTCTTTGTCTTGTTGCAAAAAAACTCTCCTCTCAATACATAAGTTTCTTGCAGATTGTATCAGGTTTTCCTCCAGGATTCCTCTGTATTTTGCTGCATTTATTTTACCCTCTACTTTCACAAATCTTCCAGGGCCTGCTATAGAGAAACTTATGCCACCATGTGGTGTGTTTTTGATAATGTGCAGTGTTCAGAGATGGTGTTTAGTCTGAAGTCCCAAAAGCTCCATTTTGATCTTATCAGTTCAATTCAATAACTGAATTGAGAGTCTCTCATGTGCCTTTGTGCGTCTCTCATATAAAGCTGTGACTAGTGAAACACTGAAGCAACAGTTGTTGACTGCACAGTCTCTCCCGTTTGAGCCACTGTAGCTTGTAACTTCTCAAGAGTTATCATAGGTCTCTTAGGGACCGCTGTCATTGCTTCACCGATTTCCTTGGTACTTTAATCTTTATTGTGCCAGATAGTCTTTGATACTGACTTAGCCAAGTTGGACCTGCCAGATAAGGTGCATTTATAGTTTAATCCATGGAAACCCCTTGACTAAAGACAGATGAATTCCATTAAACTAATGATGTAGCCTTTAAAACCAACTGGCTGTACCACTGATACATTCGGTGTGTCATATTAAAGAGGATAATACTTATGTAATCAATTTTTTTTTTATTTGTAATTAATTTAGACCACTTTACAAAAGATATGTTTTCACTTTGACTTTAAAGTGTCTTTCTCTGCTGATCGCTGATCATATTGAAAATGTTAAATTACATTTGTGTATGTGGTGAGAACATACACAAATGTAATACACATACATACATACAACACACACATTTCCATTATCTTTTTACCTTTTTATCTCTATTTTTCTCTATTTCACTAATCACTTCTACCACTTTCTTTTATGTGGAATTGCTCCCTGGACACTTTTTACACATTTTTACTATTTGACATGGATTGTTACACTCCGAGAATTGCCTATTCAAGTAGTCAGCTTAAAGCACTGAGAAGAAATGCTTATGCCGGTGTGGTTCCTTGTTTACCTGACGAGGTAAGAAGACTATATCGGGGCAGCCGAGCGGCAAAGATAAAAATAAGATTAAATGAGACAACTTGAGAGAAAATGGCGTTATAAACCGTTGGTGCCTTCTGTGATCCTGGGAAATGTAAACTCACTACCAAATAAGATCGACGAAACTGGCTGTGCTGGTGAAAAATGTCAGAACCTACAGAGAATGCAGCTTGCTGTGTTTTAGTGAAACGTGGCTAACGTCTATCATCCCAGATGCTAGCGTGGAGCTACCCGGGTTTAGCACAGTTAGAGCGGACAGAGACGCAAGTACCTGTGGAAAGAAGAAAGGAGGAGGACTCGCTCTCTATGTCAATACAAAGTGGTGCAACTCAGGACATGTAAGCGTTAAAATCTCCACTTGCTGCAGGGACATCGAACTGTTGGCCGTAAGTCTGCGCCCCTATTACTTGCCCAGAGAGTTTGGACACGTGATTGCTGTTTACATCCCCTCAAGCGAACGCGGAGATGGCGAGTGACATCATCCATTCCGCAGTTGCTAAGTTACAAACGCAGCACCCTGAGGCACTTGTGCTAATCGCTGGAGACTTTAACCATGTAACGCTGGATAAAACATTACCTGCCTTCTCCCAGTATGTGGATTGTAACACTCGGGGAAACAGGACTATCGACCTACTATATGCAAGCGTTAAAGACGCATACAGCGCCACCCCACTGCCTGCGCTTGGGAAAGCAGATCATAACCTGGTTCTGCTTCAGCCTCAATACAAACCAAGAGTGAGGCGCTACCTACAACCACACGCTCATTCAGGAAGTGGTCCCCTGAGGCAGAGCAGGCTCTGAGAGACTGCTTTGGAACTACAGACTGGGATATATTGCTGAGATCACATAGTGAGAACATTGAAGAGGCTGTTGAATGCACAACTGATTACATCAACTTCTGTATGGACATTGTAGTTCCAGTAAGAACAGTATGCTGCTATGCTAACAACAAGCCATGGATTACAAGTGACATCAAGGGCCTTTTGAACCAGAAGAAAAGGGCTTTTAAAGGTGGTGATAAGCATGAGCTGAAGTGCGTGCAGAAGGAACTCGAGTCCAGCTCAGGGCGAAAGAGCAGTACAGGAGAAAGCTGGAGCAGAAGTTGCAGAACAACAGTATGAAGGAAGTGTGGGATGGGATGAAGATTATCACTGGCTGCAGCTCGAAGCGGGTGCCGCCGAGACAGGCGTGGAGAGAGCAAACCAAATGAACAACTTCTTTAATAGGTTTGATCACAGTAACCCACTCTCACCTCGAGTACTGCATCCTCCAACCATCCTTCTGCTGATACCAGCATAGGTGAGACATCCCCACCCACAATTACAGCAGCCCAGGTGAGCAGAGAGCTGAAAAGACTTTGTGCCAGCAAAGCAGCGGGTCCAGATGGTGTATCGCCACGATTGCTGAAGGCCTGTGCGTTGGAACTGGGGAGTCCTCTACAGCGCATCTTCAACCTGAGCCTGGAACAGGGAGAGTCCCAGGCTTTGGAAAACATCTTGTATCACTCCTGTCCCAAAGGTATCACGTCCTAGTGAGCTGAATGACTTCCGGCCTGTTGCTCTGACGTCACATCTGATGAAGACCATGGAGCGGCTGCTGCTTCACCACCTGAGGCCACAGGTCCGTCACGCCCTCGACCCTCTGCAGTTCGCATACCAGGAGAAGGTGGGAGCGGAGGATGCCATCATCTATATGCTTCATCGATCCCTCTCCCACCTGGACAGAGGCAGTGGTGCTGTAAGAATTATGTTTTGGACTTCTCTAGCGCCTTCAACACCATCCAACCTCTGCTCCTTAGGGATAAGCTGACTGAGATGGGAGTAGACTCACACCTGGTGGCATGGATTGTGGACTATCTTACAGACAGACCTCAATATGTGCGTCTTGGGAACTGCAGGTCTGACATTGTGTGCAGCAATACAGGGGGCCGCAGGGGACTGTACTTTCTCGGTCCTGTTCAATCTATATACATCAGACTTCCAATATGACTCGAGTCCTGCCACGTGCAAAGTTCGCTGATGACACTGCTATTGTGGGCTGCATCAGGTGTGGGCAGGAGGAGGAGTACAGAAAGTTAATCAAAGACTTTGTTAAATGGTGCGACTCAAACCACTTACACCTTAACACCAGCAAGACCAAGGAGCTGGTGGTGGATTTTAGGAGGCCCAGGCCCCTCATGGACCCTGTGATCATCAGAGGTGACTGTGTGCAGAGGGTGCAGACCTATAAATATCTGGGAGTGCAGCTGGATGACAAATTGGACTGGACTGCCAATACTGATGCTCTATGTAAGAAAGGTCAGAGCAGACTATACTTTCTGAGAAGGTTGGCATCCTTCAACATCTGCAGTAAGATGCTGCAGATGTTCTACCAGACGGTTGTGGCGAGTGCCCTCTTCTACGCGGTGGTGTGCTGGGGTGGCAGCATAAAGATGAAAGACGCCTCACGCCTGGACAAACTTGTTAAGAAGGCAGGCTCCATTGTAGGATTAAAGTTGGACAGTTTAACATCTGTGGCAGAGCGACGGGCACTAAGCAAACTCCTGTCAATCATGAATAATCCACTGCATCCACTTAACAGTGTCATCTCCAGACAGAGGAGTAGCTTCAGTGACAGACTTTTGTCACTGTCCTGTTCCACTGACAGACTGAGGAGATCGTTCCTCCCCCACACTATGCGACTCTTCAATTCCACCCGGGGGAGTAAATGCGAACATTAATTTTATTTTAATTCTTTTCATTTTTATTACTATTTAATTTAATATTGTTTCTTTGTATCAGTATACTGCTGCTGGATTATGTGAATTTCCCCTTGGGATTAATAAAGTATCTATCTATCTATCTATCTATCTATCTATCTATCTATCTATCTATCTATCTATCTATCTATCTATCTATCTATCTATCTATCTATCTATCTATCTATCTATCTATCTATCTATCTATCTATCTATCTATCTATCTATCTATCTATCTATCGTGATTCAACTTTGTATAACAATAAAATATGAGAACTTCCAAGAGGTGAAAGCTTTTTACATTTACATTTATTTGCCTAGCAGTTGCTTTTATCCAAAGTGACTTTCCAGAGAGGTAAACAACTGAGTAACATTAGGTTAGAGCATGTTTTTTTAACAAGTGCAATAGGACAGGTAACAAAAGTTGATTACCACATGAGAAAATATTTGATAACTCATATACTTAAAATCAATAAAGTAATTACACACTAAAATAGCCAAGAATATAAAGTATCAAAGTGCAAAGTTTTTTATTTTCAATTTGATACATATTCACAAAACAGATCTTCAATTGCCATTGCTTCTTGAATACATTGAGTGAGTCAGCAGTATGGATGGAGGTGGGAAGCCTGTTCCACCAACTTGGAACGACACACTAAAAGCGTCTGGATTGAGACTTAATGCCACATAGAGGTGGTATCACCAAACGCTGTTCCCTGGCAGACCTGAGTAGGTGAGAAGGAGCATAGCACTTTACCAATATCTCCATATACTCCGGTGCTGACCCATTGACTACTCTATGGCAAGTATCAGGGATTTAAATTTTATGTGTGCTGCTTCAGGGAGCCAATGTAGTGACATGTGCCCGACTCAGCTGGTTAAATACAATGTGGGCTGTTGCATTCTGGATCATCTACAGCAGCTCGAAAGCACATGTGGGTAACAAGACCAAAGCCTGGACCAGAACTTGTGCTGCATACTCTGTCAGAAAAGGTCTGATCTTGCAAAAGCACTATAGCATAAACCTGCATGAATGAGAAACAGTAGTCGAACGAGAAACAGGCCCTGTGTGTTCAGCATGGAAATGTGAGTAGTGTACTCATTAATTATGCTTGTATTGTATCCAAAAAATGTACATTTAATTCAAAATATATCCATCCATCTTCAAAATTCATTTATCCAGAACAAAGCCGTGGTAGCCTATTTCAGTAAGCATCTAGTACAAGACAGAAACAATCCCTGAACAGGGTGCCAGTCCATTTCATTGTGAACACACACACACACACACACACACACATACTAGGAAACAATTTAGCATCATTTCCCTAACCTGTCTTTGGACTTTGGGAGGAAACCTACAGGAAGCCCACGTTGATGCAGGAGAACATGCAAACTCCACACTGGGACACTCAGGACACAAACCCTGATCTCTTTGCTCTGAGGAGTGCTGACTTTTAAAAATGTATCTCTCTATACATAAAAAAAAAACCCTGGAAAGGAAATTTCCAGGGCGACGATACGTGATTTTCTCAGAAGTTCTCTGAAGACACCTGAGTCAAAAAAGACTGGCCATGGAGTGTCTCGTGGGGATGTGGAACATAAGATTCTTGAAAGACACGCCCTTCTTATCAAATAAGAGCATAGCCAGTGGTAGCACACACAGATCCTGTGCTCTCAGCAAAGAAGAAAAAGCAGTGTAGAGAAAAGAGACCTTTGGGAGAGAAAAAAAGGCAGATAAAAGATTATGAAAGCAGTGGAGTTATAAAGGCTCAAACAAACGATGGCGCATAAACATGCAGAGAAAGGTACAGAATATGAAAGCAGTAAAATTCCAAAGTATTGCAGTGTCCCAGCCAAGTTGAAGCCTTTTTTGTTTTAAGTCACTGTTAGGTCCGATTGATGGAGGGCAGAATACAGCACGGAAGACTGATAGTGGGGTACTGATTGATGTGGTGGGGGGTGGGTGCTAGAAAGTTGTTTTCGGGGTTAGGAAGATGGCGATTGTTCAAGTAGAACTTTTGTGACACTTTATTATGTCAGTCGCTACAGTATCAAAAAAAATAGTAGAGATCGCATTAGCGCAAAGGTAATTAATCATCAGAACCAGGTGTGATTGAAAAAATAGCAGGACAAATCGAGGTCAGAAATTAAAGGAAAAGAGTGGAAAACAAAGTCTTTTCGTCTTCACATCATTCAATGTATAAAACGTGGATTTACGCAATAATGGACCATACTCTATGAGAATCTGTGCTCCCACACCAGTCAAAGCAATGACATGTTTCATTTCAAAGAATACACAATTCGGTCAGGTGTATATTTATGATCACGGAGAAGCGATGTAAATTGTAACAGGTGTCAAGATAGGTAATGTATATGTGACAGGTGTCTGGTCACACTTACAGGTAATCTAACCTAGACACCTTTAAAATATCCGACTACGCCGCCCAGTTTTATTAAGAGACTGGGAACTCCTGAAATTTACCAATAATAGCACACAGGTTTCTTTAGGAAAAGTAACAGTAACTTCTATTACACCAGACAATAATAAGTGCATTAAAAAGATAAATGAACATAAAAAAAATCTAACAATATCAAGACCGAATTTCCTTTTTTTTTAAAAGGAAAACACACAGTCCACACTCTAAAAGTCCGTCAAAAACAGAATTGGAAGATACAACCTTTAGTGGTGCAGAGTCCAGTTTGTGCACTGTGTTACCCCAACAATTAATCATCCAACTGTCCACCGATGCACTCTGTAAGAGCCATTTCCCTAGTTCTATAAAATTCATGAATATTTTACTAGATGATAATGCATAAAATATGGGAGGTACCTATAACCCCCGTGAATAGAATAGTATTGGTATTTTCCTGTCATTTTCTAACAGCTTTGAGTGAACAATGTTCTCCTGTTAGTGTCTAGCCTTGCCTTGTGTAAGGTATAGAGGTATACGGTTTTTAATCGTGTTCGTGTTTGTGCTCATGATCGTGCTTGCGCACGTGACCGTGTCCGGGCACATGTCTATGTGCCAACTGGCCTACGGGACTTTTGAGTGTGAAGTAACTCGTTAAATAGCACTTTTATTTAAGTGTTGAACCGTATGCTTAAGGTATACAGAAGAAGAAATTAAGAACCTTTAAGTATAGAAAGAAATAAATAACGTTTAAGTATAGAAATAACTAAAGTTTCTCAAGAAAAGGTAAGTTTATAGAAGATACATTTTTTTCTTTTTTTTTTTGCCTTTATTCTACGCATGTAACTATTTTCCTTTTATTCTTGTGTGGATTATGTGCTTTTAATTTTCACTAAATATTTTAAAACAAACTTTTGGACTGTGAGATTTATTTGACACGCGTTTTACCCGTGCCTGACTTCGCCTTATGCATCAGTGGCTACACACTCTGTTCACTAGACACTCTTTTCCCAATAGAAGTTTTGTCAAATTGTTGAATCCCTGTCAGCATCTCCTCATCGTTCTTTTTCTCCACTCTGGGCTCCTTGTGTTGCTGTGACCTGGCCACGCCTCACTTCTCATCTGCCAGCTTTGCTCGGTCCTTTCATGCAGCTTCCCTCTCTCGCTGGACCCACAACCGTCTTCTTATAGAACTGTCCCTTCCTCCCTCGGGGTAAGTGTTGCCGTCCGTGTCCCTCATGTCACACCAGCCTCGTACCTCTCTGCGAGTCTTGGCAGTGTTCTCAGTGAAATGTCCCTCTCCTTGCCTTCTCCTGCCCAGAAGCTTAAATCTCCTTCAGTCCCTGCAATTATCACTTCTATGCAATCGGATAAAACAATGGCACATCTAAATTTCCTGGGTTTAACAATTAATGAAAACACAAGTTAACAAAATGTATTGTTACCAACCATTAATGAGTACAGATCTGCTGATTAGAAGCCAATATTGTCAAACATGTTAATTTCCAAGTCAGGTAAATACAGACATCCACCAAGGAAGGAGGAGTTCTGTTATCACCATTTGGTATTGTTTATAATCTCAACCAGCCAAAAACTTCAAAGTGGTGACTCCTTTGCAATATAGTAAATACCTACAATCTGCAGACAGCCTTTTAACTTCTTACCCCCAGTGCTAACAATGGGTGCCTATTGCCTGTTCATCTGCTGGGTTTTAAATGTAATATTGACATGTTTCTTTTCCTAAGAGAGAATGACCCAGTGTACAAAAATGTCCCCCTCTGACATATATATTCCACGAATAACAATAGACACCAAGGGAGATCACTATATGACATTAGTATTAAAATGTTTACAGTTTACCGTGAGAATAGCTTTTGCTATGACAATTAACAAATCACAGGAACAAACATTAGAAAAAGTCAGATTATTTATTAGAGAAACAGAAACAATATTCATTCACGAGCAGTTATACGTTGCGTTGTCACAATATGTCTCCAAAGACGGAATCAAAATTCAATGTGATATGGAAGAAAAGGTAATTCCAAAGTATTCTTTTTAATGAAGCTTTAAAGTAAAAGCAGTAAAACTCAAAAGTATTTTAGTGTCCCAGCCAAGTTCAAACCTTTTTTGTTTTAAGTGACTGTTACATCCAATTGAGGGAGGGTGGAGTACAGCATGGAAGACTCATAACGGGGTATTGATTGATGCGGTAAGAGGGTGTGAGACCCGGGGGAGGAGGAGTTGGAGAGGGTGCTAGAAAGTTGTGTTTGGGGTTACGAAGTCGGCGATTGTTCAAGTGGAACTTTTGTGACACTTTATTACATCAGTCGCTACAGTATCAAAACAAAAGATAGTAAAGATCGCATTAGAACAAACAAGAGGTAATTAATCATCAGAACCTGGTGTAATTGAAAAAATAGCAGGACAAAGCGACATCAGAAAAAAAAGAGAGCACAAAACTAAGTCTTTTCGCCATCGCATTATTCAATACGCAAATCATAGATTTACATAATTATGGACCATACACTATGAGATTATGTGGTCCCGCAACAGTTAAAGCAATGATTCCAAAGAAGAAAAAAAAAAGCTTTTAAAATTGTATATCTGATTAAACAAACACAGGGGTTGGCGAGCAAAGCGAGCAGGGGGTGGAGCCCCCTAGTATTATAGAGTATAGCATCAAGTAAATGAAACCTCTAGGATATTGATCTGGTCAGTTAAGTAGCAGTGGGGTTTGTTAATCAGTTTCAGCTGCTTTGGTGTTCATGAAATCAACAACAGTTGCACTAGAGGGGCAACAATGAGACGACCCCCAAAACTGGAATGGTTTAACAGGTGGAGGCCACTGACATTTTTCCCTTCTCATCTTTTCTGGCTGTTTTTCATTAGTTTTACATTTGTCTATGGTCAGTGTCACTACTGGCAGCATGAGGTGATACCTGGACCTTACACATGTTGTACAGGTTGTTCAACTTCTCCAGAATGGCACATCAATACGTGCCATTGCCAAAAGGTTTGCTGTGTCTCCCAGCACAGGGCATGGAGGAGATTCCAGGAAACAGTTACTCTAGGAGAGCTGGACAGGACTGTAGAAGGTCCTTAACCCATCAGCAGGACTGGTATCTGCTGCTGTGGGCAACGAGGAACAGGATCAGCACTGCCAGAGCCCAACAAAATGACCTCCAGCAGGCCACTGGTGAAAATTTCTCTGACCAAGCAATCAGAAACAGACTTCATGAGGGTGGCCTGAGAGCCCAATATCATCTAGTGGGTCCTGTGCTCACTGCCCAGCACCATTGACCTTGATTGGCATTTGACATAGAATACCAGAATTGGCACGTCCACCACTGGCACACTGTGCTTTTCACAGATGAGAGCAGGTTTACCCTGAGGACATGTGACAGACATGAAAGGATCTGGAGAAGCCGTGGAGAACGTTATTCTGCTTGTAACATCGTTAAGCATGACCAGTTTGGTGGTGGGTCAGTGATGGTCTAGGGAGGCTAGACTGCGGCAACTTGACTGCCTTTAGGTATCGGGATGAAATCCTTGAACCCATTGTCAGATCCTATGCTGGTGCAGTGGGTCCTGGGTTCCTCCTGGTGCACGACAATACCCGACCTCATGTGGCGAGAAAATGCAGGCAGTTCCTGGAGGATAAAGGAACGGATACCTTTGAGTTGCCCCCACACTCGCCTGGCCTAAATCCAATAGAACACCTCCTGGACGTTATTTTTCAGTCCACCGGACACCGCCAGGTTGCACCTCAAACTGTCCAGGAGCTCAAGTAATGCCCTGGTCCAGATCTGGGAGGAGATCCCCTAGGACACCATCCATCGTCTCATTAGGCGCATGCCCTGACATTGTCAGGTATGCATACAAGCATGTGGGGGACTTACAAACTACTTAGTACGATTTTGAGTTGCTGCAATGAAATTTTGGCAAAGTGGAGTAGCCTGCCGCATCATTTTATTGCTTTGATTTTTGGGGTGTCTTTGAAGTCAGCCCTGTGTAAGTCGATAATTTTCATTTCCATCAAACGATGTGGCATCCTTTCATTCCTAACATATTACTCAGTCCATATCAGTATAGATATCCAGCATGACTTTTTTCCCATTGAGATCTAATGTGTTTTCAAAATGCTACTTTAATTTTTTTGAGCAGTTTATATAACATGAAAGAAAGAAAACAATAAAAAAACATTCAGGATAGATGCCTAGCTAATTCCTTAAGTCTCCATTCATTCTCCGGAGACCCTAATTATACAGCAGCAGGTAAAAGAAAATTTGAAAACTATCTGTCCCTAAGATCATGCTCTTTGTCTCCCTGAGCCTGTCATTTAACCTACCTGCATAACACATATGAAAATTCACTCACCCATCCAATTTTGATCCACTTACTCTAAATGCTGGAGGGTGGGTACTTAATACTGGATGGGGCATACATGTGTGAATACAATATGAAAGCACAGTGACGTGGATTGCGCTTTTTTATTAACCCACTCTAAAAAGCACAATCAAAAATAAAGATGATTTGTGTTGAGTGTTAGTGCTGCCACTCACATAGGAGCCATCAAGTAATTACAGTTGTTAGTTTCAGGAAAATAAAGTCATAAAAGCTTCACCCACATCCCTGGTGTCGAGAGGCAGCAGCACTATTCAAAACACATCTGGCTGTTATATCTTTTATTCTTTTGATTCATTTTATTAACTCAAAGCAGATCTAATCCTTTATCAGCTGACACGGTGGACATTGACATGTCCGGTGTTCATTTTCTGTCTGGTCCGTGTCTAGGAGGAATTCGAATGATCTTCATGTGTTCCAATGAATTTTCAACAGGTGGTTTGTACCTGCGGTTTAAATCACTCATGAGTGTCTATGACTGTGCTGTGTGTTGGACTGGTGTGATGGCTCCCCACACTGTCTTTTGCTCTTTGCTGCTGTAATAGGCTATAGGCCTGAAATGGAAAAGAAATGGCTTCACACAAGAGATGGATAGCTAATGCCTTTATTTTACTTCATTGTCACACAAAATCTATTTCTGGGAAACATACTGAGAGTGCATAAATACAGAAGAGAAAAGCCATTGAGTTTTTTAATTCTTAAATGGTTGATAAGCCTGTGACAGCAGAAAATGGATAATTTAACTAAGGATTTAGGATTATAAATGCCTGTATGACGCAGTGGTGAAAAGAAAGTACAAAGCCTGCTATCATAAGGCTCCTCACTCAAATCCTGGCTTAGTCCCGCACCACACTGCATGACCTTGAACAGGTGGATATAACTCCTTGCACCCTGCCTTTTAGGAGACACAGAAAAGTATGAAAGGAAAGCTCTGCCACAATTGACGAGGGATACAGGAAAACGTTGCTTGCACTGTGTGCAAAAAGGCCTAGAATAATCACAGCTCCTGTTATCAATTGGAAGCTTACATAGGCCTTGGATAATCAAAATTGTGCTTTGTTTTCTTTAAAACAGCACTCAACACTGTGTGAGAGTGCTTCTTGCCACCCTCTCTTACCTTGGCATCAGTAGGACTGCTCTCAAATAGTTTGAGTCCTGCATCATTGCCAGATCCTGCAGTGTGTCCTGGTGAGGTGAGTTTTCAGACATGCATAGGGGTTCTTCAAGGATCGGTGCTGGGTCCTCTACTTTTCTGTCTGTACTCCACCTCACTGGGCTATCCAATCACATGGGTTCTCTGATAGATAGATAGATAGATAGATAGATAGATAGATAGATAGATAGATAGATAGATAGATAGATAGATAGATAGATAGATAGATAGATAGATAGATAGATAGATAGATAGATAGATAGATAGATAGATAGATCAGTGTCATGCAGATGATATACATGATATGATATGTCATTCCCTCCTGAGAACAACATGGTATCAACTACAGTCTCTACATGTCTTACTGATATTTCAACCAGGATAAAGGACCCCCATCTACAGCTCATCCTGACAAACCAGGCTTCTTGTGATCCTGACCAGCCCGTCTGTTCAACTCTCTGACTCTGTACAGCTTGGCTCACTGTCTTTAACACCTGCCAAGTCAGTATGCAGCCTTTGGGTGGTGATTGATGAGCAGCTTTCTTTTTCTGACCACATTTCTACTGTTTCTCGTTCATGCAGGTCCAGCTGTACAACATCTGCAAGATCAGACCTTATTGGACAGAGTATGCAGTATAACTTCTGGTCCTGGTTTTGGTCTTGTCATGTCTGAACTACTGCAACTCACTTCTTGCAGGAGTGCCCATGTGTGCTATCACGCCGCTGCAGATGGTCCAGAATGCTGCAGCCCATCTTGTATTTAACCATCCAAGGCACATGTCACTCCTCTCTACAGGTCTTTACATTGGTGCCCTGTAGCAGCACACATGAAATTCAAATCCTTGTTGCTTACCTACAGAATAGTCAATGGATCATCACCTGTGCATATGCTGCTTGTCACCCATTCAGGTCTGTCAGTGAACAGCATCTTGTGATACTGCCTCTGCGTGGTATCTCGTCTCAATCCAGGCTCTTTTCCTGTGTAGTTTCAAGTTGGTGGAACAAGTTGCCCAAATCCATCTGAACTGCTGATGCCCTCAATGTGTTTAAAAAGCAATTGAAACTTATCTGTTCTGTGAATATCTGTCTAATTGATTGAAAAAAAGAAAAAAAAATTGCTTTGTGATCTTTTATAGTGTTGATTGATTTGTTGTTACATTAAGTTTAATTGATTTATCAACTGTTAATTGATGATTGTAAAGTTATTAGTTAGTATATCTTTTCACTGTGTCAATCAACTTTTTACTACACTAGCTGAACAAACAGGACTTAAATGTTACTTAATCATGTTTGCTTCTTTTGTAAGTCACTTTGGACAAAACCATCTGTCAAGCAATTAAATGTAAATGTAATAGTATCACCAATAAACACCATTGTCCAAGGTAGTATACTTCATCCAGAATTACTAAGAACCCATGAAACATACATCTTACAGTGCACCAGGGAATATTATCTGTAAAGTTTCCTTTGGTCATTTTGTGTTTCGGATATCACAACATCAGACACCCTCAGCCAGGTGACACAGATGGAGTTGAGTATTTCGGTAACACTACCCTCATCATGTTTACAATCTCTTGATCCACAACCACCTACAGTATTTCAGCTGCCTCTGTCTCTTCCCAGACGGTTCTTCTTCTGCTGGCCCCTCTGTAGTAGTGGTAGTGGTAAACCCTGTAGAGGGACTGACCTATCAACCAACTGCACCCCACTTTGCTGCAACACTGCTCCAGCAGCTCTGCATACTTGGCCTACTTTAATTCGATTGCCTCCTCAATTCAATCTTCCCAGGGGACGGTAATTTCCCAAAGAACAACCTGCTTGGTGCTTATGGACAACAGCAGCATGTCTGGCCTCAGAGATGTTGCTACAATAGACTCTGAGAATTTAAGTTGTTCCTACAGGTCAACCTACAGCTCACAGTCACATGCAATTGTAAATAGGTCAAAGACAATGCACCTGGTCACAAGAGGGGGCCTCTCTCCAGCTTGGATAAAAAAAAATGATGCTCTTCACTGGGAGTTGCCACTTGCAGTGGAGAATTTTGTGTTTCATATGTGTAATTAATTTAGACTACTTAATGGAGATCTGTTTTCTCTTTGACATTAAAGAGTATTTTTCTGATGAAATTGCCTGCTGTTCTTTTTTTCTGTAATCTATTGTCACACGTGAGTCACTATCTTGCACCCCAAAACATCAGTACTTTAGCAAAATCAGCTTTATTTAGCTTGAAACAGGAACAGCAGGGCTATTTATTGTAGTGGGATCTACCACTCTCCTATACACAGACACAGCAAAAAGGCAATGTTGCGGCCAGGATAGTGGCCAAATAATACTGTTCCCTGCATTTATAATTTTCCTTGCATCACTCATCAATGACAGGTGCTTATAGCGCTACTCCGATTGGCTTGGATTTGCTTTCATGGCAATCCACTGCAGCGCTGTTAGCCTGTGGTTGCCCCGGCAATGGACAAGCAATATTCCACAGACATGGCAATTGCACTTTGGGACGCACTTCGGTGTGTCGTCCAGTTGGGGGGGTCCCAAAAGAGTTCAGAAACCCCACAGTAGATGCACTTTTCACAGCCATGATGACCTTGAGTCTGTGTGCACAGTGTGACTTTGTGATAGGGATTCTGCCACCATTGTCTTCATAGCTAACCAAACCAATAAGTGGAGTGAGCCTTAAAAAAAAACCCATATAAGTGGACACAAGGACATTTGCTTTGGTTTCATTGGCTAGGATGGTTGTTTCTTTGCTCTCCATGTGGAAGTCAGTTGCCAAGTTCATGGCCCAGATGCCCGATAGAAATGAAAGTGTGACTGGTCTGAATAGATAGATGATTACACTCCCATACTGTAACCTGATATGTCACATTTGTTTTGTGTTTTCAGTGCTTTGAAAATTTCACAAGTGATCATTTTAAGTGTGTTTGTGCTTTATTCAGGGAGATGTACTTCACAACTTGGCCCAAGGAAAAATGAAGAAAAGTCTACATGGACAATGAAAGGAAAGACCGCAATTTATAGAATTAGTAATGAGTCACATTTATTTGTTTGTCAAGAACCCCTTAGTGGTCCACACCCTATGACCCTTGAATGGAGTAACAGATGAGTCCATCAAAGACTGTCTGCATTAGTCAAACATTGTGTGGGCATAGACAATGACAATTTACCCAGGGATATTTATCAAAAACACAATTGTTAGTGCTGTTACCTGGTTTATCTAGCATTATGTGTACAAATCCATAATCATCGCCCAAGTTGAGTTTTCACTTACTGACTCATCATTGTGGGTTTTCAACCAGAGGTTATCTGGCTTCACAGACATGTAATGGATGGATTGGTTCTCTGTCTAGTGTTGCTAAATTGCATTCGTCCAGTGCTGCCAGGATAGGTTCCAACCCTCTGGGATCCTGAATTTTATTACGCTGGTGTGGGAATATTAAATTATGTTATTATTATTATCATTCATCCATTTTCAAAGATCACTTTTAACATAAAAAAATTCTGGCTTAGTGAGATTTTAAAAACAGCTACATGTCTCTTAAGTCTTCTTCATTCTCACATAACAAATTACTGCAACTTTTAAGAAAATATAAAAGCTTGGTAAAAATGAGGCAAAGCTGCAGAATCTCAAAGGACACCTGAAGCTCTAAGTGTGTAGTTTGTGAAATGGGGAACTCTGCATTAATTAGCTTAATAGCCCTAAGAGAATGGAAGATGAAGGAATTCCACGCAAGTGGAAGCTACCAGTGTGCATAGCTGAATTCTCCGAGAGGTTTGGGCAAGAAAGCACATGAGCTCAGTCCTTCGTGATGGACCTTTGAATAAATGTGTGAAATCGGCTTCAACAGCACGTTCTGGCAACTCCTGCATGTAATTTACACCAAGCCAAAGCTTGGGAAGCATCAAACAGGAAGCTCAATGCAGTGAAGTGAGTCCAAGGTCTTAGGTCTATTTGCATTTCTTCCAAGGAACTCGGATTGCCTTATTATTTATGCTATCTATTGGAGCTCGGAAGCTGCAGGGTCCTTTCTCTTCAAATCTGGCTCCCCACTACTTCATCATTATGCAATATATGTGAAAGAAGAGAAGCACACTATTTTGCAGACTCGGGTGTCTCCTTCTCCAGTGGTCCTTCAGAAATGTCACTGCCACATTTTTGCAGATTTTTGTTGATGCCATTTACTTCCATTGCCTCTTTGCGGCATCTGAGCACATGGGCTGGTAAAACTGTGATGCTCTGGGTTCCCATAGCCTTGGTAGTCATAACCTTGGATGGACCATGGCAAATGAGAATATAAATAATACGTCTGGTGTGAAAGTACAATGTGCATTTATTTACACTTTACAACAGTTCTATAATAAATAATCCATTAAAATTGTTGTGGAAGTTAAAAGCCAATAAATACATTCCAATAAATATGTTGAAACCAAGGATAAAAGTGAAGACAGAATACCAGCATTCTTTCTTGTCGTGCTCCAATGCATCTCCCTCTATTGTCTTTCCTGCTCACCCTCCAGGTCTTGCAGCAGTGCTGACATGCCAGTGAATCTGATCAATCCTCTGTTGTAACGCTCAGCTCTCTTGTCCTCATCCACTCAGCCGTTCCTGCTACCAGCAGTGCCCAACTGGAATGACCTGCCCCTGGAGCACCATCCGACTGCCTCACCTGCTTTCCTCCATATTGGCTCGATCACCTGATTCTTCCCATCTCTCTTTTTCTCTTCTTCTCCCATTTTGGTTTCCTTCCTTTTATTTGCAATCTGACTTTCTCGTCCTAACTCAGATCTTTATACTCGCTGTGAATGTAAGTGCATTCCTTAACAACCCATGTAACATTAATGTGGGATGGCTGTGCTGATCGTACTCACTTGTGAACAAACAATCACCTAATTCCCCAATTAATACCTTGGGGCCATGCAGCTTTCTGCCAACAGACACCTACACCAACAAAGTCTAAACTACACCTTTTTTTACACCAGGCACCGCCATTGACCCTTGACATGCTGTCACAGTAGTCAGTATGTTCTGAGTAGTTCTCCATATCAAGACTATAGGCAATCAATTTGTTATTACTTATTGTAGAGAAAAGCTAAGCAAAATGACACCTTTTATTGGTTAACTAAAAATATTACAATATGCAAGCTTACATCTTGCCTGAAGAAGGGGCCTGAGTTGCCTCAAAAGCTTGCATATTGTAATCTTCTTAGTTACCCAATAAGAGGTGTCATTTTGCTTGACTTTTCTCTACATTCATAATGGCTAACACGGTACAACACCCTAGTACTTATTTCTTAGTGAAAATGTAGAATTTCTTCAGAGAGCTCCAAGAAACCCTTCACTAACATTGCTCGAAGCAAGTGGATTAGCGGCTGAGGGCTTCACCCTGGAGAATGCAAGACAGTGGGTTCAAGCCTCATCATTGGCTCACTGTCAAAGTCTGAGCCTGCCATGTAAGGTAAGAGCTGCATTGATTAAAACCGCCCTGGGGTGATCAGAAATTTTCGAGTAGAATACTACATTTAAAATTCTTAAATATATGGAACAGCTAATCCTCAGTGTTCATGCTTCCAGTCCTGATTTTCCAATATCAGAAATGTCAATGTTGTTAACACAAGTTGTACCCATTCCACGTGTGCAAAATATAATGCACTACGGTATGCCCTTAGAATAATATCTATTAAGGCTTCACTGCAAAAATATGCATTTTAGAAAGTTGTGTGGTAGTAGTAGTAGTAGTATTGTCATGTATAGAGAGCATAGTGAAATTCTTAGTTGCACATCCAAACAACATGTAACATGTTGGCACTCTCTGATGTCCTGCCCAGGCTTGGTCTCTCAATACTGTACTGGCGCAGCATTATACAATGTGACCAGTAGGTGACAGTGCACCACACCAAACCCCAAATGCAAATGCACAGACATACTGTAAGTCCTGGGAATAAACACATGTATTTATTTTACAGAATACCTTAAAATGTCTTCAGCAAAGGCACGATAATATAACACTCCCTTTCTCCACTCCTCTCAGGCAAGTGTTGCCCTCTTCAACCCAACTCCATCTGGCCTGGACAAGTTTCAGTGGTCTCTTTAATCTTGGACCTGGGAGTACTGCTGGTGCTTGGGCATAGCCCAGTGGAAATACTTCCGGGGCAACCTTAAGTTCCAAAAAGTAGGGAGGATAAATCCCTGCAGCATTCCCTGGCAGCACCCCCAGAATCAAACAAGGCTCTTCTATGGGGCTACAGTTCTCAGTGTGCCTTGTGAGTGTCTGTACAGGTATCATTGCCCAGGGATGCTACCACCTAGTGTGTTGGAGGAGCATGTAAGCCTGCCCTGTCTTTCCTCTACACTGGCCTCCCAGCCAGGTATTGTTCCTTGGTCAAACCCTGCCAGGATGCCAGTTTACCGACTGCATATTCTGCTTGTCTTCTGATTAAGGCAGGGCAATCTTCTCTCAGTTTTTTGTGTTTTTGCAGGGCTGTTCTCTTGTTCAGGCAAGGAATCTTGCCTCATCCCAGCTGGGACTCTTGCCCATGCACACCATCCTTCTCAACAGTTTAAAGAAGAAAAGAAAAGGTAGTATTGATAGAAGTATTTAAAAATATATCAACAAGGGAATATGTTACATAAAGTGTAAATATCAAGTTCTAAAAGTGCAGAATAGCCTAGTGGCTTAAACATTTAAATATAAACAATTTATTAATAAGAAAGAGTGAACCCCAGGGAATTTGCTTCATTTTGAGTTTTGCAAAAGCACAGAAATGTTAAGGAATTTCATCAAACTCTGCAAAATGCTTTGAAGTCAATGGGGAAGGAGAAACTAATCAAGTATTGAGTAGATTATAATGATGCAATAGGTTTTTTAATGTACCTAGAGCTAGTGAAGTGTGTGTGCTAACTATGATGGACTTAATATTGTAGCCAAAAATATGACCATAGCTGAGAGGCAATGGTGCTAACCACCAGGCCTACCTGTGATAAATTTATACTCCAAGTCCTTTATTGCTCTCTGATGTCTCCTATCACTACAACTAATTAACACCCAAAGAGCCTGTGAGGCAATAGCTCAGTGTTATATACTCGGGGGCTGTTCCTGTCACTACCCAATCTACGCTACATACAGAGGAGCATAAAACGCTGTTAATCTAGCAGTGAAGACACAAGGCACAAGGAATTTATGCAGAGCAACCAAATATTTTCAAAATATTCTCATTATGGTCAGCTAATGTACCCCACAAGTGAAAATGTTGCGTATGTAACATAAATTATTCATGCATGCAGGGAGCAGTAGTGTGACATAGAGTATGCTTACAATACACATGCTCGAAACATTTGTGTATACACAAATCTGCAGATAACGCAGATCAGGTAGTGGCATTCCCATCCAACATGGGCTGCAACAGTTCTGTGAGATGGTGGGAGTCGGTAAGGCTCAGATTGAGAGCCCTATTGGGAGCCATGGATAGTAGGAACCCAGTCCTGGGTTCAGATTGGGAGTCTTGCTGGGAGCCATGGGACAGAAGGGACCCAAACCTATGTAAAAAAGATAGCTGTGACTGTTGGTTGAGCATCTTTTCCTCCTATAAGGTCTGGTCAGTTGTTTTTATTTCAATAAAAGCTCTGTTCACTTTTTTGCACCTACCCCATGCTATGTAAATGTGTCCTCATTTGCCTGGCTCATCCCTTGGTTACATTTTCAATGGTGGTGGGATGAAGAGGCTCCTGGAACAGACCAGTAGTGTGGAGCTGACCCGCACCATCACATGATCTTACAAAGTAACATGTTAAGCAAGGGGAAAAAAAGTTCACCAAAGCTGGCTGCACAGTGAATTTTCATGGAAAAATTTTGGCCAACAAGGTCACTGGTGAACCCAGCAAATTTGCTGAAGAAAAAAATCTGTCAAATATCACCGATCAAAGCTATTCATAAATTATCCAAAGTCATATAATTCAGTTTCAGGGTGTCAGAACACACCATCAAGTACAAGCATACTTGTTGATTTCACGTCACCTAGCCAGCTGAAAGTGACCTAACTTCAAAATATGAGGGATAAGCCTACAAAGTCATGAAGAAAATAAGCAAACTTGACAGATATCACCCACAATGGGATTTGAGCACATACTCCTGGAGCTAACCACTGCATGGCATTTGGCAGAATGCAATTTGATTGGCTAGTTTTGCACACAAACATAAATTCAATGTCATTTGGATCATCTGATAAGTATATTAAACAGTGGGGTAGATTTTAAACTTGAGTTGTAAATCTAAAGTAAGAAAATCCACATATCTCTCTTCACACACTTATAAAAATATATATCCTTATATATCTAAATAAATTTAACATTTAAAGCTCTTATTTTTACTCACAATAAAATCTAATATAATTGCAAGAACAGATGAAATATTCAAGACAGGAGGCACATCCGTCCCACATTAACTATGCTCTCCACTATAAAGCCAAAAGTTACTGCAGAATGCAGCGTAACTAAAATTTATTGGAGGTTGTATCTGTGGCACTTAAAAGTCTTTTAAAATAATGATTATAAAAACCAAGTATGAAGCAGAAAAGGACATGGGCAGCAACGATAAGGTTGTTAATAAAACACTTGAAGATATCAACACACAAAAGGCATAGACAAGTTAGGTCGCTATTTAAACACCTCACCGTTACACCCTGTGACCACAAGAATCCCACAACACTCACCTGAAACAACTAAACCCTCTACCCAGGCACCAGTTCTGCCCTGGGCCCACTTATCCCTTGTGATGGCCGTGAATAGACAGACACTACCAAATGTTTTTAAAGTTGAGTTGTAAAGAAAAAGATGGTATTACATAATCTTGGTAACTAATCATTATTTTATAACATTAATAACAGTACTAATTTCACTTCCACTTAGTTCATATAGTGCATGGATTGTTTACGTCACATGCCTACCATGGAGATTTAACTTATGCCAACAACCACAAGCTGATGTTCAATCACTGAGTATTTGCTGTGAGGTTGAATTCATTATGAAAGACAGCTTTAGTGAATTCCAGTTTTATGTCAAACACTACTGGGCATGATGGTCTGCAAAGCATCATAGCCAAGTGGCGCAGATGGATCAGATTCTTAGCATGGAATTCATGGGCCAGAGCGACGTGCTTAATCATGCACTAAACATACCTACATTCTAAATCTATGAAAATGTATCTCTCTAAATGGTTGTGAAGCACAGTTGCAAGTGCTATGGGATGCTGAGCTGTGAAAGGTCTTTCGGCAATTTGTAAAAATCAGTACTTATCTGTCTCCTTGTATTTTGTAGCAATAACCCAGATGCATCAAACGTGGGCAATTGGCCTTCATTTCTACTAGAAATGTTACATGCCATAGTAAAAAGGAGATGAGCTAGAGGCAAGATTTGTTCCTTTTCAACCTAATCCTCTTCAACTTTACACTGCTTGCATTTAATGAGAATGTTTTAGTGGAAAAAAAGTGAAATATTCTTTACAACCTCCTCTGCGGTCTTGAAAACAACTCTGATCTTATCATTTCTAAATGAATGGCCATACTGTAGTAAGTAAGTCTGGGATAGAGAACAGTGAACCTCTGCAACCTTGTGGAAAACAACCTTCATCATGTCTTATGGGACAACTGAAAATCATTCAGCATTTGGGCTTGCTCAGAGGCATTAGTCAAAAAGCCCATCCGTCCATTTTTATTATTACACTCACATTTGTCAGGGCTATTTGGTCTTTCACAATGGACCTTTCACAAACTATAGTGGTTTTAGGGAAATATTTGTCTTTATAAATGTTTCCAGACAATGGATTTAAAGACAATTTGGGAAAGTATTAGAAAGAGAATTCTATTGAAAGCCATTTATTCATAATTTCTTCTCTTTGTCTGATATCCTGGTGGGACTCTGTAAGGTAAAAAGCAAAGCAGAGTCACCCAGCAGGAGATGCCAAGATCCACTAGGCATTCTAATTTGTGCCCAATCATTCCAGTATGCCCAATGTCTATCCTGACATCTTCCGAGGGGTTGTTGTCTTGTAAATGTCCAATGAGAAGAGCTCAGGTGGTTGTCTTGCCTTATTTTAATGTCTTAGCCAGGGTTTTTCCCCCTGGCTGGAGTTCAAATTCTTGCTTTTATTTGTTTTTTTTTTTTTTTGCTCATTTTTATTCTTTTTTATTTTCTTTTCTCATTTGTTTATTTTTTATTTATTTATTTTTCTTTTTTTCATGTTTTGCTCAATTGTATTCTTTATATGTTGATTATATGCATCTTTCTTTATTTTTGCTTTTGTCTATGTATACAAACTGCAGTTCTAATGTTCCATGTATTTTGTGGGTGAACCCTCAAATGGTGAGGTCATCTGCCATTTACCACTGGGATCTGCACTCTGTTCTATAAACTCAGACTGTCTCTTATAGTTCCTGGTGGTTTATTTTGAATACATTGTGGAGTGTTGGGTTCTTGTGCCTTTGTAAATTCTTTTTGCCATGTGATTTTTCGGGATTTTTTCAACCTTCTATTTTGGGTTTTGACCTTACTTTCGGATTGTGTATTGAGACTCTGCTCACCTTGGATTGTCTCCTTATTAGAGGCAATTCCATTTTGCCTTTGTGCTCTATGGAGCTGCAATGTGATTAGAATAATTTTGTGGAGAATAAATCTATTGTTTTATAAAGATTTGGTGCTACGCTCTAGTGGGCATTAATGGAAATGTTTGGGACAATGTGCTTTGTAACTCTTTAGTGCTAGAGACTCCCAGATCAGGAAACCTATGTACAAATGACCATGATTTATTTGGTAGTTTAGGGGCTTCTGCAAAAGCAAACCATACTTCTGTCATTTGTACCTGTGGTCTTACTCTTTTCGCTAATTGTTTAATCTGAATTTTTCTAACAGAAGTTGATCATTTTAATATCAAGACATCATTACTTTGAACATGGAGAGAAAGCTAATAAGATCTTAGCTCAACAAATCCACAAGCAGGAAGTTCACAATGCAATCCCAGCAATCACCAACACAGATGGACACAAAATCATTGATCATAACAATATAATGCACAAATTTAGAGAATACTATGATTCCTTATATTCTACTGAGTTTAAAGAAGACAAGACACAATCTAATGCATTTCTGGATGCATTACAGATACTACAAATAGATGCTCTCAGTGCAGAGGAATTGGATAAACCTCTGGCACTATCAGAACTACTAGATGCTATAAACTCACTTCAGAGTGGGAAAGTATCAGGCCCTGATGGCTACCCTGCCAAACTTTATAAAAAAATCTCAATTAAGCTAGCTCCTCTTGTATTAGCAACATTTACAGAAGCTAGAGACAATATAATTCTACCTCAATCTTTTCACCAAGCATTAATTACCGTCTTTCCTAAGCAAGCTAAGGACTTATTACAATGTGCATCATACAGACCAATTTCGCTTCTGAATAATGATGTTAAGGTACTGTCCAAAGTCCTAGCTAGAAGATTTGAGAAAGTGCTTCCTTTGGTAGTATTACAAGATGAAACTGAATTTATTAAAGGCAGACACTTAGCTTCCAATCTACGACACCTGTTTAATGTAATATATTCACGCACAAAGTCTAACACCCCGGAGATATTATTATCGTTGGATGCAGAAAAGGCATTTGATATGGTTCAATAAAACTACCTTTTCACTACATTCAAGATATTTGGGTTTGTCCCGAATATTTGTGCATGGATCAAATTACAGTATACCAGTCCAGAAGCTTCAGTTTGTATTAACAACGTTAATTCAGGCTACTTCAAAACTAGAACGTGGTACTAGACAAGGATTCCCTGCAGTACTTCTTTATATTCCTTGCTTTGTACCCCAATAAGTACAAGTCATCGCCGATACATTAATAAGCACATTGTGCTTCACTCACTCAGAATATGGAAACAATATAGGAAGTATTTTAAGATAGAGAAGTTTTTATCTGTGGTACCTCTGCATGAGAACCACCTTTTTCCTCCCTCTGAAACATACTCAGATTTTAATGTCTGGAAATCATTCAGGATTAAATCACTGAGATCTGTACATAGATAATGTATTTGCATCCTATGAACAATTACAGTATTAATGTAATTTTCCAGCAACACATTTCTTTCACTACATTTAAATTAGAAATTTTGTTAAACAAAACCTTCTCGATTTTCCTTACCTCTCACCTACTTCTATTCTAGAAAAAAATATTGATCAATCTTGAGGACTCAGACAGCATCTCTGTAATATACACTATAAAACCATTTTACAGTTCCTTCCTTTCAAAGATCCAAGAATACAGTGGGAAAAGGATCTCTCACTCAACATATCAGAAAAGGAGTGGAAAGCAGCAATGCACAGAATTCACTTGAGCTCCATATGTGCAAAGCATACGATTATTTGACTTAAAATTATATATCGAGCACATCTGTCTCGCTTAAAATTGTCCAAAATGTTTCCAACCTGTGAACGCTGCAATTAAGTTCCATCCTCATTGGGCACATGTTCTGGACCTGCACCAATTTAACATCATTTTGGACAACAAATCTTTAAATGCCTTTCAGACAGCCTTGGGGTCACAATCCCTCCTAACCCACCAACAGCTGTGTTTGGTGTACTCCCAGATGGGCTTAATGTGAAGAAGGGCAAACAAATTAATTGCCTTAACATTACTATTGGCACGTAGACTTATCTTGGTCAACTGGAACAAACCTAACCCACCTCTTTTAAGTCAGTGGGTAACTGATGTTAAATACTGTTTGAAACTGGACAAAAATCTAATTCTCACTTAGAGGATCTGTACAAAACTTTTTCAAAACCTGACAGGATCTAATCAATAACATTTTAGAATAAGTATTTAAATTGGGGAAGGGGAATCTCTCCCATCTTTTTTTTTCTATTTATTTTTATTTATTTATTAATTTATCTATTTACTTATTTTTACTAGTTTAAAGTTTTACTCTGTTGGCCTTGCTCTCTTTCTCATGGGTGGGGATTGATTTGTTTCAAACCATGTTTTGTTAAACTTGACTTGTTTCTATGGAATGTTATTTGATTTTAATATTTTAATAAAACCAATAAAATGCAAAAAAAAGTTAAATATTTTAACATTAAATTACATAGTTTATGTTTCAAAACATATACCATCAGCAAGCATCACAAATACAATTCACAATGAACTTGTATTTTTTAGTTACATTTTTTACGCAGTTGTTTATTAAAGTGTGACTTGTTTGTCAATGATTGGCCAGGATCATTATTGAAAAGAAGAGTCCAATGTCGAGCAGGAGAGATATAGTATATGCAGATGGATGGCAAGATTTTGGACTACACATGAAGAGATTCATGACTGGCCTTACAATAATAAGACTATGCTGAGGAAAGTAAAGGAGAACTTCCATATTGGTCACTGCTTATTATTTTTATGACCTTTTATGTTGAATTTTATTCTGTAATGATTTACACATAGATGCCCTTTTGATTATTGTTGTGTGTGCTTTATCTAAGCTGAGATGACAGACACGATTAAGAATTCCATTGTAGTTGTAATAAATGGTGACTATAAAGATAAAACTGAAAATGAATAGAAAACCTGCAATACTCTGAGATTGAGCTCTCTGACTGTTGTCTGCATCTCCTGAATCATTTTTAGATTCCAATATCAATGTCTGCAATAGACTCATGACTGTATAAAGGTGGGAATATGATGTAAATCTTCTTAGCTGGGCTTTTCCTTTCTGGGTATGAATTAATTTACCGGAGTTATGGCACTTACAGTATCTACATTTTCAAAATCAATTACATTTGAATGACTGTTTAAACACAGACACAGCTTACTACAAAAACATGAAGCCGTCAAAAATGAAAGTCAAACCAGCACTCTTGAACAGTTCTGAACCCAAAATATAGAACTTAGCACTCCAAATCAGCCTAGCCCCTACATCAAGAAGGCTTCAAACGCCTAAAAATGGGGCAAAATCTTAGAATAAAAAATAAAAATGTCTTCAAAAGGAGGCAGGGAAATGGAAAAAAAAAACTCTGAGTTACTGAGTATCCCTTGGAGTCCAGTTAAATCAGTTTTAGGGAATGGAAAGACTGTAGCACATGTGTAAATCAGCATAGAGCAGACTAGCCACAAAAAGTGAGTGATCATGCAAGAAGAAGGCTAACGAGGGAAGCCACTAGTAGATATGATATGATAACTTCAAAGGAGTTACAGGTTACAGCGACTAAGTTTGGAGAGACCGTACAGACAACAACTGTTACTGGATCCTTCACAAGTCGTAGTTTCATGGAAGAGTGACAAAGATAAAGCCACTGTTAAAAACAGGGCGAGTTAACCAGCAGGCACATTGGAGACTCTGAAGTCAGACAGAAGAAGGTTCTATGGTATGATGAGACCAAAATTGAGCTTTTTGGCCATTTGATTAAATGGCAAGTTTAAGCACGGCACATTATCAAAAACACACCATTCTCATCATGAAGCATGGAGGTGGCAGCATCACGCTTTGGGGGTGCTTCCCTACAGCATGCTCTGGAAGATTTGTAAGGTAAGAAGGTAAAATAAATGCAGCAAAATACAGAAACCTGTACCTTGGGAGAAGATTTCTGTTCTAGCAAGACAACTCCAAGCATAAAGCCAAAAACACATGGGAAGGGATTCACAACAACACTGCTAACGTTCTGGAGTGACCAATTCAGACCCGCGGAGCTCGGTCTAACTGAAAATTTGTAGCTGGACTTGACAAAAGCTGTTCACTCACAATCTCCTTGAGAAGTGCTGCAAAGTAGAATGATGCAAAATGGTAGTGTCCAGATTTGCAAAGCTCATAGAGGTCTGTGCACACAGACTCCATTTTGTCACAACTAAGAAGTTGCATCTGCTAAATACTGACATGTAAGGGCGAATACTGATGCAATCAGTTACTTTGTGTTTTGTATTTGTAATTATTTTAGATCACTCTTTTCACTTTGAGAGAAATAGACTTTTTCTGTGGATCAGTCTCATAACAGCGAAACTAAATTCACTGTGATTCATTGTTGTATAATAATACAACTTCCAGTGGTGGGGATTACTTTGTAAAGGCAATATACGTCCTGTTGTGGGATAGCTTTGAAAAGTAAAACTATTACAAAGTTTGTGGACATTATAAAAAATGGTTGTGGATATATAAATAAGATCTTGAAAGGAACCTTCATCAAGATAATATGGTCACTGTTCTTTTTCTGTATAAATAATCCCCATCCATAATCATGAGAGAAAGAGTAAGACCAAGTGGGGACCCCAACTGGAAATGAAAAAAATAGAAAACAAAAATAATAAAAAACACTTTTTATTTGTAATAAAGTAAGAAAGGAGATACTCGATCCAGGAGCCTCGCTTATAAAACTGCAAGAATTCAAGCATGAAAATATGAACACAGCAGAAAAACAGGAAAATGTGTATGGCAAATAAATTTGTAAAACCATTTCTATGCAATATCATCAATCACCTTGTAAATGTGTGTATGTGAGAAATCCTCAAATGTTGCTCTGAAACATCCATGTACGAAGCATGCTAATTAACCTCATACACATGCGATCTCCATGCTGCAGAACTTCGTTGGCTGGTAGAGTAGCTCCCTCTTGACACGCTGAGACCCCGCTGTGTAAAGTTTCTGGCTGTGCTCTTCAACTGAGAGTGCAAGATCATGCGTGACACTATAGTGCCTCTCCCACAAAGAACGATAGACACTTGGTATAAGCTACCAAGTAGCATGGTAGACAGTAAGACTTTAGGGACTTTCAAAACTTGATGTTTTTTTTGGAAGAAATAAGTGGAGAGGTCTGGCAAGCTTTGTTGGGCCGAATGGCCTGTTCTCATCTACAGTGTTCTAATGTTCCTCTGCACTGTTGTTTAAGGCATCTGATTGGGTAACCACTGTCACTTGACATATGTAATGACATAATTGCTGTTCCAGTGAATAGTGCAGGCCATATGAGCACTGGGGGTTCACCCAGTTACATTACCAACTAGCCAGCCACCACCTACAGCACCATCATGTCTGTTAAAATTACTTTGCCTCAAAATAAATAACTCCTAGCTTGATCCAGGCCATTGAGAAACAATGTTTGTCAGTCACCTCTTGAATGACTTACACAATAATGGAATGTAACTGCTTATGGTTAACAAAATTAGCTTCATTCTTCCTATCCTTGCTAGATAGAGCCTTATTAGACGCCAGGTGAAATTTGGCTTTTTACAGAAGCTCTATAAATACATAAATAGATAGATAATTATATATGTATATATACACGTTATGGTCTGAATAAACACCAGAATGACTGAAAAGGAAGAAAAATGTAAAAGGAAAGAAAAGAAAAACTTTTGACTTGGCACTCACAATTACAGTGAGGCATTATACAGGAGTACTGCTGTTGCTATAAAGAGGCCCCAGTAGTGTTTCTTAATGCAGTCAATTGCTCCGATTATGTAAACCAGACACTGATGCAAATTGACTCTTTATGTTGGCAAAAACATGTTTTTTGGGTTTTTTTTTTGTATAGTCAAACCATACAAAAACTGAACGTACTAGTTGGTCGTTTTGGTTAATGGCTTCGAGCACAGTAGGCATGACAGATTGAAGCTTAGCTGAGATATTCATGACCTATTGGCCACTTCCCTGAGAAGTGACAACAGCTAGCTGATATAAACTGATGAAACACCAAAAAGTGTTCCTTGGTGCAAATAAGTAGTATTGGCCCTATTAAAAAGGAAATAAAATAGACTGTGCATCATATACATCTTTTCTGAGGTGTAATTCGTTTGTCATGTCAACATACTGTACTTCGTAATAATGGCTCAGTGATATGAATTATAATGCATACAAGTCGTCATTTAGCAAGTTTGTCTGTATTTCCCTACTTCAGTAAGGGTCTCGTCATTTCCCAATTTGTTCAAAAATGTTGCGTATGTATGGACAGAGTTGCCTTAAATATAAGCATGTTCCCTAATCAAATTTTCTTTATTAAATCCTGACATTTGCATGGGAGGTTGTGTATGCAAGCTTTATAACTGAGGCTCCAGATCAGCACCGGATTTAAAATCCATACCTTTGTCATGAATAAAAGGCCCCAACTTTTCGCTAGTGAACGAGTGAGCAGGGAACATCACAAATCTGGAACACATTATTTTATGATAACCATACACTTTTTTATCACATTAAAGCACAATCACAGCACAAACTCTGTTTTTTGTAATGGTTAAAGAGCAAAGAGCAACTTGTTAGATTATCAAACTATGCCCATTTAGTGTACAATTACAAAAATGGGTGACCAATCTGGAGTGTGACTGAAATAAAAAGCCAGTTTACCTGTGAAAGAGAAAGGAAGGATCTCCCAATCACATGAATGAATGAATTAGAAAGCCATGTCCTTTTTTTGCATTTAAAAGACTGTGAGTTGAATGAGGTGGGACATAACTTGGCCAGACAGCCTTATCTTTTCTGGCCATTAAACAGAGAGAAGGGGAATAAGATAGAATTAGAGAACCATGCCCACCATTTAAACTTGTATCTTATTTCTTTACAAAGTAAGCACTGTTTGTTATTTGAGCTGTCATTAAAATTTTATATGTGACTATTATTTATGTTAATAATACCACTTCTATGAAACAGTGCAATATTTGGCAAAAGCAGAATGAGCCAGAATGCATTCTCAAAGTGGAAATGAATGAACATCTAAGCAATAAAATGAGACTATATTGTGCATACAGGCCCACTTTCTTCTTGGCACCTTGTGCCTTCTTATTACACCCTTTACTATGTGTTGGGATGGCTACACCACAACCACCAAAATGGGACACTAAGAACAAAATTATCTGTTCCTAAAAATAAAAAGAGAAATAAAGGAAAAATCTGTGTTCATCTTGAAATGCTTAAATCTCACTCAGGTGGGTGAGCCAGTAGGACTGCAAGGATAAACAAAGTAATGCAACACTAATGAACAACATGGCCTGGTGAGTACAACAATGGATTTATTGCAAGGACCAATTGTGTGTCAAAGAACAAAATGATATGGATATGATTTATTAAGGCATCAGTTAATTGTGCGGGTATAAATAGAACACAGATGGAGTGCAAATTGGTCACTAAGTGGCTCAGAATGACTGTAATAGACTCACAACTGTCTTCAGCTATTTAACACAACGATTTATGCCACTTAATCTATCGAGGCCCAGGTGTTAACTCTCCAGCTAAACCCACCGGCACAAATTAATACATTTTATCTTCGTACCCAAGTCTCAGAGGCAAACAAATTAGAACAGGCCTCTATGCAACCTCGCTTCTGCTCCTTAACTAGAGGTATCAGTCAGAAATTAATTTTTACATGTCAGAACCCTTCTCTAGTCGACGGTACATGTGTAACACAATGACATCTAATCAAAGTGCTCACTCAGCTGCCACTTTGCAACCACATCAGGAAACAATAAGGCGAGCTGTAAGACCAAGAAAATGTGCAGACCCTCCACGATGATTTATGGGCTTTTGTAACTTGTGATCAAAACTGATATTGCAGAGCTTATTATTGCCGGATTATTTTTCTTGTTTTTGATCCTGTTGTTAAACGCCTCTGGTTATGCTTAAGGGTCTGGAGAGCACCACAGTATCAGGTAAGCTAGTTTGGAAGCTGTTTTGCAAGACAAAAAAATGAGCACAGATAGGACCACTTATTTTGAGCTATTTCTTTAAAAATTAGTGGAACTGAAAATAATGAAATAATGTTGTTTTGTAACTCCATATATACTGCTCAAAAAATTAAAGGATCACTTTTTAATCAGAGTATAGCATCAAGTCAATAAACCTCTGGGCTATTGATCTGGTCAGTTAAGTAGCAGAGGGGTTGTTAATCAGTTTCAGCTGCTTTGGTGTTCATGAAATTAACAACAGGTGCACTAGAGGGGCAACAATGAGACCACCCCCAAAACAGGAATGGTTTAACAGATGGAGGCTACTGACATTTTTCCATCCTCATCTTTTCTGACTGTTTTTTCACTAGTTTTGCGGTCAGTGTCACTACTGGGAGCATGAGGTGATACCTGGACCTTACAGAGTTTGCACAGGTAGTCCAACTTCTCCAGGATGGCACGTCAATACGTACCATTGCCAGAAGGTTTGCTGTGTCTCCCAGCACAGTCTCATTGGCATGGAGGAGGTTCCAGGAGACAGGCAGTTACTCTAGGAGAGCTGGACAGGGCCATAGAAGGTCCTTAACCCATCAGCAGAACCGGTATCTGCTCCTTTGGGCAATAAAGAACAGGACTGCCCTAGAAAATGACCTCCAGCAGGCCACTGGTGTGAATGTCTCTAACCAAACAATCAGAAACAGACTTCATGAGGGTGGCCTGAGGGACCGATGTCCTCTAGTACAGGGGTTCTCAAACTCGGTCCTGGGGGACCCCTGTGGCTGCAGGTTTTTGTTCCAACCAGATTCCTAATCAGTGACAACATCTGATAGCACTGATCTCATTTAATTAGCTGGTATTATTTATCTTTTATTCTACATTCAGAAAAGCACAGCAGCATGATTTTTACATTTATAAGAAACTTAGAAATATTTCTGTTTTTGCTATAGATTTAAATGCTTAACTCTCTTTTTATTATATTTTGCCCTTTCTCTGTGCAGTTTGCTCCCTTCATTGAATCTTAATAATGACAATTAAAAACAAGCAGAGCAGAAACCCAAGCAAACAACACTCAATCGTGAAAGGACGCAACTACTTTAGCATCAGCCCCACAAAGTAGTAAATAACGGATTAATGAAACAATTAGAACACCTAGAAAAGTAGAATGACAATCAAGATGAAAATACTGTTAAAAAGAAAAAAAATACATATAATTGCTTAGTACATTTTAATACTTTTTTTTTTTTTTTACCAAACTTAGTTTTCTAATTTGTATATTGTTCCCAAAACAGGGAATTTGGGAACATCAATTCACTTAATTAGCCCAGGAGTCGAATTAAAAACAGAGGCTGGTTGGAAGAAAAACCTGCAGCCACAGGGGTCCCCCAGGACCGAGTTTGAGAACCCCTGCTCTAGTAGGCCCTGTGCTCACTGCCCAGCACCGTGGAGTTCGATTAGTATTTGCCATAGAGCACCAGTAATGGCAGGTCCACCACTGGCGCCCTGTGCTTTTTACAGATGAGCGCAGGTTCACCCTGAGCACATATGAAAGACGTGAAAGGGTCTGGAGAAGCTGTGGAGAACATTATTATGCCTGCAACATCATTCAGCATGACCGTTTTCATGGTGGGTCAGTGATGGTCTGGGGAGGCATATCCATGGAGGGACGCACAGACCTCTACAGGCTAGACAACGGCACCTTGACTGCCATTAGGTATCAGGATGAAATCCTCTGACCCATTGTCAGACCCTGTGCTGGTGCAGTGGGTTCTGGGTTCCTCCTGGTGCACGACAATGTGTGGTCTCATGTGGCGAGAAAATGCAGGCAGTTCCTGGAGGATGAAGAAACTGATACCACTGAGTGGCTCCCACGCTCGCCTGACCTAAATCCAAAAGAACACCACCTGGACATTATTTTTCGGTCCATCAGACACCTCCAGGTTGCACCTCAAACTGTCCAGTAGCTCAGTAATGCCCTAGTCCAGATCTGGGAGGAGATCCCCTAGGACAGGCATGTCAAACACACGGCCCGCAACAGAAATCTGTGCGGCCGGCATGACAGATCCTAGTTAGCACTGAACTTGTACAAAATGATTACTATCATTTGCGATTGAATCATTCTGCATCTTCAACATTACTTATTTTCTTTTCTTACTTCTAACTTCTGACAAAAGCGCTTTTTCCCCATGGTATTACGGTACCAGAAACGTCATCTGTTAGTATAGCCTCACGCCTTGACCAAAGTTAATAAGCCGCAACGTCACAAATGAAGTGCTAGGCTGAAGCAGCGGGCAGCAGGGCGGCCTTAGGCATGTGCAAACTGTGCACCTGCACAGGGCTGCCACGCCAATATATATTGAATATAAAACAGAAAGAGAAAATAACGACACAGCTGATGGCAACGTTGCCGAAAAACATTGTGTTTCTTGTTAATTAGTACGCTGTATTTACTAATGTTGCTAAAGTTGAAGCAGTAAGCTATATGTAGTATTAAAACGTGCTGCCGTAATGAGAATATCATGGGCCGCCACTTGGTTTTCAAGTTACGGACATGCGCATATAGAAGCGTGTCATGAGCACAAGGCGGCTATGCGGTGTCCACAACGGACATGGCCATCCGCCGTGCATTAGATAACATATTGATATTGGCGGGCGAAAGGGCCAACAAAGTTGGTGTGCCAGGCTTGTATGCCTACCTGCCACCCTCGTATGTGCAGATCTGTAAGTTGGCATTGAGAGTACTGTCTATGTTCGGAAACACTTACCTTTGTGAGCAATTGTTTTTGTTAATGAAAGCTACCAAAACCCCACATCGCTCAAGACTTTCTGTCAAGCACCTTTCATCCCTCATAAAAGTTGCAGCTGCACAAGATTTCAAGCCTGATATTGACAAACTGGTTACTAACAAGAGATGCCAAGTGTTGGGACAAAATAAATAGATCTCACACTGTAAGACTCCTATATAAGCAATGAATATAATATAATGAATATAATATAATAAGGACCTAGCTAAGAGGCTAAAACTTTAATTGTACGCTGTTGTTCGGAGAGTGTATGGAAATAAATTGCTTTTCTTTAAACTTTAAGTGTTACATTTTTGAAAGTTTTCAGAATTGGAAACAAAGCTATAGTAACTGCATAATAGTATAATAGTATTTGTTACAGTGCGGCCCGCTGACGCACGTATGGCAGTTGAAGCAGCCCACCAATGGTAGTGAGTTTGACATGCCTGCCCTAGGACACCATCTGTCGTCTCATTAGGCGCATGCCCTGACATCGTCAGTTATGCATACAAGCATGTGGGGGCCATACAAACTACTTAGTACACCTCTGGGACATCATGTTCCAGTCTATCCGATGCCGCCAGGCTGTCCAGGAGCTCACTGTTGCTCTGGTCCAGATCTGGAAGAAGATCATTAGGTCTCATTGGGAGCATGATCCCCCCCACAACGTTGTTAGGCATGCATACAAGCACGTGGGGACCATAAAAACTACTGAGTACAATTTGGAGTTGCTGCAATGAAATTTCAGCAAAATGGACTAGCCTGCTGCATCATTTTTTCAGTTCTATTTTTGGGGTGTCTTTGAATTTAGCCCTCTTTATGTTGATAATTTTTATTTACATCAAATGATATGGCATCCTTTCATTTCTAACACATTACCCAGTCCATATCAGTATAGATATCCAGTCTGATTTTTTTACCATTAAGATCTGATGTGTTTTCAAAGTGTTCCTTTAATTTTTTTGAGCAGTTATATTCAAAGGAAAATAAATTAACATAAATCAGTTCATGGACATGTTTAGTGTCTCCTTTATATATTTATACATGGCTTAAAGGAAACATAAATTTAATTGTGGTTCAACCCAATGCTGCTTGACTGGGCAGTTGTCAAACTGTTTGCGTGACTTAAGAATCTGAACTATTTGAAGCTCATCAATGTTACCAAGATAGATAAAGTGAATAGGTATTTGGAAATTCCATATAGGACAGCAAAAGATTATAATAGAAGAATATGAGACTGATTAGTTAAATTGAGCCTTCAAAAAAGGCAAGATAGTTGATGATGAAGTCATCAGAGAGTCACAAAGGCAAGCTAAACAATGTGGACAATGGACAGAACTACCTGAGCAGATGGAAGTTTATTAGAATGGCCCAAGTTACATGATGTGGTGCCCACTGCACTGGCACCTTTACACAGTTTCAGACTCTGGGCAACCAGGGGATGGGAGACTTGAGGCACAAACGATGATGCTTTAAGAAAAATAAATAAATGAAAGTAACTATTTACAATAATGTCTTGCAATTATGTACACAGTTCATATACGGACATTAACAAATACAAGATAAATAAGTGCAGGTGCTATATACAACAACTACAGGAAACAGAACACTACTGACCTCAATTTGGATTGCCTCGATAAAGACTCTGAATACTTACTATATATGAATGAGAGTTGCCAGTTTTAGATTTTGAATAAATTTTCAAACATTTCTGAAAACATTTATTCAATTTTTCATTGTGGGTTACTATGTGCATTGTTATGGCAAGCCAAAGGGCCTGAATAATGGCAATTCCATGTCCAACCAGGGGGCGGCTTGGTGTGCGCTGTCTTTCTCGATCCCTTGCAGACCATTCTCGGGAAATCCAGCAGGGTTCTGGCACCCTATGATGACATCACATCTGGTTCCGGCGCCTTTGTTGACGCCACTTCCAATCCCGCTCACGATGATGTCACGTCCGGTCCCGCCTCTGAGGACATCACCTTCGGTCCAGCCTATGATGACGTCATTTCCTACGCTGGCCTTTAAAACAGACATCTTGTCTCTATACCGGCAGTTCAGTTGTGGACTCCAATCTGGAAAGATCTGTATATTGATTCTTAAATCCATTTTGCAGCCAGGACATATTATATGGCAATCCATTCTCACTATCTGCAAAGGTCTTTTGGTTCACGTCTCCACCAGTACCCCACAAACACTTTATTACTCATTAAGCTTGTGACTTCCCTCAGGCCCTGACATTCGACCACTGTCTGTCCTCACAATGAGACTTTTGGCTCAGTAAGCCCTGTGAGGGACTGGCTCTCGGAATTCTTTTACAAGGGTGTCATCGTGGTCACTGCCACTTACATTTCTACTTGAGTGTCATGGCTACTACAATACATTGCACTCCTAATCTTCTTAAAAATATGAAAAAGCATCTTCAAGTGGCTGATCTGTTCAGTCCTGTACCTTAGCCACTGAGGTCCATTTGCTATGTATATGTATGTTTGTGCTGTACCCATGCTTGGCTACCACCATATTCTCCAAAGTTCTTTCTTCTAACTATCACCTATACATTCAATAGCTCATATAGGATCTGGGGAGGTTTGCATTTCACCTTCTTAAATATGTATAGTGGTGGGTGAAGGCCCACTTTTTCAGCAGCATGCAGACAATCATAGGGATGCTTGGCAACATTATTATTCTTTTATTATACAGACCCAGGAACAGAAACAGAATACAAAGCACAATAAATCAAAAATTGCCCCAGCTTAAACTAAGCAAGCTGAACCCACTAAATCCCCAAAGGAAATAATAACCTTTAATATAACTGTTCGCTGCACACCGCCTGTTTGAATACAGTGTTGCAGAGAGCCGGATATTCCCATTTCATCAGCAACACAACCACCACCAGCACATAAAATATTACTTCAAAACAGTACGTTTCAATCTTTAGTTTGAAAGTTAAAAGCACGTTTTGAGGCAATGTCTTTCAGGCTGCACTCCCAGATCATTACCAGTATGCCATGGTGCATTGGCTTTATGTGTCAACACACTGAGAACTGAGTCCAAGATCCCCCAAATCAAACATCTCCAAGAAAGCTGCTAAAAGACCTCAAGCAGAGCAGATTTCATCTGAATGATGAAAATTAAAACATGCTGTGGACAGAAAAAGTTTAATTTGGCAGCAAATTTTTTTAGCTCTACAGTGAATGCCACAAGAGGATTTTACTGAAAAAAGATTGAGCCGGTGGGATAAAGAAGGACAAGATTACTGAAGCATTAATTCTCAGTGGCAGAACGGTCCTTGGCTCCCACAGACTATAAGTTTTTCATTCTTGCGGAATCCAAGCTTTGCTGAAACTGCTACTTCAGTTTGTCAGTTAAGCCCTGCTAGTGAATTCCTTGAAGTAGCTAGTTGGAGAGTAGAAGTAATGGCACAGTGGTTAGAGGAGCTGCCTCACAGCTCCACAGACCTGGGTTCAATTTTCAGACTGGGTCACTGTCTGTGAAGTGTCTTCTTTGAAAGCTCTATATTTCATTAACTGATAACTTTAAAGTCAGGAACACTACTGGGGCTCCTTTATACCATTGATGGTGCATCTTTATAAAGTGTGACTGTGACTGTTCTTTTTATCTCCAGCCAAGTTAGAAGTTTTCTTTCTTTTTAGTAAGTCTGGTTTGTATTTGGGTTGGGGGTGGTGTTGCTTCGCTCGCCAACCCCCGGCCTGCGCTATGTGCCAGCCACTTCATATCTCTGCCGCTTGCATTGTGAAGAGGGGGGCTGAACACACCCCAAGTAGACGCGGTCGCTCCTTCAACACCCACCCCTTAAACAGTGATACAATGGGAAACACATACAGTTTTTTTTTACCTCCTCTTTGCTCGATCAGCTGCTGGCTTGTTTCTGCTGCCGTACCGCGTGATCTGCATCTCACATGGTGTCATGGTCTATATCCATATATTTGATCTCTTTTTGCTTTTACCTTTTCATCAATATCGCATAAAATTTTGATTCCGTGTTTGGAATTACATCATGAAACTGCAACATATAACTGCCCGTGAGTGAATATCGTTTCTTCCTCTCTACAACAAATGTGTCTTACAACAGCATTCACACAACTGAGAAATGATTGAACCTTGTGCATGGTTATGTGGGCAGGACTTTTCCAAATCCCTTTGCATAAGCTCTTGTCTTGCGGGGCTTTCGGCCCCAAGCGTGGTTAAATCTCTTGCCACAAAGACTCGTCTCATGAGATGTGAAAGTGTCTCTTTGAGACAATCACGTCTCGTCTCCTTCCAAGATTTTTTTATAATAGAGAGATTTATTTATTTAGCTTCTGTAAAATTGAAATTTCCATTGTGGTTGTCTGAGGGAATGACAATGACAGCTCGGGACAGGAGATAACCCAGCAGCCCCCATTTACTTCAATATTTAAACAAAAAACAAATGCACAAGGATGTGAAATCAACAGAAAACACTACATGTTAAGGATTCTTTGTATTTAAGTAGGTTAAGCTATGAAGGAGCTCCATCTCGTCGACTGCTTGGTCAAAGAGTGATGCCTCCTTCTGGATAGTTATGCTTTTATTGTCAATGTACTGGACAAGGCGGAGTCAGTTGCCCTCCCTAGGCGGTTTCTTGGCACTGTGGAGGTAAAGGAAGACAACACAGTTTGTGGCAAAGACACTCTCTCAGCCCGCAGTGGATTTACGTATTTTGGAGGAACTCCGATGGTGACACCCACTTTGGAACAGAGTTCTATCTATCTATCTATCTATCTATCTATCTATCTATCTATCTATCTATCTATCTATCTATCTGAAATGATGTTACCAGCTAGCAACTGTTGCACAACATTTGTAGTAATGAACTGATTTCTGCCCTTTGGCTCATGCTGTACAGGTTATAGTAACAGGAAAAATAGATGCCTTACTGCTTTGCAAATTGTATAATGTAAAATACCACATTTTTTGCGGTCCCTAAAGTGTAATACATCTCATTTATGTTACTTCTTCTTTCTCTCCTTACAATGCAATGCCGTCTGTATCCATCTCTGCATTATAAGTCACTGTGGACAGCTTAAACTGCAGTAGCTGATTAAAAAGAATTTGTTGTTGCCAGCTTCAAATTAATATTCTTCATTTAGACCATTCAAAAGCAGATTTAATTTAACTCAATTTGACAAAAAGAATAATTCTATTTAGCAAAGTGAAAAAAACTCTGAGAACATTACATACATCCAGATGCTCGTTGCTGATACAACAGAGGGGTAGGATGATCACTTCAATCTCTTTGGCAGAAGCGTCTTTGGGTAGCAGCATGTTGTTATCAGTTTTGTATATCTAGCAAAGGTAAACCATCCCAAATGCAATATAGAAAAGCCGTCATGGAAATGTGCATTGATTTGTCATAAACATTGGGGTGGAAAAAAGTTAAAATCTACAACATAAATAACAGTCCAACAAAAACAATAGTATAATAATAATCTCTAAGCTGACATTATAGAGACACAAATGTGACAAAATTAAAATATCAACATGGCAACAGGACTGCAATTCTGGGCTTTGAATATATTGGTAAGAAGGAGGAGGTTGGGAGCCTTTACCCACCACATGACAAACAACCTAGATTGGGACCCGAGTTCAGCAGGTGACACCGCAGCACCATACTGGAACAATGTGAAGTTTTTTTATAGTGCCTGGAGTGCCAATCCTACCACCAATCTCCAAGTTTTCCCTGTAAGTTTGAGGACCTGCCTGCAGGGCTGGATGCAGATTAACATCATAATGACAATCACAGGTTAAGGGCCTTGCTCAAGGGCCCAACATTGGTAAAGGCTGATTTAATTATTGGCAGCATGGTGGTGTAGTGGTAGCACTACTGCCTTGCAGTAAGGAGACCAGGGCACATGTCCTGGGCCTTCCCTGCATGAATTTTGAATGTTCTCCCCATGTCTACGAGGGTTTCCTCCATGTGCTCCGCTTTAGTCCCACTGTCCTAAAACATGCAGATTAGATGGCCCTAGTATGCGTTTGGTGTGTGTAGGTGTGTTTGCCCAGCGATGGACTGGTGCCCTGCCCAGTGTTCGTTTCTGCCTTGTGCCCTATGCATGCTGGGATAGACTCCAGCCCCCTCCCACAACCCTGGTCTGGATTAAGGGAATTAAAAAATAACATCACACAATTTAATTAAAAATATTAGTGTCTCTCAAATGGAATTACTGTAAAAATTGTATTGAAACACTGCAAATATTGTCCTTCATTGTTTACCTCCTCATGTGACTTCACTGAAAAAACCCTAATGTTGTGCTCTGTGCATTGATTGCAGGTTAATATTACTTTCTTTTTGTTCTATTTCCCTGGCTAATGTTCAGATTTCTTTTTTATGTCTTTTTCGTTATATTTATTCTTTTGTTTGTGTTAACACTGTTATTTGTTGTTTGCATTTTTCTGTGTTCTTTGTTTTATATATTATTTAATTTTATGTGTCTATGATTGTTCTGTTATGTTCTTGTATTTTTTTATCTATGTCAAGGGACTACCCTGAATCCTACGAAGGCTGAGAAAACAAGCAGTCTCTGGTAATTCATGGAATTCACTTAGTGACATTGGTTTGTTATTGTGTTTATTACTGTGGTTTTGTGGATTTCTGGATTTTTGTGAACTTTTTGCTTTGTTTTTGACCATTCTTTTGGATTTTGTATTGAGACACATATGCAGCTGGACTGCTTATTTCAGACAACTCCTTCTGCACTTTCTTGCTCATCTGAGGTTCCTTGTTTTCAGAGTATTTTTGGAATAAATCTTTTTATTTCTAAAGATTGTTTGCTTTCCCTGTGATACTCTAAATAAAAGTTGACAAACCCCTTCTCTTGTGGAGGGTTTTTACTAAATTTTGTGGGACTTCATGAGTTCATGACACTTTGCACACATGGATATAGTAAACAGGAATCATAGGTAAATCTTTAAATATAATATTATACTTAGATTTCCTGGAATTCTGTGATTATGTTAGGCTAGTTAGGACTGCATGGTACTCTTATGCTTATATTGTCATTATCATTCTACATTTTAGGCTGCAGGGTGAAAGGGAAAGCTGCCCTTCTTAGTACTTGTTTATACTGCTGTTCAACAGTAATTTCTTTTTCAATTTTATGACAAACACTTGATTTTTTTTTAGGGAAATGCAAGATACAGACAGGAAGGAATACAACCCATTTGTCGGTGTTTCCTGAAATGCATGTATTTTCTCAGAGACAATGTTATTGAGTAGCTCCTTTCTCGTGTCCACAGATTTCTATATGCAGATCCAGCAGCGGTGATTCCACTCCAAGCATCTCTGAGCATTTATCATGGTGAACTGACAAATCCACAGAAATCCTTCACTGTAAACAATTCACTGTCAGCATGTGGCTGGTATTCATGGTTGTCTATTAAGACTCATCTGTCTAAAAAATTGATTTGTACAATTTTGCTGTATCAGTACTGTTGTTGATACACAGTCATATTGGATTTGAATCGATTGCAAAGTTAATTTGAACACTCAAACAAAAAAAAATATGAGCCAAAAATTGGAACTGCGTCATATTTTTGCTGTGTGATTGTAGCATGCAGCACCATATGGACTCGAACACAACCAGTATGAACTTTTTGATTCATTTTCATCATCACAACATTGTTCCAGAACAAGCGGGCACACCTATCACTCCCACCCCTAACTTGAAGAACGTGGCTAGGTGCCTCGGGTAGTCAGTATCTATTATCCTGGACTTTGATCTATGACTACTGCTCTCAATGAACTTTGTTCCCTTAATAGCTAAAATTACCAATTTCATTGTCACAAAAGTAAGGAATTTTGGTGAGAAACAATAAAAATATAAAGAGCCTTTGGCTATCGGGCAGGAAACTTATGGCGATGCAGTATGCAAGATGACCGTCACAAAACATACACACTTTCATAACTGGATTTTTAGTGACTTGCTAGAAGTGGCAGGAGAAAGGGTCATCAATGGACATTCTGACTTGCACCTCCTAAGTACAAAGTCAGCATCCCTTTTCAGCAAACCAGTCTCAGCAAATGAGACTACAGATAGACATATAAACAAAGAGATGATAATAAAGGCCAATATAATAACAAATCAAATTGGATTTATTGAATCAGTAAAGGGAAACCCTACCACTGCTTTAGGAAGGTTCAGCAGGGTATGTTCAAGGCTTGGCTTGGATATTATGAATTTCTGCAATCTGTCCCCAACCTGTTAGAGTAGTGGCCACTCATTCAAAAGTGAGAATATTTTAATCAGGCCTTCATTTAACTTGATATCCCTTTGACACACTAATATACTGTATGCCCACAAAGCGGTACATCTACTCAAACCAGTTCTAAAAAAAAACCATAAGAAACGTGACCTTTCTTGGTGACCCTCTTGCATTCTCATTAGCAGAACTTAAAGAACATAGGGCATAATCTACTCCAACTTCAGCTTGTTTAAAACATTACCTTTACAAAGCAATAAATGAATGGATTTCATGACTTCTTCTTCTTCTTTTTCTTTGTCTCTGTGGCTCATGTAGAGCAGAAGCTTTCCATGCCTGCGCTCTTTAGCACATACAGTTATTATTTGTTTTCCCTATTAACCACTTTGGCTTTACTAACTGAAAGTGTATTCTCCAGTGGTGCACAGCATCCGCAATCAGCCCTGGCACATGAGTATAAATGAGGTCATATTCAGACGTTAGTACATACTCTTTTCAAACTTCCTTTTCTAATTATAAGGCAGACGTTTCATTAAAACATTTTTACTGTGCCCTAGGGTATGCTGTAAGATGTCTTTTATTGCTCACTCTGTCGTGCATAATTGCTTACTTAAAAAATGTATTAGAAAAGTTAGCGTTATCATTTGAAGTAGTAAAATTATTTACTTACTTGTGAGTGCCGGATCAGCGATATACATTGTAGAGCTTTTAAAATTATTAATAATACCACATGAGGAAGAAAAGAAAATTCCAAATGTGATATTAACTCTTTAACTAATAAAGAAAAAAGACAGCTTTAGAGATTTATATTACTTAGATTATATTAAGATTCAGATCCTGTGTTTAATAGTTGCATGCCACTGATCAACTCTAGGGACAAGTGTTGTGTCAGACCTTTACAGATGATTGTTGTCATTGCCTTTGGGCACACCTCCCATATGCTGCTAAAATTTGTCAATGCCTCCTTTGTCTTGTTTGCCATTGGCTGTTACTCCGATGTCCTGTTTGCCTTTTCAATATCTCATGTTCATTGATCACACCTCTCAGCTGCTGTTTGTTTGTATTAGGTTACCCCTTTTACCTTTGGTCTCACATCCCATGAATTATTTGTGTTTAGCCGGGTTCTCTTTTCCAGTCCTGACTTAAATATCAGCAAGACAAAGGTGAACTACTACTACCCCCTCAGTATTAACAGCACTGAGGCGGAGAAGGCAGGCAGTTTCAGATCCCTTGGTGTCCATATCACAGGGGACATAACCTGGTCCAAACACACTGATACCTTGGTAAAGAAGACATGACAACATCTTTGCCACTTCTGATGCCTCAGGGATTTCGGGCTGCCCTCCCAGATACTAAAGAACTGTTATACATCCACCATCAAAAGTATTTTGACAAGAAGTTTCAACACCTGGTTTAGAAACACCATACAACCGGACCACAAGGCTCTGAAAAAATTGGCACGGTAAACAACAGATTGCTGGGTGTGCACTCACAAACTTCAGACATTACAGTAAGCATTGTCAGACAGGGGCAAAGGAAATGATCAATGATTCTAGCCACCCCAACAGGAGTCTCCTTTCTGTGCTGCCGTCAGGTAGAAGTTACTGCTTCCTGAAGTCCAGTTCAGAGAGGCAGAGGAGGAGCTTTTTTTCCACAGTTCACCCGCATTTTGAACAAGGAAAGTGTCTAGAAATATGATGCCCTATTGCTAACTTTCTTACATTAAGTTACTATGTTACTTATTTAGTTAATATTTATTATTTATCACATATTTAAAATTCTATTAATGATTTTGGAATATTTATGAAATCACCTCTTTTTTTTTTTTTGTTTGGCACCACTTTAATTATCGGTACTAGAAAACATTTGCATCTTATATATAAACATTGTGAGGGATGGCCGGAGGTGGACCACACCTCCAAGCCGCCAGATGGAGCCCTCCCAGTGGCATGGAGGTTCCCCGGATTCCAGCAGAGCCTCATGTAGTTTTTATAAACAGCCCTGCTGGATGCCATGGGGACCACCAGGAGCCACTATAGGGAGGCTTGGGGAGTGCTACGTGCCCTATAACCCGGAAGTACATCCTGGTCACATGAACAGTATGACCAACATGCTTCCGGGGTGAAGAAAAAGACTCTGTATCTGACCCGGAAGTGATAAGGAATCTCATGGACTGTAGGGTGGATTCACTTCTGGGTCAGGAAATATAAAAGGACCATTGGAAATCCCAGACGCTGAACTGAGCTGGGAGGAAGGGTGGCAACATGTCTGGGAGTGGAGGATTGATTATTGTTATTGGTTATTTATGAGTAGTGTGAAGTGGAGGGTGCTTGGTGCACGTAATTATTACAATAAAAATAATAATTATTGGACTTTTACCTGGTGTTTGGAGTGGTACCTGAGGGTTCAAGGGCGCGATAGTGCCCCCTACTGTCACAACGTCTACACGTGGAAATATGTGCGTGTGTCCGGCCCGGGTGTGAAAGGTGGAGTCTGGCTAAGGGCTCCATCCCCAAGGATATGCAAGCAAGGCCAGCACGTCAGCAAAACGAAACATCCAAAGAGAGAGTCACTCACTTATCCACTATTACAGAAGTGAGGTGAGCACATCAGCAAAACGGTATGCCTTTTACTTTTCCTCCCGCCGCTAATACACAAGTGAGGCAAGCACATCAGCAAAACGAAACCTCCGAAGAAAGACAGTCACTTACCTGCTAATACACAAGCAATGCAAGCACGTTGGCAAAACGAAACCTCCTAGGACAGACACGCCCAGAGTAGTTCCTTTCAATTACCTGACATCTCTACATTAAAATTTGTTTTTTCTGACGATTTCAATAGTTTCTAAGATCTATCCAAAGATTGTTCCTCCCTCTCGCAAGATGCTTTCTGCGCCGTGGTGACCTTCAATGAAATCATTTATTGCAGCAGTATTGTCTCTTTCAAACGTACTAATTTCCAATTCCTGTCCTTCCTGTTCTCTCTCTAAGTACCCAATCGCCACACGATCTCCTCTGTAGTAGATGTTAAGTCATGCGTAGGCTTAGAACGCTGATTCTTCAAAACTTCTAAGAAACATTGAAATATCTTCCTAGTACATGTTTAATTATTCTATCCATCTATCCTTCCAGTGTCGCGCCAGCCCTAGTAAAAATACAGTGCGAGGCAAGAACAATCCCTGAATGGGCACCAGCTCGTCGCTAGCACTGCTACACCGTGTCCTCACATGTTTAATTATTAACAATACAGATTATTTAAATAATGTTAACATTTATCTGTATAATGTAATAAACATATTTTGCTGCATTTCATCTTAAAAATGATATCATCATGATATGTAAATACGCAGTTTATAAAGTGGCTCAGGTTGCGCAATATTATAACTGTGTCACAAGTTTACAATGAGGTAATTGTACTTATAAGTACAAACAGTTCTACAAGGAGCACTTGATGGACTGATTGAGTGCATTTATAATTCTTAGGATGAAACTCTTTCTGAACCACGAAGTCCGTACAGGAAAGGCTCTGAAGTGTTTGCCATATGATAGCAGTTCAAATAGGCAGCATGGCTGAGGCAGCATGTGCTTGATGCTGTATATGCTATATCTTTATAGACTAGACTAGCTTTAGACTAGAAGCTAGTGTTCACTCTGGAACATGACTAGCTTTAGACTAGAAGCTAGTGTTCACTCTGGAACATGCATCTGTAGGAGACTGATCTCACCCTGAGAAGCACGTCCTGAACAGAGAACTGTGAAGACTGGATGTTCAAATGACCCAATAGTCATGTTTTAATTTATTTTAGAGCTTTTGTTTAAAATGGGTTACCTTGGTGGTACCCAACAGCTCAACTTATTCATCTCTCCTTTGTTTCATGAAAATTCTGGTAAATTTGTTATTTTCCAAGTTTATAGACAGTTGTTTGTACTACACTCAAGTTAGACTGTATCCAAAAATCAAATTTTACATTACAGTCAGCTAAAGTATTTTTTGAATAAACATGGAAGTAACCTTTTTTTCAAGAAGCAAAATGTTGTTAGTTTATTGGTTTGAACAGTTCATTCCAGTGTTTATTTTAACTGTTTATGTAAAAAGATTTTGTTAAATGTAGCTAACAAGGGTAGAGCTTGCCAGTATTTTTATTTAATAAAAGTAGTCGCCATTTTATTAAAATAATGCTTATTTTGTAAAATTTGAAAAATAAAACTGCTATAACAGGGCTGGAAAAAAACAAAACCTGATCTTCCATGGCTCTCCTTGACTCCCTCTTTTTAACTGAAAATAAGGAATTCAATTTGGCAGACTTGACAGAACTCACTCCAGTTGATCGATTGTTTCGTTTATTGGTCTGAGACATCACCCACCCCACACTGATACCGCAAAATCAATGATGCAGTGGGGTTCTCTGTGATCACCAATGTGGAGACATCAAGTCACATCAAGTGACTGAGTACAACACTAAAGGTTCTAACTGATTTTAGAAGTCCTAAAGTACAGAAACATTTGTGATCATGTTACTGTAAAGTTAAATAAGGTGCTGTTATATTTATTTTCAGTCCACTTAGTCTAATTTAGATTTAGCACCAAACATGAAACACTTTGTACATTAATTCATGACCTGTTCAGTAAGCAACTTGACATAAATACAAATAGTGAGGTTAATTGTATTCGGCAATTGCTCCTCTGTTTACTGCAACCTTCTTTAATAAGGCAAATATTTGATCTGATCAACACTCTGCTGTGTTTCTCTTTACAAATGGAACCTTAGTGTATAGTATAATTAGTTTGGTTAGAACTGTGGCCTCATAGCTTCATACTGAAAGGTTTTAATCTTCACCTGTTTAGGTGGAGGTTACACGTTTTCCCCATGTCTGTGGGAATGCCAGTTTCCTCCCCTACTCCTCCCACCCCAAGACCTGCAGGGTTGTTTGATTGGTGAGTAAGTGTGTGGGTGTGTCCCATTATTGACTGTTGCTCTGTTCAAGGTTAGCTACTGTCTTGCTCTCATTTAGGCGGCTCAGTAAAAGGAAGAATGAAGGTTTGGTTGTATGAATGAATGTTGAACAAGAAGTGCCATCAGAATTAAATTATTTAAAACTACTGAAATACATCTAGAGAGCTAGCTATTCACATGGTCCAGAAATATATAAGCTCCTAATGTGAGGGCACAGTAACTGATTGTTTGTACAAAAATGCATTCTTTTGTTCTGCATGTCAGATTAAAAGAGGGTATACAACAAACATGTAGGCTGTAAACATTCTTAAAATGGGATGTGAGTTTGCTTAGTTGAGTTATGGCATACAGAGTTAATTGCTATTTGCTATGTAAAGCATTTTATACTGTTTAGCGTGAAAAAATTAAACCAATTAAATTTGATTTTTTATAATATATGCAATTCTATAACTTAGAATTCATGTACTGTAAATATATAAAATGTGACATTTTCTAAAAATAATACAAGTGTTTTGTAAATGTTGCCTGGAATTGAACAATGATAAGTCATAGTCAGATGAGTGAATGTGTGAGGATCTGGCCTTGCACTTGGTGCTTTTGTAATAAACTTTATCTCTCTTTTACCTTAAAACTGGATTAAGCAGGTTTAGAATCTCGATGTATGGATGGTGGAAATTTATTCATTTACAAATCATAATATGAAGGCCAAGATCAACGGATAAGCTTCACTGAGTTCACAAAATAATATTAAATTCAATCTAATTTTATACAGTGTATTTGCCTGATATGCTTTTTAGAAGTCAGCCTCATTGCTTTGTATTATCTGCTTCACTACAATAAAACATTGTATTGTATTGTTAATTATCTTTTAAAATAAATTAAAATCCACAATGACACAGTACTTAGCACAACTGCCTCCCACCATCATGTCAAGTCAAAGCAAGTCAAGTGGGCTTTATTGTCATACCCTCTATACATATGCCTTGGTACATTATACAGTGGTAAGAAATTGTTTCCCAGTCTCACAGTAAAATATTTAGACATATAACAATACAGAGGGGTGGGGATTTTACAGAAGGGATTGTAGAACAAGGAACAACATCTTTACAAATCAATATGATATAGATAAATAGAAATCAGTGATGATAAATGTGCAAAGAACAAAGAATGCAAAGAAATTTAGAACAGAAGACTAAGTAAAAATGAACTGCGACCACTAAGGGGCATAGAAGAGCCCCAAACACCAGATACAACTGTCAACACAAAGTTCCAAATTCAAATCAAGTGCTTTTATTTAACAGGCTTCTTTTACTCAGTACAGCACAGCACAATCCTTCTCTCTCTTCTCCACCCCTCCCAGGCAAATATTGTCCGTCTCCTCTCCTGACTCCCTAAGCAAAGTGTAAGTCTCCCTTTTTAACCGTACCCAGGAGTGCTTCCAGTGCTGAAAACATTGAATCAGGAAGCACTTCCAGGTCAGGTAGAACCACCATGGAACAGGGCATGCATCTCCCACTAACTCCCCATGCTGCTTTGCTGCCTTGCAAGCAAGCATCCATATAGGAGCTCTCCACAAGTAATGCTGCCTCCCAGTGTATGAGGGGATGACATGCGCATGGGAAGCAGTCTCTCACTCTCCCACATTTCTGGCCTCCCAACTGAAAAAAGGAACTGCTAACCATCCCATTTGGGATGCTTCTCCATCCAAGTCATCCATCCACTATGCTGTTCTCCTAACCAGGTAAGGGATTTGCATCAATTGTCGCTTGGTTGCCCGTCCCGATGCACCAGCTACTGCAGCACCTCTACATGCATGCCTCCGGACCAAGATGTGGAATGACAAACCACTTCCTGACCATGCATTATACTAAAGACCCCCTACCAGGTCCGTCCATCATAGCCTACGGTAAGGGTGCACATGCAGGGACAGAAGGAAACACTGTTCAAGAGCTTGACTGCCTATTGGAGGAAGCTATTTTTCTGTATCATGTTGTTTTTCCAAAGAATCCAATACCTTCTGCTGGATTGAAGCTGGAAAAAGAGATTGTGGGAGTGGTGGAAGGGATTATCCACAATGCTGGAGGCATTATAGATGCAGGGCTTTGTGAACATGTCCATGATGGAAGGGAGAAAAGTAACGATGATGGTTTCCACACTGCACACTATGTTGTATGGACTTATGTTCAGACGCATTATATTTTATAATACCATTTCCCAAATGCTTTCAATTGTGCCCTTATATATTATGGTGAGAACATGGCATGGAAGGCCATATTTTAAGCTATAGCAGAAAGTGGAGTTGCTGCTCTACTTTCTATTTCAAGGAGAATGTATTGATAGATCACATTAGGTCCTCTGCCATGTGCACATCAAGGATCAAAGTGCTTTTTACTCTCTCCTCCAGAGAAACTTTGATATGCAGTGGAGAGTGTGGAGTGTGGGCCTTCCTGACATCCATAGTCATCTCTTTAGTTTTATCAACACTGTTTCACATACACCAGCTGTTCCACTTTTATTCTGTAGTTATGTACATTTCTGCTGAGACCCTCTACTGTCATGTCATCAGCAAACTTCATAATGTTTTTGGAGCTCTATGTCATCAGAATCATTTTATTGCTATTGAGAAACATACCAGAATTGATTTTGGTTAGGTGCCTAAACAGCACAATTACAACCCAACATTAACCTAACACTGTGTAACCACTACACAAATACAATTTCTTAGGCAAAACATTTTCAAACTTTAATAAGTTAGCTCAGTAATGAGAAAAACTATACAGAATAATAGATTCAAATAGTACAATTTGAGCAGATCTGAAGAATTACAAATACACAAACAGCACCATTACAATTTATATGTTGCAAAAACACACAATAGACCTGCACCTCCTCTGAAATGGCAATTTAATGAACAGGGCTGCTGGGATGGGTGGAGTCAGCTGAAATCGTTCCTGCTCTCTTTTTCACTCTGGCATTGAACAGATCTTTTAAGGCTGAGAGACAACAGCCATAATTTCTTAGCTGAACAAATCACCTGCTGCAACTGAGTCTTAAAAACAGGGGAGGCAGAAGGTACTGCGCCAGATAGATTTTGTGATGCTGACCACAGAGATAACTTTAAAATTCTCCCATCATGCCAAGTTTTTAAGAAATTGCTAATTTTATAATATTTTTTGCATATTCATTAATGTTCAGGTTTAGCTGCAGTACAGAAGACAGAAACAAATATAAAGGTTTGAGCGAAATAGAGTAGTTATCAAAGATTAAGTCAGATAGTGACTGAGAGAGTAGAGTGCTCAGATTTTAAAGGTGCAGGACAGGAAGAGGCAGGTTGTTAGGTGGAAGTGAGGTCTGCATGAAGATGTGGTTTAGCAGAAGTGGGTGGAGTTTTGGTTGGGCTTTCCTTCTGGTGGCCTGTGAAAGAGGGAGAAAAGACATTAGCACCATTCATCAACCCTTGAGTCTGCATCTTACCCTCAGTTAAGCCCTTTTACTGCCTCCCACGTGCACGTGTGTGACACTGCCCGGGAAGTAGTCTTATGATGTTCTTAGGCTAAAATCATTATATTTTACAGCCATAATCGATGCAATTTATACTAGAGACTCACTTAGATAAAATACTATAAAAAAATCTGTCTGATCATGTGTGCTCAGGTGTATGCCCAAGCGTGCCTTCAAGACAATGTCTTGTTTTCAAAGCAACAAAACCCTATATATACAGTATATATACAGTATATAGCAGCAGCAGTGAGTAACAGCTGCAGTCTTTCTAGCTAATGTCATTGTCAACGAGTATTACATTACAAATAAAACTGTTGAGTTCAAAGGCCGTGAACTTAATTTCATATATTTTCTAAAATGTCATGCCAATGTTGCAATAGCCGTGACATATTTTGTTACATCTGTGACAAGGTCACTTTGAAAGCACAGAAACAAAGGATGACAGTACTCATAAAGAAGCCATATGATTTATATGTTGTGTGCAAAATTGGTGACCAGGACAAAGTATGAACTCTTCATAAATGTTGTGCATCTTGTGGTACCAGTCTGCAAGCTTGGCTAAAGTGTGTGCATCCATCAACGTGTTTTCCATCCCAATGATATGAAAAGAGCAGAAGGATCATGTAAATGATTATTACTTCTGCATGACGAAGGTCTCAGGATTTTCTTCCAAGAACAGGAAGTTTATTGAGTACCCGAACCTTGCCTCTACAATGAGACTAGTGCCACACAACTAAGGTCTTCCTGTTCATAAACCACCAGAGGTGTGGATGCTGGAGGACAAGAACAAGGAAGCAGAGGTGGTTGTGCCAATGCAGATTATGAGCCATTAACATCCAACAATCCTCATTTAATTTATCTGGCAGAGCTCAACGATCTTCTTAGAGATTTAGAGTTATCAAAGTGCCAGGCAGAACTGCTTGGATCAAGATTGCAAGGAGGGAACCTGTTGTCACTAGGTACAAAAATTTCAGTGTTTTGCCACAGTCATGAAGATTTGAAAAATATTTTCAGATAAGTTGAGAGTCTAACCTTTTGCAGTGACATCGATGTACTGCTTTTTGCTCTCATATGTGAACATGATCCAAAAGAATAGGAAATTGGTTCCATGGCAGAAGAATGTTGCACATGACCAACTGGTTGATCTGTAGAGCATATTTCTTTCACCTTTGCACATCAAACTAGGGCTAATGACAAACGTTATGGCAATGCACACGCAAAGTGATAGCCTTTGCATACTTCTAACAGACGTTTCCACATACCAGTGATGCCAAGATAAAAGAAGGTGTTTTCGTTGACCCACAGATCCAAGAGGTGATGAAGGATGGTTGGTTTGATGTCCTCCTGTAGAGTGCCAAACGTGTTGTGTTTCTAACTTTCTGGGCATCTACAAGGCACCAAATTACATCAAACAGGTTGAAAGACTGCTCCAGGCATACAAGTCAATGAACTGTAACATGTCACTGAAGGTACATTTTCTTCATTCCCACTTGGACTTTTTCCCAGCTAACCTCGGTGCCATCAGTGATGAACATGGTGAAAGGTTTCACCAAGACATTGCAGATGTAGAGAAATGATACCTGGGAAAGTGCAGTCTGTCTATGCTAGGAGACTACTGTTGGACACTGTTATGCGAAGCATCAGTTAGTGACTGCAAAAGCAAATCTGCAGCAAAACATTTCTATTTTTCTCTTGTGTTGCTTACATTGCAATATCATAGTGTAGACCTATATAGCTGGACATGTTACAATGTTAAAAGTGTAATTACAGTTTTCTGGATAACCCTGCATGAAAAAGGAATTACATATTGTCACAAGAACGAGACATGGACAGATAAAGGTTTGGGGCAGCCACCCGTATAATGTGGTATCCTGGCTGCAAAAGTCATTTTAACAAATAATCAGCACTGAAGTGCATTCAACTGAGTCCAAAACAAGACTGAGGAAACAAAGGAAAAGGGGCAGGTTTTAAAGGGGGAGACAGGAAGTGAGGTCATATGGATCCGGCACGTTGTCTTCCACCATTGGTTCATAGCTGGACATGACATCAGAGGGACTGGAGCTGGTGTGGCTGACTTCCATTGGCTCAGTCCCAGAAGTGATGTCAGGAGTGCCAGGTGAAATCCCCCGGGAATGGCCTAAAGGCAAGGGAGAAAAAGAGTCAGTGCACTCTGCCACACCCCGGCATACCTCCGAACTGCCTTCACTCAAGCCCTTTAGCTGCCTCCCATGCGCACGTGTGTGACAATATATATATTTTTGTTCAGCGTCTAAAAATCTATTCGTTTCACCAAAAATTGCAGAGGAAACTAAATTTTCCCTAAAATTTGTTGGCCAGTCAAACCAAGTGGTGCTAAAGTTGGTCATGAAACTCTCAATGATGGCTGAGTTAAAAATCAACAATTTCTGCCTTGATATGCTAAGCTTCTTAAGCTGTCAAAGGAAGAACTATCTCTGCTTGGCTTTCTTGATGATGGAGGAGGTGTGATTGTCCCATTTGCATGTATTAGTAAAATAGTTTTATCCTTCTTGGGAACTGGAATGATAGCAGCTACTTTAAAGCAGGCCGGAACTTTGCCCATCTGTAGGAAAGTGTTGAATATGTCAGTTTAAACAGGTGTTAACTGATCTGTGCAATGTCTAAGAGTTCCAAGTGTGACTCCCTGTTACTTTCCTAATATCCTGTTTCCCAAAAAGATTTTTATATCTCCTCTTGCTTCACAGAAAATATAGGATAAAGTTAAGAGGAGTGGTGGGGGTATGGTTTGTACAGGTAGGGAAAGTGAAGAAGGGGAATCAAACTTCAATGAAGAAGGGATGGTGACACTGAGAAAGGGGGACTGTTGATACAGAAGACAGAGGGTCAGGATTCAAGCAGGGGCTCATGTCCTTTTCAAACTGGCAATAAAACACATTTATCTGATTAGCCAAAATGGGGGAGGATAAGGCTTGAGAGTTCTTCTGCCTGTAATTTATAAGCTTTTTCAGAGAACTCCACACTGCCTGGTTGTTACTGCTAAAGCCTTTCTCCAACTGACCTTTTTAATGTGGCTCTCAGTTGTATTAAACTGCCATCTTGTAGAATGATATTCATCCCTGTTCCCAGACCTGTATTCCTGGTCCTTAGCAGCTCTGAGAACCCTCTGCTCCTTGGTGAAGTGCAGCTTGTCATTATTGTTTCTTACAGTGGTCTTCGTAGGGAGACACACATCTTCACAGAAAGAGATGTAAGATGTTAGAATGTCAGCATATTCACCTATACTGTCACACAAGCCTTTCATGGCTTTCTGTTCCATGGAGCATAAACAATCCCCAGGAGTCTATCTGCGGCTAATAATCCTGTTGAGATTTGACTGTTCCAGTTTCCATATATAGCTAGGAACAAGCCAAATCATGACATGTTCAGAATTGCCAAGAGGTACATGGGAGAAATGGCAAAATGCCCCTTTAATATTGGTGTAAAAGTGATCCAATGGTCTGCCCTCACATGTGGTACTTTTGATCAATTGGTGATATTTGGGCAGATCATATTTCATGTTGCTGTGGCTAAAATCCCCTATAATGAAAATGACAGTACTGGTAAATTTACCAAATTTACTATAAGATGCTGCAGATGTTCTATCAGACGGTTGTGGTGAGCGCCCTCTTCTATGCGGTGGTGTGCCGGGGAGGCAGCATAAAGAAGAGGGATGCCTCACACCTGGACAAACTGGTGAGGAAGGCAGGCTGTATTGTAGGCACGGAGCTGGAAAGTTTGACATCTGTGGTAGAGCGACGGGGACTGAGCAGGCTCCTGTCAATCATGGAGAATCCACAGCATCCATTGAACAGTATCATCTCCAGATAGAGGAGCAGCTTCAGCAACAGACTGCTGTCACTGTCCTGCTCCACTGACAGACTGAGGAGATCATTCCTCCCTCACACTATGCAACTCTTCAATTCCACCCAGGGGGATAAACGTTAACACTTATACAAGTTTATAGACTGTTATACCTGCCTTGCACTCCCCATCTTGCATTTTTTAACTTGCACTGCTTTTTTATTACTCTTTAATTAATATTATTTTTATCAGTATGCTGCTGCTGGAGTATGTGAATTTCCCCTTGGGGATAATAAAGTATCTATCTATCTATCTATCTATCTATCTATCTATCTATCTATCTATCTATCTATCTATCTATCTATCTATCTATCTATCTATCTATCTATCTATCTATCTGAAATGATGTTACCAGCTAGCAACTGTTGCATCAAGAGGGGTATAAATATCAACTAGTATAAGAGAATGGAATTCCCTAGGCAGGTAGAATGGCTTGCAATGAATGACAAGAACTAAATCAGTAGAGGAAAAAGAAGGAATTTTGGACACATCCCTGCACCAGCTGTAGTTTATAAACATGCACACATTGCCATCCCTGTTATTTGTCACAAAGTCCCTTAGTACATCCATCCATCCTTCCATTATCCAACCCGCTATATCCTAACTACAGGGTCACATGGTTCTGCTGGAGCCAATCCACTAGTACTTTTCACTCTAAATAACTGATATCCTGATATTTGGACGTTGTTCGGTAAAACAGAAGGCATAAATACGTGCAAAATCTTTGTTAGTCCTAATCAGTAATGACAACTTGTCCATTTTATAGTGAGCGAATATTTGAAAAACAGATTTCCGGGAGTAAAACACAAAAGCCTCTGCATCTCCAGAGCATTAGAGAGCCAGCCCACTTGCCTCTGTACCTCCTGCTAAAGCGTGATTGATGGACGGTAGTTTTGCAAGCAGACGGGGAAAACTTCTGTGGTAAATCGTTTTTATTGCAATTAAACACAGGAAATAAATCTGATGGAACTAAGTCCTGTATGTTCAAAAGCTCTTCATGAGTAAAAGTAACTGTTGAAGTGGACAAGTAACACGTATATATGTAACTCCATATATATAAAAAATATTTTGTAATATATATATATAAAAAACAAGAGCACCTGAAAACCATGGCAACCAGGTTGGCACAGTCATGAGTTGTTAGCAATGTGAACAGAAGTAGGCTGAGAGCACACATCCCTGGGAGACTCTAGTGTTTAGTGTTATGGTGTTGGAAATGTTGTTGCTGATATGGACTGTCTGTAGTTTTTCTACAGGAAAGTCTAAAATCCAGTTACAAATGGAAGAACTGAAGCTGAGCGGTCTTTGCTTTCCTATCAAGTTCTGAGGGATGATGGTATTAAATGCTGAAATGAAGACAATAAACAGGCATTCTGACATAGGTGTTTTCTTGTCCAGGTGTGACTTGGACAGATGAAGGACAGATATGGCATTTTCTGTGGACAGGCTGTAATTGTAGGCAAACTTAAGGGGTGTGCGATTCAGGTAATTTGGTTTTCATGTGCTCCATGACCAGATTCCTGAAGCATATGCTGATATAGGTGTGAACGCTACAGGTCAATAGTTATTGAGGCATAAGGCAACTGATTTTTTGGTGCTGGTATAATGGAGGTGGATTTGAAGCATAATGGAATGCAGGCCTTGTCGAGGGATGTCTAGTCCTATGACTTTTTGTGGATTCACCATTGGCAGACTTTTCTTAACTTCAGCTGCAGACAGGCTTAGTGCTTCTTCATCAGGATGCATGACAGTCTTCTTTGAGGGTGCATTGTGAACCTGTATTCAGTGATGGCATGAATGCTGTGCCACAGGCAACTTGCATCTCTGGAGTTTTGGAGGTGACTGTGGATTCTTGTTTCTTGGCTCTAATGCCTTGAGACACATTGGTCCTTGCTATCCTCAGAGCTGGCCTACCTCTTGACCTAAAACCATCCTCGTAGATTTTCAGCAAAATTCAGAAAGCTGGAGAAATCCATTGTTTCTGGTTAGTCCTAATTGTGATGGTCTTGAAGGCAGTCGCACAATCTATAGACTTACTAATGTGTCCATCCGACAGGCAATTAATACTCCTCTAGATTGACGTTATAACCATAAGTGACTGCCTCCTTGTACATACACTAGCTTGAGTTTTCAAAAAAACTTGTAGCGCTTACTCAGCTCCATCTGGCCACATTCTAATCTGTTTCTGTACAGGCTTGGTGTATTTAATCTGAGGTTTATATGCATGCGTGGGATAGAGATGTGATCAGAGTAGTCAACAAAAGGGCAGGAGCAGCTCTGTATGCTTTATGGATATTTGTGTAAATACAGTAAGCTCCAATGTGTTGTCTGCCCTTGTTGGGAAGAGTACATGTTGGTAAAATTGAGGAAGCATAGATTTCAGTTTTATGAGGTTAAAGTTCCCATCAACAAGGAAAAAATCCTTCTGTGTGCGTTGTTTGAAGCTTTGTAAATGCAGAACAGTGCTTCCTTTGAGTTGCTGTCAGGAAAAATGTAAATGGTCACAGTAAAAATTAGCAAACTCCCACACCAGACAGTACCGATGATGAGCAAAAACTTTTGGTAACAGTGGAGTTTCAGCACCATTCCTTGCAAATTTACACACACAATCCTCCCCAGGGGGTATTACTGGACAAAGCAGTGCTCCTGATTGCATAAAAAGCAAACTTGATCATGAAGTCCAGGATATTTTCATTTCGCCACTCTGCAGCAGTCCCGCATCTCATGTATCATAGCTCACTGAAGGTTGGTATTGTCCAGTTTGTTATGCAGGGAGCAAAAAAAGGAGAGATAGATGGATGGTTCCGCTAGTATGTATCTATTACTCTCATTTTGCCAATGCTTGTGTTGTCAGTTTACCCGGGTAGCAGTGTAGCGAGAAGCCATGGTTTTGTGTTCTCATCTGTGCAGTAAGCCAATACATGCTCAACTTATCCCAGAAGGCAGGGGTGGGAAAAGTCAGTCCTGGACGGCCGCAGTGACTACAGGTTTTTGTTCCAACCCAGTTGCTTAATTAGAAACCAATCCTTGCCAATAATTTAATTTTATGGCTTGTTAGTGCTTTAACTCTGCCATGTCAGGTCATTCTCGTATCCTAGATTTTCTTCCCCTTTCTAAGGATATCATCCAAATGATTGGAAGCCTAAAATGGATGAGTAATTCTCACTCCTTCAGTTTTAACTCTTCACTTTCCTTCTAAGTATTTAATTAAACCCAATAGTGCACAATAAATGCACACAGGTGTAAATGGAAACAAGCTAAATGGAGAAATGTTAGTTTCTTTTGTCATTTGCATCTTATTGCTAGTAAGAGGCAATTACAAACTAAGAATAAACCTTTTTAAGACTAAAATAAGCAACAAGGGCTCAAAATGTTAACTAATGAAACAATTAAATTAAACACAAAAGTGTTAATTGACCAATAAGGGCTTCTTATTAAGCAGTTCTGTTGGAACAAAAACCTACAGCCGCTGCAGCCATCAAGGAATGCCTTTGCCCACCCCTGCCACAGGGGCTTGTTCACATTGCATTTACGTTGTTTGTAAACTTGGCAACTGCTCACTGGGACCACCTGGGTGTTCTTGTATCATCTCTCTGTTTTTTCCTACGGTTGGATAGGGTACTGTGTGCCTTAGTAAAACATGGCACTTATCACTTATCTAAATAAATTGTCTTTTTTTCATGAAAAGTGTGGTTTTCTTTTATCACATGTGTGCATCATTGTTCTGTGTTCATTTCATTAACAATACACCTTTGATTTGGTGCTTATTTATAAGCTTTTTGCATTATACTATTAAATTAAGAGTGGAGTGGTGGCTTTGAGGCTAAGGATCGGTATCTGGAAGGTTGCTGGTTCGAGTCCCATTACTGCCAAAAGTGATCCTCATCTGCTGGGCTCTTGAGCAAGGGCCTTAACCTGCAGTTGCTCCAGGAGTGCTGTACAATTGCTGACCCTGTGCTCTGACCCCAAGGGGTATGCGAAAACTAACAAATTCCAAATACAAGAAAGTGAAATAGCGAACAAAAAAACTTATAATTTTACATTTACCCTTTCTCTCTAAAATAATAGAAAAAGTAGTCACCAATCAGCTTCAGTCACACCTTACACATTACAATTTATTTGAGAAATTCCAGTCTGGTTTCCGCACTGGTCATAGTACAGAAACGGCACTAATGTGTAAAATGTAATTGTAAATGACATTCTGATATCCTCTGATAAAGGAAAATCCACTGTAATTATGCTGTTAGACTTAAGTGCAGCATTTGACACCATTGACCATTCTATTTGACTGCACAGGCTAAAAAATTATGTTGGGTTCACAGGAACTGTGCTCACTTGGTTTAATTCTTATTTATCAAATCGATTCCAATATGTACAGAAATATGCTGACAGTACTCGATCATTATACACAGAAGTTCAAAATGGTGTACCGCAGGGCTCAGTACTGGGACCTTTACTGTTTTCACTTTACATACTTCCACTGGGATCTATCATTAGGAAACATAATGTTAATTTTCACTCGTATGCAGATGACACTCAGGTATACCTTTCATTTAGATCAAATGAGGTTTCTCCGATGTTGCCTTTAATTAGTTATGTTAGTGAATCAAAGGAGTGGATGGATACAGAGCTACCTATCTTTAAACACAGATAAAACAGAGATGTTAATTATTGGAGGGAATGACGCTGATCACAACAATATTCTGTCATCACTTAACTCAGTTGGAATCCCAATTAATTTTATTGAATCAGCCCGCAATCTAGGAGTTATCTTTGATTCTAGCATGTCATTTAAAGAACATATTACAAAGTTGTCCAAATCATGTTTCTTCCATCTTAAAAATGTTGGGAAATTAAGGTGCTTTCTAAATAAACAGGATTCTGAGAAATTAATTTATGCCTTTATTTCTAGTAGGATTGACTACTGCAATGCAGTGTTCACTGGATGTTCAAACTGTTCTTTATACGGCCTCCAGTTAATCCAAAATGCTGCTGCAAGAATTATTGCAAGAACAAGAAAATACGAACACATAACTCCAGTTCTTAAATTCTTACACTGGCTCCCGGTTAAGCTTAAATCCTCAAAATTTTCCTTTTAACATATAAAGCATTAAATGGCCAAGGTCCGGCTTACTTGTCTGAACTTATCATGACTTACAAACATGAGCGCACATTAAGATCTCAAGATGCCGGTCTGCTTATGATTGTAAGGATTAATAAAATAACAGTAGGAGGTCAAGCTTTTAGTTGTATGGTCTGCCTGCTACTATAAGTGATGCCCATTCGGTCTCAGCTTTTATATCCCAACTGAAGACTCACTACTTCAGTTTAGCATATCCTGACTAGAGCTGATGATTAACTGTACAGACTGCATCTCTGTTGTTAGTCATTAGCACTAAAAGATAAGTAACATGATAATTATAATTTGATACTAACCCTCACCTATTCTCTTCTCTGTACTCAAATGTGGAGCTTGGAGCCACGGCCCATCTGCCAAGTTGTTTTGCCTGCCTAAGGTAAAGTCATCCCTGATGGAGGATCACAGGAATCGTGGAAAAGAGGGGTCCTTTCATCGGATTGGCTGGCCCAGCACTATTCCAGCTGTGGAATGGCCAAATGGGGGAGGCAGCTTGATGGATGAAGTCTCCAGGACTCTAAACAAATCCAAATGATATTATGTGATATCATCTACTGTTAAATTCTGTTCTGTACTTCTAAAATTTTTATTTTTAAACTGAATTTAGGATTTGTTCTGTTCTGTGTATTGTACTGTATTGTATTGACCCCCTTCTTTTTGACACCCACTGCACACCCAACCTACCTGGAAAGGGGTCTCTCTTTGAACTGCCTTTCCCAAGGTTTCTTCCATTTTTTCCCTACAAGGGTTTTTTTGGGAGTTTTTTCTTGTCTTCTTAGAGAGTCAAGGCTGGGGGGCTGTCCACAGTAGGATTAAAGTGTTACCTTATAATGAAAGTATTACAAATTGACAGTTTTTCAATCAACTTATGATGCTTTTTTGAGAGACTGAGTTCTAATTATAAAGAAGTACTTTATAATCTCTCAAAATGTGGCTGGTTAAGAGGTGTCTTAGGAAATGCATGAAAAAGTAACTCATAATTTAAGGATGTCATCATAATTCGTCAATCACTAAGATTCAAGGTTTTCGAGTAATACACCCTAAATAACTATTTGTCAGACAGACAGACATTTACTACTGTTTTGTTTGGACCTGGAGTGGCTACAGCTTCCATGCACACTACCATCTTGCTGCTCACCATATCATAAGCCATATAAAGGCTTGAGTGCAGACATGCTCACAGACAATGGATGCTCAAACTGGTCTCTTTATAGTTCAAACTTTCACAATGCGGCATGGTACCAGAATCCCCGTTTTTTTCCCTTAAATTTTTTCTTTGCCTTTACGTATCAATCTTTAGGATGTTTCCATTTCTACCTGCACAAACTGTCATCTTTGCACAGGCTCTGGGCAGTTTCTCTCCTTGAATTTGTGGACATTTGACTATTTGCTGTGCGCTTTTAATTTTGGATTGTGTAGGTGCAGGTAGCAACACTACACACAGCTGCTCCTCCAATGATCACATGTTTTCTTGAGTAGCATGTGAATAGTTGACGCACACAGGGCCACGCAGTTAAAGAATTCTGGAGACACATAATTGCCAACGTTAGGGTACACGCCTAGGACTAATGAAGAAATCGATGTCATGGGCACCCTAGTGGATCCTTATAGCCATGTGGACACGTGAAGTATAAACTGACCTTTTGAAATTCCGCACGTTAATGCTTGAATGAATGATTTTGACCACAAGTGTCATGTCCTCCAACTGAGCATATAATGAAAATAAAATTAACTTGAAATGCATTTTTTCTATGAAAAGTACATGCTGCCAATGCCAGCAACAGCACTCTGTTGTAGCTCTCAGTAAAAAAAAAAATCAAATAGTGGCTGTGGCATTTCTCCTACATGATTCATCTGTAAACTTAAATTTAGCAGCATGCTAAAAAATCGTAATTTTTTTTCACTAAAATCAAAAATCTACTAAACAGCTTTATTAGCACAGCTGCCAAAATTTAAACTATACTGAAACTTTGAAAAGAAATTGCATGACCTGAAACTTAAGATAAAAATAAGGCTCCTTTACAATTTAGTTATGCATTTCCAGCATTTAGGTTGAACTGAAAATTGAGTATTCGGCATGTGATGAATAATATTTCTTGATCAGAAAGAGGAAATGTCCATTAGCATTACCATTTAATTAATTTCTGACCTGACTAAATAGAAGACTTAAAGGCCTTATATTGAAATCTGAAATCTGAAATGTAGGCTGCCCACTGAACAATGTTGTCAAAGCTGTGGACAAGCAACACAATTAGTAGCAAGGCGCACACGAATAAGTGCACTTTTCAACATTAATTGGACATTTGACTCTCAACATTTTCATTTATGACATATGCAGCAATTCTGCAGCTTTTTCTCTAGTCTATTTTGTGTCTGCATTCTCAGGTATATTTTCTGTAAATTTAAAATACTGTAACATTCATGGGCCAAACCTTGGAGAGATCCTGTTAAGATGTCAACAGACTGACAAAAAGATTGGAGTCTTATGGAGCAGACGGCCATGTAAGGATTCTGTGCAGCAAAAAATAGAACACTTACCTGTTCATACATAAGCACTCAGGAGATTCTGCTTAGTTGATAGTTTTTGGTCCTGATGTGTTGTTCTCATGGAGTCTGGCATGGATTGATTCACAGAGTAAGGACAGCTGTTATCTAGAACCTCATGTCATCAGAGTGTAATACCAAACTGGTGAATGTGAAGGAGCAGAGCAAGGATGGGTTGGAGAGGCAGAAGTAGAGATTCACAGGAGGAGAAGCAGTGTGAAACAGAGAGGCAGTAGTTTTAAGATAATAAATAGCTTGTTAATGGTCACCAACTGCTGATTTTTTCAGAACACTAGTCCATTTTTCCACTGCTCTCCCCATGGTTGTAATAATATATTTGGTTATACTGGACATGTGTTCATATGAAAATCCAATATTACCCCCACACCCCCCCGCTAAATCCATTCTGGCACCAACCGTGTACAGACCATTAAGAATGACACGCATGCACACCTGGAGACCACCTTCCTAGCTTTAAAAAGGTAAACACTGCCACCCTGGGGGTGCTGTTGCTGGTGACGTCTACTCTTTTGCCTCAGCTGATATCCAAAGTCTGAGGAAGTTGGTAAGCGATCCCCATGTTCTACCCAGACTTGCCATGCCTCTTCCGGCAGAGCCACCATAATAACAGACGCAACCTGAGTAATGGCATCAGAATGCAACTGAGCGTCACAGAGGACAGAGCCCTCGTCGAAGCCTTGTTTCTGCATTGCAGAGAACAAGAGCAGAGGAGCACTTTATGTTGGCCTTTTTATAACTTCACTTCACCTACTCAAAGCATCATGATGCACCAACATTGATGGACTGAAAGCCAGAAGTCTACGTGACCATCATCATCAGGTCCTTCCATGAAAACCCTAAATACAAAGAGGACTGTTTGACTAATGTTAGGTAGATTGCCCAGAGGGGACTGGGCGGTCTCTTGGTCTGGAATCCCTACAGATTTTATTTTTTTCTCCAGCCTTTGGAGTTTTTTTTGTTTTTTCTGTCCACCCTGGCCATCGGACCTTACTTATTCTATGTTAATTAATGTTGACTTATGTTTATTTTTTATTGTGTCTTCTATTTTTCTATTCATTTTGTAAAGCACTTTGAGCTAAATTTTTTTTGTATGAATATGTGCTATATAAATAAATGTTGATTGATTGATTGATTGTGCACATGGCATTATTTTGATTTATTTTATGAACATATTAAAAGCGGTGACCCAAGAAATGAACACCATTTCTTTTTGGTTGCTGTAGCTCTCCATCTCAGACGCAACAGATTAAAAAATAATAATAATTAGTTAATTAAGAGATGCAGGAGTCTAACAGCTCTTTAATTATATTTTAAAGCCTAGTTAGAAACTATTATATCAGCACATTTCCTCTCTAACTTATACAGTATAACACAAAGAGGCAGTTGATCAGCAACAAGTGGAGGGAAATGATTTGCCAAAAAAAAGTTTTAAATCATATGAAGTTTATTCTTTGAATAATGAAGACTGGTATGTAAATCAGATTATCACAAAACCACGAAGGGTGTCCTCCTCTCTGGCTTTTAAATTACTGTTTTAGCCCTCCTAGCTATTCGCAGACACACTGCCACTGCCTCACTGTACACCCTACCCACTTTTAACCATTCTTATTCTGTGTGACTACTTTGTCTAACTATTACATTTGCCCCTTCTCCATACTTTTGGTCAGACACGTGCTCACATCACATGTACTCATGACAACAGGTCTCCTATTTCAGATTTTGTAATGTAGCTGCATTTAACTTACATCACTCCTTTTGATACTTGCAGTTTATATCAGCTGGGATACTTCCAAACTCATTTAAAAGTCTCTTTATACTTCATATTGACGTCAAGATTATTTTTGTAAAATATAATTTAAAGTGCATGAGGGCAGGGCTGGTGCTCACACTCATCTTTATTTTATGTTGTGTCTGCTTTGCTGATGCACATATTCTTAACACTTGTGTCTCTTATTCCTGTCTGCCTACAGTCACTACAATGTATTTTCTCTCCCTGCCAATGAGTATTAGTGCAGATGACAATATGACTCCATTCTGAACCAGTGTGGGGGTAAACTGAGGCACACAGAGAAACTGCTGCTGTTACTGAACTCAGTTAAATTTAAACTAGTATTAGGTGACTTCAGAAGCCAACTTTAACTGTCATTTTAATGCTCTATTGTAACTGGTGGGGAGGATGGTCTGGCCTCCCAACGGAGATTAAGGAGGATTCCTTAACCAGGTGGGTCGATGTGATGGAATGACCTCTGGAGTGGAGACGCAGGCTGGCTGTGTGAATCACCCACCAGTATCAGGGTTATGACTGGGGAAAATGGCTTTGTATGGACAATTTATCTCCTGGACATGAGAGGTGAAGGTTTTCCTAAAGCTGGCTCCCAATTTGGACACCTGCAGCCAGAGGGCACCCTAGAAAAGGAACTTGTGGATGCCATGTGGCCTCTGTATGGCGTGGAAGTGATTCAGCAGATTAACATCTCCAACCCTGAAGATAAAAGGGCACCATCTCACTGTATCAGAGAGCCAGAGTTGGTAGGAAGTTAGAGAACATTTGAGGAGGAGGATGAGAAGGAGGCGGAAAATATTGGTATGCTGATTGATGATTGTGTGGTGGATTAAAGCCTGAATGGGTACTGTTGTTAATGAATTATTATTTAATTTAGCTTGGAGCTGTCTGTGGTCGAGTGGTGTCTGGAAGCAGGGCAATGTGGTGTCTCCTGGTGGCCACAATATACAGACAAATTTCCCACATACGTAATGAAATGGCAGCGTCAAAGTAGAGTTCTAGGGTTAGTGCCTTTCAATTAGTGATGCTGATTTAGCCCTTTGTGTGGTAGACTTTGAGGTTGTTTTTAAAATGGTTCTTGTGACTTGTCTCAGCTAGGTATAGTTTATTTGGCAGGCTTTCTGGATGTAGAGGGATATCCGGTTCATTCTACTTTGTCACGGTCTCAGAAATGATCTTCTTTTGTCGGTGAAGAGAATATTCTGGAGGAGGCCTGCTGGAGTGCTACATCACTGGTGTTAAAACCCAGTGCTAACCACTTGTCATTTTTTTCTGTGAGTGTTCCACCCTAACACCCAGACACTGTAAGGAACCACATCGTTTTTTAGCAGCGTCAAGTGTAGTCAGGTGAATCTGACTACTGATAGAGTCTTCCTTCTTGTTTTTTTCTGTTTTCAGCTCTGTTACTGTATCTGTGTGCCTGCTGGAGAGAAGACATGCCTTGTTCATTGGAACACCACATCTCAATTGCGGAGCAGTTTGATTATACATAATTCTTAAAGTTGACATCAAAGCAACTTTTGAAACGATACCCCTTTACAAGTGGGTCTGCAAAATGTACAATTCAGTAATTGCTGAAGAAGTGGCATACTGTTAGCACTTCACAAAAACCAAGAAACTGTTCTGTCCTTACCCCAGAGATAGTTATCAACATTGTTTGTAAAAAAAGTCTGCATAAGCTGACACAGCCATTACACAGTATACTATAGATTTAGGTGTGCTGAATCCATTATATCAGCTGTTGGAGTCAGTGAAAAAAATCTGTTTTGGGAAAAAAATGTGATTTCTTTTTTGTTTTAAAATAATAATTTATATGCTCCAAATATTAATGAAAGCATATTTTAACCTAAGAAATGTCAAGAAACAACCCAAAATTCAATTATTTGCTGCACATTTTTGCTCTGAATTTGTATTTTCTTCCTTATTCCTTCAGACACCAGGATTTTATATTTAGAAGGTTAGGAAGATTTGTTTTTATTGTATAGAAGACAGAAAGTAATTTTGTAAATGGTTTTAAAAGAAATGTGCAAGTTTGGGTTAATTCATCCATTGACTTGACCAGGTAACTGGTAAGCAAACTGTAAAAGAAAACGCATGTTTCCCTTTTTAGAAAAAGAGTCGATTCCACAATTTTCTTGGGAATGCAAAACTGGAAAGCTATAAAGAACTAGTTGAGAAGCATCTCTCCTACATTATTTTCTTCAAGAATGTGAGAATAAGCTCTTCTCAATATGGGGAGAGGTTCTCCAAGACATTGCTTAAATGGGGAGATGTGTCAGTGGATAGTGGAGAGAGTCTGTTGGTCTTTCGACAGTGAAACACCTTCAAAGGGTTAAAAGAGGAAGAAAACTACCAAGTGACTACTTTTTGTGACTACTGTAATTTTTCAAATATTTAAAACAATTATGTGTTATTTATATTTTTAAAGTAAATAATTACTCTTAAAGATATCTTTTTTTCTTTAAATTTGTGTTTTAAACCTCAAAAAATGAATGAAAGACAGTAATCCTGTTGCCATATTTGGATTCAGCAGCTTCAAATCTCAAATTTGTCACTGGAGTGAAATTTTTTGTTTTGTCTTTTTCTTGTTTTTTTTTTTTCCCATGCCTGAAACAGACTGACAGAAGTTTTTCATAAACACTTTATGGCACACGGAATGTTTTAAAACTGTTGGTAGAAACTATTTTCTGCACGTCTGTCAACATTCTCTAATAAACTTGTCAAGTGTGATATAACATTTGTTATTTCATTACTAATAATACACTTAATAACAAAGACACTAAGACCGGGGGCACTTTTGATGTGTCACTCTGTACCATTTAAATGATTATGTAGATTTCAGCTGTCGTTAGTAAGAGAAGCAAGTATGAGTATACGTATTCATGTTATTTTGGTGATTTCCAATATTCATTTTATATTTGTAAATCTGAGAATTTTCTCTGAGCAGTCCTTCTTAGAAGATGGATATTTGAAAGAAAATCAAATTGAGATTGAAAAAAAGGTTATTTCAATTATGAGAACCTCTGTGTTTAATATTATTTTATGCATCAGTCAAGAATAATGATTCCTTCTCATTGTACTTACTGCATGCAATTCAAAATGGCAAAATGAAAAAGCAGATGATGAAATTTTTGTCAATCTCAGCCCATCAAAAAATCTCCAGTTACACCCATAGATTAACTCAGAATGTCATCAGTGAAAACTACCTCTGAAATGTTAAAGATTGAGCTAAACCATTAAAGAAATTATCCTTTTAAAAACTAAATAGAAATGAAGATCAGTTCCTTCTTCACACAGATAAGGCAAAAGACTGGGTCTATGCCCACACTAGAGTTTTCATGTCATTTACAAAAGTTTCTTTGTCCACATTAAAACATAAAAAAATCACATATGATGGTAGACCTTCATCTACACTGGGCATGCATGCATCCATGAATGATTCCTTGATGGGACAGCATAGTGAAAAATTCAGAGTCCAATGTAAATCAGATTCCCATGTGCTTTATGTGCTTTAAAAAGTAGCAACCATTGCAGGATTCTGACCGTGTGTACACAGAATAGAAAAAGAAACGTAATCTTTAATAGATGCAGAGAATTGCACCTCCATCACGTTAACAGTATTCAGAGCTGGTAACGGTTGTCTTGTCATTAAATTGAAAAACAAAGCAAATATTAAAACAAGTGAGCAACTCTAAGTTTATTCACAGCCCACAGTAAATGAAGCACAGCTAGAATTTGTAAAACTAACTAAAAAGAGCAAATAAATGCACAATTATCTATACTGTATGTTTGATTTACTGATTTACTTTGCTCTCGTGTCTCTATCCTGTATTCTTATGAGATTGGCTGCATTCTACATCCGTCCACTTTGTGTAGCGCCTTGTTGTTAATTTTGCTGCAGAAAGTGCCCCACCTTACTGGATGGATCAAGTTTAAGTAATAAATATTAATAAACACTTCAACTGAGTCATTTACAATCTAATTTTCAAGGAGCTCAGAATTAGCACCAGCATTAGGATTTATCACAACAGATAAATTATTTGCCTTTTGTGCATGTATGCAGGATTGAAACTTTACAAAACAAAATTTAGATGCATACAGGTAAGCAACACAACACGCACCATGGGAAGCAGCTCTTCCATGCCTACTCTGTTGGAATTAAATTTTTTTTCCATGAATGGTGACCAATCAGGGAATAAAACATTGTAATAAGCAGGATCCAATCAAGTCACATCCACAGAGTAAGTATGAACAAATCAGAGTGTGATTAGAGTTTTTGTTTTTTGAAAAACTGTGCTGTTGCCCATCTACATTGAAATTCTATACTGGTGTTTTCAGAAGTATATGGCTCTGTAGAGCTGCCATTTTCACGAGATGCAAATACCAGGTTAGTGTGGATAAGTGGGGAAAATGAAGACTGTTGTCTGAGTTTTTAAATGAAAATGTAGTACTGTGGACAGGGCCTGGAGCAAATAGTTTGGAGAGCAGGGATTGGTTAGCAATTTAAGTCGTTGGACATAAAGAGCAATGCCCTTAAAATGCTTCCTTTAAAAAATAAACGGTCAAGCACTCAGGGGCATCAGTAGAAGCTCTAACCTTAACTTGGATCAGCTGGCTTTGCTGAAATGAATTAGGTCTAAAACTGCTTCTACATCACAGACTCCATAAGTTGGGAAGTGGTAGAAGAGACCTTTAGTATTACCTATTGCACAAGAGATGAGTGGCTTCATCTGACAGAGAGGGCCAATAGACGGTACAGTTAGACGTTTGTTGTTTTCCTGTTCACTTTCTATGTTTGTATTATTTTTAAATAAATAATAATTTAATAAATTATTTTATATGTGGTTTGCTACAGGAACAGCTCTTCTTTGCTCTTCTTTCTATTATTTATTAAGACCACCATTATCTAACACTTTTGTAAATACTTAATAAAGGCTGAAATACTATTTTGAGAGAAATGCTGCTACTATGAGGTTGGTTTTAAGGGTCTGTCCCCCCAAAATTGTTCCTGTGTAACAAAGGTGAATTGAGGATACAGCATGCCATGTTTTGCACAAAAGCTCTAAGACTTCCAAGATGTTTACCAAAATATCAAAAGAACAAATAGAAAGCCCACCCTAAATCAATAAATTCTTGTCCATTTTCCCTGAACCATAAATAAACATATAGGTAATTCCATGTCAAATCATCACACCTTTGGACCTTATTGTCACAGATTTTAACAAAACTTGGCATGTTGATTTGATTATATGAGTAACCCACGGAACTAAAGTTGTATGTGTCTCGGATCAATATTTAACCCCCCCTAGTGTTTAATTTTATTAAGAAAAAAAACATGTGAAAAGCATTGCATTTTTTTGTCATGAAAAATTACATATTTATCAAATCTCAAAATGATACAAATAATATTAATAAGGAATAAAAATAATAATATGAAATAACAAAAATAATAATAACAGTAATAATAATATTACAAATGACACCAAAACAGTATATAATCTCAAAATCAGTCCTTTGTGGTAAATTTTAAACCACGATGAAAGGCAATCCAACGTCAGCCAAAGCTATAATCATCCCTCCCCATAGCAATAAGTTCAAACTTTATTAGTTTAGATCTCCCTTAATATCGATCCAAGACACGTGTAATTTCAGATTCATTGGTTACTCATATGACTAAATCAGCAATGCTGTTTCGTTAATATCTGTGATGATGAGGACCAAAAGTGCAATGGTTTAACTTGGAATTACCCATATTGTGATTTTCATGCCCACCAACAGTCTATATAAAATAAAGACTGACTGAATGATTTTGGTAGCAACATGGTGATGCAGCGGTTAGTTGCAAAAATGAAGTGGAACTGTTGTCTACCTTGAAGTGACTACAGATGGCTGCAGATGTGCTAGTATCCTACATGTCTCCAAATTTTATAACCTACTGATCATCATCATTATGGCTGTCCATCGATCCGACAATGACACTGTCCATCCATTTGTCCATCTCTGTCACTTCCCCTCCAATGTGTATGCTGGTGGGAGAGCAGGCAAATCAGGAAAGGCAGACCCATGGGCACAATGGGCATGGGAATGCCCTAGATGCAATGAGTTGGTTTTGATAATAATGTCTTGCTATTCTTTTTTCCTCTTGTTGAAGGGTCTGTTGTTGCTCAGAGTGATAGACTCCTTCTCCAAAGTCCAGCAAGTATCTCAAGTTGCATATGTGAAATTGAGCAGGCCTTGAAGGAATGGTTACAAGTAGTCCTTCCAGCATTTCTTCTGTCTACTTTGAGGTCAGGATCCTTCAGCAAATTCACCATACAGGACCATTCTAGGAAGCCGAGACTCCTCCATGTGGATAATGTGCCCATTCCAGCAGAGGACACAGCTGAGCAGCCTTGCCTCAATGTTACTTTATGAGCAGTGTTCCAGAATTTTAGTGTGCCGAACTCTGCCCTCCAAAGTGATGCCCAGGATCTTCTGGAGGCAGCGGATGTGGAACTATTCTAGTGTGCAGATTTTCTTTCAGTAGGCAGTCCAGGGCTTGCATTCATTGAGGAGTGTTGATATACGGTACATTGTGCGTGATATACCATTCATTGCCATGCAGAGCATTTTGGTTACAGAACACATGCTTGTATAGGCAGATGAATACAGGTGAGGCTAGTTGGAGGCGGTTTGCAATCTCCTCAGTCACAGAGACATCAATAAATATTATGCTTCTCAGGCAGAGGAAGGCTTGTGTGTTCCCCAGTGTCATGTTGCCATTTTTGATGCCCACTAAAGGATCTGTGTGCTGGAAGGCAGTCTAAAAGGTCAGTGTCTTGGAGTTGCTGATTTCCTGGCCCATCCTGAGTGTAAGGACTCAACTGTCCTCTGATGGATTTCTGGGTTAACAGCTAGTCCAGCAGAATCATCAACATACTGGAAGTCATATATGATTGTCAAGGAGGTTTGGAGTGGGCTGCCAATCTTCAGAGGTTGAACATATAGCTGCCCAGTCAGTCCTGAATTCGTACTATATCAGTGGCATCCAATGGATTTCTGGTGAGAAGATTGACGGCGACAAGGTAAATGTTGAAAAGCACCAGAGCGGGGACACCACCAGTGATTTCAAAGGGAGCAGATGCTTCCCTGTAAACAAGGAGCTTCATCCTAATTCTGTCACGTAGCGTAGTGAGGAATTTTGGGAGAAATCCAAGCTGATGGACTTTGACTATTTCCCAAAACATCTTACAGTTGACAGTGTCAAATGCTTTCTGCAGGTTAATGAAAGAAAAGTTGATATATCACTGGTGTTCCAGAACCTTCTCTAGGAGTTGAAAGATGATGAAGATTATGTCAATTGTGCTGCGTATGAGACAAAAGCTGGAAGTACTCTGTCTGCAATGTGACAAAGTAGCTGGAGAAGCATGACATGGCCAAGGATATTCCCAGCAACATCCCACAGTGAAATGCTATGGTCCCCCTCCTTCTTGTATACAGTAATGACTGTAGCATGTTTCCATGATTCAACAATTTTGCCCTGCTTCCAATGCATAGTGAGCATATCTGTCAACTTGACAAGATGATTAAGTCCCACATATTTATATATTTTGGCAGGTATAGTGTCTTCATCAGGAGACTTCTTGATCTTCAGAATTTGGATGCCACTCATCTAATTAAGGGACCTGGGGGGGTGTGGGGATCTTCTCAAGGACTAAAGAATTCGCTGGAGTAATTTGGTTCAACAGTTTCCAAAAATGCTCTGCTCAATGATCCAAGATCTGCTTTTCTTTGAGGTGTGTCGCACCATCTGCAGTCCAGACTGGAGCAACATTAGAAGGACCATAAATTCCTTTGATGGCATTGTAGAACTCATAAGTCTTGTTTTCATCTGTGTATCATTAGATTTCAATGGACTTGCTAAGCCACAAGTTGTTCTGGATTTCACAGAGCCTGTGTTGTGTAATTGATGTAGTTTTATACACTTCTGCAGGAGTGAAACTGATGATGGAATTGCAAGATGAGCTTGGGATGCTGCATTCTTGGACTTCAGGATGTGGAAAATCTTGTCTGTGACCTCCTTGAACCACTCTGGATTAATCATCTTGGAGAATCCAAGGGTTTTCTTGAGGGAGGACTGTAGGCTATGAGCAGCGAGGTCCATAGTTCATCAACATCAGGATTGGTAGTCATGATGTCGTCATCCATGGTTGGGATCTGGATGTGTTGAAGCTTATTGTGAAGATGTCTTGTCAATGCGTTTCTGGTGTCATTGGTTGCAAGGGATGTAATGTTGAGGCATGACTTGGGGATTGGCTCCTACTATATGGTTTAAATACAGCACAGAGGATGGACTGAACAACACTATGGTCTGTCCAGAATTCTCCTCCTCGATCACTGGTGTGATCAGAACATCCTGGAGATCACATCGATCACATTTACAGTGGTGTGAAAAACTATTTGCCCCCTTCCTGATTTCTTATTCTTTTGCATGTTTGTCACACAAAATGTTTCTGATCATCAAACACATTTAACCATTAGTCAAATATAACACAAGTAAACACAAAATGCAGTTTTTAAATGATGGTCTTTATTATTTAGGGAGAAAAAAAATCCAAACCTACATGGCCCTGTGTGAAAAAGTAATTGCCCCCTGAACCTAATAACTGGTTGGGCCACCCTTAGCCGCAATAACTGCAATCAAGCGTTTGCGATAATTTGCAATGAGTCTTTTACAGCGCTCTGGAGGAATTTTGGCCCACTCATCTTTGCAGAATTGTTGTAATTCAGCTTTATTTGAGGGTTTTCTAGCATGAACTGCCTTTTTAAGGTCATGCCATAGCATCTCAATTGGATTCAGGTCAGGACTTTGACTAGGCCACTCCAAAGTCTTCATTTTGTTTTTCTTCAGCCATTCAGAGGTGGATTTGCTGGTGTGTTTTGGGTCATTGTCCTGTTGCAGCACCCAAGATCGCTTCAGCTTGAGTTGACGAACAGATGGCCGGACATTCTCCTTCAGGATTTTTTGGTAGACGGTAGAATTCATGGTTCCATCTATCACAGCAAGCCTTCCAGGTCCTGAAGCAGCAAAACAACCCCAGACCATCACACTACCACCACCATATTTTACTGTTGGTATGATGTTCTTTTCTGAAATGCTGTGTTCCTTTTACGCCAGATGTAACAGGACATTTGCCTTCCAAAAAGTTCAACTTTTGTCTCATCAGTTCACACGGTATTTTCCCAAAAGTCTTGGCAATCATTGAGATGTTTCTTAGCAAAATTGAGACGAGCCCCAATGTTCTTTTTGCTTAACAGTGGTTTGCGTCTTGGAAATCTGCCATGCAGGCCGTTTTTGCCCAGTCTCTTTCTTATGGTGGAGTCGTGAACACTGACCTTAATTGAGGCAAGTGAGGCCTGCAGTTCTTTAGACGTTGTCCTGGGGTCTTTGTGACCTCTCGGATGAGTCGTCTCTGCGCTCTTGGGGTAATTTTGGTTGGCCAGCCACTCCTGGGAAGGATCACCACTGTTCCATGTTGCTGCCATTTGTGGATAATGGCTCTCACTGTGGTTCCCTGGAGTCCCAAAGCTTTAGAAATGGCTTTATAACCTTTACCAGACTGATAGATCTCAATTACTTCTGTTCTCATTTGTTCCTGAATTTCTTTGGAACTTGGCATGATGTCCAGCTTTTGAGGTGCTTTTGGTCTACTTCTCTGTGTCAGGCAGCTCCTATTTAAGCGATTTCTTGATTGAAACAGGTGTGGCAGTAATCAGGCCTGGAAATTGAACTCAGGTGTGATACACCACAGTTAGGTTATTTTTTAACAAGGGGGCAATTACTTTTTCACACAGGGCCATGTAGGTTTGGATTTTTTCTCCCTAAATAATAAAACCATCATTTAAAAACTGCATTTTGTTTTTACTTGTGTTATATTTGACTAATGGTTAAATGTGTTTGATGATCAGAAACATTTTGTGTGACAAACATGCAAAAGAATAAGAAATCAGGAAGGGGGCAAATAGTTTTTCACACCACTGTATATAGTCCAAGAGGTGTCAGTTCTTTGATCGAGGATGCTTCTGTGTCATCTTGCATTTGCTGGGCAGCTGAAACATTGGTTGGTAATAGACAGCTGGTGCTCTGCACAGAAGGATAAGAGACGAAGTCTGTTAGTGTTCATGTTTCCAATATCATGTTTCCCGAACACATCATTTCAGATGTCACAGCTCCTTCCAACTCATGCCTTGAAGTCTCCAAGTAAGGCAATCTTACATTCTGGACTGCTTTGTCAAGGGAAACATTTTGCCTTTTCTTCCTCGTTGAATCCAGCTTAGGAGCATATGCCCTGAAGATTGCATATGGGAATCTGTTACTAGTGGAATGTGCAGTGTCACTGAGTCAAGTTCATGCCAACAGGGGACTCTGGCAATTTCAGGAGGAGTTCATTCTTTACAGCGACATCAATTCCATAGATCCATATCTCTGACTTTGGTCTGCCATTCCAGAAGAATGTATATCGACCTGTGGTTTCAGAGACAAGTCTCACTCAGGTCACAGATGTCCACCTTGTAGCGTTGTAGCTTTAAGGCTACTAACACCGTTTTCTGAGGTAGTCATTGGTAGTGGTCAAATCCCTGAGTGTGTAGACATTTCAAGAAGGTATGGTGAAAGATGTTGAAGTTTTCCCACTGCATGTACAGGGCCACTTACCAGGTGTGGTTACCTGGCTAAGTACAGATGGGACAAACTTTGTGAGGGGTAGGCAGTGCTATCCTTGAAAAAAGCTGTCTAGTCACACTGGCAGACCTCGGATGGGCCACTTGTCCCGGGTGTACCTCTAAATGGCCATCACTATAACACTACAATAACTGCAGGTTCCATACTAAGAACATACACCATCACCCAGTGGTAGTTCTCTTCATTTGTTGACCATCGCCGTAGGACTTTGATGCAGGAGAAAGGATGAAGAAGACAGATGGAAAGAAGAGCCTGCACAAAGGATCTGTCAATATTGGTGGTGGTGAGGGTGTGCAATCCTCAATCACACCGCTTCACTTTTTGTCAGTAATCCATGTGGCAAGCCAAGTGAAAGACAACTAGGTATGGAAGGAAGTTACACCACTTTGGATGGACCACTGGTGGGATGGGTGTGTTGTTTGAGTCAGTCTTATTCAGAACCTCACCTCTGACCTTGCCACTATGGGTGGTCCTATGAGAAGGATCACAACTCACATCACTCTCGCATCATTCGGGGATCATTGATCATGCAAACCACTTTACCATGTTAAAGCACTGACTCAATGGAGGGAACATACTTAGTACTTAGTCCCTCACAAGCTTCTGCAAATGTGGGTTAAATGATTTTGATCAGTGGTGCTGACTTTGTAATTTTCCACGTTCTGTTGCTCATTTTGAGGTCTAACATTTCTTTTATTAAGGGTTAATTCCTGCTTGCACTAGATGCTGTTTGGATAGGTGAAGCCCTTCATGATCCTAAACTGAATCAAGCAGGTTTGAGAATGTTAAGCTATGATGTATGATAACTTCAAGTTATCTTCAGACAGAACGTCCTGCTCTTTAGCTTCCCAAACCCTGAAATAAAACCCCCTGGTATAATAAATATAAAGTCTAAATGCATCTCTTTCTTTTCATTCAAACTGCAGATCAAAGTGTTTCCCTTCTCCCTGGTTTATATTTTACCAGTGTTCCTGGCCTAATTATTTTTAAGTTTTATTTTTACTAACTCTCCTTAATTTGAGATTAATAATTTATTAGAGAGATTTTTCTTATGTGTAGTTTCCCTGTGAACTCATCAGTTTTATTAAAATGCTGAGTATTTCTTTTTCTCTTTCTTACGCTTTATTTTTTCTGTTTCTAATGAGCCCCCGTTTGAGCATTTGTGCATTATGTTAAATGATATTACATATATTGATGACAATAGGCAGAACATTCTCATTTAACATTCACCTCTGGAGATTATTTACCCTGAGCTGCCATCTAATCGATCTGAAATCCTGTGAGACTTTGGGTCATTTTCTTTTTCCTTTCTGAGATTTCTTTGCTTTGTTAATGTAAATCTTTCAAATGATAGTCAAAGTCAGTCAACTAGGGCAGTCAGAGTTAATGAGATTACTAGAAGATTCAAAATTTATTTATTTTATATGACGCCTTATCCAGGCTGTATATTGGTGACTCTTGGTGGTCTGTTTGTGGGGTCTCAAAATTCATCTCCAGGAGAAAGACCTTTCTGAAGCTCACATTTCTGACTTTACCCTGCTGAGTTCCAGCTTCTTCTACTGTAGCATATGATTCTCAAATTCAGTCCTCCTGTGACTTCCTGGTTTACGGCTCCACTTCTTGTTTTACACCAATTATTTTTGTGACTAATAAATGCTTTCCCTGATAGGTAAGGCTTGATTGTTAAAGGTAAAACAAATGTTAAAGAAGATGACAAATAATATTCTGCAAATAGAATTCTCTGGGGCCAGACAGCTCTCTTAATTTCTTTATGAATAAACTGACATTCCGCATCACTGAATCAGCAAACTGAAACGGTATCTGGCAGAGCAGCCCCAGCAAAACTGTACTAAAACCAATTTCCTGTCGTAATGGTCACTTTGTGATGGGGTTATTTTCATGAATTGGGGGGAGAAAAAGCATCTTAAAAGCTCTCTGCCTACTGAAGCGTACAGAATTTATCACAAAGTGCTCACTCAGAGAAGATAAATAATGTGCAAGAGCCATGATGACAGGGCAGGTACCTGCTGACCTGCACCATATTGCATGTGTCCTTCATTGTCATACCAACATCATGGGTTTCCAATGGACATTGAGAAATTTTAAAATAAAGGTAAAATGAAAAAGCACAGGAAAACTTTGTCATTTTGATCAAGAGGATGCCATGAACGTGGGTAAAGATGTTGCCCTACAGATCTATGAGCCAGGGCTCAATTTCTTGCCCCATTACTGTCTTTGTGAAATTTGCAGAGTATCTTTGATTTGAATGAAGTATTTTCCTTCCAGTTTCTAAAGGGGTACAGGTTAATCTACCAGTCTAAACTGGTTTGTTATGGAGGAATGTAAGAAGAGCCAGCTGTAACAATTCTGCTGCTGATAAAACTAAAAATGGTATGGCCCCTCCGCATAAGTGACTGGTACGTTGTACAGTAGAGTTTTTCTATCATTTTCCTTATTAGTCAGATCAATAATAAAATAGAATAATCATAATTATCTACTATATAATAGAACACTTAGGTATTTATGTGTGTCTGGTGCCTTTAGAGAATCTAATTGGTCTGTTTAGCTTTGGTGTGATTGGTCAGTTTGACTTTGGTGATGCATTCGAAGTAGGAAGTGTGAGTGTGAGATACATGAGGCGTAAGAGGCATGATGAGAGTCACCGTCAAACTTTGAAGTTCAAAGACAGAAAGTATAAAAGCGGACATGTGGTAAGCAAGGCACCTCAAAACGATAAAAGACAGAAATGACAGAAGACACACAAGCATTTGGTGGAAAGGCTCTGAAGGTACATTTAGGGCAAGACATATCCAATATTTTTCAATTTCTTTGGCAAGTAACATGGCTAGTAGTAATATAAAACAAGTATGAAATACACAGTATTAAACATGCAATTCAAAAAATGTCAAAGTAATAAAGTGTGTGCTGACCAGTTTACGGATTATATTGAAGTCCAGCCTTGGTGTGTTTTTATTCCTCAAATATTGTTAGTAATTACAACAGGCACATCAACAATCCTTCTAAAACCAACTGTACTTGAAAAATAAAGGAAGAAATGAAAAGAAAAGCTTATGCATGTATGTATTCAATATCTGCATTAAGACTCTGTCAAAATAAAGATGGAAAATATATTAGGACACTAGAAAAGTTTTGACAAGAACGGGCCATTCGGCCCAACAAATTCTGACAATTTTATCCACCTAACCTCTCTAAAGTAACGCCACGTTGAGTAATAAGATCACAAACACACGTCTTCAAAGAAAGACTGTACCAAAATAAAAGTAAAATTTTGAACTTGCACCTGAAGAGAATAAAGAAACAAGGACGCTCAACATAAAGAAAGCCTCTGTGTAGCTGAGAATAGTGCATCCCGGGATTGGGAAGACCACTCATGAAGGGTGGGTGTACTTTAGGTTGTTTTGTTCATGACAAAACATCATTAAGACATGCAAATAGCATATTGAGTCCAAATGTTTGCAAGTCAGACTCTGTATTGTTTAAAAAAAATGCAGTTCTCAAAATTTGCGGCCTTGTTTATTGAACTTGAAGAGTGTTGGGTCCATGTGAATATGTCAATTTGCAAGCTTTCATTATGAAGGGGCCTTAGCTGCCTCGAAAGCTTGCATTTTTAATCTATTTAGTTAGCCAATAAAAGATGTAATTTCACCCTACTTTCTCCTGTATCAGTCTATGGCTAACACATTACAACACTCTAGTGCTGTGGATATACCAAACACCACAATGTACTGGATTCACATGGAAGATACCTTGCCTGATGAAGGGGTCTTAGCTGCCTCAAAAGCTTGCATTTGTTTTTTTTTTTTATTATTTATTAATTTTATTACAATCAATACATAGCAATCACGTTTTTACAAAAAAAAAAAATTATGCTAAGAACAGATCGACCCCCACCCTTGAGAGAGAGAGCAAGCCAAACGGTGTAAAATTTAAGGCTTGTAAAAATACCTAAATTAATAAATTCTCTGTGCTTTATAAAATCATTTCAAAATATTACTGATTAGATCCTGCCATGTTTTGAAAAAAGTCTGCACAGATCCTCTAACTGAGTATTTGATTTTTTCCAATTTTAAATAATATAACACATCAGTTTCCCACTGACTTAAAAGAGGAGAGTTTGGGTTCTTCCAGTTTATCAGAATAAGTCTGCGTGCCAACAGTGTAGTGAATGCAATCACAATTTGTTTGTCTTTCTCCACTTTAAGACCCTCTGGAAGAACCCCAAACACAGCTGTTAATGGGTTAGGAGGGATTGTGAGTCCAAGACTGTCTGAGAGGTAATTAAAAATTTTTGTCCAGAATAATGTTAATTTGGAGCATGCCCAGAACATGTGACCTAGTGAGGCTGGAGCTAATTTGCAGCGTTCACAGGTTGGATCATGTCCTGGAAACATTTTGGAGAGTTTTAGTCGAGACAGATGTGCTCGATATATAATTTTGAGTTGTATAATTGTATGCTTTGCACATATGGAGCTCGAGTGAATAGCTTGCATTTGTAATCTATTTAGCCAATTAAAGGTGAAAGACCGACCTTTCACGCTGGTATGGATCAACAGTTGATTGAACTTTCCTCCCTGCTCCTTAGATGTAAAGGAGTGGTAACTATAATACACTCGTTTAAAAATTTAACATTTTTTTAGGAGACATTTTGGCTATAGATGGTTCATCGTAAACCGAAGCTTGCTGTTTTTCAGAGCAGGTGAACAAAAGCACCTCTGATCTTTGCTGTTCAAAAACGCCACCCTACTTTGAGTACCATGTTCATGAGATGTTGGATTGGTTTAGAAATGTGACACTCAACAATTAAAACTTTCTGCCTGTCATACTAGGCCATCCTGACATTTGTACCAGGACATTCCAGATTAGAAAATGAGATCATACAGTATATAACAGTTATCTGGGTCATGTTCTCTAATAACAGTTTACATATCAAAAGTCTTGTTTCTTCTACTGAGGACTTTAATATGTTTAACTAAGTTGCGACTTTACATTATACTTAATTTGGAGGTTTGTTTCTGGAGTATACCTTTTATCTAAAAAGCTACTTATTGAAAATGAAAATATATTGAAATGCATTATGTAAATGAACCTAACTGATAGAAGGAAGCTTTCTGTTAGATTTCTTCAGTCTGCCATGATGCTCTGAAGAAGTCATGGGGCTCCACCTATAGATGCAAGAAAAAGATGGCTATATTTGAATTTCACATATAACACTGGCTCAAGACTCTTCTTTATTTATTATTTTCCTGCAACATAAACCCATGTAGATATGGGAGGATTCAAAATACAGGGTACAGGATTCATGAGACAGCAGCACTAACTATTGTGCTATCAACAGTGAACATGGCAAACAAAGATGTATTTAATTAACTATTCATTTATCCATGTTCTGTATTTTTGTGGGTTGTCAGAGTCTTTTACAAGCAGCATTGAGAATGGTACACTCACAACCCATTGCTCATTACACAAGCACTGGTAATGACGACATAAGGCAGAAAGATATCACCTGATACATTTGTAGGCTCTCCCAAGTCACAACACTATAAAATTTAAATACCTCACTTTCTAATTCTCATTAAGCCAATCACATTTCTCTTGAACATACAGTTTTAACATGTTCCACCATTTAACTTTAACAGTTACATCAAATCTATAAAAGCTTTTAAAGTACTTAAAATTTGACATTTCTGGGAAACAGGGAAGCAGGGCCAGTCCCAGCACTACAAAAAGCACATTGAGAACCAACTATGAGCAGACCATCCACCCACACCAAGAAACATTCACATATGCATACATACACATTTAACAGGATAAGGACCAGATGCTTGTAACCTTGGACTGGATGGATAAAAGAGTTATGCAATAAATGAATAGATGACATTTTACACCTTGTCACTTCTTACCTAACACCTGACGTCAGAGCGTCATAGGTTCAGAAGATAATAAAACCTCCGTTGTAATGGACACTTTCATAAACATGAACTTTCATTTCATGTAAATGCACATTTTCCTCTAAGAGATCCTGAATACGTATGGCTTGTCCATTAACATTCTGGTTGCATGTCATTAGCATGTGCTAATGAAGACTGATGATGACATGTCAAACAAAAGAAAAGAAAAGAAAACCAAATATTATGTCACTTAATAATTACTTTTTTCCACAGCTGTAAATATCCTTGCCCAGTGATTTAATGTCTCTCTGCCCAAGGATGTTTCCTGCCTTGTGCCCAGTATGATGTGAGAAACAGGTTATGTTATATTACAGGTGTGTTATGAGTCACCTAAGTAGCATCTCTTTTATATGGTATGTTATGTTATAAATAATCTAAATTACATTTCTGGTTTAACATATGTAGTTGTACATGTTTTGCTGTTCTTTAAAATAATGGTATTAATGTACAAACTGTGAAGTAAGGTGTGGTCTCCTACATAGCATTAGTATAATTTAAAATGTTTACTGAGTATTAACCCTTGTCATTTTGCAAACACAGAAGTATTGCATTTAATGATACTTTGTGTATATATTTCCATAAACAAATGTATATGCATGAATGTCATGAATTCATGTTGAATTTATAAACAAATCACTTCACTGGAAAAGCATTTGTGAAACATCATTTAGTCATCAAGTCCCACTTAACACAATATGCGTGTGTTTTGTTGTGGTAAGGTTCTAGGATGACCTTAGTCTCTCCTTGTTAATCTTTATGATGTAGACCAGCGTTTCTCAACCTTTAAGTATTTGTGACCCGAGTTTTCATAACAGTTTTAATCGCGCCCCCTAACGTTTTTTTGAAACCCTAATGAAATTTATTCCTATATTTTTTGCTGATGATACACCGCTACAAGTTTTATTATACTTACTTAACTTTTATCAACATTCATCTAACTCTATATTTATTTTTCTACAGGGTGGGCCATTTATATGGATACACCTTAATAAAATGGGAATGGTTGGTGATATTAACTTTCTGTTTGTGGCACATTAGTATATGTGAGGGGGGAAACTTTTCAAGATGGGTGGTGACCATGGTGGCCATTTTGAAGTCGGCCATTTTGGATCCAACTTTTGTTTTTTCAATAGGAAGAGGGTCATTTGACACATCAGACTTATTGGGAATTTCACAAGAAAAACAATGGTGTGATTGGTTTTAACGTAACTTTATTCTTTCATGAGTTATTTACAAGTTTCTGACCACTTATAAAATGTGTTCAATGTGCTGCCCATTGTGTTGGATTGTCAATGCAACCCTCTTCTCCCATTCTTCACACACTGATAGCAACACCGCAGGAGAAATGCTAGCACAGGCTTCCAGTATCCGTAATTTCAGGTGCTGCACATCTCGTATCTTCACAGCATAGACAATTGCCTTCAGATGGCCCCAAAGATAAAAGTCCAAGGCGGTCAGATCGGGAGACCTTGGGGGCCATTCAACTGGCCCATGACGACCAATCCACTTTCCAGGAAACTGTTCATCTAGGAATGCTCGGACCTGACACCCATAATGTGGTGGTGCACCATCTTGCTGGAAAAACTCAGGGAACGTGCCAGCTTCAGTGCATAAAGAGGGAAACGCATCATCATGTAGCAATTTCGCATATCCAGTGGCCTTGAGGTTTCCATTGATGAAGAATGGCCCCTCTATCTTTGTACCCCATATACCACACCATACCATCAATTTTTTTGTTCCAACAGTCTTGGAGGGATCTATCCAATGTGGGTTAGTGTCAGACCAATAGCGGTGATTTTGTTTGTTAACTTCACCATTCACATAAAAGTTTGCCTCATCAATGAACAAAATCTTCTGTAAACTGAGGGTCCTGTTCCAATTTTGTTTTGCCCATTCTGCAAATTCAGAGCGCCGATCTGGGTCATCCTCGTTGAGATGCTGCAGTAGCTGGAGTTTGTAAGGGTGCCATTTGTGAGTAGCTAATATCCGCCGAAGAGATGTTCGACTAATGCCACTCTCCAGTGACATGCGGCGAGTGCTACGCTGTGGGCTCTTGCTGAATGAAGCTAGGACAGCCACTGATGTTTCTTCATTAGTGACAGTTTTCATGCGTCCACATTTTGGCAAATCCAACACTGAACCAGTTTGCTAACTGTAGCATGGGAGATGGATGGTCTCGTAGGGTGTCTTGCATTGAAATCTGCTGCAATGACCCAGTTACTGCGTTCACCAGACATCAACACAATTTCTATCCACTCCTCAAGTGTTAACCTCTGCGACATGTCAATGGCTGTACACAAAGAGAAACTTGTAAATAACTCATGAAAGAATAAAGTTACATTAAAACCAAGCACACCATTGTTTTTCTTGTGAAATTCCCAATAAGTTTGATGTGTCAAATGACCCTCTTCTTATTGAAAAAACAAAAGTTGGATCCAAAATGGCCGACTTCAAAATGGCCACCATGGTCAACACCCATCTTGAAAAGTTTCCCCCTCACATATACTAATGTGCCACAAACAGGAAGTTAATATCACTAACCATTCCCATTTTATTAAGGTGTATCCATATAAATGGCCCACCCTGTAGTATCAGAATGTAGTTTAAGTTAATTTTTTTTTGGTTTAAATAGATGCATTTTTCATATTTTCGATTCTTGTTTTCTTTTTTTCACATCTTCGCACCCCTTTTTTTGTTACTTCGGGGGGTGTGCCCCACAGGTTGAGAACCGCCGATGTAGACCATAACAGAATGTCTCAAATCTAATATTCTTACCATACTGTCAGGATTAGCTGCTATTGTACATCTACACCTCATACTTTCTTTTACATCTGTAACCCCGGCAATTAGACAGAGCACTAGAACTGGTAGGAGAAAACTTACATATTTATTCATTTATTATAGCTAATATGTGCATCATATAAGCAGGAAGAGTGTAAATGTTTGCAAAACAATAATTTTATGACCTGGTCCACGTTAAACATCAAGTATGCTTTGATTACCAAGTGGCTCTCTATCTTAGTCTCTAGTCCAGCTTGTTCTGACATAGTCATTAATCCATCATGCCATCTGCACAGGGCAGCAAATATGACTTCTCCTCTGGATGGAAAATGTCAGAGGACCATGCCCTTGCAGACCTCACTAACTTCAAACTGTTATTGACACATCTCTTAGAAGAATGGGATGGTGTAATTCCAAATGACTCTACTCAGGGAGATTCAGCCCCCATTTCAGCCCATGCTTTCCTCTTGGAGAGTGAAGGGGTTAGGGATGTGTATTGAAAACCAGTATTTGAATTGGGCTATCCTAACAAAAAGTTAATTTACAACTATAATAAGTGTATACCTTTAAAACCTGAGTTATTAGGAAACAATACAAAGTTCATAATATAACTAAAATTAGATTAAAACAGTTTATTGTATTATGCATGTTGTTAAATTTCAATGTAATTATGTTTAGAATTTTTTTAACTTTAAAGGAAAAGCTGATATTTATGGTAATTTATTTTATTGGTTTGGATGGTAGCCAATGAGGGCGCAGGTCAGAGGTCAAGAAAAGAGAAAAAGAGAAGCAGAGAGTAATCTCATAGGTATCGGTATAAAGTTGTTAACAAGATAATTATATCTGAGCTGTTTCTGTGAGAACTTTGGTTATTTCAATGGTAAACTTCAACTAGAAGTTTATTTAACAAAGAGTTGATTCCAGCTCGGAGTTAACTGTTGGGAGAGAATACGTGGACGTGCCAGTGGTTGGTTGGACTATGTTGAGACCGCCAACCCAGTGAGCTGTTGGGTGTGATGCCACAATGGACAAAAGTGTCACCTTGCTTCTGCTGGGAAAGAGCGATTTCTGTATGCTCTATTTTAGCCAAGGAATGAATAGATAGATAGATAGATAGATAGATAGATAGATAGATAGATAGATAGATAGATAGATAGATAGATAGATAGATACTTTATTAATCCCAAGGGGAAATTCAAATAATCCAGCAGCAGTATACTGATACAAAAAAAAATATTAAATTAAAGAGTAATAAAAATGCATGTAAAAACAGACAATAACTTTGAATAATGTCAGTATTTACTCCCCTGGGTGGAATTGAAGAGTCGCATAGTGTGGGGGAGGAACGATCTCCTCAGTCTGTCAGTGGAGCAAGACAGTGACAAAAGTCTGTCACTGAAGCTACTCCTCTGCCTGGAGATGACACTGTTAAGTGGATGCAGTGGATTCTTCATGATTGACAGGAGTTTGCTTAGTGCCCGTGCTCTGCTACAGATGTTAAACTGTCCAACTTTATCCTACAATAGAGCCTGCCTTCTTAACAAGTTTGTCCAGGCGTGAGGCGTCCTTCTTCTTTATGTTGCCTCCCCAGCACACCACCGCGTAGAAGAGGGCACTCGCCACAACCGTCTGGTAGAACATCTGCAGCATCTTATTGCAGATGTTGAAGGACGCCAACCTTCTAAGAAAGTATAGTCGGCTCTGACCTTTCTTACACAGAGCATCAGTATTGGCAGTCCAGTCCAATTTGTCATCCAGCTGCACTCCCAGATATTTATAGGTCTGCACCCTCTGCACACAGTCACCTCTGATGATCACAGGGTCCATGAGGGGCCTGGGCCTCCTAAAATCCACCACCAGCTCCTTGGTCTTGCTGGTGTTCAGGTGTAAGTGGTTTGAGTCACACCATTTAACAAAGTCTTTGATTAGCTTCCTGTACTCCTCCTCCTGCCCACTCCTGATGCAGCCCACAATAGCAGTGTCATCAGCAAACTTTTGCACGTGGCAGGACTCGAGTCATATTGGAAGTCTGATGTATATAGGCTGAACAGGACCGGAGAAAGTACAGTCCCCTGTGGAGCTCCTGTGTTGCTGACCACAATGTCAGACCTGCAGTTCCCAAGACGCACATACTGAGGTCTGTCTGTAAGATAGTCCACGATCCATGCCACCAGGTGTGAGTCTACTCCCATCTCAGTCAGCTTGTCCCTAAGGAGCAGAGGTTGGATGGTGTTGAAGGCGCTAGAGAAGTCCAAAACATAATTCTTACAGCACCACTGCCTCTGTCCAGGTGGGAGAGGGATCGTGTAGCATATAGATGATGGCATCCTCCCTCCCACCTTCTCCTGGTATGCAAATTGCAGAGGGTCGAGGGCGTGGTGACCTGTGGCCTCAGGTGGTGAAGCAGCAGCCGCTCCATGGTCTTCATCACATGTGACGTCAGAGCAACAGGCCGGAAGTCATTCAGCTCACTAGGACGTGATACCTTTGGGACAGGGGATACAAGATGTTTTCCAAAGCCTGGGACTCTCCCCTGTTCCAGGCTCAGGTTGAAGATGCGCTGTAGAGGACTCCCCAGTTCCAACGCACAGGCCTTCAGCAGTCATGGTGATACACCATCTGGACCCGCTGCTTTGCTGGCACGAAGTCTCCTCAGCTCTCTGCTCACCTGCGATGCTGTAATTGTGGGTGGGGATGTCTCACCTATGCTGGTATCAGCAGAAGGATGGTTGGAGGATGCAGTACTCGAGGTGAGAGTGGGTTAGGTGGATCAAACCTATTAAAGAAGTTGTTCATTTGGTTTGCTCTCTCCACGTCTCTCTTGATGGTGGCACCCCGCTTCGAGCTGCAGCCAGTGATAATCTTCATCCCATCCCACACTTCCTTCATGCTGTTATTCTGCAACTTCTGCTCCAGCTTTCTCCTGTACTGCTCTTCACCCCTGAGCTGGACTCGGAGTTCCTTCTGCACGAGCTTGAGCTCATGCTGATCACCACCTTTAAAAGCCCTTTTCTTCTGGTTCAAAAGGCCCTTGATGTCACTTGTAATCCATGGCTTGTTGTTAGCATAGCAGCATACTGTTCTTACTGGAACTACAATGTCCATACAGAAGTTGATGTAATCAGTTGTGCAGTCAACAGCCTCTTCAATGTTCTCACTATGTGACCCCAGCAGTATATCCCAGTCTGTAGTTCCAAAGCAGTCTCTCAGAGCCTGCTCTGCCTCAGGGGACCACTTCCTGAATGATCGCGTGTGGTTGTAGGTAGCGCCTCACTCTTGGTTTGTAGTGAGGCTGAAGCAGAACCAGGTTATGATCTGCTTTCCCAAGTGCAGGCAGCGGGTGGCGCTGTATGCGTCTTTAACATTTGCATACAGTAGGTCAATAGTCCTATTTCCCCGGGTGTTACAGTCCACATACTGGGAGAAGGCAGGTAATGTTTTATCCAGCGTTACATGGTTAAAGTCTCCAGTAATTAGCACAAGCGCCTCAGGGTGCTGCGTTTGTAACTTAGCAACTGCGGAATGGATGATGTCACTCGCTATCTCCGCGTTCGCTTGAGGGGGGATGTAAACAATAACAACAATCACGTGTCCAAACTCTCTGGGCAAGTAATAGGGACGCAGACTTACGGCCAACAGTTCGATGTCCCTGCAGCAATTGGAGATTTTAACGTTTACATGTCCTGAGTTGCACCACTTTGTATTGACATAGAGAGCGAGTCCTCCTCCTTTCCGCTTCCCACTGGTATTTGCGTCTCTGTCCGCTCTAACTGTGCTAAAACCGGATTGTAGTTGTTAGCCACGTTTCACTAAAACACAGCAAGCTGCATTCTCTGTAGGTTCTGACATTTTTCACCAGCACAGCCAGTTCGTCGATCTTATTTGGTAGTGAGTTCACATTTCCCAGGATCACAGAAGGCACCGACGGTTTATAACGCCATTTCCTCGGAAGCTGCTTGGCTTTTATCTTATCTTTTATCTTTGCACCGACTCGGCTGCCCAGATATCGTCTTCTTACCTCATCAGGTAAATAGGGAACCACACTGGCGTGGGCATTTCTTCTCAGTGCTTTAAGTTGAGTACTTGAATAGGCGATTCTTGGAGTGTAAAAATCCATGTCAAGTAGTAAAAATAGTAAAAAGTGTCTAGGGAGCAATTCCACATAAAAGAAAGTAGTAGAAGTGATCAGCGAAATAGAGAAAAAATAGAAAAAAAGATGAAAAGATAAAGTCATACACGGAGCTGCTGGAATGGCTGCCACTTGCGACGGCGCCGGAAATGAACAATGAATAAGTCACCAAGTAAAGCTACAATCGCAAGCAAGTACCAGGCTTGCAATGTTTATTTGTGATACCATTTACATGAGTTTTTTTTCAGAGAAATATTTGTTGGATAAACACTAAAATTGTTTTCCTGGACTACTGTCTACTGCATTTTGGATGGAATGTGGGATGTATATACCTGAATGTAAATAATACTTCATGCAGTTAAACTAAACAATTGAGTTCTTGAGTTTTTTTGATAATAAATGACTTAGCCATACAGGAAAAATGAGGATAGTGGTTTAGCATGCTGGCATTTATTAAATGTGGTTTAGTAATGAGGGGTGTAATTCATTGTAAATGTATGTAAATTATTGAGTTAGCTGGTTAAAATATGATTTTATTTTTTGTCACAGAGTATTGGTAGATTATTAACTTTAGATTATTAATTAGTTTAATTAGATTAATAACACAGGTTTGTTCACTAAAAGATGCTGTTGAGAATGATAGCATAACAAGCACTGAACTCAGGTCAGCTCCCTCAATAAAAGCTGAAGGATGCTACATAAGCAATGCAAAAATGAACTAAATAAGTCATCTCAGTTTAAAAAAAAAATCTTAATAGTCTCTCAACCCCAATTACCTCTCGCTTTCAAGAAACACATCTTCCCACATTATGGAGAGTAATATCGATAAAAGTATTAATAAATGTCAGTATTGATAAACAGTAACAGCAATCAATGCAATCCTAGAAGGGGTGCTATAACTATTTCCTAAGGCTATGCCAGCCTGTTAGTGTGTTTTTGTCTCAGTCTACCTGTATTCCCCAAGGCTGGCTGACCATCTGTCAGTTTCTAAGATTTTAACTCTACTAGTTTTAACCTGTACGATAATTGGCTTCTAAAATATTTTTTTCCCTAAGGGCATATTTTTATCATAATGTTATTATTACACTGTCATCTTCTCAGAATCTCTTTGTAATCTGGAAGGAAACAAGAGTACCTTGGAAAACAGGGGAAAACAAATCACATGCAAATTCCACACCAAATTAATCCCAGATCTCTTATGGTATAACTTCAAAAACTCACCGGTGTGCTACCTTTCTGCATGACACATTAGAGCAAGAAAGATATATTTCTGTTTGGCTGGTTTGTAATTCAGAAGAACCAACAAAATTAATCATGAAGAATTAGCAACAGTTTCACAGCTATGCCCACATTTTGCTCTGTCTTTGATATGCTTTGAGCAACATAAGGAGGAACATTTAAATAAAATAAGGAAGTCACCCCAAATCCTTGTTCTTGACAGGCTACAATGATGTATTGTCTGTTCTTTGTCCTGCCTCCTTATTGCTGTCCTTGCTCAAGGTTTTACATGATGAATTAATTTATTAAAAATAAAGTCCACATGACATGTTGATTCCTTCCTAACATGACCCAACCTTTTCACATTGCTAGGTCTGCAAGGAGTCTAATTACTGTCATGCAAAGCCTTTTCAGACTTATAAGAGATGTCACCTTGCACAGTTTGAGCATTCACCAGGCGCTTCTTACGGCTCAAACTGCATGAAATGACATTTTATAAATCACTAAAGTAAGGATTCACCTAAGAAACAAAAGTCAGAATAAAATGTGAATATTTATTTAGCATAATGTGAGCACTTTATCTCAACATATTCTTCCTCTGAAGACCTTACAGTGTGGACTACATATATGCCACACTTTGGAATTAATTCATCAGGTTAACTTCTAAAATGAGTCTGCCTTACTTACTAATGAGTCCAGCTTGTTATATCCTGGAAACCATCACTGTCTCTGTTAACCTTTACAATTTAAGATTGTAAGATTGCTTGGTTTATATGGTTAATTCCATAGAGAAAATTATCAAAAATCATCTTGTGCGTTGAATGTTGACTCCATAAACACAGTCAGGCTTTAAAGATGCTATAATTATTAATTATTTGTTTTATGTATTGCTTTTCATTCCAGGCACTATTCTGAATGTACATCTGGTCAGTTTATTTTTATAGAGCAGATACTGCCATTGTTTAATTCAGAGGGTGTAAAAATTGCCAAGATGAAAAATCAGCAAATGTGTGGCTCTTTCAAGACATGTTTCATGAAATATTTATGATTCATTTACTAATCGATCAACTTGTCCGAATTTGGTAATCTTTTAATTAGTATTCTTTCAGCTTCTGCTTACAACAATGCACACTTTTTATTATTATTTTTTTTTTTTTTTGTTAAGCCCAGCAACAAGCAGGGTAGAACTGAAACTAAATCAGTGGAAACTAAATCACTTAAACATAACAATAAGTGTATCCTTCCTACTGTATGTGATGCTAACCTCTTTCAGTATTGACTATCATTTCCTCCAGAGGTGCTTTCCAATTCCTATATATTGCCAAAGTACACTATGATGTTTTTAACTCCAAACTTACTCTCAATCTCTTCCATTAATAACTTATAGCAGAGAGTGACTATTTGTATACCACACCACCACATATATAGCACAAAATGTCAACTTTAATCTCTAAATTTCTACTTTAATCACATAGTTTATTTTGTCATTAAAGTAGAACATCATAAACTTCATCTTAAAATCGTTTACTAGTTTCTCAAATCCCATCGTTACTAAAGTAGCACATTAAATGCTTTGTTTTGTATTTGATCTTCTATGTGCTCTATGTGTGTGAATCACTACATACTCCTTAAATGGGCTTTCTCTTCCTCCGACAGGACACAGAATCCATTACATTCGTGATATTACAGTAATAAAATACTGAGATTTATACTTGATATCATTTTCATGATGATATGAGTGAAAGCATGTTATTAAACATGGGAACACGGCGGCGCAGTGACCATTCAGGTCTAACGCAAGATGCTTGCTACGGCGTACGCGACTTTCAATTAAATGATTTGTTGCAGCAGCACTGTCTCTTTCAAACGTACTAACCTCCAATTCCTGTCCTTACTTTTCTTTCTCCAAATACCCAATCGCCACACAATCAGCTCTGTAATAGACATTAAGCCATCTGTAAGCTTAGAACGCCGATTCTTCAAAACTTTTAAGGAATATTGAAATATCTTTATAGTACGTGTTTAATTATTATATCCATTTATCCTTCCAGTGTTGCACCAGCCTCAGCAAGAATACAGCACAAGGCAGGAACAATCTCTGAACCGGAAGCCAGCTCTTTGCTAGTGCTGCAACACCGTGTCCTCACATGTTTAATTATTAACAATATACAGTAGATTATTTAAATGATGTTAACATTTTATCTGTATAATGTAATAAACATATTTTGCTGCATTTCATCTTAAAAATGATATTTTCATCATATGTAAATACGCACTTTATAAAGTGGCTCAGGTTGTGCAATATTATAACTGTATCACAAGTTTACAGTGAGGTAATTGTCTTTTCCTACAGGAAAGGCTCTGAAGCTTTTGTCGTATGAGAATAGTTCAATAGACTGTACGCATGAATGAGGCAGTGTGTGCTTGATACTGTATACTGATAATTCTCTTTCCGATCAGCTGCTGTAGGACTGTGATTCCACACTTAGATACAGTGGGATAAATACTCTGAGTGGAGCATTGAGAGGAACAACACTAAAGCAGCTATGGTATTTGGAATATTTTGGCCATTCCATTGACCATTATATTGTTACAGATTAATTACAATCAGATGCCTTAAACTAATAAACAATATGTGGTTAATTTCAGTGTATATGATAAAGCCGTGTCAAGGATGTAAGGATGCAAGGATCTAAAAAGGAAAGGGAAACCACACTGGAATAAAAGCACTGTTTTGACGCTGGGGGCCGCCAGTTTTCAAAACTGAGCAGAGAACTTGCGTACAGCAGGATTTGAGCTAGCGTGAAAATGTGTGTGGCTTTACACCAAGTTTCGGTTTTATACATTGCGATTTAAGCGTGGAAATGGGAGTACGCAACATTTTTGAGCATACGCATCATTTATACATAAGGTCCCAGGTCTCAATCCAATAGAGCACCTCTGGGATGTGCTGGAATGGGTGATTTGCATCATGGATGTGCAGTTGACAGATCTGCAGCAACTGTGTGATACTATCATGTCAATATGGATCAGAATGCCATAGGAATGTTTCCAGCAGCTTGTTGAATCCATGCCATGAAGAACTGCAGCATTTCTGAAAGCAAAAGGGGGTGCAACCCGGTACTGGCAAGGTGTACCTAATAAAGTGGTTGTTGAGTGTGTGTGTGTGTGTGTATATATATATATATATATATATATATATATATATATATATATATATATATATATATATATATATATATATATAGTAGCAGTAGGGGGCGCTAGTGCTCCCTTGAACCCTCAGGTGCAACTCCAGACACCAGGTAAAAGTCCAAGACTTTTTATTTTTTTCCACAGTGCACCAAGCACCTTCCACACTACTCATAAATCACTACTAATCACTAAAGAAACACAATACTATAATTTTCTCTCCTCCTTGCCCAGACACTTTGCTCCTCTCCCTCCCAGCACAGCTCAGCGTCTGGACTGAAGCATCGTCCTTTTATAGCCCCTGACCTGGAGGTGTTCCTGTCCAATCAGACCACAGTTCTTTATTCCTTCTGGGTCAGGGCAAACTGTCCTGTTCTTCATTCCTTCCCGTCACGTGACCGTGACGTACTCCCTGGTTATAGGACACACAAGAGCCGATGAGCCCCCCTACAGCGACTCCCGGTGGTCCCCAAGGTAACCAGCAGGGCTGTGTTAAAACACTACATAGTCCATATGGCCCTGCTGGAACTCAGGGCACGATCCTGCTGTCGGGAGAGCTCCTCCTGGCGGCCTGGGGATGAGGGCCGGAGCTCGAAGCTATATATATATATATATATATATATATATATATATATATACTGTATATTGTCAGAGATGACTGGGGTGGCAACCCGGCCGGGATGCCCAGGAGAACCGGTGGAGGGCTTGCGCCTTCCCCAGACCAGTTGGGGGTGGCCGCCCTGGTACCTTTGGGGGCGTTGGGTACAGAGCTTTGAAGCTCAACCCTGTAGGGGCCCATGGTCACCACCAGGGGGTGCCCCAATGCCTACAGAGCCCTGGACCTCAGCACTTCCGCCACACCCAGAAGTGCTGGGTGGAAGAGAAGCAGGGACACCCGGAGTGCTTCCGGGGATGCAGCCGGCACTTCCGCCACACTGGGGCGTGTCGGTGGAAGATTGCCGGGACACACCTGGAGCATATCCGAGGAAACATAAAATGGGCCGCCACCCTTCATACAATGGCTAGAGTCGGGAGAGAAGAGAGCTTGGTGGAGAGGAGTGGAGGCAGCTTGAAGAAGTGACAGAGGCATTGTGTTGTTGCCAGGACTTTGGAGACTGCACTTACTTGTAAATATGGCAAATAAATGTGTGTTGGGTGAAGCCAATGTATCCGCCTGTCTGTGTCCGGGTCAGCTACCAGTGATAACGCACTTTCTTAAGCTTGATAATGAGAGAAAGAAAAACAGTCTCAAAACAATTATCATAGGAGTGTTACTAAATATATTTTCAGTATAGAAAAACACTTGTGACAACTGACCGTAGTTGCTTTAAGCAACTTTTTCAGGTGGGCATGGTGTGTCTATAGGTAAACATTCATCTCTAGGAAAATATATATATTAGATGAAAGTCCTCAGTATTAGTGTATTAGAGAGAGGATGTGCAGAATTGTTCATAATGGCACTCATCTTTCTTTTCTATTCTGACCTTTGCTCCTACCTCCAGGGGGTCCAGAATGTGTCCCATAACTGACCCCACCCTTTTAAGCAGTTTGTTGATTCAGTAGGCCTCTCTTAAAATGATATTACTTGTTCAGCATGCCACAGCATAGAAAATTGCACTGGCTGGGACAGTTGTAGTAGACAAAGTGAATTCAGAAAGTATTCAGACCCTTTCACTTTCACCACATTTTGTGTTTTAGATTTAATTATAAATGCATGCATTTGTCATTTTTGCTCTGTGATCTACACTCAATAACTTATAATGACAAAGTAAAGAATGTTTTCAGAAAGGTTTGCACATTTATTAAAAATCAAAACCGAAATCTTTCATTCGTATGAGTATCCATACCCTTAATTCAGTACTTTGTAAAAGCCCCTTTGGCAGCAGTTACAGTTTTCCGTCCTTCTGGTGGTAAATCTGTACAAGCACTGTACACCTGGATTTGGGCATTTTACGACATTCTTCTTGGCAGATCTTTTCAAGCTCCATTAGACTGGATGGGAAGTGTTTGTAAACTGCCATCCTTAGGTCTCTATAATGATGTAAAATTGGGTTTCAGTCTGGGCTTTGGCTGGACCACATAAGAACAGTCAGAAACATACACCAAAGCCACAAAGCACCAAGAGACAAATGATGTTACTTCTGGTACTAATACCACAAGCCTCTCCTGGCCGTCACTTAACTGGAAACTCATTTACTTGGGCCCACATACTGTAAGTTTTCAGTTTGCTTTTGTCTTCTCACAAATATTTAAAAAAAGAAAAAAAAAACAGTTTTGAGATGGTCCCTATTTTCAGAAGCAGTATCCATTGTACTCCTGTTGACTCTTTTCTAGGACTAATGCTCCTTGGCTACTCTACAATGGCTTCATTTTATATAAAGCTACTTTCTTCAGGCAACACCACTGCTGCTGCTAGTTTCAGTGATAACTCAGTTACTTTCTTAAGCTTGATAAAGAGAGAAAGAAAAAAAACTCAAAACAAATATCACAAGAGTGTTACTAAATATATTTTCAATATAGAAAAACACACTTGTGACAGTTGAACGTAGTTGCTTAAAGTAACTTGCTCAAGTGGACATTGTGTGTCTATAGGTAAACATTCATCTCTAGGAAAACCCCACATCCACATCTGATCCATCCGTTTTTGCATCTGCATGTTTATAAAGATTTTCTCCTCAGGTGAAATGATAGCCCCAGCTGATTTAATATTTCATGTTTGTATAATGCAGCTTTGATGAAGATGAAGTGACATCAGTTAGCGCTAACAAGTAGAGTGTGGCTTCCTTCAACAATTCTGAATAACTTGGTTTTTTTATTCAGAGAGTCACAATTCTAACCGAAGTTGTTACGGAATGATTTGAGGTAAGTTCTGTTTTTTTTTCCCAAACTAAATTATTCATCATAGCTTGATATCTAAGCTCCCCTCTTCTTGTGCCATGCATTCAAATGATGATTCAGGCTATTTCAGAGTGTAGTGCAGTTCAAGTAAATTGAAGAATGGCGTTTTATGTCTTTCAACACATTTCTAATACATTAAATCAATCTACTGTGTATGCTGTTTAGTTTCCACTGAAGCTTGTCATCTTCAAATAAAAGGAAATTTTGTAAATGTATAACTTTAATGGGACAACAGGAAACAGTTATTTTTTACTCTTCCATGGTAAAGTATCTATCTATCTATCTAAAGCATTGATTCTCAGATGATTCTGCACTTATGGGGGAGCAAGGGCAAAAGAAATGAGACAGAGTATAAGAAGCAGATGTGGTACTTTGTTTCATGGTGCAGAAAGAATTGTCTGCAACATCAGCTAAACCAAGGAACTGGGTATTGACTTTCACCACATCATAGAGCCTTATGTCCGGTCACTGTTCAAGGAGTGGATGTAGAGGTTGTGCACTCCTATAAGTACTTGGGGGTCCACATTAATTGGTCCACATTAATTGTAACTCAGAGGAACTATATCAGAAAGAGCAGAGCAGGCACTCTTTCCTAAAGGAGATTGGATTTCTTTACTGTGGGAAGTGACATCATTCACATCTTCTGCAACTCCAGCATAGCCAGTTTGATTTGCACTAACACTGAAGACTTTCAGTCAAAAAATGATTCAGCAGAAGTGTGTCAAGAAACGTTACTGGGGGCTCCTTTATATCAACAGCAATAACTCTGAGTGCCAAGTCAGAGGTTTTCTTTCATTTTAATTTTAAATTTCTTTTTAGTCATTCAGGTGTGTGTTCAGACCATAGTATCTATCTATCTATCTAATCAAAGAGTGTCTGTAAATTGCCAAATTTCCCAAATATGGACAAATAAAGTTTTATCTGTCTGTCTATCTATCAGGCAGTGAAAAGAGATGGCTAAGAATATAGACTCTTTGCCCCAAGACTACGAGTTTACTTACCAATTCGAAAACACCCTGTGACATTGAGCTCCCCATCAACTGTGAAGATTATACAGTATTGCAAAATCTAAAAAAAGTATCTGGATTTGTAAAACAGTCTGCATGCTCTTTGTTCTAAAAATGTGATATATAAAATGATGAATGTTTCTAACGGTCTCATTTTTCAGCATGGAATTACTTTTTTCTTCATGTAGAGTGTACATACTGTCACAGATGAAGGATCATTGCCCGGTTTGGACACCTCTTTGCTGGAAGGATCGGGGGAGCAAGCCTAATCATTGCATTACCTCCCCCAAAACACTAGATGGCAGCCCCCATGGGTTGCATTGGTGCCTCGGACTCCCGCAGGGCTTCATGGGAGATGGAGATGGATACAGGGATCCTGGGGCAATGCCAGGGGGTGCTGCAGCTGCTGCTGAGCCTTGGAAAGCAGCTCTTCCACCACACCCGGAAGTGCACCCAGAATTAGGTCAATGAGCACCTGGAGCACTTCTGGGTGCCTTATATAAGGGGCCAGCAGAGACTACTCGGTGAGCCAGAATCGGGAGGAGGAAGACAAAGCTTGCCATAGAGGAGAAAAGCAGAGAAGGAATTTCTTGGGCAGTGCTTTGTGCCTTCGACTGTGTTGTCGTGCTTGTGGGAGACAGGGAAGACATTTCCAACAAGGGAAGAAAATAAAATAAAATCAGGTGTGCTTTTGAAAGTGTGCCTCCTGCGTCTGACTGTGTCAGGTTAAGCGCTGGTATAGCGCCATCTACTGTCACAATACGTAGATACAAGATACCAACACAAGTATTTTCACAAAGGTTTGCAAATATTTTAAAAATCAGAAACTGAAATCTTTCATTAATATAAGCATTCAGCACTTTGTAGAAACCCTTTTGGCAGCCAGTACAGTTCTGAGTCTTCTTGGGTAAATCTCCACAAGCTTTATCCCAGTCTCCTGACAGATCCTCTCAAACTTGTTAGAACTGAGGGGAAACCTGTATAAACTGTTATCTTCAGGTCTCTCTACGGATGTTTTTAACTGCCCAAATCCAGGTGTGTAAATCATGACTTCACCATTTTCAGGGTGTCAAAGATTATACTGCTCAATTTTTTATAGTGATGTATTTATTCTAGACAAATGGCGCTTGAACAGTGTACAGAATAGGTCAGTCTTCTCTTGGTCAAATGATAATTCTGCAATGCTTCTAGTACGATTGCTGTGGACAGATGTTGTGGTCCAACCCGATGGGAACTGCTTGGAATATGTCAGAAATGACCCAATGACTTTCTTTGATGGAGCAGGCAAAGAAAAGTAAATAAACAAGTCGGGGTCTGTTTAGATAGATGAAAAGGAAGAACTTTTTAATCCCCAGTGGGTGATTTAGCTTTTTGCAAAAGCTCTTTAAATAAATAAAGAGACAGATAAATACATATACACACTCTCTCAAACACAGATTATGGTCTGAATCCACACCAGAATGACTAATAAGAAGGAAAACTTCTGACTTGGCTGTCACAGTGAGGCATTATACAAGCATATTGCTGTTGGTATAAAGGAGCCCCAGTAGTGTTTCTTCATACACTTTTGCTGAATGATTCATGGGCTGAAAGTCCTCTGTGTAAATGTTTCATTGAGAGGATGTGCAGAATTGCACATATTGACACTCTGTTTTCTTTTAATTCTCTCCTTCACTTCAGCCCCCAGGGGTCCAGTGTGTGTCCTATAACTGAGTTTGCCCTTTTAATCAGCTTGTTGGTTTGGTGGGGCTCTGTTGAAGTGATGTTACCTGCCCAGCATACCACAGTGTGGAATATTGCACTGGCCATCGCAGAATTGTAGAAGATGTGAAGGATGTCACTATCCACATTAAAGGAATGCAGTCTCCTAAGACATAGATCCACTGTGTTCTGAGACCAGTCGAACCTGTCATTGATATGGACCACCTCTACATCCACTAACTGAATAGGGACTGGAGGTAGAGGCTCTTTGGTGCAGTGAAATCTGATAACCAGTTCCTTGGTTTTGCTGATGTTATGTTGTAGACAATTCTCTCTACACCAACAATCAAAGTCTTCCACCTGACCCCTATATTCTGTTTCACCTCCTTCATTGATACACCCTTTAATTACAAAATCATCTGGGAATTTCTGCAAGTGACATACCTGGTAGGGCTCCAGTGTTGCTCACATCCATATCAGAAACACAGTTCTTGAGTCTCACAAACTGCATCTGCCCAACAGATTGCTCTTTATCTGTTCAGGATGCCATAGACTCGTCCACCTGCATATCTCTGAGCTTACCCCTTAACATTGATGTCTGGATAGTACTGAAGGTGCTGGAGAAATCAAAAAACATAATCCTCACAGTGCTTCCAGCTTTGTTCAGGTGAGAATACCTTCATTTTTATCATTCTTTAATTTAATATTGTTCTTTATGTATGTGGCTGCTGGAGTATGTGAATTTCCCTTTGGGATTAATAAAGTATCTATCTATCTATCTATCTATCTATCTATCTATCTATCTATCTATCTATCTATTGTGACAGATAGGGGGCGCTATCGCTCCCTTGAACCCCTGTCCAAGACTCCAGACACCAGGTAAAAGTCCAATAATTGACTTTAATAAATTGCCACAGTGCACAAAGCACCCTCTCCTCCACTATTTCATAAATCACAATACTCAATCACAAAAAAACAATCCTCCAACTCCCAGACGCGTTGCTACCTTTCCACCCAGCTCAGCTCGTAGTCTGGGAGCTCCCATAGTCCTTTTATATTCCCTGACATGGAAGTGTTTCCAATCCCCAGTCCATGTGATCTTGTATCACTTCCAGGTCAGGTAAAAAGTCCTTTTCTTCACACCGGAAGCACGTCGCTCTTCCTCTGACGCACTTCCAGGTTATAGGGCACATAGGAATCTTTGGTCCTCCTTGCAGCTCCCTCTTGTGGCCCCTGTGGTATCCAGCAGGGCTGAGGATAAAAACTACAAAGTCCATGACTCCCTGCTGGTCTTCGGGGCAGCTTCATACTGCAGGGAGGGCTCCATCTGGAGGCCTGGGGATATTGGCTGAGATGACAATGCGGCCAAATACCACAGTACTCCTCCCCCAGCCGAAAAGTATGGTTTTGCGTGTTGTGTCCCCCGAAAGACATCTTCCACCAAGGTGATCCAAAGACCGGGATTAGGCGATGCAGTTGACACTCCCGTGCGAACCTAGGAGGAACAGTGTAACCATAATTAGTTTGATCTTTTGCCCTCCTAGGACACCCTCTCCACTCGTGGCCTGGCCTGCGGCATTCGTAGCACAGCCGCGATCCCCTTGGTAGTCTCTCTTGACGGGACTTGAAGCACCTAGATACTTCTGGCACTGCCCCTTTCTCCGCTGAGGAGAATTCTCCGGCTGCCTTTATATTTCTATGGCCCTTTTCTGTCTTGTCAGGAGACCCCTGTTTTATTTTAGAAGTCTCCTGTTTCATCTGGGGCTTGTCCACAGTCTGGGTCTCTCTATTGGAAGAAGAGAGCCCTTTTACTGTCTGCACCTCCTTTGTTTTATAAATTACCGGTGGCGGCGTCTTTAGGGCCACCTCGCTCCGAGGGTCAGCACTGTCTAGCTGCCCCGGATCGATCGGCCCTTCCCCCGACCACTCGGTTAACGATCCGGCCTCTCTTGTAGGGCACGCCGTGTACTGGCACCTGCTATTCATTAGAAACGGGCCCAGATTACACTGCGTCCCTATTACTTTCTTTACGGTACCGGCTTGACTCACCTATACCGCCGCATCATGAATTACAGGAGGCTCTTCTCCAAATCGCCGCATGTAACTCCTCACCTTCTCCAACGGCGCTTTGGCTGCAGCTCCCAATTCCCCGAGAATCTTTTCTATGGTTGTCAGGACCTGTAAAAAACCCAATACGGGCTCGATTAGCCTTTCAAGTTCCCGTAAATCAATAAGATTATTTACTTCGGCCGGCAGAAGACTCACTTCCTCGTTTGTCTTACCTGCCGTCCAGGAGCCAATGAGCACTCCTCCTCCACTATACTCATAAATCACAAATAAACAATCCTTCAACTCCCAGACGCGTTGCCACCCTTCCACCCAGCTCAGCTCGCCGTCTGGGAGCTCCCATAGTCCTTTTATATTCCCTGACCCAGAAGTGTTCCCAATCCCCAGTCCATGTGATCTTGTATCACTTCCAGGTCAGGTAAAAAGTACTTTTCTTCACCCCGGAAGTACGTCGCTCTTCCTCGGATGCACTTCCGGGTTATAGGGCACAAAGGAATCTTCAGTCCTCCCTGCAGCTCCCTCTTACAGCCCCTGTGGTATCCAGCAGGGCTGAGGATAAAAACTACAAAGTCCATGACTCCCTGCTGGTCTTAAGGGCACCTCCATACTGCAGGGAGGGCTCCATCTGGCGGCCTGGGAGTATTGGCCGGGATGACAAGCCGGGCAAATACCACACTATCTATCTATCTATCTATCTATCTATCTATCTATCTATCTATCTATCTATCTATCTATCTATCTATCAAGTCTTGTGGAGCAGAGAGGTAACTGATTCATATGAAGTCTCATATGAAGTCAAACAATCATTTGTCAAAATCAAAAAGGTAACCAGAATTTGTAGGATAAAATTAAAAAATTACAACCAAGAAAGTTCCACCCTTCAGGAGGTGCCAGAAGCATGATAAATGTTTTTGCTACATACAATATGGCTGTGCATCAGAGAAACCAACCACACAAAATATCGACATGAGGATTTCACTGAAACAACAGTAAAATAATTCAAAAAGGAGAAATAAAAATCAATTACTTTAAAAAACAAGGGAAATGAACTGCACAAATGTCAAATGCCTTCCTAACACTTCCCAGCTTTGGCTTTGTTTTAAACAACATGTTACTCAGGGATGTCCATGTTAAATTCTTGTGATGTTTTAAAAGTGTTTGCCGGCAGATTTTTTGTTTTTTTAAAAGGAAGACATTAATAGGGCAACATTATGAATTTTAATAAGTCTTATCCTGAAGAACATCTACACAAAGGGTAAGATTCCAACATACTGGCATGCAGGGCGGTGACAGATTACAGTTACCATGGACAGAAATGGGATTATATTTTATCTACCAAACAATTTATTACTTGTAATAGGATGGCAATCAAAATGAAGAGAAAAAACTGAAAAGGTGCGGAAAACTTACCCAAACATGTTCTTTGTAAAAATGTATTTATTTGAAATATTTCAGATACTTACAGTAGCTACCAACATAAGTCACCTTATGAAACACTTGGATTAATGTAAACTGATTTATTGGCATCAAAGTACAATATAGGATTGCTCTTGAGATAAATCTGCCTCAGTGAGACAAATTCTAACATATGCAATGGTTTGTCCTTGGGATTTCATTTATATACTGTAGTTACAAAGACTGGAAACTCTTGTGCCTTTACAAGACAAAGCAGGTATCCATAAAAGATGAACAAATGGGCACTACAGCTAGTGAAGTGTATTGGAGCAGTGGACAGGTTTTCTGAAGCCTTGATGAACCTACCTCTGTGATTTTTTTTTTCTTTTTTCTTTTTTTACTTTTAAACATACACAGCACTTTTCTCTTCAGCCTATTAATGCCACTCACATCAATGGTGTTGCCTGGTAACTCTTCCCATATGCTTGATGCCATTATTAGTAACAGCTCTAAAGAGCAAAAGCATGCAGGAAATCAAAAAATATATTTAAGACATGTTTGAAAGGCCAAGAATTTGTGGCGCTTTCACTTCCCTCACTCTGCTGTTGCTGTCTGCATTTTGCTCTAATGTGGAGACTGATTATGGCGTTATGGAAAATAATTCTATACTAGAACCTTTTCTAGCATCCACTAAAAAACAATTTTGTTTTAGTTTAATACACTCTGTTTTTCCCTCGCTCCACACTTTGATGCTTTGGCTTTCGTTTCTTCACTTTTACTGCCTTGCACTTTTCTCAGAGGCATTAAAACTCCTGAAGTCCAGAAGCAGCCAGGATCAATATTTCCATGGAATTTGAAATTAAGTAAAACTCTGGCTTCATGTTAGCCGTGTCAGTTAGTGCCATACAGTAGTACCATTTCTACCTCAGTAGTAACTGCCAACATCTTGTGAGCCTCTGTAAGAAGACATTAATGGATTTAAAAACCAATTCCAATTCACAAAGGACTGTACAAGATTTAACAGAAGTTAAGAAATCTGAAAAGATTTCACTTTTGAAAATGTAAATATCTAAAACAAAGTGACATATTTGCACTGAATATATATGTTGCTTAAAGAAACACACAATACAACAGAAAGGTTGTTGCTTGTTCAAAGCAGATTACCCATTTATTGCCATAAAATTGATAAAAAAAATTATTATTATAAATTCTGTTTTGGTCACACATAACTGATGACATCTTGTGGGGTTTAGTCAGCAGCATGTCAGAGTCAGACTCAGAGGTCTTTATGAGGGTTTTTGTTTTCTCAAATGTAGAAACAAAAGATATGATTAAGTGCACTAATCTTCTTCCTCTTTTACAGATCCACATAAGGGAAACCCATATAAACCAACACCAAGTTCTGCCCTACTGTAGAGACCACGCCCAGCAACTGACCTCACTTCCGCCACCCCCCCACAGTCCTGCCTCTTCCTGCCAGCACCTTTCTTTCCTCAGTCAATTAATTTGGGTCTTTTTTAACTACTCAGTTGCTATTTTTTGTGCCTTGTAATATATGGAGTGGATCCCCAAGCCCTTATATTTTCTCTCGTCCTTCTGTTACACTATATACATTGTATATATATATATATATATATATATATATATATATATATATATATATATATATATTGTGGACCACCAGGGTGCGTACAGCAGCCAGGAACACGAGTTGCCACACAACACGTATTTTATTTTCAGTACCCAGCACACAATGCTCACAGGACAAAGCACAACACACTCCTTTATCCTTCTTCTTCACTTCCTTCTTTGTCACCTCTACTCCGTTCCTAGCAAGCTTCGTCCACCTCTCCCCAACTCTGGCTCCTCGAATGGAGTGAGGCAGCCCCTTTTATAGTGCACCTGGAAATGCTCCTTGTGCTCCCAAATCTTCTTCCGGCAGCACTTCCAGGTGTGGCGGAATTGTTGCAACCCAGGGCTCAGCAATTGTTCAGCGGTCCATTGGCTGTGAGCCAGGGGGGTTGCCCTTTAGTGTTCATAACTGTGTATCATTTTACAAATATTTTAATTATAATATTATTTATCATTATCACATGTTTTGTTAATTTGGTCAGGCACTAATCCATGTTGTTGTCAGCACTAAGACCTGTTGTTAGAAATGTTCGTGACGACAGAACTCACAGCCTATTTAAGATACTTTCAAAAATTTCCAATGTCACTAATAACAGTTAAGACCTGTTGCTTTTTGAATTTTTAATCTTAATTTTCATTATGGTTTCTGGTGCTTTTCTTATTGTACTCTCCAGTTTCTAAACTATTGTCAAATTCAGTTATTACTCTTTTGTGCACTCCTAAAATCTATTGTCTTCATCTCTTTTTAGTTTTTCCTTTCCTACAGCTTTTCAACCTGGCCACAATAATGCTTGTCCAATTCTGTTTATGTCAATGTAAATGTGAAATGGTGTTCAGTCAAAGTTTTATATACACTTTCTCAGGATTCACTTCTTCCAGAGAAAACAGCATTTCACCAGCAAAATGTTTACAAGTAGCTCATATGAGTCTTAATTATCTTATCAGAATACACAGTAATGTCTACCTCATAAGAAAAAAAAATGTTGTACCATAAAAATATCTACATATTAAAAGAAATTGAAAATGCTGTATGGCAGCCATATCAAACGAGGAACTGCATTTAAAGAAAGATTTGTAAGAGTCTTCCGTACTTTGCCATACTAATGCTGTCAACAAAAACACATTTATTTCTTCCAGATATGGCCTTCATGATACAAAAATAATCCAGCAGTATGGGATGATTTTCCACCATAAATAAAATTCTCAGTTGATAAAATAAGATATTCTGCTGATTAGATCAGAACATATTAATATTATCTTGGTAAGACTGTGCACATTGTTCTGCAAAGAAACATCCAGGTGGGATGTACTGTATAAACACAGCCAACATTTTTGTGATCAAAATGGGACTAGACACAAAGCAGGGACCAACTAGGATTAGGGTGCCAATCCATTAGAGTACACTAATCCAAGTCTGTCGCACCTGGTAAATTAACCTAGCAGAGGATCTTTGAAATGCAGGATAAAAATAGAAAGGCTGCACTGCCAAGTTGTTTGCCTGCCTATGGAAAAGTCATCTCAGATAAAGGAGCACTGAAATCATGTGGTAGAAGGGTCCTTTCATCAGATTGGCTGGCCGAGCACTGACTCAGCTGTGGAATGGCCAGCAGGGGAGAAGTGACTAGAGAAGCGACTAGTTGGCCGAGGTCTCCAGGACTCTTGACTGTGTCTGGCTTGTCTCTGACTCTTTCTCTACAATTTGGCTGTAGTTCTACACTTGACTGATGGAAAGATACTGTTGGTTTTCTTTTATAATAATTGTTTCTACTTTTTTGTGATAAACCTCTTTTGATGTATTGCGTTTGAAGAAATCTGTACCCTTATATGTGATAGTTCTGCGTTTACTGAGTAGTATAATCTATTCTTGCATTTTGCCTTGTAGTTTGAACAATTGTGTCATAATTCTGACGTAGCAATGATAGATTGGCCATTTCATTCTGTGAAGAGGATTACTTGTGATCTGTTTTGTGTATTGTATTTACCTTAATCTTTGACACACAACCTACCTGGAAGGGGGTGTCTCTCGCTGAATTGCTTTTCCCAAGATTTCCATTTTATTTCCCTACAAGAGTTTTTTTTATGGAGATTTTCTTGTCATCTTAGGGAGTCAAAACTGGAGGTCTAGCAAAAAACAGGGCCTGTTAAAGACCATTGAGGATTTCCCTGTGTGATTTTGGGCTACACAAGAAATAAATTGCTGTTGTTGCTTATTATTTATTTGAATGTGTGAAATTACACTATGTATGCTTTAACAAATGAATCTGTTTATTTTCAATTGCTATAAGTATAATATAGATGCATCTGCTGTGATGTAATCTAACAGTGGTTGAATATAGCAGTAAGTGTTTGAAGAGGATGCCACAATTTTGCAGAAAAGATTCTGTGGTGAGCATTTACAGAGTAAGTACAGATATATACATAGTACACAACCTGTATGGTGGTGCGGCCTCGCAGCTTCAATGTCTAGGGGTTCTGACTGCTCACTTACTGGTTGGTCTCATGTGGGGTTTTCTGTGGCTGCTCATTTTTTCACTTATATATCCCAGAAATGTGTATATTCAGATTTACTCTAACTTCTACTGATAGTCACTGTGTACTTGTAAAATTAAATTTTGATTACAAATTTAAAATCAGTTTCAAGTAAGGTTAGCCACCTTATAGAGGTCATAACCTAACATGGAATTTAAGGACAGTCATTTAAATAATTTTTACATATTATACTGACTAGGAAGACGTTGTATGGACCAAGCAAAGGTAATTCTACGCCAGGCCAGGAGGTGGCGGGGTGCACTAAACCTTCTCTTGTTACCTCTACAGACCAGCTGTGGGAAAACCTGTCTGATTTAAAACAGATGAGGTCACTTCCGGTCCCCGTGCCTAGAAGAATATCACTTCCAGTTACGCCTAACTAATGAAGAATCATCACTTCTGGTCCCCTTACATCGCTTCCTGTCCTATCCCTTAAAGCTGCAATCTTGTCAACCCTTCTTCAGTTCTGTTTTGGACTCGATATAGAAAACATTACTGTATTTTCAAAGACTCTTTTGCAGCCAGGAATAATATACGGGTGGCTGCCCCAAACCTTTTTTTAAGTGTGTCGAGTGAAATCCGTTTACAACATAAAAAAATCATAATTTTATATAAGCTTTTAAAATGTTATCTGTTCAACATTTTCTCATTTCCATGTTAATTAAACATGTAGACACCAATACATTAGTTAAGGTGTCATCTTTAGATTTTATTTAATACTGTAAATTATGTTTTTGAACTACAAATATTTTCAGAATGTCTAGTGAATATCATATTATTTGTAGTTCTGATATTAAGCATTAAAACTAAATTTAGGATATACAGTATATGATCAATTTTAAGCCCTTCTGGGTCTTGTTCCCCATTCTCAGTATAGCTCATCAACTTTTTTTTCCCAAATTACCTATCAATTGTGATAAATTAACCTTATTGAGCGACTTTAATATTTGACAACCTCGGCAAAGTTCTCTATCTCTGACTGATTCAGTGTATAACGTTTTAGGTGTGTTTGTATATGATGTACAAAGCTCCTACTGCAAAAGCCAAAGTCTATCCGTCTGTCTGTCCTCATGAAATAACTCGCCGCCCAAAGGGGACCGATTTTGTAAAGATGTGGCACACTCATTCTTCAAAGAAATTTGTTGAGACAGTTCAATTTTCATTCAGATATCTCAAACAGGTCATGTGGAATGAAGTTTTAAAATTCCAAAATTTCCCATTGAAAGGTTTTGGCAATCTTAAAACAGAGAAACTTTTTGTGCAACTTTAACTAGTAATTCCTTTACTGTTTCAATTTTACCTTGAAAGCCATTACTTCAACTTGTATATTTTGTATATTTTACCTCTTTTTGTCTTTTGGCTGCTCAAGTCCCCAATACCAGTGAGTCAAATGCCAGGCAGAGCACCAATAGTTCACCCAGCAGCACTTGTTTCTTGCTGCTAATGTTAATTAAGAATTAAAAAAAAAAAATACTTACCTGGAAATAAATGGAAGAGGGAAGCCATCTGTGTATGCATATGTAAGACTGAATTGATTGAACAATATTATCTGCAGGTTATTGCTGTAAACAATTGATGTTTTCAACTTGCAGCAAAATGGTGTTTAAATGAATTGATAACAGGGGAAAAATGCAGCTGCCCTGACTGATATTAACATAGTATGGCTTTTTAAATGGATTGTGGAAGTGGATGGTGGGGGACTTCAGTGGCTTAAGAGCTCCAATCTCTGGTGCCCAGCCCCAATCTTTCAGTCCCAGATATACACAAACAATCACAGCAAGCCCCTGGTTTTCTTTCCCATTGCGTACCATTTATATTCTCGTTAGACAATAAATCAGTTCCTTTCCAAGTTCTTACTGATTTATATAGTTTTAATTAATCACTGTGTTTTAACTAATATTAATAGCTGACTGGGGAACTTATTTCAGTTCCTTTCTTCCTTTCATACGGAATTATTGATAGTGATTTTAGGCTAGTATTGGTCATTTTGAATTAAATGATATTTTTTAATTGATAATCTTTGGATACAGCTCTATTGGATATACTTTCAATAAATGTTATGCTGAAGCAAATTGAACAACAATTAGTCCCAGACCCACCATCACTAACACAAATCAATCGGTACCATTTTCACATCACTTGAATTGCTGCAGTCTGCTGTGTATGAAATCTATTGAGCCACCACAACCCTATTTGAGCTCCATTTTCAACTCCGCTGTAAAGTGCTGCTAAAATGCATGTATTTAATGCAGTATACTAACACGTTCTGTTACCGCTATTACTTTTGAACATGACCCATTGTTAAAAAACTATTTAATAAACACAAATTAAATGACTGCCTCTTGAAAGAAGTAAATAAAAACTGTGAAATGCTTCAACTTTAAAATCAGTTAACTTAGTCAGTGAATGTATATGCTCTAACTTGTTGAAAATGATCAAATATCCTAGACAATTTAGATTTAACGATTACCCGAGATTCTAAAATTAAGGAATGCACTGATTGCTCCTTTTAATAGAACCACGTCAGATTATTGTCTAATTAACTCTGACCTTTCCTTCCACTAACATTGAATTGTAGTGTTTGTCAATTCTATAAGTGCATTTTGTTTTTTTTACTTTTTCGTGAGGATTTCAATTATGAGGTTTACTTAACATTTACAATTGAATTTACAAAGCTGCTTTTTTTTTACATCTTATTTTCTTTATTTACGTAATGGCATGTTGAATTTCATTATGTGATTGTGATAGTTTCACTTAGGAAAGCATGGAAGTGATGATTTAAATGTGGTGGTGATCACACACTCTTACTCCTCAGTGGATCTTTACACAGCAGTAGTTATGTTTAAAAGCAAGTAGGTTCTAGTGGTAAGGTTTTATGTTTTGAAAATTTTAGTGTTTGACTTGAGATTTCACCTTGTCTGTTCACTTTCTTGTTACGTGGTTTTGTTTTTGCTGTCACTTTATTCTTTTAGGTTGGAAGACAGCAATAACACAGGGAAGATACGGGTGCTGCCATGACAAAGACATTTTGAAGAAGGAAAATAAGGAAGAAAAACAATCTAAAGCCAAAAATTTTGAGTACAATCACCTTTGACAAAGAAGGTGCCAGTTTTGTAGCCCATAATTCAGTGAGGCAGAACCTGCTGCAGTCAGACAAAAAACAGGAGCCAAGAGAAGATTTGGGGAGGAAGCTTCAGGTTCCTGATGCAGCCCTGTTGTCAAGGTTGTCATGTGGGCTGCTGTGGAGAAGAAGATGATCATGGTGGAGCTGACAATACCTTGGGAGAAAGGCTTTGAGAAGTCAGTGAAGATAAAGTGCAGCAAAATAGCAGGAACTGGTGCAGGACTGTAATGATAAAGGCTGGCAGATGTGACTATTCATGGTGGAAATGAAGAATAGAGAATTCCCTGCCCAGTCTGTGTGAAACCTTTTGTGAGCAATGGGTTGGAGAGGGGCAAAAAGGACAGCAGGATAGAGGTTGGTGTTGGGGGGGAACCTCTTGTGTTTTTTGTGGTTTAGGAGGGAGGAGGCATGCTGGAGGCCAAGAGCTGCTAGGCTATGTTATGGCTACCACAGCTGTCCTGCTAGTTAGAAGATGTTGTGGTTGAGGGTCGAAACACTTGAGTAGAGCTGTGTAACACCTGATGACATCAGCTTCTGACCAAGGCAACGATCAGCAAAACATGACTGTGGTTGAGTGTATCTGCTGGTGTATTTTGAAGCTGATCTTTGCTTGATCTGACCAAATCTATAAGCTGTTTATCCATCTTCTGGTTTATTCATGTTCACGATAAATCTCTGGCATTGTGTGTGTCCTTAACATACACGTTCATGTTCAGAACCAGAACTGCAAGTCATCTTTTTAAGATTTACTGATATTCCAATAACCTCAAAACAGATTTGGAGACTATAAATAATAGACGTAAGGTGGGAAGTAACAACTAGATGAAACCAGATTTAGGTAAAGCTGGTGTGAAAGCCCAGGGAACCTACAGCCACCCTAACCCGACACAGACAGGCAGAGAGATGAGTTTAGCATACACCACTGAGTTTATTTACAGTTCTTCACTGTGTACAAATCACTACAGCCCAACACAGTCCCTTTTTTTCCACTAGTCCTTCTCCTCTTTAGGCTTTGTCCTCTTCCTCCCGACTCTGGCCATCGAGTGGTGGTAACTAGCCCCTTTTTAAAGGGCACCTCAAAGGACTCCAAGTGCCTAACAAGCTTCTTCCGGCTATACTTCTGGGTGTGGTGGAGCTGTGGCCAAATAGGGCCTTGAAAGAGTCCATGCGACCCTTGGCAGTGACCACGGGACACGGGATTATGACCCATAGCCCCGCTGGAAACCAAGGGAGCTGCCCTCTGCCAGTACGTAGGAGAAATTGTCCTGAAAGTACTCTCTCCCCTGGTCCTTCCATAATCAGGGCGTCCCGGCTGGGTAAGGGCCCCAGCCATCCGCCACACTGGTAACAAAATTTATTTAAGTTAAAAAAAAATCAAAAATAACTTATTGGTAACAAGGCATATTTTTAAAATAGACAGCATAAATTAAATTTATAAAGTTGTTGGGTTACTGGTGTCTTTGAATATAAGTTTTATAAGTAGTATCTCCACAAGATCTGTGCTAATTAATGCTTCAGATTAACAGAAGAAAATAATCCTTTTGTTTTCTTTAGAATAATGGATAATATGACCAATCAATAATCTAAATTAGGTATCTGAAATACTGATTAAAATTAGTGGCCAAGATTTTATGAATTTATTTAATAACAAAGCAGATAACAAGATTACAGGCTAAGCAGTCAGCTTCTGGAACTAGTAGTAAAGTATTATAATACTGTGTTTCCTTTATAAACAAGCCCAGAAAAAAAAAATCGAAGTGCCAAGGGTCCAATAAAAACAACATTTATATAGCACTTTTTCATACAAACAGTGTAGCTCAAAGTGCTTTTAAAACTAGTAAGAGAAAAATTACACTTACAAAAGTACATAAAGAGAAAAAACAGACATCCAGTAAATGTCCAGTGACAGTAAATTGAATTACAACTTAATCTGAGCAGTTGTGGGGTCTATGGTGGATATAATAAGAAAGGTTTAGTATGTGGTTTGTCAAAAATACATTGTGCTCTGTTCTGTCGGCCGGGGAGAAGAGGCTAACAAATCTCCTGGGTTATAGAGAAAACAAATGTTTAAAGGTTTCAAGAGCAAATGGCCGTCCAGTCCCACCTGACATTTTCAAAACATTAACGTCTACTGTTTCTGTTAATTACAGGCATATGCTGGAGGACATGCACCAGATGTAAATCAGGAAATGGGATTAGGTGAGACACAGTCACTACCCTCTCTTCCTTCCTCCACCCAGACAGGAGGACAGCCCCATTCCAGATGAATGACCTCACTTCTGGTGTGTTTTGGAAGTTCCTCCTCTTCCGGTCAGCAATAAATAAAGACCTATTTATTATCACCCCTACGAAAGCTGTGCCATCAAAAACTTGACAAAGATGTTACAGTCATGAGCTGCAGTGCAGTCATAAGTGTAGAAGGAGTAAATCAGTGGACTCAGAACACAGCTCTGTGGGGCCCCAGTGTTGAGAGTGAAGGATGATGAAGTATGGTCACTCACTCAAACTACCTGGGGTCCGTCTGTCAGGAAGTCAAAAATGCAGCTGCACAATTAAGAGCTCAGACACAGGTCCATAAGCTTGGTGATGAGCTTAGAGAGGATAATTACATTAAATGCAAACCTATAGTCTATTAATAGCATTCGTTCATAACTCCCTTTCTTGTTGTCCAGGTCGTCCAGTACTGTATAAAGGATTAAGGTGATGGCATCCTCTGTGGATCTACTGGAGTGAAATGCAAATTGTAATTGATCCAATTTTTTGGCAGAGAAAAGCATGTGTATTTTTTGACTAGCCTTTCAAAACACTTCATTGCTATAGGCAATGTATATACTGTATATATATGCTATATTTAGCATTTGTTATTAGCAGATAGCATGTTGGGCTTATAAATGGAAGTGCACTTTAGAAAAATTAATTGAAAATAATGAATTTGATTGTGCCAGCTTGGCTGCTGAGTGATTGTAATTAGGTCAGGTATATATCAGTGTACCCTGCAGTAGGTTAGCTTCCCTTCCTAAGTTGATTTCTGCCTTGTCCTCCTTCCACAACTGGTTCCTCCCTTGTGCCTGATGTTACTGAGATAGAGTTCTCTCTAGCATTTTTGTTTATATTATTTATTAATGGTCCAGGTACTGTTCCTGCCTTTCACCCAATGCTTGTTCCCAGTGACCTAGCTATGGCTAAGCCGGTTTATAAGGTAGATAGATAGATGGATGGATTTATGCGCATAGTTTCTCTGGCACAAAAACAAGAAGACCCGAGTCCACTTTTGTCAAAAAGAAATCATATTGAAGTTTGTAACTTGAAAAACTCTTTTACATCAATTCAGCCAATAGGAATATATCAGTTTCAAATCTATGCTCTGACTGAAAAGAGTGACTTTACTCTAGGCTTTTATGAATCTTGGAATTGGACAGAAAAAAATCATTTCTAAGACTTTGATAGTTGCATGTCATTTTGACAGGAAAGAAAATAAAATCAGCACAGCAATCTCTTTTTTTGCCACATGGGATTTACTAGGACTCTATTTCCCTGTCTTCATTGCTTTCTGGGCTCACAAAAAATATTCACATCTTTTAAATGGCAGTGACGGGGCTCATAAGTTTACATTCTGTAGCACAGAAAAAAAAACTGCTGCTGCTGCTGGGTCTGACTGTTTCCTGATATAAATTCAGTACTGGGCAGCATAACAAGCTTTTATGTGTAATGTGGGTCATTTCTAGCAGCCTGAATCCAGTTTGTATCAAGTTCTGGTCTTTATCAGAAAATGTCAACTTCTGTGTTGTGCTGTGATCTTTGGCTAAGTACAGCAGAGGAGGAAGAGAGGACTGAGGCAATATTATCAACATGGTTTACTAGTGCCCTTTTCATTTATATATTCATATATGTAAGTTTACTGATATGGTATGCCTTCAAGGTGGCAATAGAAAAGGGCCAGAGCAACACTTCAGAATAAAGAGGGAATATAATACTGATAAAATGAGAAGTGCTGTATCTGCCAGTGATGAATGGTATCAGCCACTAGGGGGCAGTAAACCCTGTAATTATCCTTTGTGCACTGGAAAGGAAACATGCAGGTGCCCAAGAACAGGAGAGGAAGAGGGAGAGTAACCTGTTGCAACCTATGGCCACCACCAGAGGGCGCGTGGACCTTTCCAGGGCATTATTTGGCCACACTTCCGCAACACACCCAGACTTTGGCAGGAAGAAGCTTAGATGCCCTATAAAGAGGGGCCTGTCCCACCAATTGGGGGCCAGAGTCAGGACGAAGAGGACAAAGCCTGAGAAGGAGTGGAGGCAGAAGGACTGGCAGAAAGGAAAGGACTGAACTGTTTAGTGGGTGTCTGGTGATTGGTGTACTGTGCTGTAGGGAGCAGGGTGAAACACTCCCCAATGTGAATAAATGGGGGTTTTGTGGCAAAAATCTGTCTGTGTCCAGCTTAGGGCGGCTATACGCTCCCTGATGGCTCACACTATATAATGTTCTCCAAAGATGGCAGAAAGGTACAAAGATGTAAGATTCAAAAGCAGTTTTTAAAAAATGTTTTCATCATTTTTTTTCAAGTGATTTACTTCACTTTTACGGTATCCTGTCTTTCAATGTCCCAAGATGGTCACATTGTTGTGATGTCTTAATGTTCAACGTTCTCATGCATATTATGAATCATGGACAGGCATATGCTGAATGATGTTAGTGTTGGTTGGGATATGATATCAGAATGGCCATTTTTTCCTAAAGAGAGAATGTTAGCTTATCTGATCTTCTTCAGAGAGGATGGAACTATCTATGCTTTGCATTTAATTTGCAATTCTTGCTTCTTTAAAGATGCTATCAGATCACCTGTGACATATGCCTAGCTCTTAGTTTCTTTTCTTAATGGAGGGATAGGAAGAATAGTCAAAGCCAGCTATCCAGCTGTTACTTTGAAACCTCTTACCTCTTTCAATGTTCATTTGTACCCCACACATTCAACCTCTAATGGCCGGCTGCTTGCTGAACTGGGACTACCTTTGCTTCAACCCAGTTTATCACTAATAGAAGGATTCTTAAAGTTGTCCCCTTGAGAGATCATAGGAAATAAAAAATCTTAACTTCTTAGTTCGCTAATACCAATCAGACAGATAGATTGATTTTACGCTATCACTTAAAAATTACAATTATTTGCAGCTAGGCAAATAGCAACAAATATAGCCAATTCACAGAATTATGCAACCTAGATAGATCCATGTAGTCTTCCTTCAGTTCCAGATGATAATTCCCAGATGGCTCAGTTTCTTATTTACAGATATATCCATAATTGAAAAATGGCAGAGGGTGAGTGAGAACTTTTCCAAGTGTCCAACAGTCTAAAGACAGAATTCAATGAAAGTATCAGTTTCAGCCGAAAGAAAGGCTCCTTGCGACTTTAGTAACTGTGCTGAGCTCTTTACAAAAAGTATCATACAACAGCAATCACAGCCAAAAGAAAACTCCATTTTTGCAACAAACAACAACTAAATGGAGAGAGAACACTTTTAAAAAAATTCTAAGAGAAAAGCCAAGCAAAATGACACCGTTTATTGGCTACCTAAAAAGATTAAAATATTCAAGCTTTCTCTACATTCATAATGGCTAACACGGTACAACACCCTATTACTTCAAAAATTCTAATAAAGGGCAACTACTCTCCCTCCACTTCTTCATAATACTGTATACATACATACTGTATGTAGGTACAGTGGTGTGAAAAACTATTTGCCCCCTTCCTGATTTCTTATTCTTTTGCATGTTTGTCATTCAAAATGTTTCTGATCATCAAACACATTTAACCATTAGTCAAATATAACACAAGTAAACACAAAATGCAGTTTTTAAATGATGGTTTTATTATTTAGGAGAAAAAATCCAAACCTACATGGCCCTGTGTGAAAAAGTAATTGCCCCCTTGTTAAAAATAACCTAACTGTGGTGTATCACACCCGAGTTCAATTTCCGTAGCCACCCCCAGGCCTGATTACTGCCACACCTGTTTCAATCAAGAAATCACTTAAATAGGAGCTGCCTGACACAGAGAAGTAGACCAAAAGCACCTCAAAAGCTAGACATCATGCCAAGATCCAAAGAAATTCAGGAACAAATGAAAACAGAAGTAATTGAGATCTATCAGTCTGGTAAAGGTTATAAAGCCATTTCTAAAGCTTTGGGACTCCAGCGAACCACAGTGAGAGCCATTATCCACAAATGGCAAAAACATGGAACAGTGGTGAACCTTCCCAGGAGTGGCCGGCCGACCAAAATTACCCCAAGAGCGCAGAGACGACTCATCCGAGAGGTCACAAAAGACCCCAGGAATACGTATAAAGAACTGCAGGCCTCACTTGCCTCAATTAAGGTCAGTGTTCACGACTCCACCATAAGAAAGAGACAAAAGCGGCCTGCATGGCAGATTTCCAAGATGCAAACCACTGTTAAGCAAAAAGAACATTAGGGCTCGTCTCAATTTTGCTAAGAAACATCTCAATGATTGCCAAAACTTTTGGGAAAATACCTTGTGGAATGATGAGACAAAAGTTGAACTTTTTGGAAGGCAAATGTCCCGTTACATCTGGCGTAAAAGGAACACAGCATTTCAGAAAAAGAACATCATACCAACAGTAAAATATGGTGGTGGTAGTGTGATGGTCTGGGGTTATTTTGCTACTTCAGGACCTGGAAGGCTTGCTGTGATAGATGGAACCATGAATCCTACTATCTACCAAAAAATACTGAAGGAGAATGTCCGGCCATCTGTTCGTCAACTCAAGCTGAAGCGATCTTGGGTGCTGCAACAGGACAATGACCCAAAACACACCAGCAAATCCACCTCTGAATGGCTGAAGAAAAACAAAATGAAGACTTTGGACTGGCCTAGTCAAAGTCCTGACCTGAATCCAATTGAGATGCTATGGCATGACCTTAAAAAGGCGGTTCATGCTAGAAAACCCTCAAATAAAGCTGAATTACAACAATTCTGCAAAGATGAGTGGGCCAAAATTCCTCCAGAGCGCTGTAAAAGACTCATTGCAAGTTATCGCAAACGCTTGATTGTAGTTATTGCTGCTAAGGGTGGCCCAACCAGTTATTAGGTTCAGGGGGCAATTACTTTTTCACACAGGGCCATGTAGGTTTGGATTTTTTTTCCCTAAATAATAAAACCATCATTTAAAAACTGCATTTTGTGTTTACTTGTGTTATATTTGACTAATGGTTAAATGTGTTTGATGATCAGAAACTTTTTGTGTGACAAACAGGCAAAAGAATAAGAAATCTTATTTCAATACATTGTATTAGGAACTCATTGAGTTTACTAAAAATGTGCCTGAGTTGTTTCAATCAATATCAATATAATCTGACTTTAAATTTATATATTCAGGAATGAGTTTATATATTTTGACGCTGACTTTATATACTCATGCTTTGACGTTGTATATAATCAAGAATGACTATATATATTCCGACGCTGACTTTATATATTCAAGTTTTGACTTTATATATTCAGGAATGACATTATACAGTATATTCGGGAATTACTTTATATATTCCGACACTGACTTTATATAATCAGGCTTTAGTGTTATATATTCAGAACACTGAATTTATATATTCAGATTCTCATTATAATTTCCTGTTTGGCACCCCATAATATATATATATATATATATATATATATATATATATATATATATATATATATGTATATATATATATATATATATACCCATCCATTTTCCAACCTGCTGAATCTGAACACAGGGTCACGGGGGTCTGCTGGAGCCAATCCCAGCCAACACAGGGCACAAGGCAGGAACCAATCCTGGGCAGGGTGCTAACCCAACGCAGGACACACACAAACACACACCAAGCACACACTAAGGCCAATTTAGAATCGCCAATCCACATAACCTGCATGTCTTTGGACTGTGGGAGGAAACCGGAGTGCCCGGAGGAAACCCACGCAGACACAGGGAGAACATGCAAACTCCACGCAGGGAGGATCCGGGAAGCGAACCCGGGTCTCACTGCGCCACCGTGCCGCCCATATATATATATATATATATTCAATCATATGAAAATGTTTGGGAACCCCTATTAATTCTTTGGATTTTTGTTTATCATTGGCTGAGCTTTCAAAGTAGCAACTTCCTTTTAATATATGAAATGCCTTATGGAAACAGTAGTATTTCAGCAGTGACATTAAATTTATTGGATTAACAGAAAATATGCAATATGCATCATGACAAAATTAGACAGGTGCATACATTTGAGCACCCCAACAGAGATATTACATCAACACTTAGTTGAGCCTCCTTTTGCAAATATAACAGCCTCTAGATGCCTCCTAAAGCCTTTCATGAGTGTTTGGATTCTGGATGGAGGTATTTTTGACCATTCTTCCATACACAATCTCTCCAATAAAGTTAAATTTGATGGCTGCCGAGCATGGACAGCCTGCTTCAAATCATCCCATAGATTTTCGATGATATTCAAGTCAGGGGACTGTGACGGCCATTCCAGAACATTGTACTTCTCCCTCCGCATGAATGCCTTTGTAGATTTCAAACTGTGTTTTGGGTCATTGTCTTGTTGGAACATCCAACCCCTGCGTAACTTCAACTTTGTGATTGATGCTTGAACATTATCCTGAAGAATTTGTTGATATTGGGTTGAATTCATCCAACCCTCGACTATAACAAGGGCCCTAGTCCCTGAACTAGCAACACAGCCCCACAGCATGATGGGACCTCCACTAAATTTGACAGTAGGTAGCAGGTGTTTTTCTTGGAATGTTATGACCAAATAACTCAATTTTTGTCTCATCAGTCCAAAGCACTTTGTTCCAAAATGAATCTAGCTTGTCTAAATGAGTATTTGCATTACAACAGGTGACTCTGGTTGTGGCGTGAGTGCAGAAAAGGCTTCGTTCTCATCACCCTGGCATACAGATGTTCTTTGTGCAAATTGCGCTGATTTGTAGAATGATGTACAGACACTGTAACAACTGGTAGTTGAGTATTGAAGTTCTCGGAGCTGAACTTTGCTGCGCACTTCCCAAAAGCTATCGGCTAGCGGAATACCAGCGCCATACACGCAGCTGTACCTAGCTCATTAAGTAGGCGAACACTCGTGTCCCATACACCGCACGACCCAGAGTGTCTCTGTAAATAATTGCGTAGATGAAATATCTAGCAAGACACAGCTCTGTCCTTTATAACCTCTTTAATAGAGCAGAGAGTCAAAAACAAAGATGTTCTTGCAGGTCTTTGGAGGTGATCTGTGGGTTCACTGTAACCATTCTCACAATCCTGTGCATATGCCGCTCCTGTATTTTTTTTTTTGGCCTGCCAGACTTGGGTTTAACAGCAACTGTGCCTGTGGCCTTCCATTTCCTGATTACATTCCTTACAGTTGAAACTGACAGTTTAAACCACTGAGATGCACTGACATGCATTCAAAGCAGCAAAATTACAAGGAGACACACATTTTTGCACAATTTAATTTCATACAATCTAAATATTGCTTGACTAAAATCTTTGTTTGAAAACACCCCAGTACTCAGATGTTCCTAGGAAATGAAAGACATACCACTGTTATATTTTTTGTTGAAAGTAGATTAAATTTTTATGTAGGCTGAGAGGGGCTCCCAAACTTTTTCATATGACTGTGTATATATATATATAAAACATCTTTATGCTCACTTCATCTCCAAAATGAGCACACATGCATATAAAACACCAGACGTATCCATTAGGAGGGAGTTTACAATTTCTCAAAACCACACAGAACGTTTCTGAATCTATATCACAAGAGCAAAGCTATTTTCCCATGGGGATCAAACGTTGTACTTTTAAACTATTTCAAATACTGTAAACGTGCCTTTCCAGTTTTCCAGTTCAGTTTGTGAAGATTTTTAGGCTCTAGGCCTATTACCTGAAATCTGTCAGCAGAAAAGGTTTAAGTATGTCCCCCACATCATAGGTACATTTATGTGGAGTACTGTTGTTCTGTATTGTAGTGTTCATTTCCATTCACTAGATGAGTAGGCAGGCACCAACGCTGGCTGCATAGAGTTAGATGAGCAGCGCAAGCTCTTGTGGACTCTTCTATAAGGCTACTTAACTACCTCTTTGTTAAGTTTCTCCAGGTCATTTCAAGCAAAGAAGACTGAAGTTCGAGGTAAGGTAGTTATTTACAGATATTTATTGACTGTCACCAACCCAAGTGCTGTACTCCTTAATTATATGGAGTGCTCCTTAAAAGCTATCTCAGACAGAACTCAAGAGAAAGCAGAGTTGACAGGATTGGAGTTGAAAAGTGCCCTACCTCTACCTGTCCTGTAACATACTGCTGGTGAAAGAAAAAATCAGGCCAGGGGTCTGAAAGTGGTATGAGACTTAAAATGGTTTATCTCTGTAGTGGATAAGAGCATCCCAAATATCAGAAACTGGATTAGAACCCATTTACAAATAGCAAGAGAGTCAACAGGGTTTTGTTTCTGTTTCTGTATTATTTAACTTTGTGTTATATGTATTACAAATAAAAGAAGAATATGTAAATAAAATAAACAGAACTGAATACAAATACTGTAACTTTTAATCTACTGCAGATTCCAGCCTTTTACCTGATGTTATATAAGATTAAATGGGTAAAGTAAATATGTGGAGAGGCACAGTTTACCCTCCCAATGTCTTCAAGTACTGACTCAATTCTGACACCCCGTTTTAGGTGCCCTGGACATCACATTTTATACCCCAGCCTGTAATCTGTAGTACTGATGAGCCTAACTTTTAGAGCTGATGAAGTTTAGGATATTTTTATGGATTGTGAACATACAATGTGCCTTAAATGTACTGGAAAATCCATTAAAGTCAACAGTGGGTCTAAACTGACCCAAAGGATATGGCAGTATTCAAAATGTGTAGCAGCTGTACAAAAATGTGCCATTTAGGAAATCTTTTGCTTTAGCCAGGTCACTTTTCTTTTGAAGCTGTACAAATTATAGGATGTTCAACGGTTTGTATCTTTTGTTAATTTGGGTAAAATGTAGGAAAAATCACAAAGTTTCATTCTGGAAAGATTACATTTAAGGTGCTTTTATTGATTCCCAACACAAAAACAGATCAAATTTGCCCCACAGATTTTGTAAGGGTTAAGTAAAATAGGTTAGAGCAGCAGTAATATGAATGCCTTAGGAACCTGAGTTCAATTCCCAGCCTATCTATGTGGAGTCTGTACACTTCCCCTGGGTCCATGTGGGTTTTATCCAGGTTCTCCTGTTTTGTTCACACCCTAAAGACATGAATGCTAGGTTAACTAGTGTGTCTAAATCAGCCTCTGTTATGTGATATACTGCAGCTCTGTCCAGAGATGGCTCATGCCATACCTGAGTGGTATACAGGGTCTATCATAATGTGGAAGAGGAGTCTGGGCCTCCAAAACTACATCTGGTAAATCAGAGAATAGATGGCTGTACAGCAGTAGTATATTGTTGAACAGTGAAGGAACATATTCTAGTGAAAACTGCATCATTTGCAGTGTCTAAGCAGGTCTACACGTTTTATTAATATCATCTCCTTATGACTGATGCTTATGGTGTACAGTAAGCTTTGGCACACTGCAGACCTTTTGCTAAGTGACTAGGTTTGGAAAAAAATAAATGCATGGATCTATTTCAAAAGTAATGGAGAATATACAATTATACTTCTTGACTGCATCCTTTGCTCAAAGATTAGTGCATGTACCTCATTGGTTAATGGATAAGCTCAGTAGTTTTCAAGTTATTTCTTTATAATTATGATATATAATTAATTTACCATATAAAACTGTGTTCTAAAGTAATATGTTTTCTATAAATGTAAAAATATCATTTATCTGTTCTTGCACATTGCAATAGGACTCTATGGTACCTCACATCTATATGTGGTAGAATAGCCTTGAAACTTACCAAATACGTCAGTTTTCCAAGTCAAATGTAACTGAATCTTCATTTGCATCTTGAGATTGCACAAATGTACTGCAAAACAGTGTATACATGTAGTTTTAAGAAGGAAAAAGCAAAAAGGCAAACCATTGTTGTGAGATTCAGCAATTTTTAAAGGAGACTGGCTGTGAAACTCATATTTTCATCAGCTTCTCTGTTTGTCTACCCTTGCTCTCTCTGATCTGTAGACATCTAGACAATGATAACAGGGGGAAAAAATCCCATTTATGATCGTATATTCTTTCTCTATAGGGAAGTTGCTGCATGATTGATAAAGTGTGCTTTAGTGACAGACAATGAAGTGACAAGAACTGATAGACATTGCAGGCTGCCACACATGTTCGTCTGAGGATCTCCTTGCTGGTTCATTCAAGGTAGATGGTAAACCCCCTGGGGCGAGAGGGGCTGCTGTCACTAACTGTGTCTCCTTTTATCTCCGCAGCTCCCAGAAAGCTCCCAATGAGAGAAACTAGCTTTACCTCTTTCGGTCCTCCTGTTATAAAAAGCATGCCTGCCTCCAATGAGTTATCTTTTGAAGCTGGGTCCTGATGAGTGAGACCTCTATGGAATTCCTCTATTTTGTTACAAGAGCTAAAGTTGTGACGATGTTGGTCCCCTAAAGACTCCCTCTTCCCACATGGGAGTCTGCTGAACCAACACCATTGATAGTTATGACCGAGATGAGCTGACAAATGAGGACAATTCACTGATTATGTCAGAGAATGGTGGAAAAAATGCCAAAGTGCTTTTATTAAAAACAGTCAACACAAAGGTAAAACCAACAAGTGTCAATTATGCAGTGTTCTAAAAAAAGTACATAAATAAATCCATAAAAATCATTGTGAAAAGTGGGGATAAAAATGATCAATAAATAAATCTGTTAAAAATCCGAGGTTAAAATGAAGGCTAACTCACATTCCTCACGTAGCCGGCAGAGACTCAGCAGCCACTTGGCTACCTCCAGGCATTATGGCCAGACTGTCTGAGGTCAGCTCTCCTCCCTTCTTCCTTCGCGCTCACATGGTTGCACCTCTGAAGCCTAGGGAGGGCACCTGCTTTGCTCACCACACTCCACCCGAATGTTCAGTGGGGCGAACTAGCCCCTACAGCGCCACAGCTAACGCTCCTTCGTGGGGTCCCAGCTTGTGCTGTCTCCTCCTACCAGGTGGCCAGATCAATCTTCTAAGACTGCCTTTCACGTTTTTAACCTTGTTTCCTTCTTTTCTCCTTTTCTTTTATCCCCCCCCTTCCTTGTGCCGACCCGTATATATACACTCACGTCTCCGTGGGCGCAGCGCCTTAATCACACACCACAGGAAGCCAATGAACCAATTGACAACAATCGCACCTGCACATGCAAGTGCGACTCGCCCTAACTACCTCATCAACTCCCTGCAGTTGCGCAATCGCACCCACGGAGAGTGACATGGCTTTATAGATTTAAAACTGGCCCTTTTTTTTTGAAGCCATGGACCCACTATATCACAAAAGTTACAAGCCTAATATTCTTTTCTGTTTTGTGCCATGCGGGGTTAAGTTAGCTATTGCCAGAAGGCACTTGATTAAGTTTATAGAAGGAAAGTAGGGAATTAAACGGGACTACCCAGCTGGTGTCCCAAATATTCTTTGTTTGTTCCAGTTCTGTTTGTATCTGTGCTAGGCCAGCTAATGTAATATACAGTACATTGCAGGTGCCAGGAAGGAAAGATAAGCTTCCTGTTCGGGATAAAGGAAGCCAGCCAGGAGACCTTAATAGAAGGACCGAATGGACGAGCTTACCAGGAGCAGGTCATTCCCCCACGCGTCAGGTGGCACAGGTCCTCAGATCTGAACCTAATTAGGACACCCACAGGGTGGCATGGGAATTGGAGTCTGGAGATGTAGTCCTGTCGGGGTCTTTGGGAACTGCCAGGGGAGAACTGCCCTGGTTTCTGCATGACCTGGAAGTGCACCAGATGACTTGAACAGGAGCCCATAAGCAGTTCCCGGGTTAACTTTAAAATAGAGCCCGTCATCTCACTTAAATGAGTCAGAATTGGGAGGCAACAGGCCATATTCTATTGGAGGTGGAAGGTGACGATTCATATTTGTAGGCGTTGGAGGTGAATAAAAAGCTTTTATATAAACTGGAATTGTGTTTAGGCATTATTGTGTCTGTGATTTGGGGCACAGTGGTGTCCACTTCTGGTTACCACATACAGTGCTTAAATTGGACAAAGCTGGCATTTGATATCGCTGCCTACTGCCCCACTTCAAGTCCTGCATAAACCCATACATCTATCCATCCATCTTCATAACCCACTCTTCCGAGTCAGGGTTAAAGTCCAGATGGACTCTATCAGAGCAAGAATTGAACACAAAGCAGACATACCATAACGCCAATTTAGCCACACCAATTCAAGTAAGTTTAATCAGGTTGAAGGTTGGTAAGTTCAGTATGGAACTGGAGACTGGCAGTGTGTTACATGGTTGGTTATCCAAGTAGTAATTTCCTTGTACTTTGTACATGTGACAATGCTACAACTACTCCTACTACTATTACTACTGCTTCATACAGTAAGTTAAAAGTAAATGAATCCAAATGTACCCCTTTGCTACATGAGACTTCTAGGCTTGTGTGTCCTCCAGTCAGCAAATGACAAGTCATGTAGTGTGGGCAGTCAGGTTTGGGATGACAAGGAGAATTTTAAGTGTACATTGCACCATCTTTCATTATTACTGTACTGCCTAGAAAAAATAGAGAGACGATAACTAATGTAATTCTTAGAGCATGAAGACACTTCATTAATTATACAGATTTCACTAAACTATGTTAAAACACCATTCGGCAATGCACTAGGTTGTGACCCCATCCATTGATTTACCTGGAGGAGTTTCGGTGGTTCATACACCTCTTTAAGCAATAGGCTGCATGCCCTTGATGTACCATACAGTGAGCTGCTCTTGATTAATGGTATGGCTTTAATAGTACATGTGGGAGCAGACATATGCAATGCTGTGTTTTTTTTCAGGCCAATCCTGTGAAGCCTATATCACCCTAAAGAAGTGTGCTTTGAACGTAGACATTTCCTGGATGTGCTCATAGATGAGCTGCTATCTTGCTAGTTGACCTTGAGCGAATCACTTAACCCCCTGGTGATCCTTGCTGTGCTTAAAATGTGAGAAGCCAAATTCCCGCTCAAAGTGACTCTAGAGCAGCTGTTGATGCTTGTAGCTCACACATTCATCTCTGTAGAAGTGCTTTTCTCTTGCCTATGGGAATGTGCGGCATGCTGAACAGTGAGCATTTCTATCATAATGCATCCGTCTGCAGAGTCGTGCACATTCACATGACATCTGGCATAACGCCATGCCATGGTTCCCATTTAAAAAGAGAATTGCTTTCCGTGCACTCGCCCTGAAGGTTAAGCAGCATGCTTGTTTATATAGTCCCTTGGTGACAGCAATGCGGATGACTGTACACAATGCACTTTCAACTTCGTAAGGCTCAGGTGACTCATTATGATTAAAGTAGAAGATATATAGCTGCCATGATAAATGGGTATGGAAATTAGCTTTTCACATTCACTCAGTATAGCATGTCCAATAACAATGTCTTGGCGTACATACCAGCATGTAAAATTAGCAAATGTAAATTTTTCACAGTAAATCAAAAGAGAAGGAAATGAGTGTCTCAAATAATGGACATAAGCATAATCCGCTGATGTTTCTGTTTCACCTGGACTTAAAATCACACTCATACCTGACACAGGGGCCTTTATTGCAAAGCAACTTCGTTATAAGGTGTTAAATCAGCCCATCTTGGAAAAATGAAAAAAAACAATGGTAGGAGGTTTGTTAAAATTTAGATCTAAAAGTTATTTATTACCTGTGGTGGGCTGGCGCCCTGCCCAGGGTTTATTCCTGCCTTGCGCCTTGTGTTGGCTGGGATTGGCTCCAGCAGACCTCCGTGAAGTTGTGTTAGGATATAGCGGGTTGGATGATGATTGACTGACTGACTGAGTTATTTATTACTAATAACCAAAGACAGGATGAGGACAGGGAGAATATAAGGCATGAAATAGACAGATGGTCCAGATGCTTTGCCATATAGACATAATGTATTCTTTTTCTATCCTGAATTCATTGTCAGTGTTTCAGTACCAAGCACAATAAACACAAGTAGCTGCTGCCTTTACTCTCTCATAAACTTGAATTCATTTCTCGGTACAGGCAGATTCTTTTCATAGAGTCACTTTATTGGCAGACTGTTAATAAAAATGAGTCTCCACTGTCTATGCTTATTCTATCTATTCAATTCCCTTCCAAAATTGAAGTTTTTCATTTAAATTTGGTATTCTTGATTTAATAATAACCTATGTGATAACAAATCATGCAATTGAAAAAGAATATTTCTGAGGTGTAATTTGATGAAACATTAGACATCAATGAACTTAAAGGGATAAAGGCTTGAGTAGGCATTCATAGAAGAGGGTGAGTGTACCAGTTTTGACTTTGTTTCATTATTTAGTTCTCTCTTAATTTGCTATAACCTAGACATTCTACTCTTTAACTCTGCAAGCATTTTTTTGAAACTTTTCATGGAACATTTAGAGTGCAAAAAGTATTGGTCCAAAGTCTATAATGATATTACATTTTACAGAACTATCCATCATCCAACCTGCTATGTCCTAACTACAGGGTCATGGGGATCTGGTGGAGCCAATCCCAGGGCACAAGGCAGGAAACAAAGCCCAGGCAGGATACCAGCCCACCATAGGGCACACTCAGGACAATTTAGAATCACCAATGTCTTTGGACTGTGGGAGGAAACCAGAGTACCTGGAGGAAGACATGGGGAGAACATGCAAACTCCACGCAAGGGAGGACCTGGGAAGCGAACCCAGGTCTCCTAACTGCGAGTCAGCAGTGCTACCACTGTGCCACCATGCCGTCCTTTACGGAGCTATCTAAAAATAATTTGATAACTAAATACTACCTTTAAACTAATTTATTATTAACTATACTAATTTGAGAACTAAAAAATAATGGCATATGACAGCCAAAAAAAATGTCAATCCTGTGTAGGGAAATGCTGGAATTAGATATATGAGCAGCTGTGCTTTAGTCTAAAAGTAAAATTCATTTATTCATTTTCTGAAAACATTTATTCCAAGACAGTATCATGAGGGATGTAAACTTGAACGGCAACTCAGTGCTTTGCCTTCAGACTTATTTAAGTTTTCCTAATTAATAGTGGCTGATTATCTAATATTCACATCAATGGATGGAAGCCTGATACCTTTACAAAATCCACAAGGATAGAGAGATAATGCAAAGTTCACAGATACAGCAAACAAGACAATAATTGAACCCCAGGTAATTTAAGGCACCAGTGGGACGCCACTGTCTACTATAACATACTGTATATGGAGATACGTCTCATCTACAAAAAGACCTGAAAGAAATTTGCTGATGATAAAGCACTGTAATTGAATTTACTTTTCAATAAAGGCTGATTAAGTATGAACTGTTTTTAGGGAATGTAATAGCAATAATGTTAAACTAAAAGTAATATAGACAATATTTCATAATGTTAAACTGTAAGGTCTTTTCTTTTTAGCTTTCTTTCTACTTCAACATTTGATCCTCTGTAAAAACAGTCAGTTTTAAATACATAAAGTGGAAATGTTAGCGGAAAGAAGGAAGAGAAGTAAAAACAGTTGGACCTTCTACGAGTGTTAAAGTGAAACCCAAAAACCATTAGATATCTTCTTGCATGTATACCTCATGACCATGTGCTGATATGGTCTGTCAAGATGACATTGGACAGGGCTTGGGGGTTTGTTTGGGGTCAGAATTCACCTTGGCTCTGCCAAACTGTAACAAGTCAGCAGCTTCAAGCAGGAAGAAGAAGAAGAAGCCGAAAGCTGCCAGATGACTCATGTTGTGAGACTGAATGCCAGCACATTTGTCTATAACAGCTACTGAAATATTGTTCTGTGGTGATTTGTAACATCAATTTGCTTTAAGCTTCTGCTTTTGGCATATTCAAACATATTAAGAACATTATTGACTTAATGAAGTATGTAAACCTGCCCCATGCTTGCTTTGTTGCTATGTCTTGCTATCTGGGGTATACAGAATAGGAGGAGTTCTCCTCCAATAGGAAAAGTAAAGCACAGTGGCAGTCAATTCTCAGAAAAGTTGGACCATATGGCAAGGTACAAGTGCAATGCAGCTATGGGCTCTGTCTCCCACCAGGACAAGTGAGTGCCAGGATAAGAGAACCAGAATTGTGGGAGAGGACGTATATGTGGATCTAGGTAATAAAGAATTAAGTCATGTTTGTTTTGGGTTGGGTTAGGGTCCCCCCAATACTCTTCCTCACAAGAGCAAACTGATCAAATAGGAGGACTCACCTTGATTAAGCTTTCAGAAATGTTACAGTACCCAACTTCATATGCCTGCAATCTCCCCAAAATATCTACATCATTTCAGCTTACTTCTGTAGCAAATATCACCCCTGACCTGCTTCCAAGTATGTGTAGGTCATTATCAGATGCCTTGTGTAAATCCTCCAAGGATCTATTGCCTCTGTGGAAAAGCAGTACTATATTGCACCACAATATCCCATCTAACATCTCAACCAGGAGAAATTAGGTGCTCAGGAATGATTATCAGCTGTGGAGAAATTGATCAGGGAATGGAAAAAGCCTAAAAGTCAAAAACAGAACGAATGTTGGGATAACTTCCCAAAATCAAAAAAACTTTAATTACCAAACATCATAACCAACATGCAAAACCAAAGTCACTGTCTGAATTTATGAATGAAAGTGTAACTTGAATATTTGCCCTTTACTAATACTAATATTTGTCATTTGTTATTTTAGTTTTGATTCAATACTCAGATGGCTAAAGTTGTGTGCCACCAGTTCTTATAGGTGGAACAAGATAACCAAATTTGTCATGTGACAGGCAACAGGAGTAGCAAATTGTTGTTTTGAGGCTATGCAAAAAGTTCAACACAAAATGGGAGTGATGTATATTACAAGAAGAAAGAAAATAGTGTCACCCAAATATTGATTTGAAAAATAAACAACAAAAATCACCCGCACAAAAGTTCCAAAAACTTGTATGAAATTAACACATCACCTGCCACAGAGACAACAGGTAAATTTGTTCCTGACACCAATGTAAAATCAGGTTGTAATTTAGTCTCTGTATGTAAAGAGATTAGCGAAATTGTGTGATGATTTCATGTGACTTTTTACCAAATGCTCATTTTTCTTCAAAACCATGTGTCATACAGTATACATCTTGTAAGAGATGGCCGGCAGCTCAACCTGGCCGGGACATCCCTGAGATGGAAGGATGGAGGAAGGCAGCTTTTCAAGGACACTGCCTTCCTCAAAATGCTAGATGCCAGCTCCCCTGGGCCTGCAGCGGTGCCCCGGATTCCAGCAGGGCACTATGGAACATGGAGTACGGCAACACAGACCTGCTGAGTATCGTGGATGCCGTCAGGGAACGCTGTGGGAAGATGGTGGGAGAATGAATTCTCACCTAGCCAGGAAGTACTAATGAATCACAGGGACGGAAGTTCTGAAGTACTTCGGGCTGATTAAAGACCTGGAATTCTCCATCTGACCCAGAAGTGCTGGCAAATCACGTGAGAGGAAGAACAGAAGTACCAAGTCAAGAACTATATAAACGACTGCTTTGAACCCAGCAAGCGAGTCAGAGTCGGGTGGCAGAGAAAATAGAGAGAGAAAGAAAGAAAGATAATTGTGATTATTATTATTGTGTTTGCCTGTTATTTGTGGCTGTGGTGTTTAGGGGCAATATTTATAGAAGAAAGAAGAATTTAAATACTTCTGAGTGCTCTTACCCTGTGTCCTGAGTATCTATTTGTTGCAGTTAAGGGGCAACAGCAATCCCTAGTGTTCATAATCTCTATATCATTTTTTCGTCTACATTAGGAGAACACAATGATACTCTCATATCAGTACAACCAATATACGCTGCATATGTCAAAAAAAATACTTTAAAGAGATCCGTTCTGCCAAGAACAGTAGTAGTTCAGTTGCCGTTAGCAGTTGACAAATGCAGGTGGCGCCATGGTAGCGCTGCTGCATTGCAGTAAGGAGACCATGGGTTTGCAAACTGGGTCCTCCTTGTGTGGAAACTGTTTTTTCAGTGCTATATAAATGTAAAGAGTTATTATTATTATTATTAAATAAAACTTATGTATTGGCAGATTCTAACAAATTGTAAAGCTGCATAAACATTCAACTGCCGACAAAATTATGACTGGTCATCATGCGGGAGAATTTGTATTCCTTCTACGTATTAAATTAGATACTGACGATACTTCTGCAAGTAGATTACTATTCATCTTGCATAGATGACAATTCCCAATAGTTTTAGCTTTGCTATAACAATAAATAAATTTCAGGCCCAGATTGTTGACCATGTTGGAATATATCCATGGACCAATAGCAAGAGAAGCAAGATATTGAGAGGGAGTTTTAATATAATAGTTCTAATATAATAATTAAGTGCATTTTGTTATTGAGCAAAACTTACAATAAAAACACATTTCCTCTAAAAATAATCTGTCTGAGTTACTTCATAGCTGGCATATTGAACAGAAAATTCTTTGAGCAGGCAAGCCGTGATAATAGCTTCGTGCACATCAGCTGCATGATAACTCGGCTGAGAGTAACAAATTAAATCTTGCACAATTTGTTGCAATCGAATGTTGCAGTTTCCATTTGAATCACTAATCATTGAGAATTATTAAAATGATGGTAATGCTTCATCTGGAAATTATTTTTGTGAAAGATAAACATTATCCAAAATATGGCTAATAAGAAAAAATCTACCTGAAAGTAAAGTATTTGTTTTGTGATGCCAGACTGATTTTTCATTCTTATTTCCCACACCCACTATCTTTGTTTACATGTGTTACCTACAAATATGCTCAACTTTGGTATTACAGCCCCAAGGATGGTTTCCAAGACAAAGTTGCAGGTGACATCCATCTGTGGATAACCTACTTTGAGTTAACTAGTATCAGCAGTCAAAGTGTTAATCTAGTGAGGCCAAAACATGATTTCATCACAGTCACGAATCTAAACTATCTTCATCATCAACTGCAGGAGTCAGAAACATGATAATTACTGTGCTATTTTGATTTCTTTAGTTTTTAAAAATATATATATTTTTAACGTTTTGATTGTATTTCTGTGGGCACCGTCCTTTTCTGATTTGGTTGCATGGGTGTGTCAATTTTTTTCCTTTACTCAAATATTTTTATTTTAAAGATTCTTATTTTTTTTAAGGTTTTGAAACTCACTTTTTTAGTTTCATGGTTGTTACATTGCTCCTGATACCATTATTTTTATTTAATTTTTATTTAGAGACTTATTATGGGTGTTGCCATTTTGTTGCATGGTTGTACATGTTGTTTGCTATGGCCCATCTCCTTGAAGTCGGCTGGGGTGCTGTAACATTATTTAAAACCATGAACCAGGCAGCGTCCAAGTTTGTGGATATAATATCTTAAAACCTTTTTTGCATGTGCTTTTAATTTTGACATTCTGGTAACTGACTTACTAGCTACTGATTTTTGAGTCTGAGTTTAGATTCAAGTATTGGCTTTGTCAAGCAATCATTAGACATTCAGGTTAGAACCCCTTGCTAGTGTTTGGTTCCTGAAAAAGCAATGAAAAATAATCAAAGTGTTATGACACACTGATGTTGAAGGAAATGTCAGAAGGGGACCTTGTTTGTCGATTTCCTGGATAATCCAGTTACTGATTGTGTCAGGGTTGTCTGCAGGATGTTGGTATTACTGTCTGGCAAAGGAGTCACCGCTTTGAAGTCTGGCTGGTTGAGTATACAAACAATACAAAGTTGTGATAATAGGCCTTCTTCTTCCTTGGAGATTAGATGTCTGACCTATTGGTTTCTAATCAGCAGATCTGTACTCATTAATGGTTGGTAACAATACATTTTGTTAACTTGTGTTTTCATTAATTGTTAATTTGTTAATTTAGATGTACCATTGTTTAATCTGATTGTCCAGAACTGATAATTGCAGGGACTGAAGGAGATTTAAGCTCTGGCCAGGAGAAGGCAAGAGGAGGAACAGTCCACTGAGAACGCTGCCAAGACTCGCAGAGAGCACAGGGGCTCACGGGCAGACTGGGGTACGTGGCTGGTACGACGTGAGGCACAAGGACGGTAATACTTCCAGGGAGGAAGAGACAGCTCCACTAGGAGACGCCGATTGTGGGTCCAGCGAGAGAGAGAAGCCGCATGAAAGGACCAAGCAAAGCTGGCAGATGAGAAATAAGGCATGCCTAGGTCACAGCAACACAAGCAGCCCAGAGTGGAAAAAAAGGAAACGATGAAGAGACGCTGACAGGGATTCAACAATTTGACACAACTTCTGTTGGGAAACAAGTGTCCGGTGAAAAGAGTGCATCCGTGGCCAATTATACGACTAAGTATTGGGGTAACAGTGCGCAAACTGGACTCTGCACCACTTAAGGTTGTATCCTCCAATTCTGTTTTTGACGGACTTTAGAGTGTCGACTGTGTGCTTTCCTTCTTTCAAAAAAGAGAATTTCAAACCTGATATTGTTAGATTTTGTTTATGTTCATTTATCTTTTTAATGCACTTATTATTGTCTAGTGTAATAGAAGTTACTGTTGGTTTTCCTGAAATTACTGTTGTGTCTTTCATTGTGTGTTTACTCACCACCCAATTTAAAGAAACCTGTGTGCTATTATTGGTAAAGTTCCCAGTCTCTTAATAAAACTGGGTGGTGTAGTAGGATATTTAAATGGTGTCTAAATTAGATTACCTGTAAGTGTGACAAGACACCTGTCACAGATATTTGCAAGCACAAAAATAACCAGGGGCCTCATGTGTAAACGGTGCGTACGCACAGAAATGTTGCGTAAGAACTTTTTGACGTTCAAATCGCGATGTCTAAAACCTAAAAAGCCACGCACTTTTCCACGGTACCTCATACCTTGTCATACGCAAATTCTCTGCTCGGTTTTGCAGACTGGCGGCACCCAGCGTCAAAGCAGTGCTACTGTTCCTGTGTGGTTTATCTTTCTTTATCAGATCCATGTGCCTGACATGGCCTTATAAATACATCGAAATTATCCGCATATTGTTTATTAGTTTAATGCATCTGATTGTAATTAAACTGTAACAATATAATGGTCCACAGAATGGTCAAACTATTCCAAATACCATAACTGCTTTAGTGTTGTTATTCTCACTGCACCTTCTTCTTTTTCTTCTTTCAACTGCTCCCTGGGTTGCCACAGTGGATCATCTTTTTCCATATTACTCTCACTGCACCACTCGGAGTATTTATATCACTGTATCTGAGTGGGGAATCACAGCAGCAGTTGATCAGAAAGAGAATTATCAGTATTATAGCATTAAGCCCACGCTGCCAAAGCCACAGCAAAACGTTTCAAAGCCTTTCCTGTATGGACCTCGTGGTTCCTAAACAGTTTCATCCCAAGAACTATAAACGCACTCAATCAATTGCTCCTTGTAGAACTGTTTGTACTTATAAGTACGATTACCTCACTGTAAACTTGCACTACAATTATAATATTGCACAACCTGCACCACTTTATAAAGCGCTTATTTAAATATGATGACGATATTATTTGTAAGATGAAATGCAGCAAAATGTTTATTATATTATACAGATAAAACTTTAATTTCAGTTAAATAATCTATATTGTTAATAATTAAACATGTGAGGACATGGTGCTGCAGCGCTAGCAAGTTCACGTATTGTTCCTGCCTCACGCTGTATATTTGCTGAGACTGGCGCGACACTGGAAGGATAGATGGATAGAATAATTAAACACGTACTATGAAAATATTTCAACGTTCCTTAAAAGTTTTGGAGAATCGTCGTTGTAAGCTTACAGACGGCTTTACGTCTATTACAGAGCTGATTGTGTGGCAATTGGGTATTTGGGGAAAGAAAAGTAAGGGCAGGAATTGGAGGTTAGTACGTTTGAAAGAGACAGGACTGCTACAATAAAGTACTTCATCGAAGGTCACACATGGCGCAGCAACTTCTTGTATGAGACGTGAACAATCACTGCGCCATCATGTTCTTAATAACATGTTTTCATTCCAATCATCATGAAAATGATATCATGTATACATCTCAGTATTTTAATTATTCAGAGCACTGTAATATCACGAATGTAATGGATTCTGTGTCCTGCCGGAGAAAGAGAAAGCCCGTTTAAGAAGCACATAGTGATTCACACACAGAGCACATAGAAGATTAAATACAAAACAAAGCATTTAACGTGCTACTTTAGTTACGATGGGATTTGAGAAACTAGTAAATGAAATTCATTTAAGATGAAGTTTATGATGTTCTACTTTAATGACAAAATAAACTACGTGATTAAAGTGGATATTTTGAGACTGAAGTTAACATTCTGCGCTTTTTTCCTTTTTTTTCACACTGTACCCTAATAAGCTTCGATATGACGCTCAGATGTTGGGCCACGTCTCGCCTTTTCACGGCGACTTTGATATCTGACAACTTCTTTTTTATGTTGGGCACTGTGCGACATTGTGAACTTGAGCTTGTTTCTTCCGACACGCTATGTCACTCGATCAACTTCCTTTTCTTGTTTATTCCACTGTATAAACCAACAAATAGTACGTTTTTCTTTGCCTCCACTTAGTATACGCTGAAATTCTTCTATTTTCCTTTGTACTTTTCCCATTGCCTTTTCAGAGAAAACTGAGCTTAAGGTCTATTTATATTGATTTGCATATTGAAAGAGGCGTAATTCTGGAAGGAGACGCGAAGGCGCGTTACTGGGATTTATGTAGCGGAAGAACGCGAAAGTTGGAGTAAGCACACATTCCTGCATCTGGAATTTTCTGTGCGTAAGCACATTTCGACTTTTGTGCTTATGTCATGTTATAGTGCGAATTCTACGCACGGCGTTATGTATGAGGCCCCAGGTGATGTCAAGATCAAAGGAGAGCCAGATCAGAGCCAAAGAGAAAGATGATCAAGCAACTAAAATAAAAGGAAAAAACAAGAGTCTAAGTCAATGTCAAGAAAAACAAAAATGAAAGCTGACGCTAGGGCCTACTTGTTATACAAGCTACCTACACTAGAAATTGAAGCACAAGAGTTTTACCTAACCGGGAGATAACACGTAAAACAATTGCTGCCATAGTTATGCCGGCAGAAGTTGTGACATAATTAATGTGTCGAGTGTGGTCACGTGACACATTCACCACATCACATGAACAAAGAAACCAAACTGTAACAAACAAATCCTCTTTAATTTACATAATAACAATAAATAAACTTCAAAAAGGAACTTACTATGGTAAAAAACTATAGTGAGGTAATTAATACATAAAGCCAGTCCATAAACCAAATCCTCAAAAACAGAGCAAAAAATAAAAAACAGAAAATCACAAAAGTGATTTCAAATCTTTAACTCTCAGTGGTAAAATGAAGAACCTTCAGCAATGATCTAACGGTGGACTCACCTCCTGAACATATAACAAAAGGACTTTACATAATACACTAATTAATAATTATTAAACAATACAATATAAACAAAAAACAAAAAATACATGCATTTACAAAAGACAAATCAAAACTGAAGAAATAACTAACATTAAAAGGCGAATAATAATTGAAAAACAATAAAAACATAAACTATAAAGGCATAAGCTTGAGCCAGGGCATCAACACACATTTAAAAAATCTAATATTGAGGATTGTGTTTCCCAACAACTATGCATTAGTTTTCTTTGTGTAATATCTTGATTTTGTTGTATTACTAACTCTTGATTCCCTTTTTTGGGCTTTATTATCATGATCCTTTTGAATGATCCTTTTAAACAATGTCTATTTTCTGCCTCTTAACTCTATTATAAGTTCATTTGTAAATGTCTGCGTCCAAAACAGCCATAACAACTGTCATCTGTTTCATTCCTGGGTGCCACGCAGGCAGCTGCTTTTTACATGAGTTCTTTTCTTTTTTTATGTAGCCACTTTCTTTTTTTACAATTATTAACCAATTTATTTAGTTATTAACTTTAATATTTAATGTTAAGATTTAGCCTCCGGCTTGTTACTATTAATCTTGAATGAATTTTTAAATTGAAGATATGCTGCTGTCATTGAAGAGGCAGACACAAGCAGTTGGCCCGTATCAGTTGCCTTTTGAACAAGCTATGAACCTTAAATGGGCCGCAGGGTGCGCAGTGAGGATTGGAAGAATCTGATGGCTATCTACGTTTATAACATCTGAGAATGTAAGAGACTCTCAGAATGTAAACAGGGATATATTACTGTAAATGTTTCTGTACCCAACTGGCAGCACTGTGATCACCTCTGCTTGTTGCAACTTATATCAGGAGAAGCTCATTGGAAGACAGAAAGTATCTGGAGCAAGGATAAAACTAAGGTGGAAAATACTCAGAAAAGGCATGTCTCCATAAATGTGGAAGATTGCTTTTAAATATGTTGATGAACTTTTACACATCATGATGATTTCAGGTATAATGAGTGAGTAATGGTAAAAAAGCAAGCACATTCCAGTTAAAATTCAAGTGTGTTATCCAATCATTGAAATGTTGACCCAGTTCGTAAACATTACTGGCTAAGGAGATAAGTTACATCGTCCTGATTAATTTTTATTAACTCTCCAATAAAAATGATTTACTCTGTACTAATATTCGAATGAATGATTTATTCTGACCCTTGAATGCTGTTGAGTTAGCCTTGGGGGACATCAGAATGAACAAACTTCAATTACCATGTTGGTTTTGTGGACACAACAAGCTGAACCTGCTCTGTTGGTGTATAGTGCAGCTGAGCAGATCTGACCGTGTTACTACCACCTGCAGGCCTGGAATTGACAGCCACAGTTTTCTTATTAAAGCCAGAAGTTCTTGTGTTTTATGGGGGTTGTTGTTTGCTTGTTTTCTATCTATCTATCTATCTATCTATCTATCTATCTATCTATCTATCTATCTATCTATCTATCTATCTATCTATCTGTCTATGACATTTTTCCTTCATTCTGGTCACTGAATAATTTCTTATGCATGAATCAGCTATTTCATATGCTATATTACCTGCTGTGTCTGGGTACAACTCCTTTTTTGTCACAAGCAAAAAATACATACTTGGCAGAGGAAGCAGGACTGCAGTAAAAAACAGAGATCTGGCCATAAAACATTTTTGTAGGGTGTTCCCTGATGGTTTCAAAGCTAGGGGACCTGGACTACCATCTGTAGGGGAAACCATAATTAAATATGGCATCTCAGGATGCCTGGGTGATAGTATGGATACTAACAAAGTTAAAGAGGACCTGCAGTTTAGTGGAAGAATTGTTACAGATCCTTCTCGATGCTAAAGTTCAGGCATCAACAGAGTGCTGAACAGTTGCATGTCTTTTTAGTAAAGAGGAAATATCACCCAGAATCTGCAACCAGGAGTTAAGATGAAGGATAGAAAATAAAGTACAAAGTTGTTAATGTCAAAGTTCCCTTAGCCCAATATATTGGCAGTAGGGAGGCTCTTTGTTTGCTACATGGCTACCTGCTATCCATAATTGGGAACTACTGACTTTTTAGTTTTCCTGGTCCTTGAGATGGTAGAGAGGTTTGGGACAGCAGTGACACCTGGAGCCACTAGATAAAATGTTAGCCCAGTGTACCAGAGAGCAATTCTGACCTTGATTGTGATTGGGTCATTTACTCCAGAATAGATTCTCGATGAGTCCTCCTTTACAGACCTTCAATGAGTGGATAATGGACAGAAAGAGCTGATTGGCTGGATGGACTGGAGTCAGAAATTAAAAGAAAGAGGAACGTGAGTGCGGGTGATGAATAAAGAGAAATTCTGAGGTAGAAAAGTGAACACAACTACCTACCCATAACTGCAAAGGAAGACCCAAAAAGGATCAAGGATTGGATTTTTCAGTTTTTAGTACCTAATGATCTTAATTCGTTCTATACCCAATTCTTTATAGCTCTTTGTTCCCATTCCATTATTTTAAGTTTGGAGGTGGTTCTCGTCCACACTTTTCAGTTTATATTTCAGAACACTTTCCTTGGTAATGGTCTATGAAGTTCTTCAATTTCCTAAACTCTATTTTAGTTTTTATTACTGTGATACTACAACATTTAAAAAGTAACATAGAAAGGAGCAGAAACCCTCCACCTGGCACAATTACACCAATACCAGAAAACAAATCCAGTTCCCTCTAGGGAGTGAATTCAAAACATTAAAACTGTTTCAGGTGTCACACACATGCGATTGGGAGACACCTGAAAGGCCTTAACAATAGTACTTGCACACCAGACCAGGGGGTGGCGAGCTGCACTAACTCTATTTCTCAATCTTCTGCAGACCATCCATGGGAAATCTTGCTAGGTCCCGTTGGTAGTTATGATGTCACTTCCGGTACAGCCGCCACAGATGATGTCAGTTCCAGTCCCAAAGACATCACTTCCGGCGCCAGTGATGATGTCACTTCCGGTTCTGGTCCCGATGACGTCGCTTCTTGTCTTGGACTTTAAAGCCGCTATCTTTTCATTTTACAATCAGTTCAATTTTGCACCTATTAACTTCACAACCAAATCAACCCATTTGCAGCCAAGGCACAATATATGGGAGGCTGCCCCAAACCTTTTCGATGTCTGAGGTCTGCTTTTGTGACACAAGTAAAGTGCAAAAAGAAAGAGCTAGATAAGCATGCAGTTTAGTAATGAACAATATGAAAAAACTGATGAATGCAAATAACTGAGTGAAGAGCCTGCTCTATTTATTTTTTTTTCAACAATTTCTAACATGTGTCAGTTAAGTTTAACATTTATTGCTTAAACTGCATTACTATGTTTTCATCCTTCACTTCATTTGTTTTCTTAACCATCTGTCAAAGGGTGAGACCTGCCAGTGATGAGATCAAGTCAGAAACGCACTATGAATGAAATGTCATAATAAGCTTTATAAATTAACAGAATGCAATAGTTAGTTAATTGAAAGACATTAGGCATTCAATTATGATAATATTATTATTATTGACTTACAGATTACAGATGCAATACATAATGCTACTGTCTCAGTGCACTGAAAAAAATGGGATAGGATTTCAGATTTGTCAGTAGATGGATTTTTAGAAATGTACCTCAATCTTTCCATCAGTATCTTACACTGACTGGTGACTGTCTAAACTTGCAACCAGTGCTTCCAGGGTAGATGCAGAGTGCATACAGAAAATTAATGAATGGATAAATAATCAAATTGAAAGACTTAATAGACAGATGAATGATGGATTACTGCAGTGTCATTGCCTTCAGTATATAGCATCAGAAGTAAATTGTGGCTAAATAGTAATAGAAGTATTATACAGATGGAATTGAAATTCTTATTTGTATGTCCAGTCAATAAGCAACACTTTAAGACTCTTTGGTATCATGATGAAAAAGAATGGATTAAAATATAAGTGGTGAAGAGTTACTCAAGAAATGTTTTAAGTTCAATGTTTCTTTTAAAACATATAACAAATGAACAGGTCAAATGCTAAGCTGTGGACTTCAGGGCTCCTATTTCTAATTACTGTACGTTCCACTGTAAAGTGGAACTATAACAGCGGAATACAGATCTGAATGGTTTTGTAGGTTTACAGGTTCATTTTTGTCATGTGTACAGAAATTCTTTCTTGCATGTGCAAATCAACATGTAACATGTCATCACTCTGCAGTCTCATGATTAAAGGGTAGAACTTCCTTGCCTTGAAACTTTTTTCTTCCTTACCTTGAATAAAGTCAATTTAGAAAATATTCTGACCCCTTCTCTTTCAGTACACTTTATTGTGTTGTAGATTTAACTTAGAATGGATAGTTGTGCCACCAACCTATGCTCAAAAAAAAAACATAATGAAGAAAGTGAAAACATGTTTTACAGAAAGGTTTGCATATTTATTAAAAATCAAAAACTGATTCATATATGTGTTCATACCCTTTGCTCTGGTACTCCAGATTGTGCTGAGGTGCTCCTGTTTGTTTTAATTATCCTTGAGAACTTGATTGAACCCCACATATAGCAAATTGAAATGATTGGACATTGTTTTGAAAAGCACACTCTTGTGAATATAAGGTCCCACAAATTACGCTGCATGTTAGGACACCAAACAAGACGTGAAGTCAAAGGAACACTCTGTAGACCTTTATGATAGAATTGTGGTGAGGTATAGATCAAGGCAAGGGTGTAATTCCATTTCTAAAGCTTTGATTGTTTCCAGGACCACAGTGGCTTTATGAAATATGAAAAGCAAGACATTTGGAACCACCAGAACTCTTCCTAGAGTTGGCTGCCTGGCCAAACTGAGCAAGAATGGCCTTGGTCAAGAAAGCAACCACGAACCCAATGGTCACTCAAAAAGGACTTCAGATGTCCTATGCTAAGATGGGAGAACCTGTTGGAAGGACAACCGTCTTTACAAAAATCCATCAATCGGGTTTTTATGGTAGAGGTGCTAGATGGAAGCCACTTCAGAGTAAAAGCATATGACAGCCTGCTTGAAGTTTGCCAAATGCCATTTATATGACTCTGAGAGCACGAGGGAAAAGATTCTCTAGTCTGAAGTAACAAAAATTGAACACTTTGGGCAGAACTATGAAACAAGAAAAACAGCTATCTGATATTGTGATTTGTAAAACAAGGGCACTTCTTTCAAGCAGGGACTTTAATTGATTAAAGCAGGCCTGATCCATCACTTTCAGACAGACACCGCGTGTGACTAGAGTAAATCACAGTTAATGGAAAGAACATGCTATACTGGGGACTTAGAAGAGACCTGTCCATATATACCACATATACACTACAAATAACTCACTGAATACGCTAAATAACTGGGTGTTTAAGGCCATACCTGATATTGATCACAAATACCTTGAGGAACATGCAAAATGTGTGGGTATTTAAAGCTTGTCAAGGAACATCTATCCAGAAGAATGCTTCCTGCACTCCACTGAAATGGAACTGCAGTCATCAGCATCCCCCACTGTAATACTGAATGATGGCTGTACTGTTCCAATAGCAGCTCTTTGGCCTGGATTTGTATGTATAAATTATTATACTACAATATATATTGGTATTGAAAGTTGCATTTTAACACAAGATAAATAAATATATATATCCTTTTGTACCATATTTCTCTTGTCTTAGTATTTCAATCAGGGGAGCTTTCTATAAAGGGTTAACTATGTGCTTTATTTCTAAAAAAGAACACATTCCCAGGGAACAAACACACCCTGCTGGACAAAGACTCCAAGCACTATGTCTGGAAAATACAAGGCACTGCTCATCACCTACCTAATACAGTTCCAATGGTGAAGCAGGCTGGTAAGATCATTGCTATCTAGGTGCTTTTTACCGGCAGGGATAGGGAGGCTGTTAATTTGACAGAAGGATAAATACAGTCAAATACAGAGAGGACCTTGAAGAAAACTTACCCCAGAGTTTATTCAGCCTCAGACTAAGGTGATGCTTCACCTTTTAGCACAGCAATGACCTGAAGCGTACAGCCAAGACAACACCGGAGTGGCTTTGTGGCAAGTGTCTGACTGCCTACTGCCTTTGAGTGGCCTAGCTAATGTCCAGAGTTAAACACCCATGGAGAGACCTGAAGATGGCGTGTTAACAGTTCCAACCTAATGGAGTTTGAGAAGATCTGCCAGCAAGATTGGGATAAACTGGCCCAATCCACATGTGCAAAGCTTGTAGAGACTCACCCATGAGGATTCAAACCTGTAATTGGTGCCAAAGGGTCTTCTACAAAATACTGAGTTAATGGTCTGAATTATTACAAGAAAAACAGATTTGTTTTTGGTTTTTAATAAATTTGCAAACCTTTCTGAAATATTTTAATTTCCTCATTATGGGTTATTGAGCATTGACTGACGGACATAAATCATAATTTTATCACCCATTTAAAATTAAATCTACAACACAATAAACAGTGCAGAAGGTGAAGGTGTGTCAATACTTTCTAAATTGCCTTTTACTGTCTTACCTTCTGTCTTCCTATTGTGTGTTTTGATGTCTTCATACATAAGCACTGTTTGTCTGTAAGGTGTACAGTATATACTGTATATATATATATATATATATATATATATATATATATATATATATATATATATATATATATATATATATATATATATATACACATACTGGGGGGCCAAGCCACTTGCATTGTAAAGAGGGGAGCTGAACACACCCCAAGGAGATACAATGGGAAACTAATAAAGTTTTTTTTATCTCCTCTTTGCTCAATCAGCTGCTGGATTGCTGCTGGAATGATCTGCATCTCGTACAGCAGCTGCCCTACTCTTTTTTTTTTTTCTGGCCCCGGGCGTGGTTAATCTCTTGGCACTCTTGGTTAAGTCTTGTCTTTATAATTTAAAAATGGATTTAAAAATCAGAAAAAAAAATATCACATTATAGTTTGATAAATTCTGAAAAGAATGATACCAAACATATATATGTAGGTTTTAAAATAAAGGTAGGTTTTTAAAACGTAACAAAAAATGTGACATAAAAATGTCAAATAAAATCATTGCACAAAATCGTTGCACTTATAGGCTAAGGATTTTATATATAGAGAGTAGATATATGCTGTATATATATATATATATATATATATATATATATATATATATATATATGTATAGTGTCATGCACGCGCGAGTAGGAGACCTCGGACGGCTTTTAACACACCTGGGAAGACATTCTCCCTGTGCTTTCTTGCAGAAAAAAAGAAGCTCCGCCGCCATAAGCCGGCTTTGCCCACAGTACGTTACTTCCGCCCTTCCTCCGCCATCTTGTCCTGACGTCATCGATCCCAGCATCCCTCACGGTTCCTTCCCAGCATTCCTCCACTTCCGGCTCTTCACTCATAAAATGGCCGCCGACACCATGTTTCGGTGTCGCGCATATGAACTGTTTAGTTTATATTTTGACCTGCTTTTTCTTTTGATTTATTGTGGATCGTCTACAATATATGGGGCCAGAAAACCCCAAACCTTTGTGCTGTCTCCTCTTGAGATTATATATAATATAATATATATAGTATATACTGTATATATATAAATTCTCAAAAAAATTAAAGGAACACTTTGAAAACATATCAGATCTCAATGGGGAAAAAAATCCTGCTGGATATCTCTACTGATATGGACTGGGTAATGTGTTCGAAACGAAAGGATGCCACGTTGTTTGATGGAAATGAAAATTATCAAAATACAGAGGGCTGAATTCAAAGACACCATGAATATCAAAGTGAAAAAATGATGCAGCAGGCTAGTCCATTTGCCGAAATTTCATTGCAGCAACTCAAAATCGTACTCAGTAGTTTCTATGGCCCCCACGTGCCTGTATGTATGCATGCCTGTCAACATTGGGGCATGCTTCTGAGATGATGGATGGTGTCCTAGGGGATATCCTCCCAGATCTGGACCAGGGGATCACTGAGCTCCTGTACAGTCTGAGGTGCAACCTGGCGGGATCGGATAGACCGAAAAATAATATCCCAGAGGTGTTCTATTGGATTTAGGTCAAGCGAGTGTGGGGGGCCAGTAAATGGTATCGATTCCTTTATCCTCCATTAACTGCCTGCATACTCTCGCCACAGGAGGCCGGGCATTGTCACATACCAGGAGGAACCCAGGACCCACTGCACCAGCATACCAGGGTCTGGCAATAGGTCCAAGGATTTCATCCCGATGCCTAATAGCAGTCAAGGTGCCGTTGTCTAGCCTGTAGTGTTCTGTGCGTCCCTCCATGAATATGCCTACCCAGACCACCACTGACCACCACCAAACCGGTCATGCTGAATGATGTTACAGGCAGCATAATTACATCTGTCACAAGTGCTTAGGGTGAACCTGCTGTCATTTGTGAAAAGCACAGGGCGCCAGTGGTGGACCTGCCAATTCTGATATTTTATGGCAAATGCCAATCGAGCTCCACGGTGCCATGCAGTGAGCACAAGGCCCACTAGAGGATGTTGGGCCATCAGGCCATCCTCATGAAGTCTGTTTCTGATTGTTTAGTCAGAGACATTTACACCAGTGGTCTGCTGGAGGTCATTTTGTAGGGCTGTGGCAGTGCTCATCTTGTTCCTCCTTGCCCAAAGGAGCAGATATTGGTCCTGCTGATGGGTTAAGGACCTTCTATGGCCATGTCCAGCTTTCCTAGAGTAACTGCCTGTCTCCTGGAATCTCCTCCATGCCCTTGAGACTGTGCTGGGAGACACAGCAAACCTTCTGGCAATGACACGTATTGATTTGCCATCCTAGAGAAGCTGAGTTACCTGTGCAACCTGTGTAGGGTCCAGGTATCGCCTCATGCTACCAGTAGTGACACTGACCGTAGCCAAATGCAAAAAATCACTTTGATTTTCGCAGTCTCTTTGAATTCATCCCTCTGTAAGTTGATAACTTTCATTTCCATCAAACGATGTGGCATCCTTTCATTTCTAACATGTTACCCAGTCCATATCAATATATATATATATATATATATATATATATATATATATATATATATATATATATATATATATATATATATATATATATATTTGTCATCTTAGTCCCTTTTTTAAAACCTCTTGGTCAGCATTTCTACATTTCAACCTCTGTTTTACATTTATTAATCTAAATTTATAAGTCCTATTAAAGACTTCCAAAGTGTAGAGGTGGCATGCTGTTCTGTTGCATTAATATATAAAGAGAAAAGCTTCAATTACATGGAGTCATTCATTCCTTTCCTCGCTCACAACTTCTTCTCAGCCTCTTTCAGTCTGTTCCTCCAATTTCTCTGAATAGACATTATTAATGCTTTTATAATTGCAGGAACTGTTTCCTGCAGAAGGCTGAAGTCGACTCCCGGTGCCATCATCTAAACGGATTGCTCTCCACCTGTCCTTCGGTTTAATTGCCAACACGTTCCAAAAAGCCAAGTAACCAGTGAGATGGTAAATACTTTTCAGTTCCATTATAAATGCTCTTTTTATGATTTCTTTTGGGGAAGGCTAAATTAATTAGCTCACGTTGCCGAATGAAGGCAAATTGCAGGCATTTGTTTAGGTTATTAGCTGATCTTTCCTTTAGGACAGAATTCATGAGAGCTCCCCAATGACAGCTGACAAAGGAAATGAAAATGATGCATGAATAAGACACTGTGTAAGCCATTATAAACTCATGAGGAATAAAACACTGGGGAGAAACTATTAGGAAAAGAAAGCAATGAAAAGACTGCAGCATTGTGCAATGAATTACCGTAGCTAATGAATGACTTTCAAACACACTAACAAATTAAGCAAAGTGCCCATTCCAATTGCTGATGCATACAGGCCATTGTCAAGAAGAGCTCATATAGTGAATAAAAGAATTTCATGTCTGCAATATACACTTGGCAGGAAAATCTTCCTTCTATGCCTTCCGTTTATGGTTGACATAAACTGCTGCTTCTTGAACAACAAAAGGAATGTCACCTTGTGCTACATTTACAAGAAAAGAAACTTGCTAAAACTTTTCTATATAAACACTTATTAAAAATAATATTAGTCATTTGCAGAATTTTTGAAATAAATAAACCTCACCCAGCCCTGACATAATAAGAATTGAGAGATCAATAGCACTTCCTCAGTTCTAAAAGTGACGATAAATGGCCAAGCAAATTGCCTTCATGATACCGACAATGAATGAAACTTTGACCTGCTCACCAGCTATGCGATCACTGAACAGTTGGCGGGGCACATGTGGGATTTGACCATGCAAGACTGAGCAATAGCATTTCTGAGATGCTTTTAAGTAATTGGGGCAGCAAGTGTACTACACTGCATGGTCAACATGTTTCTACCCAATACCGAGAAGAGTGTGTAAGCCATTGAGCCCAGTTCATGCTGAAGAGCAGTACTTGCAGTCGTTCCCCATGAATGAGGAATTCCTAGCAAGTATGGACCATAAAATTATATTGATTAAGATTTTTTGTAAACACCACCCATCTCTACTGCCAATGAGATGGTTTAGAGAGGTTATTGGATTGGCCCATTGCAGTTACTTGTGGTCTCTTTTGTAAAGCCAAGAGGACAACTGCATTTGTCTATCTAGGCCACGGGTGTCAAACTCTGGTCCTGGAGGGCCGCAGTGGCTGCAGGTTTTCATTCTAACCATCTTCTTCATTAGTGACCAGTTTTTGCTGCTAATTAACTCCTTTTGCCTTAGTTTTAATTAACTTGACTCAGTTCCCCTGTTCATCTCTTTTTTTCCTTAACTAGCAACCAAACAATAATGAGACACAATACAAGCCATCACATGAACAGCTCACCTGGACCCATCACACAATATCTGAAAATGAAGAAAGGTGATGGTCTCTGTAAAGTTGATCTCTCAGAACAGAAAATCAACAGTTTGGGAAATGTATGCTATGGCAGAATGAGAGCAGCAACAAGCTGTGGAATTAAATACTGGGTTTAATTAACAGCAAGGATCAGTTTCTTATTAAGAAAGTGGTTGGAGTAAAACTGGTTGGAGTTTGAAGCCCCAATTTAGCTGCTCATCTGTTTGCCTCATTTTACATCTCATTTGTGATTGGCTGTCATTTAATGAAGAAAGTTATACATTCAGGGGACTTACTCCTTAAAAACAAGACTATTAAAATTAAGGGAAAAGAAGTTAATTAGCAGTGAAAGCTGGTCACTGATTAGGAAAAGGGTTAGAATGAAAGCCTGGAGCCACTGCAGCCCTCCAGGCACGGAGTTCAACACCCCTGATCTAGGCAATTTAGAAGTCAGCAAGCCAATATGTCATACATATTAACGTAAGCTTACTGCACAAAAAAAATATGTCAACCCCAGCGAAATCTTATCAAATAACACATATCTCTGTGAGACTGAAGAACAGCTGCAATTCTGTCTGACATGGATGCTACCAGTTTGTGGATGTAGGCAATAACAATTTGTATCTGCTTTTTCTGCACCAAATCTTGCCCAGACTGGTCAGATGGCTCCACTGGTGTTCACTCGTTGCACCAGAAAGTCCCAGAGATTTTCTATTTTCTAAATCTGGGGTCAATCAAGATATGAGAATGCTTCAGAATGTACTTCCCCAACTATTGGAAGACTGTAGCACAAAACAGTAACACATGGTCATCCTGAAGCCCAATGCAGCTCTTCTGGTTCAAGTGTGTCATCATCTCAACCAAAGGGACCATTCTGCTTGTAATTGAAACACCCCTAGAACTTCAGAATGTCTCCTTCCACTTGAACAGTACTTTCCATCCATCCATTATCCAACCCACTATTTCCAAAATACAGGGTGACGGGGGTCTGCCGGAACCAATCCCAGCCAACACATGGTGCAAGGCAGGAAACAAACCCTGAGCAGGGCACCAGCCCACCACAGGGTACACACACCAAGGACAATTTAGAATTGCCAATGCACCTAACCTGCATGTCTTTGGACTGTGGTAGGAAACCGGAGCACCCGGAGGAAAACCACGCAGACATGGAGAGAACATATAAACTCCATGCAGGGAGGACCCAGGAAGCGAACCCGGGTCTTCTTATTGTGAGGTATCAGCGCTACCCACTGCACCACAGTGCCGCTGAATAGTACTTTCCTAACTGTTTTCATGGAAGGCATTATGCAATTTACGATATACTCATCATGTCATTCGAGTACAAGCAGAAAAACGACTCATCAGATCAGACAACATGTTTTCAGGCATCAACAGTCCAGTATTTATTGTCACTGTGCAACTTTGTGAATAGCTATTAACAAGGGCATCTTCCATGGTACTCTGCTTCAGATATCCATGACATGCAGTTCCCTTTTGAGTGTTTGTTCAGATATTGCTTCCTGTACGCCTGCATTGATTGCAGCTATTCTTGTCTTGTGGCACAATGTATGATGCATGGCGATGGCCCACAGTTGCGATGATAATTACTGATTGACTGTGATGTATACCACTTCTGGTAGACCTGTTGAACATCTGCAAAGTTGTCAACATCCTGTGCACGATGCCCTTTTGCATGGCTGAACACAATAACCACTTTTTGCCAATCATTCACATTTGTCAAGTCACCCAATTTTCATGGTGAGAACCAAAAACAGGTAGCACAACACTACTCCTCACCACTCTATAAACCCCGTAGCACACAATACGGCTATTTATTGGATGGTATTCATACTGTGGTGCCCTCTATTGATGTCTGAAGTGTGCATCATCTCTGTTGACTAATGTTTATTGTAAACATATTAAAAATAACAAGTTCTAGTGTTGTATTTAATATATTCATATTCACTATCTGGTGTTGGTTGCCACTATTCTATGGGAGACACGCAAGTAAAAATTCCTTTCTTCTGTGTTCATGTGGCAATAAACTTAAAGTTGAATTTGACTTTGAACTATGGCAAATGAAACTTGAATATGATTTGGCCAGAGACACCATTAACCGAATAAACATCCTGCAATACTTTTAAAAATGTCCATACTACCCATAAAGATGATGGAGAATAAAAAAAAAAAAACTACAGAAAGACGACACCTCCTGTAGCCCTACTTTTTAAAGATCTGGGGTCACAGAATGTAAATTGTTCATGGACTCACTTACAGTTTTTTCAAGTACTGGATGAGCTTTCCTTGCTTAATTTCTATGATGTAACAAGATCAGGTAGCAACGAGGAAATAGACACGAAAAGGTTGAGACATACAGCATAAGCTACTGGGCACATGACACATGGAAATGGATGCAATAATTCTGAAAACTGTTACGAAATTAGTTTCACTTTTATCATCATATATGCCATGTGGCAGTAGGGGGCGCTAGTGCTCCCTTGAACCCTGAGGTAGAATTCCAGACACCAGGTAAAAGTCCAATACTTTTTATTTTCTTTTCTCACAGTGCACCAAGCACCTTCCACACTTAAACAATACAATTAAACTATTACTAACTATAATACACACAATACTCTCTCCTCCTCGCCTAGACACTGCTCCTCCACCTCCCAGCACAGCTCAGTGTCTGGACTGAGGCACCGTCCTTTTATAGCCCCTGACCCGGAGGTGTTTCTGTCCCATCAAACCATAGTTCCTAATTCCTTCTGGGTCAGGGCAATCAGTCCTTTTATTCAACGGCGGACGGAGCCCGTCGTCCTTCCTGTCACATGACCGTGACGTACTCCCGGGTTATAGGGCACAAAAGAGCCCATAAGCCCCCCCCACAGCGACTCCTGGTGGTCCCCGAGGTATCCAGCAGGGCTGTGTATAAATACTACACAGTCCATGAGGCCCTGCTGGACCTCGGGGCACTATCCTGCTGTCGGGAGGGCTCCTCCTGGCAGCCTGTGGGTGAGGACCGGCATGAGAAGCCAGCAGTCCTCCACAGCCTGTAACACTCACTGGTCAATAGCAAATGGACACATATACATATATGCTAGAATGTGTATATGGCATACTGTATATATCGATCCAGACATAATAAATGCCATAGTGGTGTGAATGTGGCATTTCCCAATCTTACATGTGAAGCACCCTCATAACGCTTTACTGGTGAACTGTACAGCCCATCACCCACTCTCCTGTGGAGCTATCATTCAAGTTTTCATTAAGCATATTAGTTCCAGCCATTATTACAGACACATTTGGCTTTTGTTCCTCAAAGTGATAAGTATTCACCAGCCATGGTGCACAGAATCATATTGTAATTAGGACGGCTGCTGATTAGTGGTAAATGTTTTCAAACTCCCTCAAAAGATTTTCATTTCATTGTTCCTTTTTAGACATACAACAAATGAATAGATCAGATACTTTCTGTGGTCTTTAGGGCTCCTGTTTCTAATTAAGTAACTTGCAGTGTGCTGCTACAGCTGATTTTCCAAGTGCCTATTTTACTGTATAAATGCACAGTCGGGAGGCAGAGCAGCACAAATTATGCAGTTCTAAACGGATTATCACGCTGCTGCTGAGCCCTTGGGTCAACCAGTGAGAATGAAAACAGGACCCAGTGCTGGCAGCTCAAGGTTTGCATACATTATCATAATCACATTCACCCAAGAGAGTTCACTCATGAAAGGTGAAAGGAGCTGAAAATTGGCACACCTCATTTGCAGTTCTGGGTTGTTTCGAGTTCTTGGAAGAAAAAAAAAAGGAGGTAACACACAGGAGAAGCTGGCTGTGTAGATACTAAGACAGATGATCCTGTGAGGTACAAGCTTTGAGCCTCCTTTGAATAATGGCTTACACATCCCTGCTCTTAATGTATCATTTCTAACTATTGTTCCAGCTGTGACTCACAAGATGCTGATTCATCAAGTAGCTATAAAGTTTACCAGAATAGGAATCTGAAATATGGATTGTCTGATTTAGTCTGCCACATTAATCTGTAAAATGACTCTATGCCTGGAAGAGTCAGTTGTGTCATAAATGGAAACGCGTTCATCATAGACCTTCATGGTTGTGTAGACTACACTGGGATATCTATTATGTGATACATGGAATGCACTATCCATCTAGAAACCGCCAAACAAAGGTTCACAAACAAGATAAAGGATGAGGATGATGATTTCCTCTTACATATCCCAGAATGGCCTTTCCACAACGTTTATTACATACATAAAACCTCAATACTGACCTGCCACTAAACAGCAGAAGCTATGAAGCAGCACACTTTAGCCAGTTTCCCCAAAAAACCCCTTTAGCTGCACTCTTTAGATTCACTGTTCCTTGCAAAACCATCGGGATCTTGTGCTATAGGAAACAGAAGAGGAGTGCATGATGTCAGAATACAGTAATTCCCTCTTATCAACCCTGAACAGAAGAAAAGTGCCTGATGTCAGAATACAATATGATACCTCTTATCAACCTTGCACATCCCCATTCTGTGCCACACACCAAAATGGAACAGAAAGCTGAGGCTCATTTAGAAACTGACCAACACAATGAGGTAGTACAGGTTTGGTATGTGATTACAGGAGCTCTGGAGAATGTACTCACAAATAACAAGACAATATGCACTGACTGGCGTCAGTTGTGCCACATTCTGCTGAAACCTAGGTTGAATTCTGTGCTATTTATAAAGGAGACGTATGATTAATGTTAGGCAAATAGAAACATTAAGCAAGCTTGGTCTATGCCAAAATTTTACAACACAATTTCTTCTTCTTCTTGTTCTTCAGTGTTTTGAATGCCACACAAAAGATTGCAAGTCAGAGGAAGAGGAAACTGTATAACAGATCTGGCATAATGAACTGGGAGGACTGGCATTACTTTGGAGCAGGGAGCTTCAGCCAGGAACACTATGGCTGTGCAGCAAGCAGTCAGCCTGGGTAATATATTAGTCCAAACACCATTACCAGACTAGTAGAACTGGTTCTAAATATTAAAATGTTTTACTTTAAAAGTAATTTACAGTCAAGACAACAAAGCCAAACGTGGTTATATAGTTTGTGAAAAAAACAGCTGGCTGCAAAAGGCTTTAAAGTATCGTACCATGTGTACAGGTCAGAATCCAGAACAGAACTGTTTAAGAATGGAGGATGAGAAGTTTTTATAGGCGGTTCACAAGAAGCGTCGTCCTCGGGGCCAGGACAAGAAGTGACATCCTTGGAGCTGGGACAGGAAGGATATCTTGTGCTTGGTCTGCGAAGAGAAAAGAGAGAGGCTTAGTGCCACCTGGCCTAGCATGGAATTGGCATTTCCTGGTCCCTTTGGTTGACTTCCAAGCGCACGTGTGTGGCAAGTTATTTATTTTTTATATACACTTTATGGTCAAAAGTACATGAATACTGCTAATGATTGCATTCAGGTGTTCATTAAGCTGCACCCATTGTTAGCAGATGCATAAAATCAAGCACATAAGCATGCAATTTCCATTGGCAAACATTGCCAGTAGAATGGGTCATGCTGAAGAGCTCAGTGACTTTAAATATGGGGTGTTGTTATTGGATGCCACGTTTTCCACAAGTCAGTACATGACATTTTTGATCCTGTCAACTATAAGTGCTATTGTAATTAAGTCAAAGTGTCTAAAGAGCAGCAACAGCACTGCCATGAAGTGGAAGACCACACAAACTCACAGCACTGGGTCACAATTTGCTGAAGCACATAGTGATTTAAATTCATCTATCCTCTGTTACATCACTTTAAATAGAGTTCCATACTGAATCTGGATGCAACATCAGCACAAGAGCTATGTGTATGGAGCTTCATGAAATGGCACAAGCCTAAGATCACTATGCACTATACACAATGCCAAGCATCAGGTAAAGTGCTGTAAAGAATGCCAAAACTGGACTCTGAGTCAGTGGAAATGTGTTCTCTGGAGTGATAAATATCACCTCAGTATCTGGCAGTTCGATGAATGAATCTGGGTTTGACAGTTGCCGGGAGCCTGCTACCTTCTGGACTTCATAGTCACTACTGTAAAGTTTGGTGAAGTAAGGATAACAGTCTTGGGCTATTTGTCAGGGTACTGGGTGAGGCCCATGAATCAGAAGCTGGGACTTCTCTTCCAACATCAGTACCAGACCTCGAGTTCTCTTCTGGCTGATTAGCCACAAATGCCCACAGACACACTCCCAAGTCTCATGGGAAGCCTTCCCAGAGGAGTGGAGGCTGTTATAACTGCAAGAGTATCGGGGATAACTCAATATTAATGCCCATCATTTTGGACTGGGATGTCCAATAAACTCATGTAGGTATAATAGTCAGATGTCCACAGACTTTTGGTCATATAGTAATAAATGTTGCATTCTTTGAATGCTATTTTGTTTATTTTTATGGCAGTGTTCATGTTCTTTTATTGGTATTGCATCATTGTGACTATTCTGAGGGCAACACAAGTACAATAAAAATTTCATTGTACTTCATACACAATGACAAAAATCTTGAACATGAACCTAAGATCAATGGCCACACTGGTATTGCTTTGTGCTACAGATGTTAGTTTCACAAATGTATTACTCACATGCCCATCTCCCAGATTTTCAAAATAGTCGATGGTGATGTCTTCTTCAGCTTTACCATTTTTTAACTGGAGTCTCCCTACTGTCCACGCATAACTGAAAATCCATGTTGATTACAAACACATTGTTTTAAACAGTCTTTTTCATGGGTCTTTCCTTCCCAAGACCACTAAAAACTCTCTTCCTTCAAATTACATCTCCTCTTTAGTGATTTAGTTAAGACACAATTAGACCCTACAATGGTCAGCCTACAAAGAGCGCAAACCCATATTCCAATCACCTCTTTTGCCCTACCAATCTGTAATGCCATCATCAGGTCATTCAACATTATTTCCCTGTTTTGCAGACTAATCTTCAAAATGCAACCTTTTTTCCCAAACACAGCTAAAAATACCTAAGACTGACATTCTAATTTAAAAAAAATTAATTTCTGCAACTGTCATCTCAATTCAGAGCCTCTGTCTGCACTCGCAAATTTCTGTTGAAACTTATAATGGAAATGTGTTACACACAGCAATGTCCTTGTCTGCCGATTTGATTAACAGCGTGTGAGAGCTAATTTAATATTTTCAGAGATAACTTAGTGACTGTTAAGAAGATAATTTGAAATAAAGGCTCCAAACTAACCTTGCATTGTGGATTAGTGAACTGCATTGAAGAAAAGGCACCAAGGAAAAATCTCCTTATGGCCAGAATTGTACCATAATGTCTTTTGTTGAACAAAGTTTCTTTTAGCCTACTATGTGACTCCATATTACAAGAAGATTTCAGAACAATTTCCAAAAAAGCGGAAACCAGTTGTCTGTTCATGTTTGGTCTTGTCTGAGTTCCAGCTATGGATTAAATTGGGTTGGAACATTCCAGAACAGCTTTCCACTACCAATTTGGTTCTGGGAAACAATATTTATTTAACAATTAATTTTCTACAGTATGAACCATAATATCTACTTTCATCTATTTCAGAGAAAATAAAAGCCATTCATCTTTCAGCTTTGCCAGACAAAATCCTTTGATTGCCTGCAGAAGTAATGAAACATGACCAGATAAGTTTCAGGTACATGTGGAAAGGAAGGCAAAATGTACGCATCATACACATTTCAAGTCGATAGTTTATGTTACCCATGCAAACAAGGTACATTTTCTGCCCATCCGAAGTAAACACTGCCATGCATGTACGTCAGAGGTCATCCTCTGAGTTTCTTTCAGGCATGTAGTTCCACCTAGGACCAAGAGGGGGTGCTGCTGCTAACTGTTGTGAACCCGGCCCGGACACAGACAGGCGGACATGTTGTCTTCAAACCACCACACGTTTATTAACACAAGTATTTACAAATATTGGTCACTCAGATCTAGTCCAATGGTCACTCAGACCCAGTTCAAAGTGCACAATACCCCAGTAAACACACAGTTCTGGCCACAATGCCTTGTCTTCGGGCTGCCTCCAAGCTCCTCTTGCCTCGTCCTCCTTCCACCCGACTCTAGCCTCGAATGAATGGAGACGGCCCCTTTTATATGGTACCCGGATGAGCACCAGGTGTTCCCGGCATTCCTCCTCTGGCCACGCCCCAGCGTGGCGGAAGTGCCGGCTGTCCTCCCGGCTGCTCTCCGGGCGGCATAATCTTCCCCAGCACTTCCTGGTGTGGCGGAAGTGCTGAGGTAACAGGTCCCCAAGGCATTGGGGCGCCTCCTGGCAGTGACCACGGGCCCCTACAGGGTGGAGCTTCCATGCCCTGTACCCGTGGCCCCCAAAGCAACCCGGAAGGCAACCCCCACGTGATCCAGGGTGGGTGCAGACCCACATCCGGTCCTTCATGTCGTCCCGGCCGGGTCATGGCCCCTGGCATCCCTGACACTGTATTGTCTTCCTTTTGGCAGTACAGAGAAACCATCCAGTGAGGGCCACTGACTTAGTTCTTAGGCCATAAAAGCACGACCGCCTGGAAGCTGGTGTCACTTCATGATCAAGCAAACCAGAGACAATGCTCCTCTGTAACCTAAAAAGAACCTCAAGAGTACTTTGCCCTGATTGAATAAGAGGCTGTTATTTGTTATATTTTGATGCTTTTGTTAGTTTGTTTCCTTATCTTTCAATTTAGTTTGTCAAGTCTGTTATACCTTCAGAAGACCACAACAGTTAATAATAAATGCAATAATGTGACATAATATTTAAACCTCTGAAAGTAGTTTATTAAAATGTAATCAAATTGAACTAGATAACTGGCTTGATAGGCGATATGTCAATGAAAATGCTGATCAATTTCTACAGTCCACATAAATAAACATTAAGCATGGTTTTTACACTGTATGATGAGAGATAACTTGTTATTTGACAATCCCTCACACTGCATGACTGACTCTTCCAACATGAAGAAGGGAAAAAATGACAACAAAAGGTATTGTCAGAACAAAAGCCTGCTAGCAAATGAAGCCTTCTTTTCTATTAAACAGATAGTAACGCTGTTTTGACTATACTACTCCCTCAGTATTGCCAGGAAAGTTAATATGCCAGTGTTATAGATCTTATATGGGAAAGAGGCAAATGTAATAAACAACATCCGATTCATACGCCACTAAAATAAATAATTGCTGGAGAAAGCAGCATTGTGCCAAAATTGCACCGTTGGCTTGGCTTTAGTGAGCCCAATTCAGACCATTGAACTGAGCAATTAAAAGTACATGTGATAACGTTAATTGGCTCTCTTGTTGTCCCAATTGGTATATCACAATATGTGCAGTCAGGCCTTGTTACTCATTACGTCTGTTTGTTATGATTAATGTTGTGGTGATGTAATTGAGCCATCTATTAACTGCTTAACTAATTCCGACCAGCACTATTCATCCCAACTCACTGTGTCTTACAGAGATGGATGGAGTCAGAGGAACAAAGAGAATCCCCAGAATGATTAGTTTTCTAGGAAATTTTTTTGTGGTTTTGTACATTATTTTAAGATTGAATTAATATAAACAAATAATGTAACAACATTTCCTCTTTGTGCTCTGCTCTGACATTCCAGACGTTTTCACCAGTATTTTAGCTAAATAAAATATAATGCCCAAAAAATTAAAGGAACATTTTTTAATCAGAGTATATCATCAAGTCAATGAAACTTCTGGGCTATTGATCTGGTCAGTTAAATAGCAGATGGGGTTGTTAATCTGTGTCAGCTGCTTTGGTGTTAATGAAATTAACAACAGGTGAACTAGAGGGGCAACAATGAGACGACCCCCAAAACAGGAATGGTTTAACAGCTGGAGGCCACTGACATTTTTCCCTTCTCATCTTTTCTTACAATTTTTTCACTGGTTTTGCATTTGGCTACAGTTAGTGTCACTACTCGTAGCATGAGGCGATACCTGGACCCTACAGAGGTTGTACAGGTAGTCCAGCTTCTCCAGGATGACACTTCAATACGTGCCATTGTCGGAAGATTTGCCGCATTTCCCAGCATAGTCTCAAGGGCATGGAGGAGATTCCAGGAGACAGGCAGTTATTCTAGGAGAGCTGGAAAGGGTATTAGAAGGTCCTTAACCCATCCACAGGACCAGTATCTGCTTGGGCAAGGAGGAACAGGATGAGCACTGCCACAGCCCTACAAAATGACCTCCATTGGGTTGAAACAATCAGAAACAGACTTCATGAGGGGGGCCTGAGGGCCCAACGTCCTCTAGTGGGCCCTGTGCTCACTGCCTGGCACCGTGGGACTCGATTAGCATTTGTCATAGAATACAAGAATTAAAAGGTCCACCACTGGCGCCCTGTGCTTTTCACTGATGAGAGCAGGTTCACCCTGAGCACATGTGACAGACATGAAAGGGTCTGAAGAAGCTATGGAGAACATTATGCTGCCTGTAACATCTGGTTTGGTGGTGGGTCAGTGATGGTCTGGGGAGGCATATCCATGGAGGGATGTACAGACCACTACAGGCTAGACAACAACACCTTGACTACCATTAGGTATTGGGATAAAATCCTTGGACCCACTGTCAGACCCTCTGCTGGTGCAGTGGGTCCTGGGTTCCTGTGGGGGCCATACAAACTACAGAGTACGATTTGGTGTTGCTGCAATGACATTTCGGCAAAATGGACTAGGTTGCCGCATCATTTTTTCACTTTGATTTTCGGGGTGTTTTTGAATTCAGGTCTATGTAGGTTGATAATTTCATTTCCATCAAACGATGTGGCATCCTTTCATTCCTAACACATTTCCCAGTCCATATCAGTGGAGATATCCATCAGGATTTTTTCCCATTGAGATCTGATGTGTTTTCAAAGTGTTCCTTTAATTTTTTGAGCAGTTTTTATACTTTGCCTGCTGTGAGTGAACAACTAGACGACGACGTGTGGATCATGTGACATTGTTTTCCATAGGCATTCTATTCTATCAGAATTTTTTTTATCTGCATTCTCCATGAAGACATGAGATTAAATCTTTTTCTCAGCCATCACTACAAACCACATGGGGTAAGCAATATATTAAAAAGATTTTTGGTGGATTTTTCCTTTAATGAATGTTTGCTTGGGTTTTTCTTAGATGGACCTGCATGATGATGATGGCAAGAAAGCCTGGAGTTTTCACAACATTGAAAAGCATTTACCTTTGTCTTCTTGGCTAGACTTGTTTCATTCTTAGGCTTGATTTCTTGGCTGTGGAAGATGAAAAAGCTTACCAGCACTAGTTCTATGGACAAATCACATTTCCTTTATCAATAGTCCTCCAAAGATCAATGAGAACCAGATTCAGTAATCTCACAACAAGACATTCAGTTGATAAAGACTGAATGAGTCCTAGATGTTAGATGGATGCCATAATCATATAGCAGAACAGTTAATGTTGTATGGACAATGCACAGGGCACTATGTGGTCACTTTTCTAATGCAAGCAAAAATACAGCAATGCAAATGCGAAATCCATGTTTGAGGGATTTGCAGCCAAGCAATCCTCTGCAGACTTTATAAAGAACTAGTCATGTTACCTTTTAAAGACAGGTAATAGAATTCAATTAAAATATTTGATATGACTTGCCCTACGTATACTTTCAGTGCCTTTGCTTGGTTATCCTTGTGTGTCTGAACTGCCCTTGCCTGTCGCTCCTTATCTCGTCCACATTCCCATTAAGCTGTCTTTTCAAACATTGTTGTTTTGATGTACAGTACCTTGCTTGCCTCCTGTATGCTTTTATACTTCTCATCTTTGAAGACAACTAACTGCACCTTTACTCCTCCTTGTGTTGCCTCACGCTCTCATGTCCGCTTTCAATCATGTTACCAAAGCCAACTGACCAATCAGACTGCTATGAGGATCTGGACACACACACACAGACCTTAGCATTTTATTAAAGTATAATGGATATAGGCCTTATGATTGATGGAACATTGTCTTATTCTATACATAATAAAGATACAAATAGATCTGTTTTTGGCAAGAGAAAATCACACAGAACCATATTACAAACAGGCTACTGAAGCAATGACAGGTGGATGCTTCAATGGAGTCATAGTGCAAAATGACCCCAAACAGGAAATTAAACCCACAGAATCATATGAAGCTCTAGCTTACAGTATAAATGCAGCATTGGTGAAAAATGAAACACTTTGACAAGATAAATATCCTTCAGCCAAGTTCATGGTCAACACTGTAACTTGAATTTTATGGAGAGGTGAAAACAAGGAATCATTCACAGCTAAAGTTAGACAATACACATGAGTAATGTGTGTTATGTACCATAAGAAAAACTTCCAACTTTCCAGGAAAAATTAGAAATCCTTTTCTATCATATATATAAAATAGTAAGTTAAGCTAAACAAGCTGAAAGTGATAAACAAATATAGGCTAGACATGTTAGAATAAGGGCGGCAGGGTGGCACAGTGGTAGCGCAGCTACCTTGCAGTTAGGAGACCCGGGTTTGCTTCCCAGGTCCTCCCTGCATGGAGTTTGCATGTTCTCCCTGTGTCTGCGTTAGTTTTCTCCGGGCACTCTGGTTTCCTCCCACAGTCCAAAAACATGCAGGTTAGGTGCACTGGCAATCTTAAATTGTCCCTAGTGTGTGGGTGTGTGTGCCCTGCGGTGGGCTGCCGCCCCACCCGCGGTTTGTTTCCTGCCTTGTGCCCTGTGTTGGCTGGGATTCTCTCCAGCAGACCCCTGTGACCCTGTAGTTAGGATATAGCAGGTTGGATAATGGATGGATGGATGTTTGAATTAGGTGATACGTAAAATAAATTTGCAACATCATTACGTGGTTGTATTAATAGTGGGCATGTGTACCACACATCATTGCATATTTTATAAAAATTTATAAAAAGCACAACTTCAGTTCAAGAAAAAAATCCAATTTATTGAAAAAGGGCTTAATATATCTTGCTTTTGTGTTAGTTTCTCCTGAAAATCAGACTACAACATTTATCAGAATAAAAAGATAAGCACTTTAAAATGTTACACATTAAAAAATCCAATCCCTAGTATTAGGTAAAATTTGCATTGTGATAAAAATAAAATGAAACTCATGTCTAACCTGAAATGGGTCCAGATTGCTGGAAGTGCGCTAGTGCCCTGCCTAAAAAACACAACAGCCATTCTGATGTCAATAAAAGGGTCAAATCTTTGACTCTTATACAAGTCTAGTCTAAATATTCTTTATGAACATTTATAAGCAAAAACCCTTCTGCCTTCAATAATACCATTTGGAAATAGGTTTAAATCACCTTAAGTTATTTTATTTCGTCTCAATAACAAAAGCTTTGGGAGGAGCACCTTTAGTACCCCTCTTCCAAGCATATCCCAACATAAGACTTTTAGGACGTTTCTTGTACTGCTATGCATTTCTGCTATTATTTGTTATTATATGATGCTGCCTTACTGTATAAAGGCTCCAGCCTCCATATCCTTGTAATTGGATTAATTGGGTTTAGATAAGGTACGGTTTGTATGAATTATATTGCATTTTGGTTCAACAACATATTTTTCAATAATCAGAGCCAAGGTTAACTTGGATTACATTTGAATATGTCATAACAAATTCATATTAAAATTGTCCTGGATCAATAAAAATGAATAATCTATTATTGGAATAGCTTGTTATGAAGAGACAGGCAGGAATAATTGGATTTACACGCATGCTGAGTGATGTTGTTCTTATAGGATGATTTCTTATTCCACTGAAGCACAAGGACTTTGTTAATAAATAGGCATATGTTACTTTTTTTCGTTTTGGTGTGCAATAAGATATTTAGCCTCCTATTACTTGAGTTGTTCATATGTGGATTAGGTGGAAATGTCAGTCATTTTCTAAACTGCTTTGTCCTGAATAGAGATACAGGGGGTGCTGCAGCCCATTCAAGCTACCATAGGGGGCAAGGCAGGAACAAGCCCTGGATATCGCAGGGTGAACATACACATGGCAACTACAAACTAGGGCCAATTCAGTTTCGCCAATCCACCTAAATTGCATGCATCTGGAAGGAATCCACAGCACCCCGAGAAAACCCACACAGACACAGACATGACTAGGGATGTGAACCCTGGTCTACTTACTGCCAGGTAGCAGTGTACCACTGTGTCACCCCTCAGTGGAAATGTTTCCTCTTATATTCTTCCACCAAGAAGCACAAGAAAGGATCTGTTGATTATTGTTTTCTGTATGACCCACCTGGGGTTTTCTGGATTGTATCTTTTTGTAAGGAACAGTAAACAAATGAACTGAACATAAAGTTTTTAAATTAGTCACAAAGGCCCAGAACCTTTCCCAGCACTACTGGGAACAAATGGGAAGAAATAATCCTGGAGAGGGTGCCAGCACATTGCAGAGTCCATAAATACACTCACATAGGGCTTAATTGAATTTACCAATTATCTTAACCTGTACATCTTTTGGAACTTGGGAGGAAAACCAGAGTACCCAAGAAAGACCCACACAGGGATGAGGAGAATGTATAAACTCATCATTAAGAGAGACTAGGAATGCAGCTGAAATGCAGGACACTGGGGGCTACAAGGCAGGAGCACAAAGCACTGGGTCATCATGAGACAAACCAATTAAATGGTCATATCAAAAAACAAAAAAGTTGCCTCCCAAAATGTTCCTCAAATTACACTCTTCCAATTTTTTTTTTTACTAAAGCTTTTCTTATTGCAATTAGTTCTACTTGTCAATTTGTAGTGAAACAATTCACACAGAACTGAAATTGCAGCAAAAGTTACAGTTTCAATTAGAATTTGCGATCAGCAAAATTCATGCCATTGATGCAGGAAGAAAGGTGTTTAGTCTCTGTTTGAAAGCATTTTTCTTATTTAACTCTTTGTCATTTGGTATTTAAATAAAATTCACAAAAAAATGCCAGACTCATTAACATGTCATATGGAAACATTTTGTAGAGCTTAAAGAGTTGTGTTGTGGTTATTCTGGTAGTATGATGCCCACTTTGCCAATTATAGTGTCAGTCTAGACAATCCCATTTCTAAAAGTGTATTAGGGACAGAAACCATACTCAATACATTTCTCAGCAGAGCCTGGAGTGTCATCAACATCCACAGGGATCAAAAAACAGGAAAGGACAGCTACCAGGTAATGCCAAGATGGGTTCACATGTAAAGAAAAGTACAGTAATGTGCATGAAGGTGCATCTTTGTGCCCTTTGTGCACTGTGCCCTTTCATATAATATAACTGACTTTCCAGAAATGCTGTTGACTACTGTGATGCCCCACGCACATATGACACCAGCACAACCTTGAACCATGGGCATCTAGTTGTACATGAGTGCAACAAGATACAGACGCCAAATTTGTTACTCCACTATGGCAGAATAATTTGATGTTAGCTATGTGCCACAATCCCTCCTATTAGAGTTCACTTCATGTGCATGCATGCCCACATGCAAACATAAAAGAACTCTCTCTATCCCATGCCTTGGCGAGTATTCCGGTAAAAGTTTTACCTGGGCCCTTCTTGCTCTTATGACGTCTCCTTTGCATACCATACTAAAAGTCTTCTTTTCTAGGGTTTTGAAATCCAAGCATGCCAAATACAATGTTTGGTTTTAAATTCAAGTTATTTTTGAGGTCTTTTTTTGTTTTTAATGGGTGCCATCATTTTGTGGCATTGTTTCTATGACTCAGTAGCCTGTTGTGAAGGGATGTGGTCTTGGAGGTTGTGACCTGTGACTGTGATAAGAGGTCAGTGGTTAAGTAAAGAAATAATTTTGTTCTGGAGTGTACAGAATACAAACAGGTGTGGGTGCTTGGGAGCATAAGCTACAGTACTCTAGGGTTGATTGACGGGAGAACCCAGACGAATGGACAGGCATCCCGACCAGACATGCTTCTAATAACTTCCTGGCTCAGATAAAAGAAAAGAAGGACAGGGAAGGAATGACTCTGAGGGATATTTACCCCAAAGCACTAGATGACAGCGCCCATCGATATTCTATCCAGGCGTCTGGAGTTTTTTTTTGTTTTTTCTGTCACCCCTGGCCATCGGACCTTACTCTTATTCTATGTTAATTAGTGTTGTCTTATTCTAATTCTTACTTTGTTTTTTATTTCTCTTCTCTTCATCATGTAAAGCACTTTGAGCTACATTATTTGTATGAAAATGTGCTATAAAAATAAATGTTGTTGTTGGCGCCCAAATCGGAAAATCTATGTGGAATGCTGGGAATTGTAGTCCGTGGGTGCCACAAGAGGGCGCTTCAGGGAAATGTACTCCCTATTACGTGGGACTTCCATGCGACCCAACGGGCAGTAACCCTGGCACCAGAAGTACTCCCAGGTCCTCAATAAAAGAGACCACACTCCCTTGTCCAGGTGAGTTGGAGCTAAGAGGAAGGAAGGAAACACTCGACTGGAGAAGGGCAGTGCAGTGGATAAAGTAAAAGTGGCTGTGGAGGATGTAACTCGTGTTTTAATAGTTTTTAGAGGTATTTATATAATAAACAACTCTTTGTTTGAACCCAGAACTGTGTTTGTGTGATTGTGTTCGGGGTTTGAGACTCACTGGCACCCCGCTTCTATAACAATAGTTAAACGTTTTTGGATTGGACACAAAGTGCCTCAATCAATTACAGGATTTAGATGTTATTAGAAGGATGTTTGTGCGATACAAGAGGAAGATAGATTGTGATTTGGGTTCTGGGAACAGATGTGGAACCAACTCAAACCAGCTTTATAAATAAAGGATGCCTTTAGTACCGACTGGCCTCTCTTCAAATGACTGGTTGACTGGGTTTGTAAATGAGCCAAACCTACTGAAGAACCTGCACAATACGTTTAGTGAGTTGAACTCTAGATGCTTACATGTGTATTTAGTACTGAATTACTAGCAGGCCACACTTCATTGGTTAGGTTCCCTTTGCTTGACATGCTACTGATATTCTTTACTTCTGCTGCCCAAATTGGACAAGAGTCAGAAATTCACTGTTCCTCTATTATTACATTAGTTTACCTACAGAAGCATAAAAGATTAGATGTGCCATGTCTATTCATTATCATGCTTATACATTAGCCAGTCATTCAAGAGAAGCTGGTATTTTTCAACAATCCATTCTTACAAGTGTGCAGGGCATATGGGAGTTTGATTAATCCAAATTTGTTTTATTTATTTTTTGGCATACACATGATTTTAGGCAAGCATACATAAAACAGCTCACAGCATCTTTCAGCACTCCCAGCTTTATTTTTATGACTTTGATCAACCAGTCAGTAAATGTATGTCTGAGCATCTTGTTAGAATTCAATTTTAGCATCCTTTATAGATTCTGCCATCTGTGATTTCAGCTCAGACAATCTTTGTCAAGAAAAAAAAGAAGCCAGAGAAAAAACAAAACACTTAACTCTGCATGTGCTTTTGTTGCTGCTGTTCATTATATTGTAATTAGTACAGTGTTTCATTGTACATCTTCCAGTGCAAATGTGCAAATGTTTTCTTCACACCACTGTGCTGTTGTGCATGATGTTCCTGAAAACAAGCTGCTTAATTTACATGTTGGAAAGGAGCTGAGTGTGAAAGAAAGAAAGAAAGAAAGAAAGAAAGATATGTAATTGTTAATGTTTTAGCTAAATTCAGTTTTTGCCCTTAATTTATTATCACATTATATGAAATAAATAAAATGAAAGATCTTGGATAGCATTAAGAATTAATGGTATGTAAAAGAAGGAATTCAAATAAGTTTTTTTTTTTTACTGATTACTGTTATAATGAGAGTGCATGAGAAAGAAAGGACTACCAGAGAAGTATGTGACGATTGTCCAGGATATGTAGGAGGGAGTGAGGACTCGGGTTAAAAACAGTGTTGGAAGTAACAGACAAGATCCCAGTAAGAGTAGGTCTGCACCAGGGATCTCCCTCATATCCCCATCTCTTTGATCTGGCTATGGATGTGTTGACATGTGAGATAAAAGACCAGTATCCTGGTGCATGCTTGTTGTTGACGACATTGTGTTATATAACACCAGAAAGGTAGAAGTGGGGAGAAAGTTTGAAGAATAGAGAAGGATCAAGATCAATAGGAAGAAGGCAGAGGTTTAATGATAATCAGGATGCTGAAGTTAGCCTGCAGGGAGAGCTATTGAAAAGTGTGGATACATTTAGACATCATGGATCAGTTTTAGCCCTAGATAGGAAACTAGATACAGAGATAACCCATAGAGTGCAATGTGGATGGGACAATTAGGAGAAGTTTTCAAGGGTATTGTGTGATCTAAGAATTGTGGCAAAGGTTAAAGGTAAGGTTTTCAAGGCAATGGTAAGACCAGCAATGCTGTATGGAGAAGAGACAGGGACCATAAAGGGAGTGCAGGAAAAGTAACTAAATGTGGCAGAAATGTGAATCTGGAGATGGATGTGTAGAGTCACAAAAAAGGACAGAATAAGAAATGAGAAAGTGGGAGAAATATCCAAGAAAGTCCAAGGTTAAAGTGGTATGAACATGTAATGAGGAGAGACAATGAATATATAGGCAAAAGTGAGATGGGAATGGAAGAACAGGCAAAGAGAAAGTGGAAGAGGATAAAGTGGAGGTAAAGGAAGAGATTTTGACTGGGGAGGACATGCATGACTGAGATGTATGAAGAAGGTTGGTCAGACACATTGACCCCACATAAAAGCAGAAAATGATGAAGAGGACTGATTAAAATTCTAAAAACTACTACCGATTAAAATTATAAATGACAATTAATGCATTCCAAATCTATCTAAAACTTTCAACATTAACAAAAAAGAAACTAAAATATGCATTTATCACCTGGACCCATTTATTTCAGTTAAATCTGCACAGAAGGCTGAAGCCTAGTCTTATAATTTTTGGCACAAAGCAGAAGTTAGACCTGAACAGAGTGCTAGCCCCCTACAGGTCTTACTCATCCAAAGAAGGCCATTTGTGTGTTACTCATTAAGGCATGTTGGAGACAATAACAGAACAATGACAAGAAGAGAAGGAGAGCAGGTGAACTAAAAAAAATGTCTGAACTGGAATTTGGACCCACTCAAAAGCTGAAAGGTAGCAGTACTAACAACTGCACCATCATGCTGGCCTTCATAACAATATCCTTAATGTTAGTTTCTGATATTAGTTTTTTATTATTATTATATACTGATGGAAACAAAAACTGTTTTCTGGAATAATAAAACTATAGTTACAGCTTTTTTACTTTCTCAAACAGTCGTTATGTTTTATTCCTTGCACCATACAGCTTTGCAGTTAGACACTGCCACTTACTGAAAACACAATATTTCCTTAAATTTACTTTTACACAATGAGGTCTAAGCTTGATTAGTTCACCGTTGAAAAGACCTTAATTCAAAGTTTAGGTCACAGTAAAAAAAAGCCACATTTGGTCAGCTTTCTGTGCAGTCCATAATGCCTCAAATGTCTCAAGAAATAAAGAAGAGAAGCACTAGGATGGTGCAGCATGAATGTCATGTGCCACCATTGCCAGACAGTGCTCAGCAGAGACTCCCTGAGTATGTGTTTTATGAGAATGTAAGCGATATTAGAACTATATACTGTGCATCACTCCCCAGATCACAGCAGAGCTGCTAAGACAGAGAAATAGATATATTTAACTGTAGTTATCACCCCATATACAAGTACAGTATAGCTACAGCATATAAATGTGCATACTCTATATATAAACAGCCAGAGGAAGATTTGAATAGCTTAATTGTCTCACATTTCTTCAGTGGGGTCTTCAGAGGTGTCCAAAGAATTTTCTAGGCACAGACCAGACAGGATTTCTTCAGTCTCTCTATTTCAGCAGACTTCCCTTCAATAAGGTTGTGACTGTCTTTAAAATAACCTTATGACAATTCTTTGATTTAAAAATCTGCTTTGATTCTTAGACTTCTAGCCTTTGTTTGTGTATTAGGCTTGTTGCATGGCAATTTGACTTTATGGTTACCTCCCTCTCTAGCATTTTGGTTGAGATTAATCTCCTAGCCCTTTTATACTTTTGCCCCATTGCCTGTCAATACAGGCAATACACCAAAATGCAAGCACTTAAGAGAATAAAAAAGTAGTGCTCCCTGAAAGCTGCTAGTACAATAGGGAAGACATCATGTCATAAAACTAATGATGAAATATACTCACAATAAAGAAGATATAGCGATATATAATTGTAGTTGAAAGGTAGTAAAACCCCGGTTTCAAGGATGAAAAATGATGGGACACCAATCAGGTTATCCCATTTAATGCTGTCAACAGGAAAACAAAACAAATGCACAATTGCACTACAAACCTGAAAATACAGGTGGTAGCCTTCTCTTTAGTAATACTGTTGCTCGGCTGAGTGAGTATTTGCTTCTCATGGAGCTCCATTGCCTAGGATTGCTTAACTCAAAGTGAGACACCTCCTTCCAGGGATGCCTGGCTTTACAGGACCTGCGCCAGAAAGGGCGGAGTCAGTTGTCCTAACTGGTCATCTTCTCGGAGCTGTGGAGGCAAAAACATGGTGACAAGGTTGGCGACAGCACCCACTCTCTGTTCAGGGTGGTACTATATATCTTAGCTGAGCCTGGAAGGTGACCCATTGACACTCAAGCATGACAATAATTTACATGAATTAAACATTACAAAATATCATCAATGTGTTGCTGTTTTACTTGAAACTGAACTCCATAAATGGATGAATTCTCTTATAATATAATTATAGCCATTTATAAAAAGTAATTAGTGTAACAATGTTATTACCTATATCTTCTACATATTTACTGTACATATACACATATAGCATTGCATTCCTGTTAAAAGTTTAACACAGATTATGAAAACCAGTACCAACACTCCAGAAAGCCCAAATCACAAACCAAAAATAGAAAGTAAATGAACTCTAAAGCATAAAATTAATGAGAACCATCATTTAAATACATTTGAAATACACTAATAGCAAAAGAAAGTGATTTGATGTCCTCTTTTCAAAATTTTTCCACCTGCAGCAGCTATATTCATCTAGAAACTTAATTTTTTAAAATGTTTTCTTGTTCTTTCTTTTTTGCTATATCTTGTACAGTCTTTGAAATTCTTTAAAATTTTGAAGTAAATCTTAAAAGTCAAACAAAGCTTTGGAATATTGGAGAACACCTGGAGTGTCCAGTCTTCAGTGAGCCTGGTATGTATGTGATTGGCCAGCCATGGATTGATGTCCTATTCTGGATTGTTTTTTGCCTTAAACCTGACTAGTGACCCAAAATGAAACTAACTGTACTCAGTAAATGCATAAATTAATGAATAAATGGGTTCAGTAAATTGATATTGCAATGGTTCATAAAACACAACTCTTGGTATAATGTGGCAAAAGAAAAGAGTTTAATCTCTTTAAGAGGGAATGAATAGTGTCCATGACAGAAGTGCATGAAGCTCAGAACATGGAAGAGATGCTCATCAAGTGTCCATTAAAGATTCTGCTGCTTTAGCAGAGACACAACTCCAGTCCTGGAGATCTTACTACTAAACCAATATGTAATTTTTGTTAGTTTTAGATAACTCGTTTATTATAATTCAGATCCCTTAACCGCCTGCTTTAGTTTTAAACAGTTTCATTAAGGTGTTAATTTTTGCTTGTTTCTTAACCAGCTATCAGGTGCAAATCACAGAGGAAACACCAGCTCCCCAACTAACATATAAATCCAGGAATATGCATCATCTGTGTTAATACAATGATACTAGAAAGCAAGAACCAAGAGGTACAAATCTATTTTGTACTACAAAATATGGTTAATGTACTTAGATAAAAGAAGAATCTACTATGTGATGAAGATTTGTCTTGAAAGGATGAAAGCACTAACAAGCCATATAATTAAATGCCAAGCTTCATGATCTGCTAGGTGTGGCTTCTAATAATGAAACTGGTTGAACTGAAAACCTGCACCCACTGCAGACCTCCAGGACTGGAGTTGAGTACCCCTGCATTAAAGAATCCAAACTATGCTGTAAATGAAATAAGGCTTCTTCTTTTTTCTTTTAATGCACAGCACCACAGAGTGCCACGTTAGCAGAATACTCTGCTGGAGAGACACTCCATGGGGACACAGAAGACGGTAACAACAGATTGGGCTGTGCAGCCAGTTTTGCAAAGTCCAGACAATGTGGGATAATGAGCCTGAACCGTGACAGAAGAAAAGGAAGTACTATGGATAATGCCACAAAGACTGTTTATGTAATACTCATTTTTGAATGTTTATTTGAGGTTAGATGTACATCAGCAGTGATATATACTGTCCCATTTTATGTAGACTTATCCACAGACATATTATAAAATCACTGAAGACCAAAGTGAAATGTAGCCCACATAATAAGGTTTGGATGCAAATGCACAAAGCGTATATGTATAATGAAAATACATACATTTCCTCAATAACAATATTATCTCATATAAACAGTAAGCTCAAACATCTATCTATCTATCTATCTATCTATCTATCTATCTATCTATCTATCTATCTATTTTGACACGTGTGCTTTAGTAGAAAACGTCAGAGCTCACTTAAATTTAATTTCACTCCTGGTTGAGGCTTGGTGCTGTCACCTATCGCCTATCCTTTTCCTTTAGCATCAGACTAGAAGATCAACAGTGCAAGGAAGCCTGACGTCACTTCCAGTCTGAACACCCTGAACCCTCCTCTTCTGGCAGAAATGGCTTAAAACCACCAACAATTTCATATTACGTCAGTTTATCTCATTAAAGAAGTTTATAACATCTGTACTGCTAATGTCTGTTGATAATTTGGACTGTAGATTTGAATTTCCATTTCTTAACTTAGTCATTGTTCTAAACAGTACACAAGGATTATTATTATTTGTATCTATTATTGTAGAATAGTAGTCTAAGCAGGCTTTAAAGAGAGCTCTTTATATTTTTTAACACTCTCTGTCCATGCAGGCCCTGCAGCTTTGTTGTTCTCTGTCTACACTCCAGTTTTTAACACTCTAATTTAAGAGCTTGAATGCTCTAATTAAACCAGGGAGAGTTTCTATGTGCTTTGATCACCTATGTTTTAAGGGGAGCAACTGCATCCAAAACCTCTCTCAAGGTCATGTTATAATTTGATGTTAGCTGATCTAAATTGTTTTCAATGATTACGCTTGACTTACTTAAAATATCTCTAAATTTTGAAACAGAATTACAATTTAGATTTTGCACTCTTTGTTTTAATTGGTGAATGTATTGGTGAGGGCAGAAGCAAATCAAACCTAATTAAGTAATAATCAGAAATAACTTCATTTATTGAAGTAATATTTAAATTTTGAATTTCAGGTCTGTGAGCTGTAATTAAATCTAATGTGTGGTTATAATTATGAGTTGAACCATTGACTATCTTATGAAAACCTACTAAATTTAACAAAGATGTAAAATATTTGATAAAAGTTTCGGTTTCCAATTAATGTGTACATTAAAATCCCCCATCAATGCTTTGTGATCATAATTTATAGCCAAATCAGATAACAGGTTGCAAAATTCAGACATGAGCAATGAATATGGCCCTGGTGGTCTGTAGACTAGCCTCCTCCTCGACTTTTCAGTATCTTTAGATTTATGAAGGAATGTGTATCCATCAGGTGACACTTCAGCTAGGGGAACTGTGTCAGATTTACTAAGCCAGGTTTCAAAAAGAAGGAACAGGTTTTGTGCTTAATATAATGTAATTTAATAAAGCAAAAATACTGTACTTCCAAGAGAGTGAATGTCTAATAAGCAGCATTTAAAATTGCACAGATGTTTCCAAACTGGTGATATATTTTTTGTTTTAATTTGAACAAAGTTACCATTACAGGTGCCCCTGTGGAGGATCTGGTTTTACCTCCTGGTCTAGTTATACACCTTATTTTTTGTTTATCAAGTAATTTAAGGTCTGCATTCCCCATGATAGTGATTATGGGTAACAACTGCAGAATAGTAACAGGCGGGACAAACAGCAGCCTGTGATTTAAGACAAGATGGTGCTCTGATCAGTCAGCCAGGCAGTTTTGGTGCCATATTTTAGGATAAAACAAAAGATCTCCTCCAGTTAGTATTAGGGCTGTCTCTCTTGAAAAATCCAGGCCTTTCCCAAATATCATTCAAATTGTTCATAAAAGCTAGGATTTTATTTGCACAGAAGGTTTCTAGCCAGCTGTGGGAACACAATCTGCTATAAATCACACCCCCTCTATATAATCTCAGTTAGGGGCTATACACAATTAAATTTCAACATTTCCTGTTAACTTTGGTTCATATAGAGATTCATATGAAGTTTAACATCTAAAATTGCTATAAATTAATATTATTAGTGCCAACATGCAATAATAAGGTATATACAGTACTTCATTGCTAGCCAGAAAATCCAATTTACTCTCTTTGTCAGATATCTTTGCCCCTGGGAGGCATTTAACATTAACTGCTGGTTTAATATAGTTTAGAATCCTAACATTCTGCACTATGAAGTCATCAATTATAAGCACTTTATTGTAGCTTGTAGGCTGCAGAGTGCTGAGAATCTGTTCTGTGTCCAAATTGGTGACTGGGTTGTCGAGAGACTAATTTTTGGCTTCTTAGATCCCCTGTCTCACTGTTACCCACTCGTCCTGCGGCTGAATTGTTGCTGCTGATTTTGGCAGTGCATTGACTACAGCGGGACCAGGAGACACTGAAGCTGAATCAGAAGTAGCTGAATTGTCTAAACAAACTGAGTCAATCCAATTTTCTGTTTGCCTAATTGTTTTCAAGTTCCTAATGTGGTCCTCAAATTCACATATGTTCCTGATGAATTCTAAATTAACTAAGCATTTTTGGCAGGCGAAGCTGTTTGTATTGTCAGCCGGAAAACCTGAACTGTACATGCTCCAGGACACACAACATATAAATGTGGGCAGAGACGAGAAGCAACTTAAATTCAGCGCCGAGTTCATCTTTATCCCTTTCTTCAGTAGCTTCAGTGCTTTCTACATTCAGCTGAGTTACTTGGAGACGGTTGGCTTAAAGCTTTCACCACCCGCTGGGCAATTGATTTTGCGCTGTTGGTTACTTCTCCTCGTCGGATGTCGGCTTTACTCCAGTTAAAATTTACTGATGGATTTGATTAGTTTTCGGTTGTTCTTTTCTGGTGCTTGTAAAACACTATGTGCGTGTGTGAGATGACACTCCTGTGCTTCCACTCCCTGCTGCTCCCGTGCTTCTGCTCGTTGCTGCTTCCATACTACCGCTCAGTTAAACATTTTGGTTTTGTTAAGACAATCTTTTTCCTTCTTGCCATTTTCATTTCTCAGTCCTTTTGCTCACAATAATCTCAAGAGACTCTGTGTCTCGCAGTACTTATTAGAGCAGCAGCGCATCCAAAGACGGTAAGGTGGAAAACAAGCGAGAATAAAAAATATGGTGAAAAGGTTTCAGAACTGGCCTGCTTTCATAAAATGAGGAATGTTTAATCACTTTTAAATAAGTTGGATTAACTATCACATCTCATTGTGAGTCACAGCACATTCAGGCACTGAAGCATTCTGTGTATTGCAGAGAACTGGTTAAACTTGTTATTTAGATGCTATTTTAATGCTGGATGGATTGTATCTGATACAGTCAGACAAAATTGAAAAAAGATAGATGGACTGGACAATAAAGTTAATAAACAATAATGTAAAAGCAAGCATTTTACAATTAAAACAATTGCAATTCAGCAGAACTGGGTCTAAAGCAAGAAAGAAAGGTGACAGAGAATACACCTATGACCCATTGCAGTATTTAGTGTTAAAACAGGTAATCATACACCATTAAATACACTCCCCAATACCGATCAATTCAGAAATGATCGAGCAGAATGTGCAAACCCCATACACAGCCAGCTGTATAAGTTGTTATAAGGAATGCCAACTCTGTGCTATCATTCTGTCTACATGTTAAAAAATCTGTACTAAACTTTAACCTAATTAAAACTAAACATATACCTTTAACTTTTCTTGTAATGTTGCCACTTGATTGCAAGGTACATATGCACTTGACCTCTTGCTCAGTTGTTGTTATTAGACATCCAAAGCATGTATGTGCATGACGCCACCGGTCACTTTGTCTCTATATCTTTCCCTCTCTTTATATATATTGCAATTATATATTTATATATATAATCTCTCTTTATTGTGGACCATCAGGGCGTGTACAGCTGCACTAACCCCGACACAGACAGGCAGGACACAAGTTTCTCCACATGAACACCTTTATTTACAGATGAGGAAGAGTTTTCTTTGCTCCCCACAAGATCACACTGTCCACAAGACCAAAGCACAGTCCTTTTTCTTTCTTCTCTTTCTCTCTTTTCTCCACTTCCACTCCTCTCCTGACAAACTTTGTCCATGTCCTTCCGATACTGGCTCTCCAAATGGAGTGAGGTGGCTGCTTTTATTCAGCTCCTGGGAGTGCCCCATGTAGCTCATCAGCGTTACCTGGAATCACTCCCAGGTGTGGTTGAAGTCCACTGTAGGGCTCTGTAGCTCCCCTGGTGGATTCTACGGAATTCCAACTTCCAGCGTGCCCTGCGGGAATCCATGGTGCCACAGCTGCTCAGAATGGCTGTCCTCTAGTATCCCAGTGAGGTAGCGCCTCTCTGCCCCGGTCCTTCAATCCAGTTGCTGTCCCGGCCAGGTAATTGCTTAGGCCTCCCTTCATAATATAAATTTATATTTATTGATTTTTGCTTAAATAATTAATTCAAAAAACAAAGTAAGAAATCCAGCCACTTTAAAATAAACTTATGTTGTTTGAATCTCATCCCTCACTCACCTTTATCACAAGTAATTTTTTATTGTCACAAATAAGTTGTTGGAATTAATTCAGTATTGTAAAAATATTTACAGCAGCATCTATAGATATCCAGTACAAATATTGACTGCCTATAGGCAAGTAACATGAAACTTTCAAGAGGAAATAAAAGTTGAAAATAAATAAAAAAAAAAATAAAAGAATAAAAAATACCAATATCAGAGGTTGCCAGAAATTAGATTTTCCTGCCATATATTATCTATTATGTATTTTAGTCCATTCACATTTATTTTGAAAACTAGAGGTCTCTGCCCCCTGCTCGCTTTGCTCATCTATCCTCGGGTGGGCACTACATGCTAGCCACTTCACGGTTTTGCCACTCACGTATGGGGAAGCGGATGTACAATTTTAACAGATTATTATTTTCATGGGAATTGTTACATAGATATAATCGAACTAACTATTTTACATTACAGCAAGTAATTAACCATAGTAAAACGTAATAAATTGAAAGAAAATTATGTTTCATGTTGTGTTAGAGGTATTCGTTGCATTTTATGTTTTTGTTCTGTTGGCTCCGAAATTAACACACAAATACTTTTTGAACTTTTACTGCAAAATTTCAGTAAAAACAACTTTTGGAATGAACTTTTCTTCAATATGGCATTAAATTTTGATTCAGTGTTTGGACTTACAGCGTGACAACGCTACATATAACTGCCCAGGAGTGAATATCGTTTCTTTCTCTCTAATAAATAAACTGACTTTTTCGAATATTTGTCTCTGTGATTAGTTAATTTTCATAGCAAAAGCTATTCTAACGGGAAACTGTAAACATTTTAATACCAATGGCATATCAAGATCTCCTTTGGTGTATAATGTTATCAGCGGAATATGTACTACTACTAACCTTTCTTGTCGCCTGTTAAAATTTTACATGTTAGAATTGTTCAACCAATTTTCAACACAACTAATCTTGTCCAATTGCATAGCCCGTGACTCATAGATAAATTACACAACATTACGAAACATCCTTCTTTCAACAGTAAATCGGCCGGTGTTAACGGTTGTAGATATTCTATAGGATATTGTAAGTTGATATTTTCATCTTCCGCACCATAAACTTTTTCAGCATAGTGTATTGGTACGTATTTAACCAATTCACTATGTAACCGATCAACAATTTTCGCGTTAATTCATTTGACTTCTTCGTTTCTCTGTGCTAGGATTACCTGTGTACTCATTTCTTCTGTTGATAACCCTTCAAGATAAAATTCTTCAATAATATTTAGACATAATACGTCTTCTTTTATTGGGAAGTAAAGGAAAACGTAAAAATGTATAAGAGCTGAGAACGCAAGAACTGTGTCTGACAAAAACATTCACACAAATGAGACGTGAGGGGACCGTGGCCATGAGGGCAGGACCCTCTCTATCAACTTGAAAAAATCTCTTGGCAATAGTTTTGTCTCGTCTCAAGATTTTCTTTCATAATAGAGAGAAATGTATTCTGCTCTCTAATTTTAAGTATTAAATGCTTAAATATGTATTTGTTGGCAGGTATTATACAATTAAAACACTGAGTGTACATGGCCTTAAACAGTGTGTTCCCATAACAAAAGGCCCACAGGTAAGGAAACCATTAGACTGATAATGGAAACACTACAGAACAAACAAAGATGATGCTCAATCTTATGTTCATTTAGTTTGATGGACTTACACTCTTCAAAGGATGAAAAAAAAACACAAATAAACTGCATTGCAACAACAGAAAGGACAAGTATTTTATAGGAGGCTGATCCTGTTAATTAGCACAGAGTGCTTAATAACTCTAACTGCGAGGCTCATACTTCTGTGCCCAACATGAGGGGATTTTCTTCTGTTACAAAATTGTTAATTTGTAATATTAGACTAGTCTAACATAAATGTCAGACACATATACAAGTCTGCACAACAATTTCAATCTCAGGATTTGGATGCTTTGTGGAGCTCTGGATGGTAAGGCAAGGCACAATATGAAGTAATTCTTAAACATTACATCAAGAATTGTATTGTTAGCCCCTGACTTTCAGTAATGCACATATTTCACAGAAAGTTCTAATCAATTATAGGTATTGGAATGGTGAAAATAGTAGTGAAGAGACAGGAAAAGTAAAAAAATAGAAACAGAAAAAAATAAAATAAAATGATAAAGCATTTTCGGGCTTAAAAGGCCTGTAAATTGTAGCAGGCTGATCCATAGCATAAGAAGCAAATGAGACAACGTCCATCAGCTGGACTTCTAAACAATGGTGGTGCCATAGACCGGGTATCTATCCCACTAGGTTTCACATTCATGAAGGCATCAGAGACGTGCCGATTAACACCTTTGAGCGGCCATCTTGGAAGACTCACCAATAATGTGTGATTCAGGCCTTAGTTAACAATCTAATCAGCAGTTTTGCTCATTTAATGGATAATTGGAGATGGGAATTAGAGACTGAAATGTTGGAGCCGCAGATGAAAGTCAGGCTGCTATCTCCAGGGGCATTGGAGGTAGTATGGGACTCCGGATTTCTGCTTACTGAAACATAATGCATTGCAGATATTAAAGGCCTGGTGAGAATTTGAAATGCCTCAGCTGTCATTTTGGGACCAGCTGTGTGGTGCTATTGTGACTTCGAGGCTCAGAAGCCGCAAAGCACAGCTTTCTTTGGAAATGGATGAATTAAACGTTATTTATGCCATCGCAGCTTATAAGTGATGAAAAGGCCCTTTTCATCTTTGGATGTATCAGTTCCTGATTGTATTTTCTATTTATTGCCAGCCAAAACCAGAGCTTCCACTGACGTGTGTGGGGAGTTCCAATCTGATGTGACCCCAAGCAGTGCAAAAAGTAAGGTAGTTTTTCATTTTTTATTAGATTTTTTTAATCCCTGAAACTTACAAAAAATCTAATTAAAAATTAAGGAAAAGAATCATTATAGGGGATGATAGACTCCTTGTATTCCTAGTGACAGTGTGGAATGTCATTTTTTGCACTTTTAAACAATCATTTAAGATTTTTACCTAGGTGACTTGGCCAGTTTACATTTCATTTTTTTCACAACCTTTTCAAAATGTTAATCTTTTGTATCAATTTTTCTGTTGAGATATTGAAAACTTGACTTATACCACCAAGTAAACTAATCCAAGCTTCTCGTTAATGATTAAGATTGCATGTCTCTGTTACTTTAGATAGTGCCTTGTCTTGCCATGAGTAGTTTTACAAGGAAGCCACATCATAATGAGACTGTAATTGTTGGGCGATCATTCAGACCTGTGTATGTGTCTGATTTATGTTTATGTGGATCTTCTCTTAAAGGACAGACAAAATGATTTTTGCCAATATCACTGTTATAAATAAAGAAAAAAGAAACTGAAGCAGTCACATATAACATAGGACTAACATAATTAATCTTACTTAGCTTATTTAACCTTACAAAAATGTTTTTGTAATTTGTTATGTTATACACACTATTAACAAAAAAAGTGACCTGCAGCATGGCATACGTGAGACATGAGCAAGAAAGGATTCCAAACTATATGTTACATTCACAAACACATTCATGTCGGCGAAGATAGAGAGGGCAACAGAAAACATATTTTAATATGTTTAAATACAAGATTCATATGGAGGTCATTGGCATTAAAAAAAATAAAACATTATGGTTGGCAGTACAAGCAACCACACATCATGACATAGAGTCACATAAGGTCTAATGTGGCATCTAAAAAAGCAACTACTCCATTAAATGTGGAGTGGTCTGTACAATACAGTTTATTTTTGTATAGCCCAAAATCACACAGGAAGTGCCGCAATGGGCTTTAACAGGCCTTGCCTCTTGACAGCCCCGCAGCCTTGACTGTCTGAGAAGACAAGGAAAAAACTCCCAAAAAAACCTTGTAGGGAAAAATGGAAGAAACCTTGGGAAAGGCAGTTCAAAGAGAGACCCCTTTCCAGGTAGGTTGAGCGTGCAGTGGGTGTCAAAAGAAGGGGGTCAATACAATACAATACACAGAACAGAACAAATTCTCAATACAGCATAAAAATAAAAATTTTTGAAGTACGGAGCAGAATTTAACAGTAGATGATATCACATAATAAGATTCGGATATTTTTAGAGTCCTGTAGACCTCATCCATCAAGCTGCCTCCCCCATTTAGCCATTCCACAGCTGAAACAGTGCTGGGCCAGCCAATCTGATGAAAGGACCCCTCTTTCCCATGATTCCTTTGATCCTCCATCAGGGATGACTTTACCTTAGGCAGGCAAACAACTTGGCAGGTGGGCCGTGGCACCAATTGCCACATTTGAGTACCGAGAACAGAAACAGAATAGGTGAAGGTTAATATTCAATTATAACTATCATGTTACTTATGTTTTAGTGCTAATGACTAACAACAGAGATGCAGTATGTACAGTTATTCAGCAGCTCTAGTCAGGATATGCTAAACTGAAGTAGTGAGTCTTCAGCCGGGATTTAAAGGCTGAGACTGAAGGGGCATCTCTTATAGAAGCAGGAAGACCATTCCACAGTTTAGGTGCCATGTAACTGGAAGCTCGACCTCCTACTGTTATTTTATTAATCCTTGGAATCATAAGCAGACTGGTATCTTGAGATCTTAATGTGCGCTCAGGTTTGTAAGTCATGATAAATTCAGACAAATAAGTTGGACCTTGGCCATTTAATGCTTTATTTGTTAAAAGGAGAATTTTGAAATCTTCCCTAAACTTAACTGGGAGCCAGTGTAAGGATTTAAGAACTGGAGTTATGTTTTCGTATTTTCTTGTTCTTGTAATAATTCTTGCAGCCGCATTTTGGATTAACTGGAGGCTGTATAGAGAACAGTTTGAACAGCCAGTGAACACCACATTGCAGTAGTCAATCCTACTAGAGATAAATGCATGAATTAATTTATCAGATTCCTGTTTATTTAGAAAGCGCCTTAATTTCCTAACATTTTGATCTACACATGCTCTAACATAGATGATGCCAACAACACAAAACCATTCCTGGCTGATTTGAGTTAGCTGGATAATTGCAACAGGCGAGCCTGCCATGAAAGATCAAGTAAAGGGTGACAAAAATAACTCTTTATTTAAAAAAGCAGCCAGCTAATAGGAAACTTTTAGATATATATGTTCCACTGCATTATGTCAGATGCTCCAGTGTTATGTCATTTGAGAGTGTTTAAAAGATTGTACTTTTCTCCATATTGAGTCATTGTATGAATTTAAAGGTCATCATTAGCAAGAAAGAGTCAAGTTAAGTCAAGTTTGTTCTTGTTTGTCTCTTCAGAACAGTTTACAAAGATACAACAGAAAAAATATATAAGTGATAAATAAAAGTACTGTAGGTAGCATGCAATGTTTATATACAATACTAGGGTTAGCCCCCTGCTCGCTTCGCTCACCAACTCCCCCAGCCTGCGCTATGCACCAGCCACTTTGCGTCTCTGCCGCTCGCTTATGTGAATTTCATTTTCACCAAACAACAAATCTTTTAATTCTCACAGATGCACCTCTTCATTGAGAAGAAACACTACTTTTCCCTGATCGGAAACAACAATATATTTGATCCCTTTTCACTGTTCTGTTATTTCACTGAGTAATAATTACCATTTGTTTGCGCTAATGCGATCTTTACTATCATTTTTTGAGACTTTGGAATTTTAGTACTTCCATTATCTCTAACCTGCTCTGCATGTGTATCAGGCCAACATTTTTTAATTCTTTACGATGTTCTACTTTGTCATCCACTCTTTGTCCTTTATTTCAGGCCCTGGGCAAGGTTGAATCTCTTGGCACAAAGTTTTGTCTCGCGGGACGTGAAAGTATCTCTCTGAAAAATTCACATCTCATCCCAGGATTTTTTTATTATAATAGAGAGATATATTTGCAAATATTATATATGCGTTGTAAAGGAGAACACACCAGGGCAGGCATCCTGACTGAGATGGGGCAAGTTTTCTTACCTGGATGGGAAGCCAGACCATTGAAAGGTCCAGAAGAAAGACAGGATGCTCAATACTTTAGCCAGGGAGAGGCAGAAGACGCCAATATGCCAGAACTAGGAACACTGGTGTCAGCCCAAGGAACAATACCAGGCCAGGAGGCCAGTCTGATAGGGCAGACAACTGGTCAGGGCTACATGCTCCCCCGATACATATGATGTCAGCATCCTTGGGTGGCACTACCTGTATGGACACCCACAAGCTATGCTGAGATCTGTAGACCCATGGGTCAGCCTTATTGGGTTGTGGGGGTGTTGCCAGAAGGTGCTGTGAGGGTTTGTGATCCATGCTTTTGGGGACTTTCCCTCGACCCAGAAGTTCTATTGGGCTATGCCCTATCACCGGAAGTATTCCCGGGACTATAATGGAAGCCACAGGTGAGTTGGAGTCAGGTGAAAAGTTGTGACAACACTTGCCTGGGAGGAATGGAGGAATACGAGAGATAAAGAGAGAGGAGAAGAGAATATTTGTGAACTTTACTGTAAGGTATTATGGTTAATAAATCTGCTTTATTTGACCTCAGGACTTGTGTAGAGTGGTTGTACTTGGGATTTGGGGTGTTGCAGTGCCTCCTGCTGGTCACAGAATATATACTCACTGAACAAATTATTATGAACATTATCCTAAAACTGTGTAGGGCTTCCTTTTGCTCTCAAAACAGCCTCAATTCTCCATGGCATGGATTCCACAAATTGTTGGAAACATTCCTTTGCAATTCTGGTCCATGTTGACATGATTGAATTGTGCAGATTCTACTGATTTGTCAGTTGCATATTCATGCTGCGAATCTCCCATTGTCCCACATCCCAAAGGTCTGCTATTGGATTAGGAAATTTAGAAGGCCACTGAATAACTAATTGTCAGTTTGAGACAACTTTTGTTTGTGACATGGTGCATTATCATGCTGGAGGTAGCTATTAGAAGATGATTAGATTGTGGTTATGAAGGGATGCACATGTTCATCAACAATACTCACTTGGGCAGTGGCATTCAAGTGATTAAAGTATGCCGAGTAAACATTCACCACATCATTACACCACCACCACCAGCCTGGCCTGTTGACAAAAGCCAGATTGGGTGCATGGATTCATGTTTGACTGTTGGCATCAAATTCTGACCTTACCATCTGGATGCTTCAGCAGAAATCAAGGTTCATCATAGTAGAGTATGTTTTTCCAGTTTTCATCTGTTCAGTTTTGGTGAGCCCGTGCCCACTGCAGCCTCAGCTTTCTGTTCTTGACTGACAGGAGTGAAACCCAACATGGTCTTCTGTTGTTGTGGCCCGTCTTCTTTCAGGTTTGATGTGATGTGTATTCTGAGGTGCTTTTCTGTTCACCTGAATTGTACAGAGTGGTAATCTGAGATACTGTAGCCTTCTTGTTTTCCTGAACCAGTCTAGCCATTCTCCTCTGACTTCTCATCTGCAGAGATACCACTCACTGGATGTTTTTTGTTTATTGTACTATTCTGAGTAAACTCTACAGACTGTTGTGTGTAAAAATCCCAGAAGATCAGCAGTAATAGAAGTACTCAAACCTTCCTGTCTTGCACCAACAACCATAGCATGGTTGAAATCACTGAAATCAGGTTTTTCCCCAAGCTGGTGTTTAATGTAAACATTAGGTGAAGCTCCAGACCTGACCTGTATCTGCTTAATTTTATGCATTGTGCATTAGACCATTGCACAGATAAGCAGGTGTATAGGGTGTTCCTAATAGTTTGTTATGTTACAGTATAATATTTGTTCTTATGATTGACTGTTCAGTAACTTTATGACTTGTGGATCGAGACTATCTCTAAATCTACTGGTGTAAGTGCCAATTATCCTGTACAATATACCAGAAGGAAGGAGGAGAGAGAAAAGAGGGTGCATGTTTTTTAATAATACTTATGTTTATCTAAGACATTGTGTGTTGCATGTGTCCTGAAAAATGGCAGCTCTATGCTGGCAATACTCTAATCCTCCTTCACCATCCTTCCAGGGGCCTCATGCATAATACCGTGCGTAGAATTCACACTAAAACTTGGCACATGGACAACAGTGGAAATGTGCATATGCACAAAAAACCCATATGCATAATTCTGTGCGTACACCAACTTCCATTTTCTTCCGCTCCATAAATCCTGGTCAGCGTGAAAAGTAACGCTTGTGCACGTGCCTGACATCTCCCAGAATAATGTTCTTTTGAATATGCAAATCAATATAAATAGCCCCTATTGTTTTACATTCTGTGAAAAGACAAAGGCAAAAGCATGGGGGGAAAAAAAAGAATTTCAGCGAATACCAAGTAGAGGCAAGGAAAAATGCAATATTTGTTGGTTTAAGCAGTGATATAAACAACATAAGGAAGTTGCTAAAGTGAAAGAGTGGTGGAGAAACTCGAAAGTACATGTTCAGAATGTCACACAGTGCCCGAAATAAATAAGAAGTGGTCAGATATCAAAGTCGCCATGAAAAGGCGAGTTGTAGCCCACCTGAATGTCATATGGAAGCTGTCACACACGTGCACATGGGAATCAGCTGAAGGGCCTAAACACTAGTAATTCTACGCCAGGCCAGGGGGTGGCGGAGTGTACTGACTATCTCTCTCAGTCCCTTGCAGACCTTTTCCGGGAAATCCCGCCTGTTGCCGGCCCCAAGGATGACATCACTTCCAGGCACAAGGACACCACTCCCAATTCTGGCATAGATGACGTAATTTCCCTTCCAGCCCTTTAAAACTGCCATCTTGCCTCAGTACAGGCAGTTCTGTTCTGGACTCTAAACTATGCACGTCGTGCTATTTAAACCTACTTTTTGCAGCCGATTCAATTATACGGGTGACTGCCTCAAACCTTTATGATGTCTCCGACTCATTCTTGTTACAGTGGCGTAGTCGGCAGGATGAGACCTTCCCAGAAGAAACCGGGAAGAAACCATGGATTTACTCAGGTAGGGGAGTACCGGGGCCGTGTTTCTGGGTGGGGGGCGCACTCAGCGGTCCGGAGCGACACGGTGCAGGCTTCCCTTCTAGCAAGGGAAAACGAGCCCCTAGTCCTACACAAGAAGAATGTGGAGGAGACCCACCGAATAAGTCCCTTCCACATAAACCGAAGCCTGTTCCGATGTCCTTGGGGCCGGGGGATGGGCCGCTCGCATGGGAGCGCGGAGGAATGCGGGTGGAAGGGGAGAGGACGGTTATGTGCACTTACGAACCCCCTGGCTACTGGTCATATGGGAGTAGTGGTTCTGAATGGATTTCGAGTTACAGCCCTTCTAGACTCCGGCAGCAACATCTCCATTGTTGATTGCCGTTACGTACTACCACGACAGTGGACGAGGAAAAAGACCAGTATACGCTACATACACGGGGAAAGGGAAACACGGACATATAAAACCGTCCTCTGTGTTATAAGTTATGAAGGCTTAGTAAAAAAGTTCCCTGTGGCGGTCCACCCACACCCACCTTCTCCTGTGATCCTAGGGCGGGACTGGTCTGACAGTAAATGCGGAGTGCGGATAACTGCTCCCCTTGTTCCTGTAGGCCTAGTCATGGAAGGGAATAACCCGACACAGGCTGATTCTACTCAGTGTAAACAGCCGGCGAAGACGGGTACGGAAGACTGTGAGGAGGATAGGGAGGCTCCTGAGCCATCGCACTTATACACGTCATCCCTGATGACTCCCTGAAGTTGCAAAAAAATGCAGTCGTGCTTGTCAATGGCCAACGCACTCATCAGCCCATGCCACGCGGGCCCCACTTTATATTAGACAATGATCTGTTATATCGAGTAGCAGAGCATGAGGGCGGGGTGCGGAAGTTGTTGCTAATCCCACGAACCTACTGGCGGTAGGTTTGCGAGATGGCACACGCCCACCTCATGGTAGGCACCGAAAAGACATTGGAGAGAATTAAGCTCAGATTTTATTGGCCGGGAATTAACAAGGAGGTTCACCGTTTTTGCATGTCTTGTCCAGAATGTCAATTACGGCAAATTCCTAGGAGGGACCGTGCTCCTCTCATTCCCCTCCCCCGATTGATGTTCCCTTTGAGCGTATTGGGGTTGATATAGTAGGACCTCTGGAGCCCTCAGCCCAAGGACACAAATATATATTAGTCCTCATGGATTATGCTACCCGATATCCAGAGGCAGTTCCGTTGCGCTCTGCTACTAGTAAAGTGATCGCACGGAAATTAGTGGGAGTCTTTGTGCGTGTAGGGATCCCAAAAGAAGTCCTTACGGACCAAGGACGCCCTTTACCTTGGCAACGTTCAAGGAAACAGCCAAGTTACTTAAAATAAAGCACCTAAAGACCGTAGTACATCAACCTCAAACTGACTGTCTTGACGAGAGGTTTAACCAAACTCTCAAGCAGATGCTACGCAAGGTGGTCAGCAGGGATGGGAGGAACTGGGATCAGGACACACACATACACCCACACACCAAGCACACACTAGGGATAATTTAAGATCGCCAATCCCCCTAACCTGCATGACTTTGGACAGTGGGAGGAAACCAGAGAACCCGGAGGAAACCCACGCAGATAAGGGGAGAACATGCAAACTCCACACAGGGAGGTCCTGGGAAGCAAACCCAGGTCTTTAGTTACTGCGAGGCAGCAGTGCTACCACTGTGTCACCATGCCGCCTTCATAAGAAACAACATTATAACAAATATGCACCTGGAGAAGGTCTTTATTAAAGATGGTCTTTTTCAAAATAAGATTGTGGAAGGACAAAACCTATTTGGTAGCTTGTGGAGCAAAGTCAGAAGCAGTCTTTGATTAGACATTAGGCCATCACAAGATGCACTCATGTACAGTGGTCCGCTTCACAGTGCATGCTTAACCAAACACGAATACCTTTGGAAAGTGAGAAAACTTGATGATCTAGAGCAAACCCCCTCTAGATACACAGGAAAACCTGCAGACTTCAGCTAACCGGAACAGAACTCCCATCTTGTAAACTGTATAGTGACTGTCGCACCCATGTAAGCCTCCTTCTTTGTACCCTGTCTGATGTTCACAGCCTTGATGTTTGCTTCCTCAAGTCTGTCGTGTCCTCCCTTTGCTCTTTTTACTCTAATTTCTTTGTGGCTTTCCTGTGTTGAATGGATTTTCACTTTGTTAATCAGTGCTGAGAAATGAGCATCCTTATGCTCTTAATACAAAAGACACCATATAATATTATTTGAGGATGCTCATTTTTCAGATCTAAAAATACAGTTCTAGTATGTTTTATTTCATTTACTTCTTTTTTCTTTTCTCTAATAAGCAGCCTTTTTTCCCTGAAAAGTGGAGCTGAAACATTTTCTGCTTGAAATCCTTCTTGGTTAAGAAATGCTCCTCACAGTATGTAATTGTCAGTTTAAGACAAACTGTTCATGCGGCAAAACACTTAAGTAATTATTCAGAGAAATTCAGATTTGATTTAGCCAGATAAAAACAATATGCTTGGAAAAAATTATTTTACACCCTGTTTTATCATCCAGGGAGGATTATTCATCTCTCCGTCACGGTAATTTTTCTTTCTCTGATGGCGTTAGGCTTTTCATTACCTGAAGAATATTTTATGCACAAATTCAGTGATAGAAATGTTGTAAGCTAAAAGTTTATTTGGAGCCTGCCTGACTTTACCACTTCACCTCATCAAGTGGTGCTATCAGTCTGGCCCAGACAGAAGTTCTTCTAGACTGAGCTTTATTAAGTCCAGAGTCATGGGGAGTGACACAGAACAAAGCACATTGGGCGCCACTGCATTGTAATGTCCTTGAGATTTAAAAGAACTAAACTAACATTTGAACTAAAAAGTTAAAATTGTGAACCTAATGATTTTAATGGTCTACTGAAACCTGTCACTGTTATATTATTTTATGTTGTTCTCTTCATTCCACGACAACAGTGCCATTGGTAATTGAAGTTAACTGAAAGACTGCAGAAGCTGCATTAGAAGCTACAGCAGGTAGAGTTGCCATTGTTGGTGTAATTACAAGTCAGGATTGAGAGGCGAGCTCCCACTGCGCTGCAATTTCCAGAGTAATTCTCCATGGGGTACTTCTTAGTGGATGGATGTCCTATCTAAATATCTAAAGCCTTAACTTTGAGAACTGATTTTGCTGAAAGTGAAATTGCTGTGGGCAGTAAATGGATGTCAGTGACTGTGTAAGAGAAGCTGTTCACAGTGAAAGAGACAGGATGCTTCATTACTGAGACCTATCTAGCATATTTTGTTTGTTGCTAAGTTCAGCAGAACACCTGGAGTATCTTATTGGATAAACACTATAGCTTGGCTTTTCCTTCTGAAGCAAGGCATGGTAATTGCCAAGGTCATTAATACAGCCATTGCACAGAATTGGTCTTATACTTTAAATAGTGTTACTAGGTCAAAATCCTGCTTTTAGTCAAAATAAATAGCCTCTGGGTTGTATTTAATTTATTTACTTGAGCAATACTTTTTTTACCAAGGGTTTCATCATAAAGATGTCATGCACAACACCATGCTACTGTGATGTGTGCTGCTTTTGTAGCCACAAGAAGTAAAATACAGACACATAATGATTATACAAAACACTCTAGGGAAAACAATAAATTATATACATTTACCCCAAAATCAGAAAAAGTTGAAGTAGTATGGAATATGCAAAAAAAAAAAAGCAGTGATTCTTAAATTGACTTTTATTTCATTGCAGACAATAATGTAAAGGTTGTCTGGAATATGTATATTTGCACCTTTCCCCATTCCTGATAATGGTGGAATGGCTTAATTTGTAAGGCCGGCCAATGGGGAGCACCTGGCTTGGAGGACACAATAGACAGTATGGGGAGGAGCCAACAGTAGGTAAATGGGTGCCGGAAAAAAGAAAGAGAAGCAGACGCGATGAAAGGAAAAGGCAAGAGGGAAAGGGATGGACACAGCATGGAAAATGCCAGGTTCATTTTAGGACAAATTATTTTCCCTTTCTGGTGAAGGTATTCAGGAGAGGATCTAACAGGCCAGCCCAAGGGACTGTTGACCTGTACGTTTCCCCACCACAGACTGAGATAGTCATCCCTAACAGAGAATATTTAAAGGACTATGAACACATTGCTTTTTTTCTTTTTCTCTTTCTCATATTTATGTATCAGTGGCGTATGTGGTTAAGTGTTTTGTGCCTTGATTTGTGTGGGGTAGGAAGCGCTGCAGCGTGATATTATGTATATAGTGGTTTTTGTTAAGTGTGTGTAATTTCTTCTAATAATCATTTACTAACTTAACTCTGCATTCACTGGTGTGTTTCTGTACTTGGGGTGGTGTAGTAGGAAAGTAGTGTTGGTCGCTTGCGCCCCAGATTATTTATTTATTTTCCAGCGCATATATAATCGTGCCAGCTCAAGGATAACCCAAGATATTTCATGTTTTGTCTCATCAATGTACAGTTTAAGCACATACGACAGGCGATTCCATCATGCAGTGTGGGATAGTCTCTTGTCTATGATTTTTAAAAATCACACATTGTATGCCAACATTATGTGATACTGAAATGTTACAGTAATGTCTGAGTGACCTCGGTTTAGGAGACGATCAATCGTAGAGAATAAGACTCTGGGATTACTAGCATTGTTATTTATAATTCTTGAGAAATAGCAGCGCTTCTCAGGATGGACTGTGTTATTGTATTCTACTATTTTAACTTTCAGTATCTCAGAGTGGATACTTAGTTTAGTTTTTCTCCATTTACGCTCAGCTCTCCGGCATGTTCTCTTTAAATCAGACACTCTTTGGGTCTTCCATGGTATAACAATGCTAGAAGATTTTTTAACTGTCTTTTCTGGTGTGACTATGTCAGCAGCAGCTCTCACCTTAGTATTAAAATTTTCCACCTTACTATTTACATTATCCTTATTATTGTAGTTAGCACTACAAACAGACTGATTGCTTAGAATGTTTGTAAATTTTGAAGCTGCTAATGAATCAAAGAAGCGTTTTTTAACAATATGCTTCTCGTGAATGTTTTTTATCATTATTTCTATATTAAATGGTAAAAGAAAATGGTCTGATAGACCAATATCAATGATCTGCTTCACATCAACTTTTAGTCCTTTAGTAATTACTAAGTCTAACGTATGACCTGCTTTATGTGTAGGCTGACTAACGAGCTGTCTCAAATCAAGAGTCCAGGAGGTTCATAAACTCATTTACTTTTGGGTCACACTGATTACGTAAATATAGACATGCCTTTAACTATTGCCATAGTTCACTCCATCATCTTGTGCTACATTGGCTGGGTCATTAAAGCACCACAAAATGGTATGAAGGGAAATGCATTTAAGACTGAAGCTAGGAAGGTTTTCATTACGCAAAGAGTTGTGGGAATCTGGAACAAACTACCAAGACATGTAATTAAAGCAGAAACCTTTACAAACCTTAAGAAGAATCTGAATGAGTTACTGGGGCAGCTTAGATATTAGGTAAACAAATGGGCTTCTTGGACTGAATGCTCTCCTCTCATTTGTCAAATTTCGTATATCATGTTCTTATGAAATGCCTAAAAGCCTCTTGAGTAGAGCTAGTGGTGTCACTTCAGGCATGCCCCTGAATGTTCTAGTCAATCAACCCAAGAACGGCTAGCAAACATCTGACCTTACTGGCCCCCATTGCCATTACTATAGGACAAGCTAAAGGAGTTGAAAGCTCCTGAATGGTATCTCTTATGGACAGGTGAGTGCCTGCAAGGACACTATAGGCACTGTTTGACAAGCTCCTCTTAGTGCTTTTACCTCACTCTGCTAACTTTGATTAGACTTCAATGTTAAGACAACTATGATTGTTAGAAAACTTTATATTTAAAAGAGTCTTATGCCAGTTTGTTTTACTAACACCGTGTCATGGTAGGAAAACACCTTATTTCAACCCAAAATTAGAGAATTAAAAAGATATTCAGTATTCCTTGGGATGTGTACATGGTGCATGGTGTTTGCCCTGCAATGGACAGGCACCCTGTGCAGGGTTGGTTCCTGCCTTGCACCCTATGCTAGCTGTGCTAGGCTCCTGCAGACCCCCACGGTCCTGTTCACAACTAAGCAGGTTAGCAAATGACTAACTAACTTTAGGACTTGGGCTGTCAAGGCCCTTCTAGTGGTCACACTTTGCAATGAATTTTTATTTAGTAAGTGGGAGGATAACTGGTTGTGGCTTTCCATATATTGGGCATCTTTATTTTTTTTTTATGGTAGATCTGTATCCAACATATTTGTAGCAGAAATAAAAAGCCTTCTAGAACAAAAAAGCAGGGGTGCAATTTACATGAAACAAACTGACACGCAAGCAAGAATGAATTCCAAAACTGCAGCAATTAAATGATTTATTGGTCCAACATAGATCGATGTATGATGTAAAACCCTCATGGTTGAAAAGACAAGCGAGTATGTTCATAAATAGCTTTAAGGGCCAAACTGTGTCCTGTGGCATTTCCAACCAACTGTCAGTTAATTGTGGCAACTTCAAACACAACAGTCAGTTAAATTAAAGGAACACTTTGAAAACACATCAGATCTCAATAAGAAAAAATATGTAACAATAGTAATACTTTGGGGACCTTCAAAAATTTTTCTCAGAGGTTTTTTGGAAGAGTTAGTTAAAAACAAAGGCTGGCGAATAAGGTTGGGCTTTACGTCCTCTTCTCATCAAAACCTTTCTTATTTTCTGGTTATGTTAAATTAATTTTCACCAACATTATCATTAAGCAGAAAATGATGTAATTGATTCAAGGCAGACTGCCATTAAAGCCATTTAAAATTAAAGCATAATACGTTGAATAATCTGCAGTCCTGCAATGCCAACAGCAGGCACACCAATTCTCTGAACAACTTTCTTTCAGCAGAATAAAGCTAACAGTTTCAGTGGCACAGCTCAAACATGCTTCATGTGCACTAAAGCAAAAGCATAACATTCTCAGATAGCCTTAAACTAATTCAGGGTTACAAGGAACCAAACAACACTAAGAGAAGGGGCAAATGACCACAGTTATATCACTAATCCATCACAGAACCCACTCAAACTCAAATAGTTACAATTTGAAATTATGAATTAACCTAACATGCATGAAACATGTGAAGAAAGCCCACAAAATGATTGGGTGGAAGATACTAGATCCATTAAACACACATTAGAAAGTAAAAAGGTACATCAAAAAAGACATCCAAACACCACATGCATGTCCACTGAATGAAAAAACACCAATGATAATGAAAAAGTGCCATTCACCACATGCACAGCCATCTAATGAGAAGTAATTACTGAAACCATAGGAAAAGCGCAATAACATGCAGGCATCAATCGAGCATTTAAAACTCTCAACTGAAAGTGCGCACAATGAGAGCTGTTAGACAGCACAGCACAGCAGCAGAATGCTTCAGCAAGTGAGAACTCATTTAAAATGAATTTAATACCAGAACAGAGTAGAAGGGGGTGGAGCTTTAGGCTTCATTTGAATGTTATGATCGATGGAGTCTCACAGGCAGACATATGGAGACAAATTAAACAGAGTTTAAAGAAAGAAAGAAAGAAAGAAAGAAAGAAGCTAAAAAATAAGTAATAAACAAGTAAAGCAGACTGCATGGCACGTCATACAAGCACCACACAAGGACTAATATCAGATCAAGAGTCCAATGTTGGAGAATATAACTCCCACCTGTAAGGACACCCTTTAGCTCTTCTCTTTAGGTGAGGCATTAAAGGCTAAACTTTAAAACAATGTTGTCATAGATTTTAGGGAAGCCACCTTATCAGTGCTATATTGTGTTCTATAGTGCTGTTAGCGTGTCACTACATGGTGCCTTCCTTTCATACATTCCACCATCTATATTATTAATCAGTTTAATTCAATACAGGCTTTTGTGGGGCTGTCTTGGGGGAAAATGCAACAATTAATCTTGTTCAGAATATCAGACTATCACAAGGCACAGTCATATTCATTAAAATAGAAAGCATTTAGAAATGGCAATTACTATAATATACACCTCAGTGGGTTGCAGGACAAGCTATGTACTGGCACTAGGAGAAAAATCTGTCTCTTCACAGACAGTGCCTGAGCTGGAAATTGAACCTGGGCTACACACTAATAAACAATAAAGTGTAGTCAAATTAAAGCACATCACTGCAGGCAGAATGTACACATAAATATACTATATGTGCATGAATTTACATTTTAACATTTTGAAGATTCTTTGAGTTAAAAGCCATACTTGTAGATTCCATCTTCCTGAAATTGCTGGCTGCGCAGCTCCACCAGGGCTCTCTGTAGTGTGTCAAAGAAAAGCTAAAAGATGATGATTACCATGTGAGAGACAGCCAGCAGCTCAGCCCAATCAGGACACCACTGAAATGGAAGGATGGGGGAAGGCAGCAACTTTTGGACACTGCCTCCCCCAAAACACTAGATGGTAGCTCCCCTGGAGTGTAGCGGTGCCTCGATTCCCACAGGGCATCCTGGGACTTGGAGTTCGGTTTCTCAGCCCTGTTGGGTGCTGTGGGTGCCGGGGGTGCTGTGAAAGGATCTGGGGAGTCATGCTTCCTTTATAGCCCAGAAGTACTGGGATGTCACGAGGATGGAAGCCCCAAAGTACTTTTGAGCTGATTAAAGAACTTGAGTTCTCCATCTGCCCTAGCACTTCTGGGTCGGGCACTATTTAAAGGGCTGCTGAAGACCCAGCAAGAGAGCCAGAGTCGGATGGAGGTGGACAAAGCTTGTTGGGAGGTGTGGAGAAGAAAGAGAGAGAGAGAGAGAATTGTGTTGATTATTGTCTTACTTGCCTGTTCATTGGTGGCTGTGGTGCTTAGGGCACTGTTTTGGAGAAGAAAGAATTAAAAATACTACTCAGTGCTTTTACCTTGTATCCTGCATACCTGTCTGTTGGGTTTAAATAGGTAACAGTGACCCCTAACGTTCACAACCGATGAATACCACTAAGGTCTGACAGCAGGTGCATCATTGGTGACATTCACTTCAAGGTACACTAAGCTCCATCACCACCACGACTGAACACTATGGAGACTATGGACTAAGCAGACCAACAGCTAGCAAAGTCATTGCTGCAATATTCAAAAAAGGACATACAACAGCAGGCAAAGATAAAGAGTCTTCTGCTTTGATTTAAAATACTCAACCAAATGGAACCTCCATAATATTGAAATGTACATCATTCTGGACATTGAATGTCATATAGCTAAAGGCCTTGTTAAAAACATTAGTTCTATTTATCTGTAAAATATCAAATGAGGCCTGCATCTTAAGATCACATCATGTGCTCTGGTGAATATTGTCAACCACGAGTGATTAACAGGCAAATTCAAGGCTCTGAAGAGGCAGACGATATCACCCCGATCAGAAAGCTTCATCCTTCTTTTTGTCCGCAATTCAGAGACTCACCAACTGGAGGACGAGTGACTCAGTTTCCACTTCGGCTGAAGAAGCTTTCCCACTTCCAGGTCAACTAGAAATCAATGTTCAATGAGGATCATGACTTGACTTGATATACTATAATAATCCCCGAGAGGAAATTGTCTTTTGCTTGATCTTTAGAGATCAGAGCCTAGGCTCAGCCATTATGCAGGTTATTTCAGATTAAGGGCCTTGCTCAAGGGAGGATCCCTTCTTGCAGTAATGGGATTTCAACTGGAAATCTTGCAGAAACCAGCACAGACCCTTAGCCTCAAAGCCACCACTATTTCTCAGAAGCATCTTTTTGTTAAACAATGTGTCACACATGTGTGGGTAGGAGGCAGCTAAACTGCCTGAGTAATTGTAATACCACCACCGACCAGGGGATGGCGGAATGTGCTGACTGTCTTTCTCAGTTACTTGCAGACCATTCCCAGGAAATCCTGCCAGGTTCTGGCACCCTCGACGACATCACTTCCGATCCCGGAGACATCACTTCCGGCCCTAAAGATGACATCACTTCCTGAGTGGGCCTTTTAAGCTCCCATCTTTCTTGTCTTCAGTCAGTTCTATTTTGGACTTAGTCATGTGAATATTTCTGTTCAACAACTTTTGCAGCCAGGATACATTATACGGGTGGCTGCCCCAAACCTTTATCATGTCTCATGGTATTCTTTATCACAAGTGTCACACTGTGTTTTCCACTCATAAGTGTATTTTTCTTTTCCATTTATTCAACCTGCATATTTAAACAGGGCTACTGACTAGTACCCCAACCCTTTGTTCTCTCCTGAAATTTTCATTTTTCTTCACGATATATTATATTAATTCATAACATTTATCTGGGACTTTTTAATACAATAGGAAAGTGGCAAACCTAAAAGTGTCTAGTCTCTAGCCAACACCAAATCCGTTACATCATAAACATTGCCCTTTCTACTATCAATGATTGAATAATAAATAAAAAAGAATTAGACCAAACTAAAAGTAAAAGAGGCAGAACTATTTTATTTATAAAACCCAATACAGACCCAGACTAGTAAACATAGCAATAACAACCAGTGAATTAATATGCAGAAAGCACACATTCTCAGACACAAGAGAACAGTCCAAGCCCCACAATAATAAACATAGCCCGTGTACACCAAATGCTTTTATAATGTTCTTGTAATAAAATCAATTCTAGCCATTTTAAGCAGAGATGAATATGGCAATTAATAAACTGGGAAGGCAGTGTGGCCCCATACCCAGTAGTGCAGCTCTGAGAAATAGCAAATAGCTCCTGTCTCTTGTATATTTTTCATTTAATGCTTTGTAAGATCGACATCCTCCTTTCATCCAATAGCTGCTGCCAAACAGCTATCAACTGTTTCCACCTTACTCCTCTGTGGATTATGACAGCCACAGATTTTCACATGGTTCCACTCTCTTCTTCTATTTCTGCATATTTCCTTTCCTTCTTTTTGAAAAAGACGTTGTTTTATGACATTATTCCCAGATTATATAAACTACTATGGATAGAAGTGAAGACCAAACTTTCAAGGTGAAACCATCAATCACTGTCTTACGTGCTGTTTTATTAAAATATGGAATGAAATATTCTTATACACATTGTGCATCAACAATACATATATTAAGACAATGATGCACATTTTCCACATGAGGATATTTAAATATCATTTCTAGGTGTCTAGGCTGAAAAGTCTATATGTTACATAATATCTGTTATGATTTGGTTTTGTTCTAATTTTATTACAGCTCATTTTGTACTTTTCCCTTATTTTTCTTTTCTATGTTGTGGTTTACACTTGAAGAGAATATTATTTTGATAATGTGTTCTTATTTAAGCTTTATTTAAAGATGTTACAATACTTTAATGTCTGTCAATGACATGACTTTGCCTTGTTATGGGCGTAGGCATGGCTGGGCACGGATGATAGAAAAAGATTAGCCCATGCCATCAGAGGTCAGAAGTAATAAAGATCAACTTAGCACTTCCCGTTTATCCAAGTTTGTGGATTTAAAAAAAAATCTAATTTCTCATTGTGACTGAAAATTTTTCTTTTCAGTTTGATTTTTGGTTTGAGCTTGGTCTTGATGACAGATCAGTTTTACATTTTTTACTTAACAAACTTTGCTATACTTTAAACTATGCTTCATTTCCTGATTCTTTCTCATTAAACATTTGCCTCATGTTGTATCTGACGGTATGTGCTGTAGAATATAACTCCCACCTGTAAGGACACCCCCTAGCTCTCCTCTTTAAGTGAGGCAATAATGGCTGAACTTTTAAACAATGTCATCACAGATTTTAGGGAGCCACCTTACCAGTGCTATAGTGCGTTCTATAGTGCTGATAGCCTAACACTCCAGGATGCATTCTTTTCTTACATTTTATATTTTTAATCAGTTTAATTCAATACAGGCTCTTGTGGAGCTGTCTTGTGGGGAAAGGCAACAATTAATCTTGTTCAGAATACCAGACTATCACCAAGCACAGTCATATTCATTCAAAAAGTGACCATAGATTTTAATCTGTGTTTCATCTACTGATTCATTCTCATTAAACATTTGCCCCATGTTGTACATTGCAACAGGTACACATGTTGTAAATTTAGAAAGGATGGTCCTTGCATGTGTGTGAACATTTGAATCTGATAACTGCTTATGGAGCGGAACTGACCTCTCTGTACTATTCTTTCCTCTGCGTGTCCTGGAGTACAAAAGAAACAGTACCATACAGCAACATGTGGGGAATGGCAAGATTGGGAAAAAAAAACACGTGGTCACTGATTACAACTGCAAGATGTTATGTGAATGAATATGAATAATATGAATAATGTTGCATTCATGCCACAATGTTTTCCGAAATGTACTATACAGGTCATAAAATGAATAATTCCAAATATCATATATACCTAAGTTTCTGGGGGGTTTTTTGTCATCATGGACCATAAGGTGCATACTAATTCAGCGTGAGCAGGAACACTCAATAAAACTGAATAAAAAAAAAATTAAAGTGACGGTGAGATAAGAAGAAGGCAGATTCACCAGCATTTGTGTGTCAGCTTTTATCCGTCCAGATCAGAGAATTTCCAGTTCCATTGTCTCAAAACACTACTCACATCTACAGTTATTCCCAGTTTCAGATAAAAAGTAACTGCATCAGATCTGGGGCAAGGGGTGGGTGTTGTATCATAATCATATCATAATCATAACTGAGAGAATAAAAAAAAAAAACGCTAACTGTTACACGTACTATAAATTTACACCGGCTATTACAGACACAAATCAAATGTATGTTTTTATTGTATAATATTAACAATAAGAGCAGCTCACTACTCAGAAAAGTGAATTTGCCGGAAAGCCGGGTTCAAACTCACAACCACTGGATTATAAGTCTGCGGATCTTACTGCTACACCACAGAAGCTGTTGTATTATACTTGCACCTTTTGTGAAATATGAAATTGTTTATTTGATATTTGGCCATCAGCCTTCACACATTATACAGTTTATGTCTACATTTTGTTATTTATTACTAAAACATTAAAAACGTTTCTGTTTTACGATATGTTTACACAGATTGTTGTAGACTCAAATCACATCAAATTATTCCCCCTTACAATTCTGGGTAGCTCACTCCCAGATAATCAATCAAGGCAGGAACTGGGAGAACCTCTTGCCCGTTCTGAGGCGGTTGGGGAGATGGTATACAGTAGCAGGCTGCTTGCTTCTTGGGCTTTATCAACACATTTAGAAGACAAAAGATACTGATGGAGAGGTGCAAAGGGATTTAAGGTGGGCCAGAATTACGAGTTTTTTCATTGGCTCTGGTAATTCTAGTGTTAATGACATCAGCATTGATCCATCCACTTCGGAGTGCACCCGGGATGCAGCCAGCACTTCCACCACATTGGGGAGTGCCGGTGGAAGATTGCTGGGAAGCACCTGGAGCACATCCGGGTGTGCATAAAAGGGGTCGCCTCCCTTCATACGATGACTTGAGTCGGGTGGAAGAAGGACGAGGTCTTGGAGGAAGCAATGAGGTGGCCTGAAGAAATGAGGCATTGGACTGGTGGCCTTGACTTTGGGGAGTTTGGGGTTGTGTGCTGCACTGTACATAAAATGATGGTTATTAAACGTGTGCTGGGTGACCTGAATGTGTCCGCCTGTTTGTGTCTGGGCCGGCTACCACAATGGCATCCCAGTAGGGACTCTTCGCCTGCTACAAGGCAGGGACCTGTCACAAATAATTTTGTGGACGGCCTGGCGCAGCAGGTGCACCCACACACGTGCCATGGGAGCGGTGTGCACACAGCCCCAGGAGAGAGAGCTGTCCCACAGACTGCCACCGGACCGCGGTCGGAGTGTTCTCTCCTGGTGCGGGAGAACAATGACAGGCATTACCGGAGTGCAGCAGGCTTCTATGAGCATGCTGCCACTGAAGGCGCCCAGGACGGTGCGGTATCAAGGACCCGGGAGGTAAGTTCCCTGCTCGCCGGCAGCCGGCCCTGGGGGGCCACGCGTGTTCTTTCCGGGTCATCGTCTGTGGCACACGTTACAGACATAGCAGCGGCAGCAGGAGCTGCCAAAGAGGAGACGCTGCGACTCAAAAAGCCGGCTCGTCACTGCACCAGGGGAAGGGGAGCCAAGATGGCCACGGACCGGAAGTTCCTCCCCGAGACAGGCACAGGATTTGAAGGTGTGTCTTGCGTGCCTGCCGAAGATTGGACAGAGGTGGGACCAAGGAATGTCCGTCTCGTGCCAGCGAAGGACCCGATTGGGCCGGAGGAGAGGCCTCACAAGAAACAGTCGGCGGACATGACTGACAGCCAGGTGAGTCAATCGCCGACTGGCTTTCTGTGCTTGTCAGCGGCTCTGCGTGAGCTAGAGGAGTGCCTTCAGCCTGCAGAGTCACTTCTGCAGATGCTACGTGCCCTCCGTGTGGAGCTGCAGATGCTGGAGAGGAAGGCAGTCGCGTCAGTGAGGTTGCTGCGAGCTGCAAAAGGACGGCGTGACACTAGACACAGCCAACCCCGTAAAGCATACGGGAGATCCCACCGAAAAGGCCCATGATATGAATGATCGGAACCAAATAGGGGGATCTCCGACAGTGGACGCAGTGGTGAGTGCTGTGCGTGCGGTGAGGGGAGAAAGAGCGAGACGGCTGGCAGGACAGGGGCTGATGAGTGCCCCGGGTCCTAGCACCCTGTGCCCCAAGCCTGCGGTGGCCTCGCATCACTCTATAGGGACGTAGATGGGACAGGATCTGTGTATTTGCAATGCGCAGATCCAAACCGTCATGGCGTCACAGAGAAAAAGGAGGAATCAAGGGAAGAATGCTGGTTCCTCCGATAAGGGAGAATGTGAGGCGGGAAGCTCACGTCTGGTGGATGGCCGCCCTCTGCAGAGGCAGAGGGGAACCTCGAAGTCGGCTGTGGCTGCAGGGGTGCGAGTGGTTCCAACCAGAAGGGCACGGAAACCTCGGAGGGGGTGTCGAAGAAGGCGGCCCTGGGGTGCCAGTAGGAGGGGGGAAGCGCTGCCTGTGTGAGGCACAACAGGATGCCAGGTGGTAGTGTCCAGGCAGCGTCTCCGCCCCTCGCGGAGATGTGCCACTCCACCTAACCTGGTGGCCTGGACTTTGGGGTTGTGTGCTGCACTGTACATAAAATTATGGTTATTAAACGTGTGCTGGGTGACCTGAACGTGATCTATCTATCTATCTATCTATCTATCTATCTATCTATCTATCTATCATGATCAAAATACGTCTGCACAAGACAAAAAAATAGTTACTCAGCTAGACATCTTGTTTATTGAACAGCAGGGAAAAATAAAAATAAAATTTATAAATACATTTTCTACAAGTTGGTTGGATATGATTTTAAAGTAATATCACATGACCGGTAGTCACCTTTTCCATTTGGCATCATTTTGTTGTCTGTTAAAAAAACATCATTTCTTAGTTTTCTTTGAATCTATCATTTTTGACTTCAGGCTAGTAAAACTCCCAACTGGAGTTTGAGGATAGCTAGGTGGGGTAGACCTGATAGTGATGAAGTGTCATTTTTACTTTGGAGTGAAATGCAAGGAATATTAGTCTTTTAAAAACTTCACTATAGGAAAAGATCATTTGTTGCATTTTAAACACTATCCTTCTTTACAGTTTCCTTAAAATTATTTATTTACCTAAACCGTATTTCAATTTCGCAATCCAGATAGTGGATTTTCCTGTCAGTTGGGATAATGTTAGTCTCCCAAATGGAATCAAAGATTGTTGCAATACCAAGAGGACAGCCTTACCACCTGCCTGAAGAAGTTCAACCCGGATACCACAGATCCTTGCAGCTTTTCCTCCCCTCAGCTGTTCACCACCTGTGCAATCTCAGTGAGATTGGGTGGTTCACAGCTAATTGCAGGATCAGCCTCAAGAATCGTGGACACAGAGATATCCAACATCCTAGCCAGAGGGTCAGCTTTGAACAGCTGGTCAAAGTAGCCAGCCCAGCAGGTCACAACTTTAGTGTAATCCGAAAAAAAAAAAAAGGTTTGTCTTCCTAAAGTTATTTGGAAACTAGCTGCCATAAGTATTTGTTTTTAGAATCAGAAAACCTAAATACATCAAACAGGGTGACAAAATCTTAAATAGTGCCAGAATCAATCAAAGAAATTTCTGGATCTCAACAGATGTCAACGGGAGTCATTGCTGCTGTAAAGAATGTGCAAAATGGTAGTGCCCATATCCAAACATTGTTGTGGAAGCAGTACAAAAATTACAAGGAAATATTAAAAAAATTTTGAAAAGTTAACGCAGAATAATAAAGAAAATATTCCATAGCCAAAAATTATGACAGTTACCAGTGTGATGAGACTTTATTGTACCAATGTAAGCAAAGCCTTTTCTGGAAAGGTTATATGGTTGAAATATATGTCATGTTATAAATGTTTTCAGAAATGCTAACGTTATCTTTGGAAATGGTTTAAGCCAAATCAATATAAATGTGAAACAAAACATAATCCGTACAATGTCTTCACTGTTGAAAGAGCAAGTGAGCTAAAAGTCTCCCTAATGTACGATAATGATTATGCAAAGCTGTGCTCAAAGAAAGGTGTTTTCAGATGAGCTGTGGTGCTGGCAGTGTAGCTTTTTTCCTGTGATGTGAAGAAAGGAGTGATGATTTATTCTGGAATCACTTAAATATTCCTAATGATTGCTTTATTTATCACTGTGCCCTACCGTTAGCAAACTTTTTTAGCAACAAAATCCTCATTTAACTTCCCTTCTTATTAATTCTTGATCCAAATCAAGCAAGACTGCATCTTTTCTTAGAGCTCAAGTTAAGATGATCAACATTCTGTGTAGCAAATTATCTTTAATCAAACACTTTCACCTTCTGTCTCGAGGGACAATAGTACTTGAGACCGCTCTATGCTCAGCTCAGGCTCAATCGGCCATCAATCTTAGTTTTAGGCAGAGGATTCCCTAAACAGTGAGCCTTCTCATAAAATACTGCACTGATCAATCAAGGCAGAGGTATAATACGGAAAATGTAATCTAACTATTTGATTGTGTGACTTAGAGATGACAAGATGTAATCGAGGCATACTGAGAAATTACAAACATGCAAGATGTGCAGAGTAGTGTAAGAATCATCTAATTACCATTTTATGTGTTCACTAATAAATGCCAATTTTTACATTTTCCAGTTTAATCTGACCTTTTTCTTTTCCAGCATTTCATTTTACATCCAACACAAAGAAACAAACTATTTCATATAGTCCTGTGACTATATCACAGTGCAAGTATCAAAAACGGTACAGGGCAGACACACAATAGGAAATGGAGAGCTCCACTTAGGCTGTATATGCTTCAAGAGCAACCTGGAAATAAAGTAAAGGTTGTAGGAGTTAGACAGAAGGACAGCATAGCTCCCCCATACCATCAGGTGGCAGCAGAGGGTAAAACCTGTGGAATTTTTAATAGGTGAGCAGCAGTAATACAACCACCAAAGTTGCCTAGCATTTTAACTCTACACTGGGGCTCAAAATTGTATGAATGCCTTTTCTGAAGTATTGTTGCACCCTGATATTGCCCTTAACAAGTAACAATGGAAATTAGAGCTAATAAATGATGGAATTCCACACCATGACCATGATGTTCAAATTCCCCTACTGTTTGCTTAGTGTAATTGTGTGAATCCAGTGGTGATCATTACCAAGATAGAAGCTGAAGTTATGTTTATAAATGACCCAACAGCAATCAATGGCATTTCATGCTGCTAGAAACCAATGCAGACAATGGCAAAAGGTCATATTAATGGGTACTATGAATGACTCAAGGACTGCAGTCTTACTTATTGAATCATGGAGTGTACCACATCTCTATAGATGGTGGAAAATACTGAAGTATGTGGTGTGATACCTGATTCATGGAATTGTTCCCATATATTTACGGACTGTCTTGAGAGCTCATTTACCAGCATATGTGATACAAAAGGTCAGAAGATCATTGGGACATTTTTGTTGGTTGTTATAGCAGCTGTACAGCTTGACCCTACCATACAAAACTGATACGAACCCAAAGTAATGGTGAGCTAAAACAGAGCATAGCAAATGGCTGTTTTCTCATAATAAATAATGCAAAGTCTTCTTCAGGTAGATAGGTTGCCACTATTTTTAATACAACTATTTAATTTTAAAATCAAAAGTTAATACAGTGTGTTGCAGCAGCAGTTAATACACAAAAAAGGTTATTAAATCACAATTAATTAAACAATTTTTCTCATGTTTGAAAAGACAAACAGTCTTACTTGCTGTGGCTTTGCAATGCACTGTATTTTATTGGGAAGAAGTGGAACAGTTAAGAGCAGGACCATCAGCCCTTTCATTGTCTCCTCCTAAGAAAGAAAATCATTCAGAGTTTTGTCAATAGCTAACTGGAGTTGCTTCAAATCATTGCGTGAAGTGCTATACTCATTTCATGGAATTTTGCAAGTACTGCATTGCAACATCTGAACTATAAACCCATGTAGTTTTTACCAGCAGGTCTACTGTACAATGTTATTGAAAACTTCATGCAAATGAATATCACTGTACTATTTTTTAAATTTATTTTTATTGAACTAAATTCAATTCAACCCCCCACCCGTAAGAAAGGGAGGATGGCCAACTGCCTCAGTAAAACAATAAGAGCAGAAAAGAGGAGGGATAATCCTTTTCCCCAATATAAAAGCTTATTGTAAAATGTTATTCATTAGATCCTACCATGTTTTCAAAAAGTTTTGTACAGGTCCTCTAAGTAAAAATTTGAAATTTTCCAATTTCAAATAGTATATAACGTCAGTTACCCACTGACTTTAAAAGAAGTAGGATTCTTCCAGTTGAGCAAGACAAGTCTACATGCTGATAGTGAAGTAAAGGCAATTACAGTTTGTTTGTCCTTCTCCACTTAAATGGAGGACTCCGATAAATTGTTGAGTATTGTTGTATTAGCTAAACACAGTAAACAAGTATTTGTCTGTGACAACTTCACTTTTCTTTTAGCATAATTTTCCATTCATCTTACAGGAAAGTGCTGAAATCTGCCTTGCATTTTGATCTTTCAAGAGCGTTTCTCTCTTTTTTATTCATTCATGTATTCATTCATTCAGTGGCTTACCCTTGAATTAAGGCGTTTTGGTGTATCATCATTTTTGAGCTAGGTTCAAACACACTTGATTTTAAAAAAGCTAGGACATAACTGCATAAAAAGCTAAGGTGAAGGGTGCATAATGGAGGACACTGACAGCGCATTCAAATGCTTTATATGGCTTGATACAACTTTGCAGGGGGTAATTGACTGTTTCGTTGATGATGTGAGACTTAAAACAGCACAAAACGTTCCATTAGTAAGGACAGAAAATATGATACTTTTGATTATATGCTGTGTAATTTTTTTATTTGTAAGTAAACCTTGGTGTGGTTTGTTACTGGTAAGTGCTCTATAATTTGTGAAGGAGCACATAAACTAATTTTTATTCATTTACATTTTCATTGATGTCTAACTCCTTCACCGTTGTGAGTTTCTTGGTTTATTGTTCTAAGTAAGAAAAAGTAAATGTATTTGAGTATATGATCTCACAACAGAAAGCTGGCAATGCACATTACAAAGATTTTTTTTTTTTTAAATATATTAATGTAAGGATCATGGAATCATAATCTTCAATGCCGTCTCATGATTCATGTTACCGTTGCAGATGTTATAAATGAAAATGCCTTTGGGAGATGATAACAATAAAAATAACATGCCTACCAGTTTAAAAAAAGACATTCTTTTATTAATATGTTGTGTTATCAAAGAAAATGTTTCCACCACATATGATTAGAAAACAATATGAATACATATTTTAAACTAGAACTGTGTCATTCAGGTTTAAAATATCTTTTGTCATAAAAAGAAGGAAAGCTGATACAGCTAAAAACATTTATTTATTTTTCTTCTTTTATTTTGGAGGAGCCTAAAGATGAATCTATTATAGCTGTGTACCCAAAGGCTTAAGCATGGTTTATCATTAGAGACCTGGACACCCGAACTCAATTCTTACAGCAGAGACGGAGCCGAAGGGGGTTTAAGGTTGATGAAGTCACTCTTTGATAATCCACTGGTCATTTTACATAAAATGCAACGTATAAAAAAAAATCTGTGTTTCTTGTTTATAGCAATCATATCAGAGCATCCATCTATCAGTCTTAATGCTTATAGTAAAAGAAAACCTTGTAGGTGCTCCAGTGCTCATTGACCAGCCGGGGAATGATATGCCACATGCTCTAACAGGATATTTATGCTATATAGCTATACTATATTGAATACAGAGACTCATTCATTTGCTGCACTTCATTGTGTTGCCATTTTGCCCATCAGCTAACACTCAATAAGCCATAATGAATAAGTGCAAGCATATTTTCAGAAATTTCTCTTTCCTATTATGTATTCAGACTCTCTACTGTGACACTCCAAATTGTGGTTAGGTAAATCCTGTTTGCTTTAATCCTCCTTGAAATGTGCCTAGAACCTGATTGGAGTCCACACTTTGACAAATTGAACTGACACACCATTTACAAAGGCACACACCTGTTATATACAAGGACCCACAATTCTCGCTGTCAAGACAAAGAACAAGCCTTGAACACCAAGGAACTCTCTGTAGATCCCCGCAATAAAAGTGTGGTGAGGCACAGACCAGGACAAAGATATATGATAATTTCTAAAGCTTGGAGCTTTCCCAGGAGCACAGTGGTGTGAATTAAAATAATTTTGGAACCTCCTGGAGCAACTAGCAAAAAATGGGTCTTGGTCGGGGAGGTAACCAAGAACCCAAAAGCCACTCTAAATGAGCTTCAGAAGACTTCTGCTGAGATGTAAAAATGTTTCAGAAGGATGACCATCTCAGCCGTTCTTCATCAGTTAGGCACATATGACAGCCTGCTTAGAGTTGGCCAAATGTTATTTGAAGGATTCTCAAAGCATGAGGGAATAGATTCCCTGGTCTAAAGAGACAACATTTGAACTCTTTGGGTAAAACTCCAAGCATTATATGTCCTGCAAAGACCATCCATATTTATTTATTTATTTAAAGAGCTTCTGTAATAAGTCAAATTTCCCTTTGGGGACAAATAAAGATCTACCTATCTATCTATCTGTGGTGAAGCCACATCATGTTGTGGTTGTGCTTCTCAGTTGCACTGAGGGAGGTTGGTTAAAATTGAGGCAAATACGGAGAGGGTCTTGAAGAAAACCTGCTCCAGAGTGCACATGTCCTCAAACTGTGGCGATGGTTCAACTTTCAATATTACAATGACCCGATGCATGCAGCCAAGACAACACTGGAGTAGCCTCAGGAGAAGTCTCTTACTGTTTTTGAGAAGCCCAGCCAAAGCCCTGACTTTAACCTCATGGAACATCTATGGAGAGACCTGAAGACAGTGGTTTACAGATGCCTCCCATTTGATCTAACAAACGTTGAGAGAATCTGTGGGGAACAACAACCATATTTATTTATATAGCACATATTCATACAAATGATGTAGCTCAAAGTGCTTTACAGGATGAAGAAAGAGAAAAATGCCAAAATTTAAAAATAAAATTAGGCAATACTAATTAACATAGAATAAATGTAAGGTCCAAAGGCCAGGGAGGACAGGAAAAACAAAAAAAAAAACTCCAGACAGCTGGAGAAAAAACAATCTGCAGAGGTTCCAGGCCACAAGACCACCCAGCCCACTCTAGGCATTCTACCTAACATAAATGATCTGAATCAGTCCTCATGGTTTTCAGGGTTCACACAGAAGAACTTGATGATGATGATGATTTGGATCCACCATGAATGATAATAATAATTAAATGCAAATACAGAGTATCAGAATTAAACTAAAATGAAGCTATGATAAAGCCAAGTTAAAACAATTAGTTTTAGCAGTTTTTTTTTAAATGCTCTACTGTATTAGCCTGGATAATTTCTATTTGTAAGCTATTCCAGATTTTAGGCGCATAACAGCTGAAGGCTGCCTCTCCACTTCTTTTAAGTTTAGCTCTTGGACTTATAAGCAGACACTCATTTGAAGATCTAAGGTTACAGTTTGGAGTGTAAAGTGAAGGGTGTTCCGAGATATAGGAAGGAGCAAGATTATTTAAGACTTTGTAAATGATAAGCAGTATTTTAAAGTCAATTCTAAACACCACAGGTAACCAATGTACTGACATCAGAGCTGGAGAGATGGGAAGAATGGGAATGGCTACCCAAATCCAGATGAACAAAGCTGTAGAGACTTGTCCAAGATGACTCAAAACTGTAATTGCTACCAAAGGCACTGCTACAAAGTGCTGAAGTGAGGGTAAAATACTTATATTAACAGGGAATTTCTGCATTTATTTTTTGTATAAATTTGTATTTGTCTTTTTTGGAATTTCACAAGCCTTTTTTTAAAGCAGGTTTCACTTTGTCATTGATTATTGGGTGTAAATTGATGGGCAAAAAATGGAAATTTATCCATTTAACACTAAATCTACAACATACTTAAGTGAAGGGGTCTGAATATTTCCAGCTCCACTGTATACTATATTTGTAATCTGTGTATGTTCTTTGAGCCTGTACTCAGTAAGGAGTACTAGATAAGAATACATTTCGTTTAGCTGAATTCACTAAAGTTGACAATGGTACAGCTGTCATTTTCTCCTATCCTAAATTATTTCTGAAATTAAAAAGTAAGGTCAGTCAGTCATCTTCCTGTTTAGTCCTGAACAGGATCACGGGCATCTGCAGGAACCTATCCCAGTTAGCATAGGGCTCAAGGCAGGAATAAACCCTGTACAAGGTGCCAGTTCATTGCAGGGCGAACACACACATACGCATTGTAACACACGCGTGCTTAGGAGGCAGTCAACAAGCCCGGAGGTGAGTAAAATAATGCAAGACAAGGAGTCAATACACGGTAATAACGCCTCTCTCTCTTTCTTCAGACGAAAAGAAGAAATTTAAAATACTTTTAATACTTCCGGGTTCCCAAGATGGCAACCGATTGGCATGTCCTCTTCTGACTCCCAAAAACAACGTCACTTCCAGTGCCCTCGTCACAATGTCACTTCCAGTTCTACCGCGATGACATCACTTCCAGCTCCACATCACTTCCGGCTTCCAAAGATGACATCACTTTCGTCTGACAGCCATCTCCTGCCAATTCACTTCTGTCCTCCATATTTTTTCTGTATAAAAACACCATTCTTGCATATGTACTTTTTCAATTGCTATACAGTATTTTGATAACAATTTCTGGTCTTTTTTCATTATTGTTCTTTGGACATTATACAGGGACAGTCCCCAACTTTTTTTTGTTGTGTTGCAGTCTTATAATAAATCGCAACACACATACTCCAACCACACATTAGGGCCAATTTAGTACTGCCAGCTCATCTACCTTGCATGCCTTTGGACTGTGGGAGGAAATCCATGCAGGCACAAGGAGACCATGCAAACTCCACACAGGGAGGACCCAGGATGTGGACCCTGGTCTTCTTACTGTGAGGCAGAAGAGCTACCACTGCACCACCATGCCACCCAAAAAGAAGTAAGGTGTATCACTTTATTCCAGACAGAAGTAAAGGCACTGTCCATTTATGTAACCATGTTCCAGTTTTTCCAACATACAATTTTATCAACAAATAGTCATAGGATGCTGAAGGCTTTAAAGGCAGATATTTTATACACATCATATTGGTCTTAATTTAGAGTCACTCGTTAACCCTAACATGTATTTCAGATATGGAATGTATTTGAAGAAAACTGAGAAAAGCACAGAGAAAATGTAAACTCCATATACCTGTAGAGCTTAACCGATTGCTGAAGGTGTAGAGCTGCAGTCCTAACAACTTCAACAATCAAGTACAATACAATGAAAACCAGCCTTTCATTCTGTGAAAATTGGTGTTCCTTTGATCTAATGACTCTGATAGCACTTCCAGATTTTGCAGTGCTTCTTTTAAATAATGAGAAAAATGTGAAATTGACAGCAATGGTGAAACAGAAGCTGCTTATTGAAAATTACACAAGAGGAGTGCTAATGCTCCACATTCAGATTCTGGCACAGTCATAATGCACGATGATTCTCTTTAACCCTGTGGGAAAAGAAAGTGAATAATGGATGGACTGCATCCTCATTATTACTTTTTTATTACACCATTAGCATTTATACCTTCCCTTCCTGTATTCTTGGTTGTTGTTTTTTTAAAAGCCTATACAGTTTGTAAAGGATCTTTTCTGACGTTAGTTGTTTATTACACACCCCATTACCCCCACAACATGCATATACCATTCTATGGTGGTGCAACAACCACTAGCACTTAGCCCATCCCGAAATGATAAAAGGTCTGTGAATGACTAATACATTACAAGAAATTTGAGACCCCTTCTAACCTCACGCCTCAGCATGGAAAGGTTTTTTCAGACTGGGGGTCCACCAGGCTGTGCTGACGAGGTTGATGTTCTTAAAAATATAAAATAAATCAATTCCACATGCCTGTGACCATTCCATCTGTCTCTCCGCCTATTAGAGGTGATCCATGCCGGGGGAGAGACGGCCCAAGAACAGCACCCAAGGCCGATGTATTTTTGCGCAACAGTGTGTAGTAACAGGTGAGTGCCGCTTTCAACACCCTAACACACGCAGTCTGCAAAGTGTCTTTGCCCATCTCAGATCCAGGCCTATGTTATAATTGTTTTTGTTTTGGTAAATTTGTTTGCTGTGTAATTATTTTCAGCATAGTTTTAGAAATTCGCAGAGTTGTTTAGATGAATGTACAATAAGGAAGAAGAACAAATTTTAGAAATGATCTCTATATATATAAAATCCAACGTCTGTCTATATCAGTGGCGTAGCTGGCTTGCTGAAGGCCCCTGTGCAGCATTCTGAGGTGGGCCCCGCCTGTCTGGCATAACTGTTAGTAATTTATTCATAACTAGATCCTAGGGGCCAGCTGGGCAGTGGCGACCGCGTTACTATCAGATCACACGCTGTTGACAAACAAAGCAGCTCTCTAAATGGAATTTGTAATAACTTTTTTAATCAGTTTATTACAGCCGCTGTAAGTTAGCAAAAATAAAATAAATTGTGGGAATGGAATGTGGGAGGTGTGGGTGGTAGTAGTAGTACATAAATATATGTAAAATGTGGACCTGTTTACTTTTCCAAGACAACTTTGTGAAGGAAGATGATTAAAAAGTAAAGTAAGCTTTTAGAAACTGTTCTGTGCTATGAAATAAAGCAATTTCAATCTGTAACAAATTAAAGCAACAACACCGGTTAACAGGATACTACTACACATTTGACCTGTTTTACACAACTTCTTCATAAAGTGCTCATGCTTTCAAATCCTCACAGTATTGACACTAATGCACAGTAAGCCATACTAAGGTACATAATAAAACTGATTACAGGTATGTTAAACTTGTGGCGGACGGCTGGGGTCCATGCCGTGCCGGGATAGCCCTTCAGTATATGTTCAGGGGGAGTAACCATAGACTTTACAATACATCCCCCTGGACGCTAGATGGTAACCCCCCTGGGTTGGAGCGCTGCCTCGGTTTCCCGCAGGGCTCCATGGGAATTAGAGTTGGGTGCAGCCCTGTTGGGTCCTACAGGTGCCGCCAAGGGGTGCTGCAGCTGGGACTCCTGAGCCCTTATGGGCAGTGTATTCGCCACAACCGGAAGTGCAACCAGAACTTGGCAGTCAACTACCTGGAGTACTTCCAGGTGGACTATAAAAGGGCCAGCAGCCACCACTCAAGGAGCCAGAGTTGGGAAGAGGAGACAAAGCTTGACGGAGGGAGTGGTGGTAAAGGAAGGAGAGTGTGGTGTTTTGTGTGGTGCTTTGTGATTGTGTTGTGCCTGTGGGATTCGGGAAGACATGCCCACAGGTGTAGAAAAATAAAGTTCTTTGGGTTTTATACGTGCCTCTGGTGTGAGTGTGTGTCGGGTTTGGCCAATATTGTGCCTTTGTTACAATCTGTTAAAGTTTATAAAATGAAACTAACTGACAAGTCACAAATCATATTACTTCTAATATCACTAGTACAGTAAAATACTCTTGCGTGTCTTCTGTTGTGCGAAAGTTTCAGCAATGTTTGACACGTCAAGTTGTCTGCCACACTCTTACGACATGGTGCTTCTGAGGTCATTTTGATGAGTTTTAACTTGGAGAACGATCATTTACATGCGGGAACAGTCACTTGTCAATAGTTAGCAGTAATATGTAAAATATATATATATAAAAATGTCACTGGAAGTAGACGACAGTGCACAGTGACCTATCAGCAACAGTTCAACTATTTGAAAACAGTCGTCTTGGTTGACAGGATGGATTAAAGATGCACACACAATGACAACAATTGAACGCAAAATGGCAATGAAATGTTGGTGCTATAGCATTCAACGAGAAGATCGGCAGCAGCATACAATTTGTCGTCAGCCATCGAGGTCAGATTTGATGGTAACAAGGACATTGAACGTTGAAGCCACTTCATCAAACCGCTGTTTTAGTTAAGTTATTAAAAAAAATCTATACAGCTCCAAGTGGGCCCCATGCTCATAGGCCCTTGTACAATCTGCACAATCCTTTGCTATGCCAGAGGTCTGTATGTCTGTCTGCTTTTCACGAGAGAACCATTTAATGAATTTAGATCAGATTTTTGTGGAATCTGCGTGAACATTCCAGTTGGTTTTGCGACTTCTCTCATTGCACTAAATATCATAGTTCACTTGCAGGAGTGATTTATTGTCACTAATCCGAGAAGGCAGGTGAAAGCATGACGCCAATAGTGGGGAGCTGGGCAGGGCCCTCCTCGCTCATGTGCCAGCCTCCGTTCAAGTCGGTCTATCTGTCACCATGTTTTGGAGCGTACCTTGGTTCCGCTTAGCTAGCAATACCTGTTTGTTTATTGATTCTTAAAGTTTATCCTGTTACATTACTACACAGGCAGAGCCGTAGAGGACAGCTAGTTAATAATAAAATGCATGTATCTAACATTTCATTTTTGTGTTATTAATAATAATCAACGGCAGAAAGCTTTTGTTTTGGTCAGAGTTCAGTAATTCCTAAAACATAAACATAAGAACAGGCTGAATCACAACTGCAGAGCCATAAGGCAAGCCTTTACGTTGACATGGAAGAATTTGTGAGTTATCTTTCACTTTTTCACCATTAGTTGTATGCACTGTAACTTGTTAATTACTTTTCTCCCATTGTCTCCTAATTCACATATAATTTAAGATTTTTTGTAAATCTAAAGTATTTTTAAATCTAGATCAAATCACACTGCTGTTTATAATACTAAAAATATGTTAAAATAATTAACTAAAAAAGATTTTGTGAATACATTTAAAATAAAGGGCACGGTGGCGCAGTGGTAGCGCTGCTGCCTCGAGTTAGGAGACCGGGTTCACTTCCCGGTCCTCCCTGCGTGGAGTTTGCATGTTCTCCCGTGTCTGCGTGGGTTTCCTCCGGCGCTCCGGTTTCCTCCCACAATCCAAAGACATGCAGGTTAGGTGGATTGGCGATTCTGAATTGGCCTAGTGTGTGCTTGGTGTGTGGGTGTGTTTGTGTGTGTCCTGTGGTGGGTTGGCACCCTGCCCAGGATTGGTTCCTGCCTTGTGCCCTGTGTTGGCTGGGATTGGCTCCAGCAGACCCCGTGACCCTGTATTCGGATTCAGCGGGTTAGAAAATGGATGGATGGATGGATTTAAAATAAAAACTCTGACTGACACAAAAGCTCTTCGTAATCCATTAATTTCCCAATGCAGTATTAATGTGGAGTTTAAAGAAACTTCACCTTGGTTGGGCAAAAATATGGTAGTACAAAACATTTGAAATTCCACAAGGTGGGATGCAAAGAAAAAACTTGAATTCCCTTTCCTAGAGATATCACATGCCATTAATTTATTGAAATATGTGTCAATAGTCTGCTGTAGTTCAGCAATTTGCTTTAAACAGTTTGGCTATTACCCAAAATAATGCAATGGTACTGATGTTAGCAGAAACTAAGATCAAAGATTCACAGCATCTGGTTTCTATTAATAAAGGGCCATGACCAGATAGTACAACATTTTAGAAGGCCTTGGCTTTGAAAAAGTTTGGGAATGCTTGGTGTAGAGCAGTGTTTCTCAACCACCGGTGGTGGGTCGTGAGTTACTGTTGATTATAATGGTAGTAGATCATGATAGGTTGCAAGTGGCTCATGTAGTGGTTCCTGCTTCAATAGCTGTGCTCAACCCCGCCACACTGTGACAATCACATTTGATTCACCAAAGAACCCCTTCCTGATCTGACGAATGCACTTGATTTACCATGGGGACAGTTCTCTGTGGGTCATGAAGACACTTACATGGAAACAAATGGGTCACGACACCAGAAAAGCTGAGAAACACTACTGTAGAGCATTATTGTGCTACAAGAGAAAAAATTAATTTTGCTATTCTATACCGTAGTGTTAATAACAAAATACAGTATATGTTTCATACACTTTACAGATTTTAGTCTAAACTAAGTCTAAAATAAGTATTAAACTAAAATTTAGATTAAAATTTAAAAATAAATCCATTCATCCATCTTCTTCTCTCAGCAGTGGTCTAAAAGGCCAAGTCTGTCCAATAAGCACGAATTTGCCTGATGCCTTTATCCAAGATGACTTACAAGCTGACGATGTCATATAATTAAGATTTTTTTTTTTTTTACAGAAAACAAACAAGTTAAATGACTTGCTCAGTGTCATATACTGAGTCAGAAGTGGGAAGTGAACCTGCAAATTTCAGCTTTTAAACTCCACTGTCTTAACCCAATGCTACCTCTGAGATGAAATTGTGACAGCTATATATTTTGTTCTCTTGTGTTGGACTACTTAAACTCAAAACTTTTGAAGCTTGAAATGAGACAGATCGCTGACAAATTAAAATACATCTCTCACTCATCTGTCCATTTTTACATCCAGATTTTCAGTTGCAGTGGTTCATTGGGCAGTGGAAAGGCAGAAACCAGCCTAATAAAAACTATTAATATCCATTTTGACAGACACCATTGCAAAAGACAACTTGCAATATTCAAGAAACATCAATACATTTGAGTGTTCTGTAAATTTATCAAACTCCTGAAATAAAATCATTTAGGTCATGTATGAGGACCTTTATATTACAGTTGGCAACAAGGCTGGTTGCCTGAGGAGTAACCTATAAATGTGAGCAGAGTAAATCAAGAGCAAGCAACCAGAAGAGCACACTAGCAGAAAAAAACTTGAGCAATCCAAAGGTGTCATGTGAAAAAATATAGATCTGGAAGTGAAAGATTATTGGCTGAATTTAGTTCTATACTTTAGGAACAAGATGAAACAATTAATTATGAGTTTCAGTCTATCCCATGACAGTAAGGATGCATATAGCACAGTACAGGTTCAGTCATGCTTTAATTAAGTTATACTCACGTGTTTCTCAAGACAGCTCCACTTTTTGAAGGATTTCATTTCACCAAAGCTTCTTTAGTGCATAATTTGCTGATGATTGCATTGAATCATCGGTCCCCTACTATTTCCTAATCCATTGCTCATTTTCTGATGGAGCCGCTCAGTCTTCCCATGTACCCCCTTATATTCAAAAAATTGAACCAGATGCTAGAGGTCATTCATGTAGGCATTCACACAGGGCCAATTTAGAAATGGCAGTCAACCTAATACAAACATCTGTAGGAGGTGAACAGGAAACTAAAGTATTTGGTACAAGCAGTGTAGACAAGAACGATATGCAAATCCCAAACAGACAGATCAGGAATTTAAGCCCAGGATGCTGGATTAATCATGCAGAATCACTAACCACTGTGCTGACACCACACTCCAGCAATGGATTTATAAAAAAATATTGGGGTTTGTACGGGGCACCCTGACATAATGCAAAGGAGGCCAAAGAAATATAAAGATAAGGTGATTACTACAAAAGTTGTAATACAAGGTTGTAAAACATAAGGGGGTTCAAAGTAACAAAGTACCTAACACAAAATCCTAGCTAACTGGCTAGATCTAACACAAGGTATCTCCTTCCATCTACCTTACACCTTTCCCATTCAGTCCATAATGCTTATTTGTTTAGCTAATAGTTGAGTTCTCCCAATGTCTCATCCTGACACTTCTTAAAGGTTGTCAAGGTTTCTGCTTCAACTGCATGACTTGGTAGTTTGTTCCAGATTCCCACATCTCTAGGAATATGGAAGAGCTACATGGCCTCAGTCCTAAATGGACTTCCCTTTAATTTCCACTGGTGTTCTTGAGTATATGATTCATTGCTAAGTGAAAATAATTCTGCTGGATCTACTCTATTAAAGCCTTTGAGAATTTCGAAGATCTGGATTAGGTCCCTATGGAGTCTCCTCTGATCATAATTAAATAGATTTAATTCCTTTAGTCATAACATGTCAATAAGTCCTTGGATTTACCTGATTGTTCTTCTCTGCACAGCTTCAGATGCTGCTATGTCTTTCTGGTAGTATGGAGACCAGAACTACACATAATACTCTAGATGTGGTCTCACTAGCGCACTAGCGCAGGCAAGGTCTCGCCATACCAAGTTCTCCAGACTCCAGAATCACTCCAGCTATATCTCGATTTTATGAATACCGGAAATATCCTGCAGGACTAGGATCATCATCTGGAGCCCCTGATGCTCTCCTCCTAGAGTTCCTTCTAGTAGTCCCTGGTGTCCCTTCTATCCTGAGTTCAAGCTCCCGCTTAATGAGCTATTCAATCCTTAGGTTATCTGTCCTTTGCAATGGATAGCAGTGAATGATGTAAATTAATAGATCTTGTTGGCTATCATTCTATAAGACCTATACATTTTAAAAAAAAAAAAAACCTGTAGTAATAAAAAGGCATTGCACCCCTGTTGGTGGAAGTGTGTCATTGGTGAGGCCAAAGAAAATGCCACTGCCAATGCACCTACCACTGGGGCTTCCAATAAATGGATTTCTCTTCGGCACCTTATAAAAATACTTGCCTCTTCATTTTAGATCGAGTCTTCTGTCACAATACAGATATTTAGATTGCTCCGCAGCACATATTGCAGCAAGGCCCCCTTAAGAGATGAAATCTACTTATCTGACTCAGTCAGTTCTGTGCTTTCAATCAGTCTGGGAGCCTTTCTATTTTTGATTTCTTTGTCTTCACTGTATGACAGCCTGGATATTTTTCCAGCTATGGTCTTGCTCTGTGCTTAAGAGAAACTTATGCAAAGTTGAGATGAGGGCAGCGTCAGCAATTTTCAAATGAAAAAAGGCGCAGCAGGCAGACTGTCAGCTTTACGTGAGAGATTTAGTCAGAAGCGGGTGGAACCCCAGGAGAGCAAACAGTTTATCAATACCAAAAAATGTGATGCAGAAACCCCTGGAAAAGGCATTTCAGCCTGGACAACTTATTAATTTGACATGCTGTGAAAGGATCAGAACAAACTTTTAAACGGAAAATAAAGCCTTGGCATTCCTGATTGCTTTTAAGACTTGATTTTCTTCCCTTTCCTCAGCAGGGTGTGTGACCTCATTCTTAAGGTGCTGGACATTACAGGAGGAGAGTGCAGGGCCGTCCTAATGCATGGGCACTCTGGGCAGCTGCCTGGGGTACCCATGAGCATTGGGGCCCCATGCTAATCTATATATGTTGTGACTTGCTGTCAATAAATAAATACTATACTATACTAAACTTTAAATATTTGTTATAGTATTACAAGTGGACATTGGCATTCACCTCTGATTTAGTTTCACGGTCACCTCTTCAACCTCACGTGCATGTATGTGTACAGATCTCATGCACTACATAACGTAAAAGCGTATATATGTTAACATCACTTCAACTCAATTCTCTGCAAAGAAATGTCACAAATTTTTGTGTTGAACACTTGATTAATAATAAATAATTCATAGTAATTCCATACTGTGCCATCTCTGTCTGTATGGTTTACCAATTGAGTATCATTTATATGTTGAAATTTCTATGTTTTTCAAGGCTCATATTATATTATTCAGACATTTATGTTGATTAATCTTTGCTGTGCAGCATATTTTTAATGTTTAAACACTGATTTACTTGGAAGTAACAATACATTTTTATTCCTGTGAGTGGTTGTGTACAGTAGGTAGGGACCCCAGTGCACTGCTTTACCCTGGGAGTGTGACAGTTTAGTCCTCACCATATGTACGTATTTGACATTGAGGCAGGTACTTCAACTGAATGTTGTGATAATTTGATGAAATTCACTATGGTGAGGTGCTACAGTATATATTAAGTTTTTTACACGTTGCCCTTGTGATGTATTGTGAAACACATGGTTCCCATTGCCCTTTTTTGGATCATAATCTTGTTGACTACTTTATGAAGTGTCCTGTATTGGTGTTCACCTTGGAAGGCAATATAAAACAACTTAGACAATGCATACATGGTGTAAAATTCAGATGTGTTTCAGCAAGTAAGTTAACTGATATGAAAGTTGGAGCATTTCACATTTTTTAGAGTCAGCTATTACATTTTTGTTTATTAAATAGTTAGGTAACAATGAGTGATATTCAAAACTAATAGTGATAACAGAATGTGGTTCCACTTGTTTGTAGAATACATTGCCCTCCATAATGTTTAGGACAAAGACAATTTTTTCTTTGAATTTCCCCTCTGTTTAACAGTTTAAAATTACAAATCAAACATTAGAACAACATTAGAACAATCTAGACGAGAACAGGCCATTCAGCCAAACAAAGCTTGCCAGTCCTATCCACTTATTTCTTCCAAAAAAACATCGTCAAGTTTTAAAAGTCCCTAAAGTCTGACTGTTTACCACAGTACTTGGTAGCTTATTCCAAGTGTCTATCGTTCTCAGTGCAAAGAAAAACTTCCTAAGCTTTGTGCAAAATTTACCCTTAACAAGTGTCCAACTGCATCCCCGTGTTCTTCATGATCTTAATTTAAAATAAGAGTCTCGATCCATTATACTAATTTCTTTCATAATTTTAAACACTTCAATCATGTCACCTCTTAATCTTCTTTTGCTTAAACTGAAAAGGCTTGGCTCTTTTATCTCTCCTCATAATTTAACCCCCGTCATCCCTGGAATTAGCATAGTCACTCTTCTCTGGACTTTTTCTAGCACTGCTATGTCCTTTTTGTAGCCTGGAGACCAAAACTGCACACAATACTCCTGATGAGGCCTCACGAGTGCGTTATACACCTTGAGTATAACCTACTTGGACTTGCACTCCACAGATCGTGCTATATAACCTAACATTCTGTTAGCCTTCTTAATGGCTTCTGAACACTGTCAGGAAGTTGATTGCTTAGAGTCCACTATGACTCCTAAATCCTTCTCATAAGGTGTACTCTTGATTTCCCATTGTGTATTCAAACCTAACATTTTTACTTCCTATGTGTAATACTTTACATTTACTAACATTAAATTTCATCTGCCACAAATCTGCCCAAGCCTGTATTACAGCCTTCTGTAATGATATAAAGGATTCCAAATTACCTGCTAATCCACATATCTTGGTATCATCATTAAACTTAACCAGCTTGTTATTTATATTCCTATCTAAATCATTTATATATATTAAAAATAGTAGTGGCCCTAGCACTGACCCCTGTGGAACACCACATCGGCCATTTCTGATGAGGTTCCTCGCACCATCATTCTCTTCTTCCTATGTCTGAGCAAATTCTGCACCCATCTAAAAACATCACCCTGAACTCCCACTTCTTTTATTTTGATGCCCAGCCTTTCATGTGGCACCTTTGCAAATGATTTCTGAAAGTCAAGATAAATACTGTAGTATCATATGCTTCACTTTGATCATGTCCTTTTGTTGCCTCCTCATAGAATTACAGCATGTTAGTAAAACATGACCTTCCTCGTCTGAACCCATGCTGACTGTTCCTAATAACTCCTGTCTTTGCCAGGTGTTGCTCAATCTTATCCTTAATAATTCCTTCCATTAATTATCCTGTGACGTGTGTTAAACTTACTGGCCTAAACATATCAGACATGATTAGAGTGCAAATTGCAGACACTAATTTAAGGGTATTTGCATAATTTTTGGGCATACTATATAGAAATGACAACACTTTTTCTACTTTGCCTCAGCATTTCAGGGTAACATAATGTTTAGGACATAACCATGGCAGGTATATTAAAGCATATTTAGTACTTTCTCCTATATCCCTTGCATGAAATGACGCTTGAAGTGTGCAATTGATAGACATCCCTTGGCGCTGAGGATCATCTCTGGTGATTCCCCACCAAGACTCTAATGCAGCGATCTTCAGCTCCTGCTTGTGTTTGGGTGCTTGTCCCTATAAGTTTTCTCTTCAGGATATAGAAGGCATGCTCAATTGGATTTAAACTGGGTGACTGGCTTGACCATTCAGAATTTTTGAAATTTTTAGCTTTGAAAATCTCATGCGTTGCCTTAGCAGTATGTTTAGGATTATTATCTTGTTGTAGGATGAAGTGCCATCCAATGAGTTTAAAGGCATTTACTGGAACTTGAGCATTGCAGATGTTTCTACACACCTCATAATTCATCATGAGACTGCTGTCAGCAGTTATATCATTAATGAAGAAAAGTGTTCCAGGATCTGTGGCAGCCATAAATGCCTGAGCCATAACACACCCCCACCGCTATGTTTAACAGATCAGGTGGTCTGCTTTGGATCTTTGGCAGGTTCTTTTCATTTCCATACTTTGTTCTTGCCTTCACTCTGATACAGGTTCATCTTTGTGTCATCTATGCACACGACTTTTTTTTCCAGAATTCTGCAGGTTCTTTTAAGTACTTTTCATAAACTGTAATCTGGGCATCCTTTTTTGTGGCTAACTAGTAGTTTGCATCTTGCCGTGTGGTTTTGGCATTTCTAAAGTCTTCTTTAGATAGTAGTCTCTGACACATCCATATCTGCCTCCAGAAGTCTGTTTCTGATGTGTCAGACAAGCGTTTGGGGCTTTTTCTTTACCATAGTGAGTATTCTTTCATCATCAGGATTGGAGATCTTCCTTGGCCTACCAGTCCCTTTCAGATTACTGAGCCCACCAGTGTGTTCTTTCTTCTTAATTATATTCCAATCAGTTGATTTAGGTATGTCTTGAATGGTTTTACAGTTTACAGCAAAATGTATACACATATTCTTGAATGGTGAAGAGGTAAGAACTATTGCATTATAACTACAGTGTTGCTTTTGTCCAGTCTGATAGTCATGGAACATTGTATCTTTGATTGCCACTACAACAAACAGTTCTGAGCAGGCATCAGCCACAGCACTGCTTTTGTGAAAAGAATGGAAGATAAATGCCATTAATTCAAAGAGGGAGAGGCAAGTTTGTTGTACCACGTGAGTGTCACTGAGAGAATAAAACTGAACAATAAAAAAACAAGTGCTAACTTTTACAAGTAGCCAAAATTTACACCGGGTGTTACAGACTCAATTATATTATAGAAATAATAATTATAATAGTAGCTCACTACTCAAAACATCAGAACATGTGTAAACTCCTTGTCGATTGATATTTGAGCTTGATTTTTTAATTCATTGACAGCCACATGTAAATCGAATGCTTTTTTTTTCTTTGGTTATATTCTTGAATAAAAGCGCACATGTTTATTTGATATTTGGGCTAAAGTCCTCACACATTAAACACTTCTTGTCATTATTGGTATAACATGGGAAAAGTTTCTGCTTTAGGTATGTGTTCAGCATTTCTTGCATTACTCACATTTGTTTTCATCATACACTTACCCAGACCTTTATAGACATGGAACACACATGAAATGCATGTATACCCAATAACGATATACTGTTTTATTCACCCTATACAACTCCAGTCACCTCACCTCACACGTAGATAAGGAAGCTTGGCTTCAGCTGGGAGAAGTTTTTGCCCGAGCTGAGCTCCATCAAGGCGGGGGACAGCAGGCTGCTTGCTGCTTGTGCTGATCGATGCATTTAAAAACAAGTTTTTTTGTAGTCTTCAGGAATTCTACTGTTAATGATGTCTGAATTGTTTGATTTAAAATTTTAAACTGTGAAGCAGAAGGAAGAACAAGGAAAATGTATCTTTGACCTAACCATTATGGGGGGGCACTGTATATTAAATATGTGCTTTTTAACAGCATTTTACAATGGAATTAAAAATTGAGATCAAATAGGCTTCAGGTGGCTCATACACAGCAGACTGAAATTCAAGTGATATGAAAAAGGCATTGATTGATGTATGTTAATGGTGGAGTGTCTGTGACAAATTGTGTTCAATTTTCTTAAAGAGCACATTTTTTAAAGTATACCAAATAGAGATGTATCCAATAATTAGCAACTGAAAAATACCTATTAATACAAAGTGACCAATACTAGCAGAAAGTCAGTATCGATATTAACGTCATCATCCAGCTTTTAATATTAGTTGAAACACAGCAACTTGTTAAAATTATATAAATAAGTAAACACTTGGAAAGGAACTGATTTATTGTATAATGGCAAAACAAAAGGTACACGATGGGTAAGATGATCAGCTGCTTGCTGCAACTATTTGTGCACAGCATATCATGAGGGGGAACTGGGCCCAAGATATCGGGGCTTAAGCCACTGAAGACTCCCCCCTCCAAACACCACTGTGCCTTTTTAAACCCGTCCCCTATATATATATCTGTTAGGGCAGCTGCACCTTTCTTGTGTTATTAATTACTTCAAACGTCATTTAGCTGTACGTTGATTACGTTGGTTCTTTACAATAATAATTTGCACATAATATTGTTCAATCAATTTGATCTGACACATGCTTACATAAGCATGTCCAGAGAAGTATTTATTTTTGTGCTCTATTATTTAATATACCTAAAGCAGCAGGAGAAGTGAGCTGCTGCATGAGCTGTTCATATATGCCCCTATGCCCGGCGTTAGAATGACTTGCATTGTGCATCCGAGCAGCTGTCAGATGAGTAAAGGAGGGAAAATACACAAAACATACAAGTTCAAGTAACCACTCTCAAGGTCAAATTAAAACAATAAACTAATTTGAAGTTCAAGTTGCACAAAACGTTTCTCTGTGTTAAGATGGATGGGTATGCAAATTCATAAATACTTTCAATGATACATTCTGAACATTTTAAACTTTGTACAGCATGATCAATTCAAGATATTTGTCTTGATTTTCTTGATTAGAATAAGTTTGCCACATCTTAACAAAATTTCTCCACGGGGGTTGAGTTGTTTTAATGCAGAGGACCAGACAGAGTTGGTTTGCATATTATATGCAAACACCTAAAAAGAGTGATAGGGTATTTCTTTTCTTCTCTTCCATTGACAAACATTGATTTTCTGTTAGTAAGATTTCCGACATTTATGAATCGTTCTATTGTTATTTATTTAAATTGATATCTACTGTATGCTTGTGTATGTTACAGGGGAAAGGTTTTGTATATTTCTGTTTGGATGTGTAATATGCACTCTGAGTTATTGAAGAGCACAATAGGAGAAGAAAATCATATGAAAAGCTCAACAGTTCACATGCTTTTTCAGAGTTACTCTTGTTCTTCAATTTTAATTCAGTTTGCTTTAATATGTAATGTTAAAGCCCATCCCCATGTATAGAATGCTTGCTTTTCTAATTTTTTTTTATTATTCATTTTATAAAGAATGTCCTTAAGGGCAGACAGGAACTGTGATTAAATAACGGCTAAGCAACAGAAGTGTTTTTTGCATGTTTATTGCAAGCAGTCATGCCCCTGGCATTCTTATAAAATGTGCCTGGTCAACATAACTATTGTATTGTGTGGAAAATGTTTTGTGAAGAGGAAAGCACCCTGTGGGAGTGCAGCCTGGCGAAGGTGACAGAGTCAATGTGATGAATGGCCCCAGCGTCACCTCTGAGCTCCATTATTTAAAGATGGACTAGGCACCTACTAATACAAAAAATCACATTTTTTTAATGCAAGAAATATATGAAGCTGCAGTTGAAATTAAACTTTATATCACTGAATGGGACTGAATTAATCAAAATGAAACAAAAACAAAGGAAGAATTAAGATGGTCCATTTTGATTTACGGTGATTGACAGCTAACCAGATATCAAGTGTATTAGCCAGGCTGACACTTTTAGTGTGCTTCTAAGCTTTCATTTTCTTCCCTTTTCATTTTTGTATTGTTTGGCCATTCACTATTTCGGGGATCTAAGAGCTCCACTGCGTATTCATACAGGGTAACTGGTAATAACAGAGTTTTGTTTCACATACAGTTATGCAAAATTGACCCAAAAATGTGTTTTGCGTACTATTTTGCAATTGCAAAAAACTAAAGTTTTTTAGGGTGAATTTTTCTGCAGGGGAAGCTGCAGTTAAGTCACTAGAATAGTAATGAATAGTCACTTTTATTTTCAAAAACCTGCTTCACTATGACACCAGTATCTTAACTGGGCACTAGCATAACAGCCTAAGAAAATGAAAAATAATAAAGGTGACACATTTCAGAGAAATGGAGTCAATTCAGTTTGGATATGCTGCATTCAGGTTGTACTGAAGTCTCAACCAAAGCAAAGGAAAATGAAAATCCCTCTTTTTTTGTACTAAGAAGATATGGCAAAGCCTCATGTGACTGTCACATTGATTGGAAAGCACCATTTCTGGCTTTTGGTTTAAAGGTATAATACGTTCACTGCCACAGCCTTTTACTTCTTTTCTGTGAGCTGTATGATCAGTGGCAGGTAGGCACCAATCATGTAATTCCTCGGTTCTCACCCTGTTACATACTATAGCTGATACAGCATCTGCGCTGACTGACATGAGTAAAGATTCTGCTAATTGTAGACCCTGACACCCCCATCAGTTAGCTGCCACCCTGTCTGCATGAACATCTTGTCAGCAATGCTCCGGATGGCCTGTCTACACATCCTTTTGGCAACATTTGATTTTTTCTCTCTCTCTAAACACAAGTAATTCCCTTGTGTCCCTGATGATTTTTCTAAATTTAATCCCATGCAAACAGTTTTATGCCTGGCTTCTTTTTTGTTTTTTTAACAGTTTCAAAAATACAGCCATAATGCAGCCAGGAGCAATGGCTGACGATGATAAGGGCGTTCAGGCAGGGCACGGCTTGTGCACATTTCCTGCATTTTCTCTCAAGGCTTTATATATAATTCAGTAGAACAAATGACAAAACCAAATGTGTTCGCTTCTAAAATCTACAAATCTGAAAGGAACAAAAGAGCACTTCAGAGCAGCAGTTAGCTGAATATCATTTACAGATATAAGGTTCTCATAACTTGTCATGCTTCAGCAGTAGCACAAGAAAATGACATTATTTGAAGTGACTGATGAACAACATATGATAAAAGTGTCTTCAGTTAACTTTGGCTCTCACACACACATTCTCGCAGTGTGATCTGTTAGAGATGTGAGCTGTAATAAGCGTACTGATTGCCATGGAGTAGTTTTGCAGACATTGATCTATGGAGCACATTTTTTTCAGCCTAATACAAGGTTTACATACAGGATGTATGTTATTAATTTTTACACGTGTAATTTCTTTCAAAAATGATAAACAAAATTATCACTTAGAAGCAAGTTACTATTTTAATTAATTTAATTTGTATTGATTTATAACATCACATTATAGAAAACTCTGAACCTTCCTTAATAAAAGTGAAGGATTATGGGGCAGAGCCTCTCCCAATAGCATCAGGTTAAGGGCAGGAAGCACGTTTGCCCCATGTATCATAGCCATTCCTGAGCACACTCTCTAAGAGGAGAACCCCACACAGATAAGGGACAATGTGTTTATGTTACACAGACAATAAGTGGATTGTGGATTGGAATTCATTACCCTGGGTCTATGAGTCAATATCACTATTGACTGATGTATTATGTATATTGTGATATATGACGGGCCATTCATCCCGGCCAATACCCCCAGGCCACCAGGTGGAGCCCTCCCTGCAGCATGGAGGTGCCCCGATTACCAGGAGGTAATTATGGACATTGGAGTTTTCCTTTACAGCCCTGCTGGATACCCCGGGGGCTGCTAGAAGGTGCTGCAGGGAGGAGCAGCAACTATTTGCCCTATGCCCCGGAAGTACGTCCGAGTCACATGGACTAGAGGAATGATGTGCTTCCAGGTTGAAGAAAAATTAGTTTTTATCTGACCCGGAAGTGTTTCGCTCTCTCTGTCCATCTAGGGTCAAGGACTATAAAGGATTGTGGAAAATCCTCAGACGGTGAGCTGAGCTGGGAGGAAGGGTGGCAACGTGTGTGGGAGTAGGAGGATTGATTTGTGTATTGATTATTGGTGATTTGTTTGTTGTATGAATATAGTGGAGTGTAGGGTGCTTTGTGCACTGGATTATTGTAATAAATCCAAACTTTGGACTTTTACCTGGTGTCTGGAGTCAGCTCTGAGGGTTCAAGGGGACGACAGTGCCCTCTATTTGTCACAATATACTAGATATGTTCATATTGTTTGTTTGATTATTTCTTTGATTTTAACACTTCAGAACTGGTAACAGTGGTGTAGCTACAGTTTGTGCCACTCGGGATGGGGTGGTGCTTCAATTTGCTGCCCTTCAACATATTTATATAAATAGAAAATTAAAATGATGTATAGAGAAAAATTAAGATACATTTTGCATAGATTTATTTATATACAGAGAAACAGCAATCATTTTTCACACATAATTATTTATAAGCATCAACTAAACAAGAATATAGTATAAATGCACTGATAAGCCGTGTTCTAATTATTAGTTTAATATAATTATGCTGTGAAAACCAGAACCAGTGTAGTGTACAAGTGATAGGTGGGGAACGCATTCAGATCGATAATGAAACAAAATTATAAATTGTAAATTAGCCATTTATCTTCCTAGAAATTATTATCGGTGTAATGTTTGTTTATTTTTGTTATTGCCTCATAAATTTCAACTGCTGTGTCTGTGTCTGAAAATTATTTTTGGAGCATTTGTGGATAAAAATCAGAGAATTGTACTTTTTTCATTCATGAGTGATATTTTTCCAAACCCTGCTGCTTACACACAAATTGTACTGAGCCGTTTGGCCAATAATGCCGCCCCCAAAAATGTGCTGCCTGGGGCGGACTACCCCCTCTGCCCGCCCCTAGCCACGCCACTGACTGGCATATACCAATAAGGTGGGCCTATGGTCAGCATATAATCATAGCAGATGATGTCCAAAGGTGTAAATGAGAATGGCATGTACTTTTGCAACTGAGTTTGTTGATACATTTCTTTTATTGGCTAACTAGAAAAAGTGTCATTTTGCTTAACTTCTCACTACATCCATAATGGCTAACATGGTACAACACCCTAGTACTTAGGGTTCCTACTTTATTTCATTATTATGAGGTGCTGATTGAAAAGGAGTAATGCTGATTTTCTTAATTCAGGATTGGGTGAATCCACAGGCTCGGATTAATTTTCTTTTTTGAAGCAGCATTCCTTCAAATTGAAATTTTACGTTTCAAAAACGATTCAAAGACAAGTAACCAAAGAGAACTTCTTTCTGGGTCGCTGTTTTTTCATTTTGTTTCTGTTGTTATTATTGCTCTTCCCAAGCTTATGCAAAATTCAGTCACACACCTCTTCTGTACTCACACAAGAACGTCTTCCTTATGCGCCATGATGACACGTTTGAGGTGCATCCTCTAGCAGTGATAATGAAGAAGAATATGGCATCCCAACTGTAGGTTCACACACGTTGATATATGCCATTCAGAAACACCTGCACAGCATTTTTATCTTCACCTTCATAAAATAGAAACAGGGATAGTTTATTACTTTTCAGTCAGCCCTTGTATTATCAGAATAGAGCAGGACAGTAAAGCATAAGGCCATACCTTATATAGGTGTCTGCTTTTTTAACAACTTTATTGGACGGTACTTTTAGATCAGTTTCAAGATATACGTCAGTGCTGAAGAAATAGGAATTTGTACATAATCCCTACCATAATCAGCATGTTGTATATAAACATGCCATATATCGGGCAGTTATGTTTTAATTATGTACATGCTAAGTAATTTTAAAACTTTAGTAAGCATGACAACAATGTGAAATGCACAATAACCTTGAAGCATCTAGGTAGGCACACCTGACAGCCAGGTTCCCAATTGTGTTCATAAAAATTACTTATGAATGTTTTGAAATCACTTCAGTTTTTCTTGTCCAGTGCCTCATGACTCACTGTTATAAGAAACCACCTCATCTATGATACAAGGTGAGACAAAAATAACCGGACTGGGCTTGGGGATTTCCTGGAACCTTCTGGCCGGACGTGAATCATAGAACTATATCCCCTCCTACACGCTCTCTCAAACCGCTGACCGCTAGGTATGTCCTGTGAATACCCCAGTCAGTATTTGCACAACAATCGCTGCACAATAATGTCAGGTGAAATAATCAAACAGCGAATCAACATCAAATTTCTCACAAATTTTCTCTTTTTCTGTAAAGCAGTTTTTGACTGACAAAAACATTCCTGTCCTCGATCATTCTCTCTATTCACCCGATTTAGCTCCCTTTGATTTTTATTTGTTCCCAAAAATCAAAAGTGACCTGAAGGGAACACATTTTTCTTCAGTGGAATTAAGTGCAGACAAAAACGGCAAGCCTGTTGAAGAGCCTCAAGCAAGAAGACTTCCAGCACTGTTTCAATCAGTGAAAGATATTTTTGGAGCGGTGTAGAGATCAGGAGGGGCAGTTTATAGAAGGTGAAAAGGTTTAAAATGCTATAATTCATATATATATATATATATATATATATATATTTTTTTACCAATCCAGTTATTTTTGTGTCTCACCCTGTTTACTGTTTGACTCGTCTTTATATTTAGTTATGGAAGAAATTGAGCTTTTTGGGGGGTTCCTCCTATTTCTATTTCCCTGTGTACACCAAAAACTCTCATTTTTAGGCCATTTGCGGACCTAATTTTCTGCAGGAAATTATTCCCTTGTGATGAAGAGTAAACCAATAGGTGTTTTCAGAAAAAGTGATCAGAAGGATTTGAAGTTATGTATATCACATTAACCAACCTGAAGGGTTCACCTTCTAATGGGATATGAAGGATCCAACTTCCTACTTTTTGCAACAACTTTGAAAATATGGGGTTCGATAATATGGGCTTGTGGAGTGTCATTTTATGCTGCTGCGAGGATGCTAATCCCGAATACGGTAATAATTTTGATATTTTATCCTTTACTGGGTTAGCAAAATTAAATAACTAAAACAGCATTTTTTTCTATTGTGCGTATGACCCATCTATAGTCACATCGCCATCATTCTTATAGTAGGCATGCTTGGAAGTTCTGCAGCTTTGTGATGTCATGCTGTCCTCACAAAGCATCATGAGGTGCTTGGAAAAAAAATATTCACCTAAGCCGGCTGCATGGGAAAAAATCTTCAGTAAGCAAATTCTTTGGCAGACACAGCATATTTGCTATGAAAGACCGTTTCACCGATCAACACTACTGGGGACACCAACTCAGCAACTTTTTACTGAAGATTAATGGTTAAAGGTATGTTGCTCCATAATTTTCTATTTCTTATATTATCCAATATAAATATTCTCATACATTACTTGCCTTTTTCTGTGGCATTGAGTCAAATATGCTCCATTTAATATCACACTATACTTCAGTCCAAATATAAATACAAAATATGGTTTCCATATTTTTAATGGAATATTTGTGCTTTTTCATGTCTGTAACAGAGTTTCTGATACGTGTGGAATTCATTTTGTGATATTACCCACCATACTAAGTCCAGTAAATCTGCTCATGAGGTGGACTAAAGTTATTATGGAACATTATTCCCCTTCCTTGACTCCAAGAAGCACACTGCAACTGCATTTCGTCTTAGTCTTGGTCTGCTGCTAGTCAGCAGCTCTTGGCACACTGCAACAGCTCTAATACTCAAAGTTATTTGTGTTTCCATAAATACATACTAAGACCAGATCAGCTTGGGATCATCTCCAGCTGATGGCACACTGCAACTAACCCAATAGGAATAACAGAATCTTACCCAAATGATCTCAGATGAACAAAACCTTCAAAATAACAATGGACATACCAGAAAAAAATATATCCAAAGCAGAGACAATTTACAAAGTATTAACAATCACAACACGGACATTTGCAGTTTTCAGTCAACCTTCAATCAAATAGGACATGCCTAAAATTTTATAACATGGTACAATTCTGATTTCCAAAAATCCATACAATCAGATAAAGAAAATCAGAAATCAGAAATTTCCAACTTTTGTTATACAGTGTCTTTCATAACATCAGTGACACTACAGTCTTTATAGATACTAGATCATTGTGTTTGTTTTCTCTAAATGTTTTGCTTCCTTCTTTTCTGCTATTTAACCACATAATCCTGATAGCCTACATCATCAACACAGGGGTCTCCAACACGTTGCTCGCAAGCTACCGGTAGCTTGCAACTGCTTTCCAAGTAGCTAAAGGGTTAATGAATCCTATATAAATTTAAAAACTTGATTAGTCAAATTAGCGGTGGGCGATCTTTCCTTTTAACACAATATCACATTCCACAATCTGAATTGCAATCTATCTTTTCAATGTGGCATACATTTAAGAGAATATCCGGACTCAAACTCATCAAGACCTAAGTAACATTTTATTTTAAATATCAAACAAAGTTGAATTGAATTGTTCTCTCGTTCGCTAGCTAAGCGAAGTTAAGGGCCACACTCCAAAGCTGGCGAGTGAGTGAGGAAGGCTCCTCCCCTTGGCCTTTTTCTTTGATAAATCGGTATCAGAAGCGAACTATGATACATAGCAAAATGAGAGAGGTTAGAAAATCAACAGGAATATTCAAGCAAATTATAGAAAAAAACCCAATCTAAATCCATGAAGTACTTCTCTCGTTTAAAGCGGACAGACATACAGACAGACAGACATTGGATTTTATACATTATATATTAGTAAACATTCAAAATAATGTGCAGTTAAAGTCTCAACAGCATTCTCAGCATTTCTGGAGCGTAGTAGAGCCAGATATCTATAAGAATCTTCACCAAGCAGCTCTGAAAATGTCTGCTTTGTTTGGGTCTACATACCTCTGTAAGTCTGGCTTTTCTGACATAAACATCACGAAATCAAAGTTCAGAACAAGACTGACAGATGAACATTTAAATGACTCCATAAGAGTGAACCTAAGTGGCTACACTCCACCATACACCTCTCTTGTTGACTCCATGCAGTGCCAGTCATCTGACAAAATAAAAAACACATCACACATGCAACTGGACATGTGAATACTCTTGTGAAGTGAAACAATAACATGTAACACAATGACAAATGAATAAGTAATATCTGTGTATTTGTAACTGCATTGTTTTGTTTTGACAGTATTCATGTTTTAAATCAATAGTGTGAGATACACTAGAAAATGCTTACAGGCATACAACATGAACTTTTGTGATGTTTTAATACAAAATTTGAGTTGCGGACACCAACATTTTGTAAATGTTCAGGCAAAACAAGCTTATTCAGTTTGGTTGGGTTGAAATAAGCTATTAGAATAAACTAGAAAACATGAGTAGTTCTCTGCCATTTTCATTTTGTAAAAGTAACTCTCAGGGGAAAAAAAGGACTCCTGAGTTAGCATCATGTTTCTGTCGTTAACCTGTTTTTACATGTATACATGTTTATATATGTAGATATAAATATATACCTATAAGTAAATAAATTATACAGACATCAGAAGGGCTACATGAGGACTCAGGTGATCTGCAGACTGGTCTTTACTAGACTGAAGTGCTTACGTATTCTTTGTTCTGTTTAGGACCTCCAGGAGTTAATCAGTCTCTCCTTCTGTGATGCAAACCAGACACACTGGGGATGGAGGGTTCATTTCATTTCAAAATTTGTATCTGACTTCAAAATGGTGGGTCATTTTCATGACTTCATGATTTCATGACTGCATTACTAATATGTGATCAATTCTGCTACAGATTATTAGGTGTTATTTTTTTAAAATTATGCAAGTGTTTATTGATTTTTCTTCTATTCTTCCTGTACATCCCAAAGATGTTCGTGGCTGTTTATTGAGACCTCTCAGTTGAGCCAATTTGAGAGAATGTGAATGTCTGTGTGAGTGTGATCTTGCAATGGACTCAAACACTAGCTACAGTTGCCCCCTGACTCCCCACTAGCTAAGATGTTGGTATGGGCTCCCCTTAACCCCAAACTGGACAAGCTGTTTAGAAACTGGATGAATGGACTTCAAGTTGTGTCATGGTGCAAAAAAAAAAAACAACAACAACCCAAGACTAAGAGATAATAATGTAGTGGATTTCTCTGTACCTGTGTATCCAGCACTAGCCCAGCATATGAATTTAAAACAGTAAAACACAAATCTGCTCTTTTTAAAAGCTCTTTAATGGAGAGTTCCATATTTCATAAAGCTTTAGCAGTTTCAATTTAATATATTCATATTCTTCTTTTTTGTGCTCTTTTTATCTCCATTCTCTTACAGGAAAAGAAATTATCATTTTCTAAACAAATAATCTTCCAGTATATCATATAAGTAAATGTGGACCCAGTCAGTAACTGAAGCCATTTCTGATAGAAATAGCCTGCTGTTTATACTCTAAACCTTTTTTAGATTTGAGTTGTACCAAGATTAAAGTGTGGCAATCTCATTGCTTTTGAGAACTTGTGGTCGTCATGTAGAACCTGTTTGCATCAGGGCGTCGGATTTCAAGATTTAGATGAACTCATCAAAATCAGAACGGTTTGATGTTCCAAAAAAAAAAGCAATTCACTGCATGACAATGACAATTTATCTTGAATAGGATTGGTGAACGTAGAGATACAAGCTCATCTATACTCCAGTTTACCACACGGAGTGCCTGACATCAGCATCAAGTTGAGAACTGGTAAGGAGTTTCTGCCTGCTTGTAATCATTCTGTTGGACTAGGGGTAGCCAAAGTCAATCCTGGAGAGCCGCAGTCGCTGCAGGTTTTTGTTCCAACACAGTTTCTTAATTAATGAGAAGTCAATTATTGCTAATGAAGCACTTATTACTCAAGTGACATTTTTCTGCTTCATTTTAGTGGTCTCTCTTGTTAAGGTTCCCCACCCTTATTTGCTTATTTCAGTCTTAAACAGCTGCATTCACTGTTTTAATGGCTTCCTATTAGCAATAAGATGCAAATGACAAAGGAGCCTAACTTGTTTCCATATACACCTGTGTGGATTCATCATGTACTATTTGGTTTAATAAAACACTTAAGAGTAAAATGTGACAGACTGAAAATTATCTGTTTTAGGCTTCAAATCATAAATGATCCATGTCTGACTGTCATATTCTGAGCTTATGCTTAAAAGCTGATGCTGTTATTTTATTATTTACTATGATAAATGCATTTTTTGTTATTATTTATATAACACTTAAGAGAAAATGTTATATTTTAAGGTATAATCATTGTTCTATTGTAAAAGTACTATGTTTCCTGTTGATGTACCCATTTGAATTATAAATTAGACCATAAATAATAATAATACATTTAAAAAGTCACATACATGCAAAGCTAACAGGACTATCAATCAACCAAGTGGACAGGGTTAAATTGTGGTTATTTAAGGTATGAACGTTTGTCATGTCCCGTTAGGAACTGGGTGTAACCAATCATATTAAATGTTTTCTGGTTATGTAATGAATTCCTTTTTCAGTAGTGACCTAATCAATGAATTGTATAAATATAGCATAAAGAACACTCTTTTCTTTACAACGCTGGCTAATAAAGTATTTTGTTGTCTTGTGCAAGATTGAGTCAATGAATAATGATTGTTGTTTTCTCCTGCATGTGTTTTATTGCTTAAACTGGGGCATTCCAGTGGGGTGGTGTCAGTTAAAAAATTTTCTTCCACAATGGAAACTAATAATGACAGACAAAGATGTTTTCAGTAATAGAGTAGAAGAAGGAGCTCAGAGGGGTTATCAGGGCAGTTTGAGTGAATGTGGGTATTTGTATGAGACCATGACACCAGCTTTAGCTTCCCCCCTGAATTCCCCACTCTCAGAGTTAACCGCAAACTAAATGAACAGTTTAGAAACGGAATGGATTCATGAGTATTAATAGAGAATGAGGCAAACTGAAGGAGGAGCTCAACATTACAATAGCTTGGGAGTGACAAGTTGGTGAAGCTCATTTCCAGACAATGGAAACTAATAATGACAGACAAAGCTGTTTTCAATAATGGAGTGGACGAAGAAGTTCAGAAGGATTATCATGGCAGTTTGCTGGAGAAACACATTACACGTAAAAGAAAGAAAGAAAGAAAGAAAGAAAAGGAGGAGAGTTGAGTAAAATGTGAAGTTGTGATTATTTTTGGAATGAAGTGGTGAGAACAAAACATCCTGGAAAAAAAGAGGATTTATAATATGTGATTAATTACGTAGCTGAACACAAATTCCCATGCTAGGTTTCTAGAAATACAGATGCAAAGCTCTCATAAATTACTGAGAGGCTTTTATTGCCATTTTTGCCTTCAACTTAAACTCCATAGCCACCTGACACTTTAAATAGATACTCAATTGTAACGCTTCTGTCACAAACATCTTGCTGCACTGTACATCTCGCTTTCAGGTTCATTTATTACTTCTCAGGAATGAAACTGAAACAATTTTCCAGCTTCAGCACTTGATATTATCAGTTTAGATACAGGGCATTTCCTCAATTTTTATAAATCAAAACAATATACAGAAACCTGTGGAATATCTAGATTCTTAGTATTTGTCAGAATCATTTTATATATTCATAATATTTTTACATTTTGTTCACTCCCATACTTACAAAATGATATAGGTTGCTATGCCCTTCAAGGGATAATACTCAGATCATGAACATGATGATTAATCAGTTTACATTCTTTCCTATTGACTCCAGCATGAACTCCTGACTACGTTCTGGTCCCCTGATCCCATTCATTAAAACTTTCAGTCTTGTTCTGAGTCAGGACAACTATGACTCCTGTTTCAAAAAGTTAGGGAGATGGAAATGTAATATTTCCTTTTGCTTATCTGTAGGGGCACCATTGAGCCCTAAACCCCAGACACAACCCCACAGATGCAAGTTCCAGGTTCAAATAATAATTTATTTGACCCAATACCTTTTAAAGGTTTCCAGAAGTTATGCCAAACACATATCTATTTACTTCTCGTTCTCCACTCCTCCCACATGACCTATGTCTCCCTTCTACACCTGACTCCAGTCCACTTGGGTGAAGCAGAGCAGCTCAAGTGTACTTCCATTGCCAGGGTATTACCTGTAGGAAGCACTTCTGTGCCAGGCAGTAGCTCCATCAAAGTACAGATCACAATTCCTACAGCACCCCCAAGCAGCACCCACAAAAGCCAATGGGGCATCTCTATAGGCCTACAGCTGCCAGCAAGCCCTTTTGGTGTCCATACCTATCATGTTGGGGGAGCTAATGGTCCGAATAGGTCATCTCAGCTGTCCCTCCCAAAGTAAGGTAAGGTCCATCCCTGCCAGTACTCTAGAATACCCACTTCTAAAATGCCATCTGACAATCTTCTGGCTGAGGCAGGGAATACCCTGCCATTCTTCATTGACATTCAGTATGGTGGCCTCCTAAACAGGTAAAAGACCATGCACCGTTCCACTCAGGACGTCACCATATGCTTAACATCCATCACACTATATATTAACACATATATTTATTTTGCACCTGCCTAGATGTATTTTAGTTTGTACAGGAAGAGCATACTGCCTAATGCAGACTGTATATAAGGATATTTCTTTTTAAGCTGTTGGACAAGACCCTTTTCAAATGTAAACTCTCTGATCAGCTACAAAACAAGACACAGATGATGGTCTAGCCAAATATCTTCTCTACCACTATCAATATTCTAATATATTTTAATTATAAAAAGAAAAACTAAAAAGAAATTCCTTTAATGGCATATAATTGCTTATTGTGCTCTTTTGTTGTAAATTATATTGAGAAAGATGATAAAAGGGGAGCCACCACATCTCTGTATTCTAACAAGTACCATGCATGTGTGTCTGTGGACCACTCTCCAGGCTCATCTGAGGTATGTAGTACCACCCTGGGTTGAGAGGGGGCGCTTGCACTAACCTTCTTCTGTTTTGTTCCTGCCACAGCACAGAGAAGATGAGAGTGAGGGCAACTGACTGTGCCCCTCTTGGTTGCCCGCCTACAAATCCCACAGGTGGTCATTTTTGAAGTGGATGCACCACAGGACGGAGCTCCCTTCTAGCCTTACTCAACCTTGATGTTTTTTTTTTTGCTTCTTTTAATTCATCCTTTGTATTGGCATGCATAGGAGTCTATTTTCATATTTTTTGCTATTCTTAGGTGCTGGAATTAAATAGAAATAACCGTGTTGTCCCTCCCGACATTTTTCTGTGGTACCTTGTAGTTTCCTGCTTGACCACACAAGCTTTTAGACACATTTACTTCTGAATCAAGATATCCTAAAATAGTAGAAGAGCCAAAAACAAAACAGACATTTGCCTTTTTACCACAGATTTTAGTTCTGAGGGTGATGATGAAGATGATTATAGGATCCTTGTGTATATGGCTGGTTGTATATTCAAAATGAAAGCAGCATTTAAAGTCAGACTTAGTGTTACTTTTACCTTTAATGTTTAAGTGTTTTGCCCTTCAGCTGTTTTCAGGTTGCATGTAGTTTTGGGCTTGTATTTAACTTCTAAAGACAAACATACAACCCCAATTCGAAAATCGTTGGGGAATTATGGAAAATGCAAATAAAAGCAGAAAGCAGAGATTATTAAATGATAATAAATGATTTTTCACCTGAAAACCATGTAACAACCCATTATTTGATGCTACAACTAATACATTTTCTTTTCCTTTCAAAAATAACACAATTATTTTGATTTTGATACTTCCAACATATTTAAAAAAAATTAAATAATGTTGCCTTTCCTTATCATAACACTTAATAAATGTTCAGACTCTGAAGACACCAGTTTATTGAGTGTCTCAGGTTTAATTTTGCGCCAGTCTCCATGCAAAAGATCTTAAGGTGTGCTACATTATGGGGCCTTTGTTGCCATATTTCACATTTCAAAATGCGCCACACATTCTCATCTGGGGACAGGTGAGGAATGCAGGCAGGCCAGTCAAATACCCACACCCTCTTCCTGTGCTGCCATGCCCTTGAAATGAATATGGAATGTAGTTTTGTATGGTCTTGCTGAAATATACTTGAGTGTCCATGGATGAGATGTTTTCTTCAAGGTAGCATATGTTGCTCCAAAATCTGTATATACTTTTTGGCATTAATGGTGTCTTCACAGAACTATAAGTCACCCTTGCCCAAGGCACTGACACAATTCCATGTTGTCTTAAAAACGTGCACACATTTCCATTGTTTAATAGTCCATCCCAGATACTCTAAGCTAAGAGAAGTCAACTGTGCTTCTGGACACCGTTAATATATGACTTCCTTTTTGCACAGTACAGTTGTAACTGTTATTTGTGGATGTTAACTATGTATTGTGTTTCTTGATAAAGGTTTGGAAATGTACTCCTCAGCCCATATGGTTATATAACTTATTGATGAATGACGGTTCTTGATGCATACCATCTGAGGGGTCAGAGATAATGGACAGTCAGTTTAGATTTGTGCCCTTGCCCTTTACGCATTACATTATGCACAGATGAGGGTGAAATAACTAAATCCCTTCTGATCTGTTTTTGAGAAACGTTGTTTTTAAAGTTTTGAATGTCTTCTTTTTTCATGAATGTGTAGGTAAAATGGTGATCCTTGGCCCATCTTTGTTCCTAAAAGACAATGCCTTAACTGGATGTGGCTTTTACACCAAAGTATGATAACAATGACCTGTTGGACATCATCTACTTCTCCTCATATTATTATTTTCTTGTCAGTCTGTCATTGTCCAACCTGCTATATCCTAACACAGACTCACGGGGGGTCTGCTGGAGGCAATCCCAGCCAACACAGGGCGCAAGGCAGGAACAAATCCCGGGCACTGGAGGACACACACAAACACAGACCAAGCTCACACTAGGGACAATTTAGGATCGCCAATGCACCTAACATGCATGTCTTTGTTGAACTCATTATTGAACCTAAATTGCCCTATCCCAATTTTTTTTGGAATGTATTACACGCCCTCAATGGCTAGAGTAGATGTTTATTTATGGCTGTAGTACTAGGGTGTTGTACTGTGTTAGCCATTGTGGATGTAGTGGGAAGTCAAGCAAAAACACACCTTTTATTGGTTAACTAAAAAGATTACAATATGCAAGCTTTCGAGGCAACTCAGGCCCCTTCTTCAGGAAAGATGAAATTATCTTGAAAGCTTACATATTGTAATCTTTTTAGTTAGCCAATAAAAGGAGTTATTTTGCTTGACTTCACACTGTATAATTATAAAAAAATGAAGTTGACCAGACTAAATGTTAAATTTATTACCTTTATACTGATTGTGATGGAGTTAAAGTGAATTTTGAAATTACTGCTTTTTATGATTATTTGTATTTTGGGGCTGTATTTTACAAGTGAGCCTCTACAAAATATATTTGAAACTTCAGTTTCATGTTCTGTTGATGACTTGTGTAATGACTTACTTTTGTAACATTTTGTAATGATTTACTAAAGGTCTGTGCCCGCTCTCTTTATTTCTTCACCCCAGGAATTACTATCTTTTACCTTACTAATACTTTCTTATTCTTTCAATATACCTCAAAGACCCTAACCGTATTTTTAGCAGCGGTTTGTAATAATTCATCCACTAGCCAGTCTTGTGATAGATCAATACTTTGATTAACAAACCTACTTGATCCAGTTCAGGGGATCCTATTCTGGGAGCCACTGGGCACAAAGCAGAAACCATAGCAGGATACACTGACACTGCTATTCTGTGTGATAAAATATCACAAAGAGATAATGTGAGACCTTTTTAGAGAGTAGTAGTGAGGTTAATGGCAGAGGTGACTCTCCAAAAGACAGGCAGCCAAACATAAAAGACTAATTAGGCAGTGGGCTCAGCAATTCTTCACACTCCAAACTCCACAGCAAATATTTGAGAAGCACGGAGAGGCAGACACCCCCCACACAAGGACTGAGCTTCCTCACTGGGACGCAGAACCTGCCAAGCAGAGGACATGTAATTCATCATTTTGAACACCTCCAGAGATGATGTGACTTTTTTCATGTTATTTGTTTTCTTTGTCCTCCATATGATAAAGGATTTTCAGTATTACTTGGCTTCAAAGGAATCCATCATAAATAAATAAAAGTTAAAATGGTGGTACTGACTTAGATAAAACACTCTGTTCATTATTTGCATCTGTAAAAGTAGAGCTCACATCCACCAGGCTTCAGTGGAAAACCCGGTCCTGCACAAACATCAATATGTTTGCTTTTGATGAATTGATATGTTCTATAAAGCTCATCAATAAATAAGGAATGAATGAAAGAGTCACTGAGCATAAAATAATTAGTTCTCTTTTCTGTCTGCCGACTTTTCATTTTCTTTCTCAGCTTTTACCAGATGTCTTGGAGAACGCTACTTATCCATGCTCGATAGGAACAGTAGCTTCATTACGCACCTGTGCCAACAACCCAGGGATGTGCTCTAAAATGTGGGAAGCGCTGCCAAGCGCAAACAGGAGGCAGGTGTGTGTGTGTTTGTTTCTGCATCCCGATCGATTGAAGTTGTCAGGCCAGAAATGTGGTTCATCAAGTTACAGTAATGTTTTACTCAAGCACAAGTCATGCAGAAGGAGACACCCTGCCTTCACAGCCTGCCTCCTTTCCCTTCCTTTACACATTACATGGCTGAATGTAGATGCTTCTTTATTTATGATAAGAAAGGACATGTGTGAAGTTTAGCAACATGTAAATCCTATCCCTTATTTTGTGCTTTTATCCTGCTGAGGGCTGTTGTACTGAAAGACTTTGAAGGTCGGTCCAAACTTTCTAACCCTCAGAAATAATCAGCAGGAATTCCAAGGCCTGTCTTGGACTTGAGAGACAAATAATGCGGCACACACATGTGGATGGGAGATGGTTAACAGGCTCAAATAGTGTGGTTTCTCACCTGAACCAGGGGGTGGAGCTGTCATCTGATCCTGTTGTTCTTCTGCAGTGCAGCCGAATACCGTGCCTCCCAGCGACATCACTACTGGTCCACCCTCTGATGACGCCACTTCCGCCCCATATGATGATGTCACTTCTAGTACCTTGAGTCCATCTTCCTGCCACATCAGTACCTGTTCTGGCATCCCTGACTCCACTTTTTCCTGCCTTCCACTATATTTATAACCCTGTTTCATCATGTTAATCAGTTTTGTCTTGAACTCATGTTTGTGAAGACGATTTTTCATTTTGACTGTCTTTTTATCAAGTACACGGGGTGGCCATCCTCACACCTTTTTCTGTCTACTGTCAATTTTATTATAAATGCTTCAAGGATATGTAGGGTTTGTCCTCTGAATTATATATTAGTGAGCAATACTGTTGAAGGGCACCAAGACAAATTATTAAAAATTATCATATACACCACAATTGCCTCTTTTCAAGCTAGAACAACGGCACCTACCTTGTATTTGAGGTCTTCATGCTATCTTACAGAGCTCTACAATCTTCATTTAATTTGCTTATACCCACCAAGCCATTCTTTCAGTAAACCCAAAAATGGTTACTAACTGTAATTAGCTTTCATTGTACTGTAAGGCACAATGGAGGGCTGCAGTGGTTGAAGGTTTTCATTCTAACCCTTGTCTTAATTGGTGACCAGTTTTTTTCTGCTAATTACTTAATTTTCCTTTCATTTTAATTGACTTGTTTTTTAAGATTTGTTTTCCTGAATTTCTTCATCATTTCTCTGAATTGATTCATTTCTTTCCATAAAATGACACCCAGGCAGAAATGAAATGTGAAATGAGTGAACCAACAGAAGTCCACTTAAGTCAGGGTCTCAAACTTCAACCAATTTCACTCCAACCAGTTGCTTAATTAGGCGATGATTCTTGTTAATTAAACCCATTCTTTAATTCCATGGCTTGTTGTTGCTCTCATTGTGCAATGGCATACATTTCCAAAAATATTGATTTTACTCTTTTCTAAGATCAGATCAGCATTCCTGAGACCTTCATCTTTCTTTATTTTTCAAATATTGTGTAATGGACACAGTTTACTGGTCATGTTTTGGTTCATTTTGTATCTCATTATTGTTTGACTGCTAATTAAGGAAAAAGAAACAATTGAGGGGTCTCAGCCTTCAAGAGCAAGTCAATTAAAATGAATTCAAAAGAAATTAATTAGCAGCAAAAACAGGTCACTAATTGAGAAAAGGGTTAGAATGAAAACCTGCAGCCACTGCGGCCCTCCAGGACCGAAATTTGAGAACACTGCTATAACATATTATGGAAATTCATTGTAATGAATTTAATTGGATCCATGTGTGGATGGAGATGTGGACTGACTGGTTAAATGACAGCAAATTGCAAGCATGTACGTGCTCTTTACTAGCAGCAGAAGAGCTCAATTTGTTAGTCAATCTCCTAACCCTCTCTAGATTTCCTTGTCAATAAGACTCATGAGGTATTTGAACTTCTTCACTTGGGGTTGCCACTATCTGCTAAACTTTAGATGGAAAATCACCCTTTTATGGCACAGAAGAATGAATTAAAACTGTAGATGTGGAATTGTATTTCCATTTGTTTCCTAGTAAGCATCACAGATCAAGAGGACAGCACCATCTAAAAGCTTGAAGAGATGTATACTTCAAGTCTGTAGAATCTCAGTGCCTCTACTGTGCATTGATATCCTCTGCATGAAAATATCAGACAGAAGTAGAGATAGAACTATGATTTGGCAGATTCCTGCACCTTAACATGATTTACCTCAGTGCCATGCAACCAAATGCAACTCTTGCCTCGCAAATACAGGGACTGAAAACATACAGTAAACGTATAGGAATTCCCACATAACATTCCGTTCCTGCCTTCTCCAGATCAACATAAAACAAATGTAGACAATACAGACAAACTCAAACACCTTTAAAAAAACAAGAGTTGATCTAATTAATTATTTTTTCTCAACTATAAGCTAGAGCAGGGGTGCCCAATGCTTTGATCGCGATCGACCGGTAGATTGCAAAGGTAGTGCAAGTAGATCGCATTGTATTAAAAAAAAAATGTATTTAAATGTTAGTCTATCATATATCCTCCCTACGGTATTTGCCACTTGTTTGACATACAGGGCTGTGGAATTGAAAGAGGATTTTTTTCCCACAATGTCACAATCGAAGTGCGTTTGTCTGGTCTGTCAATCTTTCATTGCTATTCCAAAGAAGGAAAATATGGAAAGGCATTTTCGAACTATTCATTAAAACTAAGAAACTGACATCCTTCCAAAAGCTCCTTGACTGCATTTATTCAGCTCTACTTATTTATTCAGCTCTACTTATTTATGCGAGTCAGCCTTTTCCCACATGATGATTATTAAATCCAAATACTGTAAAGTGACCATAAATGTATTGAATTGTTATTGTACTATAAAGGTTATTCAGTTATGCAAGGCACAACAACATACATTTTATGTATAAAGTATGCTCAGTATATATATATATATATATATATATATATATATATATATATATATATATATATATATATATATATATATATAGTAAAAGAGATAGCAGGAGACAGCAAAAAGGTTTGGGGTTTTCCGGCCCCGTATATTGTCGACAATCCACAATATATTCAAACAATTGGTCAAAACTATAAACAAAAACTGTTCATATGTGCAACGCCGAATCATGGCGTCGGCGGCCATTTTATGGAGGAGGAGCCGGAAGTGGAGGAATGCTGGGAAGGAACCGTGAGGGAAGATGGGATCGATGACGTCAGGAAAGATGGCAGAGGAAGGGCGGAAGTAGACGTAGTGCGGGCAAATCCGGCTTATGGTGGCAGAATGTCTTTTTTCCTGTAAGGAAGCATAGGGAGAAAGTTAGTACCCCGCCATTCCCTCCCGGCGAATGTCTTCCCAGGTGTGTCAAGATCCTTCCACGGTCTCCCACTCGCGCGTGCGTGACACGATCCCCCCCTTAGCCCAAGACCATCAGGTCGGGCAGAACTAACCGAGAGGTCGTGGATACGAGAGAAGCGCCGGCGTTGGCCTGAAGGGTGTCCTGATGATAAGTGATGGTGAACTTATAGGGTTGTAAATCCAGAAACCACCTGGTGACCCGCAGATTCAAATAATGGAGATGGGTCACCGCCCACTTAATGGCCAAAGCCTCCCTCTCCACCGCCACATACCGGGTCTCCCGGTCCATCAGTTTCCGGCTCAAATACATTACGGGGTGCTCGACACCGTTGATGCTTTGGCTCAACACGGCGCCCAGGCCTGTGTCCGAAGCGTCAGTCTGGAGAATAAAAGGGAGCCCAAAATCGGGCATCCTCAATACAGGTGCCGACGTTGGGGCCTTCTTCATGTCACTGAATGCGTGTTCCGCCTTATCGTTCCACACCACGTATAAGGGAGCGCCCTTCTTTGTCAAATTGGTCAAGGGTGCTGCTCTTTCGGAGAAACGGGGCACGAACCGGCGGTAGTACCCCGCTAACCCCAAGAAAGCCTGCACCTGCCCCTTGGTATTCAGACGGGGACATTCCAAGATGTCTTTGATTTTTGTACACTGTGGTCTCACTTGTCCCCGCCCCACGAGGTAGCCAAAATACTTGGCCTCCTTTAAGCCAAAAAAACATTTTCGAGGGTTTATGCGGAGGCTGGCTTTAGCTAGTGTTGTGAGGACAGTAGAGACCTGCAATAGATGCTCCTCCCAGGTGCCGGAATAGATGACAACGTCATCCAGGTAGGCGGCACTATAGGACTGGTGGGGCTTCAGCACTCTATCCACCAGACGTTGAAAGGTCGCTGGGGCCCCGTGCAGCCCAAATGGGAGGACCTTGTACTGCCAGTGCCCGCTAGGGGTGCTAAAGGCCGTTTTTTCTTTTGCGGATGCCGTTAAGGGAATTTGCCAATACCCTTTCGTCATGTCAAGAGTAGTCAATGCGGGGCATCGGGTAGGCATCAAATTTGGAGACTTGATTCAGACGTCTAAAGTCGTTACAAAATCTCCAGGAGCCATCTGGCTTGGAAACAAGGACGATAGGGCTGGACCAGGGGCTATGGCTCTCCTCAATGATGTCCATATCCAACATTCGTTGCACCTCTAATTCCAATTCAGCGCGTTTTGCCTCCGGGAGTCTATAGGGTCTCTCCCGGACGATTCCCCGGGATCCGTGACTATGTCATGTGCAATCAGCGAGGTCCGACCAGGTGACTCGCTCACTACTTCGGGGATGGCTTGGATTACCTGGGTTAACTCCTGCCGTTGTTTGGGTGTTAGCTCTTCACCGAGGTTAAGGGCAGTCGTGCATGAGAAAAGGGAGAGGGACCTACGGGAGTCGGGAGGCTCCTCCCTGTCTATCCAAGGTTTCAATAAGTTCACATGGTAGATCCTTTTGCTCGGTCGACGATTGGGCTGTTTCACCAAATAGTCGACGAGCCCCTTTCTTTCCTTAACCTCGTATGGTCCTTGCCAGTGAGTGAGTAACTTGGAGTGAGAGGTAGGAACGAGCACCATAACTCGATCCCCCGGGTGGAACTCCCGGAGGACGGAGTTGCGGTTGTAACACCGGGCCTGCGCTGCCTGCGCACGAGTCACGTGGTCTTTCAGGAGGGGTCTGATTTTTGCGAGCCTGTCACGCAGTTACGCCACATACTCCAATATGTTAGAGGAGGGAAGGGCCTCAGCCTCCCAGCCCTCTTTTAGTATGTCCAAAATGCCTCAGGGTTGTCGCCCATACAACAATTCAAAGGGGGAGAAACCTGTAGAGGCCTGAGGTACCTCCTGGTAGGCAAAAAGCACGAGTGGGAGGAGCTGATCCCAGTTCCTGCTGTCCGCGTCGACTACCTTGCGGAGCATCTGCTTAAGCGTCTGGTTAAATCGCTCCACCAACCCATCTATCTGCGGGTGATAGACAGATGCTTTCAGGTGCTTTATTTTCAGTAATTTGGCCACCTCCCTGAACGTATCCGAGGTAAAGGGTGTACCCTGGTCCGTGAGGACTTCTTTGGGTATACCCACTCTGGAAAATAAACTGACTAATTCCCGTGCGATATTTTTGGTGTTAGTGGAGCGCAGGGGAACCGCCTCTGGGTATCGTGTGGTGTAATCCACCATAACCAATATGTATTTATGGCCATGGTTCGAGGGCTCGAGGGGTCCTACTAAGTCGACCCCTATTCTCTCGAAGGGAACATCGATCAGGGGTATAGGGACGAGAGGAGCGCGGTCCCTCCTGGGAATCTGGCGGGTCTGACACTCCGGACAGGATTGGCAGAAGCGCCGGACCTCCTCGTTAATCCCAGGCCAGTAAAACCGGAGCTTAATCCTCTCCAAGGTCTTTTTGGCCCCGAGGTGGGCGCCAAGGAGGTGAGCATGAGCTAGTTCGCATATCTCCCGCCGGAAGGGTCCTACTAAGTCAACCCTTATTCTCTCGAAGGGAACATCGAGCAGCAACTTCCGCACCTCGCCCTCGTGGGTTGCCTCCCGATACAGCAGATCGTTCTCAAGTACAAAAAAGGGCTCGTGTGGTGTGGAACCGTCGGCTTGTGAGCTGTTTGGCAGAACCACCGCATTCTGGACAAACCGCAGGGAATCATCGTTCCACTGCTCCCTCTTAAATGAGGTCGGCGTGGATCGAAATTGGTGATCCAAGCTACCGAGAGGGTCTTGTGACCTGGACACCGGAAGCATTCCCTGGCTTGTCCCTTCCCCGGCGGAGTCTTCCGGGTCAGGGTCCGTCACCGAGGAAATGTCCCCAGAGGTGCCAGCGCCACTAGGGCCTGCCCCTGAGCACGGTGTGGAGACCGCAGGAGGGACACCTTGCCCCATCATAACCAGATCCAACGAGGCCCTGGGAGCGGCGAGTGTCTTACCGCAATTTTTTTCTGACCAGTCATGTCCCAAAATCACCGGATAGGGGGGTTCGGGCAACACAGCGACCATCAATTTGGTTAACTCCCCCTTCCAGGTGATATAACATTGTGCGGAATGATACGACTTGGTCCCTCCATGCACACAAGTGACTTGTAGGTGTTGTTTAAGCCACTGTCGCGGTAACACATAACGGCGAGCAACAATGGTTATGTTGCTGCCGGAATCAAACAAAGCCATCACCGCGTGCCCATTGAACAATACCACTCCCGTGTTCGGACTCGCCAAGGGATGCGACGGGGTACAGTACCTCTCCGTAGATGCCCAGGTGCAGTCCATCAGCTCCGCCGCGATGTTCAGGGGGCAGGCTGGCAGCAGATGCCTGGTTTCGCCGCACTTGTAACAGCACGGAGAGGCCGGTTTTTCTTTAGGCCTTGACGGCGCTTCCGCAGCGCGTCGAGGGGGCTCGGGGGTGGCCGCCTGCCCCGTCAGTTCCCACAAGCTGACCTTTCTGACCCCCCGACTCGGAGAACCGAGAGCTGACGCTCGAGGACTTTCAGGAGACCCGGCATGTCCTTGTAAGGATGCCGCCGGACCTGCTGGGCGAGGGAACTGGGCATGACTTTCACGAGGCCCTCACAGGCCACCTGCTCTACTACTCTCCGGGCCTGGGGTCCTTCTGGCTGTAGCCAGCGGCCCATCTTGCCCCAGAATTCGAAGGCCTGGGCACGGGCAGGTTTTTCCGGGACGAACTGCCAGTTCCTCCACTCTGCCGCTTGCTGGCCCGGCGTGATGCCGTAGCGGGCCAGGATCTCCGGTTTGAGGAGGTCGTAGTTCGCGGCCTCCTCCTTGGGAAGGTCATAATAGGTCCCTTCAAGTAAGGCGCCAGAATGGATGCCCACTCGGACCGCTGCCACTCGTTCCGGGTGGCCGTCCGTTCAAATATGCCCAGGTACGACTCCACGTCGTCAGCCTCTGTCATAGTCACCAAAGGGGGAGGCGTCATTCTGGGCGGGTCTGGTCTCGCTCTTTGGGCTTCTGCCAGCCGGGTCTTCGTAGCCTCTAACTCCCTGGTGGTAGCGGCTTGCACTTGCTGCAGGGCTTGGAGTTGGGCATTCATTCCCTGCAGCACGGTGTTAAGGTCCTGTCTCTCGGTCATCTCTGGGGATCTTCTATCCTGCCGACTATGCCAATGTAAAAGAGATAGCAGGAGACAGCAAAAAGGTTTGGGGTTTTCCGGCCCCGTATATTGTCGACAATCCACAATATATTCAAAAAATTGGTCAAAACTATAAACAAAAACTGTTCATATGCGCGACGCCGAATCATGGCGTCGGCGGCCATTTTATGGAGGAGGAGCTGGAAGTGGAAGAATGCTGGGAAGGAACCGCGAGGGAAGATGGGATCGATGACGTCAGGAAAGATGGCGGAGGAAGGGCGAAAGTAGACGTAGTGCGGGCAAACCTGGCTTATGGTGGCGGAGCGTCTTTTTTCCTGTAAGGAAGCATAGGGAGAAAGTTAGTACCCCACCATTCCCTGCCGGCGAACGTCTTCCCAGGTGTGTCAAGATCCTTCCGCGGTCTCCCACTCGCGCGTGCGTGGCTATATATATATATATATGTATATGTATATGTACATATATGTATATGTATATGTATATGTATATGTATATGTATATGTATATATAGCATTTTTAATGTAGGTAGATCATTTCGACCTGGTCATTTTAAAAGTACCTCGCAAGCCAAAAAAGTGTGGGCACCCCTCAGCTACAGTGTACTTCTCAGCACCCTGACTTTGGCATCTTCAGTAAACTGCATCTCAAGACCATGTTTTTGCCTTCTGTTTTATGACAAAATTACATTTTCTCCTATCATGTTATTTGTCATGTTCCTGATGTTATTGCTAGATTCAAACTCCCTGATTCTATGATCATTTGAAACTGCAAAGCACATATAGAGGGATTGTTTTACTTACTCTATATTGCAAATATAAAGTGGTTTGAGACTTGAAATCTCCTGAAAGACATTCTGCTGTATATATATATATATATATATATATATATATATACTTCCCTGTTCCCACCTACAGATTCCAGCTGTTCCCATGGAATTCCCAGGTGTTTCCTTGCCAGCTGAGAGATAAACCATCCACTGTGTCCTGGGTCTGCTGCAAGGTCTCCAGCCAGTGAAGGTGCCCAAAATAGTTCCAAGGGGAGCTACCCATGGAGCATCCTAATAACATGCCCAAACCACCTCAACTTGTTCCTGCTCTAAAGCTCTCCTGAATTACTTAGCTTCTCACCCTATCAGGGAGTGTCAGCCTAGTGGCCAAGCAAATAAACTGCTTTTAAGGTGAATGTTCTCACAATGTCATTGTTTTGGTCATTACCAACCCCTTAAGTGAGGACAGATATGTAGGTCGACCAGTAAACTGAGAGTTTGGTCTTAGATTTACCTTCCACTTTACCATAATGAACCAGTACATTGCCCGCAGAACAGCTGCTGGAACACCAATGCAGGTTCCCTTCTTTCATCACTTGTAAACAAGATCCCGAGGTTCTTGAACTTCTCCACCAAAGACAGTTGTTCACCATCTTACCTAAAGAGAAAAGTCCACTCTTTTCAGGGAAAGAACCATGATCTTAGATTTGGAGGTGCTAGTCCTTATCCTTCAAGAGTTTACCAAAGGTCAGAGTCAGATGAGACAAACACAATAAAATCATCTGCATAAAGCAACAATGCTACCTCTAGCTACCAAAAGTGGACATGGCTATGCCTTGATATGCTGTCCATGGAAACCACAAACAAGAGTGTTGACAAGACATGACTTTGACAAAGTTCAGCACTAACAGTGAACAAATTTGACTTAACACTGTAGGGTAAGTGGACTCCTCCATGCCCTTGAGATTGTGCTGGGAGATGCAGCAAACTTTCTGGCCATTGCACGTATTGATGTGTCATCCTGGAGAAGCTGGGCTACCTGTGCAACCTCTGTAAGGTCCAGGTATCGCTTCAAGCTACCAATAGTAACACTGACCATAACCAAATAAAAAACTAGTGTAAAAACAGTCAGAAAAGATGAGGAGGAAAAAATGTCAGTGGTCTCCAGCTGTTAAACCATTCCTGTTTTGGGGGGTCATCTCATTGTTGTCCCTCCAGTGCACCAGTTGTTCATTTTATGAACACCAAAGCAGTTGAAACTGATTAACAATCCCCTCTGCTACTTAACTGACCAGATCAATAGCCCAGCGGTTTAATTGACTTGAAGCTATACTCTGATTAAAAACTGTTTGTTTAATTTTTTTGAGCAGTATATATATATATATATATATATATATATATATATATATATATATATATATAGATAGATAGATAGATAGATAGATAGATAGATAGATAGATAGATAGATATAATTTAAGTGTGCAGCTTTTTTTTTCTTCAATCAATCTGCAAAGTGGAGTGGTAAATAAACTGAATTGATTTACTGGGTACCACAAGTGAATAGGTAAATTAACACCAGTCTTAATCGTGAAAGGCTGAAAAAACATATCTAATGGATGAAGCCCTACAGTTTTATTTACCTATATAGATTTTTTTTAATTGCTTACAGTGCCTTTTGATTCTGTCTATCTATGTGCTTACATCTGTTTACTTAAAAAGATGGTTATACTGAGAATTCTAATCACCTTTGAAAATAAGACCTTCTCAAAAAATAAAAAAAAAGATTTATAAAATATAACAATTATTTTGCACTGCAGGTGGAAAGAAACATGCAGTAAGTAGACCTAAGTGATGTATTTATACCCTAGGTATTGGTAAATTCCTTGAAATGACTTGTTCTGCAGTTTTTCACACGTTTTGCAGACACTCTGATGAGATATTATCTGTAGGTAATATACTGCTCTGAACAACTAGAGAGTATCTATTCTTGTAAACTAAATGCAGTATGGTAGACTGCCACTATTTATTCCTATAATATTGGTTTGTGGTAATGCAATGCAATATTGGTGTTTGTGCTTCTGCTATTGATTTGTTTGCACTCTGGATTTGCTTGTGTGCATAGTAGACCATACTTTACATACAGTAGCCTGAGTTTGTAATATTGATTTTACTGATGTGCTTTCATAATATATGATTTCACACAATACTAGCTGGTGTGCATTCAATTCAGACTGCAAATAATATTAAATTTATTTCTGTTTAAAGTGTTAACCCCTTAGTTCATTGAGGGCAAGTTACTATACTGAACACATCATGCATGTGTAATGAAAGTCTGTTAAAATATGTGTATAGGATATCCATTTTAACTGTTTCAGCCTGAGTAAATAAACTAATAATAATAAAACTAGGTTTATTTATAGTGACTTTCTCTTTGCTATAATACTGTTGATATCACCATTTTTCCAAGAAAGAATCTTCAAGGCTCCCGATGGGAATTTTACTTCACGAGGTTTGGCTTTGTCTTGAAGCACTTGCTGCATCTGTTTCATACCCTCATGTGACTTTTTTCAACAAGTAAGAGTTCAAACTACTGTACATTGAACTCAACAATTCATTAAATAAATTGCACAAGTGTCCCACAATGCACTTTGAGAAGGGCCATACCCATTGGCTTTGAATTTTTTTAGAGCTGATAAAGAACTATGTGGAGGCAATGTGACTTACTACTGGATAAAGAGTTTCACGTTAGTTTTAAAAGACATCCTGCACCACCTCAACCATACCGTGAAATATCAGAAGCAAAATCTTCCCTATACCTTGTTCTGTACTTCAGATTGATGCCCAAGCAGTAATACACTGAACCATCCCGGTAAAGATACAATTTTGAAAATTCTCAGTAGGTGACCTCAAGAAAGGACTGGAAACAAAAATGTGTTTAAACATTTTGAAGCACACTTATATACCCTTAATCCACTGGAAGAGAGTATCTAGATAATAATGAAGTTCATTACGAACAATGCTGCACGTCCTCTATCAGCAGGAGTGTGTCAAGAAAACACTACTGGGGCTCATTTGTATCTACAGTGATGCGTCTTTATAATGTGACTGAAGTGTCATTTTTAGTCAAGTACATAACAATGTTAATGTATTTATTTATTTATTGAACTTGTGTAAAACACCAGACTTCACCACTGGGACAAATAAAGTTATGTCTACTCTAATCTAATCTAATCTATAGTTGCTACAACCATTTTCCTCCTTTGAGTCTCACACTAATTTGTAACAAATATATATATTGTGCATATTAAAATTTTAAGTGAAACCAACAAAACATTCATCTGATGATTAAAAAAATTCACACCTCAGCCCAAATTTGTGTATCTTTATTCTTCTGTCTTAGGGTGCCATAGTATAATTTCCATCTGTCTCACAGCTCCAGAGTCCTGGATTCAAATCTCTAACCATCATCTGACAGTTGCCACCAGGGGCTGCTTTAGCTCTCCAAACATCTAACACACAGGCTCAGACACAAGTTTGTTAGGCACAAAGAGCTTTATTTTGTGTGAAATTCTTCTCAAGGCAGCGTTTCCCACACCACAACCACAAGTACAATCAATGCACCCAGCAACTCTGTCTTATCTTCTCCCACTTTCTTTCTCAGCATCCTCTGCTCCTCCTAGCAAGCTTTGTCCTCCTCCTCTTGACTCTGGCTCCCGGAGTTGAGGCAGGCAGCTTCTTTTATGTAACTCCCAGAAATACAGTACTTCCAGTGATCCAAAGGCTTGGCCCGGGACCACTACAGGGTAAGGTAGCCCCCACAGAACCCCATGGCAGCACCTCTGGAGCCCAACAGGGCTGAGCCAAAGAACTCCATTTCCAATGATGCCATGTGGGAATCTGGGGTACAGGGGCAACCCAGGGGTCTACCATTTAGAAATCTGGAGGAAGACAATGCGTTGTGCATGCTGTCTCCCCATATCCTTCCACACTGAGGGTTTCCCAGTCAGAGTAAAGTTCCTGGCCATCCCTCACACACATTTAAGGGCTTGGGTGATGGTAATTGACCTCCAAAACAGGTGTTAGCACTGTTGCTTAATGCCTTTTCTCTTCCTCCCTCTGCAGAATAGGAGATTGACAGCCTTAAACTCTCTGACATCACTTTTGTTGTACACCATCCTGGACATGCCCCTTCCTATCTGGGCTATACAAAATTGAGTACACTGCCATCTTGAGCCAGTCCTTATTTGACAAGCTATATGTGAAGACATACTGACATTTTTTTAAAATTATTAATCATTTTCATTTCATTCAATTACACTGGATTCACAATGGTATCCCTAAACTTCTTTCATTCTCTTTGTGATTTTGCTACACAGTCTAGAGTCTGCAAGTTCTGCGTAAAGGGGTTTCTCTCCATATCCTAAATATATGCATGTTAGGTTAATTAATTGCTCTAAACTGGCCTAATAGCAGTCAGAGGGTGTACAAGTGCAGGGGTTATTATTTCTCAGCTTCCTGCAGCTCTGAGATTGGCTTAAGTGAGTTAAGAATACATGCTTATGCTATAACGATAAGTTCCCTATTTTCCAACTTCTAATGTTTTGTTCCTTTCAAAGTGCCCTCTTAAAGAAATTTTGGTTGCATATGATTAATAAGAAATTGTAACCCAAGACAAATTATCTTCACAATGACTAGCTCCAGTTAAACTCAAATCTGATTCAGACATCTAAAAAGGTCTGAAGAAACTGTGTCCAGTTCGCACATATTATTTATCATCATTGTTACCACAGTGCAAGATGATATTGTCAAGCGATTATAGAAAGAAAACGAATTATACTGCAGCCTCTCGACAACGAGCTAATAATGTCTCTTGATGTCTCCTGCTCTATGCCTTGTACATGTTGAAATCAATTGGCTTGCACATAATGATACTATTTCTGTCTTTCTCAGTGCCTTCAGTTCCTAGCTCCAGGAGATGAACATCAGTATTTTTCTCAGTGCACAGTTTGTTAAATGCAGCAAAATGATCCAATTGCAGCAACATTGCATTCAAGTACATACGGCGCAAAAGAAAAAAAAACAATCAGTCTCACTTATGCCATCATTATGTCAAAAGTGACTGTTAGATGCCTCAAATTTCTATTGACTGTGCCATCCGTCAATGCATGTAGTTTTGTATTTATTGGTATGATTTTGATCGATATTGTCAGCATGGTGTGTGGAGCTGAATTAAGCTCAGTTTTCCTAACACCCTGGAGCTTGATAACATTTGATCTGAAAACATTTGGATATTGTAAGAAGGCTACGAAATTGTCATAATAAAAGCTTCTGGTGGTTTTATTAGTAATGATTTCTCAAGTATGTATCTTTATCTGTTAACTGTTTTTTCAAGAACATTGATAAAAGAGCTTCAAGGTTGTGGATTACAATTCACTGCCCTAAGTAAGTGACTATGAAAGGGTCTTGGCATGGGATTGTACTCAGTGACCAGTGGCAAAGTTCTGAATATTACCATATATATTTGTCCTTTCTCAAATATGATCCTGTTGCATCTCATTTAAGAATTCTAGTAAGGTGCCCATTCATATTCAGAAATGCAAACAATTGAAGTCACAACAGAACATGCAAGAGACCACACAAGACAGACAAAAAGAAGAATAGGAATTATGGAATAGATAATGCATGTGGTGCTATGATAATCAGAAAATAACGTTTTAATAATGAATCAGATGTTTCCTTATCAGACAGCTGGCAGAAAGAGAGTCTTATGGACTTTTGTTTGGTTCACCAATATTGATTACTATGGAGTGACTATGTGTGTAAGACCTGGTACATTTAAAGTGAGCTAGGGCTATGTATTGTAGAAACACCTCAGGCTGGAAGCAGGAGCTCCAGGAGAGCATTTTTGACCCCATAAGTGGTGGTGAAGATGTTTTACTCAGAAGGGATCCTGGGCTGGGATTGAAAACCCCGCTTCCAGGTAATGCTTTAGCGAACCTGATTTTAGGATCATGATCTAGGGGAAAGGTCTTACTGGTGGAGAAACTGAATACAGAGGACTACAGTAAAACATACAGAATGAAGAAGAAGGAAGAGCATATTGAATAAAATGAAGATGGACAATGGATCAGCTAGCCCACTGATAAGCAAGAAATTTGACTTTGTATGGGAAGGTACAATGAGGCACGAGTGACCCTGTAGTTAGGATATAGCAGGTTGGATAATAGATGGATGGATGAATTTATGCCTGATTAGTGTACTTGTGTTACTATTTATGATTTCCTGTCCCTTGTATACATTATTATATTAGTGTTAGACCATTTTCCATTTTGATTCAAGAGGGTCCCCTAGATTTCATGTTGTGCTTGACCTGCTGCAATATAAGATTTAGATAACTAACCAACATTTTAGAAATCCAAAAGCTCGGTTTAATCAGATGAAGGTTTTGTAAGTGCCAAATAGAATTGGCCAAATGGATGGTGACGTCACTAGTAGGAATCAGTTAAGGTGAATTTTAATTAATTTGTCACCACTTTCATACAAAACTGTTATTTCTGAATACATATTCACATTGGCTTGGTGACCTCATCATGACCCAATTTTTATTTTCTATTTTTTCCATAAATGCTGTCATCCTGTGTGCTGGTCATCATGAGTGCTGCCATATTGCTTGTAACAATTACCCAAGTTTCAAGTCACATGGTTTAAGACCTATTATTTTATTACACTGTCCCCATAAAAATGGTGGCACAAATTATCTAGTGTCCAAACGTAATTTATTAAAGGAAATTTAAAATTAGGCAGCAGTTCTGGTTTCCATTTCTTCCAATCAAACTTCTACTCGGTAGATACAATTTAAAATAATAAATTACCAAAATTTGGATTAAATAAGCTCAGAACATTAGTGCAAGGATGTAGAATCAAGTCAAGTCAAGCTGGGGGACATGCACTGGTACAGTGCATTGCCACACCCACTACACGACGAAACAACTCGGGATCCCAGTTGGCAAACCTCCAGGCAGACACGTGGTCCAGTCCCAGTCTCCGGAAATGACCCTCTATCTGCTGCAGCCAGGTGTTACATGGGCGAACCCTTGGCCTGGTCCAGCCACTCTGCATGTAATATGCACTACTGACATATTATTTTTATTTGAAGGACAATAACGTTCCTTTTAGCTTTGTTAATTGAACTTTGCTACAGCTCACATGGAGATGACCTGTTCCCAGTCAGAGCAGAAGTGACCAAATCATCCACATGAGCTTGAAAACACTGCACCCAAATGTTACATTTGGTTTTAGCTGAGGTTCTGTGCTCCTTATTTTCTCTTTCATAACATCAGTTTGAGAGCTCTAAACTCAGTAGTAATCAACCCTGGAGTGTTCCTTAGAAAGACAGTCCTAGTTTGTAGTTTGCAAGAGACTTTTAAGAATTTATAAGCTTATAGAGTTTAAATGATGATGTTTGCAAATTAAAGTTTCATGTTAAGTTCTTTTTATAGTTGTAACAGTGTGAAACCAAAATTACTCCAAGGTAGTGATTCCTGAAGTAGTTTATACTTTTTTTTTTTTTTTCCATTTTGGATTGCTTTGGAATGCTATTTTGATTTATTAAACTTTATTGCTATTACAACAAAGCCATTTTCTATTCTTGTCTTTATATGGTGGTCCCCAAGTTGTGATTTTCTTCACTTATCCATAGCCATATTGTTTATATGTTTGTCTACTTGCTGGTTGCACAAAATTGCCTCATGTAAACAAAACAGATAATGGCGCAAAGAAGATACTAGCACACAGTCTGACGTTACAAGCCAAAAACTCAGTTTTCATGTCTGCACGTATAAACAAGGAAAGCAGAGTTTCTAAATCTCTTCACCCTGGAAGGAATTTTTCAAAAGCTCCATTTTCAGGGATGTAAAACACAGTTTGCCTGTGGACAAAAGGGCAAAACGCATACAAAAAGCTTCTTAAAAATACTCGAGTATGTGCGGACAGGTCCAAAGAAAATCTGGACTTACACAGAGTTACTATATGCAATAGGAGTCCTTTTAAAATGAGGAACCCATTGGGATTTCACAAATCTGTTATCATCTATTCATGGCTACAGAGTCAGTTACAGATCTAAATAAAGGATGTTTCTGGAATGGATCTTTTGGGAAGCAAAAATGGCTCCTACTATGGCAATATTTTGAAGAACCACTCTGACACCTTTATTTTAGAGTGTGATTCCATCATATTGCAAAAAGACACTTGATTTATTGCAGGTTTTTAGTAAGTTTTTTTGTTTTGTTTTAATGCATTTTATTGTGGAACAACTGACAGCAGTTTCCTCAGCTTACAGTTAAGTAATAAACTAAATTTAGCAATACAAAACACCTTTCCTGTCTGTGCATCTTCTTGACTGGTAACTCGGGAGGAATCAGGCTTGGAATGCAAATTTATAAGAATTAGCATATTTGATATAACAAAAACCTTATTTAATATGTCATATATGCCATTTTTGGCAGCTTTGCATACAAGGGACCAACACTGGAAGTTACGCCACTCCACCGAAGGGTAATCATTTAGCAATTTTCTTTCACAATACTTTCAAAAAGCACACAATCAAGCCATCTTAAGTAATCTTTTACCCAATATTAGAAAACTGGAAACTTTATACGGTATAAAAAGACATGTTTTTAAATACAGGGTCATAGGCAACACTGCAACCACAGAAAGACATGAATTAATCTTGGATGGTACACCATTCTATTATAGGGTGCAGTCATACAGAAATCCACACTCTCTCATACCACAGGAGTTAAGAATCACCATTTATTGTTAAGAAGAAAATCTACATGAATATGACCTGTATGCAGAAGCCTCATGCAGAAAAAGGCAAGGAAGGGAGTCAGGCTAATCACTATACCACCATCCCATCCAGGCCATGAGGTTCATTAACCAAAATAAACACTGGAAAATTATGAAACTAGAAATATATATACATCAGTTCACTTCTCTCACTTGCTAAAATATTACATTTACTGACAGGCATTCAACATGTGTAGTACTGAAACAGCCCCCTGAAGGTGGGGCCAGGAGAGAGTCGCAAATCATTCTGCACAATTGATTTGTGAGCAAATGCAAACCTGTTTAACTGATGTGACTCTTGTGACTCACATAACACGGCCTTTAAAAGATACTGCCGAGAAATATTGCAGATCGCCTAAAGCAGCTATGATTTTGAAGAATGAGCAACATGCAAGAGGCATACAGTACCAGTCTGAGCATCAGGTATACACTAAAGCAGGTTACTATAATGGACATTTTTAATATCAGTTTGCTTTGACATTTACTCAATATGCACAGCAATGCTATGTTCTTGAAACCCCCCATGTTAATTTAAATGCAAGTACATAGCCAAGTTTCATACACTGAATGCATATTTACTTGTCATCACAAATTACCTGATTTTTGGTAAGGAGAACAGACCACAACAGATGGATAGCGACAAACAAGACCTCTAATGCAAGATGTTTTACTTTCTGGATTTAGCAGAATCCATTTAGTACTCCTGGTGTTTATAAGGGTACAGTGGCACAGCAGAGAGGGTTTCAACATAGGGCTGGTCCACCCATCTGGCCTGTACTGGACAGAAAAGTGACTTAATTTATGAAAAACAATTTATACTGTACCAACTGCAAAGCAGCCAGAGATAATATTCATATAAATATTCATATATTCATATAAACTAAATAAAGAGAAAACTGAAATTTTAGTAATTGGCAATAATGGATTCAATGAGGTTATCAGAAATAAACTTGATGCATTAGGATTAAAAGTTAAGACAGAAGTAAAAAACTTAGGGGTAACTGTTGACTGTAATCTGAATTTTAAATCACATATTCATCAGACCACTAGGATAGCATTTTTTCACTTAAGAAACATAGCAAAAGTTAGACCTCTTATATCATTGAAAGATGCTGAGAAATTAATTCACGCGTTTGTTTTCAGTAGACTAGATTACTGTAACGCACTCCTCTCAGGACTACCCAAAAAAGACATAAATCACTTGCAACGAGTGCAGAATGCAGCTGCTAGAATCCTAACTAGGAAAAGAAAATCCGAACACATTTCTCCAGTTTTGATGTCACTACACTGGTTACCTGTGTCATTCAGGATTGACTTTAAAATACTGCTTATGGTTTATAAAGCCTTAAATAATCTCGCTCCATCTTATATATATATATATTTATATATGTCTGACACTTTATATTCCAAATCGTAACCTTAGATCTTCAAATGAGTGTCTCCTTATAATTCCAAAAGCTAAACTTAAAAGAAGTGGTGAGGCGGCCTTCTGCTGTTATGCACCTAAAATCAGGAATAGCCTGCCAATAGGAAATCGCCAGGCAAATACAGTAGAGCACTTTAAAACACTGCTGAAAACACATTACTTTAACATGGCCTTTTTATAACTCCACTTTAACTTAATACTGATACTCTGTATGATCAATTTATCATAAAAACTATTGATAGTGGCTCCAAAATCCGTACTGACCCCAACTGTCTCTTCTGTTTCTTTTTCCGGTTTCTTTGTGGTGGCAGCCTGCGCCACCACCACCTACTCAAAGCATCATGATGCACCAACATTGATGGACTGAAAGCCAGAAGTCTACGTGACCATCATCATCAAGTCCTTCCATGAGAACCCTAAATACAAAGAGGACTGTTTGATTTATGTTAGGTAGATTGCCCAGAGGGGACTGGGCGGTCTCTTGGAATCCCTTGGAATCCCTACAGATTTTATTTTTTTTCTCCAGCCTCTGGAGTTTTTTTTTTGTTTTTTCTGTCCACCCTGGCCATCGGACCTTACTTATTCTATGTTAATTAATGTTGACTTATTTTTATTTTTTATTGTGTCTTCTAATTTTCTATTCTTCATTTTGTATAGCACTTTGAGCTACAAATATTTTTGTATGAAAATGTGCTATATAAATAAATGTTGTTGTTGTATTGAAAAAGATCTCATTATGGCAGTGGTCTGTCAGCTTCACCATCCGCTAAAGTCGAGCCTCATGTCTGGAACTGTACAGCTTCACAAAGTCCTGCAGTGGTGTTAATTCTAAATTTAGACATGAAAGCAGTTGTGACAGTTTAAATGTCATTACACTCTTAACTAAAAACCCTGTATTTTGTACTGCACATTTCTATGGTGAGCACCTGTCCAAATCCATATGTACTCAATAATACAAATGCTTATATATACTTTGTAGAATTGGAGCCCAGGTGAGTTTTATAAAGTGAGAAAATGAGTCAGAGAACAGAATGTATTTAAGTTCCATTGTAGCTCCAGTGAAGGTTCAGTTATTTGTAACATATAGACAGAGAACTGACCAGAAATAATGGAATTGGTAGCTTCTTTTATCTTTTTCAACATCTTTTTAAAACAGGAAGGCATTATTGTGTTCTAATAAATCACAGAGAAGGGTCTGGCTGCACATCTCCAGTGGCAGACCCCTCCGTGTCTGCTCCAGCCACGAACCTTTGATGTCACTCAGGAGCCTGTGGCTGAAGGTGAGAAGTGTGGAATCTTGGCATGTGGTGATCTTTCGATCGAGTCTACAGGACTAAAACAGTGGTTTAGATTATGAACATATGGCCATTGAACATAAAGGAATATGTTTAGCTGCATTTTGCTAATAAAGCTTAGCATAAAAATGAACAAATGCAACTTTAATATAAAAGGTAGTTTATTACTGAAACATTTTGCCACACTAGAAACCTCCTTTAAACTCTTTATATTGTGTGTGTATTTAACTAGTTAATATCTAAATGTACTCTGAGATCTAAAACACTATAACAAATATTGAAATGTAAATAGTGATGTACACACCAAATAAGAGTTAAGCCTAACAGCAGGCCCATCCCTCCATACCTCGGGAAGCCTAATGTCCCTGGTTGCACATTCCAGCTGTTATGAGACACGGGAAATGACTCAAAATAGCAAATGCACACTTGCCACTACATACAGCTACTTTACACTTTCTCCAGCCAACAGGCAGAAAGCAATACATGTGCCATCATTTCAATACAGTCAAACTGAAAACATACTGTGCAATTTTTTTTAAAACGGTGCCAGATATTATTATATTTTGCATGATGCTGCTATGTATTCTCTTCTCTGAAAGTCTCGAATCTTCCCAGGCTTGCAGAATATACATATGTGACAGGTCGCAGACAATGAGGCATCCAGCCCCACCTATCTTTAGTGCAATCAGCAGGCTTCTACAATACTATAATATTTCCATGAGTTGATACCAAAATGTAATATCTAAAATACACTGGTGTTAAATAGACTGATTATTTCAGTGAAACAATGGCAGGGTTATGTGTATGTGTACTTTAAGTAATGTTTCCCACAGTATCCTCATATGTCTGAATTTCTCTTGACAGGCACTTCCCTTCTCAAGCATGTTTCCGTAAAGCCTGCTTCTTAGAGTCTGTCATTTTGAGGTGCCTTTCTCAACTCCTGTTTTTGAAGGCGACTGTCAGCATGCCTACTACTCCTCTACTCCTCCCCCTGTGTCTCACACTCACACTTCCCTTTACAGTTATAGTTAATGCAATCACTTGGCTGCTACAATACTATGAATATTTCCATGAGCTGATGTCAGAATTTAATGTCTAAAAATGCACTTGTGTTAAATGCACTGATTATTTCCTGCAGGGTTTTGTGGCTGGGCAGCCATAGAGGGGTCTGCCATTGTAGGTCTGCAGCCAGACTTCAGCTGTTAAGTCTAAGTTAATTATTCATTTATTTATTTTTTTGTCATTAGGTTTTGCAGCAGCATCAGTCAATTCTTTTTTAGAGCTTTTTAACTTGCTAAAATTAGGAATTTGCAAAACTGCACTGTGAGACAGAAATATTAAACTTCTTCTTCTTCTTTCGACTGCTCCCATTAGGGGTTGCCACAGCAGATCATCTTCTTCCATATCTTTCTGTCCTCTGCATCTTGTTCTGTTACACCCATCACCTGCATGTCCTCTCTCACCACATCCATAACCCTCCTCTTAGGCCTTCTTCCTTTCCTCTTGCCTGGCAGCTCTATCCTTAACATCCTTCTCCCAATATACCCAGCATCTCTCCTCTGCACATGTCCAAACCAACGCAATCTCACCTCTCTGACTTTGTCTCCCAACCGTCTTGCTGATACCCGTCTGTCACAAATTACTCGGGACACTCTTCTCCACCCATTCCACCATGCCTGCACTCTCTTTTTCACCTCTCTTCCGCAATCCTCGTTACTCTGAATTGTTGATCCCAAGTATTTAAACTCATCCACCTTTGCCAACTCTACTCCTTGTATCCTCACCATTCCACTGACCTCACTCTCATTTACACACATCCATTCTGTCTTGTTCCTACTAACCTACTGACGAAAAATTAATCTATATGCATTAAATTGTCTTACAAATAATCACAGTATATTTAACATAAGAAAATTTTCAAACCTTAAATTGTGGCATTCTCACAAATATTACACTATACATAATCCAAGGTACTTTTTTATATATTAGCTGTTTAAACACATATACAATGCAAGTAATTCTTTAGTAGTATCTTTTATTATTGAATTCATACACTCATAAGTTTATGATTAGGCTTTACTAGTGAAATGCAGCTTATTTTTTAATTTACTTGCCATTTTTCATTACAGAACAGGTAATAGAGTACATTTTAAATATATTTTATATCTTTTACCTTACATGTACCTTAAGCGCATTTCCTTGGTATCCTCAAATGTCTGAACCTTTCTTGACAGGCATTCCCTCTTTTGAGCATATTCCCGTAAAGCGTGCTTCTTGGACTCTTTCATTTTGAGGAGCATTTCTCGCCTCCTGCCTGCTTTTATACCTCTTGTCTCTGAAGGCTACTGTCAGCATGCCTTCTACTCATCTTGTGTCTCCCACTCACACTTCCCGTTGTGATTACATCACCAAAGCCAAGCTGACCAATCAGAATAATCAGAATGCTTGGAGGAACAAGACACACCCAACACCTAATGCATTTTATTATACAGCAGATGTGCTTAACATTCATATCTGCCTTTAAATGTAGACATATTTTTATCCATTAAACCAATGTTTTAGCGTTAGAGACCCACGTTTTGAAGAACGTCCCTGAGCCAACACTCTGCACTTCAAACATCCAGCTGCAGGCCTCTGAATGATGTCACAGGGCCCTTTGACTTTAGCAGACACAAAGGAGTGTGCAACTGGATGTCAGCAGCCAGACCTTATTGGAACTGTAGGGCTTTTACCCCTTAATAACTTAAAAAAATGATGAACAGGAGGTAAAGACAGTCAGTTATGCATGTGAGAAAGAGTATGAGAGATGGTGAGAACCAAATAATGTCTAAACCTTTCCCTGGGCATTCACCTTCACGTATCATACAAGAACTGGCAGCTCAGCTTGGTTAAGACATTGTACAATACATTAAGTGCATATGACTTTATACGTGTGTTAATACAACAGATCTTTTAGATCACTGCATTCCTGCAAGTCTGTCTGATTGAATTTTGCAAAGTACTTTGACATTTTGTACTCACAGTTGAATGATAAGGTTGCTCAGAGCACAGTGCCTCTATATAGTAGCATTGGAAAAAAAAACAAGGATGACCTTATTCCACTTTCTTAACACAAATGCATTATCATTAGCCTTGATTTTCTGATTATTATTATGAATCTGGGTGCCATTTATATAGCAGAAATAAGATTCAGAGCCTAGAAAAATAATAAAACCTTTCAAAAGAGCTGTAGAAGCATGGGTAACAGCTTGGAGAGGGTAATACTCATTAAAAATGTTACAGTACATTTCCGATGAATTAATAAGGATGCCTTCCAACTAAATCCTTGTGCTCCTTTTAACATCAAGCCCTTGAAGGGCTGAATGGGGAGTGTGGGGGTCGAGGGGGGGTTATAAAAGCTGCTGAATGTCATAAGAAAAAGAGCATTCATTTCACTCTGTTTTTCACAAGTTCCAGTATGTTTTTATTTATGAAATGCCAACATGAATGAATAGCATTTTGTTTCTTTTCATTACGTTGTGCATTAAGTTATCTAATCAATGATTCAAGCATTTCATGGATAGCCACAATGAGCCAAAGAAAATGACATGGAGAGAAACAAAGAACAGACATCAGAAAACTGCACCCTCTTCTGTGTGCCTCTGAAAGTAAGGCCTGTAAGAGCTAATCAGTGGTTTCATATCTAAGAACAGCTTCAATAATCGATGCAAACATTTAGCTGCTCAGTAATGGGGAATTGGCACCAATGGGTCAGGTACTAGTCAAAAAAAAAACATTTCACTCAAGCTGAACAAAGTATAATGTATAAAGCTTTCTACTGAATCTCTGGGAAACCAAATATAAACTCAAAGGTGTGGCATTTGTAGCAGGAAATATAATATCAGGAGGTTGCTACTCACAGCATACTTTACATTTTATATTTTTAATTGCATTACACACTCACTCGCCACTTTATTAAGTACACTTTGCTAGTATCAGGTTGGAGCCCCTTTAGTCTTCAGAACTGCAGAAATTCTTCGTGGCACAGATTCAACGAGGTGCTGGAAACATTCCTCACGGATTTTGGTCCATATCGACATGATAGCGTCATGCTGTTGCTGCACATTTGTCAGCTACACATTCACGATGCAAATTTCGCCTTCTACCACATCCCAAAGGTGCTCTACTGGATTGAGATCTGGTGACTGTGTAGGCCATTTTAGTACAATGAACTCATTGTCATTGTCATTGTCAAGAAGCCATTATTAGATGATCTGTGCTTTGTGATATGGTGATTTATCCTGATGGAAGTAGCCATCAGAAGATGAGTACACTGTGGTCATAAAGGGATGGACATGGTCAGCAACAATACTCAGGCAGGCTGTGGCATTTAAATGATCCTCAATTGGTACTAAGAGGCCCAAGGTTTGCCAAAAAAATATCCTTCACACCATTATATCACCACCAGCAGCCTGAACTATTCATACAATGCCAGATGGATCCGTGCTTTCATGTTGTTGATGCTAAATTCTGACCTTTCCATCCAAGTGTCACAGCAGAAATTTAGACTCATCTGACCAGGCAACATTTTTCTAATTTTCGTCTCATTTTGGTGAGCCCATGCAAATTATAGCCTCAGTGACCTGTTCTTAGCACACAGTAGTGGCATGGGGTGTGGTTTCCTACTACATTTCTCCAGGGACCTCACTGAACTCCCTGGGGAGTCTCACTAGACACCCTCTCTGGGATTCTCTCTGGTTGGGGAAATCTGCAAAATGACCTTCTGAAACTTCTCTGTGAAACTAAAAACTGATGAGTCATTCTTTGTTTAAGAAGAAAAGAACTGGCAGCCTCTTTCTTTTTGTGGATCAAAACTCTTTGCCAAGCCAAGCTGTGGGCTTGTGGGCTGAAGAGGCCGCAAAGCAGGCATCACTTCCAGAAGGGAACTTCAGCATCTAAACTCATGTGCCAGAAACTGTTGTAAACAACACAGAAAATCAGAAAGAAGCTATGTACACCACAAATAAAGGATCATTCAGCAAAGAGAAAGATTCATTCCAACACAAGAAGAATCCTCCACTTGAACCTGGAGCAGCAACAAAGCAACAACTCCATACAACACTGGACATCAGCTTTTAAGACTTTATATCGTGAAACTATTTATCTGTGCCAAGATATATTACAACTCTAAAGAGCAAGTAAACAGCCTACCTTTCTATGTTATTACTATGTATTATTCTGTTTCTTAAAATGAATGTGCTTCAGTTACCTTGATATAAGTCTAAAGTCCAAACACCCTAAACAACAGAGAAAGGTAAGGTAAAAAAAGTAGGAGCTTTTTACCAAATTGTTTGATCCATCATTTTTGGTTTGGATAACATCATCTGTGCTCACTTTCCCATCTCTGCAAGCCAATGCAAGCCAGGAATTTTCTCGAGGCTCACCAGCAGCCATTTACCACACAAAAGCAGAATCAGTTTTACACAAATCTTTTAATACATCACTACTGAAAACCCACAAACAGTTGGTTTTGTGGATGAAACCTAACTGATGTAACCATGCTGCTTCCTCATAGAATCCCAGTTTTTCACTTTGAGGCTGGTAATAAAAAAAAAATTTATAATTTAAACCAAACTTTTAAGTAAATGCAAGCAGTACTGGAATAAATAGCATCAAATATTCCAGCAATTACATCGCAAGCTTGAGGATGTCAACTTCAATTCTTACACAAAAGCATCTTTGAAGGAGAGTCATCAGCATGTAGGAAATACAAGGATTATGCTACACTGGTGCACTGAATGGCTGTACTAAGTGAATATAGCCTGTGCCAGCTGTGATATTAAAGTGTTCTCCAGCTTCCCAAAGTAATTTCTCCATAACAATCCGGTATGACAATACATGTGTTCACTGAAAATGCTAAATGCAGAACGGGTCAGACAGCAGAAAGGATTGTAGGCCTCAAATTGAACTATATATTTATGCATTAGGAGTTGTGCCGTAAATATAATCAAAGACTCCACTTGCCTGGGAAACCATCTCTTACAGTTATTATCATCAGGAAAATGTCATCGGTCACTAAATCCAAGAACTCCCAGAAGTTAATCTTGCTCTCACTGAATTCAGACGTATAATATATATGTCTAGAGACAACCATGAGTGAATTTTGTTTAAAAGTAGGTGGCCGCAATTAGCTCATTGAGTGTCACATTTCTAAACTAGACAGAAGCACTTCTCTAATGCATGAAGCTGTGGTGGTCTACACGTGTATGTGTGTATCTGTCTGTCTCCTCTGTCATTACAATGTGCAAATTAATCATTAACCTTCCGTTACATTGTGTTACTGACCCCCGAATGGATAACAGCAATTTTATCTCTTTTTCCTATCAGCGTCAAGTCTTTTGTTCAGTTTCTTTTGCTTCCTCCCTAAACCCCAACAGTTTTCCAATCAGCGTCAAGTCTTTTGTTCAATTTGTTTTGCTTCCTCTCTAACCCCCAACAGTTTCTTTTAGTGCAGGGACTGAAGGATATAGGACTGGATGTTTAAGGAAGAAGCCCTATGGGTGCAGCCTTTGCAGCACTGAATTTCGCTGCTATTCACTATAAAATTTTAACGGTTTATCCTGGGATGTGTATTCTCATTTGAGAATCACGTCTGTCTCTACGAGACTAACCAGTTTCTTTCCTACTGCAGTCCTTATGGTTAAACACAGTCTCTGATTTATTTGTGTCTTTTCCTGATTTCTAAACTCCTCCCTGCAATCTAAATTATTTTTATTTTGTGTTTATTTTATAAGGAACAACTTGATTTATTATTGGGCAAGAGTGCAATTCTATTTTACTATATTGTTTTATATATTTGTGTTTTGTGAAATATATTTTTCAGTGTTCAGTGTTACTGCACAATATTTAATGTTGTGATGGTGTCATGTATTGTATATTGTGCTATTTATTAAATCTGCGTACCTTTGTAGTGTATGGATGTAACACCAAAAAAAATTCCTAGTAACTGTGTTAGCTGGCACTAAAAGTTCAAGTTCAAGCTGAAAGTAATGAGGATGATTTTGTGTTGAAAATTTGGTCTGCTTTTAGGCTAAAATTATAAAAGAATATCCCAAATAAACAGTTCTAAAAAGCACCAACTGCCATTAAAAATTAAGCTGCTGTTTTTCATTTTAAATATGAATAAATATGAAAATATTCATTCTCTAAATTAAGTCATCCATTCGTCCTTTGGACAAGTCTTTTCATAAAGAGTCACCTGGAGATTTTAACTTTCCTTTCCTGCACTGCCAACTGGCAATTTATCATTATCATTTTAATTTATCATTAAAATGTTGTCATCTGTAAAGAAATTAGAATGAAATAATGAGAAAAGTTGATGTTTATTAGCCAATGATGTCAATTTGCTTGGATATAGTGGTAAATCTGTTTCATCCTCATTTTTCATAAGGTTATTTTTAATTCATTTTCCTCTTTTCTGCATTCAGATCCCACTTACAGAGTCAAGTGCTTTTCTTTAACACTGTTCTGTATTTTAACTCCAACTGTGCTAATGCTGATTGTGAACTAACACTCTGCCAAGTGTGCAAGCATAGTACAGGCCTTACAGAAACTGTTTTAAAGAGAACATGGGCAGAATGATTGTGTTGTTTCATCTGCAGTCCATGACTAAAGAATACACATCCATCCCACCTTCCAGTCACCAACCTTTAGACAGGCACTTACCCCAATGTTTCTTCTATGGCTTCTTTACAACACGTACTGACATGTTGAGTAGTGTAGACTTTTTAAAGGTTATTTAACATGCATTGAAAACTGTTGTATTTTTTTGTATTACTTTGAATTAAACTTTTATTTTTTAGTAAACCCCCTTGATATTGTGTTCTGTCATGCACACTATTTAAAATAAGATGGACTTCCATATTACTAATTACTATCATCTTCGATTATGTTTTTTGTAATGCTTTTGAAACACTTTATTTAAATGTAATACACAATATGTGGTATAAATATCATTATTATTTAAAACATTTGCTTCCTCTCGTGTATAATCGACAGTTTTACTGGTAAATCCATATCTCAATAAGAGATCAAAGTGATTTACCCAAACATCTTTCAAAGAATGTGTGCAGTGTCCATAAGTGTGATCTCCAGCACTTCACTGTTTAAAGGATTGCCTGGAAGAATTCTTAGATTTTGATCAAATCCTTTCTTAAGTGTACCTAATTCTCCTACAATCATTGGTACTTGTCTTACATTTCCACATCCTGCTGATCTCAATTTCCGGATCCTTATATTTACTAATTTTTTCAGTTTCCCCTTCAATCTGATGTTTGAATCATCTGGAACAGCTATATCAATCAACAGGTAGGTTTTCTCTTTCTTGTCATGCAGCATTGTATCATAATGATTAACTAGGATGGTTCTATCAGTAACTGTTGGAACATCCCACATGATGGTAATATCGTTATTGTTCATGACCCTTTCCTTTTGATGTTCATAGTATTTATCTGGTACTTGTAACCCCAGATGCTTGCACATAGTCTAGTCTACATAGCTGTCTACTTTGTCTATTGTGTCTGTCAGTGTACTGAGATGATGCAAGTGTATTGTAGCCTTCAACAATATGACTTACATGCTCTTCTGCCTTGTTGCATAGTCCACATTTACTATCTACTGGTTGTTATAAGATGTTCTACTGGTGATATCTACTATTGAGTGCTTGGTCCTGAATTGCTATGAATAAGCTTTCAGCCTCTCCCTTAAAACCACAACTGCAAAGCCATTTCATAGATGCCTGCTTATCAACAGATGGTCTTTTGAAGTCTCAAAAGAATGGTCCATGCAATGGTTTGCTCTTCAGTTGCTCTAATTTGTCTTTTGTGATGTTGTTTTTCTGTTTCATTTTGACTTTCCAAGCTTTGGTCTTTTTCCTCAGGTATTTCTCTTTTATCTTCTGTGTTTCTGTTTGTGGAGACCATTTAGTATTGCCGGCATCATTATCTCTGACTAATCATGTAAACTTATCCCTTCCTTGCATGTTTTAGTTTCTAAGGCCAACGATGGATGAATCAAGAGCAGCCTCAAATTCAATATATCCACATTCACCATCTTGTCTCTATAAAGTCTTTCAACGTCAGCTTTTGGGTGATAATTGACTTTAATGGTCAAGAGCTTTCTTGTTTTTCTATCCATCTTCTCAATATCTGTTCTCAACCAGTCTACAATTCCAAAACATATCATTATGACTGGGATAGCTAAGATGTTGATAGTTGTGACCTTCTTCTTACAGCTTAATTCTGTCTTCAGAATCTGACAATCTCGACAATAGTACTCTTTTGCAATCTTCTTTGTTAGGGCGTTATCAATCCCATCACTGTCTTCTGCACCCAAGTACTTATATGTCTCTGTCTTATCCATATTTCTAATAACTGTTTGGCTGTTCATCAGGATATTTTAACTTTTGACTAGCTTACCACATTTCAAGATGCATGTGTCACTTTTGTCTAAGTCAAAATCCATTTTAATCTTATAACTAACCCCTTTGACAATGGTGAGACTTTGTTTAAGCTAAGTCTCATCCTTCACAAACAGTTTCAAATCATCAATGAAAAACAAGTTATTGAGTTCAAATCCAGTCCCTTGTCTATTTAGCATATTTCTTAATCGTGTCAATGCTAAACAGAACAAGAAGGGGGACAATAATATTATTATCCATCCATCCATTATCCAACCCGCTATATCCTAACTAAAGGGTCTGCTGGAGCCAATCCCAGCCAACACAGGGCGCAAGGCAGGAAACAGACCCCGGACAGGGCACCAGCCTACCGCAGTGCGCACACACACACACACCAAGCACACACTAGGGACAATTTAGAATCGCCAATGCACCTAACCTGCATGTCTTTGGACTGTTGGAGGAAATCGGAGCACCTGGAGGAAACCCAAACAGACATGGAGAGAACATGTAGACTCCATGCAGGGAGGACTTGGGAAGCAAACCCCGGGTCTCCTAACTGCGAGGCAGCAGCGCTACCACTGTACCACCGCGCCGCCCGATATTATTATTATTATTATTATTATTATTATTATTATTATAGGGTTGTACAAAGAACAGATTTTAATAAAAAATTGAAGTACTTTGTGATTTTCAATAATTCTTTATATAAGGTGCTTGTCCAGAGTTGGTGCTTGCAGTGTGTACACTAGGTCTGGGACAGAATTTTGGAAACTTCTTACACTATAGCAGGCAAGAAACTCTACTTTCACACCAAAACCCAAATGAATATGGTATAATAGGAGGTGCTTTTTATGGTAGCCTTCCACTAATAGGAGAAAAATGAATACCTACAGCTTCACTGGGCCTAACTAAACAGATCTTAAACCCCAGTCTGTTGGGCAGGTTGGCTTTTTCACTTGCCCAATAAAGTATTATTTCAAAGGAGTCCCTTCCACACTGTCCACCTCCATCTTTCTTTCAAATCTCTTGCATCTCTTTCCCTCACCAGTTAATTGTTTTCCGTCTCACCTCCCAGCTATGCACATAATGAGCTTCTGGGATGGAATCATCTTTAATCCTCCTCTCAGGTCACGCCACCCAAGTTCTGGAATTATTTCCTGGATGAGGATAAGGCTTGGATTTTTACATGGATAGCCTGGAGTACTCCTTCTAATTTATCCCAGTTTCTTGCACTCCTGAGCCCTCATTTGCCATAAGTTGTGTCTTAGGAAGCTTCCCAGTGATTTACAATCTGAGGTGTAGCCCAGTCCTGTAGAATTTCACTTCTGGAACTACTTGATCTTAGTACCATTCTTAATAGAGGATCAGGCAGGCCTTGCAATTGCTAGTCCAGTTCAGGGTAATCAGGGTAATAATGTTAACTTGGCACTATTGAGCACAACGCTGAAACCATCTCTGAATTAACCACCAGCTTTTCTCAGATATTACTCCCCTTGTAAGACTTTCTTCATAATAATTCACCTTACAATGATTACATTTTATTAATTTGTAAGTGCTGTGTAGTACATTTTGGCTGACATTTTTATGCTGAAATTTTACCTTTCAACAATCTTTAGAGTGAAAAGGCAAAATTAACACATTAAAAGTATTGTTTGTTACATACTGTAATTGGCTGACCTGTGTAGTGATCATAATAGTACCGCTTGAGAAGAAACTGATGTGATCCAACATCCAGATCACAAAAAAATCCATTCTTTAGCCATAATAGCCTCACTGGTCATTAGGGAAATCCAAGACTCTAATTACACTTTTAATTGTTCTTAGTGTGTTTTTGCTGGGGACATAAGTGTTAATAAAGGAGCAATAATGTGAGCCATTGATTTCCTAGTGGCCTGCAGGTCATCCATTCAAAAAATAAATTAATATACACAAAGAATGATGGCTAAGAATTCCTTTGGTGAACTTTGAGAACAATTTGCCATTTAAATCTTGATGATTTGGCTCCAGTAAAATGAACACAGTACAGAATTTCCAACTGCTGTGCTGTAGCCTTTCATTTGTTATCTGGAATTACAATGTAAAACCAAAGTAAATTTAATTTCTGGGTTAAAGTTTGAGTTATTGTGAAGTCTGCATATTCTCTTTGCATTGGAAACTCTAAATTGGTCCTTTGTGAGTATATCCAGAGATTGACTTGCATCATTCCCAGGACTCGCTTCTGCCTTGTAATTAATAAATGATCTCCTTCTCTGTGACCCAGAATTCAGCAAGTGGTTATAGAAAATAAATATTGTTAGAACATTAGAAAGATTTTGATTAGAACAGGATATTCAGCCCAACAAAGCTCCCCAATGCTATCCACCTAATTCCTCCAAAATAACATAAAATTGAGTTTTGAATTTCCCTATAGTCCTAATCTCTACCACACTACTTGGAAGCTGATTCCATGTGTCTATAGTAAATAATATAATATAATATAATATAATATAATATAATATAATATAATATAATATAATATAAATATTTATGAAGAAACCCCCCTAATGTTTTGTGCAAAATTTACCCTTTCTTTTTGTTCTGTTCTTTTTCAACTTACTTTAAAAGTAATAGCCTGGATCCACTGTATTCCTTTTGTCATTTTAAACATTTTAGTCATGTCACCTCTTAATCTCAGTTTATTACAAAAGGTTCAGCGTCTTTAATCTTTTTTAACTCAAACCCTGTAGCCTAGTCGCTCTTCTCTCCACTTTTTCGATCACTGTCTTTTTTTCGTCTCGACACCAAAATTGTACATAATACTGCAGATGCAGCCTCACTAGTGTATTATAACATTTAAACATAACCTCCTTGGACTTGTACTCCACAGTACATAACCTAACATTCTGTAAGCATTCTTAATGGCTTCTGAAAACTCTCTGAACAGACAATAGTGACAAGTCCACTATGACTCCTAAATCCTTCTCGTAAAGTGTACTTTTGATTTTCAGACCTCCCATTGTTTATTCAAACCTAACATTTTTCCTTCCTACATGTAATACTTTACATTTACTTACATTACATTTCATCTGCCACAAATCTGCCCAAGCCTGTATGCTGTCCAAGCCCCTCTACAACGATCTTTGATTATCTACCAATCTACCTAGCTTGCATTTGCAAACTTCAAAATCTTGTTGTATATATTTCTTTTGAGATCATTTATGTACATTATAAACACTACTTTCAAACCTCATGCAATTCTGATAAGGTTCCTTAACCACACCATAGCCCTCAGTTTCCAGTGTTTAAGCCAATTCTGCACCCTTTTGTAATTTGAAGTTCAGCCTCTCATATAGTACCTTATCAAATGCTTTCTGAAGTCTTGTCTATTCAATAAAACTCCTGTTTTTGTGATATGCTGCTCAATCTTCTCTTTAATAGCTCCTTTCATTAATTTATGTGTTACACACACTAAGTTTACAGGCTTATAGTTTCCTGGATCTGTCCCTATCACCCCTTTAAATATGATGGGATATTATTTGTTATTTTCAAATAATCATTTAACACTAGAATCCCCAAACCCTATGAAAAAACCTGTAATCCCAGGCCATGTTAAATTCCTTCACACCTCTCCATTAGTGTCTTTTGTTTTGCAAATGTGTCAATAGGCACAAGCAGCAAGCAGCTTGCTGTCCCACCCCGTATAAAGCCATGTATTTTACAGGACAATTTTTACATGAAGGTTCAGTGGGTGGTGCTGTCACCTTTCAGGTCTTTGGTTTGAATCCCATACCTAGTCAATGTGGAGTTTCCACATTCTTCTCATATCTGTATTTTATTTTCCGGATTTTCTCCTACATCCTTAGATACATTTAAGTAACTCAAACTGCCTCTGTGTGAGTATATACATGAGTGAGCCCTATGATGAACTGGGGTCATATCCAGTGCTGTTTCCTGCCTTGTGCCTAGTGCTGCTCCTCACATCTTTAATTAGATTAATTAATTTGGAGAATATTATTATATGTCAAATTAAAATAAAATTAATTAACTAACATGCAAATTGAAAGACAGCTTGCAGCTATTTATAGATAATTTATTATTATTACATCTTAAATCACAGAATTACAAAATGCAGAGTGCAGTATACAATTACTTAATTATTTACTGTACCACATTCAATGGTGCCACATAATAACGAACCTTTTTCATTTCCTGTGTGCACACATTTCATTATAGGGCCCATAATTAAAAACGTTACTGCTCAAGTTGTGCATTTTTAGGAATTCACTAAATTCAGATGCAGATGTACAGACAAGTGGCATGACTTATTGAACTTGCTGGTTTATTTAAAAAAAAATTAGAAAATTTTCTAGCACTACCAAAGTGAATATATAGACATACTGTATGTGAAATTAAACTTGTAAACTAGTCCTGTTTTATGTTATTATAATGGAATTGTTAAATCTCCTGGATTTAGCGCAAAAAGATCTTTGATCTGCTTTAAACAGAACTGTGCTTTCTTCAATTATATTAAAAGCATATTGTGCAATTGTCCGTTTTGTATACAGCATCTTTTTTCCAGTGAATACCATCCCCAGGACTTTACAGGTTCAAGCACAGTGTACAATAGCTCAAGTTTTTTTTAATTTGTAGCAACAATGAGGATTGCAATGGCTGCCTTGGGGTTACAAAAATGTGCCCAGTGAAATTGCATGAACAACAACAAAAACATTTTTCATTTCTATAGCATCCTTTCATACAAAGGATGTAGCTCAAAGTGCATTACAAGAAAAAAAATTAAGAATACATAAGAAAAGGACTTAGCATATACCTAAAACTATGCTATATACCCAAACCTAAAATTGAATAAATCAACACACATTTACATGACACACATCTGCTGTATAAGTAACACATAAAGCTTAGTCCTTATTTACAGATATGTTTTAAGTCTTTAATGAGAAGTCTGATTCTATGTTCAGATGGCCAGAGAAACTCTAGGGATACAAAGCTGGAGAAAAAAAAACAAATCTGCAGAAATTCCAAGAGCAAAAGACCACCCAGCCCTCGGTTGGCATTCTACCTGATATAAATGTGTGTAACTTGTTCCTTATTGTTTTTTAAGCTTCATCTTAGAAGATTTGATGCAGTGGGTCTCAATGATAGTTGGGGTGTCCGCTTTCATTCGAGGATCACAAGCAGCAGCACTGTATTTAGATTAGGTATTGGTGGAACAGGAAACCGGGACAAGAAAACAAAGAAAATTAGAAATTAATAATAATGGACAATTCATGCAGCATATGATATGTCTATGAATATATATACTATTAAATGTAGAATTACAATAATGCTTTGTCAAAGCCAAGCAAAGGGTTTCTAAAATTTTTAATGGTATTAGCCTGGGGTACCTCTATTTGTAAAGTATTCCAGATTTTTGGTACCTAACAGCAAAAGGCAACCTCATCACATCTTTTATGCTTAGTTCCTGGAATAATAAGCAAACCATTGTTAGAAGACATGGGAATGTAAAGGGACAGGCCAGATTGTTTAGAACTTTACAGCATTGAAGCACTGCAGCATCCCAAACCCCAGACAGAACCTAACAGACACAAGTCCTGAATTTAAATAAAATGTGTTATTACTACTGATTACCTTTACAAAGGCTTCTTAATATGGTTTACACAAGCACAATACAACAAAAAAACTTCCCTCTTCTTTTCCTTTCCTCCACTCTTCCCAAACAAGCATCATCCACTTCCACCCGACTCCCTCTCACCTGGATGAGGCAGAGTGGCTTCTTTTATCTGAGACCCGGGAGTACTCTTGGTGCCAGGCCATGGCCCATAGGAAGCACTTCCAGCCCCACAAAGTAGGTATCATGGATTATGCCAGCACCCATGGAAACCAAGAGGACTGCCCCCATGGGACTACAGCTCCCAGCATACCTTCTGGGTGTCTGTACTGGTAGCCTTGCCCAGGGATACTGCCAACTAAAGTGGCAGGGGAGCATGTAGCTCTGGCCGGGTTGCCTCCTCATGTTCTTCCATCACACTGTCCTCCCTGCTGGGTATTGTTCCTCAGTCCAAATTCCACACAGGTGACACCCTGACACTCTTCCTGTCCACTTGTGCCTTTGGCCTTCCAGCCAGGTAAGGGAAGGGAGTCCAACCTGCATGCCACCCATTACAATGTATTTACGATTAATAGTATTTTAAAATCAATTCTAAAGGTAAATAATGTAACAGTAGGGAAATGGGTGAGATGTGTTTTCTTTTTCTGGTCAAGATTCTTGCAGCTGCATTCTGATTTAACTGCAACCGATCTGGGAAATCTGGGAAACAAAAGTATGAATTAATTTCTCAGCATCTTACAATTTTATATAAGGCTAACTTGTGCAATTTTCCTTAAATGTAGAAATGCATTCCTAGTAATATGTGTGAGGTCAGAGTCCATTACTACATGTACTGTAAATTCTTTACTTCCCCTTGATGTTTATTGCCAAGGGATCAAGGCCTTGGTTATTTCCATTATTGCCAAAAACTAAAATTTCTCTTTTTTTTTGCTAAGCTTGAGAAAGGTACTACTAATCCAATCAGAAATAAAAAGACATTGGTTGAGACAGCCCAGAGCATCAGGGTCATCAGGTGCTATAGAAAAGCATGAAGACACTTACCCTCTCATATTTTCTGCCAGGTATGCTTTTGTGTTTTCTCTCCATTCATGTATAATGTTTCTCCCTGCATTACATATTTTGTTTTCCACATTTTCTTTTTATTTCACTTGTGTTATTTTTCAAAATATAATATCTTTTCTACAATTGAAACAACATTGTCGAGGTTAAAATCACAATTAACGAGAGCCTTTTACAGTATATCATAATTGAAATTACTGTGTTTGTGTACTGCTTAGGAAAAAATTATCAATACATATTGTTTTAATATCTTTAATATAAAGCAACTGTAAGTTTGAAAATTTTTGATTTCATACATAAGAAGAAACTTTGGGTCAGAGTAAGTCATCACAGCTCATCAAGTTTCACTCAACCAAAGAAACGCTGTGAACCTCAAAAGGTTTCTGTTCACTACACAGCTAAGCAACAGGTCACATGGCTTTTTATTTGTCAATTATTTAAATTGGAGCCCAGGTTTACTGTACAGTGAAATTCTTACCTGCATGTCTTTTACAGACAAGTGTCAATAGTATTAAACAAACAACAGAAAACAACACAATACCAGAGTTAATATAAGAAACACACATCAGGAATGCTCCTGCACTTGTCAGTGTGTGTGGCAGTTGAGTAGCCTTATGACCCGAAGATAAAAACTGTCCCTGAATCCCTTAGTGTAACTGCTAATGGTACTCTACTCTTTGTCAGAAAAGAAGAATGAGAAAAGGGCCAGAGCAGGATTTCTTCAGTAATATTGTTTGCCTTTATCGGGCAGCATGGATGTCTTGAGCAGAAGGGAGCTGTGTCAGTAATATGATGAGCTAACTTCTCTTTCTTCTGTAGGGCTAGCTGTCCTGAACTGATCAAGTGCAGTTTGAGGCTCTGCTGCATCCATGCAGAAGCCAGTGAACTTAGATGGAGACTCTGTGCTTAATGAATATGTCTGAGGGAAAATGTGTTTTATCCACTTCTGGCCAATGGTGATGCCGACTCCAAGAATTTTTAAAATTGCTAAAACAAGTGTCAGAGTGAAAATAAATATTGGCAGTTGTTTTATGTTTAGGTGGGACAGTAGTTAGTATTGCTTCCAAACAGTTTCAAACTCTTGGTTTAACTCCCAGCTTGGTCATGATGTGAATTTTGCACAGTTTATTTTATACCAATGTGTGTTTTATCTTCTTTGGTTCCCTTTCTTCACATATTTAAAGATGCAATGTCAGTTGATGACACAAACTCAATGTGTGAGCATTCTCTGTGTTTGGTTACTATTATCCATTATTTGGAAGTAATGTTAATCCTATATCTATATATATAAAAGTCAATGTGTGTATGTATGTATGTTCCAGCATCACATCCGAATGGCTGTAGCAATTTTCATTAAACTTGGTACACATGTTTCTCATTGGTCGAATAAAAATGCTGTAAGGTGAAATCAGCCCTAACCCACCCCCTACTGGGCAGTGTGGGGGGTTGTCTTGCGGTCTTGTTTGCTTGTTAACATCCAGTTGACACTCGGAATGACAACCAGAGGGCAAACTGAAGGTGACTGCCAACAGTCTTTATGTTTAAGCAGCACCGCACCCCTGTTGCTTTTGAAATTAAATAGAGTTGGCTGGTTCTGAGCGTCAACTAGATGATAACATACATACAAGACCGCCAGACAAGCACATTAGTGAGTCTTCATTGTTTGTTAATTTATTTTTATTTTTAAAGTTGTTTTTTTATTTAATTATACTTTTCTCAAACAAAAAAAAACACTTTATTTTCCTCCCGGACATGCTAGTACAATTAAAAAAAATACGTTTAACATAAGTAATTAAATAGTACAAAAGCTAACATGCAATAAATAAGAAAGTTAAAGTACAGTAGCACATGTGTAGGGCTGATTCCCAACTGAGGCTACTGGGATGGGCTCTGGGCCTCCACATCAGCCCTTTCCCTCTATAAATTTTTGTAATCCCTTCTCTCAAAGCCTTCAGTAATTTTCCTTTCCTGATTGTCTTCATTATTTCATCCCCTGTGTCAGGCGTATCCCTTCCGTCTTTCTTCCAGTCAAAGATTCAGTCTATCAGCTCTAATTTTACTTTCTCTAATTCTATTATACTTCTTGCAGAACAGAGAGCTAATATTACTGCAGCATTATACGCAAATTACTGCAACTTAAGCAGAATATTTCCAAACCGGGATGCCATATAAAAAGATTTAAATGTTGGACTTTGAGTAGATGATCCATAAAGATTTAGATTTTTTTACAGTTAAATCCCAAAGGATCTTTTCATTTCTGTTGGACTACAGTAATAGATATATTAGGCTATTTCTAGAATATACAACCAACTTTCAAATTATTTGATAAAATATTGTGGTGGAACGGTTGTGAAACCTGAGTTCAAGGAAGACATTTTGGAACAACAACTGGGTTGTGCTGTTTAATTCTTTTACTCCAAAAATAAAATAACAAGCAATAGCAATACAAACTGAAAACACAGACAGTTGCCTCTTCTCTTTTAACAGAACGTTGCTCGTCAGAGCTTTTCTTTTTTGTCTGTGGAGCTTCATCTTTGCAGTTAGCTCAGGTTCAAGTCAGACACCTTCTTCTGGGGATGTGCAGCTTTATAGGAACTCACTCAGAATGGATGGGGGTCACTTACTCTCAGTGGCCATTTTTTTGGAACTGTTGAGTAGAAACAGGAATCACAAATAGTGACCAGTGCTCCCTTCTCACTTTAGGCTGTGTGGCAGACAATCAGGGACCTTGCCTCACTGGGATACCTGGAGCAGGGAAGGACCGGGAGAGGAGCAATATCTCCTCTGGGCGCAAGAGGGCAGCCCCCCTGGATTTCATCAGGGGCCACGGATACAGAGCTGGGGAGCTCAACCCTGTGAGGACCTGTGGCCACCACCAGGGGTGGCCACCAAGGACAGCATTTCCGCCACACTAGGGAGTGCTACTGGAAGACCATCACTGAGCATGTGGAGCACATCTGGGGCATAATAAAAGGGGCCATCTCACTCCATTCAGGGAGCCGGAGTTGGGAAGAGGAAGACGGAGCTTGCGAAAAAGGAGTGGAGGCAGCTGAAGAGTAGTGAAAAGGACTGGATTTGTGGATTGTGCTCAATATTGTGTGTGGTGTATATAATAAACGGTGCGTGTTTTTGTACATCAGGAATCCATGTCTGTCTGTGCCGAGGCTGATCTCTTACAGGTGATACTACATACCTCAGGAATTCCTGGAAGGCAACCCCCCAGACACACATGTGTGATGACATCAAATTTAATCTTAAAAAACTTGGAAACAAAATAATTTATAGATAGTGGCAGTAGCTTCAAACATTTAAGAAATGTGCTTATGGACAAAACAATCACTGATGAATTGAGTCCACCATCATTTCTTGACTTGACCATCATGACTTATGGAAAAAGAAAAGAGCAATAAGCAGGACCAACTATCTAAACAAAAACTTTAATTATTCTGAAAATGATTTAATTTACAAAAAGGAATGAGAGTAGTAGAGAATGGGGTGTAACTGTATAAAAATAAACAGAATATCATCAAGAGTTCAAGACCAATTGGGTACTCTATGTAATAAAGGTGATCAAATTAGTTGGAGAATGAATAAAGAAATAGGATGTCTATGGTCTTTGTAAGTGTCAGTCTCAAACATTTTCTCCATTATGGAGTTTGTTACACGATGCAAGCACTGTTCTAATGTAATTCAGACCAGGATACTGGATTAACCCTATAAGATGTAAGATATAATTTATTTTAAAAACAGCCAACATGTTCAAAAATCACTTCTTCTTCATTCAAAAAGAATTATGACTAAATATTAAATGCCATTCAAATACATAAATAGGAATTAAAGTCTAAATAAAGCTGTGAATATCATACCTATTATGTATGAAAAGCTCAGGTTAAATCTAGATATAAATGGAGGATAATGGCTTGTTTGTATGATTGGAATAATAAACAACCAAAAACAATTAAAAAAATATTACAATGAAGTGTAGGTTAGTTCTCTACTTGGTCTTTCTACATAGGCTAATATAATTGCAAATAATCTAGGACCATTAACTCCATATATTAGGTCTCATATTATGTGTGATTTTTGTTACTGAACTTAAATTTGATAAACAGATAAATGTTGTGGGAAAGACCTGTTTTTTTCAACTTAGGGTTATTACTAAATTCATGCTTTTTTCTCCTCACGCCTACACTACTACAGTTTTCTTTATGCTGGTGTCTGTTGATCACCTTCGCCCCACTAGTTGGTTCTAAATGTGCCAACAAATTTGTTAACTATCACCAAAAAATTAGATCATATCGCATCTGTGTTGGCTTCCCTGCCTTGGCTTCCAGTAGAGTATAAGGGAAATTTTAAGATTTTAAAATTCATGTTTAAGTGACTGTATGGGTGTACTCCTTCATATATTACTGAGCGTCTTACTCCATATTCACCATCCAGGGCTCTCAGGTCCTCAGATCAGTTATTATTATATGTTCTGCGGACACGACGGAAGCTTATATGGTGACTGTGCTCTTGCAGCTGTAGCCCCGCAGCTTTGGAATGTTCTGCCTTATGATATAAGAGCTGCTGCTTCAATTAATAGTTTTAAATCACAAATAAAACCATATTTGTATTCACTGGCATTTGACTCATAGTAAGGGGCTTTGTTAAAGTTTGTTGAGATTTTTATATATTAATATTGTGTATAGTTATTTATTTATTTGTTTGTTCGTTTGTTTGTATTTATATTTATTAGCTTTTAGCTTCTGGGAACTGTATTTTTAGTGGGTATTGGGTTTTTGCTGTAGAGCACTTGCTCAAATTGTAGCTATACAAATAAAGCTGACTTGACTTCACTTTACACCGCCAGGTTTATTGGCCAACTTTTAGACAGAACATTGGGAGACCGAATATGACAACTACCACTAGGGGTCTCCCCAAGAATGACTGCAGGAATAATTGCCACCTATTAGGGATCAAACTGCCTCCCTTCCAATCCTGGAGCAATGCTAGAGGAAATTTGTAATAATAACAATTAGTTGAAAAGTCTATACCGCCTGCGTCGGAGTTTCCGCATTGCTGGAGGCTACTAAAGCTACATTCAAACTATAGTTAAATGAGACTCAATTATGAATTTTGGCTCGTGTCTAATTTTTTTGTTTGTTAAAATTAATTTTGCAAGTGATTCAAATTTGATGTGACTGTTATCGATATCTATCCTGAAGCTGCAAAATCAAAAAAAATTCATTGGGCAGAAGCAACCTAATAGGCAACCAAGAATACCAGCAACATGCTGACAGCTGACGTTCTGACTTGTTTGCAGTACCGGACATCTGCAAATTGTTTATCTCAGAATGGCAACTGCTCAAAGATACTTTAAGTAGGATCATTATTGTCATCATTGTCACATTTGTATATAGAATTTTGACAACACAAGAGATTAGCCAGAAATGGTGGGAACAAGATATGGAGGGGTTTAATTCAAAGCAGCAGTTTGACAATTTCAGAATTATGTTGATTACGGCACTCTCTGACTGCAATACATGTTTGAAATTGCAGAAAACGTCTGGCAATTGGGCTGCATTGGAAGGCTTTCTTTTTTTCCTTTGATTTTATCTTTTATTTCTTTTGCACTTCACATTTCCTTGAAAAGATCAAACCTGTGTAACACGAATAAACAAAAAAAAACTGTCCTATAATATAATAGCCCCTTTTTAATCCCACCAGTCTAAATGGTAGTTTATAGTAATAGTGACAGCATAATTATAAACATATCATGCAACATCATAAATTGTATATATTGATATACTGTAAATTAGATTAGACTCTATGAAATAATCACAAAATTCAATGAAATCAAAGTATAATGATTATCCTTAAACATTTACCTGTGATTACTGTTTACTGATTCTCACCAACATATGCAAACAATTTAATGCGACAAATACGCGAGTTTAGCAGCACCAGCAAAAAATCGGGGGGCACACTGTGTTCAAGTTGGACCGTGATGTCAGAGTCTCTGTTTACTATCAACATTTGACAGCAGGCCCCTTGGAGATCCTACAGGATCGATGTGCATGCTTCGATGTTTGATGAATGGTTCAATGTGGTGAGGCAAATCATCAAACTTAAATGCTCGCATACAAAGGTATTGTGGCGCTTCTCTTTGTCTATTTCTCGCATCGGCCATACATTCCCCATTGTAATGATGCAATACATTTTAAAGGTCTGACATGCCACCTTATCTGCTGTCTTTTTTTTTTTTTTGTACCTTTGCAACAACATCAGAATGTTGCACACACAGTGAAGAAAATCTGTTTCATAACTAAAGTGTGTCACGCACGTGAAGGATCAAAAGAAGGTAATTCCATGCTAAGCCAAGGGGAAACGGGGTGCAGTAAACCTCTCTCTTTTTTTCTTACAGACCAAACATGGGGAATTCTGCCTGGACCAGATGATGTCACTTCCTGTTCCGGCCCCAATGATGCCACTTCCTGTTCTGGCCCCAGTGATGTCATTTCCAGTTCCGGGCCCGGTAACGTCACTTCCGCCAACCTGCCTTAAAATCCAGACGATTTCCAATCGTAAACTCAGTTCTGTTTTGGACTCAACCTGTACACACTGTACTACCAATTTTCACTTCTTTGCAGCCTTATTCAAGTATGCGGGTGGCTGCCCCTAATCTTTTCCTGTGTCAAGGCATTTCCTTTCAAAAGTGGTAATTTCAACTTTAAACTTGTAGTTTATTTTGTCATTAAACTAGAATGTCATAAACATCATCTTAAAACCGACAAAGTAGTTAATTGCTATAGCTTCAGGGGCTTCCTACTGCACAGAAAACAATGGCAGGCAACAATTGCCACAAAGAACACATTAAATTTATGATATTCCATCTCTCTGCACATTTTAAATCCTTAGATTTATACTTGATATCAGTTTCATGATGAAATGTGTTAAAGCATGTATGTTACATTTTACAGATAAATGGTTAACCTCAATGAAATAATTAATACTGTTAATAATTACACATGTGGGGGTGGCACGGTAGCAGAGAGGTAGCGCTGCTGCCTTGCAGGAAGTCATGTCCCTGGAGTTTGCATGTTTTTCTGGTGGGTTTCCACAGTGTGCTCTAGTTTCATTCCAAGGATATGCAAGTTTGGGGATTTGGTGATGCTAAAATGATGCTAGTGTATATGTGTGCTTGTATTCACTTTGCGATTAGCTGATGCCCTGTCCTGGGATTGTTTCAACCTCACATCTGATGCTTGCTGGAATGGACGCATCCCTGGATTGATGGATGTAATCATTAAATATCTGTCCTTTTCAGATATATTGTGGCAAGGTGTCCTGGGAATTTAGTGCAAGTTTTGGGCAATTCACAACACCGTTAAGCTAAACATTGTTTTCTCACCGCGATGATATCTCGCACTGCCACCCAGTGGAATCCTCCAGATTTACATAAAGTACGCACACAAGTATAAATACTGTGTGAAGTGTAAAAAGAAAGAAGAGAAAAGGTGGCACTAAGACAGCAATGTCTATTTAACTCATTTTAAACAGGTGTAAAGAAAGATGACAGACTCACAAAAACTCATGGATGCACTCTGACTGTTCAGAACAAGGTAGTTGCCGTATTAGACTGCACAGACCCAACAATAAGCTTAATTCAGTAGTTTATTCTTTATTGTCGTACAAAGCAAACCATGCTGCAGTACAAAGCAATCAATATCTTACAGTCCAGTAAACAATTGTTTTGTACAATAAGACATACGTTCTTCTTTAGATGAACTATCAACACACAATGCAATAGGCTCTGGCCCAAAGAAACCCTGAGCTCGATAAGCCAGTATGGAAAATGAATGAATGATTTAATGCTAGCAAAGTAGATCATTAGTGTTGTTTAGCATCAGCCCTCATCCATTTGTGAGTTTATGAGACTGCTCAGGTAATTTGTTTGCATGCTCTACTTCACCACATCTGCCTTCTAATTGACTCACATGATTGGTCTGGTAGTTTGTCTGTGTGTGTGTGTGCATCAGTTTTTTTTTCTTTCATTATGATTTCCCTGTACTCCATGTTTTAAGTGGTGCTGGGTTTAGCTTACTTCCTCACATGTTTAAAATGGCTCTTTAAATACATAAAGCACTTAGCTCAGCTTGTGCTCCCTATTCCCTCTATCTTTTTTACAAAGCTCTCTTTAATTATACCATATAGTGCTTGTTGTTGGAGTCTCTTTGTTTTAGGTTACCACTTGCTTCATTTGTCTCTTTTGTTATATGTGTATTATGTGGCCTGCCTGTGTGAAAAGACCAAAGGAGGAGCAAACAGTGAGTGATTAATCGAAAACCAAAGTGGCAGTTTGATGTCATGAATTGAAAAGTACATCCGGGAAAGCTGGCTTCAGAAGTGAAATGCATCTGAAAGTGAATTTTTTGCTTTTCTCCAAAACATTACATATACACACACGAAATGTTGGGACTGGAAAGGTGTACATTTGACATAGAACATTACAGTACAGTGTGCTGTGCCCTGTGTAGTGAATGTTTAATTTTCTTTTGTTTATCATGTATTTATTGTTTCAATGATGGTTAAAATTTCAGACCAACAACTGAAATTTATATATGAAACAAATTAGCTTGAAAAGTTTGGTAAGTGAAGAATCGAACTGAACTGAAGAAGGGAGCCAAGGAGGGATGACTGATAACGCCACTGCTTGGTTGCTGTGTCTGTGTATATTGAAGTTGGGGCTCCTGTTTCAATAAATACCCTATTTTGAAATGAAAAACAGCTGATTTTCCTGAAGCCCTTGGACTCAGCCTCATCTTTTGGGTAAAAGACAGTGACTCACACGTCACAAACGTCTTCAGAGTTCCCATAGGTCCTTTGATGGTCTCCCTCACTAGTGCATTTAGATTAGATTAGATAAACTTTATTAATCCCATGGGGAAATTCAGATGCATACAGCAGCAGAAATATATATATAAAAAAAAATAAAGACTCACAGGACAGATAATACAGCCAATTAATGATCAATAAATAAAAATACACTTAATGAGTACAGTCGTCCCTCGCCAATTCGCACTTCAACTTTCACGGCATTTACTCTATCGTGGTTTTTTCAAATATATTCATTAAAAAGTTGATCGAGACAGTGAAAATGATACAGCGCGTGGTCAGTTGTCTGAGTTAATTATACACCCCTGTATTACAATTAAAATTAAAATTACTGTACGTATGGACTGTAGGCTTATATATTGGAGCACCCCCACAAATCCTTCAACGCCAGGTGCAACAGCTCAACCACTCCTTGTGTGAGGAAAATAACTTTTTTTCAAAAAATCGGGTGTGGTGAAACCAAGCCAATCAGAGTGTACTGTTCACTGATTGGCTATCCTATCCTCTTCCTATCCTGGCCACTGATTGACTCAGCCTCATGCAAGTTTGTTTTTCTCATACACGCTTCTACATCGCTATGCATCGGAAGCATCTTTGCTCTTGTAAGTGTTTGCGATTTCTGAGAACTGTTATCTAAGCCCCACGATGGCTCCTAAACGTGTTGCTTCTTCTAACCCTTCTGACGATGAAACTAAGCACCGGAGGAAGATGCTTACCATCCAGGAGAAGGTGAAACTCTAGGTTAGTGGTTGTGTGTAAGAACTGTGTGGGTGTGTAATTAAATGTACAATAATAATAATTTGTAACATCTAATATGTTTTATTTTCTCTTATTTTGTCTAATATATTGGGTAATATGAGTGTAATGGTGACTAAAGGGTGTTATTTCATGTCTAGAGGGCTCTAATAATGTTAAAAAATGTATTTAGAAGGTCGTAAACAGGTTTTCTATGCTCTAACCGCAAAAATATTCGATTTATAAATAAAGAATCCTACTTCGAGGAAATTAATTTATCGCAGTCGAGTCTGGAACTGATTAACCGCAATAAACAAGGGCCGACTGTACATGAGGTGGAGATACTAAATTGCCTAATAGCAGTGGGCATAAAATACCCACAAATGTGCTTCTTAGCACATCAGGGTGGAATGAGCCTATAGCTAAAAGTGCTCCAAGATAGTTCCTCCTCGAGGTGCTTTTTCATGATGGCATCCCATTTTGCCACCATCCGATTTTTCACAAGAGTTTCCAGTATGTCCAGGGTTTGCTCTGCAATGAAGCAGACTTTCCAGAACAGTTTGTTCAGGCATTGTGCTTCTTTTGAGCTCAAGTTGGGCAATGCAGCATAGAACACCACAATGGCCATAATAGACTTGTAGAACATTTCCAACAACTTGCTGCACACATCAAAAGACCAGAAACTCCTTAGCTCTGGCACTTCTTGAACAGCACCACTGTGTTGTCAGACCAGTCCAAGTACTTGTAGCTCTGCACCACTTCCACAATCTCCAGACTCCATTGAACTAATTATGTGACATTATAAATCAATTGAATAAACCAGTGATGATTTAGGTGGGTCTTATTAAAGGAGCTGAATGCTTATGTTATCAGTTTTAATCCCTGTCCCTGATAACTGTCTTATCACATGACCTTTGGGGGTCAGAGCACAGGTTCAGCCATTGTACAGTGCCCCAGAGAAATTTTCAGGTTAAGGGCCTTGCTCAAGTAGCATCCCTTCTGGCATTAACAGGATTTGAACCAGTAACCTTCAAGATACAAGCACAGAGCCAAACATTTTATGTTTTATATTTGTGGTTAACTCAGACCACTTCTCACTGATCTATTTTTACTCTGACATTAAGGAGTCTTTTTCTGCTGATTATTATTGTCAAAAAAAGAAAATTAAATCCACAGTGATTCAATGTTGTATGACAGTAAAATGTGAAAACTTCCAAGGGGGTAAATAGCTCTTAAAGGCACTGTATAAGTCTACTTCAGAACAGGAGCAAGTCTGTTGGAATCATTTCTTTACTTTACTACTTTAAAAATATGTATAGAATGTTTAAGATGCTGTCCATATCCTGCAGTATGAGATATACTGACATGAGGGTTTGGCCTACACATGGCTTAAGGCAGCCCACTGTCTTGTATAATTTTAGGTCACCTATTCCGAGTGTCTTACCGTAGTCTTATATACAAGAACAGCTCAAGTGGAAAAGCTTTTACATTGCAGCCCAAGTCACTCAGTTCCTTTTATTGTCAGTTATATTATACTCCTGGCAAATTGCAAATATATTGCCTGGCTTTTGTCCCCAATCACGCTATTATTTTGCAACTAACTATTGCACCAGTGGCTTTGTTGGTTTTTAGAGGCACCAATTTTCCACTGAATGGGACATTGATTTTGAATGGCATTGATTTCTTTTGCAGGTTCATAGGAGTGATGTGAAATTAACAATGGTATCATTTACATGACACTGATGTGTTTCAGTGAATAGGATGTTATGAGCAGCATCTAGCTGCTATAATTCATAACTACATGCCATTTATCCTCTTCTTTTTGGTTATTGATTAGCCCAACCACCAGAAAAACCTCAATATATACTGTGAAGGAGTGAAAAAGGTATTTAGAAAATAAATAAATAAACCAAAAGACAGATAAATAATCAAATAAAGCTTACCAGAAGCAATGTCTTTTTAAGTAAAGTTGAGGCTTACAGTAAAAGACTAATTTTAATTTTCTGAGAGCGCTTCTATCTTTTAATCGTTGTCCAAAAGAAAATGACAGCTTTCACATCTTGTAATTAAGACCCCTTCCCACGCTCACCTAGAGAAGAGTGAGAAAATTTCTGAATCTGTATGAATTTAGCACACTTGATGACATCCTGTACTATAAATACAACTTGAGAAAGTAAAGACATTCAAGGTTATGATAGCCCTTAATCACCAAAGAAGGTTCTTAGTACGGATGCCACCTTGACATTCATAACGACATCAGCAGTGCTGCGCAGCATGAGACGTCCCCATGTACATAATCCTTCATAATCACTGTGAAATGCAACTCTACATGCAAAAAGGCAAGCTTACCATTTGTTACTTCTAACGTGACATAAGTGCACATTTGACCTGACAAAGGGTGACTCCTTCATCATCATTTTTTATTATAATACATCAGATGGAAGGTGCAGATGTGTCAAGCCTGTCATAACAAAAGCAAAGACAAAATACGTTATGCATGTTCCTGCGTGTAATGTCACTTTTTGCTGTAATTAAGAAGGATTATGTGGGAGTTTGAGCATTTTAGGTTTCATGAAGGTGACATGTGTGATGCACATTCAAATTGAGTGCCCCTTAGAATGCTGAAGCAGCCTCTTGCTACCTCTTGCTTTCCTGGATGACCTGAACTTTTTTATTCCGCTTGTTCAATAGACTGCCTGTGGTGAGAAAAAAGTAGTGTGGCTACTGAATTTGCATCTGCCATCTCCAGTGTTTTATTTTGAAAACTTAGGAAAGGTTATCACTGAGGGTGTTATGTGCACAAATGTCCTGCCCTCTTCACCAATCGACATGCCCACACAGTTCACCTTCTTAACAATACATTTATGCCCAATAGTTTCATAACTGTGGTCTTAATACTGATTTTAATTATCATAAAAATGAATCATGTAGGCTAGAAAAACATTTTGAGCTGACTACATTGACTAAAAGTATCTTTTATTTATATTTTAATATGACATTCCTGTGAATTGTTAAAAAAAATGTACATGTATGGATTGCTACACAATAAGCCAGAACATTATGTAAATGTTTTCTGAAAGAATGCAATTATATATGTTTCTGTTGCACCCCAACCCAACTGAAAGAAAAGCTAATTCATCTTTTTGTGTTTGTATCTTATATAAAAATGTCTACGTGTGGAACTATGTGTGTGTGTGTCAATCCAGCAGAAAGTGTAAAGCTGCAGCATGAAGCTCAAAGAAAGTGACTGTGTCTCCAAAGTGAAACCGCAGAGAAAAGAGAGAAACTTGCTTAGCCACTAATACACAAGCGTGACGACTACATCGGCAAAACGGTATCCCTTTTACTTTTCCTCCTGCTGCTAATATACAAGCGAGCCAAGCATGTCAGCAAAACGAAACCTCCGAAGAAAGAGATACTTGCTTAGCCGCTAATACACAAGTGATGCGAGCACGTTGGCAAAACAAAACCCTCCTTGGAAAGCGATGCCCAGAGTAGTTCCTTTCAATTACCTGACATCTCATTTCAGTTTTTTTTCTGATGATTTCAATAGTTTCTACAACCCTGGGCTTTTTACAGCACTGACTTACACAGCTAGTATATATATATATATAAAAACCAAAATTGGTACATTACTATCCTGAACCATTATTATTATTATGATTATTAATTAGGCCTTCATTTTTAAAGGAATCAAGTTCTGCTTACAGCCCCAATTTGGCTAGAGGTGGCACTGCACTTACCCCAGATGAGCAGTGTCAGACAGAAATGGTGGCAAGACTGTCTGGGCTAAGGATCGTAGCAGCATATGTACAGCAATCAAAGAGGGAGAGTCTTCAACCTGAGATCAGGGACCGGGGACACTGGTGGCAACATTAGTTCAGGAACGAAGACAGCTAAAAGACTGGTGCATCTGCAGCTCCACTCACGGAGGTGTACCAGCCCACCTGTAATGGAGAGATCACCTCACAGAAGTGCAGTGTTAAACACCTCAGCAGTGCCGGCTGACGGCAATGTTCAGAAACCCTGTTGATGTGCTCTTGTTACCAGCTGCATGGCTGCAGCGGAACAGAAGATCACCCCACCATTTCAAAGAGTTTGTAATGAAATGCTTTACCTGCTTATTCCAGTGAATGGGATGACCAAGATATGACAAAAAACCCTTCGCTTTAATGGCAGTTTGAACAATGAAGGCCGAGTTTGGCAGAATAATGGCATGGAGGGTGTGTGTTTTCAGGTCAATGAATAATGTTGAAATAACCTTAATCACTTACTGAATGTTTGCCAGGAATTTGTCAGAATTATGTGCATACTCTGAATCTGCACAGTAGGGGAATGAAGCAACAATGGAGGTATTTAGATAAAGGCTGTCAAATAAAAGGAAAATTGAATTGGCGTTTTGAAAAGCAGGCTTCCATTTGAGGTTCCAAGTTATGGTAAAGAAGAGCATAGGCAAAGACCATTTCATTTTGCTTCCACCACATAAAATAATGCATCTTTATACTAATTATGAATAGCACAACATGGGTTAAGCTTAACTAAGGCAATAATTTTAGAGACATTTCCCTTCAGCTTCAGGGGAAAAGATCCACTCAAAAGGTAACAAAACAGAGTCTAATAAGAACAAAAAACCACTCAAACTAATTGATTTTAAACCTCTGCAATGATGGGAAATGTTTAGCATACTAGCCTGTGATAATATCTCACAAAAATATTTCTCTCCATCTCTGTCTCTCATTTTGTCTCTTTGCTAGGTTCTCTAACCCACCTATTTTAACCTATCATGTGCCAAATAGGTGCCTCCTTCACCCTATCACCCCCCTTGCTAGCAAGGGAAACTCCTCCATGACCTCTTCTTTGTGATCATTAATCTGTGTCAAGATCTGACAACAATTTAATTATAATAATAATAATTCTTTGCATTTATATAGTGCTTTTCTCACTACTCAAAGAGCTCAGCAATTGCAGGTTAAGGCCTTGCTCAAGGGCCCAACAGAGCAGAGTCCCTTTTGGCATTTACGGGATTCAAACCTTCCGATTGCCAATGCAGATCCCTAGCTTCAGAGCCATACACAATTTATCGTGTAGGACAGTAGGGTTTTAGTTCCTGCTCTTAAGTGACTTCCATTTTAAAAAGAAAATTTTGATAAATATAACTTTGTCTCTGTTCTGCTTCACCTTCTACCCAGACTAATCCTGAAAACCCTTTTTATGGCTTCTTCAAAACAAGGTGCAGGGAAGCCAGTGTGTACCCTGATTAGGTGTGCTATACTTTGTTAGTGAATCAGAATTGTGGATGGCAAAGCTGTGGCTGGAAGTCTCCTAATTTGCAAGAATAGGGCTGATAAAGAGGCTATTAAGCACACCATGAGGTGCATACGTATAGTCTATCAGACCTATGGTGTTAGTTTGGGCACATCTGTAGGACTTCAAAAGTAAAATGTTGACCTTCCCATGGATGCATGGTGGTGCTGAACTTCTGAAATTGATCAATTCTACACCTGGGCACATGCTGTAAGCTAAGGTATGCTGGCTGTAATATGGATCTCTAGTTTTAAGAGTCTTAGTTTTTGGACTCAAAAATGAATTTGGACACATTATTTTTAATTTAAAGTATTTCTATTACTTTTGTTGTATTTAAATATTTTCGTGGTGACATCTTAACTGCACCACTTCATTTCCCATCTTCCTAGCTGTTTGTTTCGCTGTTGTTGTGTTTGATGCCACAGTTGTTAGAGGCATTTGAGACTATTTAAGGGGCCCCCACAGTAGCACTAGAGTCCAGGATTCTGGATAAAAACATTAAAAACAATGCCTGCTAATTATTTAGGGAAAGATTTTTAGAACGCTAAAGAACCTTCAGGAACATTTTTGTTTTTTTTACTTCAAGTTTTATTACTGCCGTTCAGCTCTCTGTCCTACTGGTATTAATGTCAGCCAGTTTTTGTAACTGCTCTTTTGTCTTACTCATTGGTGGTCCTCTTTCTCTGTTCCAAGTTCTTTGGGACTAACTCCGGTGCCTATAGTATCTGAAAGCTTCCTAGACTGGGTTTTCTCAATGAACATTACAGCAGCCCTTCTTCTTGGAATTGATTCTAAAGCATGGATGGAATTGAATTTGAAGACATCTCATGACCAAGCTGCTTTGAGTCTCCAACTAGGTGAAGTGGTCAAGGCTAGAAAAGCTGTATTGGTGAGCCAAGAGGGTCCGTGGGGGTTGTTGTTTTAGTTCTTTTTTATATATATACTTTTATTTTACTAAATATTCTTGGTGCAGAGCGCTCCCAAAAAGGGCCTCCTGCCAGCACAACACCCACTCTCACCAATAGCAAGTCACCTTAGTGGCTCATCTTGGGCTTAGGAGAAGAAATCAGAGAACCACACAAATATGAGGAAAATATTACTGATGTACTGAGGAGAGGTCTTTGGTGTTGTTGTGTGGGAGCAATTACCACTGTGTTCCTGTTCCTGTACTAGACATTCGTGGTGCAGAGAGCTCCCACAAAGAGCCTCCTACTGTTTCAACACCCACTCTCACCAACACCAAATCACCTATGGTGCACAGTAGAAAAAAAACACACACAAGTATGAGGAGAACAGTACAGATGCACTGAGTTGAAGTCTGTGGTGCCATTGTGTGGGAGCAATAACCACTGTGCTCCTGTGCCACTACATATTCCTCATTAATGATTTAATAACTGCAAAAACTGAACAAGATGTGTGATTAGCATATAAATCTACAGAAATTGAGCCAACCTTGAATATCTGGTTTGTGTGGCCTTCGTCTTTTATAAAGCTTTACTGTGTCTCTTTAAAAAGAGTAAATCCTTTCAGAAATACTCTGGGGAAACACATGGCATCATCATACCTATCATAAGATTTAATTCTCTTTTAGCTGTTAAAGAAACAATCACACACAGAGTATATTCTTGCTTTCTTCTTTATAAAATGTTCTATTTAGAGCAGTCAATTGGTAAATGAATATATGCTCAGTTATCCATTAACAGGAATAAAAACTGGCACAGGGAAATGTATGCAATCTCCTCTCCACTTGCGTCTTTTCAGACAGTTCCCTTTCAAGCAAGCCCTATTTGCAAAGAAGAGAAAGCATTGATTGCTAATGCCAACAAATGCATTAAAGTGGCATTTGATGTTTATGCTCCTTTCTTATAAAAGATTTAAATCAAAGTTAAATAACATTTTGAAAAATGCTGAGAACAATATAGTAGAGAAGTTAAAATATTTACTTTCTTCTGAAACATGACATGAAAAATTTTTAGTGCATGTCAATGCGTAGATTATGAAAATAGAAAAGAGAAATTCTTTTAGCACAAGGGAGGGATTCTGCTTGACAAATCATATTGAAAGTTTAAATAAGTGGGTAAGCCTCCCAATTTAATGGTTTCACATCTAAACAAAGAACAGTCTGCTTCTTCCTTATGGTGCCTCGCGCAAATTGAACAAACTGCCAATTCCCCTATGGCTTATTGAGTTTTATGTCTTACATGTTTTTGTAACACAGCTCAATGAATATTGTTGCACATTTATCCATTTATGACTAAAAATCAAATATTTATTGGGCTATTAACACTAGAATCCCTGAAGCCTAAAAAACTCGTAATCCTGGGCCACCATCAATTTCTTCACAGCTCTCTTATTAGCGTATTTTGTTTTGTAAATGTGTTGATCAGCACAAGCAGCAAGCAGCCTGCTATCCAACCCTCCACCACCACAGCTCAACTCAGATAAAAAAGTTCTCCCAGCTCAAGTCTGTTTGTCTTGGTGTGAGGTGCCTGGAGTTGTATAGGGTAAGAAATATATTGTTATTTGGAACTCATGCATTTTATGTGTGTTCTGTGTCTGCAACGATCTCGGTAAATGTAGGATGACAGGAAATATTAAACACATACCTAAAACAGAAACTTTTTTCATGTTATAGTACTAACGACAAAATTTTGATATAAAGTGTATAATATGTGAAGATATCAAATAAACACTTTCACAAAATTTACAAGTATAACAAAACAAATGCAATTTTATTCAAGAATATAACCGAAGAAAAAGCAATTGGGCTAGGGTACAACACTGACATGACCACTTGGGTGGTGCAGCAGTAAGAGGTTGTGGTTTTGATTCTGGGTACTTCCTTCATTTACTGTTTTGAGTAGTGAGCTGCTCTTATTGTTACTATTATACAATAAAAACATACATTTGACTTGAGTCTGTAACAGCCAATGTAAATTTATGGTACTAGTAAAGGTTAGCAGTTTTATTTATTCAGTTTTATTCTCTCGGTCACGTTCACGCTCCCCCCAATCTGACACTGCTGTTTTCAAACAAAGATGTGCTATAACACAGGTGAACTCAAATGAGGATGTGGGTTCTACATCGGAGAAAGAGAACACAAGCCCTCCCCACAGGAAATGTCCACTCACACATAGAACAACGCAGCTGTACCAGGAGTAAAGGCGAAAGATGGCACTGTTCTGATGCAGCAACAGGTTGGCCATCATCCTGCCTGTGAATCTTTCACACGTATGCCCTTCAATGTATGGCGTTATTTCAGTGCCACTATTCTGAGCACACGTAAAAATATTGAGCGCACGTAAAAAAAGATTGCAAGTGCAAGTGTTGCATTTTGAGAGAAATTTATTTTGAGCGTACAAAAGCTGAATTTGAGTGAACAAAATTCATTGCTGCGTGCAAAAAATGTATTTCAGTGTTTGCGCTTATCCATATACACACACACAATAGCACCCCTCTCGCTCAGTTTTTCATTTGCTTGCTACAATGTGTTGCTTGCGCTCACAACATTCTCTGCTGCGGCGCTCAACTCTCTGTACACCGTTATAAGTGTGCCACAAAACCAACCAATCACAGACTTGGTTTCAAAAATTCTGATTGGCTCTTACGGTCTCCAATCAGCTCGCTAGCTGCTGCATTCCGGAAACAGTCCGAAATGTAGCTAAATCCAGCTAAACTCAATTAAACCCCAATTTTAAAATAAAATAATTAAAGATATTATCCGCAAATTGGCAAAGTGTACAGAGAGTTGAGCGCTCGCAGCAGAGAATGTTGTGAGCGCAAGCAACACATTGCGAGCAAGCGCAAATGAAAAAACTGAGCGAGAGGGGGTGCTATTGTGTGTGTGTATATGGATAAGCGCAAACACTGAAATACATTTTTTGCACGCAGCAATGAATTTTGTTCACTCAAATTCAGCTTTTGTACGCTCAAAATAAATTTCTCCTCAAAATGCAACACTTGCACTTGCAATCTTTTTTTACGTGCGCTCAGAATAGTGGCACTGAAATAACGCCATATCAATGAAACAGAAGGGCTTACAGAGCTTGCCAAGGTATTGTGCAAAATCCCATCTGCAATTATGTTTCTTGATGGTGTCTCGACGCATGCTCAATAATTCAGGTAAGGAATTACATCTACAGGACAGTGGTCACTCTTTCAGTGATGAAGATGTGCACATCCTGGACAGGAAGGAACGCTGGTTTGAGCGAGGAGTCAAAGAGCCCATTTACATGAAAAAGGAACAACCATCTCTTAACCAAGGAGGGGGCCTAAGGGCTCATTTATACTTCATGTTCAGAACGTGTACGCGCCCGCATCATGGCTGTCATGCGTTCCCAGCGTTCATTTCACGCGTCCTCTGAGCAGGTCCTCAGAAATTAACGCGACGCGTGTGCGAGTTGCAGTACCAGCAAAAAGTCGGGGGGTGCAGTGTGCTAAAAGTCGGAACGTGACGCCAGAGTCTCTGTTTACTATCTACATGTGACAGCAAGCCTCTATGGAGATCCTTCGGGGATCGATGTGCGCACTTTGCTGTTTGATGAATGGCTCAAATACAGCGCTATACATTATGTTGCCGATGTGAAGTTGCAAAAAAAAAAAAAAAATAGACGGCACAAAAGATGGTATGTGAGACTTTTAAAATGTATCGTGTCATTTATATATGTCTTTTTTATTTTTTAATTTTGCAACTTAACAACAGCAACATAATGTATAGCGTTATATTTGAGCCACTGAGAAAAATAAAGGACACGGTGAAAACGTGTATTTTGATTAAAGTGGAAATTTCGCTTTAATCTCGAAATGTCCACTTTAACCTCGTAGTTTACTTTATCATTAAAGCAGACGGTCGCAAACGTCATCCCAGTTTTTAATCGCTACGAGCTTCTTGGACCTGACAGCAGGTAAAGTAAAACAATAAAAAATAGATGGCACAAAAGATGGTATGTGAGACTTTTAAAATGTATCGTGTCATTACGATCGGGAATATGCGACGCTTGAATATAAAAGCACCACGAATGCATCTGTATGTCGGCATTTTGCTTCAGCAGCGGAAAGCAGCAATAGATCGCCAAACAGAACAAATTAAATGTATGATATTCCAACTCTCTGCACATTTAGAATCTTTAGATTTATACTTGATATCACTTTCATGATGAAATGCATTAAAATGTGTATGTTACATTTTACATATAATTTCGTTTAAATAATGAATACTGTTAATAAATACACACATGGGGGAATAATTACACACATGGGGGTGTCACGGTGGCGGAGCGATAGCACTGCTGTCTCGCAGGGAGTTATGTTGCTGGTATTCCACACTGTGCTCCGGTTTCCTTCCAAAGATATGCAGATTTGGGGATTTGGTGCCGCTAAAATGACGCTAGTGTATGTGTGTGCTTGTATTCACCTTGCGATGTGCTGAGGCCTCGTCAAGGGACTGTTTCTCACTCGTGCCCAATGCTTCCTGGAATGGACACATACATCCCTGGATTTATGGATTTAATCAATAAACATCCTTTTCAGAGATATTGCGGTAAGGTGTTATCAGAATTTAATAGGTGTTCTAGGCAATTCACAACACAGAGAAGCCGAACATGTTCTCACCACGATAATATCTCGCACTGCCACCTGGTGGATTCCTCCAGATTTACGTAAATAACGCACGCAAGTATAAACACTACAACGCTTGCGTAGCAGGAGTGTCCGCTGCAGCATGCGTCGCGTCGTGTGAAGTATAAATGAGCCCTAAGGGTACATCTTTCACCATCTTACAATGCGGTGATTGCAGCCATTCCCCAACTCTCTGTGAATGGTACTCATGGCCATTGATCAATGGACAATTTGTATATCATTGATCACACGGCCCATTGTTAGTCAATGATGCTAGTTCGGTCATTAGGCCAATGTACTGTCTATAAGGTTGGAGAAACCTGCAGTCAACTGAGACTAAGGAAGTCACTTGGATGAGTGATGAAACGTATCGGAAAAAAAATATGTCTAGATGAACAGAATAAACTTTCTGGAGTTTCTTGATGGTCTTTATATGAAAAACGTTTATATCTTACTTATATAAAACCACATCAAATGTTGCTTACCTATATTTATTTACTTAGCTTCCTATAGTGTAAAGTCACAAGTTGACTGCAGAGCTTCCTGTGTTTGATTGACACAGGAATGCTGGCAAACTAAATGTGCAATGCCACTCCTTATTCAGGAAAAGATCAGTTACGAAAAGTGTCATGGCAGCTTCCACCTGCAGCTATAGACACTTCAATGTGCAAGTGACTCTCCATGCTAGTGTTTAGATCTGACGGTGTATGTGCCCAATAAAAGAAGTCTGACTGCATTCTTGGTACCATTGCTTGCGTACTGAAGTGTCAACATGGCATTGCCAGATCTAAACATTAGCGTGGGGTGTGAAATTAGGAGAGACATTCAAACCTGTAACCTTTAGTTTAAAACAAATTATTGCTGGCTTTTGATTATGTGTTATATTGTGGGCTTTTTATACATATAATTTAAGTTTTACTAAGTTTTTTATGTTGGGATTCTATTTTTATATGTATTTTGTTTTAACTGGAATTGAAAAAGTTCTACTTTTTAACGCCTTGTTTCATCATTCACAGAGTGTTCCTTGTAGTATTATATGACCAATTCAATCATGCTGGCGAAGTCAAAGTACAGTAAGTGACCATATAAAGATGGTGTTGCTTGCTTTTCTCTATCCCTTGGTGGATACATATATCAAATATCTAAACAACAACAACAATATTTATTTATATCAGCACAAATGATGTAGCTCAAAGTGCTTTACAGGATGAAGAAAGAAAAAATATAGAAATAAAATTAGCCAATACTAATTAACAAAGAATAAAGTAAGGTCCAATGACCAAGGACAGAAAAAAAAACAGACAATTGGAGAAAAAAAACAAAATATGCAAGGGTTCTGCGGCCATGAGACCGCCCAGGCCTTGCTAGGCATTCTACCTAACATCTCAATCAGTCCTCAGGTTTTCAGGTTTTCTGGCTTCATGCGGAAGAATTAGATGAAAATGGTCATGTGGACCTCTGACCTTCAATCCATCAATGTAGGGACAGCACAGTGCTTTGATCGGGTGGTGGTAGTGCAGATCGCCACCACAGAAAAACTGAAAAAGAACAGCAGAGAAAGTAGGGGTTAGTATGGATTTCATAGCCATGAAAAAAAATGGCAATTAAATACATATGCAGATGTGGCGGATGGCCAGGACGCCTCCACACTGGGAGCACCAGTGGAGCAAGTGTGGCTAGAGCATTACCTCCCCTGGAACATTAGATGGCAGCCCCCCTGGATTGCAGTGGTGCCTCGGACTCCTGCAGGGATTAATGGGAGTTGGAGTTTGGTAAAGACTTGTTGGGATCCACAGGCACCGCCAGCGGGTGCTACAATTACTGCTAAGCCCTGGAGAGCAGCTCTTCCGCCACACCCGGAAGTGCTGCCGGAAACATGTCATTAGACACCTGGAGGACTTCCAGGTGTCCTATATGAGGGGCCAGCAGAAGCTACGGCAAAAGCCAGAGTCGGGAGGAGGAGGAAGAAGAAGCTTGCTGAGGAGGAGTGGAGGAGAAAGAGAGAAAAGGACTAAGAGATAAAGGAAGAACAAGGGAAAAGAAACAGAAAGTAAAGAAAGTGTCTTTGTGCTTTTTGGGACTTCTGTGTGTCCTGGTATATGTCTGTAATCCAGACTGGAATCTTCACAGCAGAATATCTGGGTTACACTAAAATTAAGCTATGAGAAAGCCATGTTAAAATAATGGGTTTTTAGCAGTTTTTTAAAGTGCTGGTGAATTTCTATTGGTAAGCTATTCCAGATTTTAGGTGCATAACAGCAGAAGGCTGCCTCACCACTTCTCTTATTTTAGCCCTTGGAATCATAAGCAGATATTCATTTGAAGATCTAATGTTACGATTTGGATTGTAAGATGTCAGGCATTCCAAAATATAGGATGGAGCAAGATTATTTAAAGCTTTGTAAACCATAAGCAGTATTTTAAAGTCAATTGTGAATGACACAGGTAACCAATGTAGTGACATCAAAACTGAAGAGATGTGCTAAGATTCTGGCAGCTGCATTCTGCACTAGTTGCAGCGATTGATGTCTTTTTTGGTTAGTCCTGAAAGGAGTGCGTTACAGTAATCGAGTCAACTAAAAACAAAAGTGTGAACTAAATTTTCAGCATCTTGCAAAGTTATAAGGGATCTAACTTTTGCTATATTTCTAAAGTAAAAAATACTGTCCTAGTAATCTGATTAATATTTGATTTAAAATTTGGGACAGAGTCAATAATTACCCCCTAAATTCTTTACCACTGTCTTGACTTTTAAGCCTAATGGTTGAAGTTTATTTCTAATACCCTCATTATATCCATTTTTGTCAATCACTAAGATTTCTGTTTTCGCTTTATTTAGCTTGAGAAAATTACTACTCATCCATTCAGAAAGACATTGGGTCAGTGAACCAAGTGAGTGGGGGTTATCAGGCACTATTGATAAATACATTTGTTTGTTGTCAGCATAGCTTGGTAGCTCATGAGATAATATGACCTAATGCAAGCATGTAGATCAAAAAGAGCAGTAGACCCAGGTTAGAGCCTTGTGGAACACCATATAGAATATCATGTGTCTTTGAAATGTAATTACCACAACTGACAAAGAATTGTCTACCTGTCTAGTAAGACTCAAACCAATTTAAGACGCTGCCAGAGAGGCGCACCCACTGATTCAGGCTATTTATATGACCTCTAAAGAACTTCGTGATAATTTTCAAACCTTTTATCAGGTTTTGAACTCCTTTTTGTCCTCAACTGTGATTTTTGCTTTGCTCTCATGTTTTGTTATCCCAATTCTTTTGTTTTTATAGTTTCAACGCATGCCTGCCTTCTTGACCATGATTGTGATGCATTCTGCATCTCTTTGTCTATTCATACTTATAATAATATTGAGACTGGATTAATTTTGACTTTGTACTTTAGGTATTAAGAAATTTAACCTTTGTCGACCTGACTCTGAAAACAATTATTTCCCTGAAACTAAAAATATAAAATTAAGCTATTTGGGATTGCAAAAAAAAAAAAAAAAACAATACCTATATGTGGTACCTGGTCCAAATTGTTTACATCTTTCTAGTTATGCTGGGACAGTACAGGGCTGGTCAACATCAGTCCTGGAGGGCCACAGTGACTGCAGGGTTTTGTTCCAACACATTTACTTAATTACAAAAATGTCCTTGCCAATAACATATCTTATTTACTATCATGACTTGTTAGTGTTTTAAGTCTGTAATACCAGATCATTCTTAAATTGTGGATTTCTTTTCTTTATAATGATATTATCCAAAATGATATGAAGCCTAAAATGGATGAGTAGTTTTCAGTTCATGTTCCTTCAGAGTACTTTAGCAAACCAAACAGTTCATGATGAATGCATGCAGGTGTAGATGGAAACAAGCTAGATGGAGAACTGCTGGTTCCTTTGTCATCAGCATCTTATTGATAATAGGGAGCAATTAAAAACAGTGAATGCAGCTTTTTACGACTAAAATAAGCAATTAAGGTTTCAAACGTTTAAACTGAAATGAAGCAGAAAAATGTCACTAAAGCAATAAGCGCTTCATCAGCAATAAATGAATTTCTCATGATGCCGTTTGGGTAGAAACAAAAATCTGAAGCCATTGCAGGCTTCCAGGACCAATGTTGCTCACCCCTAATTAAAAGGGTCGGAGTTTTAAATAGCAAATCATGTCAATTAGCAGCAAAAGCTGGTCAATTATTAAGAAAATGGTTAGACTAAAAACCTGTAGCCACTGTGGCCGTTCAGGATCAGAGTTAGGCACTACTGCCTTAGTAGACGCTGTGGCTATGCGTTCTCTTACCACGACAGGTTGATGTATTTAAGCCCAGGCCAGCTCTGATAAGTTCATCCCCCCAATTTTCATGTGAAATTTGCTTGAAGCTGCTCCCCCAACCTAAGGATACACATATTACTGATGACTCTTAATTGACCCTGGATGATGGCGAATGTTATGTTTACATCATGTATCTCCACAAAAAAGGACTAGTGTGCCTTCTGTGGTTAATTCCAGCTGGATATGCTCCAGATCCTTGTAATGGAAAAATTAGTGAGTAGAATAGTTGAGGAGTATACTACATTTGCACCAGAGAGGCCTTTTGGTAAACATTTAAGCAGTAACATCTCAATGTGTATTCACAAGTATGTCAACTGGGAGGGTCATAAATGTAGGTAGGTTTCAAATTTGGAGGGTCCTTGGGATATTCAGAATAAATATTTCTTGTCTTATTTGAATAACCCACAGTTATCTAAGGCAACAATTCAGGGGAGCCGCTTGTGATAACCCCAATAGGCTGCATCCAAGAAAAAAATGCATTTCAATTTCCAGATTCAGCTTTCATTATGTCTTATATTACATCAATGATTTTTCCAACCAACACTGATTCTCTGTGGCATCTGTTTAAAAGTTTGCTTACAATCTTGCACCCCTTTGTTTATTTTGCAATGTACCAGTGCTGTTGGTGTGTGTGGTTCTTTCTTATGATCTCAAGTGTTCAGCTGACATGGCACCCTGGGGACAAATTATTGAAAGTATTTATAACTCAGTGGAGGGAAAAAAAAGCTTACTCGCTTTCTGTCCTAAATCTGTCATTTGTGAGCTTCTATTCATAAGCATTAACACGGCTTTCTATACACACAAAACATACCTCCCTGAATCAGTTTACTTCTTTCCTAATCTTTTTCATCACTGGAGACTTCATTTTTTACCCAATTACTATATTTCTAGAATTTGTAATATGTGAAAATCTCAAATTCATTCATATTCCCTCAGTGTACAGAACAATACCTTATTCACAATAATTATAAATAACAAAATAATCTTTCTGTCGACAGGGTCAGATACAAGATAATGAATAGTGAACATCTATAATTTGTGCTGATTTTTCACTCTCATTATGACACTTTTATCAGTTTTTTTTTTTATAATGGAAAATGGCTTTAAAAATCTTACTTGTTTGTTTTGCTAAAATATACTGAAGAACGTTATTCAATGTTTAAAAAAAAAACAACCTTTTCACTCTTGCTGGCATTTTCATCTGTGCTTGCTGTTTTTTAGCACTTGCCTCACAGAGTGTCCTTAAATTTGTGAACGTAAAGATTTAGAAAGCATTTCTGGGAATTGGGGGGCTGGGGAGGTTCAAGCTCCTTGGTGCCAACTCAGAGTGTTACTTGGGTTTGGAATTCTATTCAGTTATGGTAAAACAAGAGTCAGACTCAGGGTGACATTTAATGATCCGCTTTACTTTTTTCAGCCAGAATAACACTGGGAACAGCATTATGCTGCCTTCTAGTGGATAAGATAACATCATGCTGCAAAGAATCGTGAATACAGTAATCCATCCTTGATCGCAGGGGTTGCATTCCAGAACCCCCCACGATTGATGAAAATCCGCAAAGTAGAAACCATATGTTTGTCAGGTTATTTTGATATATTTTAAGCCCTTATAAACTCTCCCACACTGTTAACATTATTAGAGCCCTCTAGACATGAAATAACACGCTTTAGTCAAAAGTTTAAACTGTGCTCCATGACAAGACAGAGATGACAGTTCTTTCTCACAATTAAAAGAATGCAAACATATCCTTCTCTTCAAAGAATGCATGTCAGGAGCAGAGAATGTCAGAGAGAGAGCGCGAGAGAAAAACAAACAATCAAAAAATCAATACGTGCTTTTAAGTATGCCGAAGCACCGCGATAAAGCAGCATTTTTTAGAGGAGCATCCGTATCCTCTAGGCAAACAGCCTCTGTGCAAACAGCCCATCTACTCACACCCCCTCCGTCAGGCAGAGAGAATGAGAGAGACAGAAAAAAGCAAACAATCAAGCACCGCACGGGAAGCACATTGTATATCATTGAGGAGTTTTATTTAATATGTAATACATGCTCTGATTGGGTGGTTTCTCAGCCATCTGCCAATAGCGTCCCTTGTATGAAATCGACTGGGCAAACCAACTGAGGAAGCATGTAGCATAAATTAAAAGACCCATTGTCCGCAGAAATCCGCGAACCAGCGAAAAATCCGTGATATATATTTAGATATGCTTACATTTAAAATCCGCAATGGAGTGAAGCCATGAAAGTCGAAGTGCGATATAGCGAGAGATCACTGTATTTCCATATGGTTAACTCATGAATATTCATGACTCTCCAATGAAAAACACAATGCCAAACGAAAAGCCATAAAGGCTGTTTTACAACAAAGTGAAGCTAAACCATTGCTCAAATCGAGTGATAATGATGATGATTTGAATTGATCCTCAGATGCTGACTTCTTGTTTGTAAAATTTATTATGTTTCTTATAGCAGAAACTTTGACAACCTTTAAGAAGAATCTGGATGAGATATTGGAACAGCTTAGCTATTAGCTAAACAGATGAGCTTAATGAACTGAATGGTCTCCTCTCATTTGTCAAATTTCTTAGGTTTCTTACTGCAGAAACCTTGATACAGAAAGCGAAAGTGAGGTATGATACGGTACTGTATGGCCAAACACCCATGATGTGCTTGTTGAATTTGGTTGTGTGAAGCTTCAGGGTGTTGCAACAGTAGCTGAGTGACAAAAAGGCAAAATAACTTTGATCAAGTGCAAAGACAAGCAAGACGTTAGCCCCCTAAGCTGTGTTCACAATGTAGCAAGATTCTGTATTTGTTTGAAGGGAAATGTGGATGTCACTAAGCCTTGCACTATAGTAGCCTGCAATAACGCAAGTAGTGAGTTGATCGTGCAGGTCAGGCATTGGCATTCTATCCTCTCATGAGTGAGTAACAGAAAAAAATATATCAAAAAGTGTGCAAAGAAACAAGTTTCTGCTGTCTGTGATATAAGACTCTGAAAGCCAGTTCAGTTCTGAGGCCAGTTTTTAAATAATCCATTTGGCTGTGTCAGTCTCCAAGAGCATGATTGTCCAATGGCGGGAAGTTGATGTGGTAATTGGGGCGAGTCGCACCAGCTTGTGAGGGTGTGCTCATTCTCAATTGCTTAATCAGCTTCCAGCGGTGCATGACTTAGCCGCTGTGCACATTGAGCTTTATAAGTATGGGAGGGCACAGGAAAAATGGAAAAGAAAAACAAAGGAAATGCTTGAAGGGCAAGAGCAAGAGTGAGGCATTGGTGCAGTGAAAGAGAGTGGACAAGCCAACCACCTGAAAGAGAGGTCAGCGCATTCAGGGGTCCCGTGAGGAGTAGAGGATCGCGGCCACTAACAATGTGCAGGAGTGGGATCGATTGAAGTGGAGTCCTCCCTAGGGATCTGAGGGACAACTACGTCTGCGAGAAGAAAGATGGGAGGACAACCGACCCCGAGCGGTCTGGCAGAAGCCGGCAGAGGCAGCCAAGACGGGGGTCAGTAGCGAGAGGACCACAACTGCTGAAGTCTCTTCAGCTGAGCAAACCTTGAGTGAGCTGAAGAGACTGGGAAGGCGTTGTGTTTGGTTGGTTGGCCCCAATTGCTGCTGCAGGTTTTTATTCTCGTGTTTTAGGCTTGTTTTAAGCATTTGGATTTTTTACCTTGAGACAGGCCGCTGGGAGCTGTGCCCAGCCGGGACGCATAGAAGGATCAGGAGAGGGACTATGCCTCCCCCGGTCTGTGAGAGGGCAGACACCCTGGTTTGGATGGGGACCACGGGAACTGAGCATGGAAGCTCAACCCTATAGGAGCCCATGGTCTCCACCAGGGGGTGCCCGGATGACTGTGAACCTCTGGACATCAGCACTTCCGCCACACCCGGAGGTGCTGGCGGAAGGACTAGCAGGGACACCAGGAGTGCTTCCAGGTCCTCATGCGGCACTTCCGCCACACCAGGAAGTGCCACATGAAGCTCATCAGGTGGTAATAAAAGGGGCCGCCTCCCTCCAGTCAGGAGCTGGAGCATCATGACTGAGGCCACAAAGAGGAAGTTGACTCCGACAGACGGGATCCGGGAGGTAAGTCCCACACCCAATGGCAGTCGGCCCTGTGAGCCGGACGCTCTGTTTGTGTTCTAGGAAGGGACTACCTGGATCCACATCAGTGGCTGAGGTATGCCGATCTATGGGGCTACGACAGGGTGATGGCGGTGGAAGAAACTGAGAAGGAGGAACCGCTGCATCTCAGAAAGCCACAGCAGCAGAAGAGCTGCCAAGAGGCTCGCCACCGTACCGGGAACCGGAAGGAGGAGACGGCTGGCGAGGGATTGGATGGTATGTCTTGCATTCTCGCCAATGATTGGTCTTAGGTGGGACCAACAAATGTCAGTCCTTAGCCAAGGGAGGACCCAACTGAGCCGGGGAGAAGGCTTCACAGCACGCAGCTGGCATGCAGGACCGATCAAAGGGTAAGTCCTCCACCGACTGACGTTCTGTCTTGTATAACAGCTTCTTAAGGGTTTGCCAACATGGTATACCACCTTTGGACCTGTACATCTCAGTCCAGTTGAAAATAAATGGGGGAAACTTGCCATTTGGAAATTAAACATGGCTAAACATAATCCATGATGAGACAAAAGACGTACTCCTAGACAAACGCTGTAATCCTGCGAGCAATGAATTGTTTATAAAACTTACTTCAGTAGAAAAGGTGTAGCAGTGGTCCTGGATGAGATCACACTTATTTAAACTTTGTGTGCACTGATCAAGGTGCCCTTAAATCAGCCCCAATACATTCTTCCTACCTGATTGGTGAAGCTTGGTAGGCCAATGAAGGGCATGTCGTAAAAACACCCTGAACCCTCCCTGAACCCACATTTTGACATGAGGTTTTTATTTCAGGTAATGAAGACAGAAATTTTGAGGTAAGGTAATCGTAGCAACTAATCATAGCACCAGAGGGTGATTAAACTTTGCATACTAAAGTAAGAATTTCACTGAAGTTTGAAACTATGGAAATAATGACCCTACAGTATTAATCTACAAACCTTTTTAGGAAGTGTTTTTTTTTTGACTTCATCATCTCATATCATAAATTTAAACGTCCCTTTTCTGTTATTGAATGTGCTTCTTTGAAAATGTTCAAACTGTTAGCCCACTTTTTAAGAATAGAATTATGTTTAGATTTTTTTGCTTCATTAGTATCTGCTGTTTCTCTTAATCTGGCATTACGTGAACATTTCATAAGTTTACTCATTTATTCTGAGTCTACATTCCAAATGTAAAATCAGAAAGTATTACATTGAAATTCTCCAAGGTGAGAATGCTGCTTTCATCTGCATATCTTTCTACACTATCAAGTAACTTAAGCAGCTCTGTGTTTCTTCCTGAGCAAAGCAGAACAACATGGCCAGATGACCCTAACATAACAGAAATAGTGATTATAATTTCACACCACTCAATATTATGAATACTTATTGAGCATCAATATAAAGTAAGAATACATAGAGCTCAAAATGAATCCTAGCTGCTGTATTACAATGACTCTTACCAAACTCAAGACAGTTTATATATGAGAAGGTCTGGATGGGTCACTTATTCGTCAGACTCTTCCCACTTTGTATTCTTTGACTCATAACCATTGGTCATAGTAACCCATTACAGTAATCCCTTCTCGATCACGGGGGTTGTGTTCCAGAACCCCCGCGATAGGTGAAAAGGCGAAGTAGAAACCATATGTTTGTATGGTTATTTTTATATATTTTTAAGCCTTTAGAAACTCACACTGTTTATAAATATTCTCCGCACAGTTATACAGTAAACCCTTGTTTATCGCGGTTAATCCGCTCCAGACAGTGTGACAGGCGCCTGGCATCCATGGTCAGTCGGGACACCCCTGCACACTGTATTCAGGGGGAGCAGCCCTGGAAAGTGCAATACCTTCCCCTGGACAATAGATGGCCGCCCCCCTGTCCTGGTGAAGTGCCTATGTTTCCGACAGGGCTCCCTGGAAATTGGAGTTGGGGGCACGTACCGCCAGGGGGTGCTGTGTTTGGGACTCCTGAGACCGTATGGGGGGCAGCTTTATCACACCTGGAAGTGCCGCCAGATCTTGGTGATCAAACACCTGGAGCACTTCCAGGTGACCTATAAAAGGAAACAGTGACCACCAATCATCGGCCAGAGTCGGGTGGAGGAAGACAAGGTTGCGAGGGAGGAGTGGTGGTGGTGCCCTCCAGCTGAGGAAGAATAAAAAGCCTTTTATTTTACACGTGTCTCCCGTGTCCAATCTGTGTCGGGTCAGGCGCTATATAGTGCCGTTTACAACAGATAAATTAATTTCCACAAAGTAGGATTCTTTATTTATAAAACTAATATTTTAGAGCATTGAAAACCTGTTTACGATCTTCTAAATACGTTTTTTAACATTATTACAGCCCTCTTGACATGAAATAACACCCTTTAGACAAAAGTTTAAACTGTGCTTCATGACAAGTCAGAGATGACAGTTCTTTCTCACAGTTAAAAGAATGCAAACATATCTTCCTCTTCAAGGTGCGCTCCAGGAGCAGAGAATGTCAGAGAGAGAGAGTAAAGTAAACAAACAAAAATCAACAGGGCTGTTGCGCTTTTAAGTATGCAAGCACCGCAATAAAGCGGCCAGAATGAAAGGATCAATGTGAAGGTAGTCTTTCAGCATTTTTTACAGGAGTGTCTGTATCTTCTAAGCAAACAGCCCATCTGCTCATACCCCCTCGTCAGGAGCAGAGAATGTCAGAGAGAGTGAGAGAGACAGAGAAAGCAAACAATCAAAAATCAATACGTGCTGCTAGAGCTTTTAAGTGTGCGAAGCACCACACAAGAAGCATGTCGTATATCATTGAGGAGTTTTACTTAATACTGTACGTAATAGGTGCTCTGATTGGGTAGCTTCTCAGCCATCCACCAATAGCGTCCCTTGTATGAAATCAACTGCGCAAACAAACTGAGGAAGCATGTATCATAAATTAAAAGACCCATTGTCCGCAGAAATCGGCGAACCAGCGAAAAATCCGTGATATATATTTAGATATGCTTACATTTAAAATCCGCGATGGAGTGAAGCCGCGAAAGTCGAAGCGCGATATAGTGAGGAATCACTGTACTAGGGAGACTTCATCCAATTTCTCTTCCAAACTAATGATTCTTCTGTATACACTGACTCCCATAATGTTTGGGACAAAGATACATTTTTCCTTGATTTACCCCTCTGCTCCCGAGTTTGAAATTAAACATCAAGCAATTCCGACCTAATTAAAGTACACATTGCAGACTTTCATTTAGGGGTATCTGAACACATTTCATTCACACCATATAGAAATTTCAACTCTTTTTCTACATGGTACCCCCATTTCAGGACACCATAATGTTTGGGACAGGTATATTAAAGTCATCATATTTAGTACCTTGATGAATATTCCTTGAATGCAATGACTGCTTGTAGTTTGTGGTTCACAGACATCACCAGGTGCTGAGTATCTTCTCTTGTGATGCTCTATTGCTCTGTCTCTAATGTTGCCATTTTCAGCTCCTGCTTGTTTTGGGGGCTTATCCCCTTAAATTTTCTCTTATGCATATGGATTTAAATTGGATGATTGGCTTGCCCATTCAAAAATATTTTGAATCTCCTGTGTTGCTTTATCAGTACTTTTGGGATCATTATCTTATTGTAGGATGAAGCGCAGCCCAGTGTGTTTGGAGGCATTTACTGGAACTTGAGCAGATCAGATGTTTCTATACAACTCAGAATTCTTATAAGTAAGAATAATGCTTACTGCCTGACACCATGGAACTTGATTGGGATTTGCCAGAGAATACCAGAATTGACAGGTCCACAACTGGCGTCCTGTGCTTTTCACAGATGAGAGTAGGTTCACCCTGAGCACATGTGACAGACATGAAAGGGTATGGAGATGCCGTGGAGAACGTTGTGCTGCCTGAAACATTGCTCAGCATGGCCAGTTTGATGGTGGGTCAGTAAAGGTCTGGGGAGGCATATCCATGGAAGGATGCACAGACCTCTACAAGCAAGACATCAGCACATTGACTGCCATTAGGTATCAAGATAAAATCTGTGGACCTATTGTCAGACCCTATGCTGGTGCAGTGGGTCCTGGGTTCCTTCTTATGTACGACAATGCCCGGCCTCATGTGGCGAGAGTATGCCAGCAGTTCTTGGAGGATGAAGGAATTGATACCATTCACTTGCCACCATGCTCACCTGACCTAAATCCAAAAAAATACCTCTGGGACATTATGTTTCGGTCAGACTGTCCAGTATCTCAGTGATGCCCTGGTGCAGATCTGGGAGGAGATTTTCCCCAGGACACCATCTGTCATCTCATTAGGAGCATGCCCTGACATTGTCAGGCATACATACAAGCACATGGAGGCCATACAAACTACTGAGTACGATTTGGAGTTGCTGTAATGAAATTTTGGCAAAATGGACTAGCCTCCTGCATCATTTTTTCACTTTGAGTTTTGGGGTGTCTTTGAATTCAGGTCTCTGTAGTTTGATAATTTTCATTTCCATCAAACAATGTGGCATCCTTTTATTCCTAACACATTACTTGGGGTTTGGGAAAATCTAGTAAATTAAATAGTAAGATGAAGTTTAGTTTATGATGTTCTAATTCAATGACAAACTACGAGAATAAAGTCAATATGTCGAATTTAATCTCGACATAAATGGCGAGAATAAAGTGGAAATGTCGAGAGTAAAGTCGACATGTCAACTTTATTCTCGTCAAAAGCGCTGAAATTAAAGTAGAAATGTCGAGAATACAGTCGACATGTCAACTTTAATCTTGACATTTAGTTGTTTTTCTTCTTCAGTGTTCGTATTTGTTTTTCAACTTGGCCCTAATACACTTCCGTACATATCAGTATAGATATCCAGCAGAATTTTTTTCCCATTGAGATCTGATTTGTTTTCAAACTGTTCCTTTAAATTTTTTGAGCAGTTTATTTTTTAACAATCTATAATCTGGCTATCCTGTTTTTGTGGCAAACTAGTGGTTTGCATCTTGCGGTGTAGCCTCTGTATTTCTGTTCATTAACTCTTCTGCTGATATTCATCTCTGACACATCCATATCTGCCTCCTGAAGACTGTTTCTGATCTGGTGGGAGGCATTAGAGGCTTTTTTCTTTACCATAGTGATGATTCTTCTGCCATCAGCAGTGAAGGTCTTCCTTGGCCTACCAACCCCTTTGCGTTTGCTGAGCTCACTAGTACATTCCTTCTTTTTAATGAAATTCCAGACAGTTGATTTAGGTAATTCTAAAGTGTTACCAATGTCTTGAACGGTTTTATTTTTGTTTTTCATTGGCACATCCATTGTCCTCAGGTTGAACAATGGAAACTACAGACTCCAAAGGGTAGAAGCAACCCAAGGTATCTTATGCCTGCAGTAATGCTGTGTAATTACGAACTCTTGTGACACCAATTGTCTCAGATATTATGAACCATGTACAAAAAGTGTTATCATTTCTACATGTTGTGACCAAAATGTATGCAAATACCCTTAAATAAAAGTTTGCAATGTGCTTTTAATCACATATGAATTGTTTGATTTGTAATTTTAAATTGTGGAGTAGAGGGGTAAGTCAAGGAAAAACGTACCTTTCCCCTAAACATTATGGAAGACAGCATCACAGAAAGAATTAATATCCTGGGATTTTAAAACAATGTAGTAAATACAACTTAAAAAGAAATATGCTATTAACAAAAAGAATATAGTGAAGAACAATTGTGTGGGCACAAAATACTTTGCTAAGGAGCGAAGTCAATAAAGAACGGTTAGACTCATTCAAGTAAACAGAATGACCACAAATAAATAATTAACAGATATTTATAACATTGGTATGCAGAGGGTCCTCTCTGAATGCACAGTGTGTCTGAACTTTAAAGGAATGAGTTACAGCGGCAGTGGACCACACTGGGTTCTATTCCTGTCAACTAAGAACAGAAAGCTAAGACACCAAAATTGAATGTTGAAGATTAAAACAGTACGGCCTGCTTTGATGAATCTCAGTTTCTGCTGTTACATGCAGATAGTGGGGTCCAAATTTGAGTAAACAGCATGAATCAATAAACCCAATTTATTTTCTGCTAGTGATACACAGGGTGTTGGTAATAGTATAATCAGTTCCTGAAGAGGACACGGGGGGGTTGGATTCCCATAAAACCTCAAGTGTGGCAATACAATACCATGTACCCACTTCAAGCACTGGGTGTAATGGTGCGAAGAGTGTTTTATTTCTGGAAGACATTCACCTTTTTATTATCAACCAAACAATATTTAAGTTTTCTCTATGGCTTTTTGTTGGCATTAGTTGTTTTTGATCTTTTATGCTTCTGTTGGCAGATGTATTTCAATTCTGATAACTTGAACTTTTTTAAAACTGATTTCATATTTATGCTCCTTTTCTGAGGTTAATATCCATAATCAAACACTTTTTTCCTAGTTTTTTTGAGGTCAGAGAACACATTTTTTGTGTTAGGATTAAGTTTCTGTATCTTGCTTAGATTTTGTCATTTTATTTTGAACCATTTCGAATTTGGTTATAGTGGGTGTTGATATTTTGTTTTTTCTGTCACTCAGAACAGCTTGCAGTTGGAGGGTGGATTGACATAAGTAACTATTCTGTGCTTGGTTGAAAGGTTGCCTGATGCAGTTTTCTATTATCCTAATTAAGAGATAAACTATGGTGTGCCTTTGTGCTATAATGCCTATTCTTTGGTGTACTTTTAGATATGACTTTCTTCTTGAATATTTGGACTTTGATTTTTGTGTAACATCTTGGTTTTGTCACATGTACTAACAATCTCATGTTTTTTGACTTTTTGATGTGTCCTGTGTCTAGATCCGGGTCTGGAGGGATTGCCGGGATATTCAGCTCTCTTTCCCAGACAAAGGGGTGAGAGATGTAGAGGCAATGGTGAGTTTAGGGTATTTTAAGGTTCACCCTGCAGTTCTGGCCCGCTGGTCCTAGCACTTGGTGTTGAGACTTTAACAAGTTTCGTTAAGTGTTGCAGGCCATTCTCTTATAGACTTGTGTTTAACCTAACCTTCATAAGCCCTTTAATGAAACCCCTAAGGTGATACTCCCCACCTAAACCTATAAGACCAGATAGATACAACAGTCTAGACCAAATTAATATTAAAAGTTTTTAGCATATTTTTTAAAGCACAAGAATAAAATTCTAAATTAAAAGATTGAATGCAAAATGTAAATAATAGAAAAATGCTATTCTTACAATTCAGATTGATTCCTTTATGTTGGTCTTCGAGATGATTCTTGCTTTATTACAAATCTCATTCTGTTTATAAGAAATATTTTGTGCCTCAGTGCCCCGATCCTCCCTTTCACTGATAATATTTTTGGTCCCACTCTGGACTTTCCCCTCTGCGATGGTGTACCACTTCCCTTCAGGCTTTTACTTCAAAATATAACAGTTCAAAAATCATCTTCCTGTACTACATTTGTCAGAGGCCTAAAGATAAAGATGACAGTTCCAAAGTTCAGTTCCCTGTGCCTTCGTTCACAAGAAGGTGTGGTCTTTAACTGGCACTGAAACCTTCATGTTCAGAAAATAACTCAATTTTTAAATTTCCCAAACTGACAGTTATATTATCATAAGCCAGTCTTAGAATTTGTTTATCTCACTCTCTCCAGCCCATCTCTGGCCTGAGCCGGTTTTTAGGCCAAGCTTTTGCTAGATGGCCAGGGTGGTCTAGATTCATGACTCCTGACCACAGTTTTTTTCCTGATCAGCATCATTAATATCACTCTGCTCACTAGAAGTGGAATACTTTAATTGCCACTTGCTTATGCTATCTAGTACACGTTTGTTCACCTCAGAAATATTGTTCACCTCAATTATATTATTTTCTTAGTATGAAGGATATTGAAAAGTTTTTTATTCATTGCTATCATGCTAAATAGACTATTGCAGTGCCTTTGGCCAAACTGTTTGAATCATTTACTTACCACTTTACAGTGGCAGCGACGAAAATAACCAGAAATCACAGAGCTCCGATTCTTCCATCCATCCATCCTCTTCTGCTTATCTGGGGTCGGGTCATGGGGGTAGCAGCTTAAGCAGAGAGGCCCAGACTTCCCTCTCCCCAGCCACTTCTTTCAGCTCTTCCGGGAGAATCCCAAGGCATTCCCAGGCCGGCCGGGAGACATAGTCCCTCCAGCGTGTCCTGGGTCTTCCCCGGGGCCTCCTCCCAGTTGGACGTGCCCAGAACACCTCAGCCGGGAGGCGTCCAGGAGGCATCCTGATCAGATGCCCGAGCCACCTCATCTGGCTCTACTCTGAGCCCCTCCCGGATGACTGAGCTTCTCACCCTTTATCTTTAAGGGAAAGCCCAGACACCCTGTGGAGGAAACTCATTTCAGCCACTTGTATTCACGATCTCGTTCTTTCAGTCACTACCCATAGCTCACGACCATAGGTGAGGGTAGGAACGTAGATCGACTGGTAAATTGAGAGCTTTGACTTACGGCTTAGCTCTTTTTTCACCATGACAGACCGATGCAGAGCCTGCATCACTGCAGATGCCGCACCAATCCACCTGTCAATCTCACGGTCCATTCTTCCTTCACTCGTGAACAAGACCCCGAGATACTTGAACTCCTCCACTTTGGGCAGGATCTCACCCCCAACCCTGAGAGGGCATTCCAAACTTTTCCGGCTGAGGACCATGGTCTCAGATTTGGAGGTGCTGATTCTCATCCCAGCCGCTTCACACTCAGCTGCGAACCAGAAAGAGCTGACGATCACGGCCTGATGAACCTCCTTCCCCTTCACAGATTCTTAAATCGCTAAACTTGACTCCAGCATATGGAGAAGCTTCTTCAAAACCTTTTTTGTGGCTTATTTTTGCATTCCCATGGAGTGTACATTATGGCAGGCAGAGCCTTTACCCATTGAGCCACTCATCTGCAATGATCAACCTGTTTTTGTTAGAAAAGCCAGTTTGTCAGGATTGTATTAGTATCCCATTCCTGTTTTTATTTGTTTGCATTTGTTTATGTTCCCATTGTCATTGCTTATATTTTGTTTCATTGATTTTTGTCTTGTTTTGTTTTCTCTGTTAGCCTGATTTAAGTTTAGAATCTGTAGAGAAAGGATCTTCTCCAAATATGGTCACTGTAGTAATATGAGAGGCCTATAAAAGACACATGCCTGCCACTAACTACTTGCTATAGCATTAGTTAGCCTATCTGTTGTACTTTCGGCCCTTTCTTACCATTCATCTATTTAAGATCTTCAGGTTTAGGTTTAGAGCTTAAATTTTTGTTGTTACAGTTTATTAGGCCAATCTCTTTGAAACATTCTGTAAATTAATTTACTTTATTATGATTTATTTGTTAGTTTTAATATACAAGTATAAAAAATACATTACTTTTGAATTATCAATCAAATGTTGTATTCTTTTTTTTCCTTTTTATTAGTAGATGTTTTTGTTTTTAGTTATTCACTCATTTCCTTAAAAAAACATTTAAGGTTTCATTAGGTAATTAGTGATTTTTGTTTTGGGTCATTTTGGCCTTCCCATTTAGGAAAATCGAACACCATTGGTCATCTTGATGTTTAAATCAATGCTAATAAATTGCTTAGCATAGCATACTATTGTTAAAACTCCTGTTAAGTCTGTCTGTATTAATTAAAAAAAATGTATATCTTTAATTTTGATTAGCTACTATTAATGTCCCATTCTTTACATTTTGTCATTGGCCTGCATTGGCAGTTGGTGTCACTGTCATTTTAATCAAATTATCTCTGCTGATTTTTGATTTGGGTCATAGTGGAGGATTTGATATTGAAAATTGTTTGAATTTCAGATCCCTTCTGTGTTCTACTGGAATCACTGATGTTGTGTGAGCTGTGCAGAATTGTGGACCTAGATTTCAGACTACTGTTCTGCCATGATTGAAAAAAGGTAGAAAAAAGTAAAAAATTCAGCAGGAGATGAGAAATGGAAGAATCAAAGGCACAAATAAGATGCTGATATCATAAACGGAAGATCATATGTACAAAAATAATCAAACCAAATGTAATAACCAAAATCAAAAAATATGTTTGCCTATTGCTATAAAGAATTATTTTTTGTACTAGCTAATACAACTAAAGATTTGCCCACAATTATGGAATGCCATTTTAAGTACCCTCCAGAAAATAATGTCATGTATCGGTACAAACTTCTAGGAGTCACATAGTGACAACAGAGCCCCATTGCTACCAAAAAACAAAAATGGTGGCACCCTTTGTAAAATTGCAAAAGTATAGATACACACATATTAACATTTAATATATACAAAGAATAAGTCACAAAGATATAACAAATGAAAACCAGAATAAACTGTATGACTTAATTAATTTAAGAATCTAAATTTAGTATTAAAAAATGTATGTATGTATACATATATATATACATATTATGGGGTGCCAAACAGGCAAATACAATGATTTTCTGAATATACTGTATAACGTCAACGACATTATATAAAGTTCAAAGACATTATACAAAGTCAGAGTTGGAATATATAAAATCCCTCATGAATATATAAAGTCAGCATTGGAATATACTGTATAAAATCATTCCTGAATATATAAAGTCAATCCTGAAAATATAAAGTCAGTGTCAGAATATATAAAATCATTCCTGATTATATATAACGTCAAAGCCTGATTAAATAAAGTCAGCGTCGGAATATATAAAGTCTTTCCCGAATATATACACTTTATATATTCAGGTTTTGCCTTAATATATTCGGGAATGACTCTATACATTCCGAAACTCATTTCATATAATCAGGCTTTGACTTTATATATTCAGGAATGACTTTACATATTTCGATACTGATTTTATATAATCAGGCTTTGACGTTATATATTCAGAACACTGACTTTATATATTCAGAAAATCATTGTTGCCTGTTTGGCACCCCATAATATGTATGTATATATATTGTGTTAGACAGCCAGGAACCCTGAAGAAGCATGAGATCATGATGCACAATGCCACGCTTTGGCTGAAGTGGTATAAAACACACTGCCATTGGATTCTGGAGCAGTGGAAATGTGTTCTATGAAGTTATGAGTCACACTGCACTATCTGGCAGTCTAATGGGTGTATCTAGGTTTGACAGATGTTAGCAGAATGCTACCTTCTAGACTGCTTATTGCTTACTGTAATGTTTGACAGAGGAGCAATAATGTTGTCTAGGACTGTTTTTAAAAGTTTGTGCTAGGCCTGTGGTTCCAGTGAAGGTTACTGTTAAAGTTACAGCATAAAAAGATATTTTAGACTATCATGAGTTTTCAATTTTGTAGCAATAGTTTGGGGAATTCCCTTTTCCTTATGGGGTGAATTATAACGCCAGTTGTGAAGCAGGTCTTTTCATCCAACATCAGTACCTGACCTGAAAAATTCTCTTTTGGCCCAGATTCCCACAGACAACTCCAAAATCTTGTGGAAAGCCTTCCCAGGAGAATGGTTGCTGTTACAGAGGCAAATCATTATGGGCAGCAACTCTGTCACCCATGATTTTGGAATGGGATGCCCAATAAGCTCATACAGTATAGTAGTGATGGTTAGGTATCCACAGACATATACTATTGTAGGAATTAATTACAAAATTAAGAGTTGGTGAATTGTTCCTGTATAATGTTCGGCAATCTTCAGAAAAAAAATGCAAGTAAATAGTGATCAAAACCTTAAGCGTTGATGATACAAGACAGTTGAAGGTGAGTATTTATAGAAAATGGTGACCAGAAGGAAGTAATGGTGGAAATGACTGTGTGACTGGAAGTGACGTCATCATGAGCCAACCAGAAGTGATGTCATTGGAGGCAACCGGAAGAGATGTGGACGGCAGTGACATCATCTGGTAGGGCAGGAAGTAATGTCTTCAAGATGCACCCAGAAGTGACGTCACCCATGGCAGTCGGAAGTGGAAATAATAAAATGGAAGAGGAGCCATTTTGGAAATCCAGTACTGTCAGTGAGTGAATTTGATTACTGTTTTTCTTCATTCTGGTGAAAAAAGGAGAGAGGAGTTAGTACCCGATACTACCCCATTGTCTTGCAATCTTTCACTCACCTCTGGGCTTGTTGGCTGCCTCCTAAGCGAACATGTGTGACTCTATATATGTATGTGCTAGTATGTGTCTTCCTTTTGAAAATGTTAAAAAAAACATTAACTAAGTTCAGTTTAAGGTTTTTAAGCCATATACATTAAAGCCCACTATGCTCATATTCTATATCAGAGACAGGCTACTAATTGGATCCAGGAACATCTGCAAGGACAAGAAGGTCCAGCAATTAAAAAAAAAAAAATGTCTAAGATACTGAGATAGTGGGGTAATTTAAGCATTGGCTAACCTAAACAGTACTAAAGGAGTGATTGGTCTCATTTGTACAATTACGGATGTTCTTATGTTCCACTTTCTTTTTTGGCCATTAGACCCTTGTTTGGCTTTTGACTGGATATGTGACTTTGCCAGGATCAGTCTCAGCTTGCTCCGAAGTATCTTAATTATTTGTTTCACTTGGAATACAGTACATCTATAGTCAGATTAGCCAGTAGTCCTCTTACTTCTTCCTGCTTTACCAATTTAGGGCTGTGAGGAGACAGATATTCCAAGAATTTACCTATGAGTTTACCTTTACCATCACATCCACTATACATTGATACATCCCTTTTAAAATATTAGGTTGTTCTTCTGACATAAGTCAAATCCTACAGAGTCCTGGTAGGCAATATCACTTCAGTTTATGTCCATTGATGGGCCAGAAAGAATCCATTAAAGTACCCTTAATGGAAACTTTACTGCTGCACAATGTGTCCGCGAATTTGTCTCAAATGCAGCCTTTTAGGACATAGTGGTGCTGCTATTTGATCCAGCTGTGAATGTAATCAGAGGCTAATTATGTCTTCCAATCGAAATTCTGCCTTAATTAGGCGTCTAGTTTCTTTATTTCCAATCTCAGTAGGTAAGTTTAGGGGGGAGTAGACTCAGTTCTTTGAAGGGGACATCATCTGCCAGATTTCATTCTAGCCATAGTCTTTAATGAGAGGTTCTTTCATGCCTTTAATTAAAGCGTATATTTATTTTGGTCTCTTGTTTCTCTATTTCAACACGTCAGTAAGAACATAAAAACCTTCCTGCTTTGCAGATCTATTTAATTTAATAAAGATGTTTCCAGATATCATGAATACCACCATGTAACAATTAAGTGCACAGTGACTTTTTGATTAGAGATGGTTTCTTGAATTTAATTCTAAAAAACCAATCCAATTATTCAGATTATTTTTACATAAGGTAGCACACTTTCCACTGGAGGGCAGTACAGTGGTTAGCACAGTTGTTTCACAGCTCCAGACTCCTTGGTTTAAACTTTGTCTGAATCCGAAAGAAAATTTTCAAGTTCTTCCACTCGTTGTGTGAGAGTTATTTAAATTCTGCTGCACTTGTAGATGACCTTCTAAACTTTGTAACAGTTGATTTCCAATTCTTTGGAGAACTTTATAAATCCCTTCCCAAACTCATATGAATCTAAAACTTTCTTTCTAAAGACGTCAGAGTGCGCTTTCAACATTGATAACACACAATTCAAGAATAAAGAGTAAATCAAACTAACATCTTAGGTTTAAATGCTGTAAGGCAAGTTCCCCCAAGATCCTCCCTAATAATGTTTTAATAATTTGCACTTGATCTTTGCACTTTTATCTATAGATACTGTTTAAATGAAGATCAAACCCTGATATGTTCACATATTTTAAAAAAAGTATATATACACTGAAACCACTGGCAGATGAAATGAATAACATTGATTATCTCATTACAATGGCACCTGCCAAGGGGATATATTAGGCAGCAAATGAACAGTCAGTTCTTGAAGGTGGAAGGTGTTGGAAGCAGGAAAAGTGGGCAAATGAAAGGATCTGCGCCACACACAAGGCTCAAAATGTGATGACTAAACAAGTGATATTTGGACTTCAGGCTTCATACATTATACACTTCATATCTACATTTTGTCAATTATTACTAAAACATGAAAAATGTTTCTGTTTTTACGATGTGTTTACATAGATTGTTGTAGACACGGAACACACATGAAATGCATGTATTCCAAATAACAATATACTATTTACCCTGTACAACTCCAGACAACTCACACGCAGGAAAACAGACCTGAGCTGAGAGAACTTTCTGCCCTTTTCTGTGTTGGTGGGGGATGGAATAGCAGGCTGCTTGCTGCTTGTGCTTATTGACACATTTACAAAACAAAAAGATGCTGACGAAGAGGTTCAAAGGGATTTAAGGTGGGCCGGGATTATGAGTTTTTTCGTAGGCTTTGATAATTCTATTGTTAACAACAGGACACTGCATCAAGTCAGCAAAGTAATAAGACATCAGAAGAGATGGAAAAATAATTTATCTACTTTAAAACTAATTTAAAACGAAAAGCATACTTTGGATTTAAAGTCCTTGGGCTGGGCATCAAAACTCCAGGAACGATGTAAAACTTTTAATGTACAGTATAGTGCACATAATATACACATCTGTGTGTACAGTAAAACACAAATTAAGGGACAACAGTATTTAAACTGAAACAGTGCTATAGATCCGCTGCAGAATCTCTTCATTCCTGGAGAAAACAATTCCTCCTTATTTTTGGATTCTTTTCCTGTGATTTACAAAAGGGTTACAGGTCCCTTATGTAACCGGTGAATGTGTTGACTGTTATTACATTTGTATACTTTTGTCTTTTTATCATGATATTAAGGGTTTATTTCAGAGAACAGAAGAAGCAGCTGTCTTGATGTTGAACTCAAAATGAATAAATCTTTTTAAGAACCAAAATGATTACTTTTTCATTTGAAACACATTTAACATATTATAGAACTGACATTTGGCTATACAAATATTTCCACTGAAGTCCAAATGACACAAAGATAATACCTTCCTGCAACCCAAAATTTAATAAGCATGTCACACAGTTGATGAATGGATGAATACACGAGAAACCCTTACTTTGACATCTGCACAAAGAAAAAACCAAATATCATATATTGCCTTAAAATGCTCTTAACGAATGTAACCATGATTGACAGCCTGCTGCATGGAAGGCATTGCAGATGTGGAACATCAGATTAATGTGATTGGTGGGCAAAAATATTTGGCTTATGTTAACTCATTGCTCTAAATTGATTTGGTGTAAATGTGTGTTTGGAGTGTTTGCAATGCACTGGCAATCATCCAAGGTTGGTCACTGCTTTTTGTATGATGCTGCTAGTGAGGGTCCTGTTACATGTGACTCCATAATAGTATTTAGAAGTTAAGGTTAGGGTATCTCCTTTTTTATCCGTGAACTTGCGTTCCAGACTTAGTAAAATGTTTAATGCCAGTCTGGCCTACAGCTTGGAAAGGGGAGCGCAGCTAGACAGCACTTTGTCAGCACTTCTTCTCTGCTAAAATCTGTTGGTCTAGGTGCGTGACCATCCACAAGTCTTCAGAATTGTCCATACTTACGGAGTTGGGAAAGGTGAGCAAAGATAGTGCCACCTTTGATTGCAAATAGAAGGTGCAAGGTGGAACTTGTGTGAATGTGGGGGCAAGCAGTTTTTGGTCTTCCACAACACCATATTGATTCACTTGGGAGTTGCCTCCTTACATGAGTTTATTTACTGGTTACTATGCGGTTGCTAGTTGCTTTGTAATATCGGGGGTCACAGGTGTAACATGGCAGGGAAAGCAGACCAGAGCCAAAAATGGAAAGGGTGCCATTCGGGTAATCCATTTTAACCTAACCAAAAGAATAAACAGCTCAAAACATAAAATGTTAGGCTAATCATTCCAGGAGTGGAATGAATTTAAAGTGCTTGTACCAGACCGGGCAGAACTTTCTCTGTGCATCAGGTGAAGGGTTATGTGTCTTCTTTGAGTCTCTTTTCCTGGTTGCGGGAGAGGAAAGAGAAGATTTTTTAACGATGGCACCCGCTCTCATCCCTGTGTGGAATCGCTTACCTCACCAGAGCCAGACAGGTGGTCCTCAGATGAGCAAGCATGACACAGGATATAAAGTTTAATTCCTGAGGTCATTTAATTGTAAGAGTATGTTGATATTTCACAAAAAAGAAGTCTTAATCTTTGTTTGCGTCTTTCTGGTTCTCTGATCACTTTTCTGTTTGGACTTTTTGACCACAAGTTAGGATTATGTTTCAGGTTTCATCGTTTTGATTTCTTGTTTTCTGATTTACAACTTTTGCTTTGTTTTTGACTGTCATTTATTTCAAGGTATAGCCTTTTGCTATGGCATAAAAAATGAATTGTAGACGCAGTTTCAGAAAATTGTATACTAAATGAAACTCTGCAGTTTTCTTCCATGCTAGACATCTTGATCCACATTATACTAAGTTATAGGACATAGATGGTCAAAATGGAAATTGTCATTTGAAAATAATTACATTATAGGATGGCAATGCATGCAATAAGTTTCATACATGGTGCTGTGTGTATTATTTATTTAGGTATGAAATAAATACCGGCCTGCTTGACCAAAAGTCATCATGTTTCCACTCTCCGGGGCTATGATCAGAAAATACTTCTAATCAAACAGGAATTTGCAAACTCTGGATTATGCCTTTCTCGGACTGTTATTTTTATGGCAAAATCTCAGTGGAACACTCAACCGATCGACTCAGTTGTAGACATTGGAATATGTGCAGAACCACACACTGTATGCAAATATCACTTTCTTAAATTTCAATTAAATAACTCTCTGTATACTGAGCCATACATGATTTTGGGAATTGTTGCCAAGAACACTGTCATTGAAAAGGTGGAATATACTCTACAGAACAAATACTGCAATATTAAAAAAAAATTCTTGCAGAGAAAAGCTTTCTGTGATGTGACATTAAAATTGTATTGAAACTGTTAGTCTGGAAATTGAAACCACCTTTGTGAATTATGCTCAGCATTGCTGCATAGTGCTACTGATGTGAAATACTAACAGAAAATTAAGTAGACATATGAGGAAAAGATATTAAATAATTTATTCACTCAATTGCTGTATAGAAAGAGGTTTATACTAAGAAAAATACATATAATTAACAACTATGTAATGAAATAACTACCAAATCCCATGTAGACAAAGTGAGCCCTATGCCTCTATGTGAAAGCTTCATATCACCACTACGTGCCTCTGAAAATGTGCCACTGCAAAGCACTTCATATTTAATGCTTAGCATTCAGCATCTCCATTTTGGATTTAAAAGAGGTGATAAGCTGGCAAAATGTTATTCACTTCCCTTCTGTGTGGCGTTTGAATATTGGATAATATCTAACCATAGGGGCTTAAGGGCTTGCTAAGGTGCGCCTTTTACTCATTTATTTCTGTCACCCAAACACAGATTCTTTAAGGCCTTCTCACATAGCAGTAAGTGACTAATGGATGCACCATAGCCCTTATTTTAAAGTATAATTGGTGCTTTGTACTGCAAGACCTCTTATGAAGACCAACTATATATATATATCTGAAGAGTTGGGTTTCCTCCCAGAAATGCTGCTGGGATGATTGGTGATTACAATTTCATGAAATGGAAGAACAAAAGGGAGGAAAAATGTTGATCTTTTTTGAATTTGAAATATTTGTACGCCAGGTGGAACATTTTGTAAAGCTAATCCTTGTGGTTACAGTTCCTCCCGTTATGATTCTTGCATTTTCCTGCCTTTTTTCTTTTAAAAACACACACTGCATTAGGGAAAGGATCTTCAGTGTACAATAATCCGCCTCTATGTCAGACTGCCGGTATCCAACTCTGTGGCACAATTAATGCATCCCAGGGAGATTAGTGTCAGGCATATCTGTCAGGCAAGAAGCAAGGCGCACACTATTCTGAGAGTCATCTTTGTGTAGTCAGGAACACTTCATCAAGCAAATGAATTCTTTGCGAGAGATATTTGTTTTTTATTGCATTTGCATATATGCGTTAGGATTAAGAGTCAGATAGGAAAATGAAAGAGGCTCAAGGAATTTGGCATTGAAAGGCAATTATACTGAAAAAATATGGATTTCCTCATGTGACCGCATTTAGAAAGATGATTCTTTTTTTTTTCTTCTTTATTTCAGTATGACTAAGCATAGTATAATCTGGGAAAATAAATTGCACATTGTGTCTTAAGGTGGCATTTATAAAAATTGAGATGAACCATTAAAAGATCTGTATTCATCCTCATTTGAATGGCCTGGTAAAACAGAACAAAATGCTGCTGTGGCTATAATATAGCAGAAGCAGGACCTTCATCACGTTGGCTGAAAACACCTTCAGCTGTTAAGTTTGCACATGTAAGATTCATGTGCCTCCTTGTGTTTCTCTTCATATAAATTTTCAAAAAAAAAAAAAACAAATAAACTTAAAAGCAAAATCAGCAGTTAGCTAAAAAAATGTTTCTGTTATATTGTGTTTGGTAACAACAGGCAACACTTCCCCGAGGGTAGCCGCAATTTTGCTGGGAAATGCTTTTTAAAAATAGTTGTGCTAAGCTGTTAATTGATTCGCTGCAAGCAGTTGAAACAAGCCATGAACCTATTCCAACAAGCGGCACTTCATTATTAAGACAGACTTTATGTGACACTCGCATCCACACATTTACCCTCGGCTGGAGCACTAACACAGGAAAGGTCATTTTTATAATGAGTTCATTTGTGAGCACTGGCCACCACATGCATGTCAGAATTTGTTTTCTATGACATTTTACAGCCACATTTTGCTTTAATAATTACTCTGATGGATGTGCTCTCAAAATGATTTAGAAATAAGAGTGCTTATGTACAGTATATGTTATATTTGAAGATGCTGTGGTTTGTATGTTCAAAATTCAAAGGGCTGATATACCATTTCAGAAATAATTCGGAAGACCCCTCTCTAAAGGCATACCTCTGACCACCAACACTCTTCTTGTCCATACTTCTTAAGAATTTCTCAAAAATTATTTCTGAAGATCTACCTCTGGAAGCTCAAACTCCTGTGAATATTGATTAATGGAAACTTCATCTAAGAAAAATCATTCATCTTTCAAGATACTAGGAGACACAATTCTGAAGGGCTACTTATAAATGTTTGCCTTTTGAAAGCAATTTTGGAAGATTTGCCTTTAAAAAGCCTCCACTCTTCTGTTCTTTCACTTTTAAACCAAACCCTAAGCTAGTTTAGAAAACCATAATCCTATGGAGGTCTGCTCTTTAGCAAATCATGTAAGTATGCCTTTTATCCTGCTGGTAGTATTGCTTATAAATAAAACAAGATAGCATACAATGGAGCAGTACAAAATGTGAAAAAGGTTTTGATATCCACCCAGTAGACATCATTTAAAAGCAAGTTTAATTGTCTCAAGTTGTTTAAGGACATGGTGGAGATCCTCAATAGCACCAATTCATTCTTAATATTCTTTATCCAGTATGTTGTGAGGGTTTCTGGGAGTGATGTTTGCTTGCTGTGATCTGTCCTGGTCATATGACTCTGATCCTTTGTGGCGTGGCTGTTTATTCCACCTGTAAAAATGTAATGTCAATCTTCTTCTGGGCAGGGTTCTACCACTCTAAAAAGGGAGATAGAGACTGTGTAAATAACTGTTTCACTCCTCTTCTATTACCCCAGTGGGTCCATAAAGTGGTCTCTGTTCAAGATTCACCATGCATCGGTGTTGGATGCTAGTAGTAAGAAGTTCTTTACATAAATGCATGGACTTCACTCATTTTCATGAATCTGGCGATCCAATTAATCACCATCTAACACAGCTCCTCCCCTTATGATTTAATTATTTGTTGATCCTCCCATCCAACACTGATTGTACCAAAATGTTAGTAGCTCCATCCAATTAGAAGCTACTCCTGCTTGGTTCTCCTTTTCTGTGCATGTACTTTGACCTTTATGGTGACAATCTAAAAAATAAATACCATATATACTCGCGTATAAGTCAGGTCTTGAAACCCTAAAAATTGATCATAAAATCAGACCCCAACTTATACGCCCATTCAAAAATGCAACACTTAAATTTTTGCTTCCTCCAATCTCGCACCAATTTCTCAGACACATCACATTTTGGTGCAGCAGTGCAGTTTCCAATTTCTTTTGCCACTTTGACTTTTAATTTAAAAGCAGCAGAGAAGCAGCAGATTTTCTTCTGATTGAACGCTCCATCATATGCTGTTACGATATAAGGTGTATGATGAGGGTGTGAGATACAAAAAACACAAAACAGTGCAAACATCATTTCGGAATAGTTTGGGTATTACCGTGTGGTTACGTAGGCACAATACATGGAAAAAAAGGCAGTGTGTTCCGTGGTTACTCTCTCAGGTGGGCATTAGCATATCAAGATCTCTTGGACCAATAGCGTGAGTTTTCCGCATTCAACTTATATGACCGACATTATAAAATACAAGAAATTATATGGTAAAATCAAGCCCCAACTTATTACGCAGGAGAACTTAAACGTGAGTATATACGGTAAATAAAAAAAAGCTTGAGAGAAATTATTGGAATATAAAACGAGTCTGACAATGTCAGAACATCCAGCATTTCACATATACTGTATCACAATGATATTCTGAGGCTGTGTCTCCACCAGGGAGATTCCTCGGCTTTATCCAATTGTATTTCATCGGTAGCCTCATTTATTCTTTTTTCAGGTTCATATTTTTGTCTTTGGTCTTGATGAACCAAGCCCACTAAAATATTTTAGTTCCAACTTGTATTTACATTGCTTTACAAAAGCCTCCTGTAGTCAAAGCTGGCCATTTATTACTTCTGTGATAATTCTCTGAAGAGTGGATACCAACCATGTGGACCAATACAAATACTCATACACTCAGATCAGATCAAGAAGGCTGTTCAACATACATGGCATGTATGCACGCACATGTGGGTAATGTTTTCTGAGAAGCCACAAATCTCTTTTTTTGCCGTTCACTTTATTTGTTTATTTATTTATTCATATGGTTCCTTCATTTCTGTGCTGAATTATTCAGTAGCAGCAACAATTCAGACGTGGCCAGCTCAGAGGAGCACAGCTGGATATCTTCAGCTAGCCTTTTTAGCAACAGTGACTGCACCGGTAATTCTCTTCCTGAGCTGCCATTTTATTAGTGCTCAACATAAGGAGTTGAGTCATAAATAGATGTATCAGGAGAATTTTCCTTCCACTGTTATCTGCAAGCAGCAGGCTCCTGTTTTAAAGTAGGCAGGTGTTTAAGGCACCTTGCACCTTTGATGTCCCTTTGGATTCTGTGTGAACGTGTCCGAAAGTGAAATGACTCACTTGTGTTTTTTTGCAGGACTTTTCTTTGATACAAACAACCTAAAGGCTGGCATATTATTTATCTGGCCCAGATAAAAATTTGTTATGTGCCCTTTGATCAATTCGAAATAGAAAATAAAATAAACCAGCTGCCTGCTGCTCTAGTGATAACCGATGGCCTTTGAATGACCAAAATAAAGATGCAGCATTTCAAAAAAAATCAGACATGTTTAGTTTCTCCTTCACTTCTCATTCCAGTCTGACTTTAACACTTTGCAACTTTTTTTTACTCATGGTTTGTTCAAGTAGCATCCTCTTGAACCTTCTAATTGCAACATTAGAGCTTAAAAAAAACAAAGAGTTTTAAAACAAGCAGGAAGGTTAAGGGATCTTTTCTGTTACTTGGAATTGTTGTTGGTTGTTTGCCTCAATAACTTTTTGTAATTGTTACCTTTCTCTATCATGACAGTTTGAGCACAAACATGCTTGAGATTTCTTGTGTCATTAAAAATCATTTTCTTTTCCAGTAGTGCATCTCCATGACAACCTGACCCACTGGCGCAGTTAACCTAGGAGGGAGCAAAACAACATTTAATGCCACAGATTTGTCTGTTAGACTAGTGAGACAAACTGATTGAGAAGAAGATTATGAAATATAAATACACAGACTTATCCGGCATATAGGGACTTTCAAATCTGTCTATTACACACACATGTGCAGACAAAGAGTGCATCACATACACATGCATTCACACTGTTAAAAAAAACAGTTATGCCCAAAGTTAGGGTGTAAGAAATGATTCCTAACCCAGAATAAAAGTATTTGTCTATAGTGTTGCTCTTTGGGAGGGTCACAAAATGATGGATTATGATTTAAAACACTGTGCAGAGTGGCATTTACTTATTCAGACACTGAAAACTAAACCCAGACAAATTTCTTTTTTATGTAGTGCACAACCTGTTTTTAAGTTCAAAGGTTTGAACATCTTTACAAATATGAAATAGTTAATATATAAAAGTACAAACCCATCATGCAAAATTCAAATTAGTTCATTTTAGTAAAGCAAATTTCCACTTATAACCCCAGCATGCTCTACAATAATTATACTGTAAATATAGCTGTGTAAAAAAATAAATCATTTAATGATTTGGAAAAAAGTTAACACTCTAAAATTGTGGCTACCTAGATTCCACCATTTAAAAAGATCTAGTGCTCGGTTTGGCCTTAATAACACAAAGTATCAAAGAGAACACTTGAAAATACTTCAAAATACTTTAGTGTATTTACTTTAGTCACTTGCAGAATAATGAAGAAACTATAGTGTATCTGATAGTCAATTACAGATGTGAAACAGTGCAGTAATAAAGGCCTAGTTTTTGTTTTATACCAATAAGCAACTAACAGATAGACTATACAAAGCCCTTATCATTCCAGTTCTAAAGTGTTACAGATAGCAAATAAATACAAAAAGAAATGCATTCAAAAGAAATCACAAGGAGGCAACCACTAGTTGCAGCACCCCAAACCCCAGTCACAAGTCCCAGGTTCAAATTAAAGGTTTATTATAATTAATTACTTTAACAAAGGCTTCTCTTTAGTATAATAACCTTCAGAGAAGCACAATCACAATTCTTTTATTTCTTCTTCATTCTCTATGTCTTTTCCTTTGCACTTCTAAGACGAGCTTTGTCCTTCTTCCACCCTGCTCCATCTTACCTGGGTGATGCAGTGGGACTCCTTTCATCCAAGACCCGGAAGTACTTCTGGTACTAGGGCATATCCTTTTGGTAGCACTACTGCATCAAGCAGGACCCTCTGAAAGCAGGGAGCTTAAATTCCCACTGCACCCCATGGCAGCATTCATGGAATCAAACAGGGCTGCTCCACTGCATTAAAATTCCCAGCATGACTTGAAGGTGTCTATTTGGTTACTAAGGCCTAGGGATGCTGCCATCTAGAGTATGAAGTACGCCCATTTTACTACAAGATGTTGTTCTCATGGCAAAAACAGGAAATCTCCTACCTTTTCATAATGGACCAGTGCCAACCATGATTATATATATATATATATATATATATATATATATATACTAATAAAAGGCAAAGCCCTCACTGACTGACCGACTGACTCACTCACTGACTCATCACTAATTCTCCAAGTTGGCAGGCTCATTCCTTACAGCTTACTTACAAAAGTTGGGCAGGTTTCATTTAGAAATTCTACGTGTAATGGTCATAACTGGAAGCTATTTATCTCCATTTACTATAATGGAGTTGAGCTCAAAAGCCGTGGGGGGGCGGAGTTTCGTGTGACATCATCACGTCTCCCATGTAATCACGTGAACTGACTGTCAACGCAGTGCGTAGAAAACCAGGAAGAGCTCCAAAAAGCGCTGAAGAAAACATGCATTATATAATTGAGAAGGCAGCGAAACAATAAGAAGCGAGCGAGTGACATATACAACCATATTCATGAGTGCTGCTACTTCGGAAACAAAGCACAGTGTAAACCTAAAGTTTAAATTAAGTTCATAGACAGGCTGCCGCTGGCGTTTGTCATGCCCACGGTAATGCGGGATACAAGTTTAATGAGAGGACGCAGGATATAAACGAGAGTTTTGATCACTTTGTAACTAAGTTAAAATTGCATGTGAAGGGGTGTGCTTATGCAAATTCCGAGAGACTGTGTTTGTGGGGGATTGACAGTTAAGGCGGGTGGGGGAGTGACATCATCATCTCCCCTCCTATTCACCTCATTTCGCTCTGAGCTGAGCTCCGCAGCTAACACAAACGCAGTGTTACGGAAGCGACTTTGTGACGCTGCCACCAAATACTCACAGAAAAATCCACAAGTTAATACACACGCTGTCTCTACAGTTTCTCCACACTGAATCCTCCAGGCACTACTTACAAAAGGTTACATTGACAATCGTGTTACGTTATTTTTAAAATGTTTCTTTTTCTTAGCACAAGCACAGCTGAGAAGCTTCGATGCATGTGCTCCATAACGCGTTAAAAAATCACGCATTTAATCACACTTACAATACAAGCAAAGGAGAACTTCTGTCAATGCATGATTTCCTGGTACACCGTTTACATTGATCAGCGCTTCCTGATTCATTTTATCCTTGCACCTCCTTGGTTTGAGAAGAAGTATGAAAAAATACGAGGTTAACACAGAAAAACAGATCACCAATTGAAGCTTTATGAATAATCGATTCACCATCAATAATTGTTTTGGTAAAGCCATACTAGCCATGATTAAATGAACGTAAAAAAGTAAGAGCGAAGCGAGGGTGACTTATTTAGGCAGGCAGGCGACAGCTCAATAGCTCGAATTTGGATATAAGTAGGTTCTATTTAGTCGCCAGAAATATATTTGTTAGGAATGGAAGTTGAATTTAGTCTTTAAATTTCTATGGTAAAGAAAAAGTTATGCAATGATGACTAAATTTAAGTATATAAAGTCAAAACTTTTATATATACAGTCAACCCTCGTTTATCGCGGTTAATCCGTTCCAGACTCTGCCGCGATAAATGAATTTCCGCGAAGTAGAAACCATATGTTTGTATGGTTATTTTTATATATTTTAAGCCCTTATAAACTCTCCCACACTGTTAACATTATTAGAGCCCTCTAGACATGAAATAACACCCTTTAGTCAAACGTTTAAACTGTGCTTTATTACAAGACAGAGATGGCAGTTCTTTCTCACAATTAAAAGGATGCAAACATATCTTATCTTCAAAGGAGCACCGTGAAGAGCAGATAATGTCAGAGAGAGCGCTCGCTAAGAAAAGCAAACAATCAAAAAATCAATACATACTTTTAAGTATACAGAAGCACCGGGATAAAGCAGCATTTTGTAGAGGAGCGTCCTATCTTCTAGGCAAACAGCCACTGTGTAAACAGCCCCCTCTGCTCACACCCCCTCCGTCAGGCAGAGAGAGACAGAGAGAAGCAAACAAAACAAGCGCCACGCGGGAAGCATATCTTTTAGCATTGAGGAGTTTTAGTTAATATGTAATACATGCTCTGATTGGGTAGCTTCTAAGCCATCCGCCAATAGCGTCCCTTGTATGAAATCAACTGGGCAATCAAACTGAGGAAGCATGTAACCTAAATTAAAAGACCCATTGTCCGCAGAAAGCGGCGAACCAGCGAAAAATCCATGATATATATTTAGATGTGCTTACATTTAAAATCCGCGATAGAGTGAAGCCGCGAAAGTCGAAGCGCGATATAGCGAGGGATTACTGTAAAGTCATTCCCGAATATATAAAGTCAAACCTTGATTATATAAAGTCACTGTCGGAATAAATAAAGTCAAAACTTGAATATATAAAGTCAGCGCTGGAATATATAAAGTCAAAACTTGAGTATATAAAGACAGCGTTGGAATATTTCTGAATATATAAAGTAAGTGTTGGAATATATAAAATCAAAACTTCAATATATAAAGTCCGTGTCGGAATATACAAAGTCAGCACTGGAATATCCATCCATTTCCCAACCCGTTGAATCCGACCACAGGGTCACGTGGGTCTGCTGGAGCCAATCCCAGCCAACACTGGGCGCAAGGCAGGAACCAATCCTGGGCAGGGCACATGCATCATTTTCAAAACATTAAAAGAACAGTATTTTTTAAATTTATTTTTCTGAATAAGTTTTTGTTAACTTAGTTCAGTTCAGAGTCGTTTCAATCAATAGATTTTGACTTTCACTTTGTATATTCAGGAGTGAGTTTATATACTCCGATGTTGACTTTATATAATCATGAATGACTTTATATATGCCGATGCTGACTTTATATATTCAAGTTTTGACTTTATATATTTGGGAATGACTTTATATATTCAAGTTTTGACATTATATATTCCAGCGCTAACTTTATATATTGAAGTTTTGACTTTATATATTCAGAAAAAAGTTTTGACTTTATATATTCACAAAATCAATGTATTTGCCTGTTTGGCACCCCATAGATTATGTGTGTGTGTATATATGTACATATATACATGTATATATATAGATATGAGAACAACACTCATATCAATGACAAAACAATTACATTAACAATCATGTTAACGTTATTGAAATTTTTCATTTTCTTTTTGATAACTTCTTTAACACACTACTTCTCCGCGGCGAAGCGTGGGTATTCTGCTAGTATATATACTCAGCAAAAAAGAAACATCCCTTTTTCAGGACTGTGTATTTCAGCAATAATGTTTTAAAAATCCAAATAAGTTTACAGATCTTCATTGTAAAGGGTTTAAACAATGTTTTCCATGCATGTTCAATTAACCATAATCAATTAATTAACATGCACCTGTGGAATGGTTGTTAAGACCTTAACAGCTTACAGAAAGTAGGCATTTAAGGTCACAGTTCTAAAAACGCAGGACACTAAAGAGACTTGTCTACCGACTGTGAAAAACACTCAAAGAAAGATGCCCAGGGTCCCTGCTCATCTGCGTGAACGTGCATTAGGCATGCCGCAGGGAGGCATGAGGACTGCTGATGTGGCTAGGGCAATAAATTGCCATGTCCGCACTGTGAGACGCCTAAGACAGCACTACAGGGAGACAGGAAGGACAGCTGATCATCCTCGCAGTGGAAGACCATGTGTAACAACACCTGCACAGGATCGGTACATCCGAATATCACACCTGCGTGACAGGTACAGGATGGCCACAACAACTGCCCAAATCACACCAGGAACACACAATCCCTCCATCAGTACTCAGACTGTCCGCAATAGGTTGAGAGAGGCTGGACTGAGGGCTTGTAGGCCTGTTGTAAGGCAGGTCCTTACCAGATATCACCAGCAACAACGCCGCCTATGGGCACAAACCAACCTTCGCTGGACCACACAGGAGTGGCAAAAAGTGCTCTTCACTGATGAGTCACAGTTTTGTCTCACCAGGGGTGATGGACGGATTCGTGTTTATTGTCAAAGGAATGAGCGTTACACCAAGGCCTGTACTCTGGAGCGGGATCGATTTGGATCGATGGCTCGGGCCATTCCCCCCAGAAATGTCCAGAAACTTGCAGGTGCCTTGGTGGAAGAGTGGGGTAACATCTCACAGCAAGAACTGACAAATCTGGTCCAGTCCATGAGGAGGAGATGCACTGCAGTACTTCAAGCAGCTGGTGGCCACACCACATACTGACTGGTACTTTTGATTTTGAGCCTCCCTTCATTCAGGGACACATTGTGAAACATTTTTCGTTTATGTCTTATGGTGTTGACTCTTTTAGTGTTCATACAAATATTTACACATTAAGTTTACTGAAAGTAAAAACAGTTGAAAGTCAGAGGACGTTTCTTTTTTTGCTAAGTATATATATATAGATACTGTATATCCTCTTTAATAAAACCCCTGTATGTGTCCAGGTGTCTGTGTGTGTCTTCTGGTGAAGTGCGCATGCACGGGACCGCACGTGTTCAGTATCTTCTTGTGCTTTCCCTGTGCAGAGAGAGAGAGAGAGACACAGGCGCATGCACGAGAGAGACACACACACACAAAGAGGCACACGAGACACACACACACACACGCAGGTGCGTGAGAGAGAGACACACAGAGAAACACAGGCGCGCGAGAGAGAGACACACACACACACAAAGGTGCGTAAGAGAGAGACACACACACAGGCACGTGAGCGACACACACACACAGCCACACGAGAGACACACACACAGGTGCATGAGACACACACACAGGCGTGTGAGAGACATACACATACACACAGGCGTGCGAGAGACACACACACACACAGGTGCACGAGAGAGACACACACACAGGTGCGCACGTGCATTGTTGCAATGTTACTTTTCTTGGCTGTTTATTAAATTATGGATTTTTCAAATGTTCATTTTTTTCATGTGCTTAAAACTCATTAAAAAAAGTGTTTTTAACGAGCAGTTCGTAGCACGATAGGGTGAACTCTTGCAGTGTTAGTTTTCTCTGTTGTTCAAGGTTTTCTCAATGTTATTCAATGTTTTTACATTTAGTTTACTATTACGCTGTGCATTCTATGGTTTAATTAACTATATTTGTGCTTAAAAACTTAAAAAAATATATATTTACATACAGTTCATATGGTCTGGAGCAGAATAATTGTATTAACATACAATCCAATGGGGGAAATTACTTCGGTTCATGACCAAATTGGGTTTCAACCAGAGTTTTGGAACGAATTGTGGTCGTGAACCAAGGTTCAACTGTTTTACTGTCAGAGAAAACTACAGGCATTTTACGAAAATACAAGCCAGTATTACTGCGAGAGAAAATTAAAGGCACACAATACAGTGGCGCATATTACAGCCACATACAAGGTGCCTTGTCATTTAATATAGACTGTTCCTACTAATGTTTATGCACTACTGTTCTAGCACCTGTTGTAACGGGCTTAATGTCTAGTATATATATAAATGTCTACACGTGGAAGTGTGTGTGTATGTCTAGCCTGGAAGTGAGAGGTGGAGTTGGGGTAAGGGCTTCACCTCTGAGGAAACAGAAAGCTCACTTAGTTGCTAATACACAAGCGAGGCCAGCACGTCAGCAAAACAAAAACCTCAGAGGAAAGACAAAGTCCCTTTTACTTTTCTTTCCACTGTTTGATACACAAATCCTGCTAAGAGAGAGACGCCCAGAGTAGTTCCTTTCAATTACCTGAGATCTCTACATTTCAATTTTTTTCTGATGATTTTAATACTTTCTAAGACCCCAGACTTTTACAGCTAAGGCTTACACAGCAAGTATTTATATATTGACGTTATGCTCCCCCCCCCCAGGCCCATGACCTCTGTCTCAGATTAGCAGTCCTGCAAGTGAACTATGATACTTAGCACAATGAAAGAAGTCGCAAAATCAATCAATATTCAAGCAAACTATATATCTAAATCCGTTAAGTAGTACTCTTCTGAAAAGCAGACAGACATACAGACAGTAGTTGGATTATATATATATATATATATATATATATATATATATATATATAGTAATAAATAAAGAGTCTTCTCATAATAGAAAAAGATTTGGGGATTGTCCCCATATATTGTCGTCTAGACAAAATGAAAATAAGGATGATTCAAAAGGACTTTTCAGTACAAAGGAATGCAACACTGTAACAAAATGGCGTTTATATAACAGATGGGATGATGGGAGAGGAAATGGTTGGCAGGAAATGACGATTGGAGGCGGGACCACGGAACCAACGTCATCATGAGTAGACTGGAGTAGTGTGTTGAGTAGTTGAGTGTGGAGCCGGAAGTGACGTCATCAGATTGAAACCGGAAGTGACGTCATCACGGCCATTTTGGAACTGAATATGGATGTGTTTATTTTTCTTCCAGTTTTCTGTAGGTAGAAAGAGATTCAGGTAAGTACCACGTGATAAACCCTTGTCTCGCGAGATTTCACTCACCTTTAGGCTCTTTGACTGCCTCCAACTCGCACTTGTGTGACAATATATATATATATATTATCTATACTAATAAAAGGCAAAGCCCTCACTGACTCACTCACTCACTGACTGACTCAGTGACTCATCACTAATTCTCCAACTTCTCGTGTAGGTAGAAGGCTGAAATTTGGCAGGCTCATTCCTTACAGCTTACTTACAAAAGTTGGGCAGGTTTCATTCTACGTGTAATAGTCATAACTGGAACCTATTTTTTCGTCCATATACTATAATAGACTTCTACTTGATGCCCGTGGGAGGCGGAGTTACGCCTCCCACGTAATTTAGTGCCTGCCCATATAAGGTTGTCCGTCAGCGGCAATCCAATAGAAACACTGCCGCTAAATATTCACGTGTGAAGGACTGTGCTTATGCAGAGGAAGATGAGATGGTCAGGGTGGTGTTTGGCACAAACTCAGCGAAACTGCGAGAGAAACTTTTAAGTGCCAGGTCTTAGCTAACATTAAATACAGCCGTGGACATCGCACGAGATGGCACCTGCACAGCTGGGAAACTTCGATGCATGTACACCGAGCGGCACAGACAAAAAGCAACAGTTCCAAAGAGTGCTGAACAAAAACCGAATTACAGAATTGAGAAGGCATCAAAAAAATATGAAGTGTCTGATATACACCAGCATATTCATAAGTGCAGCTACTGCGGAAACAAAGCACACGGTGGAAAAAGTCAATGTCTCACTAAAGGAAGACAGTGTAAAAAAAACCCGTGCATGCAGTGTGTCACGTCTCAGGTAAAGAGAAGGACGAGCTGTTTATTGATGCTGTAAGAAACGAATCGATAAATGAAACCTGTCATCTTTACAACGATTGACAAACACGGAATGTAACTTGAACACAACACATCCTACAAATACGAACCTGATTGAAAGAAATAATGATAATCAAATCCTTGATGACAGCAACACTCATAACACTCACAAAACAATAACTGTATATTGACAATCATGTTACGTTATTTTTAAAATGTTCCCTTTTCTTTTTCATAACTTCTTTAACACACTACTTCTCCGCTGCGAAACGCAGGTATATATATATATATATGTATACAGTAATCCCTCACTATATCGCGCTTCGACTTTCGCGGCTTCACTCTATCGCGGATTTTATATTAAAGCATAATTAAATATATAACATGAGATTTTTAAGCTGCTTAGGGGTTCTGCGGACAATGTGTCTTTTTACTTCCTGTATTTGCTTCCTCAGTTGGTTTGCCCAGTTGATTTCATACAAGGAACGCTATTGGCGGATGACTGAGAAGCTAACCAATCAGAGCATGCAGTTAAGTTCTCCTGACTGAGAAGCTAACCAATCAGAGCACGCAGTTAAGTTCCTGCGTGCAGAATGCAGTGTTAACTAGGAAGTCTCGTCTCGCTCATTCAGCATCAACGTGTTTCGCTGTGTAAAGAGTTGTGCTCTTTTGTGTTTATCTTTGTGCATAGTCAAGCCCTTCATTATGGCTCTAAAACGATCTGCTACTGCTTCAGGGGCTGTGCCCAAGCACAAACGGAAGATGTTAGCGATTGCGAAAGGTAAGCGTTTTGGATTTGTTGAAGGCTACGATTCTTTTTATTTAAAAAGTAGGAAAGGAATATAAGATCTACGGCTGCAGTGTCCTTTTAACCAGGGTGCAAAACGAGTTGTAAGTGGATGTAATAAGGCAGTAGTCTGGATGGAATCTGCTTTAGGGATCTGGATTGAAGACTGTCAGAAGAAGAACAATGGCAGTGCTTCACATTTGCCTGAAGAGGCTCCTTTGGAAGAGCTGTAACGCTCTCCTTTGTTGTGCAGTAAAATTAAACACATTGTTATCGGACAAGTCATTGTGTCATTGTTGGTGAGTAACCATAATTAATTTTCTACTTACAGTACTTAGTACATGTATGTACGTTTAGTGTCACTGTACACTCATTTACTGTATACTATTTTTCTTGCATTGTACGTATTTATTGCTGGTGGCCTGTCTATCGTAATGGCTGTAACATATGTGCTATCGGAGACACTCAGTATCTTTAAAATAATATTTAGATTTTACTGTATATAAACAGTGTGTTTTTATACATAATTTCAATGAATTTTACCTAATATCTAAGAGATTATGCTGTATAACTGTTCGGGGAATATTTATAAACAGTGTGGGAGAGTTTATAAGGGCTTAAAATATATAAAAATAACCATACAAACATATGGTTTCTACTTGCTGATTTTCACCTATCGGGGGTCTGGAACGCATAACCCCGCGATCGAGGAGGGATTACTGTATATATACCCCGATCTACATACTCTCAAATAGATAAGCCACATGCTGTGGCACAATGGTAGAGGCTTTGCCTCTAGCACTGACATCTGAGGTTCGATTCCCGAGAGGGGATGTACTGAGTATGCACACACGCTTGCTGATTCATTTTACCTTCGCATCCCCTTGGTTTGAGACGTATGAAAAAATATGCGGTTAACGCAGAATCATGTTACGTTATTTATAAAATGTTTCCTTTTCTTAGCACAAGCACAGCTGAGAAGCTTCGATGCATGTACTCCATAAGCGTTAAAAAATAACGCATTAAATCACACTTTCAATTCCAAGCAAAGGGGAACTTTTGTCAATGCATGATTTCCAGGTACATCGATTACATTGATGCACACATTAGAGCTACAAAAATGTTAGAGTCGGAATAAAGCATGTTCCTATGACTGATCGGAGGAAAATTTCATTGCAAAAGACTACCCGACGGAAGCCTTGATAAAAAGCATGGTTTTGTGCACACTGAAAAGCAAGAAAATTAGATGCATTACAGAAAGTGGACTTTGTGGCTCTTACTGGGGATCATTGGACTTCCGTGACCGTTAGTAATTCTAATTACATCTAATTGCAAAATGTTCAATGATCTCACTGTTTTAGCCTAATGTACAAAATAATTTTGTCTAAGGTTACTCAGAGTTTAAAGATGAAGCTGGTCAAATTACCTTTTATGTTTCTGACTTATTTTTTTAAGAAGAAAAACTGCACTTTATGTTGAAATGTTGGTTATTATTATTTAAAGACAATACCATTCTGAAAATGTACTTAAAGTACTTAAACTACCACTTTATTTTTAAGTCTGCCCAATTTTAGCCAGGGGTTATATTTTTGTTTCTGTTTTGAATTGAAATGCAGTTTAAAAGCATTTTTTTTTTCAGAAATTAAAAGAGCTTGAGTTTACAATATTCATGTCCATGTCTATTATTTGATTCTGTCGCCCACTAAAACCCTTTTAAATTAAAAAAAAACATTTGCGATTTGGGGCAAATTTTCATGTGTGATTACATATGATTAATCAAGATTAATTATTACACAGCCTCTAATTAATTAGATACATTTTTTTAATCGAGTCCCACCCCTAATATACAAACCGGATTCCAAAAATGTTGGGACACTATACAAATCGTGAATAAAAACTGAATGCAATGATGTGGAGGTGCCAACTTCTAATATTTTATTCAGAATAGAAGATAAATCACGGAACAAAAGTTTAAACTGAGAAAATGTATCATTTTAAGGGAAAAATATGTTGATTCAGAATTTCATGGTGTCAAGAAATCCCAAAAAAGTTGGGACAAGGCCATTTTCACCACTGTGTGGCATCTCCCCTTCTTCTTACAACACTCAACAGACGTCTGAGGACCGAGGAGACCAGTTTCTCAAGTTTAGAAATAGGAATGTTCTCCCATTCTTGTCTAATACAGGCCTCTAACTGTTCAATCGTCTTGGGCCTTTTTTGTCGCACCTTCCTCTTTATGATGCGCCAAATGTTCTCTAAAGGTGAAAGATCTGGACTGCAGACTGGCCATTTCAGTACCCGGATCCTTCTCCTACGCAGCCATGATGTTGTGATTGATGCAGAATGTGGTCTGGCATTATCTTGTTGAAAAATGCAGGGTCTTCCCTGAAAGAGATGACATCTGGATGGGAGCATATGTTGTTCTAGAACCTGAATATATTTTTCTGCATTGATGGTGCCTTTCCAGACATGCAAGCTGCCCATGCCACACGCACTCATGCAACCCCATACCATCAGAGATGCAGGCTTCTGAACTGAGCGTTGATAACAACTTGGGTTGTCCTTGTCCTCTTTGGTCCGGATGACATGGCGTCCCAGATTTCTAAAAAAGAACTTCGAATCGTGACTCGTCTGACCACAAAACAGTCTTCCATTTTGCCACACTCCATTTTAAATGATCCCTGGCCCAGTGACAACGCCTGAGCTTGTGGATCTTGCTTAGAAATGGCTTCTTCTTTGCACTGTAGAGTTTCAGCTGGCAACGGCGGATGGCACGGTGGATTGTGTTCACTGACAATGGTTTCTGGAAGTATTCCTGAGCCCATTCTGTGATTTCCTTTACAGTAGCATTCCTGTTTGTGGTGCAGTGTCGTTTAAGGGCCCGGAGATCACGGGCATCCAGTACGGTTTTACGGCCTTGACCCTTACGCAGAGATTGTTCCAGATTCTTTGAATCTTCGGATGATGTTATGCACAGTTGATGATGATAGATGCAAAGTCTTTGCAATTTTTCACTGGGTAACACCTTTCTGATATTGCTCCACTATCTTTCTGCACAACATTGTGGGAACTGGTGATCCTCTACCCATCTTGGCTTCTGAGAGACACTGCCACTCTGAGAAGCTCTTTTTATACCCAATCATGTTGCCAATTGACCTAATTAGTGTTTATTGGTCTTCCAGCTATTCGTTATGCTCAAATTTACTTTTTCCAGCCTCTTATTGCTACTTGTCTCAACTTTTTTGGGATTTGTTGACACCGTGAAATTTTGAATCAACATATTTTTCCTTTAAAATGATACATTTACTCGGATTAAACGTTTGATCTGTCATCTACGTTCTATTACAAATAAAATATTGACATTTGCCATCTCCACATCATTGCATCCAGATTTTATTCACAATTTGTTTAGTGTCCCAACTTTTTTGGAATCCGGTTTGTATATATGTAGATATGTATATGTAGATTTGAATATATATATGTGTATACAGTATACAGTATGTAGATATGTATATGTATATATATGTATATATATATGTGTGTGTGTGTATATATACAGTATATGTGTATATATATGTATATATATATGTATATGTATCTGTATATATATATTGTGGCACCAGCCCGGTCGGGATGCCCAGGAGGACCAGAGGAGGGCTTGTACCTCCTCCAGACCGCAAGGGGGTGTCCGTCCTGGTTACGTTGGTGGCCTCGGGTAGAGGTTATGGAAGCCTAGCCCTGTAGGGGCCCGTGGCCACCACCAGGCGGCGCCCCGCTGCCTGAACAGCCCTGGAGCCCAGCTCTTCCGCCACACCAGGAAGTGCTGGGGGGAAGACGACAGGGGACATCCGGACGATTTCGGGTGCGCAGCGGCACTTCCGCCACACAAGGCGTGTCTGCGGAGGAGTGCGGGAAGCAGCTGGAGCCCATCCGGGTTCCCATAAAAGGGCCGCCTCCCAGCAGTCGTAGCGGAAGTCAGGTGGAAGAGGACGGAGCTGGAGTGAGGACTGGAGGCGGCCAGGAGAAAGAGGCACAGGACTGTGTGGCCTGGACATTGGGGGAATCGGTGCTGGAGGCACTGGGGTTTGTGAGTGCACGGTAACCTTGTAAATAAAGTATTGTGTACAATAAACGTGTGTTGGGTGGAACTATGTTGTCCGTCTGTGTGTGTCCGGGCCAGCGTTCAAAATATGTATGTGTGTGTGTATATATATATATATATATATGTATATATGTATGTATATGTATAATGTATAAATATATATATATGATGTGTATATATATGTTTATATATGTGTGTATATATATATATATATATATATGCCAGCAACACTCATGACAATGACAACACAATTACATTGTCAATGTAACGTTATTAACAATGTTATGTTATTATTAAAATGTTTCCTTTTCTTTTTCATTACTTCTTTAACACACTACTTCTCCACTGCGAAGCGCGGGTATTTTGCTAGTATGTATATATATGTTGTGAACTGGGACCCGGACACAGGCAGACGGACAACATAGTTTCACCACACACCCTTTATTATATACAATATTTACAGTTTTCATGCACTACCAAACCCAGTGCCTCCTGCACCAATCCCCCAAAGTCCAGGCCACATAGTCCTTTTGTCTTTCTCTCCTGGCCGCCTCCAGTCCTCACTCCAGCTCCGTCTTGCTTCCTCCCAACTCTCGCCACGACTGCTTTCTTTTATGGGAACCCGGATGGGCTCCAGCTGCTTCCCGGCACTCCTCCGCAGACACGCCCTTGTGTGGCGGAAGTGCCGCTCGCGCCCGGAAGCCGTCCGGGTGTCCCCTGTCGTCTTCCCCCCAGCACTTCCTGGTGTGGCGGAAGTGCTGGGCTCCAGGCAGCGGGGCGCCACATGGCGGTGGCCACGGGACCCTACAGGGCTGGGCTTCCATGCCCCTTACCCGAGGCCACCAACATAACCAGGGCAGACACCCCCTCATGGTCTGGTGGAAATACAGGCCCTCCTCCGGTCCTCCTGGGCGTCCCGGCCGGGCTCCTGCCTCGGCCGGATGTGGTAGATGGTCTGGAAGTGGGGCGCCGCCTGCCGGTGACCACGGGCCCTTACAGGGCTGGGCTTCCATGCCCTCTACCCGAGACCACCAGCGTAACCAGGACGGACACCGCCTCGCAGTCTGGAGGAGGTACAAGCCCTCCTCTGGTCCTCCTGGGCGTCCCGGCCGGGGCATTGTATATACAGTATGTGTATAAATATGTATATATGTGTGTGTGTATGTATATGTATGTTTGAATATATGTAGATATGTATATATATATACAAAGTATATGTATATATATGTGGATGTATGTATGTGTGTGTATGTGTGTGTGTATATATATATATGTACGTGTATATATATATGTGTATATGTATATATGTACATATGTATGTATATACAGTATGTATATGTATATATATGTTTATATATGTGTGTGTGTGTGTGTGTGTGTATATATATATATAATATATATATGACAGCAACACTCATAACAGTGACAAAACAATTACATTCATTACATTGACAGTCATGTTATGTTATTTTCAAAATGTTTCCTTTTCTTTTTCATTACTTCTTTAACACACTACTTTTCCTGCGAGCTTGATTATTTTACTAGTATATATATATATATATATATATATATATATATATATATATATATACTGTACATATACAAAGCATATTTTGATCTACATTAATAGATAGCAATAATAAAAATCCTAGGGTACTTTTTAGAGCAGTGGCTAAATTAACAAATGGGAATTCAGATCAACAGTGCAAAATACCAACAGATATTAGCAGTACAGACTTTATGAACTTCTTCAATGAGAAAATTAAAAATATAAGATCACAGATCTCAGCATCACAGTACAAACCAAATACTAGCTTAGCAGACCCTGCCTCACATTGCATTCAGCACTTTAATAATTTTAATCCTGTAACTGAGCAGGAAGTCTTAACTTTAATTTCGAAAATGAAGCCCACTACTTGTTCCCTAGATCCAGTGCCAACAAAACTAGTAAAAAGTGCAATGGATGTTCTTGTAGCACCAATTCTAAACATTATCAATAGTTCATTATTGCATGGCACAGTACCTGATGCACTAAAAGTGTCAGTCATTAAACCTTTACTTAAAAAGTCAGACCTAGACCCACACATACTAAATAACTATAGGCCTATTTCAAATTTACCATTTCTCTCTAAAATACTAGAGAAAGTAGTCGCCAGTCAGCTTCAGTCACACCTTATGCATTACAATTTATTTGAGAAATTCCAGTCTGGCTTTCGCACTGGTCATAGTACAGAAACGGCACTAACACGGGTTGTAAATGACATTCTGATATCCTCTGATGAAGGAAATTCCACTGTAATTATGTTGTTGGACTTAAGTGCAGCGTTTGACACCATTGACCATTCTATTTTACTGCACAGGCTAGAAAACGATGTTGGACTTACAGGCCCGTGCTCGCTTGGTTCAGTTCTTATTTATCAAATCGATTCCAGTATGTACAGAAATGTGCTGACAGTACTCCATCATTATACACAGAAGTTGAATATGGTGTCCCAGGGCTCAGTACTGGGACCTTTACTGTTTTCACTTTACATGCTTCCACTGGGATCTCTCATTAGGAAACATAATGTTAATTTTCACTCGTATGCAGATGACACCCAGTTATACCTTTCATTTAAATCAAATGAAGTTTCTCCGATGTTGTCTTTAATTAGTTGTGTTAGTGAATTAAAGGAATGGATGAATGAGAACTACTTGTCTTTAAATACAGATAAAACAGAGATGTTAATTGTTGGAGGGAATGACGCTGATCACAGCAATATTTTGTCGTCATTTAACTCAGTTGGAATCCCAATTAATTTTACTGAATCAGCCCGCAATCTAGGAGTTATCTTTGACTCTAGCATGTCATTTAAAGCGCATATTACAAAGTCGTCCAAAACCTGTTTTTTCCATCTTAAAAATATTAGGAAATTAAGGCGCTTTCTAAATAAACAGGATTGTGAGAAATTAATTCATGCATTTATCTCTAGTAGGATTGACTACTGCAATGCGGTGTTCACTGGCTGTTCAAACTGTTCTCTATACAGCCTCCAGTTAATCCAAAATGCGCTGCAAGAATTATTACAAGAACAAGAAAATATGAACACATAACCCCAGTTCTTAAATCTTTACACTGGCTCCCAGTTAAATTTAGGGCAGATTTCAAAATCCTCCTTTTAACATATAAAGCATTAAATGGCCAAGGTCCGCTTACTTGTCTGAACTTATCATGACTTACAAACCTGAGCACATTAAGATCTCAAGATGCCGGTCTGCTTAGGATTCCAAGGATTAATAAAATAACAGTGGGAGGTCGAGCTTTTAGTTACAGGGCCCCTAAACTGTGGAATGGTCTTCCTGCTTCCATAAGAGATGCCCCTCGGTCTCAGCCTTTAAATCCCGGCTGAAGACTCACTACTTCAGTTTAGCATATCCTGACTAGAGCTGCTGATTAACTGTACATACTGCATCTCTGTTGTTAGTCATTAGCACTATAACATAAGTAACATGATAATTATATTTGAATACTAACCCTCACCTATTCTGTTTCTTTTCTCGGTACCCAAATGTGGCCATTGGTGCCACGCCCACCTGCCAAGTTGTTTGCCTGCCTATGGTAAAGTCATCCCTGATGGAGGATCACAGGAATCATGGGAAAGAGAGGTCCTTTCATGGAGCAATGTTTCAGCCGTGGCATGGCCAAATGGAGATGCAGCTAGATGGATGAGGTCTCCAGGACTCTAAAAATATCGAAACCTAATTATGTCATATCATCTACTGTTAAACCGTAATTCTAAAATTTTTATTATGCTGTCTTAAGGAATTGTTCTGTTGTGTATATTGTATTGTATTGACCCCCTACTTTTGACACCTACTGCACACCCAACCTACCTGGAAAGGGGTCTCTCTTTGAACTGCCTTTCCCGAGGTTTCTTCCATTTTTCCCTACAAGGTTTTTATTGGGAGTTTTTCCTTGTCTTCTCAGAGAGTCAAGGCTGGGGGGCTGTCAAAAGGCAGGGCCTGTTAAAGCCCATTGCGGCACTTCCTGTGTGATTTTGGGCTATACAAAAATAAACTGTATTGTATTGTATTGTATCTGCAGGTGACACAGCAGAGCCCCAAACACCAGACCCAACTGAAGCACAAGGTCCAGTTTAAATAAAGTAAATTTTATTTTCATGAACTACCTTTTCCCAAGCTCTTCAAAATTCATAATCCACAATTCTATTTTTTTTCTCTTCTTTCCTTTCCTTTTCTTTTATTTTCTCCTCTTCCTCCTCCCAGGTGAGCTTTGCCCTGCTCCAAATTTGACACACCTTGGGGAAGCAGAACAGCTAATTTTTTGCTTCCCGGGCGACTATATTACCACCAAGAAGCACCTGCAGGTCAGAATGAACCTCTCATGGACAGAGAAGTGTACTGTTGACAGTTCTTCCTGGTGTATCCAAGTACCGCAACAGGACTGCCGATTAGGGCTACAATTTTATACTGCCCTGTGAGTGCACAAATGGGAGCTCCAGTAGAGGGATGCTGCCATCCAGCATACAGTAGGAATTCCTATTTCTGGGAGGATGTCTCTCAATGTCATTTTGTTAGTAGTAAGAATAGGCCTTAGTTGCCTCAAAAGCTTGCAAATTGTAATCTGTTTAGTTAGCCAATAAAAGGTGTCATTTTGTTTCTCAACTCATTGTCCTTTTGTTATAAAGAGCTCTCAGCCAGGAAAAGTAAAGTCCAACAACCCAGCTGTGATGCTCGTCCATCCATGTTCTTCCATTACAAAGGCTTCCCTGGTAAGGAACCATTCATGCTGGCTGGAATGCGATCCAATCTATGCTGTCTGTGACAATTTATACTAAAAATATACATATTCAAACACACAGACAATTTGTCATTGTTAAATAAACTTACCTTTTATTGTGCTTATCTGCTATTCAGTGAGTATCTCAGTCTTTCCATCGGTATTTGTTACAACATATTTAACGTGAGAACACTTATAGATATTAGCTAGTTAATGCATACGGTGTATTGTAAGTGGTTTTAAAGAGATTTTTTTTTATAGGGTGGTCCAGATCTAATTATGCAATTGTCATTACGCTATAACTTATTAAGTTTATTACATAGAAAATCACCCGAAAAATCCCGGACCATTGAGAAGTGTGCAAACTGACGACGTTAAAAATCGTCTTTGCGCCGAACTGGAATCGTCCCCGCATAAATCAAAGTCATCCAGATGTGTGGATCTGCATGATTAGATCTGGACCACTCTGTATGCTGCAAATACAGAAACAGTAAATTATCAATTTTTCTGTTTGTTCAATATTTTTAAAACTTTTCTAGATTTCATAGTTCTAGGTGAGTTACACTTTACATGGGATCGTAGTACTGTGGGATTTCTCTGTTTCAAGTTGTAGCCTAGATGCCAGATTTATAAAGGGATATACAGTAATGTGAGACAGGCATGCTAATCGCTGCACCATCCTGCTGTTGTCACCCAGATACCTCCCAAGTCAAAACCTACTATAGTTCATCTAAATTTTTCTGAGCTGCATATATGAAAAAGTCAGAACAGACATGCAAAAATGTAACAACTACCATAAAAATGTCAATAGGAACAAAACAAAATAAACTTCCGTCCATTATCCAACCCCCTGTATCCTAACTACAGGATCACGGGGGTCTGCTGGAGCCAATCCCAGCCAACACAGGACGCAAGGCAGGAAACAAACCCTGGGCAGGGCGCATACACACACACACACCAAGCACAATTTAGGATCACCAATGCACCTAACCTGCATGTCTTTGGACTGTGGGAGGAAACGGAGTACCTATGGGAAACCCACACAGACACAGGAAGAACATGCAAATTCCACGCATGGAGGACCCGGGAAGCGAACCCAGGTCTCCTTACTGCGAGGCAGCAGCGCTGCCACTGTGCAACCCTCAAAATAAACTTGAATTGTATTATTTATATTTATTTGCTTGGAATACACTTTTATCCAAAATGACTTACAAAAGACCTAATTGGCTAAATATCTGTCTGGGGACAGTTGTGGTTTGTAATGCATGGAGCTGTAGCACCACCCCACCTCCAAATATGTTAGAAACTCTGCTTAAATTCATTAGGTAATGCAAAATAATGAATAAATAAATTTGTTTATTTGTACAACGTGCCTGGTGTTGGTGCATGTCCATTTTCCATTAAAAATTGTTTCAGACTTATATTTGTTTAATTCCTTTGTGAATCGCTATTTTTTCTGAGTGAAGGACGCCAGCCAAATGAGAGTGTATGTAAGTCCTTGATCTTTTGGCAAGCAGGTCAATCAATCAATCAACATTTATTTATATAGCACATTTTCATACAAAAAATGTAGCTCAAAGTGCTTTACAAAATGAATAGAAAAATAGAAGACACAATAAAAAATAAACATAAGCCAACATTAATTAACATAGAATAAGTAAGGTCCGATGGCCAGGGTGGACAGAAAAACAAAAAACTCCAAATGCTGGAGAAAAAAAAATAAAATCTGTAGGGGTTCCAGACCAAGAGACCTCCCAGTCCCCTCTGGGCAATCTACCTAACATAAATCAAACAGTCCTCTTTGTATTTAGGGTTTTCATGGAAGGACCTGATGATGATGGTCACGTAGACTTCTGGCTTTCAGTCCATCAATGTTGGTGCATCATGATGCTTTGAGTAGGTGGTGGTGGCACAGGCCGCCACCACAAAGAAACCGGAAAAAGAAACAGAAGAGAGAGTAGGGGTCAGTACGGATTTTGGAGCCACTGTGAATAGTTATTATGATGAATTGAACATACAGAGTATCAGGATTAAGTTAAAGTGAAGTTATAAAAGGCCATGTTAAAGTAATGTGTTTTCAGCAGTGTTTTAAAGTGCTCTACTGTATTTGCCTGGCGAATTCCTATTGGCAGGCTATTCCAGATTTTAGGTGCATAACAGCAGAAGGCCGCCTCACCACTTCTTTTAAGTTTAGCTTTTGGAATTATAAGGAGACACTCATTTGAAGATCTAAGGTTACGATTTGGAATATAGGGTGTCAGACATTCCGATATATAAGATGGAGCGAGATTATTTAAGGCTTTATAAACCATAAGCAGTATTTTAAAGTCAATCCTGAATGACACAGGCAACCAGTGTAGTGACATCAAAACTGGAGAAATGTGTTGGATTTTCTTTTCCTAGTTAGGATTCTAGCAGCTGCATTCTGCACTCGTTGCAAATGATTTATGTCTTTTTTGGGTAGTCCTGAGAGGAGTGCGTTACAGTAATCTAGTCTACTGAAAACAAAAGCGTGAATTAATTTCTCAGCATCTTTCAATGATATAAGAGGTCTAACTTTTGCTATGTTTCTTAAGTGAAAAAATGCTGTCCTAGTGGTCTGATGAATATGCGATTTAAAATTCAGATTACAGTCAACAGTTACCCCTAAGTTTTTTACTTCCGTCTTAACTTTTAATCCTAGTGCATCAAGTTTATTTCTGATAACCTCATTGAATCCATTATTGCCAATTACTAAAATTTCAGTTTTCTCTTTATTTAGTTTGAGAAAATTACTATTCATCCATTCAGAAATACCAGTAAGACATTGTGTTAGTGAATCGAGAGAGTCGGAGTCATCAGGTGCTATTGATAAGTACAGCTGTGTGTCATCAGCATAGCTGTGGTAGCTCACGTTGTAACCTGAGATAATCTGACCTAACGGAAGCATATAGATTGAGAAGAGCAGGGACCCAGGATAGAGCCTTGTGGAACACCATATCGGATATCATGTGTCTTTGAGATTTGATTACCACAACTCACAAAGAATTTTCTCCTGCCAGGTAGGATTCAAACCAATTTAAGACACTGCCAGAGAGGCCCACCCATTGACTAAGGCGATTTCTAAGAATATTGTGATCAATGGTGTCAAATGCAGCACTCAGATCTAAGAGGATGAGAACAGATAAATGGCCTCTGTCTGCATTTACCCGCAAGTCATTTACTACTTTAACGAGTGCAGTTTCTGTGCTGTGATTTGTTCTGAAACCTGACTGAAATTTATCAAGAATAGCATGTTTATTGAGGTGGTCATTTAACTGCATAATGACTGCCTTCTCTAGAATTTTACTTAAGAAGGGCAGGTTAGAGATGGGTCTAAAATTTTCAAAGGCAGAGGGTCAAGATTATTTTTCTTGAGCAGGGGTTTAACTACAGCAGTCTTAAGACAGTCTGGAAAGACCCCCGTATCTAATGACGAATTAACTATGTTCAGAATATTGTCAATTAGCACGCCTGATATTTCTTTGAAAAACCTTGTTGGTATTGGGTCAAGGACGCAGGTGGAGGGTTTCAGTTGAGAGATTATACTATGTAATTCAGGTAAATCTATCCTGGTGAAAGCATTTAATTTGTTTATAATGGAGTACCGGGGCTTTGGAGGTTCTGCAGTGTTGGGGAGATATACTATGTTATCTCTAATATCATTAATTTTTTGATTGAAAAATACAGCAATGTTCTCACAGGTTTCACTGGAAGTATTCTGGGGGCATTCCTTTGTGTTACCTGGGTTTAACAGACGATCAATTGTAGAAAATAAGACTCTGGGATTACTAGCATTGTTATTTATAATATTAGAGAAATAGCAGCCTCTCAAGACGGACTGTGTTATTGTATTCTGTTATTTTAACCTTCAATATCTCATAATGGATAGTTAGTTTAGTTTTCCTCCATTTACGCTCAGCTCTACGACATGTTCTTTTTAAATCAGACACTCTTTGGGTCTTCCATGGAATAACAATGCTAGAAGATTTTTAACTGTCTTTTCAGGTGCAACTATGTCAACAGCAGTTCTTACTTTAGAATTAAAGTTTTCCACTTTACTATTTACATTATCCTCGCTATTATAGTTGGCATTATAAACGGACTGATTGCTTAGAATGTTTGTAAGTTTTAAAGCTGCTGATGAGTCAAAGAAGCGTTTTTTAACAAAATGCTTCTCATGATGTTTTCTATCTTTATTTCTATATTAAATAGTAGAAGGAAATGGTCTGATAGACCAATATCAATGACCTGCTTTAAATCAACTTTAAGTCCTTTAGCAATCACTAAGTCTAACATATGACCTGCTTTATGTGTAGGCTGATTAACGAGCTGTCTCAAATCAAAAGAGTCCAGGAGGTTCATGAATTCTTTTTTTGGTCACACTGATTGTCGATATGAAAGTTAAAGTCGCCGACTATTAAGAGTGCGTCATAGTTTGTAATTAAAATTGACATTAAGTCAGAGAATTCCTCAAGGAAAACATGTTATATTTAGGAGGTCTATACACGGATAATACTAGAACGTGAGAATCTCCATGAATAACAACGGCGAGATACTCAAAGGACTTAAATTTACCAAAACTAACATCTTTACATTTTAATTGGCTCGAGTAAATGTTTGCCAAGCCCCCCCCTTTTTCCCCTGGCGGTCTGCACATGTAAAACTGTAATCCGGAAGCGCAGATTCAATTAAAACAGCCGCACCATATGAGTTAAGCCATGTTTTACTTAGTGCAATAAAATCAATCTTTCTATACTAATAAGATTGTTTATAAAAAATGTCTTGTTAGTTAAAGCTCTAACATTTAATAGTGCCATATTTAATGTTTCTGAAGGGCAGAGCTGAATTTTATGCGTGGTATTGGTAATTGGAACAAAAATTAAGTTATTTTTGTTAACGCCGCTCTGTGTGTATTTTTTATGTAATCTACAATCCGTTTTTATAGGTGACCTGAGGATGCCCTTTAATTGGTTGCTTTCAGATTTTTCCAGGTAAAAACACATTTATTGGCAGCGAATTAGTATTGTTTTAGTCTTTTTTAATCTAATGTGATTGGACAATCGTTGATGCATTATTTCATGTTCATGTCAATGATTCAAACTTCACACCTGCCATTAACATCACTACAGATGAGCAAACACTACTTTAGGGGCATGGTAACTACAAGTGGAATTTCAGATAATCAAAGAAAATTCGGCTATTTCTTTAATGAAACTCCCCTTTATAAATTGTTGACTTGAAGAAAAAAAGAAGACAAAGGAGTTTGGACCGGACAAACCTAACGTAAAAATACAGTGGAGGACAAGTAATTGAGGGTGAGCTTACACATGGACTTTTTCCAGCTCTTGTTATGACAAATGGAGGTGACAAACCGGATGTGGTATAAGAAATTCCTTTTTTTGCTTTCCCTGTTTGCTGTTTCAAAGTTTCAGTACTGAAGAGTTGTGGACAACGATGGCGAGGTATGTGAAATACGAGACATCAGACAAACAAGCTTCTCTTATGTTTGTGACGTTCAAAAATGCCTTCATTCCTTATTCCTTGTTGCTGCATTCTATAAATTTTACTTCAGGATGAGAATTCATTAGTTGTCAGCTCACACACACATAGCCCACTCCATTTTATTGGAGCGAGTCGTGGGCTATTTGGACTGAGTCGTTGGGTAAGTCAAGTTAGGTAAACACCTTCAAGGGGATACGCTGACGACTACCTTCACAGGACAATGCTGTCAACTGCCTCCAACTCGCTAAGATTATGTAAAATCGCTAGAAATGTTGTGTAATATGACATAGGCTAACAGGACATGATTACAAAACTGGTTATCTCAAGTGAGAACCTCAAAACAAAATGCAAGCTAGTTACACATGCTTAGTTACAAGAACGTATCAAAATCATTATCAATTAGATAGAAATTCAACATTAGACAGAAATTAGACATTAAGTCAACATTGAAAAAAAATGTCTGGACCAGACCTATTCACCTGTGGCCCAGGAGCAACCTCTGAGTGGCCCAGCCCGTGGTCCCACCAGGGCTCCAGACTTCAACTAAAATGATCACAAATGCGACCAAAAATAGGTATGATGTGGTGTTATGGGTCCACAGCTCGTTGAGCAAAGGCCATTCATTTTTAAATAAATAATCGACGCGATCGCGGCTTAGCGAGGAGTCGTTGGGCCATAGTGAGCCGTGGGGCGATCCGTAGGGTGTGGGCGTTTCTCACGAGTGCACAGGTGAGGAACTGCCCACATTCGTGATTGTCCCATGGCTAATGCTGCAGCTGCTGTGGCCCGCGTCATTTTTAAAAAGCGCGAGGCGGCTGAAATTGGGGGAAGGAATGAGAGAGAGTAGAGAGAAGGAAATGGAGGTTGGAAGCAGGAAGGAGAGAAAGAGCGCGAGCAAATCGGTGCAGTAGGAAGGAGGCGAGCAAACGCTCGCAGGTAGCTGAAGGAAGCCTTGGTGTTTGGCCAACACCTGGGAGAAGTGGTTGTGGTCACGCCCGCAGAACTTTGTGGCAGGGCGGGAGTGACCGGGAAGGTGCAGGACTCTCCGCAGTCGGGACTTGGGATGCAGTGTCCCGAATGTGAGCGCCTTGGCCATTATGGGATTCCCAAGTCACTGTCAGGTGGGAGCCGACCGGAGCCAAGGATCGGGAAGGCGACTGGCAGTAGCAGTAGTAGGAAGAAGGTCAGCTGCAGAATGAGCGTCTCCCTTGTTGCGTGGCCCTGATGGGTGAAGCAAGTGGGACGCTAGTTTTAAACAAAGGCACCGGGTTTGTTATTTGTTTTTAAAGACAGCTTCCTGATCGTTTTAAACCTCGTTGTTTTTAAGAAGACTTTTTCTAATGGTTTTGAATCTCCACGTTTTCATCTTAAAGTATTTATTTATTGAAGAACTGCACTTTATGAACACTGTTATGTTTGGATGGACAGTTTTAAATAAAAGCACTATTCACTTTTGCACCACCCCTTGCTCAATTGTTTATTTGCCTCCATTGACTAGCTCTCTCGGTTTCATTATCGATGGTGTTGAGTTCAAGGGTTCCCAAAATCAGATGGGAGCGTGGAGCCAGAACCCACATTGTCACATATGACTAATATCATTTCTACTTAGTTTGCCAGTGGTGAATTGTCATTGAAACTTTAAAGTAGTATATTGTAACAAATGCAAAAAGCTTCCACCACATCCCAAAAATGCTCTATTGGGTTGAGATCTGGTGACTGTAGGGGGCATTTTAGTACAGTGAACTCATTGTCATGTCCAAGAAACCAATTTGAAATGATTCGAGCTTTGTGACATGGTGCATTATCCTGCTGGAAGTAGCCATCGGAGGATAGGTACATGGTGGTCATGAAGAGATGGACATGGTCAGAAACAATGCTCAGGTAGCCCGTGGCATTTAAATGATGCCCAATTGGCACTAAGGGGCCTAAAGTGTGCCAAGAAAACATCCCCCATTTCATTATTTCAGTCAAAGTTGCTCTTCTATCAGCTTGAATCAGTCGGCCCATTCTCCTCTGACCTCTAGCATCAACAAGGCATTTTCGCCCACAGGACTGCCGCATACTGGATGTTTTTCCCTTTTCACACCATTCTTTGTAAACCCTAGAAATGGTTGTGTGTGAAAATCCCAGTAACTGAGCAAATTGTGAAATACTCAGACTGGCCCGTCTGGCACCAACAACCATGCCACGCTCAAAATTGCTTAAATCACCTTTCTATCCCATTCTGGCATTCAGTTTGGAGTTCAGGAGATTGTCTTGACCAGGACCACACCCCTAAATGCATTGAAGCAACTGCCATGTGATTGGTTGATTAGATAGTTGCATTAATGAGAAATTGAACAGGTGTTCCTAATAATCCTTTAGGTGAGTGTATATTGTTTAGCGTATGTGCCGTTAACATATGTATCCGTACGGGCTCCCCTAGCATATCCCTGAGCTGCATGACGGTTGTTTTATATCCCACACTGGGTGTGAGGGAGTCAAGGTGAAAATTACATCAGAGTTGGAGATTCGTGTGGGAAAATATTTCTAAGTACATGGCGCTGCTGAGGGGACAACTGAATTGCAACGAGAGGCTGGATATGATGCAACCGGTCATCAAAACAAAAGGTAAGCATGTAAAACATTTGAAATTCCTCTGCTCATCATATAGGTCCTCTGTTACGAAGATATCTTTGCCCCATGGAATTCAGTTGTCCCTTCTGACTTCATGCAGGCACACTAAGTGTGATTGTCACCAATCTCCTTGTGTTTGTGCATCTTTGCGTGCTGTTTGTCTTTTGATTTAACGCATACTTCATGCAAAATACCGGCCTGTCCGTCAGTAAACATGTGCGAGTAGTCGCCTGCCCACTGTTTTATCATAAACAGCGATGTGATGAAGTCTGCGTTTTAAGGTTGAAAGTGTATTATTGTCATTTTATCAAGGTGCTCAGTGATCGACAGCAGACAATAAACGGTTAAAATGGTATCGAAAAATTGCACTTTGTTAGTTATTACTTCAGTCGTTTTGGCACAATATGTTCTGTTACTAATAAATTCTTCAACGGGAACTCGTCAACAAAGAAACCTGGAAAATGATTTAGTAAAAACAATAGTAATAATTAGAATTAAGTATTAATTACTTGACATCCAACAACTCTGTACAAAGACATTTTAAAATAAATGTACTAATCCACTTTCACTCCATACATGCAGCCTCTGGGGGAAAAAAAATTCAACAGGAAAGGCGTTTAACTTCTGTCATATCAGTGATTAGAAACGTGTGAATTAAAATTGTTAAGTTCCATGAAAAAAAAAAATCCCTTGCCTGTTATGACCACCCCTTTAAATTGTGGGAGGGTCTCATATTTCAAAAGGGAAACAAATGTAATTGCTAATACTGTGCATTTTTTATTTTTATTTTATGCACTTTGAGATGTGAGCAAAATGTTTGTTTTTTTATTTCAAAAGTGAGGAAAAAGTATTGCTACTACTTCAGATTCTGTTGAGTTATAGCTTTTTGTTGTTTTTTTTAATACATTTGTGATGTGCCTGTGTCAGATTTTTAAAAGGGAAGCAATGAATAAACATTACTTGTTTTAAAATACATTCATTTCTGTAAAAATTAAAAATTTGTCATTACCTGCTGGCTTACCGCCTGCTGAAAAAGTCTGGTCCAACTAAATTTCTTGGTGTGAAAATCTGGCACAATTGCAATTGTATTTGAATAGCCCTGGTCTAGAATCTGAAATAAGCATAGTACTGTCTGTCAGAACTGAAAGTGAAAGGTGTTAGTCTCCAGAGTTATGTCTCTATTAGCGAATTAGGGCACAGTAATTTCCAACAGCATGTGCTCAAGTGACAGTGATAACATATACAGTTTATAGTAGCACTTGATGTTATTATGGAGGAACCTAAGTTTCAGGGCAACGTTTGGGAGCAGAAAAATGCAGTAGTATACATTTTTGCCACTATATTTTTGGCTCTGCGTTCTTCAGTTTCCAGGTCTGGGCCTTGTTTTTGTCTGAAATGTACTATTTTGGGAAGAGCATTGCAAGACTGAGCAAGGAGTCTGAGTGTCTGAGCTTGCAAGTATCCTGGATAAAAATCAAGATCCAGTCCTTTAATGACCTCTTAGGCACAGTCATCAGTAGTGTGTCTGTCTGCGGAGGGAATGGAGACCTTGTCAAGAGGTTTTCTTATCTCGGTAGTGAAATTCATATCTCTGGTGACTCTTCCTATGAAGTCAGTAGACAGATTGGGAGAGTATGGGGGGTCATGAGATTGCTAGAAAGGTGTGCGTGGCACTCTCAATATCTATGCAACAGGATGAGGGGTCATGAGATTGCCAGAAAGGTGTGCGTGGCACTCTCAATATCTATGCAAAAGGACGATGGTCTAAGTATTTAGAGTCCTGGTGCTTCCTGTCTTGCTATATGGTTGTGAGACATGGATGCTATCCAATGACCTAAGACAAAGACTAGACTCCTTCGGTACTGTGTCTCTTTGGAGAATCCTTGGGTATGTCTGGTTTGACTTTGTGTTGAACAAGCAGTTGCTCACGGAGTCCTAAATGAGGCACATTACCTGCATTGTGAGGAAGCATCAGTTATGGCACTCTGGCCATGTGGCACGATTCCCTGAGGGTGATCCGGCTCATAAGATCCTCATCGGTGAGGACCTGAGCAGCTAGAACAATTCAAGGGGATACCCACATAACACCTAGCTGTGGCAGATAGATGGTCATTTCTGGAGGGCAGGACTAGACTGTGTGTCTGCCTGGGGGATTGCCAACTAGGATGCCAAGCTGTTTCATCATGTGGTGGATGTGGCAACATGCTGTACCAAAGCATGCTAACCAACCTGACCTGACTGACCTGAATATTTGAAAAAAAAATATATAGTTTTACAAGCCCTACACTTGTGAAATAAGCATATTCTCTTTCATTAAAAATAAAGCATATGAATGAGCAAACTGTTCATTTCACGAGGACAGGTAGCCCATGGATTTCCTGGATTTTAGAATATTAACCAGGAGAACCCAACCTTCTGTAAAGAACATCTGGAAGTTTTTTGTTGTCTATAAGCAAACAAGATGAATCTATTCCTCAGATGTTAAAGAAACCCAAAAGTCTCGGAATTACAACAAACAGCAACTTGCAAATGCCAAAAAAAGGAAAAGTACAAACAGCAACCTTTAAGTTAACCACAGTGGCTTTCTAGCATGAAGTCCCAAAGTAAACGTCTTAACCTGAATGACATATGAATGGCTCCAGTTAGATTTATTAGATTTTTGTTCAATCCTTTCCATTAAAAAAGTTAACATTTTCAAATGATGGTCTTGGACTATATAATGTAAGTCCTTGTATGGTAGACCAACTGGACCCACTGCAGTTTGATAATCAGAAAAAGACTGAGAGGGGAGGATGCAATTATATATCTGCTCCACAAAAGCTTATTCTCACCTGGATAAAGCTGATAGCACTGTGAGGATTATGTTTTTTGACTTCTCCATCCCTGTTATAGGGTAAACTCTGAGATATGCAGGTGGATGAGCCTTTGGTGTCCTGAATAATGGACTCTCTGTCAGGCAAACCGCAATTTGTGAGACTCAAAGACTGTGTTTCTGAAACACACGTGAGCAATACTGGTGCACAACAAGGAACAGTCCTGTCTCCTTTTCTCTTCACTCTGCACATCTCAGACAATAAATGGTCATGTCACTTACAGAAATTGTTAGATGATTCTGCACTTATGGGGTGTATTGATAAAGGGGGATGAGACAACGTATTGGAGTCAGGTGGAGAACCTTGTCTCTTGGTGCAAAGAGAATTATCTGCACCTTAACATTAGCAAAACCAAGAAACTGGTTATTGACTTCTGCAGTGCCAAAGAGCCACTATGTCCAGTCACTATTCAAAATAGTGGATGTAGAGGTGGTCCACTCCTATAAGTACTTGGGGTCTACATTAATGACAGTCTACATTAATGACAGGTTGGACACAGAGGATCTATATAAGAAAGGGCAGAGAAGGATCTTTTTCCTTAAGAAACTGCATTTCTTAATGTGGGAAGTTGAGATCCTTCACATTCTCTACAACTCTACGATGGCCAGTGCAATTTTTGATGCTTTGGTGTGCAGGAAAAGTAAAGGATCCAGTCATAGCACCAGAAGGAGAAGATCCAGTTAAATATGAGGAAGGTGTGCTGAACTGATAACATTAATTCAAGAGAAACCCACCAAATCAAAAAGCTAATTCAAAGGAAATGCTGAGTTATAGGACACACTTTGGAAACCCTGGAGGTTGTAGCAAAGGAGAGAATTAAAACAAAAAAGAGTGCCATTATGAACAATGCTGCATATCCTCTTTCTGACACACTGACACAGAGGACTTTCAGGCAACGAATTATTCAGCAGAATTGTGTCAAGAGATGTTACGTCTGCATAATTCCTCATTGTGACTGTGACAGTCAGTGTTCTTTTTAATTTTCTTGCTTTATAGTCATTGTGGTATTTGTGTCTATCTATCTATCTATCTATCTATCTATCTATCTATCTATCTATCTATCTATCTATCTATCTATCTATCTATCTATCTATCTATCTATCTATCTATCTATCTATCTTTTTAAACCTGATTGCTAAAGAGATGCACAGAGTGTCATTCATGTAAATGTTATAAAAAATATATATATTGTCAGTTGTATTGGGTAATGTTCATGCAAAGCACTTTGGGTAAAGGTATCTGTCAAATGTGCAATAATAAATTATAGTCTTCTTTTACGCCATTGAATAAAAGCACAAGAGCTGAGCATGCTTGACTTCCTGAGAAACATATGGACACACACACACACAAAGAAACATCTTATTATTGACCAGCTGGATCCACACATTTCTGTCAAAGCTTCATTGTTTATATTAATCTTTGTTTTTTTCTTAATGTGCGGGGCTGTTTTAAAACATACCTCGTGCTGCTTTGAGTCTACAACAGTAACAATTTGACTATTTTTCTATTGAAGCAGTTGACTCCCTGCCTAGTAGACTAGTATGTGTTGCATTTAAATTGAAAACACAGCAAGCGTTCTTCCCTCTCATAAAGACAAGCAATTCAGCGCATCATACATTCCATTACAGTGATGGATCTGGAAATCACTGCTTAGAACAAAACCTGCAATCACCGTATAATCTATCATGTGTACGTAGCCCACTGGCCCCTACCTGATCAGGCATAGCCAGCAAGCATTCATAGAATATTGTCTCTGGATAGCTGCCAGAATTACTCTTCATTTAAAGGTAAACATTATGTGACCTGTGCACTGTAAACATTTCTTTATTAGGTCGGTCTACCTTGAGCAGGAGAAGTCTGGTTGCTAATGATAGAAGAGCAGAAGAAATGGTTTATAAAGCTTTTAGGACCTACTGTATGTCACAATATGATCCTGCAGAACTCCTTTCAGTTTCCAAAAATGGTGGGACAAAACAGGAGGCTCATATTGATATCAATCGCAATTAGAGAAGGAAATCGATATGCATTCTTGTACTCATTAACTCTACAATGAGCAGCTGCTTTGGAGATGGCAAGTCTGCTTACTGAATGAAAGCTTTTATAAACTGAATAAAATCTACAGAAAAAGTCAAAGTATTCAATGTGAAGAACTAAACTAGAGTAATACACTGAAAGGAAATAAAAAGACCTGTGTGGCATTGTACACATGTACTCTGTGAAGGGCATTGGACAATAACTTTTACAAATCACATCTTTATAGATGAAAATTCTTGATTAAGTGAGTCTTAGCTCTTTAGAAAATGAATGATAAGCATGATACAAATGACAAGAAAAAAACTTTAAACACCACTAAATGCCAACCTTTCTTTTGTGGTGACATCCACCATTTAAATTCTTGAATTTATATCCAGTTTCTTTAGTAAAGCCAAGACTGGTGTTTTATTATTTGGAGAATGCATTGTTCTATGTATTAACCTATTTTTTTCATTACAGGGCCATCAGGCCAAAAGCCCTGGGCAAAATAGTAACAAGAAATCCCCAAAGGAGCAGTTAGAAAAAGATCTAAGGATCCACAGGTCTGCTTTTCCATCTCTTTCTAATGACAATGTTAAAAATTGAACTGACAACAGAACAGCAATGCCAATAATAATAGGAATATTCATCTTAAGTGTGTTACAGAGCACCAGGGTAACTCTCAGGAGTTATATTTTAAAATAATATTGAGTAAAATGGAGAAAATCTTTGACTACCATGTGCACTGAGACTGTCTAGAGAATAACTACTGCTACATTCCGTTGTTTGAACTTCATTTCATTAGTCAAGTGTGCTGATGGCAGTGCTAGGATTTGGGGATGCATTACGACTGGGATAACCTGCCATAACTAAAGAAGATGTCCTCAGGATCCTGTCACCTAGTCTTGCTTTGCTTATGTTTATGCAGAAGCAGCATCTATGCTCTTTGATCTACCTGGGAGTGTCTACGCTTCACCCAGTGAGACCCAAATTTTCAAAAATATTAAAGATCCTACTCTGGGAATTGAGAAAGAGGGACAAACACCTCTATATAAAATCAGTGAAAAATTATGTTTTTTATTTTCCCAGATGGTGATGGAAATGTCATCTGTGTGAATCAATTAACATTTGTACTGGGCATCTACTTGTTTTTGTTGTTTAGGAGAATTATGCAACAGTTCCCCACTGCTTCACACTCAATTGTAGTATATGCTTGGTCGTGTCATCCTTCATTGCCCTATAAGTCATGCCACCTGATAACTGGCATAAAAGTGGTACAATCCCCATGAATAATGAGGACAACACTCACTGATAAAAACAGCTTGCTGTTCTGAACTCACTGAAGTACAGACTTAAAAGAGGCAGTGGTGATTTTGATAAAGAATAGAGAGCTTAGGCATAATCAGTGATACATGCAAAGTTTTGTAACCAGGTAGTCAAACCAATCTTTTGTCAAGGCCCAAAATACTAACCTGAAGTCTTAATCTAAATCTAAAGAGTAGATGTTAAAAGAATTGTTCTCTAACACAGAGATTACTCCAATCTTGCATAATGTGAAATCACATGTGTCGATGTTTATATGGTTGCACCAATGATGTTGTCATAAACAAGGAATCCTAAAGCACTTACAGTAGATCTCAATAGCACTTCCAAAAATGTCCACTAGAGGGGGAAATCCTGTCAAAATCCTTACTGGACACAAAAAGGGCCTTGTAGAATGTTATATTAACAAAAGATTTATTCTTCACAAAAAAATGTTCTTGTCCTTGGCTCACAAAGGTAATAGGATTTGCCCAAAACAGTAAAACAATCCAATACAATTAATAGACCCAATACAAAATCCAAAGAAGATTCGAAACAGAGTGAAGTAACCGCAACCACATAGCACACTAAACTCCTAAGTTTATTTGAAATGAACCACCAGGAGCTGTGGAAGACCCTCCAGATTAATAGGGCAGTTTGTTGCAGTGTTTGGCAGGTGGCCCCACCACTTGGGGGACCAACCACAAAGCATATGGATTATAATAAAGCAAGCTTATATGCATAGACAAAATCAAAAATAAAGAATGATGCACATAAACAACATAAATAAAAGAATCAAGACTGAACAAAAGAGACATAAAACATGAATTTGAACCCCAGCCAGGGGAGAAACCCTCACTGAGATATAACAGATGTCACATGGCAGGTGTCCTGGAGGGTTCTGTGTATTACCAAGCCAGCTGACAAAGCAAACTTTAGAAAATGAGTAAACAAAGCATGCCATTTCAGTAAAATGCAAAAATAGTTACTTATTAGGAATACCTTCTAGATAAACTAACATTAAATTTGAATTTCTTGGGTTAAAAATAAACATAAAAACAAAACGAATAGATGCATACTTGTAAAAATGACTAAGGATTTGCAACAAACATTAAGAAAAACTACATTCACAACATCTGATTAGATGAGCTCCAATAACTGATATCGTGAATTGCCTACAAATATTGGTACGCAGCTGTCTTTTTAAGTTTTGTATGTGTTGCTGCCTTTTTTATTGCTGTTTATTAGTTTCATTTATTTTTTTATAATTGTGCTTAGAGGCATTGATGCCTCAGGTAGCCACAGCCTTGGCCTTTTCCATCTCCTGGGACATCCATAGACATGAGCCAAGATAGGCTAGTACATACACAAAAAGGTATGGTGTAGAAAATGTAAAATGCATTTATTAAAACAATCTAAGTTGTCCAAAATGTTAAAAACAGTGTCACTGTGAGGAAGTTAAAATCAATAAATGTGCCCAATAAATTGATCCAAATTTAAAACCAACAATAAAACCAAAGACAGAATCAACCCTTTCTTCTTAATTCCGCTGCTTCTTTCTCACTATCTTGTCTCACCCTACTCACCACTCAGGCTTGCTCCATAGGGCTGAGAAATCGGAGAATGTGGTCCTTAATTGTCTCTCGTCCCAGCAACCTCCGTCAGTACCGCTGGGATGCTCGGAGTCCCACTCCTGCCACTATGGCTCAACATCTGTAGGACAACGTTTGGAGGACATAATTGCTCCTGTTCTTCAGCTCAGCAGGAGCATTCTGCTCCTGAAGTGCCATTCCCCTTACTCCAATGCAGGGCATGTCAACCATGTCAACTCTTTTGACTCACACAGGCATATTCTGACTCATTCTTACCCTTTTTTACCTTGATTTTCCTCCTCATTTTCCTCATACCTTTTCTTTCTCTCATTTTTTCTGATGAGCTATATGAATCATCTTGTTTTAGACCACCTATAGTTTGCCTATTGGACAAGACTGGAGTGGAGGATGCAATTATCTATCTTGCCCACAAGGCTTATTCTCCCCTGGACAAAGCATGGCAGCACTGTGAGGATTATGTTTTTTGATTTCTCCAGCACCTTCGATACCATCCAACCATTCCTGCTAAGGGGTAAATTCAGAGATATGCAGGTGGATGAGCCTGTGGTGTCCTGGATAACAGACTATCTGCCAGGCAGAGCGCAGTTTGTGAGACTGTTGTTTCTGATATGGAAACACTGGAGCACCACAAGGAACAGTCCTTCACTCTGTACACCTCAAGCTATAAATATAACATCAGGTCATGTTTTCAGATTCTCTGCACTAATGAGGTGTATCGATGAAGCAGATGAGTCAGAGTATAGGAGTCAGGTGAAGGTTTGTTTATTGGTACAAAGAGAATTGTCTGCATGTTAACATCAACAAAACCAAGGAGCTGGTTATTGACTTTCGTAACACCAAAGAGCATGTATATCTGGTCATTATTCAAGGAGTGAATATAGAGGTGGTCCACTCCTACAAGTACTTGGGTGTCCATATTAATGACCAGTTGGACTGGTCTTGAAGCACAGAGGAACTATATAAGAAAGGGCAGAACACATTGTTTTCCTTAGGCGACTGTGTTCCTTTAGTTTGGGAAGTAACATCCTTTATATCTTCTACAACTCTGTAATGTCCAGTGTGATTTTCTATACTGTGGTCTGCTGGGATTGTAACATCACTTAAAGAGAGATTTATAGAATCAAAAAGCTAATTAAAAGGGCAAACACAGTTATAGGATACACTGTTCACCCCGTGGAGGTCCTAGTAAAGGAGAGGTTTAAAACAAAACTGAGTGCCATTATATGAACAATGCTGCATGTCCTCTCTCTGACACAATAACACCAAGGACTTTCAGCCAACAAATTATTCAGCAGAAGTGTGTCAAGAAATGCGACTGGGGCTTCTTTATACCAACAGCAATACGTCTGCATAACGCCTCAAAGTGACTGTGACAGGTAAGTCAGAACTTTTCTTAGTTCTTAGTGATTCTAGTGTGTTCAGACCAAAGTGTAAGTGTTTATTTATGTATTTATCTATTTATTTTATTTATTTGTTTACCTATGTATGTATTTATTTTTTTAAGCAGCTTCCATAAAAAGGCAAATATCCCCCTGGTGACAAATAAACTTTTAAATGTTTCCCACTTTCTGTCCCACTCTTGTGCAGTACACAATCTCCAGAGCTTACTATGTGAGGGATGGCTGACCTAATTGGACTTCTGCACGTGAATGCCTAAATCCATACCTCCATTAAATGCTCCTGCAAACACCCACACTTCTGAGTTGCACTATTTTTGAAACTTTCAGCACTTGCCCTGATCCACCACAGATCCCAGACATGCTTTACCACAGTGGCACCACCAAGAACACCATTTTTTTCTTCCAGAAAGTGCAGTTTTGTGTTTGTTTATCATGACCACAACCATATTGTTTAATGTATTATCCACAATGATTGTGCATTTAGGTGACAGCTTAGGGGCTCTAGTGAGGGTCATTATCCTTTGAACCAGCTGTTGGCACTGTGGTGTAATTCCTTCTGTCTTCCTGAATGGAGGACTGACAACCACTTTACCTCTAATGTCATCTTCTTCTGAGATCTTTTCTGAACTTGTGTCTGTAAAGATGTCTTTGCAAATTATTGCCTGCTGCATTATTTGGCATCACTTCAAATTATTAAGGGGTCATCAAGTTACTGCCCCCACTCTTTTACTTTGTTGTGTCTCTTTTTCTTACATATAACATTGATTTACATCACTAAAGAAATCCAAACTGCTGATGCCTTTTATCTATCCAACATTGTTCATTGTTAGTTCACATGTCTAACTGGCGCATGCACAGTTATTAGCTGGAACTATAAAATTATTACTCAAGTTAACAAGCATGTAATAATAATAATATTATTAGAATCATACTGTAGATTTTACATGGATGAAAAAAGATTTAAAGTTAAGATTATACAGGTAAAATAGTCTAAGTAAAGAGATATTTTAAAGGAATAATTTAATAGTCAAGTACAACTACTTTAAGTTAAGGTCAGATGGAAACAGAGAATACAAAAGAAAACTTCTCAGAGAAAATAAACTTGTGAGGTTCATGGTCAGTAGAAAATTGCAAGCCAATATCTGACCTCTAGTAGACTAGCTGGGCACTCAGTTAACACAAGGGCTTTCTACAATGTTTTCAAATCAAAGTTAAAGCCTATGACTTTGGCAGAATGTGAAAGAAATCTGATACTTGCTCTGTCACTGGTGACACAAAAGTTTCACATTCAATCTGAGGTTCTCATCCAAGGTTAGCAGGTATAAATTGGTCTAAATAGTAGAGATAGTAGTAACTATCTATTCATCCAGCCATTATACAACCCACTATATCCTAACTACAGAGTCACGGGGGTCTGCTGGAGCCAATCCCAGTCAGCACAGGGCGCAAGGCAGGAAACAAACCCAGGGCAGGGTGCCAGCCCACCGCAGGGCGCACACACACACACACACACTCACACACTAGGGACAATTTAGAATCGCCAATGCACCTAACCTGCATGTCTTTGGACTGTGGGAGGAAACTGGAGTACCCGGAGGAAACCCATGCAGACACGGGGAGAACATGCAAACTCCACAGGGAGGATCCAGGAAGCAAATCCGGGTCTCCTAACTGCGAGGCAGCAGCGCTACCCACTGCACCATCAAGCCGCCCTTCCAGTAACTACTGAAGGATATTGTCTAGAGAGGGAAAACTGGAATTATTTTCCATGAATGTTAAAACAATATGAGTAACCTCACCAGTAGCTCCAGTCTGATAAATTAGGTCTTCAGCCTTGATTTAAACACTGAGGTCAATGGGGCACCTCAAAATTATTCATGAGCTTGTGTGGCTCTACAATTATTATCTTGTCCTCCTAAAGTAATTATGGTGGGAATTTTAAGATCACTGCCTGCATAATGTGATTGTGGCATATGCCATTGTGTAAAGTCATTACCAATTTCAATAAGTTAAAGAGGGGGCTAAGCCAGGTATGACTTTATAGGTGAAAAGACCGATCAGCTCCTAAATCAGTTCTAATAAGAACCAAATTAAATTAAATTAGAACCAGGGTTACACTGTTTTACAAGTCGTGGCTTTATTGTCTCACCACCCATACACCATATTGTAGCATACAGTGGTACGAAATAACATTTTCCGGGACTGTGGTGCAACATATACATAAACACAGGGCAAGTGCAAGTCAGGTAAAGAACTATACAATACTTTACTGTACTACACTATTAATGCATGAATAAATAATAAATAAAAGATAAGTGAATAGACTGACTATTCCTTTCCAATTTGAATTCTGATTCTTGCTTCAGTATTCTGATGAGTAGCCACACTAAACATTTCACTAGTCAGTTCTACTTGATTTAAACCAAGGAATTGGCTTTTTATATTGTGCATACTAAGTCACTGTGATTATATTTCCAAGATGGCAGAAAAAGGTGGTGGCTGTAGGCTTAATGTGTTAAATGTAATATCTAAATTGTCAGTGTATTTAAAATTTCTATATATTCTTTCACAAAATGTAAAATTTCTTATGATTGTTTCTGTACAAAATATGTTAATTTATTAATGTCAGAAAAGGAAAAGAATCATTCAGTTGTATTCATCAGTACAGCTGAGTGTGATCAGCATGCAAATAAAAACTGAAATTATGTTTAAGAATGGCATATCCTAAAGACAACATAGAGAGAAATTATATACATACACTAGGACAAGAAACAACATTAGTATATCTTTAAATGAAAAATCTTAAATGTAAAAAATTAATAGATTCATTAAGGCTAGGGTTAATTTAACAAGAGACAGAAGAACAATGTATGGTCAAGATCTTTGGATAAGATAACTGTCCAACAAAGTCCTTTGAAGTTTGTGATGAGTTTTTTAAAACAATACAGGTTATCTGTGTCAGTCTGAGAGATGCAAACAGTCCTCATACCTGGCCATGAAACTCTTGTCTCTATTCAAGCCATGTTGTAATGTATTAAATTTTATAATGAGTTTAACTTCCCATTCTTTTCTCTCTTGCTCTGTTGTGAAGTTGCCCATAAGCACTGTGACTTTAAAGTCCCTCTCACAGTGTCCATGGCTGTTGAAATGGGCCGCTACAGGAACATCTATGTTGCCATGTTTAATGTGGAACCTGTGTAAATTCATTCTCTGGCAGAGTGTTTGTCCAGTTTCTCCCACATAGAGTGCAGTGTCAGGAAATTTCATGCAGAGAATTAGGTAGACCATATTAGATGATTTGCAGGAAAATGATCCCTTTATGTGATGTTCAAGTCGGCAGTGTGGTATAACTATACGGTCTGTACTATAAATGTACGCACACATTTCACATCTTTTCTGTAGGCAGGGAGATGTGCCATTTTCTGTCGGTTCATTTAGGGACCTTCAGACAATTAGTTGCTGAGGGTTTGTTGGTTGTCTGTATGCCAGGAGGGGAGGTTCAGGAAATACATTTTTCAGTGTTTGGTCGTTGTTTAGCATTGGCTGAAGTTCTTTTATAATTTTTTGAAGTGTTTCAAGATGTGGGTTGTAGGTGACAACAAGGGGGATGCGGTTCTTTTCGTCTTTGTTTATAATACTGCTCAAAAGAATTAAAGGAACACTTTTTAATCAGAGTATAGCATAAAGTCAATGAAACTTATGGGTTATTAATCTGGTCAGTTAAGTAGCAGAGGGGGTTGTTAATCAGTTTCAGCTGCTGTGGTGTTAATGAAATTAACAACAGATGCACTAGAGGGGCAACAATGAGATGACCCCCAAAACAGGAATGGTTTAACAGGTGGAGGCCACTGACATTTTTCCCTCCTCATCTTTTCTGACTGTTTCTTCACTAGTTTTGCATTTGGCTACAGTCAGTGTCACTACTGGTAGCATGAGGCGATATCTGGACCCTACAGAGGTTGCACAGGTAGTCCAACTTCTCCAGGATGGCACATCAATACGTGTCATTGCCAGAAGGTTTGCTGTGTCTCCCTGCACAGTCTCAAGGGCATGGAGGATATTCTAGGAGACAAGCAGTTACTCTAGGAGAGCTGGAGAGGGCCATAGAAGGTCCATAACCCATCAGCAGGACCAGTATCTGCTCCTTTGGGCAAGGAGGAACAGGATGAGCACTGCCAGAGCCCTACAAAATGACCTCCAGCAGGCCACTGGTGTGAATGTCTCTGACCAAACAACCAGAAAGACTTCATGAGGGTGACCCAAGGGTCCCATGTCCTCTAATGGGCCCTGAGCTCACTGCCCAGCAGCAAGCAGCTCGATTGGCATTCGCCATAGAATACTAGAATTGGCAGATGCACCACTGGTGCCCTGTGCTTTTTAAAGATGAGAGCAGGTTCACCCTGAGCATGTGACAGAAGTGAAAGGGTCTGGAGAAGCCATGGAGAACATTATGCTGCCTGTAACATCATTCAGCATGAGCAGTTTGGTGGTGGGTTAATGATTGTCTGGGGAGGCATATACATGGAGGGTCACACAGACCGCTACAGGCTTGACAAAGGCACCTTGGCTGCCATTAGGTATCAGGATGAAATCCTTGGACCCACAGTGGCTCCTGGTGCACGACAATTCCTGGCCTCATGTGGTGAGAGTATGCAGGCAGTTCCTGGAGGATGAAGGAATTGATACCATTGACTGGCCACCACACTTTCCTGACCTAAATCCAATAGAACACCTCTGGGACATTATGTTTTGGTCCATCCAATGCCACCAGGTTGCACCTCAGACTGTCCAGGAGCTCAGTGATGCCCTGGTCCAGATCTGGGAGGAGATCCCCACAACACCATCTGTCATCTCATTAGAAGCATGCACCGATGTTGTCAGGCATGTATACAAGAACACAGGGGCCATACAAAGTGCTGCGTACGATTTTAAGTTGCTGCAATTAAATTTTGCCAAAATGGACTAGCCTGCCACATAATTTTTTCACTCTGATTTTTGTGGCGTCTTTGAACTCAGGGCTCTGTAGGTTGATCATTTTCATTTCCATCAAAGGATGTGGCATCCTTTCGTTCCTAACACATTACCCGGTCTATATCAGTATAGATATCCAGGAGGATTTCTTTTTCCCATTGAGATCTGATGTGTTTTTAAAGTGTTCCTTTAATTTTTTTGAGCAGTTTATATTCCAGAAGGTTGTCTCTGGGTATGGCATAAATATAAAACACAAAATAATTGATTGCATAAGCTTTCACCCCTTCAAGTCAGTATTAAGTAGTTGCTCCTTTGGCAGCCATGACAGCCTTGAGTCTGTGTGCACAGGTCTCTATCAGTTTTGCACATCTGAACATTTCAGTTTTTCCCAATTCTTCTTTCCAAAACTGCTGAAGCTCTGTCAGGTTGCATATGAATTGTGGGTCAACAGCCTTTGTCACATCCAACCACAAATTCTCAGTTACATTAAGATCTGGACTCTGGCTCAGCCACTCCAGGACATTGACATTGTTGCTTTAAACCAAATAAAAAAAAAAAACTTCTCCAAGGTGCAGTCATAAAAGTTCTTGGATTTTTCTGTCTTCATTTTCCACTCTACCTTCACAGAAGTTCCAGGGCCTGCTTTACAGAAGCATCTTCATTGAGTGATTCTTCCACCACTATGCTTCATTAGTGTTTTTGAAAATGTGTAGTGTTTGAATTATGACAAACATGACATTAAGTCTGATGGCCAAGAAACTCTATTTTGGCCTCATCAGACTATAGTACCTACTTCAACGTAATTTCAAAGACTTCCATGTATCTTCTCGCAAAAGACCTTATTCAGAAAGGGTTTGTCATCAGCAGAAAGGCACACAAGTTGCAGCTGTCAAACATGCCGTGGCAGTCCAGCTCCCCTCTCCAGGTCAAAAGATTACAAAGTCCTACTATTTAAGGGGGTTGAACAGCTCGGAAGCAGCAACTGGAGCAGACACAGTCTGAGGGAGAGAGGACAAGAGAGTGAGTGAGCTGTTAGGTCGGCCGGGGCTCAGTCTTTTAAATGTTCTAAACATCGTGCGAGAAGCATGCTGTGCAGTAAGCCTGCAAACCTGCAGCTGATCCCACAAAGGGGACAGGTAAAAGTATATTTGTTTCTCATTTAAAATACTGTTTAAGAGGGAGTTTCTGAAGGACAGCTGTGTTTATTTTCCATAGGTTTACTGTTTAACAAAGAGACAGCTCACAGTTAAGATCGTAAGAGCGTACAGCTGGCAGCACTATGCCGGAGGAGAAACGAAGCAGGGGAACTACTGAAGTGTACATGAGTGACGATCACCGCTGTTATGGGCAGCTAACCAGTGGTGACACCAGTCACAATACATACATATATATCTATATATGTGATCTGTGGTGGGTTGGCACCCTGCCCGGGATTGATTCCTGCCTTGTGCCCTGTGTTGGCTGGGATTGGCTCCAGCAGACCCCCGTGACCCTGTGTTCGGATTCAACGGGTTGGAAAATGGATGGATGGATATATTGTGACAAGTACAAGACTTCAGACATTATAAAGTTTTGGGGCAGCCACCTGTATATTGCTGCAAAAAGTTTGCAAAAGTTTGAACAGAAATATTCACACGACTGAGTCCAAAACAGAACTGAATACTTGGAGGTAAGATGGCAGTTTTCAGGGCTGGGGAAAGAAATGATGTCACCTATGTCGGAACTGGAAGTGACGTCATCAGAGGTGCTGGAGCTGGAAATGACATCATCAGAGGTGCCGGGACCTGGCGAGATTTCCCGGGAATGGTCTGCAAGAAACTGAGAGAGACAGTCAGCACACTCTTCCACCCCCTGGTCTGGTGTAGTATTACATTTATTCAGGCCATTTAGCTGTCTCCTACTCGCACATCTGTGACTATATATATATATATATATATATATATATATATATATATATATATATATTGTGACATGTGAGTCCCTTTCTTGCACCTCAAACACTAGGCTGAATCTCAGTACTTTAGCAAAGCCAGCTTTGTTCAGCTTGAAACAGGAACAGCATGGTTATTTATTGTAACATGATCTACCCCTCTCCTATACACAGACAGCAATCAGGAAGGGTCGTGGCCAGGTTAATGGCCAAGTAATACTGTTCCCTGCATTTAAAATATTCCTTGCATCACCCATCGACGGCAGGCGCTCAAAGTGCAACCAACATCTTTTAGGATTTGGGATTTTAGGAACACTTACTTTCGCAGTAAGCTGCTACAGCGCTGGGATCCTGTGGTTGTCCCTGCGACCGAGATGCTGTCTTCCACAGATGTGGAGATTGTGCTCTGGGATGCTCTTTGGAGTGTTGTCCCATTGGAGGAGCTCCAAAAGTTTAGAAACCTTACTATATATATATATATATATATATATATATATATATATATATATATATATATATATATATATATATATATATATATATATATATTTTTATATATATCATATATATTGACACACACACGCTTGGGAGACAACTTCAGGGCTTGTCAGATGGTAATTCTACCCTGGGTCGAAAGTTGGTGCCTACAATTCCGATGGGTGAAAGAACATCGGCATCTGACATCACCTTTGAATTCCAGGTAACGCTATTTTGCTTCAGTCTTGTCTTGGACACCCACCTGAAAAGACAGTGTCTCCTTTTTGTTTTTGCCAGCAGTTATATGGGGATTACCTGACAGTGCCCCAACCCTTTATACTCTTGTCTTTGTTTCATTTACTAAATGTAATTTCATGTATGCCTCTCAGAGGCTCCTCCAAGGTAAGCAATACTCTGGGACATGAGGCGGTGCTGTCACAAATGGTATCGTTTCTCCATGTACAGCTTAGAGAAGCCATCCAATAAAGGTAATTGACTCAATACCTTCCTTCTAGGGGGCTGTATAACACATACGCTTCCAGAAGATGGTGTCTCATTTTGGAATTGGGCCAGCTGCAGGATGGAGATCTACCCCAATGAGAGACCACTCAATACAGTCTACTTAAATTCCTTTGAGAGCCCCTGCAGCTTACAACGTTCTGTTCTTGTTAGGCACCATTGAACACCTGTTTATTTTGTTTACTGCACTATTATTTAAAAGGGGTAACCCACTTGGCACCCTAATATTTATTATCTCGACTTAGCTCATCCCTTGCTTAACCACCATATACAATATATGCCAAGCATTTCAAGCATTAATACATGTAAAAGGTGCTGTGTAAAACAAAAAAAATGTAACTACTATAGCAGCACCTCCACTGAAGGATGTTAAAATATGATTTAGGAGGGTGGAATGGTATTATGATTAAATTGTTAAAAAAAAGAAAAGAAACAAGAAAATCCGACAACAATACACTTTGAAAAAACTGTTGATCCTTAATGAAAAGTACGTTTTAAAATGGTGAAAGCTTAATTGGAGCCAATTTAGTCATAAGCAGCCTCCGATTGTGCTTTATTTTTTGTTTATGAAATCACTTTATTGTGAGGCTAAATATAACTCACATTCATTTGCTTTTATACCTTTAGGATTAAGGAGATTGCTGATTTTATGTTAGCAAGATTCTTTAATTCTGTGGCCATAAGAGAGCAGATGGTAGCTCACAACTAAGCAGAGAGACAAAGACGGAGAACTCTGATATTGACTACTGGGCAGTGGTGTAATGGGAATATGCAAGCACAGGTTATTGTAGGACTGTATTTAAAGATTTAAAAAATTCATGTAAGATAGAAAACTGAAGAATATCTTCTAAAAACACAAACCTGGCAGTGTAGAAAGATAAAACTTTGAATTTTCTGGAAAGAATAATAAGAAAACATAGAATTAACAATCTCCTTAATCCTAAAGGTATGGACTGGAGTTCTATTTAACCTCACAATAATGTATTTTTAAAAAAAACTGAGGCACAATTGGATGCTGCTTATGGCTAAATGTCTTTAAAATGCTAGGAAATATCTCTTCAGATAGAGATCTGTTTTAAGTCCAGTACTTTGAGGTCCTTCAAATCCCAACTTGATATTTTGTAGTAGTTACATGAATGGTGATTGATCAACTACATTTAGTTAAAAATTCAAATAAGCAAATGTATTATTCTCATAAAAACTTTTCTTATGTTCTGAAGTTTGCCATTCGCAACTCCACTTTGCTTCAAAGGCCTTTCCATTTCTCATTTACTGTACAGTACCTTTTCATTCCTCAAACAGTGTCTCTTGATCCATCTTGTAAATTGATCACCTTTCAGTTCTATGCTTTTTCTATTCAACTCCCTCCATAAACCTCTTTCTGTTCTACTGGCCTCCACCTCTATGTTAGCATACCATTTTTAAGAATATCCAATTATGTTTCAACAACCCAACATGTACAACCCCAATATGTTCATTGATTATTTTCCACAGTAATTATACTATAATGGAGTGTGAGGATTGAAGGTAATCCATTTCACTTTTCATTATATCATCTCCTTCAAGGGTTACTTATATTGCCCTTTTCATGAATAAAAAATTGATCACAAAAGAAAACAAGAACTCCTTTATTGCTTAATGAGCTGATGTTTAATAGACAGCATTTTAAGATGCTTTGATGTGGTAGAGTTAGCTAAAGCTCTTAAATGTAATAAATTATTTACACTGGCAACTCTGGTTGAAGGATTAATCTGAGGTCTAATTATGGTCTGTATATGCTGACCATAGTTTTTATAAGCAGTTAATTTTTTGTAACAAGATATATATTCTCAGATGCTTCTTCACTAATATTATGTGTCAGTAACATGAAAAACTGTATCTGTGATAATAAACAGTTCACAGTTAAAGATATCTCAGTTGTGGCTTGGATGTTCTAAGTCCATGGCAAAGCAGTGTTTTGTCATATTTTGTGATAAAATAGGTCCCCAAGCTGTATTCAAGAATTGAAGAGTATGATTTTAGCTGAAGTCAGGGCAGCTAACAATTTCCTGCAACAATGCAGCTGTCAGGAGTGGACTGGAGCTCTGCTGCTTAGCCCTTCTTGTCACAGGCATTCTGCCTCAGACCCTCATATTAGGCAATGTGTATTATGCAGCAGTCACATGCCGGTGGGACTGGAGATATAAAACTGGGAGTACAGGCTCTTGGGGTGCCTAAGCATTTGTACTTTGACATGTCACCTTTATAGAGCAATCTTTTTTCCAGTGTGTTTTGTATTGACTAGAATACATGAGTGAAAGTTGGGATCAAATTTAAAATGTCTTAAACAGTAACAACATGCTTAATTAAGAACTGTGCAAGATTCAATGTACCGTGAGGGTTGCTTTTCAAGACAGAATCCTCAGGCAGGTATCTCAAGAAACAGATCTTCTACCTTTCTTTGAATGCTATGGCTGCACTTTTTTTCATTTAAGTGGATTTTTGCCAAGGTTCCCACCTTTAGTGGGTTCTCTAAAACTAACCTTGATTTGCATTTTGACACCTCGAAGCTTTCAGACACATTTGACACTGAAGACAGTACAGAGTTGCCCAGGAGCAATAGTGATCTATACACATGAAAATAAACAAATTGAGACACCCTGATAGCAGAATTAAACAAAATGCTACTTTGCTAAGACTAAACGTTAGCAGTCAGCATTACAAGCATTCATAATGTAACTTAAAAGTTTTTCTGTCCATTATGTTTTAAATGATAAGCAAAAGTTATTTTCACCCCAGTGCTCATCTTATTACAAAAGCATTGCCAAAATTTGAAGGTCAATTGAGGACCCCTATTTGAAATAATAGCTTAAGAAGTCTGTGTAAACAAAAAAAAATCCTTTTAAAAAGCCAATTTCTTGGCAGAGGGACGTTTCTTTAATAGAACAAAATGGGCTTACTTAGAAAAGCAAACAACAATAAATGAAATTACTGTATTCCAGTATAGAAATAGGAAGATTAGTTACAGTGGCCTCCACTATTATTGGTACCCCTTGTAAAAATTAGTAGGTAAAATTAGAAAAGATAGAAAAAAAAATCACTGTTTGCTGAAAAACCGTCATCATGCAGTGAAAATATGTGAAACATCTGACTTTTAATTGAAACAAGGTCATTCAAATAAAAACAAAGCGATCATCAAAAATAAATATTTTTAACAAAAACCTGCGTTTAATACTTTTTATTGTACAACCTCCCTTTTCCAATTGTCTCACACGTACACTTGGGAGGCAGCTAAAAGGTCTAAATGTGAGTAATTCCACGCCAGACCAGGGAGTGGCGGAGTGTGTTGACCTTTTCTCCCACTTTCCTGCAGACTGTTAACGTGAAATTCCGCCTGGCCCTGATGACGTCACTTCTGGTTCCAGACAGAATGACGTCACTTCTGGTTCTGAACCCTTGGATGACATCACTTCCTGTGTAGAACCCATGGATAAAGAGACTTCAGGTTCCGGCCCTTTTGATAATGTCACGTCTGGGTCCGAGCCTATGGAAGAGGACCCTTCCACTTCCGCCCTTGATGACTTAATTTCCTTTTCTGGTCTTTAAAGCCGCCATATTTTACTAACCTCATCAGTTCTGATTTGGACTCCGATCTGTGCACATCAGTGCTGTCAAATTTACCTTTTTGCAGTCAGGAAACATTTTACGAGTGGGTGCCCCAAACCTTTTTATGACTCCTATCTCTGTTTTTTGTGACACAATATAACAGCACAGTCTTCTCTTGTAACCTTTTATAAGGCTGAAGAATACAGAGCATGGCATCTGAGACCATTCTTCTGTACATAATCTCTCCAGATCAACCAGGGTCCTAGGCCCTCTCCTGTGTCATTGGACTGAGATGGCCATGGCAGAACTTTGATTTTGTGGTCAGTTAACCATTGCAGGGCTGTTTTTGTCATGTGTTTCTGATCATTATCCTGCTGGATGATCCAATGACAACCTAGTTTTAGTTTCCTGGCGGAGGCAGCCTGGTTTTGATTTAAAATCTCCTGAAATTTCATGGAATCCATGATGCCATGTACCCTAGCAAGGTTACAAGGGCCCAACAACATCACAGAACCTCCCCTATATTTCACAGCTTGGACAAGGTTATTATTTTTAATATAACAATCCTTCTTTTTACACAAAAACCCACTTTGCGTGTTTATTATCAAAAAGTTTTTGTTTTATTAGACCATAGAACACGGTTCCAGTCAAAGTTTTAATGATAATGTTCTAAAATCTCCAGGGGCCTCATGTATAAACGGTGCGTACGTACAGAAATGTTGCGTAAGAACTTTTCCACGTTCAAATTGCGATGTATAAAACCTACACTTGGCGTAAAACCACGCACTTTTCCACGGTACCTCATACCTTGTCGTACACAAGTTCTCCGCTCGGTTTTGCAGACTGGCGGCACCCAGCGTCAAAGCAGTGCTACTGTTCATGTGTGGTTACACCTTATTTTCCTGACGCGGCTTTATAAATACACTGAAACTAACCGCTGTGGACACAGACAGGCGGACATGTTGTTTTTCACCACCACACGTTTATTATTTACAATATTTACAATAGTTCACATGCACTACAAACCCCAACACAGTCCTGGCCAACCAATGCCTTCTCTTCGGGCCGCCTCCACACTCTCTGTTCCTGCCTCGTCCTGCTTCTACCCGACTCCCGCCTTGAATGAAGGGAGATGGCCCCTTTTATATGCTCCCGGATGAGCTCCAGGTGGTTCCCCGCATTCCCCTCTGGACACGCCCCAGTCTGGCGGAAATGCCGGCTGTTCTCCCGGAAGCTCTCCTGGTGTCCCTCTTCTTCCCCCCAGCACTTCCTGGTGTGGCGGAAGTGCTGAGGTCCAGGGTCCCCAAGGCATTGGGGCGCCACCTGGCGGTGACCACGTGTCCCTACAGAGTTGGGCTTCCAAGCCCTTTACCCGTGGCCCCCAAAGCAACCAGGATGGCGGCCCCCACATGATCCCAGATGGGCGCACGCCCACTTCCGGTCCTTCAAGGAGTCCCAGCCGGGTCATCGCCCCTGGCATCCCTGACACCGCATATTGTTTATTAGTGTAACACATCTGATTGTAATTAACTTGTAACAATATAATGGTCCAGGGAATAGCCATAGTATTCCAAATACCATAACTGCTTTAGCGTTGTTACTCTCACTGCACCTTCTTCTTCTTCTTCTTCTTGTTCTTCTTCATTCAGCTGCTCCCGTTAGGAGTTGCCACAGCGGATCATCTTTTTCCATATTACTCTCACTGCACCACTCGGAGTATTTATATCACTGTATATGAATGTGAATCACAGCAGCAGCTGATCGGAAAGAGAATTATCGGTATACAGCTTCAAGGACACGCTGCCTCAGCCACTGCAAAACGTTTCAAAGCCTTTCCTGACCTCGTGGTTCAGAAACAGTTTCATCCCAAGAACTATAAACACACTCAATCAATTGCACCTTGTAGAACTGTTTGTACTTATAATTACAATCACCTCACTGTAAACTTACACTACAGTTATAATATCGCACAACCTGAGCCACTTTATAAAGCGCGTATTTACATATGATGACGATATAATTTTTAAGGTGAAATGCAGCAAAATATGTTTATTATACTGTATTATACAGATAAAACTTTAACTTCATTTAAATAATCTATATTCTTCACTGGGAGTGTAATGAAGGATAGAATAATTAAACATGTACTACGAAGATATATTAATGTTCCTTAAATGTTTTGAAGAATCGGCGCTAAGCTTACAGATGGCTTAACTTCTACAGAGCTTTTTGTGTGGTGATTGGGTATTTGGGGAAAGAAAAGCAAGGACTGCAGTGGCGGCCACGCCAATATATATTGAATATAAAACAGAAAGAGAAAATAACAGCACAGCTAAAAACGCAGCGACAAATTTAGGCAAAAGTTAAATGCTTGTGTCATGAGCATGAGGCGGCTATGCAGTGTCTGCAACGGACGTGGCCATCCACCGTGCATAAGCTACCTTACTGACATTGGCGGGCGAAGGAGCCACCGATTCTTCCTCTGCCCAGTGCCACCACAAGCCTAGAGCTGCCCCTGAGTACTGCTGCAATAAATTATTTAATCGAAGGTCGCACACAATCACTGCGCCGTGAAACTCAAGTTTAATAACGTACTTTAACTCCTATCATCATAAAAATTATATCACATATACATCTCAGTATTTTAGTTATTTAGAGAGCTGTAATATCATGAATGTAATGGATTCTGTGTCCAGTTGGAGGAAGAGAGCCGGTTTAAGAAGCAACGTAATGATTCACACACATAGAGCACATAGAAGATCAAATACAAAACAAAGCATTTAACGTGCTACTTTAATTACGATGTTATTTGAGAAACTGGTTAATTAAACGATTTTAAGATGAAGTTTATGATGTTCTATTTTAATGACAAAATGAACTACGTGATTAAAGTGGAAATGACGAGACTGAAGTTGACATTTCGTGCTTTTTCCCCACTGTGTGTCTTTTTTTCTCTGTACCATAATAAGCTTTCATATGACACTCAGACAGTGGGCTACAACTCGCCTTTTCACGGCGACTTTGATATGTGATTTCTTTTTTATTTCCGGCACTGTGCGATTTTGTGAACGTGAGCTTTCAAGATTCTCCAACACGCTATGTCACTCGATCAACTTCCTTTTGTTGATTATACCACGGTTTATTTGAATAAATAGTATGTTTTTCCTTTGCCTCCACTTGGTATTCTCTGAAATTCTTATATTTTCCCCCGTGCTTTTCCCATTGTCTTTTCACAGAAGGCTGAGCTTAAGGGCAATTTATATTCATTTGCATATTCAAAGAGGCGTAATTCTGGGAGGACTTGGGGCGTTACATAAAACGCATGCACGACCGTTACTTTTCACGCTGATCGGGATTTATGTAGCGGAAGAATGTGGAAGTTGGAGTATGCACAGATTCCTGCATCTGGATATTTCTGTGCGTAAGCACATTTCGGCTTTTGTGCTTACGCAATGTTATAGTGCGAGTTCTACACACGGCGTTACACATGAGGCCCCAGGTGCTTACATTCGTGGATAACTGACTGAAAAGGCTTCTTTCTGGCATACCTTGTAGGCGGAGTGGTGGCTCTGAGGCTAGGGATCTGCGCTGGCAATTGGAAGGTTGCCGGTTCGAATCCCGTAAATGCTAAAAGGGACTCTGCTCTGTTGGGTCCTTAAGCAAGGCCTTTAACCAGCAATTGCTGAGCACTTTGAGTAGTGAGGAAAGTGTTACATAAATTCAAAAGAATTTAAAGAAAAAGAATATCTTCCAAATAATCTGCAGACATGGAGATGCTGTCTGATGGTGGTTCTGGAGACCTGATAACCCCAGGATTTCACTTTTTCTTGCAATTCCCTAACAGTGATCCTTGGAGGTATTGTTACCTTTTTTACCATCCTTCTCACTGTGGGGGTAAAATAAACTTGGGTCTCTTTCTCTTCCAAGCAAGTTTGTCGCAGTTCCAGTTGATGACCACTTTTTATTATTGTGCACCATTTAACAAAGTCTTTGATTAGCTTCCTGTACTCCTCCTCCTGCCCACTCCTGATGCAGCCCACTATAGCAGTGTCATCAGCGAACTTTTGCACGTGACAGGACTCCGAGTCATATTGGAAGTCTGATGTATATAGATTGAACAGGACCGGAGAAAGTACAGTCCCCTGCGGCGCCCCTGTATTACTGAACACAATGTCAGACCTGCAGTTCCCAAGATGCACATATTGAGGTCTGTCTGTAAGATAGTCCATGATCCATGCCACCAGGTGTGAGTCTACTCCCATCTCAGTCAGCTTGTCTCTAAGGAGCAGAGGTTGGATTTCATTTCATTTCATTGATTTCATTTGGAATGTTCCTATAAATTCAAATCAATTAAATTTAATTTAATTGTCCAATTTAAATGGGAAACATGCTTCAGTTACATTTTTTTACATTAATTTCCAAGGGTACCAACAATTGTGGCACGTGTGTTTTTGTTAAAAACATTTATTTCTTGATGAGAGCTTTTTTTTTCTTTAAATGTACTTGTTTCAGTTAAAAGTCAAATGTTTCTCATTTTTTCACTGAAAGATGACGGTTCTTCAGCAAATTATTTTTTTTTCTAACCCTTCTTACAAATTTTTACACAGGGTGCCAATAATAGTGGAATGCACTGTATACTGTAAGGTCTAGGGTCTAGTTAGGGTATTGGGTGAATCAAACCAACAAGTCTTTTAGAACTGGTGTCAGCATAATTCCAGACCCCACACACAAGAACATATGCTTTAATGACTTCTTTCACTAGTGGTCTCTGAAAAATAACATTTTTATATGCCCTTGGGATGTCTTGCCTAGGAGGGAGTCATGACCCCAAAATGGAATCTGAAATGAATTCCAACTCCTACACACATTCTCGGGTTGTGGGTGATCAACTAGTGTTGCCTTCAACAGATGAAATATATCTAATGCCTCCTTACTAGAGGTAGCTACTAAAAATTGGTCTTCCGGAATTATTCATATTCAGGTATTCTGGTTCAATGAATTGTTCATGTTGCTCTATAAGTGTCTCATAAAGAAATCTGCCTATGCTATATATGAGATCAAAAAGTTACAACATCTAAACTAAAATACCCACCTATTTTCTATACCATTTAGCCTTGTAGCAGCCTTCATTGATTTTAATGAACTAACACTAACAGGTGTTCAGCATCCCCAGGAAGTGTTGTAATTTTTGTACTTCAGGCTAAATGTTCCCTGTTATTGTGATAGTCCTGGTCAACTGCAGCATCCTTGTCACTCTTGAATCCGGGACCACCAATAGTCATGCATAGAGATAAGCCAGGCAATAAGGACACTTAACAAGCAAGGGTATTGTAGCTGCGTTTTCCCAAAATTACCAAAGTTCTGCAGCTTCAACTCAAAAAAATGGGATTCAACAAAAGCCTGACGCGTAGAAATGATTCCACAGACAAACTATCTTGGTTTTTGAGAGTTTAGTTAAGTTTTGAAGTAAAACAATTCACACAAAAAGAAAAAATTAAAATAATAAAAAGAAAAAGTTAAAGTTAAGAAAAGTTCAATTCTAAGCTTAATCTTGTTACATCACAAATCGTTACTTCTCACTTATCATTTCTGAACCATTTCAAAACGGTCAGAAAACTGTATGCTTATCCCATTCCTAAGCTTTAAAATGGATCTTTCAAGTCACTCTTTAATGAGACCTGTTCTAAACAAACTGAGCTTATTATCACACTGTTATTCAGTTATAGTAAGAAGGTTCTATCTCTTGTTAACTATAGGGGGAAAAGACTATACCATAAGCTATGACTATGAAAGACATTAATATTCTATTTAAATTAAGCAAACATCAATATGAGTTTAACTCAAAACTTTAACTTTCTAAGATTGACTCTTACAGGTATGTGCAAGTGCAAATAGTGATCTTATTTCATAATCCAGGGTTCAAAGTCCCAAGGTGCAAGTAGTGCAGAGCTTCATAAATAAATAAATAATCCAAATACATTTCAGTATTCAAGGTGAAGGTTAAAATCCATAAATACTCCAATAAAGTGTTTAAAAATCCAAGGTTAAAATTGAAGTTAGGATGCAGTCATGAAACCTGCAAGCCTCAGTGCTTCTTTTCCAATCCATATTCATGTCTCTGCTGCTCACCCTACAGTTTTCTTAGTCTGCCACCATTCTGCCTTACCTCCAAATTTTAACTTAGTCCATTCTTTCTGCAACTGTCCAGCACATCTTTATTTGTTATCTCCCCTGCTTACCATTCTCAGGTCTTGCAGCTGGGCTTAGATTCTAATATCTGCAGATCCTCTCTCAGGCTCCTGTCCTAGTCACCTAGGGCAGTACCCACTGGGGCGCTATTAGCCAGATCTTCATTACCCTGCCATCTGACTTAAGTCCAGCAAAACCACTCTCTGTCTTCCGGAGAAATGGGAGTAACAAAACCCTAGAGCACAGTAACTCCTGTATGGGGCCACTGAGCTCTTTACCTTCCTCCCTCCATGCAGACTCATACTCCCACCACTTTGTCTCGGATCTATCACTGCACTGTCCTGCTCAGACTCCTCTTTATCAACATGTGGATGTGGCACCCTAATTAATATTGTGAGGCAGCTGACTTAATTAAAAAATCAGCTTGTCTGCACAACAAACATCCCGTGACTGTCCATCTCCTGAGCCACCCACACACCCAGAGAGACTGGGTTGCACCGTTTTTTAAAAAACTGTTTCATCACAGTTACACACATGGAAATTTCACTCTACTTGTGGCAACTTTTTACACAAGGGCACATTGTGCCCGTATCTGTAAAACAGTGTGAAAAAAATTAACTTCTCAGCTAGCCTATAATTGACATGAGAACTTCCAGCTCGAAGCACTAAGTGAACTATGGATGCCTTTAGATGTCTCAAAATGAAAACACTAGTGAATAATTCTTTAAGCTGCTAAAAATTTTAAAGTGCCTAAGACATCCACATAAAGGACTGGAATGTCTTTAGTTGGATATGCAAAAATGGGATATGATGAAGCTAAAAGTCTTTATAAACAGGGGAGCACATAACTTTTTCAGTGAGTTACTCAAGTGAGTACCATCAGATGGAGTTTGGTACGCAATTCAATTCAAAGAGCTTTATTGGCATGACCATAAAAAGTTTTGCCAAAGAAATTGAAAAAATTGAAATAAAACAATTTCTATAACAGATATAACAGTAAGGTAAAGAATTAGGGTAAAAAATAAATACAACAATGATAATAGTAAAATACAAATATAGCGGCAGCTTAAAAACAGGTAAGAATCAGAAATACCTGATCACTCTATACAGAGTAAGGTTTTAATAAGTGCAACCTTTCTCACTATCCTCCTCCCTGTCTACCTCACAGTCCTCTACTTCAGCTTCCTGCATGGTAGATGATGATGCTGCAGATGCATCTCCCTCTCCTTGGTTAAGCCTCCGCTTAGCTGTCTCCATCCACAGGTCAACCACTGGTTTTGAGTCAAATGTCTCTGTGGTCTTCTTTGACTGGTGAATGTGTATTAGGTCCATGAGGCGAGCATGTGACAGATGAGATCTGTGCTTGTTTTTTATTATGTTAAGATTTGAGAATCCCCTCTCACAGGCTGCACTGCTCAAAGGCAGTGTAAGAGACAGTTTAACCAATTTGACAATGTTGGAGTAAAGATCTGGATTGCTTGTATTTATTATCTGGAGCAAGTCATACACAGAGGGGGCTGCCAAGTGTTTCCCTGTTTGCTTTAAGCACATCCATTCTGTGACAGTTGTGTCTTTGTCAAGACTCAGTGTGGCTTCATAATTCTGAAGAATGGTACAAACTGTTGTGTTGCCAATTTAATGTAAATCTTGTATTCCCTGAGGCCAAGTTGAAGGATCAAATACTAAGAAATGATCACATGACTTCAGTGAGTCATATCTGATTCCAAACTCCTCAATTAACCTCCTAAGTAAGTTTATCTTGTCCCTGTCAGCATCAGCATTAGAAACAGTATATGCTCTGTAGTGGCCTTCAGCATCAAGCAAAATTATAAACTGTCCTATGGCCACCATCAGTTCATCCTTACATTCTCCAATGCTCAGATTTACTTTCCGAAACACAATGGATGTGGTCTTCAAAATCTTGCCAGTGTCAAGCACGTTGGCCAGAAAACATTGAAACTGGTCTGTACAGATATGCTGCAAGTCACTGTTATCACTCATGGGCAGTTGCATTTTAACGGCTGGCAATAATCTTGATATTTTTAGCAGTGTGTCATGCCTTCATGCATCCATCCATCCTCTTCTGCTTATCTGAGATCGGGTCCCGGGGGCAGCTGCTTGAGCAGAGGTGCCCAGACTTCCCTCTCCCCGGCCACTTCTTCTAGTTCTTCATAGTCCCTCCAGCGTGTCCTGGGTCTTCCCCGGGGCCTCCTCCCGGTTAGATGTGCCCGGAACACCTCACCAGGGAGGCGTCCATGAGGCAATCTGATCAAATGCCCGAGCCACCTCATCTGACTCCTCTTGATGCGGAGGAGCAGCGGCTCTACTCTGAGCCCCTCCCGGATGACTGAGCATCTCACCCTATCTTTAAGGGAAAGCCCAGACACCCTGCAGAGGAAACTCATTTCAGCTGCTTGTATTTGCAATCTCGTTCTTTCGGTCATCACCACACTTAGCTCATGACCATAGGTGAGGGTAGGAACGTAGATCGACTGGCAAATTGAGAGCTTTGCCTTACGGCTCAGCTCATTTCCACAACAGACCGATGCAGAACCTGTCGATCTCATGCTCCATTTTTCCCTCACTCGTAAACAAGACCCCAAGATACTTGAACTCCTCCACTTGGGGCAGATTCTCACCCCCAACCCTGAGAGGGCACTCCACCCTTTTCCGGCTGAGGACCATTGTCTTGGATTTGGAGGTGCTGATTCCCATCCCAGCCGCTTCACACTCAGCTGTGAACCGATCCAGAGAGAGCTGAAGATCACGGTCTGATGAAGTAGGGGGGTCCGGTTTGGTGGACCCAGGATTGGGTCATTGCTTTTTGCAGATGATGCCTCCATGCAGACCATCTGATATTATGAAATTTACTCAATTTCACAAAGGAGATCCCGATCTCTTCACATAACTTCTTAAGCAAAGTCGTATTTTTTGCTCCAACTTTTTCTAAATAAAACTGCAGCAGCTTGACCACAGAGTGATTAAAGGTCTCACAGTACGGAACATTGCGATCAGCTGATTTTCAGCAGTTTTCTAGTGTGTGTGCCGTGCACAGAATGTGTACAAGGGAGTCTCCTACTGCAGCAAGTTCCCATAGTTTCGGAACAATGCCGTTGTAAATACTGACATTAACAGCAGCCCCATCTGTGCACACAGCGACCAACTTTCTCATCCAGTTGTCCAATCCTGCTTCCTGGAAAAGTTTAACGAGTCAGTCTGTTACAGCCTGCGCAGATCGGTCAGCACCCAGTTCGATTAGGCCAAGGAACTCTGTGGTAAACTGCCCGATGTTGGACACAGACACAATGAAAACAATCTCCTGCTCAGTTTTAATGATTTCTTCCGATCCATCAAAAATCAGTCCCCAAAATTCAGCAGACTCCAACTTTGCTTTCAACTCCACGCTGATAGTGTGCGGGATGGTCTGCATTATCCGTGTGACCGCCTCATGTGAATAAAACGCACTTCTGACATTTACTCCTAGCTGCTCCAGTACAGCATAGGAAGATAGGGGATGAGTGTGTTTAACTTTATGAAAGGCAAGGAGAAAAATATTACACAGAGCTTGCCGTTGTCTTCATTTACCTTTGTTCACCATCTAGCTAGAGAATGAGTTGAAATTTCTTCCTGAATAGCTTGTTTATTAGAAATAGCTTGTACTAGACTCATGTGCTCCTTGCTCTTTTCATATTTGTCAAATAACGGATGACTGAAATTCTTTGAGCCTGTGTAAAAGGCACTTGTTTTGTCTGCGATATGTGGATGTGAATGGCACAACTTACACCACATTTCAGTGCGTTTATCATTAGCTTCAAGCCACGGCACATCTTGGAGCCACTTTTCAGAAAAAAAGAGTTTTTTCTGCTCTGGCTCGGCTTGTTTGTTTCTTTGCAGGTGGTGAAACGCCAAAGTAGCTGCTTAATGTCCGTTGTTTTTTAGACATATTGGCAACACAAGATAATCAAAACCAAAAAGAAAACAACGTATATTAGCAACATGAGGTGTCAATGCCCTCTTTGACCGCCAGGTACGAACCGGCGCCGTGGGGACACAGATGACATTCTGCTTTTACAATTTTTGCCAGCCAATTGTTTTTACCAGCGTACCAGTTATGTGCATAATTGGAATGTCTGCAGTGCTGGATATGTTTAAATGAAGACAGGAAGTTCCATTTTTGAATGAGACTTTCTTTAGCACTTTTGTAGCCCAAAATCAAGGCTATTGATTTATTAAACTCATCCTTTTCTAATTTTGCATATAAATTATTTTTATATAAATGAGATAGAAATTCATGGACATGATTGCTGAGTTTCTATATTTAGAGAAAAAAATCAGCATGTCCTTGAGGCACCAATACATAAACACCTACAGTAGAATATTCCTAATAATGTCATTTAAAAAGGATAGAAATACTACGAGTATGACAGCCAAACCAGAGGGCATAGCTAAGCAACTGTACTGCCCAATGGAGGCTTTTAAACACAGTTGTGCATTTGTCACCCTCCTGTATCATTATTGCAATATACCCAGTCTTATCAGTACAGTAGAAACACCAATGGGAGCAGGTAATTGTTTTTCACCATAATTTTGTTCAGTTTCTAGTAATCAATACTGTTATCTGGAATCATCCTGTAGCATCTGCAAGGGTGCTAAGATTCATACTGTCCAAAGGTGGTTTGTTTAATTTACTATAGGGAACCCACAAACACACTCAGCCTTGACCCTGCAGGCATACACTCACAATTAAGAGATTCAATGAATCAATACTTAGGATAATAGTAAAGAAAATAAAATAAATATTAAACAAATAAAGAAGGCAATTATTAAACAATTATTAAACAAACAACACATGCGCCAAAGCCCTCCCCGACAGAGATAATTATTTACAAACACTACATACTGTACATGAAGCCAAGTAAAACAGCAGGCACTACTCAGTAAATAATTAACACGATAAAATCCAAACACAGTCCAGTACAGCAGGTTCAGATGAATGTGGTGTGTGGAATGAAACCCCTCTGAATGAAATGTGAAGTTTTGTCCTACCAGGTTCCAATTGTAGCGTGAAAACTTGGTGTGATTGGGAGTGCTCCTTAGACAAGAACATATCCAACCAAGACAAAATCACACAGACAAGCAGGTACAGGACAGCACAAGCATGCAGATAGAAACTGTAATCCAATGCGGGTGTAGTTGTAGTCACATAATAGTGTGTGAATAGTGCGTAGACAACAAATACACACAGATGATCATGATATTCTCGCAGTCTTTCTGGCTCCTTTTTAAAGAGACTGCTTAATTTTCCTTTTTCCCAGCAAACCCTGAACCTTCTGAATCTGCCCAATGGTGTAATACTGTTAAGACTGATTGGAGTTGTAGGCAATTTAAGTTGTGCTGCTACAATCCTTTATCTTGAAAGAAAAAGCCAGCTTTAATCAGACTTATGGATGGTCTAATAAGCCCATTTACCTGACTTTCTTTGGTGTTACTGTCCATTTTTTGTACTCAAGATGGAATAAAGTGTATATTATTCATTCTGACAGTGGTATTTCAGAACACAAATCAGCAGTACAGTCACACGGGTAGTGGGCAGGTAACTCTAAACAAAACTTAACCAAGTATTCCAATCATTTTCAAAACACAAGAACTCTGATTTTATTTGCACAATAACAAGCTTCATTAAAAATTAAAATAAACTTGCACAGTAATCTACAGACACAAAACAAACTAGAAAGGCCTTTAATACTGAATATGAGGATAACACCTACTATGTAACTGACTCTAAATAAAACCCAACTGGAATGGGATCTGGGCAGGGAGCCGGAGTATCATTAAAGGATTCAGTGGCTTGTGCCTAATTAACAAATTATAATAACTGGCAAAGCGCACACTGAATTTCAAAGCATAGTAGGTGGGGTCAAGACTAAAAAGAATGAGCTATGGATGGTGCCCAACATACTGTAGATCATGACAGAAGCCAGTTGTTACTGCTATTAAAACATGTCATTTAAAAATAGCAAAGTCCTCCTCCTCTCTTTCTATCATATGAGAAACTTCATACTTGGTAAATAAAAAAGTTAACTTCCCCTCAAACTCATTTTTTCAGAATTTTATTCAAATATCTAAACTGTTATGATATGTTTGATGCTAGCCTATACTAACTTGCCATGATAGAAATAGTGGTTTAATGAAGTTCTGTTCTGCATCTAATACTCACCTATTTCTACTTAATACAAACATAGGCTTTTTTAAGTTCTTATTATCTATCCATAAGTGACTAATAGATGCACAATAGATAGCTAGTGTGCTGAACAGTTGCAATTTCTGCTTTGCAAATTGTATGATGACTTAACAAAGCAAATGTTAAGATCTTGTTACACAGCGGTAACTGCCTAATAGATGCACCTAGGTAGCCACATTTCTAAAGTGTTATTCTTGCTATCTGCAGTTTGTTAAGTGGCAACTGGTTGAAAAGGAAACATTTAGTAATTTTGAAACATAATCAGCAAGTGAATTAACATTTAGGAAAAACTTTAATGCAATTTAATCCAAATATTAAATTAAAAAGCAGGTACTCCTGAAAGTGTCTTTCTAACGTTTACCCAGAAGGACAGTGGGCACTACCCAGTTTTTACCTTCCAAACACAGCAGATGCAAGGTGTGTTCATTCATTTCCTGAACTTGCTTAGTTCCATGCAGCATTGCAGAATGCTAAAACAGAAGCAGGCCAACTACTTAAAGAAGAAGCCCCATTAACAGATAAAATACATGGGCTCAAATCCTGATACTGATGACCTTGATCAAGTTACTTTAGCTGCCTGTGCTACAATTGGAAAAACAAAAGAAATATAGCCAATTGTACCTATCAAATGCTATAAGTCACCTTGAATAAAGGCATCAGACAAATAAATAAATGTATGTAAAAATATAATACTTTAGTTGCAAGAGGAATAAGTGAAGTACCATAAAATGAAAAAGAGAAAAGAAAAGAAGTAGCAACTGAATTGGTGAATTTAAATGTGGAATGAATCAATAGATAAACTGGTCCCTTTGCAGACCCACTGAGCCACCACGTCTCACATTTAGGTAAGCAAACAAATTAATAGAACCTCATGCTGCAATTTAAGATAAAGGCAGCAAATTGTATATTTGGCTGCATTATTATTCACTTTGTGTATTTACAGTGCATCCAGAAAGTATTCACAGCGCATCACTTTTTCCACTTTTTGTTATGTTATAGCCTTATTCCAAAATGGATTAAATTCATTTTTTCCCTCAGAATTCCACACACAACACCCCATAATGACCACGTGAAAAAGGTTTACTTGAGGTTTTAGCAAATTTTTTAAAAATAAAAAAACTGAGAAATCACATGTACTGTACATAAGTATTCACAGCCTTTGCCATGAAGCTCCAAATTGAGCTCAGGTGCATCCTGTTACCCCTGACCATCCTTGAGTTGTTTCTGTAGCCTATTTGGTGTCCACCTGCGGTAAATTCAGTTGATTGGACATGATTTGGAAAGGCACACACCTGTCTATATAAGGTCCCACAGTTGACAATTCATGTCAGAGCACAAACCAAGCATGAAGTCAAAGGAATTGTCTGTAGACCTCCGAGACAGGATTGTCTTGAGGCACAAATCTGGGGAAGGTTACAGAAAAATGTCTGCTGCTTTGAAGGTCCCAATGAGCACAGTGGCCTCCATCATCTGTAAGTGGAAGAAGTTCGAAACCACCAGAGCTAGACGGCTATCTAAACTGAGTGATCAGGGGAGAATGGCCTTAGTCAGGGAGGTGACCAAGAACCCGATGGTCACTCTGTCTGAGCTCCAGAGGTCCTCTGTGGAGAGAGGAGAACCTTCCAGAAGGACAACCATCTCTGCAGCAATCCACCAATCAGGCCTATATAGTAGAGTGGCCAGACGGAAGGCACTCCTTAGTAAAAGGCACATGGCAGCCCGCCTGGAATTTGCCAAAAGGCACCTGAAGGACTCTTAGACCATGAGAAACAAAATTCTCTGGTCTGAAGAGACAAAGATTGAACTCTTTGGTGTGAATGCCAGGAGTCACATTTGGAGGAAACCAGGCACCGCTCATCACAAGGCCAATACTATCCCTACAGTGAAGCATGGTGGTGGCAGCATCATGCTGTAGGCATGTTTTTCAGCAGCAGGAACTGGGAGACTTAGTCAGGATAAAGGGAAAGATGACTGCAGCAATGTACAGAGGCATTGAAATCTATATATATATATATATATGTTGCATAGTTTACTGTCAAATAATGCAAAGAGTACATGACACGTGTTTTGCCCTAATTCTGGGATCATCAGGCGTACACACTCACTGCACTCCCTCTCGGGGATCGAACCTTGGACGTCAGAGGTGAAGCTTCTTTACGTTGTGCCACAGCATGTGGTTCGTTTATTTGACAGCATGCAGATCAGGGTAATTACATTCACGGCATTCGTAGTCACCGTGGCGGATGTTTGCCGACTTGCAAACTAACCACATGCGTTACCTGGAAGGTAACAACCCATACAATCAGATTGTGATTCAGACTACAAAGAGATTCAGACAAGAGCTGTGTGCTGCCTGTGGTTCACTACTATCTGGGAGTGCTGCTCCCTTCAATGTTGGAAAAAAGAAGCAGGGAAGTGTAGGAAGTTGGAGTGTGTGATTTAAGGAAATTACACTTGAATCAGCAATAAACTACTGTTTACTCATGGAAAGGAATCACGGTTTTCATCTGACCCGGCACAGATTGGACACTGGAGGCACGTATAAAATAAAAGACTTTTTATTTTTCCTCAGCTGGAGGGTACGTCTTCCCCGTAATCCATCCAGTCACAACACAGTCCCAAGCACAAACTACACAACAGAACACTCCTCTCTCTTTAACCACCACTCCTCCACAGCTTTGTCATCCTTCCACCTGACTCTGGCCGTTGAGTGGCAGTTGCTGGCTCCTTTTATGACCCACCCGGAAGTGCTCCAGGTACTTGATCAACCTGTTTCTGGTTGCACTACGGAATGGGGCTTAAGATTAGTCCAGCTGGGTTCAGGGACCCATGCCGCGACCCCTGGTTGCCAACCCAGACAACAACAGGGTTGTGGAGAACTCCATTTCCCATGAAGCCGTGCGAGAGACTGAGGCACCACTCCAACCCAGTGGGGCAGCCATCCAACGTCCTTATGGGAGGTACTGCACTGTTCATGGCTGCTCCCCCTGAATACACATCGAAGGGGCGTCCCGGCCAGGCATGGGACCCGGCCGTCTGCAAAAAAATATATATATTTTTATATATATTTTTTTTTTGTTAAATTTACTCTATTCCATTGTTATTGTTTTTCTATTTTCCATACAAACAGTGCCACCCTTGGCTATTCTCAGGCCCTAAGCAGAATCTTCTTCTTGAGCCCCCAAACACGCCCCCCCAACTGCCTCTCCCTGAATCCATTAGATTAGTATTACTTATAACAGCTTTGATTTGAACAATAAATATATAAATAAATAATAAATAAACAAAGAAGCATACATCACAATTTTAATTATAAGTTTTAGATATATTCCTTCATAAATAAAAGGCCTAATTAGAAATAATAATAATAATGTTACTGTAATAATAATAACAATGGTCCAGCATATCAATGCACTATAGTATGAAAATGTGCTATGTAAATAAATGCAGCTGTTGTTGTTTTTGTTACTCTTTGATACTTGTAACAACTACCACTGCTACTAATAATAAAAAATATTTCCACTTCTACTACTACTATTAATAATAATAGTAATAACAATAAAAATATTACTACAACTAATAATAATAATAAATTAAAAACTACTAATCCTGGAACTAAATGTGCATTTTGCTCTTCCAATGACAGAAGATAGGTACAACTAAATCAATAATGTTAGCTACCAATAAAATTAACCAAAAGTTGAAGTTCATCTGCTCTTTATTGGTGTCAAAATTACTTTCTTTGTGCTTTTCCACAATTCAGCTAATAATTAATTGGCAAGCCAGACAGCCACCTATGTGTTGATGAAATTTACAAATGTGCCCTCAATGTAACAACACTCAGAACACTTAATATATTGAATAACTAGAACACACTTTAACAATGTCATGACGTCTGTATGGCAGGAATAAATAATCCTCAGCCATGTGTCAGCTAAGTACTGTGACATCAGATAATATCTGTTAAATACCTGATATCAAAACTATTACACATAATACTATTATTACTCCATTGTTATTCCAGTAAACCGCGCGGTAGGTTTAGAGTAGTGACAAATGATGTAATGTTAGCTACCTTATTGAAAAGTTAGACAAAGTTAGATTTTTAAACACACCTGGAAGTGCAGCATAAGTTGGTCGTTTTGCTTTTTTAATTTTCTGTGTTCCACTTGAAGCCATCTCTCTACTCATTAGCAGAAAATGATCACATCATGGAACTGTCAATGATCTCAATTTGATGATTCATGAAACCGTAGTAACAGCATTAGGTGAGCCCCGCCCCCCATCAGTCTTTTGTTTACGGGCCCCACGTGTAGTGTGTGATGTGAGTATTGGAAGGGCCAGCTCTACCTACAAATGTTGTATTTACTGTCGTGTTTGATTTATATAATCTGTTTTTCACGTAATTAAATTTAAAAAAAATCCCATTAAATGTTCCCTATTGATCTTATTAATTTAGACTTTGCATTAAAGTAGCGGTAACTCATTTTGGGATTGGTGGGCACCATGGATTTTTTTTTTACGTGGGGTCCCAGAGTCCCTAGAACTGCTTCTACTGAGCAGCAATGGATCACAAAAACAAATTAAGTCCATAACCAAAAACGGTATTATGGATGGGAATCTGAAAAATACGAAGAGACAAACAGGAAGCATATGAAGACGTGTGCCCCTGCATTCCCAAAACGTTACACAAAGCTCCCTTTCCATCAGACAAGAGCTGTGTGCTGCCTGTGGTGTCTCTACTATTTGGGAGTGCTGCTCCATTCAATGTTGGAAAAAAGAAGCAGGGAAGTGTAGGAAGTTGGAGTGTGTGATTTAAGGAAATTACACTTGAATCAGCAATAAACTACTGTTTACTCATGGAAAGGAATCGGGGTTTTCATCTGATAAGAACACAGCTGCTGCACTGTCATCCTGTTTTCAATCACCAAACATTACTGGAATTCATTTAAGAATTTCTGTGAACGTGGGAAATATTTTCACTGGCATGTGCAGACTTAAATTGATGTTAATGTTACGGTGGCTCTTTTGGGGTCATTTCAGAAGGCTATATTTCTATTATAGTAATATCCAAAACGCTTTCTATAAATGTGGATTTTAATGAAGCAGACAGAAGTGTGCTTTGTCAAAGTTAAGGCTGAATTTTATTACAGATTGTACCCTTTCTTTTTGCATTTGGGGACATCAAGCTGAGATGGTGTTACCTCTTTTAAACTTTAATGGATCATAATGTGTCCAATCCAATGAGCTTTCTGCTCTGATGTAAAGTATTTTGTCTCAGATTCTCATGGTGTGTATAAAGACCAAGTTTAAATATACAAAGGGATGATAACCACAGGACAGCACGGTAGAGCAGTGGGTAGCGCTGCTGCCTTGCAGTTAGGAGACCTGGGTTCACTTCCCGGGTTGTCCCTGTGTGGAGTTTGCATGTTCTCCCCATGTCTGCATGGGTTTCCTCCCACAGTCCAAAGACATGCAGGTTAGGTGCATTGGTGATCCTAGTGTGTGCTTGGTGTTTGTGTGTGTGCCCTGCGGTGGGCTAGCGCCCTGCCCGGGGTTTGTTTCCTTGCGCGCTGGGATTGGCTCCAGTGGACCCCTGTGGTTAGGATATAGCAGGTTGGATAATGGATGGATGATAACCACATCTGGTGGTTAACAGATTCACCAGTTTAAACATTAAGTGAATGAAGCATAGCTCCCTTAATTTCAGTGTCCAAATTTTGACACACTTTAATAGGACAACCTCACAAAACAAACCAACAAACTTCCAAAAAACTGCCAAACTAGTCATAGACTTTTATATATTTTAACCAAAGTCTTATGATTCATTCTCATGTGTACTAATATCAGCACATCTTACAAGAAAATGTCAACCACCAAAGACCTGCTTAACCTATTTCTGCTTTCTCAAATGAGTTTGGTATTCACTGAGAAGCATAGTATTATGTTATTTCTGAAAGCCAAAATTATTTTTCAATTCTTAGAGAAATAAATTGTCCTTGATTGGCTATTCAGAACTTCATAGACTGACAGCAGAAGCAAGCCACCTAATTAAACTTTAAGTTCTTGTAATTAGAAGGAAGTAGCCTTAACTCAGTAACCATCTTTGTAACTTCACTGGCATAACTTGTGCGTGTTAAGGAATTTTGAATTACACCTTAAGCATTAATTTTACTTTTTTCATTTTTGCCATTAGATTGATTTTAATTTACAAATGATTAGCATCTCTGGAGTGCAAAATGAAATTAATTCTTTGTTGATGTTTGCATGAACTCAAGGTCTTCTGTTGCAAATAAATCAAAAGAAAATGAAAAGAAAGGTAATTTGTCATTATTAGCAATGCCAGTGGTTTCTCCTACATGATCCTACGCTGTTGAAGTGTTTGACTGGCTGTGACTTCAGTTTAAGAAGCTTTGTTGTCTGAATTTTAAAAGGAAAAATAATAAAATGTTTAGGTTATGCAGAATTCAGAAATCCCACTGCCATATACACATGGGCCAATATTTTTCTGCAACCATATGCCAAGAAATATATAACTTTGATTGTTAAAAGAAAATCTGTAGATAAAAACAAACTGTAGGTATCTCGTTGTTGATACTACAAACACTATATCCTCTTTGGTACTTTCCTCTTCTTTACAAGGAAAATGTAAAATGGCCAGGAGATTTTCAGATGTTTCGAAATTACTTTGTATTGCATAAAGGCAGACTTATGTTTTCTGAGATTTCACATGTTTAATAGATCCAAAATTCATGATGGATTTCTAAATCACAAGTATTTTGTATAATGAGCAGAACATAAGATTCCTAAATGCATTTAATGGCTGAGTGGTGGATTTTGCCTTCTTCTTGTGACACAGAAAATATTTATGTAAATTTTAAGTATAAGCAGTGTGGCATCGGCCGGGACGCCCAGGAGGACCAGAGGAGGGCTTGTACTTCCTCCAGACCGTGAGGGGGCGACTGCCCTGGTTATGTTGGGGGCCACGGGTAAAGGGCTTGGAAGCCCAGCCCTCTAGGGACCCGTGGCCACCGCCGGGCAGTGCCCCAGTGCCTGAACAACCCTGGAGCCCAGCACTTCCGCCACACCAGGAAGTGCTGGGGGGAAGAAGACAGGGGACACCTGGAGGGCTTCCGGGTGCGCAGCCGGCACTTCGGCCACACTGGGGTGTGTCTGCGGAGGAGTGCCGGGAAGCAGCTGGAGCCCACCCGGGTTCCTATTTAAGGGGCCGCCTCCCTTCAGTTGAGAGCGGAAGTCGGGTGGAAGAGAGACGGAGCTGGAGAGAGGACTGGAGGTGGCCAGGAGAGAGGCAAAAGGACTGTGAGGCCTGGACATTGGGGAATCGGTGCTGGAGGCACTGGGGGTGCACGTAACGTACATTTGTAAATATTGTAAATAAAGGGTGTTTGTGGGTGACATGAACGTGTCTGCCTGTCTGTGTCCGGGTCAACTTCCACACCAGTTATAGCATATAGTTATAGGTGATCCTAGCTATCTTAATGTGTTATAAATTTACATTTAATGTTTCTTGAAATTGATATTACACTTCCACTAAACGTTCAGATTCTAATAAATTCTGATAATGCTAAAAGAGTAGAAATTCATGTGACATAAATGAAATGATGGGCATCATGCTGGCTTCTGCTTGACAAACAACAACACTTTTATCTCCAAATCTGCACCTTAGACAGGCTAGCCAGAAATGCCCAACATTGTGGTCCGCAACTGTACTGCTCTTTAAAATAATTTCATTTTTACAAATATTACATATATGTAATGCCATCTGATATCCTGTTCTATAATCAAGAAGATAAAAGTAAAGCCAAAAGCAGCCAGCTAGGCAGCGGACTATTTTATTCTGTAGTTTAACATATCCACTTTGTGACCAGTTAATAGAAAAGAAGAAGTAGAAAAAAAACACACAAAGCAAGTTGCTATCTTCTTTCATACAGAGCTAACACCTGGTTGATCACCAACTTTTCATTATAAACAGATTTGACATCTTAGAAACGTAGAGTCCGCCTGTCTGTCAACTCTGAGTACATATCTTGTTATTGAGCTGCACACAAATGTCTCCAATATTGTGCCGATAGTGTTTGTGATAGGAAGTAGACAGCTCTATCAGTGTCCAGCTGCTGTATTTTATTTTACAGGATAAAATGTAATTTATAAGGAAAATATTATTTCTGACCCAGTACACAGATCTGACAACATTGTGTTAGAAATACCCATAAAGCGAAAGGCAGACGGCAGAAGTCTCAGTTGAAACGTGAGCAGACATGGCATAGAAAAACATTTCTGTGAGCAAACTGTATCAAAATAATAACTTAGAAGAAAATTTTCCTGAGTAAAAAACTATGAGTAACCCTGGTACCATGCGCGCCAACCATCCTACATGACTACAATTATCATTTTCCTTCAGAAGTCATACTAAAATGAGCTCACAGTTTTTTCCAATGTTCTCTTTTTATTTGTTGTCAATATCCACATTGACAAATCCAAAACTGGCAATTTTAAGAGAAAGACGTAAGTCTGATCTGAATTGATGGATGGAGCACACAATCAAACACAGCTTCAAATAGCCTCTTTCAGGAAATTCAAATACATCAGTCATTCACAATTTAACCATCTTTAACCAAGGAGAGAACACCATTAACATAAAGATATCCCACTGTGGTCAAATGAGGAACTGCAAGTCCAAATGAGAAATGTTGGGGGTGCTACCCCAGTTGTCTCAGTTTACTCATAAGGAAAACAATAAACAAAATATGCACTTTTGAACGAAAATGCTTCCAAACTCAAAAGCTGCCGTAAAGTCTTGGAATGGTTTTCATGTTCAGTGACCAGGTAGGAGCTCCATCCTATACTGTGGTCTTTTCACAAAGCAACACCTCCTTCTAGTGGCCACGGGATTTATGGCAGGGGAACCTGAAGGGGTAAAGACAAATGTACCTCACTGGGTGTCGTCTTGGTACTGTGGAGGAACAGGACATAATTAATAGGAAAATCATATTGGAACAACAGGCATCCCAACCTATGCTGCTCAGAAAGTATGATACTGTAAAGCTAAATGCAGAGCACTTGAAACGAAACAGATAAATCATGGCTACACATTATGCCACGGTTAGAATTTTTAATGCATTCTTTGGCTTGACAATGACATTTTTATTGTCTATTTTTTATTATACCTTAATTGTCTTATTTAAAACCTTACTTTAAACAATGAATTGTCTGTCAAAACCTATTACAAGTAGAGGGCAGAATTTGAATTGTAAAGACTGTATTATAATGAGAAGTATGACTTTTTGTATCTTTGAACTGGCACTTTAATTCTGACTAGCCGTAACAGCAGGTCCTGCCATTCATAGAAAGAAGGCTGTAATGTTGGATGGATGCACAGCACTATAAACACAAAAGAAGGATTATAAAATGGATAAATACAGTACTTTGTATGCTTACACATATCTATGGATGCATGTAACTCTTTAAAACCATGTTGACTTCTCCTGTAGAGGACGTAAGCTCTTGGGTGCTGGTAACTGGATTTAATTTCTCATTCTCAAGGATGCATCACACTTCCCTGTGTCCTCTAGGCTGCTAATCTTCACCAGCTCATTCGAGCTCAGCCCATAGCGAGCTTCTTTACGTCTCCTGAATGCGAGGTCAGTGACTAATATAACATTTATTTTGCATGATTTTATTACTTCATAGATGCTGGACTTCTTTTTTTTTTCACTGAGACCTGGATTGTTAGTGGCAACCCATCATGTTTTGAACTCTCCCAGGTAGTGCCATCTTAACAGCATTATAGGCCCCCGGGCAAAGCAGTGCACTGGGGCCCCTACCTACACAACCACTCATCAAGTCACAACATACATAGATTAGCATGGGGCCCCCGGGCAACTGACCAGCATGCCCATGAGTTAAGATGGCCCTGCTCCTAGGCTGTCTCGTCCTTGCTTAGGGGCTAGCCATTTGTTTTTAAAAGTTTGTTCTTGTGTTGGAACCTTACCAAGGGTCCTTAGCAGTTTTGAACTGCAATATTTTGAAGTGTGTAACTCTTCTCCTTTTTGTTGGGTTGTTGTGGTTTAGATGCCTCCTGTGATTAATGATATGTTTATTTTTGAATTCAATGATGTTTTTGCTGATATTACACTTTGCTATAATAAAACACTTATTGCTGGTGATTTTAATATTCAAATTTGTTGTAAATCTAAAGCATTGGTTCAAGATTTTTTTATTATTATAGGACTCATTTGATTTTATTCAGCTTATTAATTCTCAAAACCATTCTCTTGGTTACACCCTTGATCTTATTCTTACATGAGGTGTTACAACAACAACAACAATATTCATTTATATAGCACATTTTCATACAAATGATGTTGCTCAAAGTTCTTTACAGGATGAAGAAAAAGAAAAAAAGACAAAATATAAAAGTTAAATTAGGCAATACTAATTGACATAGAGTAAAAGTAAGGTCCAATGGCCAGGAAGGACAGAAAAAAAAAACTCCAGACGGCTGGAGAAAAAAACTAAATCTGCAGGGGTTCAGAGGCCACGAGACCGCCTTGTCCCCTCATTCTACCTGACATAAATGATCTCAATCAGTCCTCATGGTTTTCATGCTTCACATGGAAAAACTTGATCATGATGGTCATGTGGACCTCTGGCCTTTAATTCATCAATGCAGGGAGAGCACAGTGCTTTGATCAGGTGGTGGTGGAGCAGATCGCCACCACAAAGAAACAGAAAAAGAACAGCAGAGAAAGTAGGGGTTAGTACGGATTTCAGAGACACCATGAATGATAATGATAATTAAATGCATATACAGAGTATCAGGATTAAGCTAAAATGAAGCTAAGAGAAAGCCATGTTAAAATAATGAGTTTTTAGCAGTTTTTTTTTAAATACTCCACTGTATTAGCCTGGTGAATTTCTATTGGTAAGCTGTTCCAGTAGAAGACTGCCTCACCACTTTTTTAAAGTTTAGCTCTTGGAATTATAAGATGACACTCATTTGAAGATCTAAGGTTACGATTTGGAGTGTAAGGTGAAAGGCATTCCGAAATATAGGAAGGAGTTATGGTTAATAACATTGAGATATAGGATACTCATATAACTGATCACTTTTCTCAGATGATGGATATTGACGACTCTGTCTTAGTCATTAATTCATCTTGTAAAATAGTACTACATATAATCCCACCCCTATCCACCCTTAAAAACCGCTTCATAAAAGGAAATCCAGCTCTGTGGTTTAATGACACGACATAGGATTGCTGAATGACGGTGGAAGAAAGACAGGTTGTCTGTATCTGCTAATATTTTTTAGGATTTCTCTGTCTAACTCTCAGGATGGAGTTAAGCAATGTAAATATGACTACTTCTCTGATTTGGTATCCTGTCATTCTAAGAAACCTAGGGTCTTATTTAAGGCAATTAATGCAGCTATTCACTACTGCTCAGAGATTCGTTTAAATAACTTTGCATATTCATGTGAGCAGTTTCATTTTTTGTCAGTAAAATTGATGCTATCTGCTCTAGCATTGTACCAACTGGCAATGGACTTCCTGTGTTTTGGTATTATTGACAAATGTATTCATACTTTTCGACCAGTTGATGTTGTTCCACTGTGACTTCTATTGGAGGCATCTGACATCCCGGGCCCACCATTGTTGGCAATTATAAATCGTTCTATTAGTCAGGGTGCTGTGCCCTCATTTTTTAAACATATGGTTGGGCGACCTTGTCTTAAAAAGGCTAAGCTAATTCCTGGAGTGTTGGCCAATTTCTCAATTGTCATTTTTTGGCTAAAATATTAGAAAGAATTATTTATGAACAATTGGTCAATCACCTTAATTCTAATTATTTATATGAGATCTACCAAAGTGACTTTAGGCATTTTCATGGGGCTGAGACCTCCCTCCTGAAAGCATTTAATGACACTGCTGTTATTACTGACTCAGGTGGGGCAACAGTCTTTATCCTTCTAGATCTTTCAGCAGCATTTGATACTATTGACCATGAAATCCTGCTGTTGCGGCTTGAGCATCAGGTGGGGCTTAAACGGGCTGCTTTCCACTGATTCAGGTCATATCTTACTGGTAGACTCTCGATTCCTCTTTTTCATCTACTGCTCCTGTTAAATGTAGTGTTCCTCAGGGATCCATTTTGGGACCTATTTCATTTTCAATATAACCTCATCAAATAGGAGCTATTTTTTATTATGGTGATGACACACAGATTTATATTCCTGAACAATCCTGCAATGAATTGGTTGCATAATTGTTTTGAAGAACCAAGATCCTGGATGGCTGAAAATTTTTTTTGGCCTCAATCATAATAAAATGTAAGTGCTGTTAGTTGGTCCTACATTCAAGTTGTATTTGAATTTCTTGGTACTTCTGAAGATCCCTATAAATCCCAGGTACAGAATATTGGTTTTATTTTGACATAAACTTCTCTTTTGAGAAACAGTTTAATTCTGCAGTCAACAGTTCTTTTGTCCAGCTTTGTCTTTTAACAGAGGTTAAGACTTTTCTATCTCCTAAGGATCTTGAGCGTGTTACTCATGCTTTTATTTTTTCTCAGCTTGATTAGTGCAAATCCTTGTAATCTGGAATAAGCAAATCCTTGATACATACGTTGCAGTTGGTTCAGAATGCTACTGCTCATTTTTTGGTTGGGGCAAGAAAGTTTGCCTCTGTATCTCCAATTTTGATCTCCTTACACTGTTCGCCAGTTAGTTTCAGAATTGATTTTAAAACTTTGCTGCTAGTTTTTAAATCTTTACCTGGGCATGCTCCCACCTATTTTGTGTTTTACATCAGCCATCCAGAGAGCTTAGGTCTGCTGTTTAGTTGTCTCTTGTGGTCCCTTGTACTAAGTGTAAAACTAAGGGTGACGGGGTTTTTGCAGCCGCCGCACCATGTTTGTGGAATTCTATACTAATTTAAGGACCTTCAATGACCTTCGATTTCTTTCAAACTAGACAGAAGACTCATTTCTGTTCATTAGCTTTTCATAATCTTCAGTGATACTGGTAATTCTACATTCTTACTCAGTGGTTTTCCCTTTTTTTTTGGTTGTATTATGTTTTTATGGTTGTACTCATGTATTTTATGTTTTAGGTGAAGCACTTTGGCTACAGCATTACTGATGTATTAAATGTGTTTTACAAATAAATTGACATTATATACTTGCATACCTACATAACTCCTTATTGAATTAAATAAGATATTTAAGCAGAAAATTCTTCCTTATACACAATATTTTTGTCTTCATTAGCAGTTACTTCTCTTTGCTTTTCTATATCAAAAACCTTTACTTGAACTTTTGCTCTTGAGGATGCTCTACACCAAATCACATATTGAGGGTCATTTGTTAAACCTAGCGACGATTAAAAAAATACTAAAAATATCTAAAGTTTGTTCAGCCACAGAGATGGAGGAAATGGTGCTTACATACCAAAATGTAGTCTGAAAATAAGTATTAATAGTTATAATCACACACATTTGCATTAGGCTTAAAAGCTGTATTCTGTTCATGGGTTGTCCAAATTGGAATCTCTGGTCTGTGTTTTTTACTTAACCTACACATTCACTTCTGTACGCTTCAGAGCTTTATACTATACGATACTTGAGAAAATACATGTGATATTCAGATTTGTGAAATCTAAAGTAGTGTCTGTGAATACATAAAGATACATTTTTTTTCTTCCTGAGATTCAGAAGAAACAGGAACCTTGTGCAGGCAAGAAATGCTCTCTGAAAAGAATGTTATTTCATCAAACAGTCTGTCTGGAAATTTTCTAAATGTGGAAAGGACTAGAATCAGCCATAAAAAATTGACATATCTGTGTGTTGTTTTTAGAAAAACGTAAATAGAAAATGCAAAAGACAGTATGTAGAGAGACAATGTTTGAGATTGAGATGATAAGTGAGAAGGCACATTTCCTGAGCAACACTCTTGCAGATTATCATTGATAGCCATTTGCAGGACACAGATATTTACCTGTCTCACAAAAGAGACACTTGTTTTAAAGGTCAAACTGCTTTGATTTGTATCTCATCAACAAACACTACCATGATAAAGGAACTACCTACTTCCTTAGGAAAAGTACATATTAACTTGACTTGAAAATGTACGTGTTCTGGAGATGCTGGTCTCTTACCAAGTGTGGTCGAGCAAGGTATGGTAACTGATCCCAAAAAATATTGAGGTGCCAGCCAAGTCACCTCTTTTTAATAGTATCTGAAAGACTCAAAACGAAAACGGTGCACGATGATGCTTCAACAAAATGTAATCTAGAAATAGCTGAGTGCTTAAAGTGATCAGGTCTGGTTCGGCGCTTCGTCTCTCTAGATCGTCAGTCCAGAATGAGACATCACTGTCTGTTAGCACCTCACCTTTAGAATCCTCTGACTGGAAGAGGTGGAGTCAGTTGCATCTTCTCCTGGTTGTGGGAACAGATAGATACGACACCATTAGCAACAGTGCCTCCTTAGGTTGCTTACCCAAGATAAGTCAACATTACACAACATATATACAGCATATGTACTTCTTGATAGTTAGCAACAATACAATTCTTTAACCAATTAAAATGTATGGTCAGAGATTCCTAACTGCTTCCTGGTTCTTTTATGCTTTAAGCACCTTACTTTTGCAGCTACACACTGTAGCAGCAGTGGCTTGTGCCTGGCCCAGGTTCCTCTAAAAAATGCCTAATCAGGATGATGGAAAAGTAAATTCACTTTCATTCAAAATACACATTTCAGAAATGAAGTCATATCAGCATGGAATCAAATAGAAGAACATTTATGAGACAGGAACTCTACCCTGAGTGTCACCTATCTACCCAAAGTTGTTCGCTTTAGACCAAATTAGTTTTTCCAGAACAAAGCATCTTCACTCCAGCTCTTCTAGGTTCTGTTTAAAAAATATGGAAGCAATATTGACTCATTGTGAGCTACTTTGAAGAAATGCCCTCATATTCTGTTTGCCTGATTTGTCCCCATTGTTTAAGGCTGGAAGTGGGTGAGTACGAAGTGCAGTGAAGTGAGGTCATAATAGTAATGTGTACATAACAGACACACAGCTGATGAAAACTGGGATCCTTCATCCTTCAAAGCTATGTTTTTATACTTGATGGAGGACATAAAGTTAAGTAAATTATTTATCAGTTATTACACTTATCATTACTTAAGGAAGAATAATGTTACATATGGAATGTTATATTTAGTCATATAGCCATCCATTTACTTTCCACTCTTCTTCTAATGCTACAGGGTGTTCCATACCCTAGAATGATCAGAAACAAACATTGAATGGGGTGCCAGCCAATCATGGGGCACTCAAACACACACCGACACTCACTCAAATTGGTGAACTAGAGTGGCAGGAGAAAACCTGTGTAAACACTTACAGGTCATAGAAACTCCACATAGACAGTGGTCTTACTTGAATCTGGACCCATAACTTTGGACATTAAAGTCTTCAGGCTTTTTATGTTTCATGTCTTTTTTCAGATTTCTCAATATTTCAACTTAGTCTAGTATTGGGTAAAAATATTCAGTCAATGTAGTCACATTCTTCAGTGTGGACTTCCCGAGATGCCCCAAAGTGATACTTGGTTTAAGTTGCAAGTGGGACTAATGTATAGTGCTGTCTTTCAAAACTGCAAAGGGCATACCGGAGAGCATTATGTGTTTCTCAGTTTGTCTGTGTGCCCTGCCCTATGGATATATGATGTTCTGCACATCTCCAAGGGAGAAGGGGGGCGAGTTTGGCATGTGGTGCTACACGGAGTGAGAGAGACAGGTAGAGAGAGAGAGTCAAGCATAGCATAAAGTAAAGAAGCATTTTGAAGCTACTTCTATTTCTGTGTCTTACTTCAAAGCCCAAAGGCAAATCTGTTCTTGCTGCTCGTAATAGAATAAAAACTAAAAGCATTTGACAGCCATGCTAAGAATTACTGGACCACCAGCAAAAAAAAAAAAAATCACTCTGTCAGACCTTCTATTTTCCACTTACAGGCAATCCCAGCATGACTCGCACATAGAAGAGCAAGGAGAGAAAGTTGCAAGTGTATCCTGTAATCTTCAATGTAAAGTAAGCATCTTTATGCTCCCTGTGATAAAATAAACAGTTACAGCAGGAAGCAATGAACAAATTTACATGTAAACTACTGTGCAGAAAAGGTGACATGTTAGGTAGAAATTATTCCAAAACCAGGCAAAGGAATGATTTATTGGTCTGAAAAATATAGAGGTCATCTGTGTAGGGTAAAATCCCAACAGTTGTTAATGCAAGTGCTAATATGTAATGACATAAATCATATACGTGCCAGACGCATTTCTGATGCACATCTAAACGCTCTGTTGTGGAGGTAATAGTATACCTAGAGCACAGTAAGAACTGTAGGTGGTCTCTCACACATAGTCTGTCTTGAATGTGTTGGCTGGCCAGGAAAAGGGCAGATGTTACTTAAAACAGACACCAGGTAGGCATGCCACAATAGGCCATTTATATAGTGATCTGATGCATGAACAGGTCATCCAAACCAGCCAAATAAGAGGAAAGATGACCATAAACAGCAAGTGTTGGTCTTTTCCTTATTGTAGTGTTCATTGGTGTGTTGAAATATGATGGCCATCAACCACTAGAGAAATACAGAGGTGGACAAAATAACAAAAACACCTCTTGAAAATAGAATTAAATGTTGAAGTTAGTAATTCATAATTAGAAATGTGAATGCATTGGTGCAACAGATTAGCTTGATTGTCAATTAGCTGTATGTGTGAGTAGTAAACTTGACTGGACAATTGGGACAATTTGAGATTTAATGTTGACATAACTAACATGAGATCCAAATTGGCCATACAGTCAGACCCTAAAATATGGCGCCTCAGTCAAAAATACTGCAAAATTACTTCATGGAGCGGTTTTAAATATAACAACGACAAAGAGAAACTCTGCACAAGTTGAAGATCACCAACAGTACATAGCTAGATAGACACTTGAGAGGATAGAGCTGGAAAATGCCACTAAAGTAAGTACAGCTTCAAAGCTGATCATTGAATTGCATCTCTGTGACCTAGTTTTAGCAAAAAATGTACCATTCATGACTAGTGACAAGCAAAAAGATTCACACATATTTCAGTTTGCAGCAAGATGTGGTGTTTCATGTCCAGATAAATTCATACCATTGACACAAGAAGAAAAATGTTAGTCCTGTCTGGAAGCATTTACATGTATCAACTGTACATGTAACTGTCTGTCATTTAGCATTTGAATAAAGAATTCTACTGAATGAAATATTACCTGAATCATTTATTGTGATATGTAGACATATTTTTTGAGACACCAGGTACAGTATGGAAGTAAGATTCCCACTTAGCCATTTATGATGATAATCTTGGCAATTGTAATCCTAAAGCTGTATTGGAGACAGAGCTCCACTGTACCTGGAGAACTCACATCCTCAGTTTCCACAGTAGGAGTCAAGAAACACAAAAGGATGGTTGCTTGGCAGTGGTGGAGGTGGGGCAGAGAGGTGTGGCCTCCTTTGTAGTGAGATTTTTTTGTGGAGAAAACATAGTATTGAGCACAATGGTGCTTTCTGTGTTTTCATTTGGAAAATATGCAGCATGTCATTTTTTTATTTTATTTCAAGAAATGATCACAGTATAGAATAATGCTGATAAATTTTACCATAATTTATACAAAAAATTAATAATTCTTTTATATAGCACACTTCTCACTACTCAAAGCACTGTCCATGCAGGGAGGACCTAGGACAAAAATCCATTATCTCCTTATCGCAAGGCAGCAGTGCTCTCACTATGCCAAATTACCTCAAAATGAATCTAGAAAAACACCAGAGTAATAAAAGAACACAGAAAAAACAAAACAAGAATTCAACCCTCACCTGAGAGAGAGAGAAAGGTTGGAGCCAAAAGTAGTAAATGCCATTTTGTTCCTCCTAAATTCTTAATATATACTTTTAAAATAAGTATTGCAATATTTTGGTTCAGATCCTCTAAGCGTAAATTAGATTTTTTCCAATTTCAAATAATACAGAATGTCAGTTACCCACTGACTTGGGTGGGTTGGGATTCTCCAAGTTAAGTGAAATAAGTCTACATGCTAGTAGAGTGGTATCCACTATTACAATCAATTTGTCCTTATTAACTTCAAGCCCATCTGGGAGTATACAGTGATACCCCGCTATATCGCGGTTCAGCTATCGCACCCCTGCTATATCGCGGATTTATTAATACTATTATTATTACTAGGGGGCTCTGCCCCCTGCTTGCTTCGCTCACCCACCCCCGGATTTGATTTACCAGATAAACAATTTAAAGAGATTGTTATTTTCATGGGAATTGTTACATATGCATTATTTTAATTTTTACTTTAAAACTTTTGTAAAAACAATATTTGTCCTTTATTTCCTGCCCCGGGCATGGCTAAATCTCTCTCTCATGGCACTTATAACGCTTCTTGCGTTGTGAACGGGGTGGTCTGAACGCACGCTAAAGAAATGCGATTGGTTCAGCTGGTGTCTTGCTGCTGCTGCTGGCCAGCTGTGTGTTGTGCTTGTCATGCTTTGCATCAATCACTTAAAACCTGTACAGCAGGTGTCCTTTAGCCACTTCGCATCTCTGCCGCTCGCTTTGTGAAGGGGGGTAGATGAACGCATGCTAAGCAGAAGTGGACGGATCAGCTACTGGCTTTGTGCTGCTTCTGCCAAGATGCCTGTTATGCTTGTTGCTCTGCGCATTCAGAAGGAAGAGGAGGAGGAGTGTGTGTGTGTTGAGGGCTGAACGCATGCCAAGGAGAAGTGCTCGGATCATCTGCTGGCAAGCTGAGTGTTCTGCTTGTAGTTGTTTCAAGAGCTGGGAGAACCTGAAGTTTGTCCGCCAAAAGCATTTCAACAACTGCTAGGTTAGATGTCAGTGAACTTGTTTTAAATTGTTTGTAAGCAGGGCATGACATGCAAAAGTCAACGTCTCATGGGCTTTGCTTCCTAAGGTTGTAATGTCTAGTCTTGTGTGTCATCAAAGTGTCTGTCCGAGATGATCTGGTCTCGATCGCTTCGGTCAAACCCCCCCCAGGTGCGCTACTCTCCTGCCACTTCGCATTGTGAAAAGGGGGCTGAATGCATACTAAGGAGAAGTGGACTTGGTGCTGCTTCTGCCAAGATGCTTGTTCTGCTTGTCGCTTTGCACGTCAATCATTTAAAAGCCTGTACGGCAGCTGTTCTTCTAACTGCTTAGTCTTGCATGACGTTAAAATGTTTTATAATAGAGAGATGTTACTCATATTCTTAGCCCGATATCCACATAATCATATGTGTTTACAAAGTGTGTTTTAATAAGTTTCCTTGTGTTTAAAGCATGTGGGATGGACATTTTAAGGCTTAAACTATAAAAAAATGTTTATTTTGTTTATTAATATGGTCTTTCTGTATCGCAGATTTTCACCTATCGCTGATGGGTCTGGAACATAACAGTCGGGATTACTGTACCAAATATAACTGCTAGCTGGTTAGAAGTGATTGTGACCCCAAGCCTGTCTGATAAATATTTAAAGATTTTTGTCCAAAATTCTGTTAATTTGGTGCATTCCCAAAACATATGGCCTAGAGATGCTGGAGCTAGATAGCAACATTTGCAAATTGGGTCTTGCCCTGTGTACATTTTGGGCAATTTTAAACAAGATGAGTGTAATCAATGTAAGATTTTGAGTTGAATTGTTGAATACTTTGCACTGTGGCCAGGTACAGGAATGACAGATCCCAAACTGGATGAAATTTTAGGGCACTAACCAAGTTGTTCTTTTAATTGTCCGAGGACAAAGCAAAAGAAGAAAAAAAAAGAAAAGACACTCTTTGGCGTAAGTCCCTTATGCAGATAAACTCAAGCAAATAAGCTGCTGAATGGCTTTAGTTGCTGAAAGAAGAGCTCCGTCCGGTGGGTTGCTTGAGCCAGTAATGACAACTCCTTCTGGGATGCCCGGAGTTTTATGACAGTTGGACTGGAAGGGGCGGTGTCAAATGCCCTCACTGGGTGGCTTTTTGGCACTGTGGGGAGAGAAGGAGATGACAATGTTAGTGGCAGCGCCTCCTCCCATCTCTGAGGGTTATTGCACACCTTAGCTGAGCCTGCAAGGAGATCCTCCAACACACAAGCATGACAACACATCTAGAGATAGAGTGTAGTCTATATGTGGCTGACTTCCTCTCATGAGATGTTAATTAAAAGTTCCTATTCCCAGCATTCCCTTGGATCAAAGAAGGGAAGATTCTTTAAAATGTTTTATATATTATGAGTCTTTAAGACTGACAAATATTAATTCTGGAATAGAAATGAGAGGGAGGTGTGGAAAATTGGGTAGTTTTTTTTTTTTAGCAAAATTACTTATATGAAAGTAGTGGAAAATTGTGTTACAGGAAATTAAATTGAAAGTGCAGTTGTTCATAAGACACAAACATGTTTTCTACGTACATTGCTGAAAAACTATGTACAAGCTGAAAAAAAGTGATTACCATGTAGAGGAGCAACAGATAAAAGCTTCTCTGCCTTGAAGTGCATCCTGCATTGGCTGCATATTCTGAGTGATTTGGTGGATGAGTGGATTATGTATATTGACGAAAGTTAGTATTTACTGGAGACCAAAGCAAGGCATACTGTATTAAGAAGATATAGAGCAAGATTTGATTTCTATTGCTGGTATAAATTCTTTATTTGTATTATTTATGCTTGGTCTTTGTAGTATGTTTACTTGCACTGCACTACTTTTCAGTAATGTGAACAAGAGACATACAAAGAATTGAATTTCCTGCTGTGCAACAGGATTACATGTATTACACAAATGCAGAAAAGAACACAAGTAAATGGTGTAAACGAGGCTTTAGGGAACAGTATTTCTTATTTTCCACCCCAAAAACTCATTTTGTTGAGCTTCATGTTTCACAATTATGAAATTGCTTGCTATACAAAAAAGTATGAATTATGATAAGATGCCCTAATTCAGGGTGTTCATAAGAAATGTAATAATTTGATTGATGAGGTAGAAATACATAATAAACAAGAATAAACATTCGTAATATGAGAAATATTACAAAGTGTGCTTCAATTTAAATATTGAAAAGCTAAATATTCTCAATCATAACAGAAATTTGTTATTTTTCACCCTCTATTAGAGGTCCATGAAGGGCTATATATTCATTATCAGCAACCTTGATTTAGCATAAAACAACACTTCACATGTCTATATTACTGATTTCCATTTTTAAAAGTTTTGGAAAAAGGAGTAGTAACTTTGACTCCTTGTATCCCATTACAATACAATACAATACAATACAATCTCTTATATAGATTTCTCTTCTGGTTTGTCCTGCTTTCTCTTCAAACCCAGTCCTTCCCACACACAGCCCACATGGCATTTCTCGATTCCTATTTGATCTCTTCAGTGTTAAGAAAGTCTGGGAAGACCCCCATATCTGCCCCATGCTGCCTGCGGCCTCCCATACACCCCCACACCACTTTTCTCGAGTCCTATTCCTCCTTCGGACTACCGCATTCCCCGCTCCTCTCTCATGACCCCATTGGTGTCACGTCACCACCCGATATCTAGCCTGACCGCATGACCTTTCACTTCAGCCATGTGAGCATCTGGGAGTCTTTTCCATAGCCTGCTGCAGGAAGGTACTCTCTCGACCATTGGCATTGGTTTCATTCTTTGCTATTTTCGTTATACTGTGAAGGTTGTTTCCTAAGCCTTTGTTATAAAATGAATGACAGTATCTTCTCCGTCGACGGGTTTTTGTACAACATCATCTGTATTCTGGGATCCGGCAACTGCCTGTTCCTATCAGTGGGTTATTTCTTGACACAAATGGTTGACAAAGGCAATGCACTCTCCCTACGACACAGGGCAGTAGATTTTGTTGCATCACATTGGGACAGATTTGGAGATGTTCTTACTGTTGTTCTTTCCAATGCAAGTCCAGTTATCACAATCTAGTTATCACAGTACTATCAATACATGGCAACATCTGGAGTTTATGTCTCCTGCCAACTGTTAAGCATAATGGGAGACCTCAAATAGTTTGGAAAGCCATCTCATTCAGAAGACCAGGTGCAATGGCGGAAACACTGTTACCTTATGATATTCCTCTATTCCCTAATATGTAGTACTAAACTAATTCAAGTATAGTTTAATGAAGCCAACATTGAGGTCAAACAACTGCTACGGCATAAGATCTAAATATAACAGAATCCTTATGGGATGTTTCAACAACTTTGTATACCTCCTGTATGATGTAGGTCCCTATGATTGATTCAATCCCTATTTGTAAGTTGCAAGTGCAATAATGCTGAGTGGAAGAAACTAAACAGAAATTCCAAAAAAGTATTTTGGAAAAGCAGCTAACTACACCAAAGGGTTGAGTTTTTTGCAAACTGAAGGACATTTTCTATGATATCATTGTTGTATTTGTAGCAGAAGTTCATTATACTGTATGTCACAGACATAATAACTGCAGTCACGTGTTCCATTACTTGCATCACATAATTAACAAATTGGATAAAATAAGATAAATTTATATATAAGTTCAAAACAATATCTTCAAAAACTACATGTACTACACTGGTTATTAGTAAAGTAAATTAATAGTTGGGAACTGAGAATATGTTAGAAGAGTGTCCCCATGTTAACACCCGGTAAGATGGTAAGAAGTTACCAGGATCAATTTTGAGAATTATTAGGCTTTGTTTCAACGTATAAATAAAATGTATTATTATTGTTATTATTATTATTTTACAAAATTATCCCAAACTTGAAATCTGAATAAGTATTTTCAGAAGGACCTCTGTTATAATAAGCCTGATGTTTTCAGTATAGGAAGCCTTTCTAAACTTTGAACTTTATGTTTAATTTTATTTTGCTATTAAAATATCTAAGGGATCCTTGTTATCATAACTTACAGTTTTGTAGAAAGTTTTTTTCTTTTCTGCAAAATCCAACTTGCTATATGATTTTCTATGATTGGCATATCCAAATTTGTTCCATACTTTCTAGTAAGAATTGCAGTCTGCCAAATCTTTTTTTAATTTTCTTTTTTAGGTATTCCTCTTTATTGTAAGCAAGCAGGTGTTGCTATTCGCACAATTTGCTATTGTAATTAAGACACAGTTCTGCCTTGTGGGGGGTCTCCTAATTTTTAATTTGAAAACAATAGGATCTGTTTTTTCTTTCTTGCTATTGCCAAGGCAGTCTGTTTTCTGCTTCTGGGAGTTTTCTTCAATTTTATGTTTTTTCTGTAATAAATGAGCTTTATCTTTCATATCTATCTGTCAATCAGACTTTATTTCAGAGAGCATGCTGTGCAAAGACAATTCACAAAACTCTCAACAAAACAATTCAAAACTACTTCTTAATGGTGTATTGGCCTCCATTTGATTTTCTGAATTACTGCATGTGTTAAGATTGTAAAGTTTGTCAGTTCTTTTGGTAGAACATACAAGTATGGTGTATAGAGGTAAGTCTCAGATAGGCCAGTCATTGTTTTTAATCTTAATTCATGTGTTCTTTGAAATTCTCTAGTGAAAAAGTGACTGTGAAAATGACTGTATGGGGAGCTGGGTGATAATATATTGATTAAAAACCAAACAATTCAGAATTAAGCAGTAAAAAGACAACTATTTTTGGTGTGGATTTATTCAGTTTAGTGAGCAAGGTTTTCCAAAAATGCAATCTTCAGGTGTGAATAAGTTGCCATAGCCCCCCCAGTATATTATACTTAATCCAGTTAAGGTGATAATTAGAGTCAACTGTTTTAACATATTATTTAACAATTAGCTCTGATTGGGAATCCAACTGACTTTAACTCTTTTTATCTATGTTATCATCATCCAAATAAACTGATGACAATCCACAGAAAACAAATCCATGAATGAAAATAGTTTAGTGTTCATTAATCTGTAAATAAATGTTAATAAAGAGGTATCTACCAAGCCACAATTCAAATCATACTGTCCAAATGTAGAAATTAGGAATATGTCAGACACATCAATCCTCCCAGCAATTGCAGTCTTATATGAACCTCTCCAAAAGTCAGACATAAAATTTTTCCATGAAGTCACACATGACCATCTATAGGCCCCCTCAGGTCATGCAAGGCCAGTATTCCCACCTCCACCATCTGAAAGACCCTGGTAAAAAATGGGCCGCATGCCAGAGCAGAGAGCTAGAAACCACCACTCAATACTAAGCACACACCTGGGGCCTCATGCATAACGCCGTGCGTAGAATTCGCACTATAACATGGCATAAGCACAAAAGCAGGAATCTGTGCGTACTCCAAATTCTGCGTTCTTCTGCTCCATAAATCCCGGTCAGCGTGAAAAGTAATGCTTGCGCACACGTGTGCTGTCCCGCCCAAACTCCTCCCAGAATTATGCCTCTTTGAACATACAAATCAATATAAATAGCCCTTAAGCTCAGCATTCTGTGAAAAAACAATGGGAAAAGCACGGGAGAAAATATAACAATTTCAGTAATTACCAAGTGAAGGCAAAGAAAGAACATACCATTTGTTGATTTAAACAGTGGAATAAACAACAAAAGGAAGCTGATTGAGTGACACAGTGTGTCAGAGAAACTTGAAAGCTCAAGTTCACAATGTCACACAGTGCCAAAATAAAAAGAAGTCACATATCAAAGTCGCCATGAAAAGGCGAGTAGTAGCCCACCGTCTGAGTTTATTAGGGTACAGACAATAAAAAAAAAATTGGCACACAGTGGGAAAAAAGCATGAAATGTCAACTTTAATCTTGAAATTTCCACTTTAATCACATAGTTTATTTTGTCATAAACTTCATCTTAAATTCATTTAATTTACTAGTTTCTCAACGCCCATCGTAACTAAAGTAGCACGTTAAATGCTTTGTTTTATATTTGATCTTCAATGTGCTCTATGTGTGTGAATCACTACATGCTTCCGTTCTTTCTCTTTCTCCGACAGGACACAGAATCAATTACGTTTGTAATATTACAGCTCTCTAATTAATTAAAATACTGAGATGCATACGTGATATCGTTTTCATGATGATTGGAATGAAAGCATGTTATTAAACATGGGAACACGGTGGCAGTACTGTCTTTTTCAAACGTACTAACCTACAATTCCTGTTGTTACTTTTCTTTCCTCAAATACGCAATCGCCACACAATCAGCTCTGTAATAGACGTTATGCCATCTGTAAGCTTACAACGACGATTCCTCAAAACTTTTAAGGAACATTGAAATATCTTCATAGTACGTGTTTAATTATTCTATCCATCTATCCTTCCAGTGTCGCACCAGCCTCAGCAAATATACAGCGCGTAAGGCAGGAGCAATACGTGAACTTGCTAGCACTGAGGCACTGTGTCCTCACATGTTTAATTAGTAACAATACAGATTATTTAAATGAAGTTAGAGTTTTATCTGTATAATAAAATCAAAATATTTTGCTGCATTTTATCTTAAAAATGATATTGTCATCATATGTAAATACGCGCTTTATAAAGTGGTTGTGTAATATTTAACTGTAGTGCAAGTTTACAGTGGGGTAATTGTACTTATAAGTACAAACAGTTCTACAAGGTGCAATTGATTGAGTGCATTTACAGTTCTTGAGATGAAACTGTTTCTGAACCGCGAGGTCTGTACTGGAAAGACTTTGAAATGTTTTGCCGTGTCTTTGGCAGCATGTGCTTGATGCTGTATACCGATAATTCTCTTTCCGATCAGCTGCTGCTGTGATTCCCCACTCAGATACAGTGATAAAAATACTCCGAGTGGTGCAGTGAGAGTAATATGGAAAAAGATGATCCGCTGTCGTAACCCTTAAAGGGTGCAGCTGAAAGAAGAAAAAGAAGAATGTGCAGTGAGAGTAACAACGCTAAAGCAGTTATGGTATTTGGAATACTATGGCTATTCCCTGGACCATTATATTGTTACAGGTAATCTACACTCAGATGCATTACACTAATAAACAATATGCAGTTAGTTTCAGTGTATTTATAAAGCCACGTCAGAAACGTGGTTCTAAGAAATAAAGGGTAACCACACAGGAACAGTAGCACTGCTTTGATGCTGGGTGCCACCAGTCTACAAAACCAAGTGGTGAACTGGCGCATGACAGGGTATGAGAAACCTTTGAAAAGTGGTGTGGCTTTATTGCCAAGTTTAGGTTTTATACATCGCGATTTGAACGTGGAAACGTTCTTACGCAACATTTCTGTGCGTACGCACCGTTTATGCATGAGGCCCCTTGACTGTTAGAAATGCTGGACTAATAACCCATGAACATAAAATTACATAACGGACAATACTTTTTCACAGTACTGTTTAGACTAGGAGAAGCTACAAAAGCATAAATTGACTTACAGTTTTTCTCAGTTGCCGTGGAACATTTCTGGAATCATCCTTAACATTTTCAAAACAATAAGTTTAATTCTTGAAACAATTTTTACAAATAGCACCACACAATGGACTTTCTGCAGAAGCCCAAAACTTGTTGAAAATCTTTAATTTATCTCCCAAACAAAAATATTTATGTTGATGAACGTTTCAGTGTCATCATTTTCCACAAATAAAATGCTGAGCCATGTTGTCAATATAAGTATTTTAAGATGTGAACTATGGCCTAGTTTCGATGGCAATGATTGAAAATGCATAAGGCTGCTGTTTGTCTGTATGGCATATGTCAATTTCAACAGTACAAAGTTACACATTACTGCATGTTTGACATGAATTGCAAGAGATTGGACAGGATTCACATTTATGCATTTACTGTTTTTACTGCAATTTGTTGACAGGCTATGTCATTGCTATACAGAAAAGAAAAAGAATGTATTACAGCACAGCATAGCACATAAGAAAAAAATGCAAAATTAGAAATGTAAGCAAAGGAAACACCTCTTAGGCAGAACTGTACATGCAGTGCTGAATGTGGAATTGCATCGCAGTCTTTCTAAACCTCTTGACATTCTTGTTCATCGGGCCACAGATTCTAATCCATATTTCAACTGATATTTTCTCTTGCAATGCAGTGAGGAAAGAATCTTTTGGAATGTCTTATCCAGCCTCTGTAGGCATCTGAGGTGATGTTCTTGCATGCTACATCCTTGGCATCCAGCAAGGTCATTTGAACATGTAGTTGACAATTGTAAATCTTCCACCTCCATTCTGAGTGGAACTGCTCATTGGGTTGAGGAATGGGGCACAATGTGACTTTAACTCTGACTTTATATATTCAGGAATGATTTTATATATTCTAATGACAACTTTATATATTCAGGAATTACTTTATATACAGTATTCAAGTTTTTACTTTATATATTCAGAAATGACTTTATATATTTCTAAAATCATTGTAATTGCCTGTTTGGCACCCCATAGGGCACTGTATAATAGATATATAAAAAAACAGCTAAGGGGATAGATATATAGATAGATAGGCCCTATATGATAGGCAGACAGAGAAGCTGCTATATAATAATAAAATTACCGTTATTATTATATAGATATTATTTATTTACTTACTTCCTACAGCGTAAAGTCACGAGTGCAGAGCTTCCCATGTACATATACAAAGTACAGCGATGGCAAAAGTGCATTCTTGATCCGATGTAGAGCAATCATCATGATTTGAGTTTGCCTCTGTTATAGCTCATCTGAGAAAACAGTAGTGTCAAATGCATGGTTTGAGTTGGGATTGTGAACGCAGCCGAGTGAAAAAAAAAAAAGCTAACCTTTACCTAAGTATCATAAATTACACCGGCTGTTACAGACTCAAATCAAATGTATGTTTTTATTTTAAAATAGTAAGAATACATGCAGCTTTTCAAAACAGACTCATCTGGAATCGAACCCGTAAAACTCAGACTACCAGTCAAGAGCTGATACCGTTGCACCACTGCAGCGCTCTTAGCAAATGTGTGTCAATATACTCTAACATGGGTTGTTTTTCTGTAGTTATATTTTTGAATAAAAGCGCACTTGTTCTATTATATTTGTACTTTTTGTGAAACTGTTTCTTTGATATTTGGACTTCAGGCTTCACACATTATAAACTTCATGTCTACATTTTGTCAATTATGACTAAAACAGGAAAAAAAAATCTTTTTTAATGATGTGTGTACATAGATCTATGTAGACACGGAACACACATGAAATGCAAGTGTACTAAATAATGTTATAGTATTTATAAAAGGTGTCATTTTGCTTGACTTCTCACTCTATACAATTCCAAGCAACTAACACGCAGGTAAACAGACTTGAGCTGAGAAAACTGTGCGCCGATGGGGGATGTGATAGTAAGCTGCTTGCTGTTTGCTGCTTAGCCACAAATTTAGAAGAAAAAAGACGTGACGGAGAGGTGTGAAGCGTTTTAAGGTGGGACAGATCTACGAGTTTTTTCGTCGGCTCTGGTAATTCTAGTGTTAAAGAATGGTTGCACAAGGGCAGAGAATCAGTTATCAGAGATGTAGTGTAGATGGTACTTGTACTTCAGTCAACATTAAAAAACACAAATTCTTTATTTGCTTTCTTACCTTAACTCATTATACAAATATACCTGGGCAACACACTACTTTGGCCAGTTTACAATAAGTTCAAGAATATGGACAATAGTCAATAGTGCAATCAATAGTGCAATGGACTTTTAAAATTGTTTGTGATAAAACTTTCATTTCCTTTTAATAAAAGACAACCGTCATAAAAAAATAGGGAATCCTTAAGTGCTGCGAGTTATTGATGTCTGTGTAGCCCAGTGCGAAAGATCTGACAGACACATCAACCCCAAAAGCAGAAGGAAGAATTAAATAATAAGATCAGTAGCACAACATGGAACACCGACCATTCACCTTTGCACCAAACACACAACAGGTTGCTACCCCTCAATATTAAAGCCAGATGATCTTTTGTTCAGTGATACCAAAAGGTTAAATAAAAATAGATTAAAAAATGAGAATTTCCAGAAGTTTATAGAGAAAGTCAAGAGATTTCCACCAAGAAGCTAAGATTAATTTTGCATTCATGACAGTAGAACAGTAGAATTATTACCAATATGATAAAAGTATAAATGTCAGAAAATTATATAAAAAGAGAAGAGAAAAGGAGCAATTAGAGATTAAGGTACATTTTGAATGTTAAGACTGCATCATATACTAACTTGAGGTGGAAACACAAAACTAAAAGAGTGTTGACCAGATCTGTGTAATGAGACTTAGGATTGTGTAAGGCTGGCATCTAAAGATTGGGTGTCGGGAAGATGGATTGGTTTTAGCATACAATGTTGGAATTTACCAGTACAATGGAATACAATTTATTTTTCTATAGGAGTCTTCAGTGAGTGCAGGAACAGAGCACTGTGAACAAATTATCAGGTAAAAAAATAAGAATCCTCTAAATTGAACCCTAAAAAAATAATAAAGAACTACATTAGAACATTTATTTAAGGCAGAATGTCCAGTGGAGATTGGGTGAGCTTTTGACTTTGAAATGCATTTTTTTTTTTTTCCTCATCTTAACTTGCTCTATTGTTGGACTCATCTTTAGAGACTTAGTACTAGAATCCCTGAAGCCTATGAAAAAAGTCGTAATCCCAGGCCACCTTAAATTCCTTTGCACCTCCTTATCAATGTGTTTGTTTTGCAAATGTGCCAATCAGCACAAGCAGCCTGCTATCCCATCCCCTACCGATGCAGCTGAAGTTCTCCCAGCTCAAGTCTCTTTATCTGGGTGTGAGGTGCCTGGAGTTGTAGAGGGTAAATAATAGATTGTTATTTGGAATACATACATTTCATGTGTGTTCTGTGTCTACAACAATCTGGGTAAATGTAGGATTTATAAGAAATGCGAGGCAACAAATGTTGAACACATAACTAAAACCGAAAGTTTTCCAAGCTATAGTAAAAATTAATAAAATGTTGATGTGAAATATATAATCTGTGAAGACTGATGTTCAAGTATCAAATACTTTCACAAAAGGTATAACAAAACGAGTGTACCTTTATTCAAGAATATACTGAAGAAAAAGAAATTATTCAATTTACATGTTTCTGTCAATATATAAAAACTGAAATCCAGTTTATCAATTGCATGGGTGGGTTAGAGGTAAGAGCGGCTGCCTCTAAATCAAGAGATTGCGGGTTTCAGCCCGGGTCTTTCCCACATCTTCTGTTTTGAGCAGTAAGCTGCTATTATTATGACTATTATATAATAAAAACATATATTTGATTTGGTTCTGTAATACCTGTTGTAAATTGTTGCTACTTGTAAAACTTTGTGTATTCTTTTTTGTTATTATTCAGTTTTATTCTCTCAGTCACGTTCATATACAACAAACTTGCCTCTCCCACTCTGAATTGATGGCATTTATCTCCATTCTTTTTACAAGAGCAGGGATAACCACAGCTGATGCTTGGTCAGAGCTATTTGTTGTACGAGCAATTAAAGATATGATGCCCTGTCACCGCTATCAGACTATCATTTGCACTTTGACAACAAAGACACCTGTGCAGAATGTGTGAAAAAAGACAGATTTGCATGTGCATGTACAATGGTACTCCTTGTTTAGGAAAAGATCCCAATCAGCACATGTGAGAAAGACATTCCTAGACTGTGGTCATAAAGCCATTTCTGGACAAAGGCAGAACTGTAACAACAGACAACTTCTTCACGTTGCCTTTGCTGGCTAATAAACTGCTGCACTGCAACACAACTCTGCTTGGCACCATGAAGTGGGACAGGAACTTCCACCTGCAGCAAAACTTGCTACAGTATGTGTGCAATTAACCACGCTAGTGTTTAGATCTGGCAGTGCCATGCTGACATTGTATGCGCCCGAAAAGAAGAGGTTTGTCTGCATTCTCAATACCATGAACCATAATTCGTAGGTTGGGCAAGATCAGAAAAAAAAGCACGCTCAAATGGCATTGCGTTTTAAAATAATTGTGTTTTGATACATGGATGTGTGTGTGTGTGCATGAGAGTGGCAGAGATAGATTTGATATCATTCAAGTGGTTACTGGAATATAAAATAAAACATCTACGCGTGGAAGTGTGTGTGTGTGTGCCTGTCTGTCTGTCTGTCCATCCCAGAAGTACATTAGAACATTAGAACACTCTAGACGAGAACAGGCCATTCAACCCAACAAAGCTCGCCAGTCCTATCCACTTATTTCTTCAAAACACACATCAAGTCGAGTTTTGAAAGTCTCTAAAGTCTTACTGTCTACCACACTACTTGGTAGCTTGGTGTCTATCGTTCTTTGTGTAAAGAAAAACTTCCTAATGTTTGTGCGAAATTTACCCTTAACAAGTTTCCAACTGTGTCCCTGTGTTCTTGATGAACTCATTTTAAAATAACAGTCTCGATCCACTGTACTAATTCCCTTCATAATTTTAAACACTTCTATCATGTCATCTCTTTTCTTCTTTTGCTGAAACTGTATAGGCTCAGCTCTTTTAATCTTTCCTCATAATTCAACCCCTGTAGCCCTGGAATCAGCCTAGTCGCTCTTCTCTAGACCTTTTCTAGTGCTGCTATGTTCATTTTGTTGCCTGGAGACCAATGCTGTAGCATGAAGCTCAAAGAAATCAACTCTGTTGCCAAAGTGAAACCGCCGAAAAAAGACAAACTTGCTTAGCCGCTAATACACAAGCGAGGCAGGCACATCAGCAAGACAAAACCACTGAGGAAAGAGAACCTAACTTAGCCGCTAATGCACAACTGAAGCGATTGATTGCTTGAAGTGCCAGAATCCATGGTTTCTAGGAGCCCGGGCTCTTTACAGCACGGGCTTACACAGCTAGTATAAAATAAAGACTTTCACAAAGGTATAACGAAACAAGTGTGCTTTTATTCAAGAATGGAAAAAAAATATGTTTTAGTTATGTGTTCAATATTTCTTGCCTCGCATTTCCTGTCATCCTACATTTACTCAGATCGTTGTAGTCATGGAACACACATGAAATGCATGTATTCTAAATAACATATTATTTACCCTCTACAATTCTAGACACGTCACACCCAGATAAAGAGACTTGAGCTGAGAGAACTTCAAGCTGCTTGTGCTGATCCACACATTTGCAAAACAAAGATTCTAATGGAGAGGTGCAAAGGAATTTAAGGTGGCCTGGGATTACGACTTTTCAGGGATTCTAGTGTTAAGAATCAATTCAATAAATAAGGACTGTACTTTTCTATTAGTTATGTATTTATCAAGTGTGTATTATGTTCTTGTATGTTATTTATTCATTATGTAATTTCAATTTGCTTTTCTTTGTAACTACAGTATTTCTTTGACATCTTGTAACACACTTTGAGCTACATCCTGTGTATGAAAATGTGCTATAGAAATACACGTTGTTGTTGTAAATACAGCATTAGTATGTATAAAGGTACAGATTTGTTAAAACAGAATCAGTCAATTAATTAATTAAAACTATGGCCACTTGACAATAAAGGAGATGAAAATTGTAAGAGAGAAAGTAAAAGACAAACACAGTCACAGTTCTGGAAACCTCAACAATCTAGCCAGCTATCCCCTCCTGGCATTCTATAGTGAAATCTGCTGGCCATCAAATCTGATGAGAGAATCTTTCCACCCAATGATTCCAACACTTCTTTATCCTAGATTACTTTACTATATGCAGGAGGGCAACTGGTCAGTAAAGCAGTGGCACCAAGTGTCACATCACTATAGAGAGAAGAGAAACATAACAGAGGAGGGTTAGTAACAGTTTATAAATATTGTATTACATATATTTTTTACACATTACTAACAAACAGAAATGCAGTATGCAGGGCAGCTCTAGTCAGGGTATGCTACACTAAAGCAGTGAGACTTCAGCTTGGATTTGAAAGCTGAGACTGAAGGGGCATCCCTTATATTAGCAGGCAGCTCATTCAACCATTTTGGTGTCTTGTAACTAAAAGCTTGACCACCCACTGTTATATTATTAATTCTTGGCATCATATGTAGGCCCGACATATTGATATCTTGATGTGTGGTTTGTAAGTAGTTATAAATTCTGATAAGCAAGCAGGGCTATTAAAAGGGCCACTTGCTGTTGTCACACTAAGTGGAATTCCTGTGACTTTGCAGATTGTTTTGCAGACTTTGCTGTTTTTGCATGCTCCACTGCAGCTGGTTCTGAAGCTGCTTATTTACATGATAGGAAGCCAGCTTATATTGGTGGTGGCTCATCCTCAGGCTAATGTAACTACTGTTACAATACTTTTGAAACTCTCAAAAGATGATACTGCCATACAACTAAAAGTAGGAAATATTTGAACTTAAAATTATTTGGCAAAATTTTAAACAATTCATTAATTAATCAATTTACATGTATCTAAATAAATTATATATTAACTCCTTTACTTAAAGATTCTTTCATTTATAATTTTAAAACTTAGTGGAGAATTAGAAGAAACCCACACTTTCCATCATATAGCTGGACTGTTCTTGGGATTAGCACCCCTAACTGACAAACTAAAGGTGATAAAAAGTAACTACTCTTTATAAACAAATAGGCATATTGGTGGTTTATTGAACACAGTAAATCTAATCAATGTTTTGTTCGGATTAGGGTATGCCTATTATGACTCTTATGTTTGACAACCGTGAACTTTAAAAACGCGAAGCTCAAAGTTTGGATTGAACTCAGAATTTACAGAAGTGGTTCTTTCAAAGTCCCAATTTCTGAGTAGTGGTTTGGCTGCTGTTGGAATAGACATTAAGAACTTTGAACTTTAAAAGGTGTCAAGTATTGTCCAAAACATTTCATAAGAACTGGGGGGTATTTTTCGTATGTAGATTATTCGTTTAGCCAGATGTAATTGTTGACGATTTGGCATGATCCTGGATCTCTTGGTTGTTTGAAACTCTTGCTGGATGTGTTATCATAGAAGCACATCCAAATCCTCAAACCTGCTCGGAGCAGGTTTGTTTTATGTAAACAAGGATTAGCTCACACACTTAAACAGTGTCTGTGCATGGAATTCATTCAGTCATGGCTTCGCCATTCATGAATGAGCGACCAATTAATATCGGTGCGCAAATTATAAGAAGAGAATTTCATATAGAGAGGGTTTTGCGTGATTGGTAAGATCCTTTATTGCTCCCAGAGGAAATTCTTTTCGAAAGATACCGCTTTAGCCGGGGGGGAATATTGTACCTCAAAGATTTATTAGTGCCTTTTATTCAAAGTCAAACTAGACGAAGTCGGGCTCTCACAACCACACAGACAGTATGCATTGCTTTGAGGTTTTTTGAAAGTGGCACTTTTTTTATATACTGTCGGCGATGCGGAAAATCTATCTAAAAGTGCAGTTTGACAGGCGATTTGTAAAGTCTGTTTGGCTCTGAAATATTTCCTTCGGGTTTTCATAGTGTTTCCTGGACACCTGCGTGTGCAGACAATAAAAGAGGCGTTTCATGCCATACTTATTACCCAGGATTTCCAAATGTGATTAGGGCACATGTGACTGATCAGAGTGGAGTTATATCAAACATTTGGAAAATTTACCTCTCCTCCTGATGAATAATCAGACACAGTGTCTTCATCAAATATTTGACCTTCATCAATATTTTGTTGGTCAGACACAGGTTCTAGGGATATGACATTCCCTGCAACTGACCCAACAAAAAAAGATGGCTATATGGAACATACCTATGGCACAAATTGAGGACAAATATATGCAATGACCATCCTTCACAGAAATAAAGTGACAACTGCATCCTGCCACTGGTTCTGAGGAGGAGCTTCCCCCTGGAATGCCCTCAGAAATGGTGATGGGCATTTTGCCGTCTTCTGCAGGAGTTAGGTCTGGACCATGTGGATCTCCACCTGTTTTTTGCTTGTCTGCCTTCATAGTAGCTTTAAAATTAATGTTTTTTATATTATATACTAGCAAAATACCAAGCAGCGAGAAGTAGTGTGTTAAAGAAGTTATGAAAAAGAAAAGGAAACATTTTAAAAATAACGTAACATGATTGTCAATGTAATTGTTTTGTCACTGTTATGAGTGTTGCTGTCATATATGTATATATATATATATACACACACACACACACATATAAAAATATATACATATACATATATACACACATACATATACAGTACATACATACAGATAAATATACAGTATATATACACATACATACATACATACATACACACACATATATACATATATATACAGTATATATACACATACATACATACATATATATCTACATATACAGTATATATATACTGTATATAGCAAATCCCAAGCCTTGAGACGAAGAACTGCTTTTAAATTTTTATTAAGAAGAAAAGAAAACCTTTTTAAACTGAGGAAAAATATACCAATAACTATCTGTTAAGGATCTCTTTGTATACCACGTTGTTAGTTCAGCAGTCTGGTTGTAATATGACCAAGCTGTGCACTGATATTACTTTTGAGAATGCAACGTATAGTTTTGTCCAGGAGGAAAGCAATGTTGCCTCAAATCAATGGCAACCTTTTGTTGGGTCTGTCCCTGAGACTTATTAATTGTCATCACGAAGCAGAGCCTAACTGGAAATTTGAGGCATTTGAATTGAAATGGGAGATCAGAGGGTATAACGGTGATGCCAGGAATACATTCAGAGTGTGGCGCTCTGCTGTTTTTTTGTGTAGCTGCCTTCACACAGCTTCTCCGCTGCTTTATAAACGAACGCCATATAAGGCCATCGTTTCTCCTTGCTTTGCAGTTCTGTACTGTTTTATTGTTCATTTATTACGATTCTTATAGTTATTGTGTAGCTATTTGAGACTTACTTTACTGTTCAGGTACCCATTTTCTTTATTTAATCCGCGGCGTGTACGTTATTTTTTGTTTGTTTATTACGATTATAGATATTTATTGATTCCCTTCTTTAGCTGACTGCCTGCTCATATAAGATGCTCCGCTGGTTTTTTGTGAAACAGCCTTTACACAGCTTCTCCGCTGTTTTTTAAACGAACGACATATAAAGCCATCACCTTGTCAATTGTGTAATGCGTTTTTTGAACAGGTTTGAAGCATGGAAGTGATCACTCGTACTGCGTTCAGTCAGTTCACGTGAGCTGCTCTCTTGTGTGATGTTGCAATGTGCACAGTTTTATTTAATGTTAGCTAAGACCCAGCACTTAAAAGTTTCTCGCTACAGCAATTTTAACACCGTTACAAAGTGATCCAAAGTCTTGTGTCTTCTCATTAAACTTGTATCTCGCGAATAAAGTATTCAGCGTTTTTCTTCAGCGCTCTTTGGGAGCTCTTCCTTCTTTTCTACATACTGCGTTGACAGTCATATTACGTAATTACGTGGGAGGCGTGATGATGTCACACACAGCTCCGCCCCAATGGCCATCGAGCTAACATCCATTACAGTATATGGAGAAAAATAGGTTCCAGTTATGACCATTACGCGTAGAATTTCTAAATGAAACCTGCCCAACTTTTGTAAGTAAGCTGTAAGGAATGAGCCTGCCAAATTTCAGCCTTCTACCTACACGGGAAGTTGGAGAATTAGTGATGAGTCAGTGAGTGAGTGAGTGAGTCAGTGAGTGAGTCAGTGAGGGCTTTGCCTTTTATTAGTATAGATGATTCTTTATGTCAACAATTCTTTAAATAGTTATATACCAATATTTAACAGTTTGAAGTATATTTTTGTATTTCACTTTAACCTGTTCCCATGTTCTCCTTGTGCTCATGTTTGATCTCGAATTATGACATATTAAATAATAATTAATCTAACACTTAGGAAATGAAACGCTGAATTCAGTAAGTACAATGCACACTACTTACACGTTTAATTTTTCGGCCACCTTTTGACAGCCATCTTTTCTGGTTTGGGCTTCTTTTGCAGTGTTACCCCTTGTGCATATTAAATCTTGAAATTCTTCAAATCCTTCGAGTAAAAGGTCCCGCTCCACTTGTGTGAAAAAATGCGCCTGTTCTTTCGTTATTTTGTTACAGCCTATCAAAGACTTGCTGATCATGTTTTCTAGACTCAATATATATGGGCTTTTCAATCAGCAAGGGCGCGCGCAATCATCCTGGATGATTAGATCCAACTAGACTAAGCTACTACACGGTTGCATTTGAAAAATTGACTTATCCTGGATGAGTTTCACCGGCATTAACTCATCCAAGATGAAGCATCTGATCTCGGATGATTTAAGCGACGTACGGAAAATACCCCCCTGGTCCATTTGTTCATAAATTACATGTATATGCATTTTAAAATTATTGTCTTTGTGAAAAATAAACACTTTAAGCATTAATAAGTCAGGGGCTAGGGTTTATTGCTGGACACACACAAATTCCCTGCTGCAGCTCCTAAGATCTGTCACTTCTCTGAAAGAACAAAATACTCTTAAAACCCAGTTGGAAGGTTAATTTTAAAACACGTTTTCATAGGCTGCTTTTGCAAGTACAAACCACAGAAAGAGACTTAAGAGTCTTGACAATGGAACTGCATTATTTGTCATAAGTTAATGTATAGGTTAAGGCAACAGATAAAAATAAGCAAAAATCAGCTAAATGCAGTTATGAAGTAATACAAATATGGACAGAAATAATATACATCAAGACTGCAGCATGATTAGATAAACAATTTAACCCTTAGCACTTATTGTTCAAGATATTAACACACCAGAACTTCACCAACCCCTACATGCAATATCCAATATTTGTTTTTACCACAGACACACGTTAACATATTCTTTGGTGATAATTTTAAAACAATACATCCTATATATAAGAAGTAAGGAGAAGACAAAAAAGTAAAACAGTAAAAATCATTATGAAACGGTTATGTGTGAAAATTGTGCGATGATATATTGTTTGAAAACCATGCAAACAAGCAATTTGCACAGCCATTGTCACTTGCAGCTTGGCATCTGTTGTAACGTCTTTGTGGCAAAGTGCCACAGAGCCATCCAGCAAGTCCACTGTCAATGGTGGCAATGTTTCTGTAGTCAATGTTACTTAAATTAATTTAAAAGAACTGACAGAGTGAGGAAATGTTAAACAGTAGCTAACATACTGACTGGTAGTTATTTAGGTGATATGTTCAGCAGCATGTATGCACAAAGAAGGTGGAATTTTAGCACAATGTGGCTATATGCAGAGCTGAAGGAAAAGTAAATCTGCAAAATAAGGAATCTCACAGGGTGTTTTTTTCATATCTGTGATTAAATTAGCATTTTTATTTTATACATGTGTATATATATATACATATATATATACAGTATATAAATATGCAAGTGAATCTTTTGTTGAATGTTATGTCTGTATCACTGAATGTTATAAGCAGACAATCACACCTCCAAATCAACAATCATTTACACGTTTGTGTAAACATTTAGAGCAGAATAGCTCATTATATAGAAGTTTCTAGGAAAAAAAATTCAAATCATAATTAACAACCAGATGCTTCTGTTGAAAAGCCCACACCACATTTTTTATTGAATCATCAGAGCACTGAGACTTCAAGATGTTACAAGATAAAATGCAATTGAAATGACTAAATATTTTGTATTTTTATATAGTTGCAGAATCATTTTTAACAATTTACTGGGAAAAAAATCTATTTGAACATGTAAGTAATAATAAGGAGCATGAAGAAGGAGAAGGAAATGGTAGATGTTCTGCGTAAAGGCTGACAGTTTTGACACAAATAATGTGATCTATTGAGCCGAGGTAGACAGAAACAACAGTTAATGCTTAGTCCTTCAGCTGAAACTCGATTAGGGACGTTGTCTTTCTACATTTTCAGTACTAATATTTTGGTTTAGAAACATTATCATTAGGTCTGGCACTAGCATTGTGTCTTTATTGGCTTTTTGCTGTATAAATTCTTTTCTCTTTTATTTTAAAGTTTAGGTTTTTGAATGTCAGAATATGAATAATGGGTCTATAGATGATAGGCTCTGTGAAATTTAGAAAATCTATACTAATAAAAGGCAAACTCACTGACTGACTGACTGACTGTATCACTCACTCATCACTAATTCTCCATCTTCCCGTGTAGGTAGAAGGCTGAAATTTGGCAGGCTCATTCCTTACAGCTTGCTTACAAAAGTTGGGCAGGTTTCATTTCGAAATTCTACGCGTAATGGTCACAACTGGAACGCATTTTTGCCTATATACTGTACTGTAATAGACTGCAGCTCAATAGCCGTGGGAAGCGGAGTTTAGTATTAAAGCATTTAACCAATCACATTTCAGCCATCATTTATTGCCAGGCAGAGAGGCTTTCACAATCCGTTGTGTAGGCACTCTAACATAGAATAAATGTCGATTAACCTGTTGCTTCAAAAAATAAGATTTTGAGTTGGTGTCAGTCGGGCCATCTAGCAGGCGTGTGGCAACGTCACGCATTCAGACCCATTGATTGGATAGAAGCTGATATGAGGAACTCTATGAGGCCACTGAATGCACTGCAAATGTTCTGAGCAAAAGATCATCGCGCGCACTACGGCCAACTCCATGGCAGGATTCTGGACAATATTATTTGCCAGATACAGACCAGATTTCAAGACCACGAAAACCTGATGTTTGTCACACTCCTCGAGCCCCAGAAATTTCGGGAATACAGGAAAAATTTCACGCATGCAGCCTTCTCCAGTTTAACACAAGAGCAACGGAGCGCTTTTTGATCTGTCTCGGCTAAAAACAGAACTGACTGTAATGTATGCCATGGATGATTTTTTAGGAAAATCTCCCACTGATCTTCTTGACTTCCTTCTTCAGAAAACTCTGAATGAGAGCATGGGGCAGCTGTGCACATTGGTATATTTGGCGGTGACCATTCCCGTGTACACTGCTTCTGTTGAGCGGACATTTTCAGCCATAAAGCGAATTCAAACTTATGCCAGAAATACCATAGGGCGGGTTCGCCTTTCAGCATTAGCTTTGAATGCGATAGAAAGGGATGTTTTGATGGAACTGAAGCGCATGGATAATCGGTACGACAGAGTAATTAAACTCTTTTTGAGGATAGAGAGGATGGATTTTGTTTACAAATAATCCAAATTTTTGGTGAGTAAAATGTTGCGATTTTCCTAAATAATATTGCAGTTATTGTTGATGTTTTTATGTGATGTCGCGGCTGTGGCTGCAGTAGAAAGGAACTTGTTCACCCCGTTTGCCTATTCAATAAAGGCATTTATTGTGGCTACAGGAGTTATCTTACATATATATATATATATATATATATATATACACACATATACATATATATCTCTCCCGATCTACATACTGTCAAATAAATGAACCACACGCCATGGCACAACACAAGAGGCTTCGCCTCTAGTGCTGATGTCCGAGGTTCGATTCCCGACAGGGGGTGCAGTGAGTGTGTATGCCTGATGAGCCCAGAATTATGTGCCGCATACTGTTTGCATTATTTGACAGTAAAACTATTTCAGTATATTCAATATATATAAATCAGCGCTTCCCGATTCATTTTACCCTCGCACCCCCTTAGTTTGAGAAGAAGTATGAAAAAATACGCAGAAAAACAGATCACCAATTGAAGCTTTATGAATAATGGATACTTTATTCGCCATCAGTAATTGTTTTGGTAAAGCCTTACTCAGTGTAATCCTCCTTCCATTTTATAATTTTTTTGTGACTACCCATGATTAAATAAATGGTAAAAAAGTAAGAGCGAAGCGAGAGTCACTTATTGAGGCAGGCAGGCTACAGCTCAATAGCTCGCAGGCTCGATGTGGAGCGCGTCAAGTCGCTCTACAATGTGCGATCAGATTCGAAAAAATATATCTTTTCAAGTTCTATTTGGATATAAGTAGGTTCTATTTAGTCGACAGAAATATCTTTGGTAGGAATGTAAGTTGAATTTAGTCTTTAAATTTCTATGGTGAAGAAAAATTTATGCAATGATGACAAAATTTTACTTACATTCCAACCAAACATATTTCTGTCAACTTAAGTAAAAATTACTTATATTTAAAATTTAAATAGAACTTGAACAGATTCGATAGTTCATAATACCCACGCAGCACTAAGTGCACGTAGGAGTGGAAGTCATCCGTTTTAACAAGCAGCGTATTGCACTGATACGAAATAGGCTGCCCATTTAATTATTTAGGAATGGATAGATAAATTAAAATTTTGTACAAATAATGTTTTTCATTTTTCTTCCTCGATGGATTCTGGCACCCCCAGCAACAGCTGCTCGCACTTAAAGGGTATATATATATATATATATATATATATGTGTGTGTGTGTGTGTGTATGTATGTGTGTGTGTATATATAGATAGATAGATAGATATAGATATATACTGTATATATATATAGAGAGAGAGAGATATATATATATATATATATATATATATATATATATATATATATATATATAGATATAGATATACATAAAAATATAGATACTGTATATATATAGAGAGAGATATATATAGATATATAGATAATAGATAGATATATATAGATATAGATATAATGTGTGTATGTATATATAGTGTGAACTTGACCCAGGACACAGGCAGACAGACATCGTTATGCTCACCACACACTCGTTTATTATATACTATTTACAGATTGTCCCGCGCTCAACTCCCCAGTGCCTCTTGCACCGATTCCATAGCTCTAGGCCTTACAACGCCTCTGTCTCTCTTTCCAGGCCTTACAATGCCTCTTTCTCTCTTTCTCTGGCCGCCTCCAGTCCTCCCGCTAGCTCCGTCCTCTTCCACCCGACTTCCGCTCCAGACTGAAGGGAGGCGGCCCCTTATATAGTGCTCCCGGATGAGCACCAGGTGTTTCCGGCATCCATTCCTTGGCCACGCCCAGCGTGGCGGAAGTGCCGGCTGTCCTCCCGGCTGCTCTCCGGTCGCCACAATAAGTCTTCCCCCCAGCACTTCCTGGTGTGGCGGAAGTGTCGGGCTCCCGGGATAATTAGGTACTGGGGCGCCGCCTGGCGGTGGCCACGGGTCCCTACAGGGCTGGGCTTCAAAGCCCTGTACCCGAGGCCCCTGCCTAACCAGGACGGACGCCCCACTCTGTCTGGAGGAGGCACTCGCCTCCTCCGTCCTCCAAGCGTCCCGCCGGGCTCCAGCCCCAACCGCAACCGCGACGGGATAAACCGCATCGGGCGCCGCCTGGCGGTGACCACGGGCCCCTACAGGGAAGGGCTTCCATGCCCTCAACCCGTGGCCCCCAACAGAACCAGGACGGACGCCTCGCGGTCTGGAGGAGGCACAAGCCCTCCTCACGCCGTCCTGGGCGCCCCGCCGGGCTCCAGCCCGGCCGGGGCCACAGTGCCCCACCGCTAGCGAGGACACGTGTGTGTGTGTGTGTATGTATGTGTGTATATATAGCGGCACAACCACAACCCGAAGGGCAGCACGCCCCGGTGAGGGTCCTACTATGCCCCCAGGGTCCAACACGGCACCCTGGGACATCCGTCTTCGGCACCCCCGCCGGCGCAAACGCGCCCCTGTGGTCTGCGCCGCTCTCTCCCCCGCTGTTCCCCGCAGTTGGGACACTATTGGCCTCTCAGTGTGGAGCCCTCCCGGAGCGCCCGTTTCAGGAGGGCAGGTCCCTGACGACGCTTGTCCTCAGCGCCGCCGGGCTTCGGCCTGTGGAAAAGGAAAAGAGGGCCAGAAGCACTGCCAGGACACTCAGCCCGAGTGCCCTGCCGGTCTCCGTACCCGCAGTGCTCCTGCCCCCCTCCGACAGCCCCTGACTTGCCTGCTGAAGTCCTCCGTCGCAGGTTCCATGCCCGTCCGCCTGTAGTTCGCGGCACCGCTCTCGCAGGCGGCTCGCCCTAGCCGCCAGGGATGTCCTCTGCCCGCACAGAGGACGGCCCTTCTCGGACGCGCGCAGCGCGCGTCCTCTCCTATCGGAGGAACCGCATTCACCCTTCGGTTCCTCCTTCTTTCTTGACGCGCTGACGGTCTGGGTCTGAGCACAGCGAAAGCTCAAATCCAGCCCCGTCTGCGTCCAGGCAGAGCGACAGGAGACAGCTGCAGGCTTGGGCGCAGGGCGCTAGGACCCAGGGCACTCAGCAGCCCCGATCCTACCAGCCCCTGCATATTCAAGCTCCTCGCCGCGCTAGCTGTCTGCACCGCCGCATCCGTTGTTGGGAGGTCGCCTACTCGGAGCCGGTCGTCCCGTAATCGGTCACGGCCATGTTCGGCGAACCCCCCCACTTGCTCTACGGGAACGGCAACACTCACCACTCCCGCCGTGTTCTGCCTGCCTCGGTTCCAGCGCCGCGCCGATCCTCCGTCTCACTCGGTGGCTTTCTCGGCGCGACCGCCATCTCCATCAGCTGCTCACACTGAGCGGCGAGAACACGAGCAGCTCCTCTAAAGGCGGCTTGGCGGGCGAAGGGACTCCTCCGACACGCCGAGCCGCTGGTGGAGAGAGAGACAGACGTCGGTGGGCTTACCTGTCCATCAGCTCCACGCGACGCCTGCCTCCTCTGGGCCACTCCCTCTGGCCCAATCGGGTCTCGGTTTGGCACGAGACTGGCATTCCTTGGGCCCGCCTCTATCCAATCATCGGTGGGCACGCAAGACACACCGGCCAATCCCGTGCCTGTCAGCGGGCGGGACCACCGCCCGCGCCATCTTGTCTCCCCTGCGCTGGGTGCGGAGACGTGCCTCCTCACCGCTGTAGCTGCAGCGATTCCTCGAGCCGCAGCGGCTCCGATTCCGCAGCCTCCTTTGCTGCCTCCGTAGCCGCACTGCCGACAGCCCGTGGCCCGGCGCGCTCCTGCCACAGACGCGGATCCGGTCTGTCCCTCCCTGTGGAAAACAAGGTATGACCGACCCCGAAGGGCCGATTACTGCAGGGCAGGGTACTCACCTCCCGGATCCCGTCTTGCCGAGGCCCCCACCTCGGTGTGGCCTTTGCGCCGCCACGCCGCCTGGCTGTCCGTGTCGACAGCGCGACTTCGAGCCCGCTGCGCCCGGCGATGTCTATTCCTCCTCCGCACTGGGATATCCATGCCGCGTCCGGCGGCGGTTTCGAGCAAAACGCACTCGCTGGTTTTGCACGGGCCACACCTGCAACAAGCGTGTGGAGTCCCCTGCTGTGCCGGGTCATTCACAAAATATTTATCGTTATGGGGCCCCCGTCTTGCACCAGACGGATGGCCCCACGTTGGGCGCCATTGTGAACTTGACCCAGGACACAGGCAGACAGACATCGTTATGCTCACCACACACTCGTTTATTATATACTATTTACAGATTGTCCCGCGCTCAACTCCCCAGTGCCTCTTGCACCGATTCCATAGCTCTAGGCCTTACAACGCCTCTGTCTCTCTTTCCAGGCCTTACAATGCCTCTTTCTCTCTTTTCTCTGGCCGCCTCCAGTCCTCCCGCTAGCTCCGTCCTCTTCCACCCGACTTCCGCTCCAGACTGAAGGGAGGCGGCCCCTTATATAGTGCTCCCGGATGAGCACCAGGTGTTTCCGCATCCATTCCTTGGCCACGCCCCAGCGTGGCGGAAGTGCCGCTGTCCTCCCGCAGCTCTCCGTCGCCACAATAAGTCTTCCCCAGCACTTCCTGGTGTGGCGGAAGTGTCGGGCTCCCGGGATAATTAGGTACTGGGGCGCCGCCTGGCGGTGGCCACGGGTCCCTACAGGGCTGGGCTTCAAAGCCCTGTACCCGAGGCCCCCTGCCTAACCAGGACGGACGCCCCCACTCTGTCTGGAGGAGGCACTCGCCCTCCTCCGGTCCTCCAAGGCGTCCCGGCCGGGCTCCAGCCCCAACCGGCAACCGCACGGGATAAACCGGCATCGGGGCGCCGCCTGGCGGTGACCACGGGCCCCTACAGGGAAGGGCTTCCATGCCCTCAACCCGTGGCCCCCAACAGAACCAGGACGGACGCCCTCGCGGTCTGGAGGAGGCACAAGCCCTCCTCACGTCGTCCTGGGCGTCCCGGCCGGGGGCCACAATAGATATAGATATATATAGATATATTGTGTGTTTGTGTGTGTGTGTGTGTGTGTGTGTGTATGTATGTGTGTATATATATAGAGAGAGATATAGATATATATAGATATAGATATTAGATATATACACTCACCTAAAGGATTATTAGGAACACCATACTAATACGGTGTTTGACCCCCTTTCGCCTTCAGAACTGCCTTAATTCTATGTGGCATTAATTCAACAAGGTGCTGAAAGCATTCTTTAGAAATGTTGGCCCATATTGATAGGATAGCATCTTGCAGTTGATGGAGATTTGTGGGATGCACATCCAGGGCACGAAGCTCCCGTTCTACCAAATCCCAAAGATGCTCTATTGGGTTGAGATTTGGTGACTGTGGGGGCCATTTTAGTACAGTGAACTCATTGTCATGTTCAAGAAACCAATTTGAAATGATTCGAGCTTTGTGAGATGGTGCATTATCCTGCTGGAAGTAGCCATCAGAGGATGGGTACATGGTGGTCATGAAGGGATGGGCATGGTCAGAAACAATGCTCAGGTAGCCCGTGGCATTTAAAAGATCCCCCATTGGCACTAAGGGGCCTAAAGTGTGCCAAGAAAACATCCCCCACACCATTACACCACCACCACCAGCCTGCACAGTGGTAACAAGGCATGATGGATCCATGTTCTCATTCTGTTTACGCCAAATTCTGACTCTACCATTTGAATGTCTCAACAGAAATCGAGACTCATCAGACCAGGCAACATTTTTCCAGTCTTCAATTGTCCAATTTTGGTGAGCTTGTGCAAATTGTAGCCTCTTTTCCCTATTTGTAGTGGAGATGAGTGGTACCCGGTGGGGTCTTCTGCTGTTGTAGCCCATCCGCCTCAAGGTTGTGCGTGTTGTGGCTTCACAAATGCTTTGCTGCATACCTCGGTTGTAACGAGTGGTTATTTCAGTCAAAGTTGCTCTTCTATCAGCTTGAATCAGTCGGCCCATTCTCCTCTGACCTCTAGCATCAACAAGGCATTTTCGCCCACAGGACTGCCGCATACTGGATGTTTTTCCCTTTTCACACCATTCTTTGTAAACCCTAGAAATGGTTGTGCGTGAAAATCCCAGTAACTGAGCAGATTGTGAAATACTCAGACCGGCCCGTCTGGCACCAACAACCATGCCACGCTCAAAATTGCTTAAATCACCTTTCTTTCCCATTCTAACATTCAGTTTGGAGTTCAGGAGATTGTCTTGACCAGGACCACACCCCTAAATGCATTGAAGCAACTGCCATGTGATTGGTTGATTAGATAATTGCATTAATGAGAAATTGAACAGGTGTTCCTAATAATCCTTTAGGTGAGTGTAGATATAGATAGATATAATGTGTGTGTGTGTGTATATGTATGTATTTGTGTATATATATATATATATATATGTACCTGAACCGGAAACTGCTGGACCGGGAGACCCGGTATGCGGCGGTGGAGAAGGAAGCCCTGGCCATTAAGTGGGCCGTGACTTATCTCCGGTACTACCTGTTGGGGCGCGAATAAACTCTAGTGACTGACCACATTGCGCTGCAGTGGATGTCCCTTCATAAAGAGTCGAACCCACGTGTGGTTTCTGGATTTACAGCCCTATAAGTTCACAGTCACTTATCGCCGCGGCGGCCTTCAGGCCAACGCCGATGACCTCTCTCGTATTCACGACCTCTCGGTTCAGTCCGCCCGTCCTGACGGTCTCGGGCTAAGGGGGGTCGTGTCACGCATGCTAAGTAGGAGGCGCGATGGACCTTAAAACACATCGAAAGACGTTCGCCGGCAGGGAGTGGCGGGGTACTAACCTTTCTCCTTTGTTTTCCAGAACTAAAGACGCTCCACCATAGGACCTTTCCCGCAGTACGTCCACTTCCGCCCATCTTCCCTGACGTCAGCAGTCCCGTCATCCCTCACGCCTCCTTCCCAGCATTCTTCCACTTCCGGCTCCTCCCCTATAAAATGGCCTCCGACGCCTAGAATGGCGTCGCACGTATGAACTGTTTGTTTATACTTTTGACCTGATCTTTTTGAGTTTTGAATTGTGGATTGCAGACAATATACGGGGCCAGAAAACCCCAAACCTTTTTGCTGCCTCATATTGAGTCTTTTACAATATATATATATATATATATATATATATATATATATATATATATATATAATATGACAGCAACACTCATAACAGTGACAAAACAATTACATTGACAATCATGTTACGTTATTTTTAAAATGTTTCCTTTTCTTTTTCATTACTTCTTTAACACACTACTTCTCCTCTGCGAAGCGCGGGTATTTTGCTAGTATTAAATACATTGTAACCAACTGATTTTGATATTTAAATACATTTAAACCAGAAAGCTCAAAGACCTTAATTGGATAAGCTGTTTGTTCACTGAGTGGTGCAGCAGTTAGCACTACTCGCACACAGATTGTGCATCTTTGGTTTGAAACTTGTTTTCAGTTCCTGTAAGTGGAGTTAACACAGCACAGACTCCTTATGTTTGGTTGGGTTTTACTCCAGTTTTACTCATTCCGAAAAACATACAAGGTTGGTTGACTGTCATTTAAATTTTTCCCCGTTTAAATGTGTAAATGAAAGTGTCCTGTCATCGACATCCAGGATTGTGCCCTGCCTTATGGCCAGTTCTGCCAGTTTGACAGTTTTACTTGGATTAAGCTGGTTTGACATTTTATGTCCTGAATATCTATTCTCTCCCCAGGAAAATTGAACTTCTGAATGAGAAAAGTAGCTCAAACTACATCTGTAAAATAGGATGCTGCACTTCACTGAGGTGGTCTGATAGCCCAGAAGGACAAAGGGACAGACAGGGCATGTATATTAGCACTAGAAAATGTATATTTAAGAAGTTCTATCGGTCTACCTATTGTAACCATTAAGGTTTGCCACTAAGCCCCGAACCACAGACAGAGAAATACCCAACATAATTCCAGATTCAAATAAAGGTATTTATTTGAAAAAAACAACAATTTCATAATAATAATAGCAGAAATTCACAATTCTCCTTCTTCCTCCAAGAGAGAATTGCATACTGCCTTCTGACTCTGACTTGATTTAAGTGAGGCAGCTGGGCTCTGTTTTAAACTGGGAACTGATTCTGGTTTCATGTCCAAGATGTCTCAAGCATTTCTGGGTTGTGTGGAGACCAGGGGCCTCATGCATAACGCTGTGTGTAGAATTCTCACTATAACATGATGTAGGCACAAAAGCCGAAATGTGCTTAGCACAGAAAAATCTAGATGAAGGAATCTGTGTGTACTCCAACTTCCACGTTCTTCCGTTACATAAATCCCAGTCAGCGTGAAAAGCAACACTCGTGCATGCGCCTTCTGTCCCGCCCCAATTCCTCCCAGAATTACTCTTCTATGAATATGCAAATAAATATAATTAGCCCTTAAGCTCAGCCTTCTGTGAAAAGACAATGGGAAAAGCACAGGGGAAAATATAAGAATTTCAGTGAATACCAAGTGGAGGCAAGGAAAAACGTACTATTTTTTGGTTTAAACAGTGGTATAATCAATGAAAGGAAGTTGATCGAGTGACAGAGTGTCGGAGAAACTCCAAAGCTCAAGTCCACAAAGTCACACAGTACCCGAAATAAAAAAGAAGTTGTCAAATATCCAAGTTGCCGTCGTATCCCAACGTCTGAGTGTCGTATGAAAGCTTATTATGTTACAGAGAAAAAAAATAGGCACACAGTGGGGAAAAAAGTAGGAAATGTCAACTTTAATCTCGAAATTTCCACTTTAATCACATAGTTTATTTTGTCATTAAAGTAGAACATCATAAACTTCATCTTAAAATCGATTAATTTACTAGTTTCTCAAATCCCATCCTAACTAAAGTAACACGTTAAATGCTTTGTTTTGTATTTGATATTCTTTGTGCTCTGTGGGTGAATCACTACATGGTTCTTAAACCAGCTTTCTCTTCCTCTGACAGGACACAGAATCCATTACATTTGTGATATTACAGCTGTCTGAATAATTAAAATACTGAGATGTATACATGATATCTTTTTCATGATGATAGGAATGAAAGCATGTTATTAAAAATGGGAACACAGTGGCAGTACTGTCTCTTTCAAACGTACTAACCCCCAATTCCTGTCCTTACTTTTCTTTCTCCAAATACCCAATCGCCACACAATCAGCTCTGTAATAGACGTTATGCCATCTGTAAGCTTATAACGATGATTCTTCAAAAATTTTAAGGAACTATAAAATATCTTCATAGTACGTGTTTAATTAGTCTATCCATCTATCTTTTCAGCATACAGCAATCAGGATCAATCTGTGAACTAGCTAGCGCTGCGGCACCGTGTCCTCACATATTTCATTATTAACAATACAGATTATTTAAATGAACTTAGCTTTATCTGTATAATCAACATATTTTGCTGCATTTCAGTTTACAGTGAGGTAATTGTACTTATAAATACAAACAGTTCTACAAGGTGCACTTGATGGACTGATTGACTGTGTTTAAAGTTCTTGGGATGAAACTGTTTCTGAACCGTGAGGTCCATACAGGATAGACTCTGAAGCGTTTTGCCATGGCTGAGGCAGCGTGTGCTTGATGCTGTATCCCAATAATTCTCTTTCCGATCAGCTTCTGCTGTGATTCACCACTCAGTGATATAAATACTCTGGGTGGTGCAGTGAGAGTAATATGGAAAAAGATGATTCGCTGTGGCAACCTCTAATGGGAGCAGCTGCAAGCAGAAAAGAAGGTGCAATGAGAGTAACAACGCTAAAGCAGTTATGGTATTTGGAATAATATGGCTATTCTCTGGACCATTATATTGTTACAGGTTAATTACAATCAGATGCATTACACTAATAAACAATATGCAGTTAAGTTTCAGTGTATTTATAAAGCCGCATCAGGAATGTGCATCTAAGAAAGAAAAGGTAACCACACAGGAGCTTTGATGTTGGGTGCTGCCAGTCTTTAAAATCGAGCGGAGAACTTGCGTACAACAGGGTATGAGGTACCGTGGAAATGTGTGTGGCTTTACTCCAGGTTTAGGTTTTATACATTGCGATTTGAACTTGGAAACGTTCTTACAGAACATTTCTGTGCTTACGCACCATTTATACATGAGGCTCCAAGGCATCATTGCCTTCTGGCAGTATTCAGAGACCCTCAGAGGGATATGTTTTCAAACTCCAACTCCCAGGCCACCCGGTGTGTGTCTTACTCTTTTCTAGCCTTGAGGAACACTGCCACCTGTTGTGTTGAATAATGAACTGCTCACGTTAAGCCCTTTCTCCCAGTCCATCCATTATGGTCTCCTGACTTGGTTATGAATCCAGCCTTAATCCCTGCCTGGCACTTGTCCTTCCTTCCTTCCTGGCCCCTACACTATATATCTATCTATTTGATGTTCTTTTATCATAAATCCATTTTATCAATGAAAAAATAAGTAACTCAAACACGCTTGCACAATGAGCCAAGTAACACAATTTATTCATACAATAAGGATAATAGAAGATGGCTATATCCAAGTATTTGGTCTGGAAAACCCAACAAACAAAGTGTTGGTGCAAAATATCTCTGGTTTCGTTTCATGCTGTCATACTTTTCTTCTTGGTGGAGAAGCAAGCTGACAAGTAGAAAGAAAAAACGCATCAGTGGTGCTTTGCAATGGGCACCACCTCCATTGTGTTGACTGCATGCATGTGTAAGGATTTGCTGCTCTTTAATGAGAGGTATGTGCATGTTAGTTGGGCTTCAGCCAGAGTCAGCAGGTAGGCTGAAAATGCATAAAAGCTGAGGATATGCAAGGCTTGAGGTTAAAATGCTGTGTGTTTTCTTTAAGAGACAAACAAGGCTGGCTAAAGTCAGAAATGAGTTAAATGGTCTGAAAAAGGATAGAACAAGAATAAAGAGACATTGGAATTGTAACATTTTTTGGTATTCCAGTTTGACCATGGTGATAGACTATGTTTCTATAAATAACCAAAACAAGCTTAATGCAATAAACTAAATAATAAAATTTATTCATAACAGGAATAATAGTAGATGGATATATGTAAGTATATACAGACAAAGAAAAATAACAAGAAACAGAAAACATAAACCTCTCCTAGCTTATTTGAATGTTTTCTGTTATATAGAAAAGGCACATAATGTATGAATTCTGATCTTTCAATTCATATGGACAAGATGGATCCATTTTAGCTATTTATTAAGTGTCTAGTGTTAGCACCATGAGGGTGGAATTCATTTGCTCACAGCTAGTCTGCACTGGTTTACCTTGTCACACATACACATAGAGCTCCTATGTAGGTGTGTGTTTGTGAAGCTGTTTTGAACTTTCTAAATTAATGTAGGAAGAGAAACGTATAACAGCTAATAATATATTCTTCACAAATATTATTGCTTTTTAGATACATTGACAACAATGACCAGAATAGATTAGCTGGCTTTATCCTAATCACCAGAAGACTCAGATAAGCCTAATGACATCACTCCAAGGCAGGAAGGTGTACTGTTGCTAATGTGGAAAAATAATAAAAAGTTGATCAGTATTGATCAATCTGGTGTACGTAACAAAAGCCACACAGGCCTGTCTTAAGTGCATATGACAAGTGCAACTTCCTGTTTTTCCTAACAGACAAAAAACCACAAGTGACCAACTGATGAACTTTAAAATGTTGTAAATGCTGATCCAAGCAAAATGTTGTAAGATGTAATTTTTGAAATTCTTGTGCAACTAAAGTCATAAGACAAAGGCCCTATAAAAGATTTGGGACACCGACCCTCAGGGCAGACGAAGGGCAGGTGTCCTAGGACTGTGCTGCTCTGTCATCTTACCCTTGCCTGGTGTGTATTAATAAAAGATTTTTTATTAACTTTAATTATATCTCTCTGTCTTCAGTCACAAGAAACGACACTAGAGAAAAAGTGTCCACAGTTTTCTGGTGCCCAACGTGGGGCTCGAGACAGCCGGCTGACTCCTCCAGCGGGAAGACCTCAGCGATCTGTCTTGTTGAAGCAGACTGCCACTACTGTGTACACCGGCAGCAGAGTAAGCAGCTCCGATAAAAGTTAGGACTGCCCTGTCCTGAGACGGCTCCTGCGTGAGGAGTCCCCGGTCTCCTTCTGGTACAACCACGGTGACTGAGAAGGATTTCCTGACAGAGCTGACTAACACCCAGGCTGGGGTAAGTACCGTCGGGGGTTTCCGTAAAAGATAAAACTGGTGGCGGCTTGCTGTGGAGTATAAAAAGTGACTGGGAATAGTAAACAGAAAAGAAATACCTTGTTTTAAGTCACTACTGTTGGGAAAGATAGTATAGAACACAATCCTCTGGGAATTATAAAAGGGGATTTAGGACGGGATCCGGTGCGTGGCACACCCATAAACCCGGACAAATCTATTGGACAGAGGATAGAGCATAGAATAGAGGAATAACAGTTTAATAAAACAAGGGAATAATAAACAAGTACGTACTGGAAATAAATACTTGCTTTACGAGCACTGTGACAGTAACGTAGGAAAAGCTTCGTATTCCACTTCTGGGAATATTAAGGGGAACACTAGAAACGGGTGAGTGGCACACTCAGAAAAACTAGTAGTTCATTGAAGACAGAAGTGAGAATAGGACACGACAAGAGGGAATAAATCTGTCACAGCAATCGGGAGGAAAAAGCAAGGGAAAAAATGGGAACATATAACAGCAAGCCTGCCAATCGGCACCCCGAGGGTTCGAAGTCCTTAATGTTAGAAGGTTTATTTTCGGAGGATCACCAGGCTCCACATACTGGTGGAAAAAAAAAAAAAGGGTCCCTAGAAACTCATTGAAAAGAAGACAGGATTAGATTTTAAGAAGGCATGCAAAAAGTGGAATAAGCAAAGTGAGGGGAGATGGCCACTGGAAGGACAGGAGACGCAAGTGAAATTCAGGAAATTAGAAAAATATTATGTAGAAATGCACAAGGATGTTGTATGTAGAAATGTACGAGGATGTTGTAACAAAGGTCCGTGTTATGTATGACAGATGGGAGTTGGTTATTAAAGATCGTAATTTAAAGGCAGTACAGAAATGAATTATTGGCTGCAGAAAGTTAAAACTAGAAGGAAAAAAAAAATAGTTATTTATAGCTTTACAGAAAGTGCAAGCAGATTCGGGACCGCAGTCGAATGAGAAGCGGAAGAAGAGCGAAAAAAAAAAAAAAACAAAGACCTGTTATATCCCATACTTGTTCCTCCACCTTTCCTACACCATCCACATCCACAGCCCCCACCTTCTCCTCCGCCACCTCCAGCGCCCACCGCACCAGAATTAAAAGATGATCCCTTGGGGTCTGGTTTCTTTGAAGAATATCATTATGATCCCTCATTATACACTGATCCGGGGAATGACAAAGTAACGTAATGGGTGCAGCGGTGGGTTTCACGATCCTAGAACCTCCATTTCACAACGCACTAGAAGTCAAACCCTATTCCTTCAGCCCCTAATCAAAACACCACCTTTCAATCCCCTTAAAGTCCCCAAACCCACAGGCCCCTTATTGAATGCCCCCTGATTGAGATCCCAGAACCCCCGACATGATTCAATGCAACCTGCAGGAGCTAATAACCCCACTACTGTAATGATACATCGTAACTGGGACATTCAAGAGCTGAAGGACGTTGTGTCCAATTGCCTGATCCCAAAGTCATCGGTGTGTTTAAAAAATTCATAGAACAATTACAGCAGCTGTATGATATGTATAAGCCTAATGCCGCAGAATGGACTCAGGTGCTGTGGAGAAAGCTTGGCACCACATGGGACACTGTCAATCATGGACAGCATAACGGAAACCCGTGGCAGTGGAACGAGGCGTTGCCTCGGGGCCGGGATGAAGGTCCCTTTATTACGCAATGGGAACATGTTAAAATAATATTAAGGACAAGTATAAGAAAGGCAGAGACTGGTCTCTTATCTCGGCTATGGACATAGGAATCCGCAGGGACCCCCAGCCCTTCTCTTCAACTGCCTTTGCTCACCCATAATTCAGAGACTGATCCATTATTGACTTTGCTGGCTGGTGAATGGCACTGAAACTGTTTTCCTCGTGGACACAGGAGCCACGCTCAACCCTTTCGCTGAAGGAGGTCCCTGCCTCAAGAGATTCTTCGAGTTCAGCTGCATTCCAGTGATTCCACTTTAACACACCGATTTCTTTTAAATCAGCTCTGTCCAGTTAACCTCTTAGGAAGGGATCTCATGACAAAACTTTCTCTCTCCATTTCAATGAAATGTTTCCCCACACACCATCCTTCTTAAAGCCCTTCACTCTTTTCCCTCCTGTCTTTTTCCCCACTTACAGGTCCCTGACACTTTACACTGTACTGCTCAATATTTCCCTGTAGAAGTAGACACCCCCTGGCTGGAATCTTTTCTTTCTTCAGGTACCTGCCCCGAAACCCTTCACATTCCTTGTATCTTCATTTCATCCACAAAAGCTGCTGCTTATGTTCATCTCACATACTCACAGAATATTTTCTACCTTGGTGGGTCAGTACCTCATATTTCTTTAGCTAAATCAAGCACTGTACATTGGGTGGAAATCGGACCATGGGTAGAACAATGTCTTAATAGAACAGACTGGTTACAGGTAGCATCAGGTATTTTTGATACCTCAGACCATTTGATAACTAAAGTTGTGCTCCAAACTGATTTTTTAGTGCATCGTGCATTGTGCCGCACTTCCTTTTCTGTTTTTTCATTGCAAACTACTTCCCCTTCTTGGCTCTCTATGCTTCCTGATTCACTGTGGGCTCAGGGTAAGAATGATTATGGAAGGATAGCCCATTGTGAGCCTCTGGTGGTCTACCCAAATCTTCCTTCCGCTCGCACCAGTATCCTTTGTCTCCCGAAGCAGAGGCTGGCATTTCCGCCGCACATTCTGATCTTGTGAAATGCGGTGCGATTATTCCGATTAGATATTCCCCCGTCAATTCCCCTATTTTACCTGTAAGAAAGGCTGACGGTTCATGGCGCTTTGTTCAAGACTTACGACAAGTGAATTCTGCAATCTTTCCTAGGGCCCCTATTGTTCCTAATCCTTCCACTATTCTTTCTGCAATCCCTCCCTCTGCTCGTTTTTTCCGTGATTGATTTAGCCAATGCTTTCTTTTCTGTCCCTGTACACCCTGATTCTCAATTTTGGTTTGCCTTTACTTTCCAAAACCGCCGTTGGACATGGACTGTCATGCCTCAGGGATATACTGAAGCCCCTTGTGTGTATGGACAAGCGCTTGCTCAAAGTTTAGAAGGGTTCTGGCCAGACCGAGGTAGTACATTAATACAATATGTAGATGATATTATGTTATGCAGTACTACAGAAGACGATTGTGAGCAGGACACTAAAAAATTACTATTATTCCTGGGAGAAAATGGGCATAAAGTTTCAAAGGCTAAACTGCAATTAATTCAAACGACTGTAAAATATCTAGGTCATGACATTACAAATGGAACAAGAGCTCTTTCTAGCGATCGCATTACCACCATTCAAAATCTTCCTAGACCTGTCACAAAACAACAGGTTATGTCTGTATTGGGCATTTTAGGATACTGCCGGCAATGGATTTCGAATTTCACTGAAAGAGCACAGCCATTACAAAATCTAGCAAACACCCTGGCCTTCCTCTTTCTGGTCAAGTGCAATGGGATGAGCAGGCTGAGAAGGCTCTCTGTGACTTGAAAAATGCATTCTCCTCGGCTCCTGCGTTGGGCTTACCAGATTTTGCACGTCCATTCACTCTGTTCGTGGACGAAAGGGGGATATATGAATGCAGTTTTAACACAGTTACATGGGGATAAACAAAGGCCAATAGCATATTTTTGAAAAATTGGATCCAGTGGCTGCAGCACTTCCGCCTTGCCTTAGGGCTGTGGCTGCCACAACAGAAGCTGTGCTAGCCAGTACAGATATAGTGCTCATGAGCCCCCTAACAGTAAAGGTGCCTCACGCTGTACATTCCATTTTAGTACAGGCTAAGACCTCACATCTCACTACTGCTAGGGCAATACACTATCAGAATGTACTCTGTACTCTGTCAAGCGTTACGATTGAGAGATGCTCCACTTTAAATCCAGCCACCCTGTTGCCAACAGATAACGAAGGTGAACCGCATAATTGCCATAAAGAAATAGCAAAGGTTGTAAAGCCTCGAGTAGATCTACAGGAAACACCTTTAGAAACTGGAGAAATTATTTTTGTAGACGGATGTTCTTTGCGATTGGAAAACGGAACACCCTCAACTAGTTACGCAGTGGTCCAAGGGGACCGCCTGCTGGAAGCAAATCGAATTTCATCAAGTTTGAGTGCACAAGCAGCTGAATTAATAGCGCTCACCAGAGCCAGCTGTCTGAAAGAAAAATCATAACAATTTATACAGATTCTAGATATGCCTTTGGAGTCTGCCATGATCATGGGGCATTATGGAAATTGAGGGGATTCAAGACCAGTACTGGCAAGCCCATCCAACATCAAAAGTTAATCGAATCCCTCTTAGAAGCCATAACTAAACCATCAAAGCTAGCGATTGTTAAATGTCAAGCTCACACAGGAAAACAGGATCCTGTCAGCAAAGGAAATGAATTAGCAGACTACTTTGCTAAAAAGGCTGCACACAGTAACACACCAATCTCTTTATTCCAACAGAGAAATGACCAGGACCCTGATAATCAAATTATTTCTTTACAGAGTGCAGCCACGGACATCAAAAAGAAAAAATGGTCCAAAGAAGGGTCCCTCTCTGATGGAGTCTGGACTTATAAGCAAACTAACAAACCTTTTCTCCCAAAGGTTTCTTTTCCAGGTATGGCAAAATAGCCCATGGCCTCGACCATGCTGGGAAAGATGCCATGGTCGGGATGTTGAAAAACATTGGGAAGCTGTAGGCTTCTCTACATATGCAGAGCAATTCTGTAGGCGCTGTGCATTATGTCAAAGGTTTAATGTAGGAAAAGGCACACAGGTAAGTCGCCGTTACTCCTAACCCAATGGGTCCGTTTGAGCACCTCCAAATGGATTTCATTGAGCTAACACCGTCTAGAGGTTACCGATATTGCCTTGTGATTGTCGATGTGTTCTCCGATGGGTAGAAGCTTTCCCTTCTAAACACAATGATGCTAAAACAGTTGCTAAGGCACTAATAAAGAAATTATTCCAAGATGGGGCATCCCGCAAAAGTTACAAACAGACAATGGTACTCACTTTGTGAATTCCATTATAAATGAATTAACCACCTGGCTGCAGATCAATGTACATCATTACTGCAAATATCATCCACAAAGTGGGGGTATCGTAGAACGATGCAATGGCACCCTAAAGGCTAAGCTTGCAAAAATTTGTGAACAAACCAATTTATCATGGCCAGACGCTCTGCCCCTGGCCCTAATGGGATTGAGGGGACGGACACACCGACAATTGGGACTATCGCCGTTTGAAATTCTGACCGGACGACCCATGCCCGTTGGCATGGTTATAGGAAATGTGAACCTGCATACCGTGGACAATGATCTTCTTTCTAGTCTTACAGGTCTCCGAGCATCCCTGAAGGAAGTCCACGAGCAGGTTAATCAGGCCTGGAGAACCAGCCCTCCATCTGAAGACTCGCCGATTCCCTTGGGCACCTGGATTCTGGTTCAGACACCGGAGGAAACATTGGCATCAGCCTAGGTGGAAGGACCGTTCCAAGTTCTTCTGTCTACACCACACGCCGTAAAGGTTGAAGGATTGCCCGCCTGGATTCACGCTTCACACTGCAAAAGATGGCACCCTTAATATACATAATCTTATTGTTTTCCATTCCATTATCCACTTCACGGGTGACACTGACTTTCCAGGTGGAAGAAACTGCCTCATTCCAGGTTGATTTTTGTGCAATTGCCCCCTGTACTGGCAGACAGGAACAATGGGAATGGCCTGACAAATATGTTTGTGTAAGCTACCCTTGGTATGACTCTGATTCAGGTTCCTCCTCAGAGGACTCTGAATGTGGATTTTGGAGCGATGTGTTTGCAAATACAGGACCAAATGACTGGGGCTATGAACCTTGGCAGGCTACACAGCATGGCCTGAAAACTCGATTCTCTATTTTAAAGGGACACGCCCCTCATGAGTGTGTCGAGAATCATTGTAATCCATTAATCATTACTCTGAAGAATCCTTCTCTGCATGATTCAGGAACTTATGTCTTAGCTGCATATGCAAGTGGTTATGATCCCGAGGATTTTTCAAATTAAGGTTAGGACACCCGCTCTCTCTCCCTTGTCCCCTCTCTTACTCAGTTTCTCACCACTGTATCTCCACACGATGAATCACCCCTGGTTCAGATTTTGCATCTAAATACCTTAACCAGCACTTTCTCTGTGGAGACAGGCTATGGGGATCAAAATAGATGGTTGCAGTGGGTAATCTATTCGGCAAAACAGGTTAACCGCTCACATTGCTACGCTTGCGCAGCCGCACGCTCTCATTTAGCTACAGTCCCTTTCCCACTATCCAACATTTCTGACCCCACTGGGTTACCTTGTCTTCTCTACTTGTTTACTAGCCCCAAAATCCCCACTAATTCCGAATGTGCTAATCTATCTTCCCTTTTTCCCCCCACCCGTCATATGATTACCCCCATGTTTCAGTCTCACGAAGGTAATTTCACATGCTTTAAATCAAATGGAACTGCTTGGGTTGGAGAACTACCTTCTTCCTTCTGCTCCAATGTTAACTCCTCCTCTTTTAATTCCACTCTTTCAAAGTTTTTGCTTTCCCAAACTACCCCTAGGTCTGATATTTGGTGGATGTGCCGCAGGTCAAAACTATTTGATTTATTGTTCTTCTCCTTGTTGGCTGCTGCATTATTCCTCTTATTCGCTATATAATATCCAAATATTTCACTGCTTCTATGGCCAAGGCCTATATGCTACACGAAGAACGTATACTCTAATTTGCTTCTTCAGTTTCCTCATCCCCTTCCCCCTCTCCTCCTCCTTCCCCACTCTTTACCTCCGCTGTCTAATTTTCCTTTATTCTTTGTCATACCCAGATTGTTCAAAAGGGGGGAATGTGGAAAAATAATAAAAAGTTGATCAGTATTGATCAATCTGGTGTACGTAACAAAAGCCACACAGGCCTGTCTTAAGTGCATATGACAAGTGCAACTTCCTGTTTTTCCTAACAGACATAAAACCACAAGTGACCAACTGATGAACTTTAAAAATGTTGTAAATGCTGATCCAAGCAAATTGTTGTAAAGATGTAATGTTTTGAAATTCTTGTGCAACTAAAGTCATAAGACAAAGCTTTGCCCTATAAAAGATTTGGGGCACCGACCCCTCAGGGCAGACGAAGGGCAGGTGTCCTAGGACTGTGCTTCTCTGTCATCTTACCCTTGCCTGGTGTGTATTAATAAAAGATTTTTCACTAACTTTAATTATATCTCTCTGTCTTCAGTCACAAGAAATGACACTAGAGAAAAAGTGTCCACACTAACAATATCTTCTTTCTGCAGCACAGGGCATTTCCCAGAAGAGCAAGCCTAGCCTTAACCCAATGAATGATCAAAGTCCTGCTTATTCTGGGCTAGGGGAGAATATAAACAAAGGGACAAATAGAGGAGGTATCTTTTGACTCATGTTGGCAAAGAAGATGGTGCTTCCAGAAGCTAATATTGGCAACAGCACTTCATGTCTGCAGTTGTTTTTGCTGTTTCAGTTTGAAGAAGCATTTATCAAAAGGGGTTTCTGTTGGCTTGCTTCCATGCCCAGAACCTAGTTTTACACCAGTTTTCAGAATCAGTGTGGGCCTGTTTAAGGTTTAGTTCTTTTTGACAACTTGTTGGGTGTTAGTGATGCTTTCTTTCAGTCTTTATGTTCTAGTTTTCTCCTGCACACATGGAATGATGTTCACACTGATTTTTCTTTCTTTGTTAAGTAGCTTTTGTCCTCAATAAATAAATGACCAAGTATAATATTTTGTCTCATTTGTTTAACTGGTTTCTCTTTATCTACTTTTAGGACTTGAGTGAAAATCTGATGATGTTTTAGGTTATATTTATGCAGAAATATAGAAAATTCTAAAGGGTTCACAAACTTTCAAGCACCACTGTATAAGTTTGGAGTGGTTAATAGCCCATCCTGTAGAAGATTTTATGCGGTCAGAAGCACATGAAGTGGCAAATCAGTCTGAAGAAAATGGGCATGTCTTCATGTTAGGACTTGCCAGTTTTGAAAGGTGTCACACATGTGCAAGTAGGAGGAAACAGTGGACCGATAGAAGGTAATTTCATGCCAGGCCAGGGGGCAGTGGGGTGCACTAAACCTTTCTCTATTTTCTCTGTAGACCAAACACGGGAAAACCTGCCTGATTTCTCATACAAGACATCACTTCCTGTTCCAGTGTCAAGAGTGATGTCACTTGAAATTCTGACACCCAAAAAGATGTCACTTCTGGTTTCGGGCCCAAGAGTGATGCCACTTCTGGTTCCGACATAGATGACATCACTTCCTTTGATGGCCTTTAAAGCCGCCATCTTTGCCACTACTCATCAATTCATGTTGAGAACTCATCCTGAGCACATCTGTGCAATTTCAATCAACCAATGCAGCTAGGTACAATATATGGGTGGCTGACCCAAATCTTTTTGTGTGTCCGAGGGTTTCTTTCACAAAGAAAATATCTGAGGAATAAAATGGGACGGCAAGTCATGATGTATTGCTTATCCATATTCAAAATCCTTTATTTGGTGGCGTGAACCCATAAAACCTCCTCATCATTATGTCACTGGACAGCATGGCAGAAATCAGCTGAAAATGTCAAAGCTGACATTTGTCCATCCATCCATCTTCTTCCGCTTATCCAAGGTCGGGTCACGGGGGCAGCAGCTTGAGCAGAGATGCCCAGACTTCCCTCTCCCAGGCCACTTCTTATAGCTCTATCGGGAGAATCCCAAGGCGTTCCCAGGCCAGCCGGGAGACATAGTCCCTCCAGTGTGTCCTGGGTCTTCCCCGGGGCCTACTCCCAGTTGGATGTGCCCGGAACATCTCACCAGGGAGGCGTCCAGGAGGCATCCTGATCAGATGCCCGAGCCACCTCATCTGACTCCTCTCGATGCGGAGGAGCAGCGGCTCTACTCTGAGCCCCTCCCAGATGACTGAGCTTCTCACCCTATCTTTAAGGGAAAGCCCAGACACCCTGCGGGGGAAACTCATTTCAGCCGCTTGTATTTGCGATCTTGTTCTTTTGGTCACTACCCATAGCTCATGACCATAGGTGAGGGTAGGAACGTAGATCGACTGGTAAACTGAGAGCTTTGCCTTATGGCTCAGCTCCTTTTTCACCACGACAGGCCGATGCAGAGCCCGCATCACTGCGGATGCCGCACCGATCTGCCTGTCGATCTCACGCTCCATTCTTCCCTCATTTGTGAACAAGACCCAGAGATACTTGAACTCCTCCACTTGGGGCAGAATCTAGCCTCTAACCCTGAGAGGGCACTCCACCCTTTTCCAGCTGAGGACCATGCTCTCGGATTTGGAGGTTATGAACAGAATTGGTGACAAAGGGCAGCCCTGGCAGAGTCCAACTCTCACTGGAAACGGGTTCGACTTACTGCCTGCAATGCGGACCAAGCTCTGACACCAGTTGTACAGGGACCGAACAGCCCTTATCAGGGGGTCCATATTCCCGGAGCACCCCACAGGATTCCCCGAGGGACACGGTCGAATGCCTTTTCCAAGTCCACAAAACACATTTAGACTGGTTGGGCAAATTCCCAAGCTGACATTTGTTTTTTTCTTAATTAGAAGCTGCATTGATAAAATATCATAAATTTCTGTCTTACTAAAATAGTTTGTATAGCTTTACTGTCCACTCTTCTAAAGCAATAACTTTAAAATTCTTGTTGTTTAAAGTAGGCATAGACAAATATTAAATTATGCTTAGGTTTATTACAAAATAGTTGCTTGCTTCAGTTTAATTGCTCAGATAAATAGACATTGTTTGTGCACTCTGTGCACTGCTGATTTAATATGAAATGTATATAGTGCATTTTTTTAAGACATAATGATATTTATACTAAATTTGTAGTCATAAATGTGAATAAAAGAATTAAAATTTGATGCCAGCAAAGCATGACCAAAATGAAACAGTATTAAAATTATTGCTAGCTTAGCTAAGACTGCAAAAAGCTGTACTTGATTAAATTACATGGTAACAGTTTAACATTTCTATGATTTTTTTACAGAAAAGCTGTACAGTTTACAGATGCACATCACTGTATGGGTCTGACATGAGACAAGCTCTGTTGGAGAAACAAATGAAATCTGTAACTAAAGTGGAGATGTTGCTGTGACCGAATGCTGTAGATCTGCATACAAGCTGGTGTAGTGCTGACTGTTTGCTCATATGAAAGTCACAAACTCCTCACCAAAAGCACAACTGTGACTCTTTCCATTGGCTTATACTCTCAATTAAATTACCTCCTGGACTAATGTGCTTGTCGCAAAATGCTAAGAACTGAAAAAAAAAGAATGAGATGAAATAGAGATACCATTTCAGTAAAATGCTTCTTCTTTTAAAATGACAAAGATTTCAAAAAAGAGCTTTAATTTGATGTTAATAATGGAGCCGCCAAGTGACAAGTACTGAGGTAAAAAATTAATTAGAGGTAAGTAAAATGTTTTCAGGCATGACAGAAAGCATTGTCATGTTAGTTTCATGTCTCACCATTTTTCATGCTTTACATATTAAAACATTATGCCTGGCATTAAAAAGCAATCATGGAGAAAAAAGGTACTTGCAAAAGAAAAAGTTCAGCTGAGAGAATGAGAGATAGTGAGTTGCTGAGGTACATGATGAGAGGCTAACAAGAAAGAACAGAGCAGTTTACAAATTCAAGATGTCAGAGAGAATTCTACCGAATAAATCTAACACGACTGTAATAAATACAATGTAACTGTCTAAATTAGAAAGCTACCGTACATGCAAGCTTAACTGTGGCCATGCTGTTTAATGTCATAAAAAGCTTTAACAAATGTGATATTATCATGTGTTATGTGAATTATCTTTTCCTAATAATGCTTTGAAAGCATTATGTTATAAATCACTACAGCCAAATGAAAGGCACTAATGGTAAGGCTATCAAGGCTAAAATGTGAGGCACTATCAGCAGTAGCAGTCCGGCAGTGGGTTAATTTCGGCTCTACTGCCAGATTATATTACTTGTTCACATTATAATGCTGCCTTTACCTTCATTTCTACTGCTTTAAAGTAAGTTTGACAAGTTCAGACTTCCTATAGTTGCATTTATTTCTTTCATAGCCTTTTGTCAAAAATGTTAGCTATTTTTTTGTAATGTGTTTTCCTCTCTAATAAATATATCAAAAAATGTTAGTTCTTTTTTTATTTTTAATATGAGCACTGGAATGTTGTAGGTACGCACATCACTTGTTGTCCGTTTCTAAATCATAAACAGAAATAAAAAAGCAGAAATGTTGGCTCTGTTTCAACTAAAGTTGTTGGCTTAGCCACACTGACACACCAGGGAATAATAGAGAAGCATTTAATGTGAAAACATTACCTGACTTATTTGTGAAAATAACAGATGAATACATTAGCCATCCGTCATGGGGATACCACTGCCCACATTTTTAAGCATTTTTTAAATTATTATTTGATTATTTTTATTATTCTCATCTGCCAATCATGTAGAAAACCATTCAGAGACAAATCAGGAGTTTCAGTGAATGCTCACATCAAACACCTGTCAGGTTAGGTCAGGTCAGGTTGGAGAGCATGCACTGTTAGAGAGCATTGCCATACCCATCACATGACGAAACATCTTGGGATCCTGGTTGGCAACCTCCTAGGCAGACACTGGAAATGACCATCTATCTGCCTCAGCCAGGCATTACATGGGCATCCCCTTGACCTGCTCGAGCAGATCAGGTCCACAGCAATTGAGGATCCTACGAGCCAGATCACTCTTTAGGAATCGCACCACATGGCCATAGTGACATAACTGATGCTCCATCACAATGCAGGTTATGTGCCTCATTCAGGACTCCGTGAGCAACTGCTCATTTGACACAAAGTCAGACCAGCGGTACCCAAGGATTCTCCGAAGAGACACAAACACCTGAATGGGGAAAAATATGATCTCAGTGATTTTGACAATGGCAAGATTGTTGGTGCCTGATGGCTTGGTTTGAGTAGTTCTGTAACTGCTAATCTCCTGGGATTTGCATGGACAACAGTCTCTAGAGTGTACCCAGAATGGTATGAAAAACAGATAACATCTAGTAAGCATCAGTTCTGCAGATGTAAATGCCTTGTCGATGAGCAGGCCTGATTGGTTCAAGCTAACATTAAGATTATAATAATTCAGATAACCACTCGGTACAGCAGTGGTGGGCAGAAAAGCATCTCAGAAGGCAGATGATCTACAACAACAGAAGACCATATTGTGTTCCACTCCTGTCAGCCAAAAGCAGAAAGCTGAGGCTGTAGAGAGCATGGGCAGACTAAAACAGGACAGTTGAAGAATGCAAAAGTGTAATCTGCTGAGATCCATGGTGAAGCATGATTTTCAAATAAGTAATTTAGTCCTGGAGTGTGCAGGCTCTGAATGGGTATAGTTGTGTGCAAGCACACGCCACTCCGGGGTTGACTGGGGAGCTTAGCTGATTGTGTACTGAAGTGGATCAGTCAGGTGCTCCATTCACACCTCGGACTGAGAGTAGAGTCACACATGCACCCAATCAGCCTGCATAAAGGAAACCTGCACAGTTGAGAGAAGGAGGGACAACAGAGAGCAGAATAATAGAGTAACAAGGAAAAAGAGAACCCTTTATGAGAGTGAAGTAGTGGGATCCTTTGCTAGTGCAATGGAGAAGAGGTAGAGTGGTCAGTTGCCCCATGGAGGAGCGATCCATTGGCACTACATATGTGGATTGTCCCTGCTGAGTTTGGATTGAGGAGTGGCTACGATGGGGGAGGTACCATCCTTGGGATCCCTCCCTAAGATGTTAGGAGAGCATAGTGGAAGATGCAGATACAGCTGGCTCAGACTGTCATGGTAGACGCTGATGAGAGCCAGACATTGTGACTGCACCTGCTTGTGTCTCTGCCAGCTGCATAATCTAAGCTGGGTGAGTCAGGGAGACAGTGAGAGGAAGATGTACTAAGCTCAGGAAGGATAAATGAAATACCCCGATTACTGCATGTCAGAGGGGGGCATTTTTGTACACAGGGTCATTCCATTTCTCTCTGAGGAATAGAAACATGTAAATATTACATTTAAAACCCAGCAGATGAACAGGCAATAGGCACCCATTGTTTGGACTGAAGCAAGAAGTTAAAAGGCAAATTTCCTGAGTTATCCTGTTACTGATTATTGTGATGGCTGTCTACAGGATATCGGTATTTTCTGTCTTGCAAAAGAATCACTGCTTTAAAATTTTAACTGCTTAAACATACAAACAATATAACATTGTGATAAAAGAACTGCTCCTTCCTTGGAAAATATTTGTATTTACCTGACTTGGAAATTAACATGTCTGAGAATATTGGTTTTTAATCAGCAGATCTGTACTCATTGATAGTTGGTAACAATACATTTTGTTAACTTGTGTTTTCATTATTTGTTAAACCCAGGAAATTTAGATGTGCCATTGTTTAATCTGATTGTCCAGAACTGATAATGGCAGGGACTGAAGGAGATTTAAACGTCTGGGCAGGAGAAGGCAAAGGAAGGGACAGTTCACTGAGAACGCTGCCAAGACACTCGGACAGAGCATAGGGGCTCACAGGCACATGAGGGTATGTGGCTGGCATGACATGACGCACAAAGGCAGTAACACTTACTTCCTGGGAGGAAGAGACAGCTCCACAAGGAGACGCCAGTTGTGGGTCCAGCGAGAGAGGGAAGCTGCATGAAAGGACCGAGCAAAGCTGGCAGACGACAAATGAGGTGTGCCTAGATCACAGCAACACAAGGAGCACAGAGTGGAAAAAAAGGAACGACGAAGAGACGCTGACCGGGATTCCACGATTTTGATAAAACTTCTGTTGGGAAACGAGTGTCCGATAAACAGACTGCATTGGTGGACAGTTAGAAGATTAGTTGTTGGGGTAACACAGCACGCAAACTGGACTCTGCACCACTAAAGGTTGTTTTCTTCAATCCTTGTTTTAATGGACTTTTAGAGTGTGGACTGTGTGCTTTCCTTTCTAAAAAAGGAATTCTGTTCCTGATATTGTTAGATTTTGTTTATATTCATTTATCTTTTTATGTACTTATTATTGTCTTGTGTAATAGAAGTTACTGTTGCTTTTCCTGAAATTACTGTTGTGTCTTTCATTGTGTGTTTTAATTTAAACAAGCATGGGTGCTATTTTCTGTAAATCTCAAGAGTTCCCACTCTCTTAATAAAACTGGGTGGCATAGTCAGATACAGTATTTTAACAGTGTCTAGGTTAGATTACCTGTAAGTGTGACCAGACACCTGTCACATAATTTTGGTTTTGTTCCAATTTTATTTTTTGGAAAATGTATTTAATAATAATAATAATAATAATAATACATTTTATTTATTCATAGGTGCCTTTCTAAACAAACAAGGACACCGAACAATAGATAAAACACATATCATAAACAAAACTAAAAATACAAAAATTAAAATCAGACAGAGCAATTGTAATCAAAGAGAAAACTCAGTATTAAGAGTTTTAAGTTTAGATTTGAAAAGTGAGAATGAATCAATATTTCTAAGCTCAGATGGTAATGAGTTCCAGAGGTGGCGTGCAGAGCAACTGAATGCTCTGCTCACCATGGTGGCAAGAGGGATGAAGAGAACAGTCAAGTGGATAGAATAAGAGGATCTAAGGGTGCGTGAGGGAACAGCAAAATGGAGGAGGTCAGACAGATATGGAGGGGCAAGGTTGTGGATAGCCTTGCAGAACTGGAAGCCAGTGAAACTGCAGCAAGACGGGAGTGATATGTTGAATAGAGGGGGATCTAGTAATGATGCAGGCAGCTGAATTCTGGATCAGTTAAAGTTTATAAAGAGATATGCAAGAAAGACCAAAGAAAAGGGAATTGCAATAATCCAAATGAGAAGTGACAAGGCTATGAACAAGGATAGCAGTTGTATGGGGAGTGAGGGAGGGGTAAATATGATTAATGTTATGCTGGTGGAAATTTGCAGACTGGGAGGTATTATTGATGTGGTACTGAAAAGATAGAGTACTATCAAGGATGACACTCATACTCTTAACCTGTGGGGAAGGGGAAACAGAGGAATTATCAATAACAAATGAAAAATGATCAGTTTTGCATAATGTTGATTTTGTACCAATTAGAGGAAACTCAGTTCTGTCCAGGATTTAATTTCTGCTATGCAGTCAATAAGCGAGGGGGGTGGAAAGGAAAAAGTAAGTTTATTTGATTTTAACTAACAGATGTCACTGATTATGTGGATTATTTAATGGATAAAGCACTGCCTTTTCGAACACTTTGTTTTTAATAAAAGTACTTGATAATTTTGCACCAACCCCTTGCTGAATCGGTTTTCCTCATTTCTCTGGATCATCTCATTACATGAATATAGATGTCTACAGGTTTGGAAGGCTACTGAAAGCACCCAGCAGGATGGTGCCAACCTGGATCATCACACTTACTCTGATGAATCTCAGTTTCTTTTGAGACATTCATACAGCAAGATCTGAGTTTGGCTCCAGCAGCAAGACTACTTGCATCCAACCTACCTTGTGTCAAAAGCCCAGACTGCTGGTGGTGGTTTAATGGGGTGGGGAATATTTTTTTGGCACACTTTGGGCCTGTTAGTACCAATTATTCATCACTTGAATGCCATGGCCTATTTAAATATTGCTGCTGACCATGTGCATCCCTTCATGGTCACAATTTGCACATCTTCTAATGGCTATTGTGATGACAATGCAGCATATCAGAAAGCAAAAGCCATCTCAAACTGGTTTAAAAAACATGACAAAAAGTTCAATATTCTTCAGTGATCTTCAAAGTCACTGGATCAGAATCCAATAGATAGAACACTTTTGGAATGTGGTTGAAAGGGTGTAGAGAGAACAAAAAAGGCCCTATATATATATTTTATAATACTAGGGGACTTCATCCCCTGCTTGCTTTGCTCGCCAACACCCCTCTCCTAAGCTACGCGCTAGCCACTTTGCGTCTCTGCCGCTCGCGTATGTGGATTTCACTTTGTGGCGTGCGGCTGGGGGCGGTACCCAGCCAGGACACCCGGAAGGACCGGAAGAGGGACTACGCTTCCGGACTCCCTGGTTGGTATGGGGACCATGGGAACAGAGCATGGAAGCTCAACCCTATAGGGACCTGTGGTCACTGCCAGGGGGCTCTCTGATGCCTGAAAAGCACTGGACATCAGCACTTTCACCACACCCGCAGGTGCTGGTGGAAGGATTACCAGGGACACCTAGAAGTTCATCGAGAGGACACCTGGAGCACGTCCGGGTGAACATAAAAGGGGCCACCCCCCTCCATTCGTCAGCTGGAGTTGGGTGGAAGAGGACAGAGCTTAGAGGAGAGGAGTGGAGGCGGTGAAGGAAGGCATTGGTGTGGGAGGCCTGGACTAAGGGTGATTGGTGCAGGTGCACTGGGTTGTGCGTGGTACTTTTGGTACACTGTAAATTTGAATAAACGTGTGTGGGGTTTGAAACCATCGGTGTTTGCCTGTCTGTGTCCGGGCTATTTCCCACAACTTTCATCAAACAACAAACCTTTTAATTCTTGCGGATACGCTTCTTCATTGGGAAGAAACACTACTGTTCCCTGATGGCAACACGAATTAGATGATCTACAACACTCCGACTTAAATTTTAAATCTGAACAATATATTCGATCTCTTTACACTGTTCTGCTATTTCAATGAGTAATAATTTCCGTTTGTTTGCGCTAATGCGATCTTTACTATCATTTTTTGAGACTTTCAAATTTTAGTACTTTCATTATCTCTAACCTGCTCTGCATGTGTATCACGCCAATGTTTTTGAACCTCTTTACGATGTTCTACTTTGTCATCTACTCTTTGTCATTTATTTCCGGCTCTGGGCATGGATAAATCTCTTGGCACAAAGTCTCGTCTACTGGGACTTGAAAGTATCTCTATGAAAAAGTCATGGCTAAAAAGTCTTGTCTCGTCCCAGGATTTTTTATATAATAGAGAGATATTTCCTCATCAAAAAGCACAATTTGGATACAATCTACAGAAAAGTTAAATTAAGAAGAAAGACAAAGGACATTGATGTATTTCAAGTTTTAAAAAAATATACAAACATTTCTTAGAACAAAAGAATAAATAAAGCATATGAAATTAATTCAATGTAAGAATTATGCACTAAATATGAAAAGCTTGGAAGAAACAATCAACCACAGGGGTACCCCACAAATAAACTTAGGTGCCACTGGCCTTATGTAGAATTCATTTTCAGCCACATATTAGACCTCAGTATCCTTCCATTTTGACAAAGACAGTTTAAAGGTGGAAAACTGTAAGAAGTCAGATTGAACATTCCGCTCTTATCTTAAAGAGAAGGAAATCAGAAGGAGAACTAATGTGCTTGTCTTGCACATCATCTAGACTCTCATTGAACCCCTAAGAAGGCGAAGGACTGCATTCACAAATGCAAAGAAACTAAAAGCCCAAGTAATTGCAGAGCTTCAGAAGATCTTGCATAGCTTACTTCACGTAAATCTTGCAAGTGCTGAATATCATTGTCCAAAATGTTCAATATAAATCTAATGACAATGAAAGGAATTGAAGATATGCATTTATGTGGTTACTACTTCAACAAGCTGACATATTGAACATGAAAGTCGACAGGTCTCAAATGAGTTGAACCATTATACAAGAAATGTATTAACAAACTCAACAATGTGAGGTTACTGGCTTTTATTATCAAAGTTAGACATGGTGGTAGTCCTGTTTAACTGCACCTATGTTTACCGCTGATCACCTCTGGGCCAGAGAGATAACACCTTCAATTGTTTCAAATAAAATGGTTTTCTATTAATTATACTTTCTAGTGCTGCACCTGGTTTTTTTTTTCCTAGCAGTGTTATTACATTCAGACATTGTTGTTATTTAACGCATTTCCTATAATTTGCAAATTGTTTCAAATTAAATTGTTTGCAATTGTGTTCATCCTGTTATCTGCCATTTTTTTTTTTTTTAATTACACTCTCCAGACAGCTGCTCCTCGCTTGCAAACACTTGTACAGGAGCTTTGGTTTGACTTGATATTATTTTATATTTAGAAAATATGTGTACACATAAAAATATACAACAAGAACCTGAAATTGATTTTCATAGGAAATATTACAGTTCACATTTAATCAGTGAGGATGTGAAAAAACATTGTCAATGCTGAGAAAGACTTTTACATGAACCATCTATTGGACGGAATCATCAGAAATTTAGTAGTCACTGCATGGGATATGATTCAGAAGACGGCAGCTGCACAATGAATTATGAAGTGTATAGAAACATCTGCTCTGTTCAACTTCCAGTTAATACCTCCTAACGCATTTCGTCCTATAAGCAGATAATGATCCCAAACCTACTGCTAAGGCAACACAGGAGTTTTTCAAAGCTAAAAAATGGAAAATTCTTGCATGGCCAAGTCTGCAACCAGATTTACATCCAGTTGAGCCTACCATCCACATGATGAAGAGAAAATGTAAGGAGACATGCACCCAAAACAAGCGCAAGCTGTAGATGGCTGCAGTAGAGGCTTGACAGAGCATCACCATAGAACAGTGGTCTCAAACTCTGGTCCAGAGGGGCCGCAGTGGCTGCAAGTTTTCATTCTAACCCTTTTCTTAATTGGTGACCAGTTTTTGCTGCTAATTACTTCCTTTTCCTTTCATTTTAATTGACTTTATTTTAAAGATTTTTTACCCTGAATTCCTTCATCATTCCTCTGAATTGCCCCATTTCTTTCCTTAAAGATAGTCTCCACTCCAGGCACTATATCGACTAAAAAGTTGGCATTGCCAAGTTTTCTTTTGCACCTTACAATTTTTCTCTAGTGCAGACTACTGTATTTGATTTAAAGGAATAATAGTAAAAAAAAACTGTTACAATATGTAAAAGCAGATACATGAGCCAATCGATTAAAGTCCATCCACTAGAGGTGAAGAGGAGATAAAAGATCTTTGTAGATCATGCCATTTTTTTAAAAATGATGATTATTTAGTAATTTGTCATTAGCTTTAGATTTATATTGAACATTTTGGACAATGATATTCAGCACTTGCAAGATTTACGTGAAGTAAGCTATGCAAGATCTTCTGAAGCTCTGCAATTACTTGGGCTTTTAGTTTCTTTGCATTTGTGAATGTAAAATTATGAGGAATGTGATATCCCTAACCTCCAAATTTTCACAAACGGTTCAAAGGGATTTTAGAATACACATATACAAAGATTTTTAAATACAGTGTTCCCTTTACTGTAAATATGCACCCAGAAGATACCATTTTTTTATTTTTTTACTTATTCGGGTCTAATTTTAAATAAAGTCATTAGGCTATAGAGCAGATCTATGTTTAAATAAGATGCTTCATTTTTATTTCAGTAATATACAGTGTACATATACAGTACATAGTGTTATTCCTATTAGACAGGTTTAAAATTGTTAACGTGTGATTAGAATTTAAAACAGTTTTTAACAGTCTTTTTAATTATATAATTAATTCAAATTTTTGTGTAAAATAGTTTTTTGTTTCCTCCAAATTCTGCTATAGACTAATTGTAAAAAAAAAACAAAAAAAAAACAGGCCCTTTAAATAGGCATATGAGGGCAGCATTTAAGCTATATTTAAGATCATTTAATGTGGAGAAGAAAAACCTTTATCAGCAAAAATAAGCGTGCTAAATATACTTTTCTATTGGGAGTAATTGAAGGAAAAGGGTGACAAATTTTTTTGTAAATGGTGTAGTACTGTCTTGAAATACAATAGCAGCACATCAATAATGCATTACCACATACAAAACAAGCATGCCAAATGCAAAGCTGGACTGCAGCACCTACCATATCTGTAATATCAACAAGAACAAAACTGATGACTGCCAGTCAAGAGGAAATCTCGTTGAGAGTGTGTGCAATCACAGAACTAGACGTTTTACCTATCAACATGGTTGATGGCAAATCCTTCTCAGCAGCTAATCAAGCCAGAGTAGCACGTTTTGAGACTTTGTGAACGGCCATACAGAAAAAAAAGTTAACAAGAAAACGCGAGAGTTAAAAAGCCAACTAGCCACAGTCAGCAAGGTTGCACTCCCATCAGACTTCTGCACTGCACCAGAAACAGACAGTTATACCGTATAACCTGAATGTGCTGCTACATAGATGAAGACCATGGAAATGCAGACTTCAGAGTTTTCTGTGAGACATCAAACTGACAAAATTGCTTATAAGGAATGCAAAGTTTTAGATTTTTTTTTATACTGTAAATGATACATAAATCATTGTGGTCATCAAACCACTCACCCCGGCTCAAAGCAGCATATTTCACACTGCAAGCCACAGTCAGTAACATATTTACCATGTATTTTAACTGTGACCATACCCAGAACATTGGCGCCTTCATAGTACATATTCTCAACTTCAGGATGGACTATGAACAGACTTCAAAAGTGACTGACCCACGAGCATGTCAATATGTGACTCGTTATCATTTAATGGTAAATACTTACAAGCATAAAGCATTTATTCTTTCAGTGCTATATGGCAATGATTTTTCTTTATTTGATGAAAACAGGTTAACTATGGATTTAAAAAAGAGATAAAAATTGACATCCTTACTCAGAACTAAGCAGACATTTACCCATATAATACAATGGCTTTAGCACACAAAACACTATGCACTATAATCCACACATCGCATTCCCCTCTGCATACGTATAAATACATGTATAGGGGTTCATTCCTTCATAAAACTTAACTTTTTCAGCCTAGAAAGTATATTAACACTCTTCCTTGAACGCAGGTGTTTTAGAATTAGAATATATCGTTAGCAACTTAATAACAAGTTAGACAAAGTGCACCTGGCATAACATCAGGTGCATTCGGTGACTAAATTAACTCATATAAAAGTTGGAGCATTTCACATTTTTTAATTACTTCATCCAAAAGTCAGTTATTACATTTCTGTTTATTAAATAGTTTTGTAGCAATCATTGATATTCAAAAGTAATAATGAAAACAGAATGCAATTACGTGTCAGCAGACAACATTAAATAAGTGCTTTTTAGCAGCACTTAGAGTTAAAATAGGCAGTGGTGGCTCAATAGCTTTTAAACCTTACAATTTGTAATTCAAGTCATGTAAAAATGGCATCGATTGATGTGTGATGGAGGGTCAGTGACTAATTGTTTTCAATTTCAATTTCCTTAAATGTGACATTTTTTGAAGTATATCCAACAGAGAAGTATCCAAAAATTAGCAATCGAAAAAATCTATTAATACAAAATCACCAATATGAAAGGAGAAAAAACAACTGAAGTAAGTTACCCATCTAGCTATTAATATTAGTTAAGACACAGTAATGTGTTAAAATTATATAAATAACAACTTGATTTATTGTATAAAGGGAATATGAATGGTAAACAATAGGCAAGAAGATCAGGAGCTTGCTGTGATTATTTGTGTCATGTAACCTAGAGGTGTAAAACTTTTAAGATGATTCCACTGTTGCAAAGCTACATTTTACACTTAATGTTATCAACACTAATATTTCAAGTGACATGTAGATAGAGCGACAACATAACGTACAAATTTAGTTACGAATGTTATTCTTTGTCAGATCAATAACTTTTCTAAGGATTCTGCCTTTCCCAGAATGTGCATGCCAATTTCTGCCTGAATGCCATCTTCGGGCAGCTCCTGATGAGTTAGGACAGCTCATGAGCTCTCTAAATCCAAGTGAAGTTAGGAGTAATTTCCTAAATTAGGAAATTAATAAAATCATTTCACCCCCACTCCTTAGAGTAAGACCAAATTTGCATGACTCTGAGATTTTTGAGTCAATTATAGCCATTTTCTTACACTGAGATGTTTGATAAACACGGGCATAAGCATTAGCATTTTCAGTTCCTACGTGTTCAATATGAATATGCACTGTACTTTCTGGGCCTACTGTTAGGTATACTCTCTTTTATTATAAGCAGATCCCAATATTATTATGATTTCTACAAAATACTTTCAAAGTGTCTGTGTTTTAACTTTTGAAACTTTTACAAGGCCTGGCTGAGCTAACATTGACCCCTAGGTACACCATTACTAATCAACATTTCATAAATGCTTGGTCACTCTTGATGTGCACAATCATTGTGATCAGTCACAGATTTACTATTAGTGATGACCAAAACTATTTTTGCCAAACCCAAATTTAGAGTTCTAATTTTTCAAAAACTTTATGGAATAAATAATGTTGTGTAAAATGTGCACCTTTGTCATAGTCGCGAAGCATAAGAGTACTTATCATATATACTTGCGGATAAGTTCTCCCATGGATTAGTCGGGACTAGCTTTTACAGTATAATTTCTGGTATTTTATAATGTCAGTCTTATAAGTTTAATGTGAAAATCTCATTCTATTGGTACAAGAGATTATGATATGCTAACGGCCACCTGAGAGAGTAACCACAGAGCACACTGCCTTTTTATCGATGTGGGTATGGCAATGCGTTGTATCAGCGTGTTCCTAACCTCTTTCTCTCTTTCTCTATTGTGCCTACGTGACAACACGGTAATACCCAAACTATTCTGAAGCAACATTTGCACTGATTTGTGTTAATTGTATCTCACACCCTCATACACCATTATCGTAAGAGCATCCCTTATCTACAATGGAGTGTTCGATCAGAAGAAAATATGAAGCTGGTTTTAAATTAAACATCTTGAAGTGGTGAAAGAAATTGGTAATTGCGCCACTGCAACAAAATTCGATGTGTCTGAGAAACTGATGCAAGATTGAAGGAGGCAAGAAGATGAAAAAAAATTAAACAGGTGCATTAGTCGGGTCTGATTTTATGATTGATTTTTCGGGTTTCCAGACCTGACTTATACATGAGTATATACGGTATCTACAAGACATTTGTTCAGCTCTAAAATCTATGAGGGCACGAAGCCACCAGTGAATTGCAGGAAGAATCCCAGTTTGGATTGGCTTAAGGAGTTGGGAAAAGTAAGCACACTGTTTTTCCATTTAAATGACCAATGCAAGATGGAACCGGCAGCATGAATGTGCTGGCAAGTCTGGCATAAAGCTAATGACAGCAATGGAAGGAGCCGTGGAGGATTGGGGTGTTGTTGGAGGGTGGCTAAGAAAGGAGATAGTAGTTTTAGCTGCAGAACAATCCTTGGGGATTCCTTTCTTCCAGCAAAAATAAATAAATAAATAAACACACCCATTTATCTAATTTTAATGAGGTTTGCAATTGCAAACTTAGATACAAAATTCATTTTAGGGTCAGTTACATTTGTATATGAAACGAAACTGCTGTTCTGCTCACAACTGGCAATAAACCAAGTAAATCTGACAGTAGGCTCAACAGGTAAGTACATCCCATTCTTATTGGACATGAAAGTGCTAATAATTCTCATGTTATTAATGATCATGCACAGGTTAGGTGAGATCGAGAAATGCTTTTCCATAGAATTTCTTTTTTTAAATAGACAGTCCATTGTTACATTGTCACAAAAAGGTATAAAGCTGCTGATATTTTGAAATGACTAGATTTATTGTAAGATAAATATTCTGATAATAATAAAAGTTTTTGAGTTAGAGTCAGTCAGTTGGATGATGTGGAGTCTTTGCTGCAAATAGCTGCCCTGTAGACATTTCTTCCTCATAAGGCATTTAACATAGACTGAACACAAAAAGTCACCAACTACCAAATACGTTGAGTTAAAGAAGAGTGGACATTGCAAAGAAAGATGTTATATTTACGGAACCTGTTTTTCTAAACCTACACTCTGCATGGTGCCATACTTCTAGGACTGTCATTCAAAGGGAGGCGTTTAGTCATATTTCTGGTGGAAATTGAGAGATTAACATTTTTACATTTTTAACATTAATTACTGTTGATAATAAAAGTGTTGCTTTCTAATACATTTTTAATATTTTTGCGAGTTTTGATAGAGCTCATTATTTATCATATATGCATACAATAGATCTATACTACAGTGTCCTGAAAATACAGTCTCCAGCAGTCAATGTGTTAAGAGAGCTCCCTCAAATCTTTTTTTTTTTCTTGAAGGAATGGACTTTAAACCATGGAAGTACCTTCATCTCTCCTACTCTTTTTGTGTACAGGTGACTGGGGCTTGGCCCTGGGTCAGGTTGCTCCTAAGTGTCTTTCTTGCCAGTTACTTGAGTGGCAGATCACAAATATTGAGGCTAGAGGTATACAAAAACACAGTCTAAAATACCCTGAGGTCTAAATTGCTTTGCTTCTGTTTCTACAGCCTCCTCAAGACCCTCTGGCTGTGTCGAGAGGACAAGCTGTGGCTATAGATGGACACACTCACACATACATATTCATTTATGTCATGCAAATAAAACCCCTTTAAATTAAATTGAATTGACATGCTTTCTTTTCAGTGTCAGGTTTTATTGTTTAATGAATCTTACAACCTCTGCATGGCTCGCTCCATGATTGGCATTAATTGTATTATGCTGTCAAACTAGTTTTCACAGGATTTCTTGTGAAACAATATTTTTGTTGGATTACTGGTTGAGGAAGTATTTTATTTAATTTTAGTTTCTTTCAGGATGTGCCTTTTACAGTCAAGTGTTTATAAGATATTGATGATTCCTAGTTGCCACAACTGTATTCCTTGGACCGTCGGGTTTTACATATTCCACCATGATTTATGAAAACCCTCTGAATTTCACCACATTTGCGCTAATGAAACAAATATTGCCATCACTTGTTCATGAGCTTTTATTTTACAATAAATCAAATCTTACAGCAGTGTGGTATCTTGATTCAAGTCTTGTCCATAAACAGCCTTTCACCAGAGGAAAGTAAGAATAATGCAGATTATTTGGTGTTCTCTCCCTTAGTCAAGTATATCCCCCAACTAGTGACTTTCAGTCTTTTTTTCATTTAGGACTTTGTAGTAGTCAGGCATCAAGGAAAGTTTGTCTTTTTTTAGTTAATATTACTTAGCCTTTTAATGTGCGTTTGTGTATAATGCGCAACACACCTATTGCAAAAGCTTATGTCTGTCTTTTTGATCTGTTTGTCTGTCTGTCCACATGAAACAACTTGGCTCCCATGGGTCAATGTTGATTTGGTGTGGCACACTTATTCTTTGAAGAAATTTGTCAAGACCTTTAAATTTTCATTCAGATATCTCATGCAGATCACACTGTACAACGTTTTAAAATTTTAAAATTTCCCATTGAAAAGCCTTGATGAGTTGTCCATCTTAAAATGGAGAAACGTTATGTGTGACTTTAACTAGGAATTAGTTTACTATTTTATTTTTAACTTGAGAGCTATTGCCTGAATTTGTATAATTTGTATATTTCCTCTTTAGAGCTATTTGGCTACCCAATGCCAATGAATCAGACGCCAGGCATAGTGTGTGCACAAACAGCTCACACGGCAGCACACTTCTCCTGCTGCTTTAAGTAAGTATGGGAAGGGGAAGTAACTATGTAAACATTGTGAAAAGAGGTGGACAACACACTCGTAAAGGTTTGGGGTTTGATCCCTGTATACTGTAAGGTCCAGAATAGCTTACCCTGGCTTATGCATTCAATGAAACAATGAATCATACAACAGAAAAAATTGCAGTGTATGAATGACGTTTATATAGAGAGACTGACAGGAAATTGAACACAGAGGAATGCTGGGAAGAAGGTCGAGTGAACATGACGTGGAATGGAAAAGCCAGAAGTGCATTCATCAGGTAAGGTCGGAAGTGAAGGGTTTAATGGATGAATGGAATCGTCTGCCAGTCTTCTAATTGTATGAAAAAGAGAGATGTTAGTGCCTTGTACAAAAAACACTTTCTTTGTGTTGTCCCATGTCGTTGAGCCTGTCAGCTGCTCCCCAAGCGCGCGTGTGTGACAACATATATAATTGATTGAACAATATTATCAGCAGATTATTATTGTAAAAAATCAATGTTATCAGCCTGCAGCCAAATGGTGTTTGAACTAATTAATAACACGAGAATGGTGCAGCTGCCCTAACTGATCTCAACCAAGCACAGGTTTAAAAATAGACAGTGACATCGGGAGATGGGAGGCTCCAGGAGCTTAAGCCATGATCGCTGGCCCCCATTCCCTTTGTGAAATTCCACTTGAATTTTTCTGAAGTAAGAAGTAATATCTGGTGGAGTCCCACTTTACGATTACAAATATGGAGAGGCCTTGCTTCAGAATGGGTGGGCCTGGCTCACCTTTGCTTCACCCATGACTATTATTAATATTATTACAGTAATCCCTCGCTATATCGCGCTTCAACTTTCGTGGCTTTACTCTATTGCGGATTTTACATGTAAGCATATCTAAATATATAACACAGATTTTTCGCTGGTTCATGGATTTCTGTGCACAATGCGTCTTTTTATTTCTGGTACATGCTTCCTCAGTTGGTTTGCCCAGTTGATTTCATACAAGGGACGCTATTGGCGAATGGCTGAGAAGCTACCCAATCAGGGCACAAGGTTAAGTTCCTGTGTGCTGAATGGCTCAGCGATGGAGCGCCGAATTCGATTCCGCTGCATTAACCAGGAAATCTAGTCTCACTCATTTAGCATCAACGTGTTTCGCTGTGTAAAGAGTTAACTTTTGTGTTTATCTTTGTGCATAGTCAAGCCCTTCATTATGACTCCAAAACGATCTGCTCCTGCTACTGCTTCAAGGGCCGTGCCCAAGCGCCAACATAAGATACTAACGATTGCCTAAAAGGTAAAGGTTTTGGAGGTGTTGAAGGAAGGGAACAGGTACAACCACTGTAGGAAGCCATTACGGCATCAATGAGTCCACGGTTCTTTTTATTTAAAAAGGAGAAAAAGAATATAAGATCTACGGCCGCAGTGTCCTTTGACCAGATCACAAAACGAGTTGTAAGTGGACATAATAAGGCGGTAGTCCGGATGGAATCTGCTTTAGGTATTTGGATTGAAGACTGCCGGAAGAAGAACAATGGCGGTGCTACACAGTCGCCTGAAGAGGCTCCTTTAGAAAAGCTGTAACGCTCTCCTTTGTTGTGCAGTAAAATTAAACTCCTTATCGGACAAGTCATTATGTCATTGTTGTTGAGTAACTATAATTAATTTTCTAAGTACAGTACTTAGTACATGTATGTACGTTTAGTGTCACTGTACATTTTACTGTATATAATTTTGCTTGCATTGTACGTATTTATTGCTGGTGGCCTGTCTATCATAATGCTGTAACATATGTGATATCAGAGACGATCGATATCTTTAAAATAATATTTAGGTTTTACTGTATATAAACAGTGTGTTTACATATATAATTTCAATGAATCTTACCTAATATCTAAGAGAATACAAAGGGTTTATGCTGTATAACTGTGAGGGAAATGTTTATAAGAGTGTTGGAGAGTTTATAAGGGCTTAAAATATATAAAAATAACCATATAAACATATGGTTTTTACTTCGCAAATTTTCACCTTTTGCGGGGGGTTCTGGAACGCAACCCCCGCGATCGAGGAGGGATCACTGTATTACTATTTTTGTGGTGCAGTGTTAGCATTAGCATCAGAATGTCAATAACCAGGTTTCCATCCAAGGAGTTTTTGTGAAAAAATATTAAGCGCTTCAAATTTTTTTACCAATATAGCTGATGGAAATGCTAATTATCGATAAAATGTTGTACATGTCAACATAATATTTTTCCATTTAACTTTAGCGCATAAATTCCACATTGATGTCGCAAAAACTACATTGGAAACACTTTTTGTCAGAAAAAAGGGCTTTAACGCAAATAAATGTGTCACATGATACATTTTCATCACGTGCAATCAAAACGAGAATGGCGGAGCGGTTCGCATGGTCTGATGAAGAGACTCGTTATTTCTCGTGATGAGCCAATGCAGTAGCGGATAGGCTGGGTCTCCTGCTACTAAAAGGGGTACCTGAACTCCCTCCACATTAACTGTAGCCTGGGGGTGTCTCTCAGGTTGTCTAAATAATACAAAAACCGCACAGGTAATTTATTATGCAAGTCAAAATATTTAATAAACCGTGTGTTTCATTGTCTAAACATTTTTTTCTTATTATTAAATGGCAGATGTTTTAGCATATATGAGAAATTCTCTCATTAATATTAACTTTTTTTTTGATTAAACGTCATTATTTTGTATTATTTCAAATTTCAGTTTTAATTAAAAACCTTACGGGAAGCAGGTTACAGTACTAATTTAGTTGTTATCGCACTGAGAAGGGATGTTGAAAGGTAGGCTCACCTGTACAGATCCGATGCTGCAAACACAGCTGCATCATGGGCACTTCCAGGAGTGCCAACGCAAATGTCTCCTTTAATGCACCTGTCATCAACAAGGGCCTGGAGAACAATAGATGGCCACCCTTTGCGATTAATGTAATTGCGGTAGCCTTCTGTCGGGGGAAGAATAGGCACATGCGTGCCATCCAGCGCACCGTAAATCTGTGGCACAAGGAATTGCGGTATGCAATTTCATTGGCCTCCGCTACAGTCGGAAGTCTGATATAACGGCGCATTAATTTTTCTTTAATAGCGGTGCACACAGCATATACACATCGATAGATGGTAGTTTTACTAACCCCGAAAGTTTCTCCAACTACTCTATACTTGGCGCAGGTTGCCAGCTTGTAAAGGGCGATGGCAATCCGCTTTTGGGTTGGAACCGGTGGTCGGTGGCAACCTGTGATGGGCGCAACATCAGGACTGATGAATCCACGCAACATCTCAAACGTTGGCCGTGTCACTGTAAAATGCTGCAGCCAGAGATTTTCTGTGAAGTGTCCCTCCACCACCTCCTCCCAGAAGGTCTTATTCCGTCGTCTCTCCCATACCCGTGGGTTTCGTCGCACTGGGGTACTTTCTTCGAGCTCTAGGGCTATCAGACAAGCAACTGCTTCATTCTGCTGTCGTCTTTGGATATTATGTACAATTCCAATTATTTGTGAAACTGAAATAACAGTAATCTGGCAAATTTCAAAAAACTGTCTGAATAATCTCTCCATTTCTTTGTTTCTTTGTTTAGTGGAGGGGGTGTAACGTGGAAAACAAAAGGTAGATAATTTGCGACATACAAAAAATTATGTATGGAAACGGCTCAAGGGCAGAATTTTTTTTGCGACACAACAAAACTTATGCGACAGTTCGTTTTGGGGGGGAAGACGTCATCACGCACACCATTTTATCGATAAAAAGCCAGTTGGATGGAAACAGGCTGGAGACAGCAAATTTCCCCTTTTTTTTTTACGTATATTCTGTTTGTCAATAATAAAACGTCGCAAAAAACTGGATGGAAACTTGGCTAATTATGAGTTCATGGTTGGGGGTTGGGTTGTTGTAAAGTCATGATGTTATTCATTTGAACTCCTACTCCTAGTTGGGAGTGTACGGAGAATAATTTATAAATACTTGTCCAGCTCTAAGGTAGGACATACTTTTATCCTAGTTGTACTTTAAGTGAAATATCTAGGAGTAATTCTTAGACGCTTGATAAGCAAGGGCCTAAGTACCAAGCTTGTAAAATACCAACATGATGGCATCTCTTTAAATTTGAACATGTACAGCAGCCTGTCTGCACAGTGCAGATCTTCTCAATTACAATACAGAAGTCAGTGTATTCCTTATGTCAGTCATGTTAGAGATAAAAAAAATATTCTTTGCATCTTATATTTTGAAACAAACATCAATTGTATGCTTCCAGTATGTGAAAATGAATAACTTTTTTATAATAATTCTCTGCTAATCAGACCCATTTTTATTCTACTTGCTTTGGTTATTTCAGCATTATAATCATTGTTATTCATATGGAAATTGCAATCTGTATGGTACCTTTTATTCACCTTTCATTTTCTTTTCAGTTTATATGCACACCCATTCACTTTCTAACCTAGTTATCTTGCTCAAAGACGGGTCATGTCAATGCCTGCTATGAATAGAGGGTCAGTCCATCACTGGGAACAATCACACGATTGCACCTCTAGCTAGAACTGTGCCTGTTAAATGTTAACTGGTTTGGTGTAGTGACACTAAAATTATGTATGTAAAGCCTGACTTACATGCATTCTTTACTTTTTTGACAGCACAATTTGAACAATGAATCAAAGCATTCTCCAATGCTAAAATGAAATCAAGCAGTAATGATTAAAATGTTAGTTTCAAAAATGAGAATGAGTTTCAAGCAAGGCCAGATTAAAGACTCCACAGGACCCTGGGCAACTTGATGAATAGAGTTCTCTAACAGAGGGTTGACAATATTTTAAACAATACAGCGCATGGACACCCGCCCGTTAAATGCAGTGTGGTAATTTTCACTATTAATGGCGCATGGACACTCAGCTATTTCTTTGAGTGTAAGGGGAGGATTCCCCTTTGATTTCTGAGGCCATTTACCATCACAGGCCAATGAACACCTCTTGATGGGAGATTCGCCCATGGTTTAAGGATTACATGAATACCACAACACTAAACAACTTACTGTCTACACTGATACACCTTGGATGGACCAATGAAGATGTACAAAGTTGTTCCAAAGATTTGAATATTGCTGCATATCATTGTTCTGAGCAGTTTTTGGTCAATTTCTGCCATCAATGCCAATTGTAGTATTTTGGAACAACAGTCTTAGTCACCTTAGGTTAGATTAATAAAAGGAAGTGAAAATGAAGGTGGACATTACTTCAAAGCCATATATAACTTTTGCAATCTGGACTTATACTGATTTCAAACCAGAAAATAAAGGACAGCTAGAAAACTTAAGAGAAGCTATTTGTCAGCTTCAAAAAGGTAATTAAATTGTCAAAAATGAGAAGTCTGCAAACACACATATAAACTACTGCTGGAATTGAAGCAATTGGCACTACTTAAAAATAAATCTAGTTTATTTAACTAAAGAAACTCATAGGTTTTAAATGCAAACCGTTTCCAATTGTCCCCTACTGTCGCTCACAACCCCACAACAATGTCAGTTGTCACACACGTGCGCATGGGAGGCAGCTAAAGGGCTTGAGAGAAGGCAGTTCGGAGGCATGCCGGGGTGTGGCAGAGTGCACTGACTCTTTTTCTCCCTTGCCTGTAGACCATTCCAGGGGGATTTCACCTGGCTCTCCTGACATCACTTCCGGGACTGAGCCAATGGAAGTCGGCCACACCAGCTCCAGTCCCTCTGATGTCACGTCCGGCTATGAACCAATGGTGGAAGACCACGTGCCGGATCCATATGACCTCACTTCCTGTCTCCCCCTTTAAAACCTGCCCCTTTTCCTTTGTTTCCTCAGTCTTGTTTTGGACTCAGTTGAATGCACTTCAGTGCTGATTACTTGTTAAAACGACTTTTGCAGCCAGGATACCACATTATATGGGTGGCTGTCCCAAACCTTTATCTGTCCATGTCTCGTTCTTGTGACACAGTATAACTGTTGGTATCAAATAAGATAAATGGGCTCCCAGTAAACCCCTCTAAAAAGTTAACTTAACAAAAGTATTGTGGCTATTATGGATATATAATGGAGGAAATATGGCTTACCTGGGGGAATAGCCAAGAGAAAACAGGGAGAATGTGCATAGATCTGGTTGGGGTTTAAACCCAGGATCTTGGTAGCAGCAGCAGCACTATTTCAGCAGAATGCTGTTCCACCTCTTTTATGCAATACTAGCCGCCACTGTGGCTTTGCCTGTGTAGAAGTGATTCAGGACAGCGAGGAGGGCCCTGCCCGGCACCCTACTCTTGACATCATGCTTTCCCCTTCCCTCTGCCCACAGCCTCTGTTTCGAATTAGTGAGAATATATCGCTCCAGCAAGCAAACTATGATTCTTAGTGCAATGAGAGAAGTTGCAAAATTAACCGGAATGTTCAAGCAAATTCTAGAAAAAAGCCTGATCTAAATTCGTTAAGTAGTTCTCTCATTCGCTAGCTAAGTGAATGCAAAGATATGTCCCTAGGCTAGTGCTGCGTCTCTCTTAGATTCAAAGAAATAAATCGGTACCGAAAGCAAACTATGATACTTGAATCAACTGGAATGTTCAAGCAAATTATAACCTGATCTAATTCTGATAAAAAGACGACAGACATACAGACAGGCAAACAGGCTTTGGATTTTATATATATATATAGAGATTTGCTTTTACTTTGCTTACAGAAAACTAATTAAACTAACAATTCTTCCACCACTTTCACTCCATGACATGCTAATTTTTTGTGTTGATTTGTGCATTCTTAGATTAACTTTGAAATTTAATTCAATTCATATTCTGCAGATTTGAAAATTCTACTTATTTTTATATTTTGCTCCACATTTTATCTCCATGTAAATGGAAGTATGGTGATGGGGTCAAAAATTCACTATTGAGTTCAGTTCATATTCCAATTCTATGACGTTCAAAACAATGGGAAAACTTGATTTTAACATGGTGTCTGTATGTGTGTTGGTGGGTGTGTGTGTGTTTGGCTGTGTAAAATCTAATTTTATTTTCATATCTTAAAATTTACAATTTTTACCAGAAATTATGTAGTTTTTGTGTTGTGTTGTGCTCCTAGATGACTATATCCTATAAAAACATTTTAGAACAAGCAGTTTCCAAGACATCCACTCTAAACTCAACACCTATGTGTAACAATAAATTCCTGGAAACAAATTACTTTTTTACATGTTCCAGACATTTTGGTTTTGGTCCAGTTTGGTGCAGTGCCTCTCCTCATATCCTACAAAATCAATTTGCCCCATGTCCAATGATAACTGTTGTACAAACTCTTTAATTTAACCAGGATTTCTGCAGTCCTAAACCTTTTGTCATGGGACCTGACCTATTGGTTTGCAATTTCTTTGCATGAATAGTTTTCAAGTTACATCATTTAATTAAATATTGGCCACTAGGGGGTGTCACAGACCACCAAGCCCCAAGCACAAGCCTTCAGTGTGGGTTAAAATATGTTTTAATTTGAAGAAAATTCCCACACCCACCCCAATTTTGTTTTCCACAAAATCCATACAATCGTAATTCCTCCTCCACTCCTCCCAGGTGTCTGTCCACCTGCTCCCAACTCCAAGTCCCTGACTGTGTGGACCATTCCATTTTCAGCTGAACCTAAGCAACTAGGTCCACCACAAGATAGGGTATTCATCTCCCAATAGCTGCCAATGGTGGCACGTGTGGAACCCTACAAAACTACGACTCACATGCTGCCCTTTGGGTATCCAAATAGAAACTTACCAGAAGAGCACCTGCCCCAGTTTACTGGGATGCAACATGAGCACAGGAGGCAGTCCCACCACTCACTCCTGGCCTTCCAAATTGAAGAAGGTGAATACTATCCATCAGGCTATGTTTCTCCCACATGATAAGTAACTGCCTACTTGGATGCCAGTCCTACTGGGCTTTCTGCCACATTAACTGAGACCATCCATTATGTCAGGGAATAGGGACCACCTTCAAACAGATGACCACCTATCAATGACATTGCCCACTTCCAAGCTGAGCCTCTGAAGGCAGAGTAGCCTGTCCTCAGAGGGTATAAGAAAGTGGAGCACACAATAGAGGTTGGTAAATATCAGTGGACCTATTAACGAAGGAAAGAGAGTCATTATAGGCATATGCTGTCTTTCTGACCTCTATAATCTGGGTTATCTTCTCCTCAGCTTTGGGTGCAACCATGAGTAACCTCTCAGTTTGTACCACTGTTGGAAATAGCACATCTACTCATACATATCATGGACACTTTTGCACTACATTCCCTCATGCTTTACTGCACATGATTTGCTCACCTGTAAAGCAAAATCACTTTTGTCAGGGCTTCTTTTCCCAGCTCTAGCAAGTACAGTACACAGTTACCACTTCCAAAAGTACTTTGGTGGTTGTCCAGTATTTCCATGGCACTCTTTATGGTATTCAAGTTATGTACAAGCATGCAAATTGGCTGGATTAATCATTTTCCATGGCTGCATCCCTTAAGCTGGTCGGCCTGCTGGTCCATTGGGATGCTTAAGTCTGTCGTATTTGCTTCTGCATAGATCACAAGAAGTGTTTGGGTATTTCTGCTGTTCCCTTTGGAATCAGCCAGCATCTGTGCATACTCAGTTATGCAGCAAATGGCATCCTGGAAGTTGTAGTCTGGGTGGCCCTCTACAGGGCCAGTCAGCTTGGTGGCATTCATTTTGTGCCAAGTTTCAGACACATACTGCATTCTCTGGCACTAGTTAGAAATTCTTGGAGCCAATCACTCTACAAATATCTTCAAAGGCTGTCTTCTAAATAGGCATCGCAAATATTTGATTCCTAGGGTTCTCAACTGTGATTTTCATGTCTGTCTTCTGCCAACGGTGACACAGACTTTTGGTAACCCATCTGACTCCTTGGTATATTGTCGCAATTTTGACTGGGAATATAGATCTATGGAAAACAATGTGTGGTGTTTTCATTGTTATTGAGGTAATAACAGAGGATGACAAATGGCTCATGCACATATCTCAGTGTCTAACCTGTTGCTAGATAATCCCAAGGGATCGTCCTATTCTTTACTCACTAAGTATTGCTCCACTTGTCTCTGTGGATGACCCCTGGATGCTTGTCTTCTCCATGCTTCTTCATTAGTCGAATCCAGACAAGTTTGTTAGGAATGATACCCACAGGCACTCTGCTTCCTCAAGGTTTTTTATCAGGTTTTTTCTTTATACCACATGCAGGTGGCACAATGGTAACACTGCTGCTTTGCAGTAAGGAAACTGTGTGTTTGCTTCCCGGGTCCTTTCCTGCGTGGAGAACACTTTGAGTAGTGAGAAAAGCACTATAGAAATGTAAAGAATTATCATTATTATTATTATTCCACCACAAGTAAAACAGTTGTGCAACAATTATATAAAGTCGAGCATGTGCCTGGGTTGTGATCACTATAATACTTTGAAATATGAAGGTCCCTGCCAAGCAGACACCTAGGAAATCCTGCAGACTATATCATTTTTGGCCATTAGGGTTTGTCACAGAACCCCAAAATCAAGGCACAATTACTCAGTCTTCATTCAAGTTTCAAACAGGTGTTTCTATTTAAAAAATGCCTCCCATGGGTTTGTTTTTCTTAAAAGTCATACAATCGCTAAATATACAATACACATGCAAACACACAAAGGTACATGCAGATACATGCACACATACACTCACACGCTCAAAGAAACATTGTCCTGTTCATAAATGAATGCAGTTAACAGTTTGTTTGCACTTCTAGACCATATGCTGATGATAAAGACAAAGAAATGAACACTCAAATATACACACAAACACACTGTAATATGCTGAGGTCAACATAGACTGAGGCATTATGTCACCCCTTTAACAATTTGTATATGCAGCTTGTTTACTTCATTTGGCCCAATGTGTTTAGTTTCAAATTCAGTGTTAATGAAATTGCTCACTTGATTCAATATCCTGCTTACTTACTCTGTATTTATGTGTGTACATAATAAATATTATATAATTTAATGTACTTGAGTGTATATTATTGTGAAGTATAATCGATTGTATTATTTTGTTAAATCTTTCGTTGAGTGATTTTCTGGAAGTACTGTATGGCCCATTCGATACTGATTATTTATCATTTAAATGATAATGAAGGCATATTTAACAGCTACAAAAGATGGGCAATAGCATATTTCAAGCATTAATTTTTATTTAATAAGGAGTGCAGGAATGCTCTTGCCAAAATCACTTTACTGAAGTGAGTTTTAACAGACACATTTTACAAACTAGTTACAGACCTGCAGGAAGGATTATATCTCAGTCAGCTGCCCTGGCAGCACCTGGATATTCCCCAGCTTTCCAGGCAGCTGTTGCTAAGGATAGGATGGTTAGCTCTATTCTATGTGACTCTTGTCAGGACAAGCATATGGAGAATAACTGTGAGTGAAACTTGCAAACAGTTTTAGCTAGTGTCATCATTTTAAGACCACATCATATAATGAAACATAAGATCGCGTAATATGGTCAAAACTCTTGCTCTGCCTTTTTAATGCAAATAAAAATTAACAATTTGTCTCTGGTTATGCGTTTCTTTTTAAATTTTTGGATTTTTGATCTCCCACACCATTTCCTAATTATGATTCTGTTTTGTGTCATGGTTATTCGTCTTTCTAGTTTTGACCCCTTGCTTGCTTTTTTTTTGACATCTCCTAATTTCATCTCCACTTAAATGCTGCTGCCATCTTGTGCAGAAAGTGTAATACATTACGAGGATTATTGGCTTTAAATGCTGAAGCTGTCCATAAAGCAGTAGGTGAAAAGGAATTTTCAGTTGCCATCAAGCCACACTTACTTTCAATACAAAGTGTGTATGGAGACTCCCATTTCCATTTACTCTGCTCTACCTCATCTTTCAGTTTAGCAAAATAGATCACTACAAAAAAGACGTGAAAAGCTCTGGAGTTAGCTGTGAGACATATGATCACCCCAAAAACATGTAGACGTTGCTGTAAATGGGGCTGGCAGTCTGAAGCATGGTATCAATTCAAGATCATACACTGAAAAATCAAAAACAAGGACAACAACAATAATTTATTTTTGTGTAGCCCAAAATCACACAAGGAGTGCCGCAATGGGCTTTAAAAGGCCATGCCTTTTGACAGCCCCCCAGCCTTGACAACATAAGAAGGCAAGACAAAACTTCCAAAAAATACCCTTGTAGAGAAAACAAATTGAAGAAATTTTGGGTAAGGCAATTCAGAGAGAGAAAAAGAGAGAGAGAGAGAGAGAGACCCCTTTCCAGACAGGAATGCCATCTATGATCCTTAGCTGGTGACTGGAAGTGGTGGTTGACCACGCAACCAATATGCTGCTGTAGTTTTTCAGATGTTACCCAAGATGCCTTTCCATGCTTTATGGACCATGGCTACTGTCCTTGCCTGACTAAGGTCAAGGTGTTGGTTCTTCAAGTGTTGCAGTACATGCTTGATCCAAGGTTCCTTGGGTACAGTTCATATGTTCCCAGGAATGGTTACAAAAGGAGAATGGTGGTCAATTCTGCCAAAATGACCAAGACCAGGAAACAGAAGAAACCAGGCATGAAACCATATAGAAATTGAAATTGGATCAGAAAATCAAGGTAGGAATACAACACACAGAACAGAACACAAATAATCCTTTTCACAGATCTAGATGGCCTATCTATCATTGCCACCTCAGGAATACAAGACAATAGTGCAATAGTATGTGAAGCCTAACCCGACACACCAGACACAGAGGCACAAGTCCCAGCACTACACAGGCTTTCTTTACAGTTTCCAGCTCTCAGATTAAAACACTACACAGCACACAGTTCCTTTCTCTCCTCGTCTCTTCTCCCTCCACTCCTCTCTCAAGCTTCATCTTCCACCTCAAGTCTCTGGCGAGTTGTGGCAGCTGTCCCCTTTTATAGAGCACCCAGAAGTGCTCCAGGTGTTACATGATTTCCTTCCAGCTGCACTTCCAGGTGTGATGGCAGCTGTGCAGAGGAGGGCTCAGCCGTTCACCATCCGCCCCTGGTGGTAGCTACAGGCCCCAGCAGGGTTGAGTGTCTCCACTCCATGGCACTGTAGGAAGCCGGTAGGGCTGCTCTCTGTCATCCTGGGTGAGCTATTGCCCCATGCAAGCTCCTTCCCCAGATCTTACCCTTACAAAGGTGTCCCGGCCGGGTAAGAATCCTGGCTGCCCGTTACAAGTAACAATACAATTACAGAGCAAAATGCACAAGAATATTGTATCACATAAGGATACAACAGTGCCATGAGAAATGGTGAAAATCCAAAATGTAGGTCAAAAGGCACAAGGATCAAATATTGGAAACAGAAAATGCAAAAATATATTTAATGGAAACTTTTGCATAGGCATTAGCTTAACACTAGAATTACTAGAGCCTACAAGAAAACTCAAAAATCTGGCCCACCTTAAATCCATTCGCACCTTTCCCTCAGCGTCTTTTGTCCTGTAAGTGTGCCGATTAAGACAAGCAGCAAGCAGCCGGCTATTCCATCCCCCCACCCACCGCCGCAGTTCAATTTGCAAAGACATTTCTCAGCACTCAGTGTTTATCTTCGAGTGAAGTGCTGGAGCTTTATTGGGTAAAAAGCATATCGTCATTTAGAATACATACATTTCATGTGTGCTCAGTGTTGTCAGCAATCTCTGTAAAAATGTTGTTAACACAGAAGCATTTTCCATGTATTACTAATTACAAAAGTCTGAAATACAAATATGAAATAAACACTTTCACAAAAGGTACAAGTATAATAAAACAAGTGCACTTTTATTCAAGCAGGTTGCGGTAGGCGCTTGATATGGCAGCTTGTGTGGTACAATGCTAAGAACTGCTGCCTTTCAATCAAGAGGTCGCAGTTTCGATATCAGCTGCTTCCCAACTTTGTCATTTTCAGTAGTGAGCTACTCTTATAGTAGTGAGTGGACAGAGACGCAAATACCAGCAGTAAGAAGGGGGTCGCTCTCTATGTCAATACAAAGTGGTGCAACTCTGGACATGTAAACGTTAAAATCTCCACTTGCTGCAGGGAAATCGAACTGTTGGCCGTAAGTCTGTGTCCCTATTACTTGCCAAAAGAGTTTGGACACGTCATTGTTGTTATTGTTTACATCCCCCCTCGAGAGAATGACATCATCCATTCTGCAGTTGCTAAGTTACAAACGCAGCACCCTGAGGCACTTGTGATAATTTCTGGAGACTTTAACCATGTAACGCTGGATAAAACATTTCCTGCATTCTCTTAGTATGTGGACTGTAACATCCGGGGAAATAGGACTATTGACCTACTGTATGCAAACATTAAAGACGCATACAGCGCCACCCCGCTGCCTGCACTTGGGAAAGCAGATCATAACCTGGTTCTGCTTCAACCTCACTACAAACCAAGAGTGAGGGCGCTATCTACAACCACACGCTCATTTAGGAAGTGGTCCCCTGAGGCAGAGCAGGCTCTGAGAGACTGCTTTGGAACTACAGACTGGGATATACTGCAGGGGTCACATAGTGAGAACATTGAAGAGGCTATTGACTGCACAACTGATTACATTAACTTCTGTATGGACATTGTAGTTCCAGTAAGAACAGTATGCTGCTATGCTAACAACAAGCCATGGATTACAAGTGAAATTAAGGGCCTTTTGAACCAGAAGAAAAGGGCTTTTAAAGGCGGTGATCAGCATGAGCTCAAGCGTGCAGAAGAAATTCCGAGTCCAGCTCAGGGCGGCGAAGGAGCAGTACAGGAGAAAGCTGGAGCAGAAGTTGCAGAATAACAGCATGAAGGAAGTGTGGGATGGGATGAAGCAAGGTGCCACCATCGAGAGAGATGTGGAGAGAGCAAACCAAATGAACAACTTCTTTAACAGGTTTGACCACCCTAACTCACTCTCACCTCGGAGTAATGCATCCTCCAACCATCCTTCTGCTGATACCAGCATAGGTGAGACATCCCCACCCACAATTACAGCAGCACAGGTGAGCAGAGAGCTGAGGAGACTTTGTGCCAGCAAAGCAGCGGGTCCAGATGGAGTATCGCCATGACTGCTGAAGGCCTGTGCGTTGGAGCTGGGGAGTCCTCTACAGCGCATCTTCAACCTGAGCCTGGAACAGGGGAGAGTCCCGAGGCTTTGGAAAACATCTTGTATCACCCCAGTCCCAAAGGTATCAGGTCCTAGTGAGCTGAATGACTTCTGGCTTTGTTGCTCTGACGTCACATGTGATGAAGACCATGGAGCGGCAGCTGCTTCACACCCTGAGGCCACAGGTCCGCCACGTCCTCGACCCTTCGCAGTTCGCATACCAGGAGAAACTGGGAGCGGAGGATGCCATCATCTATATGCTACACCGATCCCTCTCCCACCTGGACAGAGGCAGTGGTGCTGTAAGAATTATGCTTTTGGACTTCTCTAGCGCCTTCAACACCATCCAACCTCTGCTCCTTAGGGACAAGCTGACTGAGATGGGAGTAGACTCACACCTGGTGGCATGGATCATGGACTATCTTACAGACAGACCTCAGTATGTGCGTCTCGGAAACTGCAGGTCTGACATTGTGTTCAGTAACACAGGAGCGCCGCATGGAGCTGTACTTTCTCCGGTCCTGTTCAGCCTATATACATCAGACTTCCAATACGACTCGGATTCCTGCCACGTGCAAAAGTTTGCTGATGACACTGCTATCATGGGCTGCATCAGGAGTGGGCAGGAGGAGGAGTATAGGAAGCTAATCAAAGACTTTGTTAAATGGTGCGACTCAAACCACTTACACCTGAACACCAGCAAGACCAAGGAACTGGTGGTGGATTTTAGGAGGCCCAGGCCCCTCATGGACTCCGTGATCATCAGAGGTGACTGTATGCAGAGGGTACAGACCTATAAATACCTGGGAGTGCAGCTGGATGACAAATTGGACTGGTCTGCCAATACTGATGCTCTGTGTTAGAAAGGTCAGAGCCGAGTATACTTCCTTAGAAGGTTGGTGTCCTTCAACATCTGCAATAAGATGCTGCAGATGTTCTACCAGACGGTTGTGGCGAGTGCCCTCTTCTACGCGGTGGTGTGCTGGGGAGGCAGCATAAAGAAGAAGGATGTCTCACGCCTGGACAAACTTAAAAGGAAGGCAGACTCTATTGTAGGAATGAAGCTGGACAGTTTAACATCTGTAGCGGAGCAATAAGCAAACTCCTGTCAATCATGAAGAATCCACTGCATCCACTTAACAGTGTCATCTCCAGGCAAAGGAGTAGCTTCAGTGACAGACTTTTGTCACTGTCTTGTTCCACTGATCGTTCCTCCCCTACACTATGCAACTCTTCAATTCCACCCGGGGGAGTAAATGCTAACATTATTCAAAGTTATTGTCTGTTTTTATATGCATTTTTATTACTTTTTAATTTAATTTTTTTTTTGTATCAATATACTGCTGCTGGATTATATGAATTTCCCCTTGGGATTAATAAAGTATCTATCTATCTATCTATCTATCTATCTATCTATCTATCTATCTATCTATCTATCTATCTATCTATCTATCTATCTATCTATCTATCTATCTTATTGTTTATATCATACAATAAAAACATAAATTTTATTTGTGTCTGTAAATTTATAGTACTTGTCGATTTGTTTTTTCAGTTTTATTCAATCATGTTCAAGCTAAAACACTATGTGACGCCTTTTTCAGATAAAGATGTGGTAGGTACAAGCTTTTTTTGTAACACCCCCTCTTTATTTGAAAATTGTATCAGATCTTGTGCCCAAACGAGGCTGGGAATACTGTGGACGTGGGTATGAGTGTTGTACGTGACTAAGAATGACTGTTGATGTGAATTGTTTTTATTCAGTTTTATTCTTGAGTGTTCCTGCTCACGTTGAATTAGTATGCACCTTCTGATCCATGATGTCAAAGCCGCTCTGGCGAAAAAAGAGAGACTTAGATATATATGACATTTGGAATAATTCATTTTATAACGTGCATTGTACATTTCGGAAAACGTTGTTGCACTAATGCAACATTATATTCATTTGCATATCTTCATGCGGTTGTAGTCATGACGTGACTGCATTTGGTTTTTTTTTTTTCGATCTTGGCAAGTGTCCACATGTTACTGCATGTTGGTATCTCTTTTCAACTCCAGGAGATGTAGAGGACAGAATAGTACAGATAGGTCAGTTCCGAACTATATACAATCATCAGATTCAAATGTTAACAGGTCCCACACACACCCAAGGACCGTCCTTCTTACATTTATGACATGTGTATAAGGTGTTAAGCCTGAAGTCCACATATCAAAGAAACACTTTCACAAAAGGTACAAATATAACAGAACAAGTGCGCTTCTATTCAAGAATATAACTGCAGAAAAACAACCCGCGTTAGGGTGCGACATTGACACGCATTTGCTACAAGTGCTTCGGTGGTGCAACAGTATCAGCTGTTGACTGGTAATCTAAACTTCACGGGTTCTATCCCCGACGAGTCTATTTTGAGAAGTGAGCTGCACGTATTCTTACTATTTTAGAAAAAAAACATACATTTGATTCCAGTCTATAACAGCCGGTGTAATTTATACTTGTAAAGGTTAGTTTTTTTTTTATTTTTTTATTCAGTTTTATTCTTTCAGCCACATTCACGATCCCAAACCCGCATTTGACACTGCTGTTTTCAGAAAGACACGCTATAACAAAGGTAAACTCAAATCATGACTGGCTCTTACATACAAAGGACGGTGTATGTAAGGATGGTACATGTGCCCAAAACATTAACATTTATATGTTACTTACATAAAAGCCAGATCGATCTGGTTCTTACATACAAAGGACGGTTTACCTCTGTTATAACGCATCTATGTGAAAACAGCAGTGTCAAATGTGGCGGCAGCGGGGGTGGGGGGGGTTTGCTATGGTTTGGGATCGTGAACGCGACTGAGAGAATGAAACTGAATGAAATAAAACCATCTGACACTGCTGTTTTCACATAAAGACATGCTATAGCTCTGCACTCTGTAGGAAGTAAGTAAATAAATCCAAATAAATAACATCTGGACGGAGTATGTGCTCTAAAAAGAAGTCTGACTGTATTCTCGTACCAATGCTTGCAAATGGAAGTGTCTGCGTGCATTTTTCGTGGCATTATACGTGTATTTTTTGAGCATGCCCGTGTCGCTCAAACATGGGAAGCTCTGCAGTGTACTTGTGAGTTTCTTTTTTCTTCGGTTATAGTCTTGAATAAAAGTATACTTGTTTTGTTATACTTCTACATCAACATTTATATGTTACTTAAATAAAAGGCAGATCGAATGTTATTTACTTACTTCCAACAGAGTGCTGAGCGCGTCATTATATGAAAACAGCAGTGTCAGATGGGGAGAGTAGGGGTAGGGTAGGATTGTAAATGCGACTGAGAGAATGAAACGGAATAAAAAAAAACAAAGCTAACCTTTACAAGTATCATACATTTACACCGACTGTTACAGACTGAAATCAAATGTATGTTTTTATTCTAAAATAGTAAAAATAAAACCAGCTGACCTCAAAACAGACTCATCGGGGATCCAACCCATGAAGTTTTGATTACCAGTCAACTGTTGATACTGTTGCACGACTGAAGCAGTTGTAGTAAAATCCTCTCAATGTCACACCCTAATGCGTGTTGTTTTTCTGCAGTTACATTTTTGAATAAAATACTTGTTCTGTTGTATTTGTACCTTTTGTGAAAGTGTTTCTTTTATATTTGGACTTCAGGCTTCACATATTATAAACTTCATGTCTACATTTTGTCAATTATTACTAAAACATGAAAAATGTTTCTTTTTTAACGATGTGTTTACATAGATCACTGTAGACACGGAACACACATGAAATGCATGTGTTCCAAATAACGATATAGTATTTATAAAAGGTGTGATTTTGCTTGACTTCTCACTCTATACAACTCCAAGCAACTGACATTCAGGTAAACAGACTTGAGCTGAGAAAACTGTGCGCCAGTGGGGGATGTGATAGCAGGCTGCTTGCTGTTTATCAACAAGGACAAAAGACGCTGAAGGAGAGGTGAGAAGAGCTTTAAGGTAAGAAAGCTTGCATATTGTAATCTTTTAAGTTAGCCAATAAAAGGTGTCAATTTGCTTGGCTTTTCTCTACATTCGTAGACTCTTTAATTCTAGTGTTAAACATTCACATCATGAGTATGTTTTTATGCTTTTCCCCCAATGCCGCATCCCCTCCTTTGTAAAGCACTAGTGTGGGCAAGATAATTTTTTTATTAATAGAAATATAAATATTATTAATAGAAATAAATAGAAAGTGGTTAACTTTCAAACACAATTCCATGTGCCAAAAACATCTATATATAATATATATACATATAAGATGTTTGCAAAGAAATGTCATCAACTTGAGGAATACAAAACTTATCCTTTAACATGAAAAAGTCAGCCTGCTGTGATGAAACCAGGGCGTCAGCAAACCCCAAACCCCAATCACATGAAGTCCCAAGTTTAAATAATGGAAGGTTTATTAAACAAGTCACACAAGCACAAACACACAAGTTTTCTCTCTGCACAATACCTCTCCTTCCATCATCACACAGCCCTCCTCCAGTTGAGTGTTGCTCCACATCCTCCCAGCTTTGACTCGCCTGGATAAAGGAGTGTGGTCCCTTTTATTATGGATTGCCTGATGAAAGTACTTCCCATAAATTGGGGAGCGCATCTCCCTACAGCGCCCCTTTAGCTGTAAAGCAGTGCTGTATTGCGAGACTACATCACCCAGCATTTCCTGCTAGTTCCCGAATGGGCACCTTCATGCTGGGTTACTGCCATCTAGCATCTGGAGGGAACAGAAAGTCCCCAGAGACCTCTTTCCTTTCTGGTGGGCTGTCCATTTGTCTGGTTTGGCCATCTCTTCTGGGTCTGGTTCATCTCTCCTCCTTGGATGTCTGTCTGCCTTCTAGGAGCCTCCTGTCAGGGTAAGGGTCCATCCCCTTTTCTGGCTGCAATGCTGGTCCAGCCCATGTGGCATCTACACTGCAAAAGTAGCAACAGATTTAGCACCTAGTGACCTTTTTATGGATAAAATGCACACTATTGTATCAGTGGTAATCATCTCATGTCCTTTCTGTTTGCCTTCATTGTGGCCAGACCACCCCATTCTGTGTCTGTCATAATGCAATAAAAACAGCCTATCAGTCATGTGACAGGAGAGCAGGAGAAATAAGGGGAAGCCAAGTGGCTAGCATTATGTAGTTAGTTCCTATGCAAATGTTTACATTGGATATTTTCTTAATTTTCCAAAATACCATACTTATACTTTAATGTTGAAATAAGACAATCAGAGGTACAACAACAATGGGAGAGACATCTAAGATAGTGCAAGGAAATAGGTTGATGAGGTAGGGGCATGTAATGAGTAAAGACAATGAATATGAGGGCAAAAGAGTAATAGAACTGGAAGTACAGAGGAAGCATTAGAGGCCAAAGCAGAGATGAGTGGATAAAGTAAAAGAAGATCTGAAGGAAAAGGGCTTGACTGGTGAGGAGGTGCAGGACCAAGCTATTTAGAGAAGGTTGATCAAACACATCGACCCTACACAGAAGTGAGAAAAGATGAAGAGAAAGAAGAAGAATCTTTTAATACTGAAAAGTAGTCCACTAACTGAAAAACACAGCAAAAACTCTCCTATGTGTAAAAGACGTGAGCAGTGTGTTTTTATTTATTTGACAGTCTTTAGTACATTGTTTTTATTAAATAAACACTTTCATTATATTCTTGGCAAAACAAATAACTATTGTTCTTTTGTATGGCACCTTTTCTAATTAGAGCTGTGCTAACATGGTTTACAAAGTTGTCAACAATATGTAAATATTTCTTAAACATACTACAAAAATGAATACATTTACAATCAAATTTCCAATTTGGTCATTCCTTATAGCTTTTCCTATTACGGAGCAATCAGTCAATCATGCTTTCCTGATAAGAGATTTAACTTGTGATCATTTCTCAACATGTTCTACAGACCAATTAATGTTCAGCATTATTTTCCATTTATATGGCACCATTCCTAACAAATGACATGAACAGATTTACAAGTTTCTGTCCCAGTAAGGCATCCCATTATTTAATTTCTGCTAGAGAAAGAGCTCTCTTTATAGAATAATAATCAAATTAAGAGAACTTCTTTATTTCCATAATTTTCTTGACAAGCCTCCTTGCGTTTTGTGATGTGCTTACTTGTCACATTTTCCTCCATCTAATAGCTTAAGTTATAATGAAAACATTAATCTGCCACCAGTTTTATGACCCTTCCAGTGATATGACACTCTGGTGCTGGCAGCATACCCGAGTAAATACTGACCCACGCATTCAGGAAATTTGTTTTCCAAATGCAGTGGGAGACTGAGAAATCAAGTCAAGCTTGTAAACTTGTGATACAGCACCATATTCATTTGCTTTCAATTTCTTTATAAATTGCTTATTGCTAAGAGAGTGGGGGTGTATTACACTATGTGGGAAATGAAATTTTAACTCACTTAAGGATGCAACCATCAGCAGCTTTCACACTACAATGCTGCCTTCATCAGCTTGGGAAGACAGGCTAAGCACAGGCCAGGGCCATTTTCTTGATACTACCCATTTACTGAAGGAACGAGATGGATGTATTCTTCAGTGTTAATTATCAATGAGACGATCATTTACATTTCATATAACAAACTTTTCTATGGCCATAGATGTACTTTATAAAGTATTTGTACTGTTAATTGTATTTACTTTTGTAATGCCGATGGAATTTCCCAAGTAACTATGTTGCTTGGCAATAAAGTTCAGTTTCAAAACCATATGTAATGAAGGATAAATTATTGAGACAAGTACTGGAATGAAGGACATGACACACTGGATTTTTCCAGGCAAGCCCAAGGGCAATTTCATTTACTTCTTCTGTAGCCTTGATCCTGCACACACATGATGCTAGAGCCATTTGTGATGCCACTAAAGCAACAAATGGCCAGTATCCATGCAATCAGTTCTTGTCCTCATCTTGCTGTGATCCTGTGTTCTATTTACTGTTCTGCCTCTCTGTCCTTCCATTTTCAATGATCAGACTCTTCCTTTGGGTCTTTCTGCATTCCTTCAGACCACACACTACACCCATTACTGTCAGTTTTATTCATCTACCAATGTCTTCTGTGTGTAGTTATCTTAAAGAACCTGCATGGTAGTGGAGCTCCTCTGTGTTATGTTGTAACTTGGGTCTTTAGCCTGGATTTAATGTATCTTATTTTGTTGGTGTTTTTTAGTTTTGGAGTTATTATTTTATGTATTATGTAATGAATGATGTTTTGTTTCATTCTGTAATATTTTATCTAATATTGTTTTGCTTAATAATTGTTTTCCTAGCTTCTGTTATGTGTAAATATCATGTATTTGTCATAAGTAAAGTTATTCCTTATGCTGGATAAGAGTTTATTATTATGGAGATTTTATATTCTGCAATTTTAGGCTATTTTTATTATTTGGATAAAGTTTAATATCTATTTTGGTCATTGTCATCTTTTGTCTATACAACATGCAATTTGTGTCACAAGACTGCAAACAGCACGTCAGTGACATATGCAGAATTTGTGCTACAAATATGAAAGCTCCACAACATAGTGTTATCCCTTCGTGAATTCTTTCAAACAAAACCTTATAGTATATTTAGTTATTCTCCAAGTAGGCCTAGTGCTAGGTTTTATTTCAGTTTTAATGTCATTCTGTCCCTGACTTCTCTTTTGATTTGCCCTTGTGTTTTTTTGGCCAGTTATCTCCATCCTTTTGATTCTGACCTTTGCCTGCCCGTCATGTGACATTATATCTCCTGGAGCCTCATGTACAGTATAAACAGTGCGTATGCACAAAAAGGTTGTGTATGCCCATTTCCTCAAACACTTTGAGATGTATAAAAACTAAACTTGGCATAAAGCCACGCACATTTCCATTCTGTAGCCCCCTACCTTGCACATGCACATTTCCTCTCAGTTTTGCAAACTGGCAGCACCCAGTGTCAAATCAGTGATGCTGTTTCTGTGTCATTTACCTTTCTTTTTCATATTTGCATCAGCGACGCAGGATTTATCAAATACACCAAAATTGCATATTGTTTACAAATTTAATTCACTTCATTGTAATCATTCTATAACAATATAATGGTACATGAAATGGCCAAACTATTCCAACTGACATAGCTGCTTTAGCACTGAAGTGGCACCGGCTTTACAAAGTTAGACTATGAGGAATTGTGCTCTACTTGCTCCTTTGCAAGTTTTGTCCAGTCTCGGGTTTTTAACCACAGGAACTTTTCAATGTGAACTTGCTGACCAATCAGTTATTTCACAAACATCCCTGAGTCGTGCCATGCAAGCTGTACAGGATGGTATTATCCGCTTGTCATCCAGTTATATAAGATTTTCTTGCACTGTGGTTAAACTGTGAAACGTCAAAGTGCAATTCACAGCAACATCCGTGTTTCCAAATGTAATCAGAGTGGTCAGCTGCACGCACATTTCTATTGCAATGCCGCTGGACTAGTTACATCAGCTAGGGATGAATCACCAAAAGAATGAGCTGGCATTACATCAACTATAGCTGGTGAACCTATAAACACAGCAGCTCTGTACATTTGCAGGTACTTTTTCCAACTACTGTGGCAAAAGGCAAGCAGTTCTTTTTAAGATAGCCTCTGCTCTTTTAAAGTCACCTCAAAAGGCCATGAAAACAGAAGAGAATCAATACATTGTGTCACTTGGAGCCGATGCCACACTATAAAGGCGCCTTCAGAGAATGAATTTGCTTATGTAAATGCATTTCCACACTAATAATGTGCTGCTCTATAGTCCACAGGTGTGTTGCAGTGTGCAGGCATGTACCTGAACAGATGCGCTATAATGAACCTGACCCTGACCCACATCACAAAGTACAGCCCTTACATTCCTTAGTTCATTGGCCACATCTCTTTCAGCATCCACTATTGCATTTCGTGACTCAGAACAGCGTCCATCTGCACACAGCCAGATGGCCTCCTAGTGCTTTCCGAGGCAGAGGTGTGTGTGAATCCACAGCAGCACCATCATGTCATTGGCACGGGATTTAGCTTTTGCAATATTCTCTGAAGCAGAATAAACAAATGGCGGCCTGCGACTCATCTTTCCACATTGACTGTGATATCTGACCATTCTTTTTTCTTTCGGGCACTGTGCGACTTTCTAAACTTTCGAGTGCATCCACTACGCATTTGTTGCTTATACTATTGTGAAAGCCAGCAAATAGTATGTTTTTCCTTGCCTCCAATTCACATACATTGACATTCTTCTTTTTTCACGTCTTTTCCATTGTTTTTTAACCAAACATTGAATGAAAGGTGATATTTATATTGATTTACATATTGAAATCTGGAAAATTCTGGGAGGAGTCAGGGGTGTAGGCACATGCGTGGAATTTGGTGTACACACAGATTTATGTATGTGGATTTTTTGTGTGTATGTACATTTCCACTTTTGTGCGTATGCCATGTTTTAGTGTGAATTCAACACATGGCTTTATACATGAAGCCACTTGTCTCCCTGTATTTCAAAATAATTTGTGGAGATGCTGTCTCACCAGTAGTTATATACCTTTGGAACTGGTGGAACCTACTGTATATATTTTAAACAAATGGTTGAGCACTCTAGAACTGCTTTGATTTTGATCGTATAAACAACTCTGTAAGTACTGGATATTTGTCTGATGTTTCTGTCATTTTACTATTGTTTTTTAGAATAAGATTGTCGGATTACAAACTGTTTTTGCTCTTTTTAAATATATTCTTGCTAATAAAAAAACTTTTCTTAGTTGATTATTGGACAAGAGGTTTTTACCATTTTTTGTCTTTCATGAGTCCTATTTGAAGACTGCTAAGAATTGCTTTAGATCTGGTTTTTGCCCCTTTTGTTGTATTATTTGGAGGAAATGTCCATTGTCGGGCCTAGGCCTCAATTAAAGCCTGAGAACAGATATGAGAGGCAAGGCCATTTTGGACATTTTGGAATAGAAAAGCTTGAAATTACTCCTGCCTGAGGCTCAGTTTCAGAAGTGTAGGCCTTGTTTTTGCATTTGTGCATTTTCCTTGTTTAATTGGATTTGCGAGAGACTGAGAAATTACAAAATCCTGTGCCCATATACCTGACACAATATTTTCCACCCTTCTTCATGACATTGAAGGAAACATATCCATGACATGCTATAAACTTAATGTTGCCTGTCTGGAAAACCTCAATCAGCAATTGAAGGCTGCCTCTGCTCCTCCTCTATGCCTCTTCACCCTACAAGCTGAGTTGGCAACTCCACAACCTTATTCCTTTTTTGCTCTGCCCCAGGCATCTGTCTTACCTTGACCATCTCCTTCTAGGTTTGGACTACCTCTGCTTTGTTGCCTCACTATTTCTCTCAAATTGTTATATCTCTTCACCTGGTAAGTATGTTGGACCTACTCCTCATGACAATCATAGAGGGCAGCACCACAGAATAGGCATTGGTTAAGATTGGTTGGTAGATACTTAAAAAAAAAAAAAACATGTTCTCATTACAAAGCTCTGTCTAAGATGTAGCTTGCTGTAGCAAATCAAGACCCACAAATCTGGGTGGTTTAGTGGAAGCAACCCAAAGGTACTGTTGGACCTTCTGATCTCCAATGCAATGACTGGCCTAGCATAGGTGCCACTTCTCCTGCTGCAATGATCTGACTTGTGGTTGAGCCTCCTGCTAACTTTACTCTTGTAGCAAGAACTTGAACATCATAATGATGGTAGATTGGAGGATATAGCTGCACTGCAGAAGCATCTGCATTGGATGGATCTATTTATGTGGTTGAAATCACACTAGGTGGTTAGTGTGATAATGAGACATGGTTGCAGGGTCAGAAATGATAAAAGCAGTGGATATTTTTAATTCGGGGGGGCTTAACAATTTCAATATTGTAAGGGATGTTGGGGGTAGTGTTTTGGCACTGGCAGGCTGTTATGTTGGTTCCCATTTTTATACCGGACATGCCATACTGACTGTTGAAAAGTGGCCTAAATCTTTGTTAAGGTATGGATGAATGAAGGACCGTGGAAGTTTGGCAATCCCATTTACCTGTGATTTTAGACCTGGAGAAAGCTTATGATTGTAAACCTTATGATATCTTCATTAAGGTTGCAAAAGATTATAAGATTTCAGGCCCAAATATGCCCTTTGTATTTTTGGAATGAAAGATGCATTTTTATAAATGGCATTCATTCATTACCAGGTTTAAAGTTGGCAAAGGGCAGGGGTGTGTCTTGTCACTTCTCCTGCTTGTTAATTTTCTCAACATTGCAAGGTGTAATGGAGATTTGGAAAATGTCCATATTGATGTTCCAAGGGTTGTATCTCTGCTGTTTACGGATAATCACATTGTCATACCTCGCAGAAGAAGTTTTATGCTGTCTGGATATGAGTTAGCATCTTTAGATATGAAGTCAGGGTCCCCTTCAGTAAAGGAGAGGTTTCTTTTCTGTAGGTTAATGTTAACCTATTTGGATGACTAGAACCTTGGAGTCATGTTAAGGAAATTAAACAATTGTGGACTTGAGACGCAAACATGGCAAAAAGGGAGTTTAGGCCTCCAAAATGAGCATAAAACAGCATTTTACAAAGAAAATCACGGAAAAAGTTTTGCCCCGTGTACGACGCACATTGTGTGATTGTATAGGAAGCGTTTAGAGAGAGAGAGCGCTGTCGAGCGAGAGTGAGGGCAAGCGAGCGAGATGGAGCGCGAGTGCGTGAGCAAGTGAGTGAGAGAGAGAGCGTGAGCAAGCAAGCGAGAGAGAGCGCGAGTGGGCAAGCAAGCGAGTGAGAGAGTGCGAGCAAGCGAGCGAGCCCAAGTAGAAGAAGTAAACATTACAGAATTACATTTCCTCATGTATGACGTGCACCTGATTTTCTAATGCTAATTTTCGGGGAAAAATGTGCGCGTGGTATACGCATAAATACGGTAAATGCAAACATAACCGAAAATACATACAAATATCAGTTGTGCCGAATGGTGATTGAAAAGAAGGACCTAAACTTTTACTAGTCAGTCATTAGCTTTGATTGTGACATGTGGATAATGACTGAAAGAATGTGATCTCATGAGCATGCAGCAGAAATGTAATTCTTGCACAGAGTTAGTAGTCTCACTCCATGATAGGGTGAGGAGCTACAAAATTATGTAAACCTTTAGAGTAGAAGTGCTACTTGCTTGGATCAAGATAAAACAATTGAGGTGGTGTCGATTTGGTATTGTTGATGACTCTTGGGATCTTCCCCTGGAGGAATAGCTGATAGCTTTCATCTAGGAGAAGAACCAGGGACAAAGCTAGAAAAATATGAGGGGTTATACTGTACATTTTGGCTGATCTTGGAGTGCCTGGAGATTTCCCAAATTATCGTGAGAGTACAATGTCTTTGTATGTCTTGTGTTTTAATGTTTCCACCATGACATTCACCATGACACGAAGATATAGAATGAGTGAGTAGGGCTGGAAAATGGAGTGGTGAAGGATAGTTTTAAAGCATTTGTGTCCTGTCCAGTTTTGGTAACACATTACTTTAGGTATTGCAAAATACATCTATTACTCTTGTGTAACAAGATCTTAATAAAGGCTTCTTTTGATCTACATAACACATAAAGTATCAGTAAACAGGTTATTCATCACTGTGCAGGGTGGCATATTGACATGATGGTAAAATGACTTGTTAATATGAAAGATTCTCAGGAGGTTTTACTTCTAGGTCATGTGAAAGAAAGAAAGGAATAAAGAAAGAAAGAAATGTTTATTAAGGTCTTGTTACATAATAGTAATAGATGCATTTTTTGCAGTACCTAATCTAAAGTGTCATTTTAGTGATAGTTCTTCTTTTCACCTACTTGGCGTAAAATTACAGCCTTGAGGTGGAAAAAGATGGGATCAGAAATGGGTGAATGGAAGGTTTTATTGTATTTGTTACTGTAAAATTTTGCAGCTTTTCTTAGGAATATCATGTAAGAGGAAGTCATAGAGAAATCAATTATCTTTCATTCTCATGCTACATTAACTTCTGAAAGGGGGACATGAGTGGGGGTGGGCAGCAGCCTTCAGCCATTTGTGTGGAATTTGCATCCGTGAGGGCTTTTTTCCCTTCTACTGTCTAACATTCATTCTCTTTTTAGAAATGATTTCTAGCATGGAGCTCTGAAATATGGTGTGTTATTTATAGCTGCTTATAATTACAATGCTATATAATACGGCTGCAGTGGACTGGTATTTTTCTCTCTCTCTTGTTTTTTTATTTTGCATAATGCACATTTTTGGAGATTAAGGAAGAAAGTTTTCTTCTGCCTCCCAGTTGGTCTCTTTATTATTCTGAGGAGTTTATCCTGTCCAATATCAAGGCCATAAGATTATTGGATTGGGTCTCAATGCATTTCTTCATTCCCTGAAACCCAGTGTTATGTAAGGATAAGGTTATAATGTAATGATTTTCTTTGCTTGTGAAATACTGTTTTTCATGTTCATTGTGTTGTACTCAGAATTTATTATTAATCTCCATGCATATAAATGTATTTTTATATACAATATTGGATTATTCAAGTGCTCTACATTATTATGCAACACAGTGATAAGTGCCTTTTTTTTTGCACAGCTCCAAATTCCTGAGTCCAAACTTCTGGTCCTGACAGTATATACAGTTTATTATTTTATTTTTGTATAGCCCAAAATCACACAGGAAGTGCTGCAATGGGCTTTAACAGGCCCTGCCTTTTGACAGCCCCCCAGCCTTGACTCTCTGAGAAGACAAGGAAAAACTCCCAATAAAACCTTGTAGGGAAAAATGGAAGAAACCTCGGGAAAGGCAGTTCAAAGAGAGACCCCTTTCCAGGTAGGTTGGGCATGCAGTGGGTGTCAAAAGTAGGGGGTCAATACAATACAATACACAGAACAGAACAATTCCTTAAGACAGCATAATAGTAAAAATTTTAGAATTACAGTTTAACAGTAGATGATATGACATAATTAGGTTTGGATATTTTTAGAGTCCTGGAGACCTCATCCATCTAGCTGCATCTCCATTTGGCCATGCCACGGCTGAAACGTTGCTCCGATGAAAGGACACCTCTTTCCCATGATTCCTGTGATCCTCCATCAGGGATGACTTTACCATAGGCAGGCAAACAACTTGGCAGGTGGGCCGTGGCACCAATTGCCACATTTGGGTACTGAGAAAAGAAACAGAATAGGTGAGGGTTAGTATTCAAATATAATTATTCATGTTACTTATGTTATAGTGCTAATGACTAACAACAGAGATGCAGTCTGTACAGTTAATCAGCAGCTCTAGTCAGGATATGCTAAACTGAAGTAGTGAGTCTTCAGCCGGGATTTAAAGGCTGAGACCGAGGGGGCATCTCTTATGGAAGCAGGAAGACCATTCCACAGTTTAGGGGCCCTGTAACTAAAAGCTCGACCTCCTACTGTTATTTTATTAATCCTTGGAATCCTAAGCAGACCGGCATCTTGAGATCTTAATGTGCGCTCAGGTTTGTAAGTCATGATAAGTTCAGACAAGTAAGCCGGACCTTGGCCATTTAATGCTTTATATGTTAAAAGGAGGATTTTGAAATCTGCCCTGAACTTAACTGGGAGCCAGTGTAAAGATTTAAGAACTGGGGTTATGTGTTCATATTTTCTTGTTCTTGTAATAATTCTTGCAGCAGCATTTTGGATTAACTGGAGGCTGTATAGAGAACAGTTTGAACAGCCAGTGAACACCGCATTGCAGTAGTCAATCCTACTAGAGATAAATGCATGAATTAATTTCTCACAATCCTGTTTATTTAGAAAGCGCCTTAATTTCCTAATATATAATATATGGCTGTAAACAGCATGCTAGTGTGATTGAAGGCTCAGCAAATGAGATGTAATACAAAATTATAATACTGAAACAGAAAGGTATATTCTATGATGATGACTTTGAAAGTGGTCATAGATTAGCTGGTATGTACTAAATTAAAATCTATGAATTCCAAGTGTCTACCATTTGTGGTTTACAGTGTATGCTTTCCATATCAAAACCAACTCAACAAAGATACTGAAAATCTCCAAATGAAGTATCACACTTTCATCCCCTTCATATTCCATAATCAATGACTGCACATGACAGTTGATACTTGATAAGAAAAAGGAAATGAAGGAAACAGCTGGTAGTGAAATTACCACTTGGGAGACTCCAGGTCTGACCTTGGCCAGCTGTTCATAAACATCATTTGTTGCCTCATGTTGTTGGGTGAATCTTTTTACAGATGTCATCCAACCTTTTTGAGGAGACATCTGAAAAGTGTGTGGAAAGAGGCAGGACATTGCTCAGGGAAAGGAAGGTAGAAATATCACCCAGAGTACACAACAAAAGAGAATCAGATGTGAGACTTGAAAGATTTTCTTTGCTTCCTCAAATCAGCACTTAGCTTGGCTCTGTCATCAAACATTACATCTGTGAGCCAAGGACAGGAACAGGAGAGTCCTCCCAGCAGGGAAATGAGATGACAAGGAGTTTGAAGATAAAAGAATGGAGACACAAGTATGGGGAATTTTAAGGTATGGGAAGAAGGAGAAGAGTGGAAAGATATCTTTAGACAATGATTACAATTCAACTGAGTTTCATAAACAGGAAGACAGTGTGTGACCCTAAAACAAGCAGGGCATAGAGTCACTGCCAAGAATATGTTGATCTATGCATCACGTGTTTTTAGAGCCTAGAAAGACAGAAGGATTCTGAATAAGAGAAACTTGGAGAGTTTGAATTGAAGTAGCTAACTAATAATTATACATTTTAATTATATAGTGCATTTCCCATGCTCAATGATACAAATAGTTTCTGCATAGAACAATAAACAAATAAACACATGATGTAGAAAAGTATTAAATAGAATAAAAGAAAGAATAAATCAGAGTATAATACTAAACTGAATACTAAAAGAAATGCCTGAACAAATCACATAATACTGTATATGATGTAACACACACACAAATTATCCTGAGCTTCTGAACAGACAGGTAAACTGAAAAAAGGGGAAGAATGTCAGGTTATGTTAAACACCTTCCTATACAGGTGAGATTTAAGTTGTATTGAATGAATGGAGAAAAGAATGAATGGAGTCAGCTGATCTAATTAATTTCTGGAGGTGATTCCAAAGTCTGGGTACTATACAGCTAGAGGCCCTGTCACCATTAGAGTGCAGGTTAGTATGGGGCACAACAAGATTGCCAGAATCAGAGGACCTAAGTGGGCATAGTAATGGAGAAGGTCACTGATGTAGTCCAGAGTGAGGCCATTTAAAGATTTGTAGGTTAAAAATAGAATTTTATACTCCAGTGAAGGCAAAGCAGGATGGGTGTGATGTGCGCACTGTTGCTGGTCCGTGTAAAGACTGTTACAGCAGAGTTTTAAATTAACTGGAAATGTGATATGATTGCTATCTATCATTAAATGTGTGGTATTTTCTGGTACACTGTATTAATCCCCGAGGGAAAATGGTCTTTTTGCATGACTGTTGAGGGTCATATGGATTCACTGGGTTTTAGTGAAGGATGTGTTACTTGGCCCTCAGATGGACAGCTCCTCTGTGTGAGTGTGTGTGAGAAAGAGAGAGAGATGCTGCTCAGAACGTTTCTACCAAATTTACAAAGAGAAATGTATAAAACTAAAGACTTATCCTTCTCACATTTTATTGCTTTTCAGTTACAGTAACACAATTGACGAGGATACATCAGCTTGCTTTATCCTAACCACCAAGTTACAATCAGTAATTCTCAAAATCAAAGAAGGAGTACCTTGGTGACTCTGGTTTAGGCGATCCTTTGTCCCTATTCCTTCAGCAGTCTGCTTTTTCTAGCTCACATGGAAGGATTTTCAACATGCTTTGTCTTTTTCTTTCTTTCTTTCTTTCTTTCTTTCTTTCTTTCTTTCTTTCTTTCTTCAGGAGCTCTTCTCCTTTTTTGGTTTAGCAGCACCTTGTGGTTCTCAATTGCTAGCATATAATTACATCTGCTGGGCAGTCAGCAATCATTTGTCTCCCATCTTCAGCAGGACAAACAGGTGACTTTTGTAGGTCTCTCCTTCTTGTGAACCGTGCTTTATGTTAACAAGATTAGGACTTACACGTGGTGCCCACATCCATCTCCATTACAGATGATCTTTACTTCTTAAAGTCTAGCTCAAGGTCAGCCTTCAGAGTAAAATGGAGCGCTATAGCCTTTATTATGGGTAAAACCTAGGCATCAGGGGTTATGCTATGGAGCAGAAGTTACAGCCAGGCAGAGAGCAGGGAGAGCCCGGATCTAGTACTTACAATGAGTTATAAAGGAAGTAGTGACCCTATTGCAATTGGTTTCTTGGATACACATTAGCACAACCTTTACATTAATAATAGGTGTTTTATTTTTCCCTGCCAAGGTTACCAATAATCAAGTTATGGTTCTTTGTTCAAGTGTTTCATCATGGAGAGATCACTGGATGTCACTGTTCTGTGATTAAACAGTCTCATCAGATAAGATTCAGAAGTTGCATTCCAAAGAATTCCTGGCCCATTGTGGAACACCAACCCTTTTGCTGGAGTTTAGAGGGTCTTGCAGCTGCCTATTAAACAAAAGCAAAGTGGGTAATACCAGTCTGTCCTTCAGTATTTATGGTGTTTTTTTAAACCTGGGAAACTTTTGTTAATTGGGTCATTACACTTTTGACTGACAGGTGCTATTGGTTTATGGAATTACTATTTATGGCATTACAGTTTGCACTATAATTTATTTATTTTTTGAACCAATTGCATCTCTATGTCCACCTCTCTCATATCCCCATTTGAACCTTGTCCCACATATTATATGACCTTAGTGTTTCATTAGAATATTTAAAGACTGAGGACACAGGGGTATGGCAACTGTGTGGTGGGTTAATATTTCACTGGACATTTTGGTTCCTACTTCTAGTCTTTCATGAAGCATTTCCTAGGACATAATGGTTCTCTATAATGACATGTTCCACTACTATTCAGTTTTGAGACTGCAGGTTATTAAAACAGTAATACAAAATACTAAGACTGTTGGTCATATTTCAATGTCTGCAGTCACTTCCACTATAGGAGAATGTGTAGTGCACTTTTTTCAGATCCTGACAGTTGTGAGTCTACATTATTCTTTTGGATTTGATATTTATTGTGACTTTTTTAGGTGACCATTGATTTAAATAAATAAATAAATATGTTATTTCCACTCATTCTTCAATACACCTGTCTAGTTCAGGATTACCTATACTTGAACACAAAGCAGAAAGTAACTCTGGAAAGGATGCCAGTCTTTCACAGGGCACACTTTTACACGCCCACAATCACTTAGAGATGGTCTATTTATGGCTGCCAATTAACCTGCATGGCTTTGGAATGTGGGAGGGAATGATGGCGTACCCACAAGAAAACCTTTAACATGTGTTTAGATGTCGTACATTTGTACATCTGGAAATAAACTAAGTGGTAGGGGTTTAAAAGCCAGCACAAATGCTTTAGTGATTAAAAGAACTGCTAAATTGAGATATTGATAGTTATTTTTCTTTTACCAAATACATCTAGTAGGGTTTTCTTAGACTGAAAGATAAAGCAGTAGTTCTGTGTGAGTCAGTGCCACATACTAGCACATGCATTAAAGTTTACAGCTAGAAAGTGCCACACTGGAGCTCAACATGTCCTGTGATGATGCCAATAAAAGGTGCACTTAAGCCTATGTTGCTAAGCAACAAGGTAAACAAAGTGTCAGGACCTGATAAATGTGTTTCCTTTTTTATTTGGTGCTCAGCAAACCAGTAGCAGTATGGCAAATAAAAATGTTTCTGAATGTCATGTCTTTTTTCCTCATCTTTTTAGTAATAGTTTTTGTCCTTTATTTGTTGGTATAACTTAATATTAATACTTCTTTAGCAGCCAGAGTCATATTATGAAACCATTCCGTAAGGACCCAAAGCAGCTCTTGGCTTAGTGGTTTTGAGTCAGCCATCCCTATTTTTACCGACCTAAAGCTCTGGGAAACATAATCTTACAATAGAAAAAAAGTGCAGGTCAGCTCACTCGGTGAGTCCATTAAGAGTCCATTCACAACTGAACCTGTCATCAATACTTAGCATCTGATGTGTCACTTAGTTCTAAAACCTTCATTTTTCAATTAGTACCAGCCTACTAAATGTATGTATATTCTGGAAATCATTTTGCAGAAAAGCCACTACAGATGTGCTAATACATTTCGAAAGAATGTCATAAAATATAATACACAGGTATCTTATTTTGTATATTTTGCAGATACCTTAAGCCAAGGAGATTTTAAGGTCAGAATAAATTACATTTAAATAAATGTTATAACAGTTAGAATCTAGGGAGGCTAAATGACTTGCCCAGGGCCACACATTGAGAGTCATATGCAGGAAGTGAATAAGGAATGTTCTAGTAGTAAGCATTAAATTATACTTTCATAGTAATATCATTAAGGTGAATGTACAGGAAACACGTGTTTTAGCTTGACTTCATGTTTGTGAATGTTCAGTAACACTTTGTGTGCTACATATAACGCATCTGTTTGTCACATACTGTTACATAGTAAGACTAAACTTAGGCATCCTTTGGTTGTAATAACATTTACAAAGCATCAGGAAAGTGGTTATTCATCTTCCTGCTGTGTGGAATATTTAGGAGCTTGTGATACACTGGTAAAATTACTTATAAATATGACAGAATAATTTTTGCATTAATTAAGGATTCCCAGGGCTTATGCTGAAGTATTCAATATTAAGCATATTATGTCCCACATAAGCCACCCCAGACCATTCCAAAGTGAAGTTATTTTAGAATGCAACATTGCATGCACAAAGAAAATAACCACATCACTGAAGCTTTGAACAAAAGAAGCTTTACTAAGGTTGTGTTTCAAAACAGTATGTGACTATCAGGTGCAGACTAAAGCATTAGACCAGGAGTTCCCAAATTCAGTCCTGGGGTATCACTAGGGCTACGGGTTTTCATTCCAGCCAATTTTACAAATAATTGGTTCAGTCTTACTTCTAAATTATCTAATTAGTCATTTTCTTCCCTTATTTTGCAATTCAGAATTATGTGTTGTTATATATACATGTAAACAAAATTCAGAAATGTGTATTTTTTTCTATTTGTTTAAATTTAAACTCTTTAAAGTTTAGTTTTCCTTATTCTTTTTAATTGACCTTTTCTTACTCCCTTAACACTAGAATTACCAAAGCCTACGAAAAAACTCATAATCCCGACCCACCTTAAATCCCTTCACACCTCTACATCAGCATCTTTTATGTTGTAAATGTATTGATCAGCAAAAGCAGCAAACACTCTGCTATCCCATCCTCCCACCAATGCAGAAAGGGCTGAAAGTTCTCTCAGCTCAAGACTATTTACCTGCGTGTAAGTTGCCGGGAGTGGTATAGGATAAATAATATATTATTTGTAACACATGCATTTCATGTGTGTTCTGTGTTTACAACAATCTATGTAAACACATCGTTAAAAAGAACATTCGATCTGGCTTATATACAAAGTACAGCGACGGCAAAAGTGCAACCTGCATTCTTTCACCAATGCAGAACCCTCATCATCACATCTGTGATGGCACATCTTTATTTGACAACAGCAGTGTCAGATCAGGGGGAGTGTGAATGTGACTGGGAGAATAAAACTATAAAAAAAACAGCAACTTTTACAAGTACCATAAATTTACACCGGCTGTTACAGACTCAAATCAAATTTATGTTTTTACTCTATAATAGTAAGAATAAAAGCAGCTCACATCTCAAAACGGAGGCATCTGGGGTAAAACCCGTGACCTTTTGATTAACAATCAGCACTTCTTACAATTTGTTGTATTAAGAGCATGTCAATGTCACACCCTAATGCAGGTTCTTTTTCTGCAGTTACATTCTTGAATAAAAGCGCACTTGTTTTGTTATACTTGTACCTTTTATGAAAGTATTTATTTGATATTTGGACTTCAGGCTTCACACATTATATATTTCATGTCAACATTTTGTCAATTGTTACACATATGAAATTCATGTATTCCAAATAAAGATCTATTATTTACCCTCTACAACTCTAAGCAACTCACACGCAGGTAAACAGATTTGAGCTGAGAGAACTTTCTGCCCTTTCTGCGGTGCTGGGGGGATGGATTGTAGAATGCTTTCTACTTGTGCTGACTGACACATTTAAAAAACAAAAGACACTGATGGAGAGGTGAAAAGGAATTTAAGGTGGGCCGGGATTATGAGTTTTTTCATAGGCTTTGGTAATTCTAGTGTTAATCATATTCAAATACTGATGATTAGTAATGAACAGTACTAACACTGGTGTAGTTTACGCTGAAAACTAAAGGAACACAGCTACCTCAGTTTACATTTCACTTGTGAGCTAATTAATAAGAGAAGCCTTAAAATGACTAGAAAGTAAAAGAGAGCAAAATCTTAAAAAAGGAAGAAAAAGAACAATAATTACACTCATAAACACTTGCTACATTTTGTAATTTCTGGATTGACAAATAAAGGAGAAACTGAGAAATAACACTAATAAAATTCAGAACTCTGGTCACTCGCTATGCCGAAGACCCAAAGTCCAATAACATGGTGGATGAAGCCTCCAAATATTTTGGTATTAGTTTTCTGTTGCACCCAGAATGTATGACTGGCATTTGTGATCGGTCAGCCTGTGAAATGTGCTTCTGTCAGCAGAGCTCAATTTTGTTTCCTGTCAGCAATGTCACATGCCCATGTTGCTTTTCCTTTTTTATTTTTATTCATTTTATTTCAAGAAAGTAACATTGTGTACAATCAAGAAGATAAATTTATGCAAGAAATTACTTCAGAATCAATCTAGATAGATAAGCAGGGAAATTTTAAAAAGAAATAAATAAACAGAGGAAAAACAAAACAAGAATTCAACCCACAGCTGAGAGGAAGAAAAAGAAAGGAGCACCAAAGGCAGAAAAAAACCCCTCCATATATAAACGCTTAAGTCGTGGTCTTACCATGGTTAAAAAAGTTTTGGAAAAATCTTTTAAGATAAGAATACATTTTTCTTTTCTAATTTCAAATAATATGGGACATCAGATTCTCACTGAACCTTATCGCTTTTCTTCTTCCGCTGTTCTTCTCCTGTCAGCTACAGTGCAAGACCATTCTACCACTTACCCTAAGAAGAACCCAAGCCCAATTTCATGGCCGAGTTAGCCCACATGATTAATTTAATGGTCATGGTGTAAGCTCTCGACTGAGACCAAGATCAACGTTCAAGGCCCAGTAGTTCTCAGACAGACATCCCTTAGCATTTTATATGTATACATTAGCACAAGAATGTGACATTGTAATAACAGCCCTGCTTTAACATTCAGTGTCATTTGCATAATAACAGTTCTGCTTTAATATTCTGTGTCATTTGCACCTGTGTCTGCACTGCTCATTACTAGTTGTCAGCATCTGGATGTTTAAAACAGAAGTTTTAGGGACAACTAAAGACAAAGCCACCAAAACAAGCACCAAGGAACCAAAGGAAGACCCTTTTGCTCTGACTTTTATTTCTTGTAAAGTGTTGTTCTTTCACCAGTTTGTTATATAGTGAGTTTTCCTCTTCTTTTTTATGCAGCAATCTCAAAGCTATCTCCATTGTAATAGAGTACAATCCACAGATTTTGTCATCCTGAGAAGGCATTGGCAATGTGGACAGAGTCTGTCATATGATCATTATCATCGTTTTCACTCTGATTATCCCGAGGAGAGCCATGCTGAGCTGGTCTGACCAACTTACCCTATGCTCAGCAACTTCTTTCAACACCTCTTGGGGATGTCCCAAACTCTCTCACACTAGCTGAATGATATAATTCCCCCAGCATACACTGGGTCTTCTCCTGCATTTTCTCCTAGTGGACCACATTAGAAACACATTCTATGCTCAATGTATCTAGAAAAATTGTCTTTGTACCTAGTTCCAGATGAGGGGCTGGGCCAATTGGTGCCCGTGTTCATATGCAACTTGAATATGCTAGTTTAATAATGACACTTGAAGGTTATCACCCATTTCAAAATCACTGCCTCCTGTTATTGCTATATTTTAAAGTTATATATTGTTATATGGCTCCGCCACGAGTGGCAGCCATTCCAGCAGCTCTGTGTATGACTTTATCTTTTTACCTTTTTTCTCTATTTTTCTCTATTTCACTGATCACTTCTAAAAATTTCTTTTATCGTGGAATCGCTCCCTGGAGACTTTTTACTACTTTTACTACTTGACATGGATTTTTACATGCTGAGACTCACCTATTCAAGTAGTCAACTTCAAGTGCTGAGAAGAAATGCCCGTGCCGATGTGGTTCCCTATTTACCTGATGAGGTAAGAAGATGGTATCGGGGCAAAGAAGCTGGCGCTAAGATAAAAGCCAAGCGGCTTGCGAGAAAGTGGCGCTACAAACCTTCGGTGCCTTCTGTGATCCTGGGAAATGTGAACGCACTACAAAATAAGATCAACGAACTGGAGGTGCTGGTGAAAAATGTCAGAACCTACAGAGAATGCAGTTTGCTGTGTTTTAGTGAAACGTGGCTAACAACTACCATCCCAGATGCTAACATGGAGCTACCCAGGTTTAGCACAGATAGAGCGGACAGAGAAGCAAATACCTTTGGGAAGCAGAAAGGAGGGGTGTTTCTCTCTATGTCAATACAAAGTGGTGCAACTCAGGACATGTAAACGTCAAAATCTCCACTTGCTGCAGGGATATCGAACTGTTGGCCGTAAGTTTGCTTCCCTATTACTTGCCCAGAGAGTTTGTAAATGTCATTGTTGTTATTATTTACATTCCCACTTGAGCGAACGCGGAAATAGTGGGTGATGTCATCCATTCTGCTGTTGCTAAGTTAGAAACGCAGCACCCTGAGGCGCTTGTGCTAATTGCTGGAGACTTTAACCATGTGACGCTGGACAAAACATTACCTGCCTTCTCCCAGTATGTGGATTGTAACACCCAGGGAAATAGGACTATTGACCTACTGTATGCAAACGTTAAAGACGCATACAGCGCCACCCCGCTGCCTGCGCTTGGGAAAGCAGATCATAACCTGGTTCTGCTTCAGCCTCACTACAAACCAAGAGTGAAGGCGCTACCTACAACCACATGCTCATTCAGGAAGTGGTCCCCTGAGGCAGAGCAGGCTCTGAGAGACTGCTTGGGAACTACAGACTGGGATATACTGCAGGGGTCACATAGTGAGAAAATTGAAGAGTCTGTTGACTGAACTACTCACTACATCAACTTCTGTATGGACATTGTAGTTCCAGTAAGAACTGTACGCTGCTATGCTAACAACAAGCCATGGATTACAAGTGACATCAAAGGCCTTTTGAACCAGAAGAAAATGGCTTTTAAAGGCAGTGATAAGCATGAGCTCAAGCACGTGCAGAAGGAACTCCGAGTCCAGTTCAGGGCAGCAAAGGAGCAGTACAGGGGAAAGCTGCAGCACAAGTTGCAGAATAACAGCATGACGGAAGTGTGGGACGGGATGAAGATCATCACTGGCGTTCATATTGTACAAAATTATTGTCTGTCTGTTATACTTTCATTGTTATCAATCTTTAATTTAATATTGTTTTTATCAGTTTATCAGTATGCTGCTGCTGGAGTATGTAAATCTATCTATCTATCTATCTATCTATCTATCTATCTATCTATCTATCTATCTATCTATCTATCTATCTATCTATCTATCTATCTATCTACTTATTTTCTTTGTGTTAATCATAGTTTCAGTTTGAGCTTCTCCCTCTAGGGTCACACACTCGCAATGAGGTACAAAAAAGTCCAGTAACATTTGCTCCCTTAAAGGTAGCCACGGTAACTTGAAAAAAAAACAAAGATCAATGCTGAGAATAGGGATTCCCGGACATTTTTCACTGCTTCAATTCCCGGGAAACCGGGAACGGCCAAGCTCGTATATGTAGCGTGTAAAAGTGTAAAAATCAATCAAGAAATAACAGAGTTATAGTTGAAAATAATTAAGTGGCACGGTTTTTTGGCCCACGGTTTAGTGTGTTGCCGATTAATTCAGTCATAACAAACCAGCAGCAGTCGTCAGTCTCTCGGCTCCCACTAAGACTGAGCACAGTAGACTGGGAGGAGTCTGCACTCTGCAGCTCACAAATGCCGGGATGGGGCAGACTTCATTGACGTCTGTCAGACAACAACTTTGAACAGCAACTTGAAATTGCAATGCGTCAGTCTGTTGCATCCGCATTACCTGTGCCAAGAAACTTGCCATCACAGAATGATGACAAGAAAGTGAATGCATCAGTAAAAGCTGAAATGGCTGTGTTTCAGAGCAATGGCAAGCATGGGCATTGTTTAGAACAAGTGTATCAGTTGCGAATAAGGCACTATAGAAAGCGCCCGACCCGGCACAGATTCACACTGAGGCACGTGTAAATTAAACAGAACTTTTTTATTTTCTCTTCACCCGTGGGCGCACGTCTTCCCCGTGTCCCACAGGCCCAACACAGTCCCAAACACTTAAACAGTTCAAACACTCTTCCCCTGTGGGGCACGTCTTCCCTGTGAACCCCACAGGTAAAACACAGTCCCAAAGCACCTTAATTTACACACAGCAATCCTTCCTCTGGCACCACCACTCCTCCTCTCAGGCAACCTCGTCCTCTTCCTCCCGATTCTGGCCCCGAGTGGTGGTTGCTGGCTCCTTTATGGCCCTCCCGGCAGTGCTCCTGGTGCTTGCTCACCTGTTCCCGATTGCACTCCCGTGTGGGCCTGATGATTAAACCAGCTGGGCTTAATTATCTGTCTCGTTCCCTGGCGGCCATCCTGGGTCCCCACAGGGTTGGGGAGAACTCCATTTCCCATGAAACCCTGCAGGAAACTGAGGCATCATCAACCAGGGAGGCTGCCACAAAGCATCCCGGGGGAGGTACTGAGAAGTCCATGGCTGCTCCCCCGGATCATATACAGCAGGGTCATCCCGACCGGGCATGCAACCCGGCTGTCCATTACACAGTATCTAATGACTGTGCCGCCTACTTCAGTGGAGGCAGAGCATGCTTTCTCAGTGTCTGGCGTACCCTGCACGAAGGTGCGCTCTTGCCTGGACGACCGCACGCTGGACACGCTGTGCTTTCTACTCTCTTATTACTGCAACTAACTAGATCAGGGGTGTCCAATATGTCGATCGCGATCGACCGTTACAACAACAACAACAACAACATTTATTTATATAGCACATTTTCATACAAACAGTAGCTCAAAGTGCTTTTCATAATAAAGAATAGAAAAGAGACACAATAAGAAAACAAAATAAATCAACATTAATTAACATCAAATAAGAGTAAGGTTCAATGGCCAGGGGGGACAGAAAAAACAAAAAAACTCCAGACGGCTGGAGAAAAAATAAAATAGACCGTTAGATTGTAAAGGTAGATCGCGTTGCATTCAAAATTTTTTTTTTAAATGTTAGTCTATCATATATCCTCCCTATGGCATTTGCCACTTGATTAACATACAGGGCTGCCAGTCTGAGATCTCTTTTCTTCTAACACACTGGTCATCCCACATGCACCCATACAATCAGATTGTGATTCAGACTACGAATGCCATGAATGTAATTACCCCGATCTACATGCTGTCAAATAAACGAACTACACGCCGCGGCTTCGCCTCTGACACTGATGTCCGAGGTTCGCTCCCGAGAGGGGGTGCAGTGAGTGTGTACGCCTGATGAGCCCAGAATTAGGGCAAAAAACGTGTTGCGTACTCTTTGCATTATTTGACAGTAAAACTATGAAACATTCTATGATCTGCTTCTCGCAACTGAAGAGAGCATTGTGGCGGATGTTTGCCGACTTGCAGACCAACCACAAGCATTACCTGGTAGTTAACCACCCATACAATTAGATTGTGATTCAGACTACAAATGCCATGAATATAATTATCCAGATCTACATGCTGTCAAATAAACAAACCACACGCCATGGCGCAACATAAAGAGGCTTCGACACCGATGTCCGAGGTTTGATCCACGAGAGGGGGTGCAGTGAGTGTATACGCCTGATGAGCCCAGAATTAGGGTGAAACACGTGTTGCGTACTCTTTGCATTATCTGACAGTAAAACTATGCATATATATATATATATATATATATATATATATATATATATATATATATATATATATATATATATATATTTTTAAGGTAGGTAGTTCATTTCGACCTGGTAAATTTTAAAAGTAGCACGCAAGCCGAAAAAGTGTGGGCACCCCTGAGCTAGATACATGTACTTATATGACAACATGAACTGCTTGTAGATAAGGTTAGTCTTTTATTGGTGTCAACATATTGCAGTAGTTTTATTAAAAATAAGTGTTGGTCGTTCTAAAACCATTCCCATGTGAGATGCCTGTGCACTGTGTCATCCCTGGGAGCCCGGGGATTCCCAAATTCCCGGGAATGGATAAGTCTGTCAGGAAATGGATTCCCTAATTGAGAATGAATCATTCATAAGACATTATGCTATATCTTTATTTTTAGCCACTGCTGAGGAGGAGAATGCTAAATTTGAAAAAGCCACCAAGGCTGACTTCTGTTATGCTTTACCCAGGGCAGCTGCACTGGCTTTAGGTTATTTTATGTTTATTCAATCTTTTTTCTTTTTTTTTTTAAAGAATTCTGTATTAATATAATTTTGTTCTTTTTTGTTTTATTTTGTGTAATGTTTAATATTATTTTATTTGACATCACATTTATTATTTTGTATTCATGCATTATAATTTTAACTAGTCCCAGCAAGTATTTAAGGAAAAGCTACAGTTACCCTGGTGCTTCTGTGTTTCTGGAATTCTGTTTTGTGATTTTTTTTTTTTTGATTTGCCTGAATTTACTGGATTATTCCACTGTTTTGCTGTTTAATTGTTTTTCTAATTGGTATTTATGTGCACTATTTACATTTAAGTATCTGTCTGACTCCTTTATCCAAGTCAACATATCAACATCCATCCATCCATCTTCCAACCCGCTGAATCCGAACACAGGGTCACGGGGGTCTGCTGGAGCCAATCCCAGCCAATACAGGGCACAAGGCAGGAACCAATCCCGAGCACGGTGCCAACCCACTGCAGGACACACACAAACACACCCACACACCAAGCACACACTAGGGCCAATTTAGAATCGCCAATCCACCTAACCTGCATGTCTTTGGACTGTGGGAGGAAACTGGAGCGCCCGGAGGAAACCAATGCAGAGAGATGGGAGAACATGCAAACTCCACGCAGGGATGAACCGGGAAGCGAACCCGGGTCTCCTAACTGCGAGGCAACAGCACTACCACCACTACCACCGTGCCGCCCAACTTATCAACATTTATTTCCTATTACAGCATAGACAATTCAAGTGACCTGTTCAAGGTCACACAGTGTCAGTAGTGGGATCTGAACCCATAACTTCAGGGTTTGAAGTCCAAAGCCTTAAGCACTACACCACACTGCCTACCTTGCCTTTTTTGTGATTTTGTTTTCCTTAAATAATATCATAAACATACTGTAACTTTGTTTTTATTATCCTCCAACAACCAGAGGTTGTCGTGTTCTGTCTTATTCTTATTTTGGTCATTTGAAATTATGTTATTTATGAACCTGAGCCTCAGGCTTTTGAAGCCTGCCTTTTGAAGCTTTTTGAGTTTGGAGCCTGGATGCATTGGGTGAGACCAGACCTGAATTAAGCATAGGTCTGGCTTTGTGTGTGGGTTTTTTTTTTGGAGACTTGTTTTGCGGCTCCTAGATGCACATAATCACATCATCTTCCATTTCACGGAAAAGGCAGGACTTGATTTTACTGTATAATTTCTGGTATTTTATAATGTTAGTCATATAACTCGAATGCGGAAAACTCACACTATTGGTCCAAGAAATTATAATATGCTAACACCCACCTGAGAGAGTAACCACAGAGCACACTGCCTTTTTTTTCTATGTGTTGTGCCTACGTGACCACACGGTAATAGCTGAACTTTTCCGAAGTAACGTTTGCACTGATTTGTGTTTTTTGTATCTCACACCCTCCTACACCTTTATCATAAGAGCATCCCTTTTCTACGATGGTGCATTTGATCAGAAGAAAATATGAAGCTTGTTTTAAATTAAACGTTGTTGAAGTAGTGAAAGAAATTGGTAACCATTGTCACACACGTGCGCATGGGAGGCAGCTAAAGGGCTTGAGTGATGGCAGTTCTGAGACAGGCCGGGCTGTGGCAGAGTGCACTGACTCTTTTTCTCACTTCCCTGTAGACCATCCCTGGGAGACTCCACCTGGCTCTCGTGACATCACTTCCGGGACCGAACCAATGGAGACAGAACCAACAGACGCCGGCCCCCCTGATGTCACGTCCGGGCCTGATCCAATGAGTGACGAACACGTGCCCGATTCCCATGACCTCACTTCCTGTCTTCCCCTTTAAAAGCCTGCCCTTTTTCCCCTTACCCTCAGTCTTGTCTTGGACTCGGTTGTATGCACATCAGTGCTGTTGTTGGTGAAAGAAACGATTTTGCAGCCAGGATACCAAATATACGGGTGGCTGCCCCAAAACTTCTTCGAGTATGTCTCAGTTTTGTGACATTGGCGTAGTCGGCAGGATGGAGAAGTCCTGGAAGAGAAGGGGACAGGACCTGCAAAACGTCCAGGTGGGATTGTACCGGGGCCGAGTTTTCAGGCGGGGAGGGTGGCCCGTGTTTCGGAGTGGCCCGGTACAGGCTCTGCTCCCGCATGCTCATATAGGCAATCTAGACAGGCCAGGGAGTGTTCGGGAGGGGCTCACAGACGGGCTACTTCGGAAGGGGGAGGCGAAGAGGGCTCTTTGTGCTCTCTCGGAGGAGAGTGCCTGCCTCCCTGTGAAGCCAGAGCCCCGATTTCCACCTAGGGGTGCCCCAGACTGGCAGGTGAGTAACCTGAAAACTGGAGGTTTGACCCAGAGCGCCAACCCCACAGCAAGCCTGGTCCCTATGGGAAAAGTAGGGCAGTGGCTGCGCCACAGAAACTTAAGCCCTCCCAAGTCATAGAGCAGGTGGCTTGCTACCTGCTTCTGGACACACTACCCGTGGTTTCACCCAGCCGGTCTGGGGTAGGGAATTTATAATATGGCAGAGCTCATAGAGCTCGTGGAGAAACAAAGGACGGCCTCGCAATCTGGGGAGCTGAACCGCCCTCTAGCGAACTCAACCGGGTATGTCCCAACACCTAGCCCCCCCCTGTACAACCCAGAGCTTGTGCCGGCGTCCCTGGGGTCGCGGGCGCTCAAACCGCTTGGGAATGAGGCGGAATGCAGGTGGAGGAGGGGTTGGTGTGCTCTGATAAACCCGTTGGCGGTTCCACACACAGGCGTGGTGATCGTCAACGGGTACAAAAACGCCTGCTCTGTTAGACACCGCAGCAACACTACCATTGTTGCTCGCCGCTTTGTGCTACCGCGACAGTGGTTAAATTATAAGGTCGGTATAACCTGTGTCCACGGGAAACCCGCTGGTACAAGGCCGCACGTGTGTCATCAGTTACGGGGGATCAGTCCGGAAATTAACTGTGGCAATCCTTCCTGATCCTCCACACCCGGTGATACTGGGGCGGAACTGGCCTGAAATTAAAAGCGGTGAGACACATACCACTCCCGGGAATACTTTGAGCCTTGTTATAGACGGGCACGAGCCATCTCAAGTTGCCTCCACGCCGTGTAATCAGCCGGCAGAGAGAGACGAAGCGGCTTCCCTGAGTGACGTGGTTACCCTCGGACCGTCGCGTGCTGGTACGCCATCCACTGAAGCCGAGGCGGAACGGGAGGAGGCCACGCCCCTTGAGGTCGACGCTGACCCTCTCTCTGTATTGCGGTTTCAATTTAAATAGACGCCGGCTTCTTTCAGAAGGGAGCAATGGAATGACGACTCCCTGAAATTTGCAAAAAATGCAGTGGTCCTTGTAAATGGCCAACGCACTAATCAGTCTATACCACAGGGCCCTTACTTTGTATTAGACAACGACCTTCTTTATCGTGTAGCAATGCATGATGGGCAGGAGAGAAAGCTGCTGCTAGTTCCGTGTACCTTCCGGCGGCAGGTCTGCGAGCTAGCACACGCCCACCTCCTAGGTGGCCACTTGGGCACCGAAAAACTCTGGAGCGGATCAAGCTCCGCTTCTACTGGCCGGGAGTCAATGAGGAGGTTCGCCGCTTTGCGCTTCCTGCCCGGAGTGTCAACTGCGACAAATTCCCAGGAGGGACCGTGCTCCTCTTGTCCCTATACCCCTGATTGATGTTCCCTTCCAAAGAATCGGGGTCGATTTGGTTGGACCCTTAGAGCCCTCAGCCCGAGGACACAAGTACATTTTAGTCCTCGTGGATTACGCTACACGATACCCTGAAGCTGTTCCGCTGCGCCAGCTACATCCAAAGCTATCGCACGGAATTACTAGGGTCTTTTCGCGTGGGTGTTCCCAAGGAAGTCTTGACAGACCAGGGGACACCTTTCACCTCGGAGACGTTCAAGGAGACTGCCAAGTTGCTGAAAATAAAGCATTTAAAGACCGTGTATCATCCTCAAACCGACGGGTTAGTAGAGAGGTTTAATCAGACTCTCAAGCAAATGCTGCGTAAGGTGGTCAGCGAGGATGGAAGGAACTGGGATCAGCTCCTCCCCCTCGTCCTTTTTGCTTATCGGAAGTCCCACAAGCCTCCACGGGTTCTCCCCTTTGAATTACTGTATGGGCGACAACCTCGGGCATATTAGACATTCTAAAAGAAGGGTGGGAAGAAGAGGCTCTTCCCTCTACAAATATATTAGAGTATATCGCGCAGTTACGCGATAGATTGGGAAAGATTCGGCCTCTCCTTAAAAGTCACATGGAAGAAGCACAAGCAGCACAGGCCCGTTATTACAACCGCGGCACGTCTCTTCGGGAGTTCCACCCGGGAGATCGGGTCATGGTCCTAGTGCCTACCTCCCACTCTAAGCTGCTTGCCCATTGGCAAGGCCCCTACGAAGTTAAGGAGAGGAAGGGGCTGGTCGACTATTTGGTGAGTCAACCCAATCGCCGGCCAAAGGAGCAGGTTTATCATGTGAACTTGCTGAAACCGTGGAAGGACAGGTACCCCGATCCCTCCTCCGGCCAGCCCCGCTCACTCTTCGCCACACACACGCCTTAACTTCGCACGGACTTAAGTCCCAGACAACGGCAGGAGCTGGAAACAGTTATCCGGACCGTCCGGGAGGTAGTCAGCGAACCCCTGGAAGGACCTCTCTGGTTGAGCACAACATTGTGACAGAGCCCGGGTTGTTGTCCGAGAACGCCCGTGATCGCCTTCCCGAGGCAAAAGGGCTGAAGTGGAGCTTGAGATCAAGCGCATGCTGGAGCTAGGTGTGATTGAGGAAAGTTATAGTCCCTGGTCCAGCCCAATTGTGCTCGTCAGTAAGCCTGACGGGAGTTGGAGGTTTTGCAATGACTTCCGTCGGCTTAATCAAGTCTCCCAATTCGATGCTTATCCTATGCCTCGAGTGGACGACCTCCTCGAGAGGCTGGGACAGGCTCGGTACTTGACCACACTTGACATGACAAAAGGGTACTGGCAGGTTCCTTTAACGGACACCGCAAGGAAAACCGCGTTTAGTACCCCTAGCGGACACTGGCAGTATCGTGTTCTTCCATTTGGGTTACACGGGCCCAGCAACCTTCCAGCGTCTGGTGGACAAAGTGCTCCAGCCACATAACTCATACAGTGCTGCCTACCTGGATGATGTGGTCATCTATTCCAGCACGTGGACAGAACACCTACAGCAGGTCCAAGCGGTATTACGAACACTTGGTGAGGCGGGCTCGGATTAATCCCAAGAAATATTTCTTTGGGTTAAGTGAAGCCAAATATTTAGGCTACCTGGTGGGTCGGGTACCGTGAGGCCACAGTGCTCCAAAGTTGATGCCATTTTGAAATGGCCCGTCCATGAACCAAGCGGCAGGTCCAAGCCTTTCGGATTAGCCGGGTACTACCGCCGGTTTGTGCCCGCTTCGGAGAGAGCGGCGCCTTGACTGATTTAACAAAGAAGAGGGCCCCAACATTGTGGTATGGACTGAGAACACAGACACTGCATTTAGTGACTTGAAACAGGCCCTTACGCCTGCACCTATTTTGATGGCACCTAACTTTTCTTTGCCTTTATCCTCCAGACGGACGCTTCGGACACAGGCCTGGGCGCCGTGCTGAGCCAAAGCGTCGATGGTGTGGAACACCCCATCATGTTCCTAAGCCGGAAACTGTTGGACCGGGAAACCAGGTATGCAGCGGTGGAGAGGGAGGCTCTGGCGATTAAATGGGCGATTACTCAGCTGAGGTACTACCTGTTGGGCCGGGAGTTCACTCTTGTCACGGACCATGCGCCTCTACAGTGGATGGCCCTGCACAAGGAGTCGAATCCCTGGGTCACCCGGTGGTTTCTTGACCTGCAGCCGTACAAGTTTTCGCCGCTCATCGCCGGGTGCTCTCCATGCCAACGCTGATGCTCTTTCTCGGATTCACGACCTCTCGGTTAGGTCGCCCGACCCGACGGGTCTGGGCTAAGGGGGGGGCCTTGTCACACACGTGCGCATGGGAGGCAGCTAAAGGGCTTGAGTGATGGCAGTTCTGAGACAGGCCGGGCTGTGGCAGAGTGCACTGACTCTTTTTCTCACTTCCCTGTAGACCATCCCTGGGAGACTCCACCTGGCTCTCGTGACATCACTTCCGGGACCGAACCAATGGAGACAGAACCAACAGACGCCGCCCCCCTGATGTCACGTCCGGGCCTGATCCAATGAGTGACGAACACGTGTCCCGATTCCCATGACCTCACTTCCTGTCTTCCCCTTTAAAAGCCTGCCCTTTTTCCCCTTACCCTCAGTCTTGTCTTGGACTCGGTTGTATGCACATCAGTGCTGTTGTTGGTGAAAGAAACGATTTTGCAGCCAGGATACCAAATATACGGGTGGCTGCCCCAAAACTTCTTCGAGTATGTCTCAGTTTTGTGACACCGTGCTGCTGCAACAAAATTTGATGCATCCAAGAAACTGATGCGACATTGGAGGAGGCAGGTAAAAAAAAAAAAATTAACTGTCGTATTTTTGAACGGGCATATAAATCGGGGTCAGATTTTATGATCAATTTTCAGGTTTCAATATACGTGAGTATATACAATATTTATAATTGGTTCCTGGCCTCATGTTGACCAGCAAATGCAAACGCATGGCTACACTGTACTTAGTGCTGCTACCAGGTGTGCCATGTGCAGTTCAAGCCATGCAGTTTATGTAGTCTGCATATTCCTTTCTGCTTTTCTGCGTTTTCACTACAAAGCCATTCAACTTTAAACTTAAGATGTTGATGTTCAATTTGGCTGTGGTGGGTTGGCACCCTGCCCAGGATTGGTTCCTGCCTTGTGCCCTGTGTTGGCCGGGTATGGCTCCAGCAGACCCCCGTGACCCTGTGTTCGGATTCAGAGGGTTGGAAAATGGATGGATGGATGTTCAAATTGGCCAATTCATAGCCTATACAATTTTTCCAACAGGTGGTTGCAAGGCTCTAAGTTTATGTAGCTTTGCTATTTCTATGACTCTTTTTAGTCAGATGAAGATGATGTGAGTGGGTATCACAATGAACTGTTGCCAATCAAGACAGACCAGGCCCCATTATGTGACTGATTTTATGTGAAATGAAAGGTGAGGGGACTTCCAGGTTTCACTAGTTATTAACAAAAGAGACACGTATATTAAATAGTTCTGTAGGTTAATGTTTATATTCAAGAAGTCTACAAACATAAAGGAACATTTTGGAATGGCTCCAGCAGACATTCCATGCTACTTGTTATAGCACTTAAACTTCTTATTAATTCTTAGTACATTTAATAAGGAAACCCTTAATTGAATTAATTGAATTACTACAAAATAGATTAAACACACTTATTAAAAAGAGCATGCAGCCAGTTCCTGTAATATGCCTGAACAATACCATTACCCTTGCAACAGTCCCTTAACAACTTAGTTCCTCTATTTTTTTTTTTTTTTGTGGAATCACAAAAAACAGGAAAATCATTTCAAAACCAACATTTTGTTCATCCCTTTTTATCATAACATATAAAAATAAATACACACATCCTCAAAATGTAACTTTGTGTTAGAGGACACAAAAGGTTCAGGCTACAGTTATCCATGCAAATAAATTAAACACACCCAGTAGATTTTCACATCGCATAAGACAGTAATTCAGAATGCTAATCTGTCCCTGTATTTTTGTGATATTCATTTATTTTCAATTTAGAGCTAAAGAGAGCAGAACTAGCACATCCTTTATCTCTAACATTGTGCTTTACATATGAACATCAGATTCCGTATGTGAATATAAATACTGTGACCATATATTACCAGATGGTTTAATCTCAAAGGTATACTGATGTGACAATCTCGTACACAGGAATAATCTACCACTATATAGCCCTAGGCCAGATGCATATGAATACCAGAACCCCCCCACACGCACACATCCCCTACAGCCATCAGGGACCTCTCATGAGGGGCAACCCCAAAATAAGAGAAATAGAGTGAGATACAGACCACCCCCAAATAATGTCTGGATCCAGCGCTAATGTCATTTGCAGTGATTCCAACTGTTTATTGAACAGGTAAGATAGTATATCCTGCTTTGGCTCTTCAGCCTGTCACACCTCTACCGGTACAAACAGGTCAGCTGCAGGGTTGTCAGCTGGAAACTGTCGTTCACGGACTTTTCTCCCCCTATACTGGTACATCTCCTGGTGGTGGGCAGTGGCATCTTGGGGACATCTCTCCGCCACCCCCTGCCGCTGCCTTCACTGGCCTGTTGACCCCCAACCAATGTCTTTCTCCCGCAGCCAAAGTCGTGTAACTGTGTAACAATTGACTATTGCTTTGTCAACAAAGCCCAGGCAACCGACCTCCACAGGGTAAACTTCCCAGCCAGCCTCTTAGCACACCACTGCCTGCTCGATATACCTCAAGTACTTCCTTTCATGGGCCTCTATCATACCTCCTCCCAAGGGATGGTTAGTTTAATAAGCAGGACCTTCTTCTCCACCGCAGACCATATGACAATGTCTTCCCGGAGAGTAGTTATTACATCCTTTCTTGGGAAGACCAGCTGTTTCCTGAGGTCTGCCAACATCTGACACTCTTAGCAAGGTGTAAGCATGCTTACCCCCTTCTAGCAGGAGGTTTATACGTACTGCCAGACTTTACAAATCCTGCTAGGGCATGATTAACTATTGCCGTTGTGTGGTTTGCTGCTACCCTGCAGCTCTCAAGGATATCAGCCAACTTTGCCAGGACTTGATCAGGTCAAGCTTCCCTGGGTCCAAGCCACCTTAGAACCTGATAATAATCAAATGTAACCAGTATGTTTCAACTTCCTACTGTTATCATTTCAAAAGAACTAGCACAAGATCTAGTTCTAGAATATGAATCTGACATACAGTGGGATGCAAAAGTTTGGGCAACCTTGTTAATAGTCATTATTTTCCTGTATAAATCGTTGGTTGTTACAATAAAAAATGTCAGTTAAATATATCACATAGGAGACACACACAGTGAAATTTGAGAAGTGAAATGAAGTTTATTGGATTTACAGAAAGTGTGCAATAATTGTTCAAACAAAATCAAGCAGGTGCATAAATTTGGGCACCACAAAAAAGAAATGAAATCAATATTTAGTAGATCCGCCTTTTGCAGAAATTACAGCCTCTAAACGCTTCCTGTAGGTTCCAATGAGAGTCTGGATTGTGGTTGAAGGTATTTTGGACCATTCCTCTTTACAAAACATCTCTAGTTCATTCAGGTTTGATGGCTTCAGAGCATGGACAGCTCTCTTTAACTCACACCACAGATTTTCAATTATATTCAGGTCTGGGGACTGAGATGGCCATTCCAGAACGTTGTACTTGTTCCTCTGCATGAATGCCTTAGTGGATTTTGAGCAGTGTTTCAGGTCGTTGTCTTGTTGAAAGATCCAGCCCCGGCGTAGCTTCAGCTTTGTCACTGATTCCTGGACATTGGTCTCCAGAATCTGCTGATACTGAGGGGAATCCATGCGTCCCTCAACTTTGACAAGATTCCCAGTCCCTGCACTGGCCACACAGCACCACAGCATGATGGAACCACCACCATATTTTACTGTAGGTAGCAGGTGTTTTTCTTGGAATGCTGTGTTCTTTTTCCTCCATGCATAACGCCCCATGTTGTGCCCAAATAACTCAATTTTAGTTTCATCAGTCCACAGCACCTTATTCCAAAATGAAGCTGGCTTGTCCAAATGTGCTTGAGCATATCTCAAGAGGCTCTGTTTGTGCTGTGGGCGAAGAAAAGGCTTCCTCTGCATCACTCTCGCATACAGCATCTCCTTGTGTAAAGTGCCGAATGGTTGAACGATGCACAGTGACTCCATCTGCTGCAAGATGATGTTGTAGGTCTTTGGTGCTGGTCTGTGGGTTGACTCTGACTGTTCTCACCATTCGTCGCTTCTGTCTATCCAAAATCTTTCTTGGTCTGCCACTTCGAGCCTTAGCTTGAACTGAGCCTGTGGTCTTCCATTTCCTCAATATGTTCCTAACTGTGGAAACATGCAGCTTAAATCTCTGGGACAGCTTTCTGTATCCTTCCCCTAAACCATGATGGTGAACAATCTTTGTCTTCAGGTCATTTGAGAGTTGTTTTGTGACCCCCATGTTGCTACTCTTCAGAGAAAATTAAAGGAGGAGGGAAACTTACAATTGACCCCCTTAAATACTCTTTCTCATTATAGGATTCACCTGTGTATGTAGGTAAGGGGTCACTGAGCTTCCCAAGCCAATTTGAGTTCCAATAATTAGTTCTAAAAGTTTTGGAATCAATAAAACGACAACGGTGCCCAAATTTATACACCTGCCTGATTTTGTTTGAACAAATATTGCACACTTTCTGTAAATCCAATAAACTTCATTTCACTTCTCAAATATCACTGTGTGTGTCTCCTATATGATATATTTAACTGACATTTTTTATCGTAACAACCAACTATTTATACAGGAAAATAATGACTATTAACAAGGTCCCCAAACCTTTGCATCCCACTGTAAGTGTTCTATACTAAAGCTTATTTTTGTTTTTGTTGTATTTTAGGCTGTTTTCATTTCAATTTTTGTTTTTCAGTTCAATTATCTCTCCCTGCATGTACTGCATAGCATATTAAATCTACCTTATCTCAGGGTCACTCATTTCTGGGATCCAAGTTACTATTAAACTAGGCAAGTTAGTAAGAATACTTGAGTAGTAACAGGGTAAAAGCTGAAAAAAATGAGTTGAAAACCAAGAAGTCAAACAAACTGTTATGATGGCCAAATTGTGAGATACAATCAAAGTAAAAAATCTGAACCAATTCAAAAACCAAGAAGCAACAGTAATAGGACTTAAAGGTACAAAAACAGTTGTTCTGAACCCACCTTTTATCCTGTCACGTCATTAACAAGAGGTTATGACCTCTGAGGACATGCCAGTAGCAACATAAGAGATTACCCTAACTGTCAGAATGGCATAAATTATGAGTAAACAAAAATAAATAACGAAAACAAAAGTAAGCTTTAATTCAAAAACTAATATCAGATTAAGATTCTAGAACTCAAGCAGCCTCCCAAACAAGTGCTAAATACTGCAAAAAGACAGAGGATGAAGTGAAAAAATGGAAATACTAAACCGATTCATAACATCTTCATGAGCAACAGGGGCCTCATGCATAGCGCTGTGCGTAGAATTCGCACTATAACATGATGTAAGCACAAAAGCCGAAATGTGCTTACGCACAGAAAAATCCAGATGCAGGAATCTGTGCGTTCGCCCACTTCCGCGTTCTTCCGCTACATAAATCCCGATCAGCATGAAAAGTAACACTCGTGCATGCGTTTGCTGTCTCGCCCCGTCTCCTCCCAGAATTACTCCTCTTTGAATATGGAAATCAATATAAATAGCCCTTAAGCTCAGTGTTCTGTGAAAAGACAATGGAAAACGCAAGAGGGAAAATGGAAGAATTTCAGCAAATACCAAGTGGAGGCAAGGAAAAAACGTACTATTTGTCGGTTTAAACAGTGGTATAAACAACAAAAGAAAGCTGATCGATTGACATAGTGTGTCGGAGAAACTCGAAAGCTCAAGTTCACAAAGTTGCACAGTGCCCAAAATAAAAAAGAAGTTGTCACATATCAAAGTCGCCGTGAAAAGGCGAGTTGTAGCCCACTGTCTGAGTGTCATATGAAAGCTTATTAGGGTACAGAGAAAAAAAAGGCACACAGTAGGAAAAAAGCACGAAATTTCAACTTCAATCTCGAAATTTTTACTTTAATTACGTAGTTTATTTGTCATTAAAGTAGAACATCATGAACTTCATCTCAAAATCGTTTAATTAACTAGTTTCTCAAATCACATCATAATTAAAGTAGCACGTTAAATGCTTTGTTTTGTACTTGATCTTTTGCTCCATGTGTGCGAATCACTATGTGCTTCCGCTTTCTCGTTCTCCGACAGGACACAGAATCCATTACATTCGTGATATTACAGCTCTCTGAATAATTAAAACACTGAGATGTATACGTGATATCTTTTTCATGATGGTAGGAGCTAAAGCATGTTATTAAACAGGGGGACACGGTGCGTAAATGTGTGCGACCTTCGATTAAATTATTGTAGCAGTACTGCCTCTTTCAAGCGTACTAACCACCAATTCCTGTGCTTACTTTTCTTTCTCCACATACCCAATCGCCACACAATCAGCTCTGTAATAGACTTTAAGCCGTCTGTAAGCTTACAATGACGAAATCTTGAAAACTTTTAAGGAACATTGAAATATCTTTGTAGTACATGTATAATTATTCTATCCATCTATCCTTCCAGTGTCACATCAGCCCCAGAAAGAATACAGCACAAGGTAGGATCAATCCGTGAACTAGCTAGCGCTGCGGAACCGTGTCCTCACATGTTTAATTATTAACAATACAGATTATTTAAATGAAGTTAAACTGTTACCTATATAATATAATCAACATAATTTGCTGCATTTCATCTTAAAAATGATAACGTCATCATATGTAAATACGCACTTTATAAAGTGGCGCAGGTTGTGCAATATTATAACTGTAGTGCAAGTTTACATTGAGGTAATTGTACTTATAAGTACAAACAGTTCTACAAGGAGCACTTGATGGACTCATTGAGTGTGTTTATAGTTCTTGGGATGAAACTGTTTCTGAACCGCGAGGTCCGTACAGGAAAGGCTTGAAGCGTTTTGCCGTGGCTGAGGCAGGGTGTGCTTGATGCTGCATACCAATAATTCTCTTTCCGATCAGCTGCTGCTGTGATTCCTTACTCAGATACAGTGATATAAATACTCCAAGTGGTGCAGTGAGATAAAAGATGATCCACTGTGGCAACCCTTAACAGGAGCAGCTGAAAGAAAAAAAAAAAGGGGCACTGAGAGTAGCACTGCTTTGACGCTGGGTATCGCCAGTCTGCCAAAGCGAGCGGAGAACTTGTATACGACAGGGTATGAGGTACCGTGGAAAAGTGCGTGGCTTTACGCCAAGTGTAGGTTTTATACATCGCGATTTGAACCTGGAAACGTTCTTACGCAACAGTTCTGTGCGTACGCACGCCTTCTGTGCGAGGCCCCAGCTCTTTCCCCACAAGAGAAGTTAGATTTCATGTCCCAAAATTGAGTTTCCATTACCAAGGTTTAGAATGTCTGTATCTGTCACAGTACTGTCACCTGAAAGGCATTGCATCTAATTATGTGGCTCCATTTGTATTTTATGAGGCACATGAGTCCAGTGGCCATTAGCTCTTCACATTCTAGGAGTGGGTCCTGGCATCCTTGTTCTGGATCAGAGTCTATTTTACTGATTTGAGACTATCATGAGAGTCTTTAATAGACTGCCCCTCTCCTTAGACCTGTTTGTCTTTGGTAACCTTACTAAGAGCCCATATCTTCAGACAACATAATTCTAAGAATTACTGAGGCACACACCAGCAAACTCCTTCTTCCCCAAGGTGGTATTAGTCCAATGAATAGCTGGATTAAATGGTCAAGTACCTTTTTTTCTTTTGCTAGAAAACAGGCCAAAAAAATCACAATACTTGAAAATGACACTTCTTTCCTGACAAATGAAAGAATCTGAAGATTGTTTACATAAAATGACACATAAATCTTACAGTATGAAGAGTCTTGTCAGCTTTTTGTTACTGGCTTTTGAATACATCCACCTTTTGGAGAAATGATGGCAATACAAGAAGCTACAACTCCTGGCTCTTACACCCTGTAAGCCCATTATTTTGAAATGGGAAAATGTCTGCTTGTCAGGGATAAATGATTAAAGGAGCAAGGAGCTCTAAGTAATGTTGACATGTTTATCACTGACATTTGTACTATCAAAGGTAAACAGAAAAAATAATTAATTAAGGCAAAAAATCATTGTAGTTTTTTAGATTGTTTTATATTGGTAGAAATATCTACATATGTAATGCACAGAGAACAATCACTTTTTTATTTGTGGTGAGTATTTATAGAAGCAGCTGAAGAGGCCATTCTGCATTTGTTCTAACAAAATCTCAGATTGCTTCCATAAGGCAGGGGTTTTCCAATAAGCTTTTGGAAGCTTGCTGCTTTGATGCTTTTCTTCTATCCATTTTGATGTATTGTTCTCAGTTTACAGTAGGTATTCAAAGCATCCCAAATGAAAACCTTAACAGCTGTGACAAATTGTGTCCTCGGGATGGGTCAGGGATTACCTGAAATTTGATAGATAAATTTGTGTATTTGTATGTGTTTTAGTTAAAAAAAGATAAAAAAAAAAAATCTTTCTGAAGAATGAGTAAATAATGCAAAGTATTATATATACAGTATATAGTATATAGCATATGAAATATTATATAAACCAATAGCTAACATAGAGTTTAGAACATGCACATGGAATCATGGCTTCAATGGGTAGTGTAGTGGAAGATCTCTGTTTCAGCTTCCAGCCATAATGCCAAAAATATGAAAAGATCTGTACACTTTATGAACAAGGTTCATGAATTGGGGAAAGTCTGCATCAATACTTTCACTTTCTCTGTTGTAGTTCAGACTTCTTTTCAACAACTAACCTAAACATGCTTGCTGCAATTAACCAAACAATACAATTTATTTGTAACACAAGGATAATAGAAGATGGATATATGCAACTACAGTACAGTATATCTATACTAATAAAAGGCAAAGCACTCACTGACTAACTCACTCATTCACTCACCCACTTACTCACTGACTCATCACTAATTCTCCAACTTCCCATGTAGGTAGAAGGCTGAAATTTGGCAGGCTAATTTCTTACAGATTACTTACAAAGTTGGGCAGGTTTCATTTCGAAATTCTATGCGTAATGGTCATAACTGGAACCTATTTTTTCATCCATACACTATAATAGACTGCTCGATGGCCATGGGAGGCAGGGTTACGCCTCCCACGTAATTTAGTGCCTACCCATATAAGGCCGTCCGTCAGCGGCAATCCAATAGAAACACTGCTGCTAAATATTCACGGGTGAAGGACTGTGCTTATGCAGACGAAGATGAGATGGTCAGGCTGGTGTTTGGCACAAACTCAGCGAAACTGCGAGAAAAACTTTTAAGTGCCGGGTCTTAGCTATCATTAAATACAGCCGTGGACATCGCACGAGATGGCACCAGCACAGCTGGGAACCTTCGATGCATGTACACAGAATGGCTCATGTGAACTGACACAGTGCACAGACAAAAAGCAACAGTTCCAAAGAGTGCTGAACAAAAACCGAATTACACAATTGAGAAGGCAGCAAAAAAATATTAAGCGTCTGACACATACAAGCATATTCATAAGTGCAACTACTGCGGAAACAAAGCACACGGTGGAAAAAGTCAATGTCCCGCTAAAAGTAGACAGTGTAAAAAAAAACCCGTGCATGCAGTGTGTCACGTCTCAGATAAAGAGGAAGACGAGCTGTTTATTGATGCAGTAAGAAACGAATCGATGAATGAAACCTGTTATCTTTACAACGATTGACAAACACGGAATGTGACTTGAACACAACACATCCTACAAATACGAACCTGCTTGAAACAAATAATGATAATCAAATCCTTGATGACAGCAACACTCATAACACTCACAAAACAATTACTGTATATTGACAATCATGTTACGTTATTTTTAAAATGTTCCCTTTTCTTTTTCATAACTTCTTTAACACACTACTTATCCGCTGTGAAGCGCGAGTATATCTATAATAATAAAAGGCAAAGCCCTCACTGACTGACTCACTGACTGACTTACTCATCACTAATTCTCCAACTTCCCATGTCGGTAGAAAGCTGAAATTTGGCAGGCTTATTCCTTACAGCTTACTTACAAAAGTTAAGCAGGTTTCATTTCGAAATTCTACACGTAACGGTCATAACGGTCGATAACGGTCGACAACGTCCGCCATGTTGAACTTTCTTATTTATGGCCCCATCTTCACGAAATTTGGTAGGCGGCTTCCCTGCGCTAACCGAAACCGACGTACTTACTTATTTCGATGGTATGACGCCACTGTCGGCCGCCATATTGAGCTTTCCAACGTCACCAATTTTCAAACTTCCCGTGTAGGCAGAAGGCTAACCCCATCTTCACGAAATTTGGTCGGTGGCTTCCCTGCGCTAACGAAAACCGATGTACGTACTTATTTTGCTGGTATGACGCCACTTTCGGCTGTCATATTGAATTTTCCAAACATCACTAATTCTCCAACTTCCCGTGTAGGTAGAAGGCTGAAATTTGGCAGGCCCATTCCTTACAGCTTACTTACAAAAGTTAAGCAGGTTTCATTTCGAAATTCTACGCATAACGGTCATAACGATCAACAACGTCCGTCATATTGAACTTTCTTATTCATGGCCCCATCTTCACGAAATTTGGTAGGCGGCTTCCCTGTGCTAACCAAAACCAATGTACATACTTATTTCGATGGTATGACGCCACTGTCAGCCGCCATATTGAACTTTCCAACGTCACTAATTCTCCAACTTCCGGTGTAGGTAGAAGGCTGAAATTGGTACATATTTCAGTGGTATGATGCCACTGTCAGCCGCCATATTGAACTTTTAACGGAAACTGATGTCCGTACTTATTTCGTTGGTATGACACCACTGTCGGCCGCCATATTGAACTTTCCAACGTCACTAATTCTCCAACTTCCCGTGTAGGTAGAAGGCTGAAATTTGGCAGGCCCATTCCTTACAGATTACTTACAACAATTACGCAGGTTTCATTTCGAAATTCTACGTGTAACGGTCGTAACGGTCAACAACGTCCGCCATGTTGAACTTTCTTATTTAGGGCCCCATCTTAATGAAATTTGGTAGGTGGCTTCCCTGAGCTAACCGAAACCAATGTACGTACTTATTTCAGTGGTATGATGCCACTGTCAGCCGCCATGTTGAATTTTCCAACATCACTAATTCTCCAACTTCCCATATAGGTAGAAGGCTGAAATTTGGCAGGCTCATTCCTTACAGCTTACTTACAAAAGTTAAGCAAGTTTCATTTCGAAATTCTACGTGTAATTTTCATAACGGTCAACAACGTCTGCCATGTTGAACTTTCTTATTTATGGCCCTATCTTCTCGAAATTTGGTAGGCGGCTTCCCTGCACTAACCGAAACCAATGTACGCACTTATTCCGGTGGTATGATGCCACTGTCGGCCGCCATATTGAACTTTTCAACAGACTTTGTTACTTATGGGCCCATCTTCAAGAAATTTGGTACACGGGTTCCCAACGCTAACTGAATCCTACTTATGTACATATATACGTCCATAGCCTGCAGCTCGGTCACCGTGTGAGGCGGCGTTGGGTCCCCCATCCCAATGCCTCCCACGTTGTTGGCTGCCTACCTATATAAGGCCGTCCGTCGCTCCAGTCTCTACATTCCCTATCTCCCTACTGATAACTACAGCCTTTTTGTTTAATCCACGGCTTCTCCGCTGTTTTATTGTTTGTTTATTACAATTATAGTTATTGTATAGGTATTTTACACTTACTTTACATTGCTCAGGTACCCAGTTCCTTTATCATTCCAACCCCCATTACCATGTCTATCGAGGTGATCACCATCGATCAAAGAACTATCACTTACCGAGTGGTTTCCATGCCCGGAGATGGCACCTACCTTTTCCATTCTCTTTGTTACATATTGCACGGCCATATCAGGCTCACTCTTGATATCCGGAGGAACATTGTGTCTTATGTATTGAATAACTGGGACAGGTTCAAGGTGTGGACTGATGACGGTACAGGAGATAATTATACTACACAGGAGCACTATGAGAGTGAAATGCTTAAGCCCTTCACCTATGGTTCTGCATGTGAGTTTATGGCTGCCGCTGAATTGTTCAGTTGTCGCTTTCAAGTGTACCGAAATGGCCAAATATTTTACACCTTTCGACAACCGCCAATGCCTCTTAAACATCTTAGATTCACAGGTGACGATTTCAGTAGTGGACACTTTGATGTTTATGAATGTTTAAACTCTCAAAAGCTGGATGTGATTTTATCGCTGAAACCGGTTGTGTGCTTACAACGCTTGAAAGATGCTGAATGTCACTTCAATACAACAAATCCTGCAAATACTGTCATAATTGAAACAAACCATGAAACTCAAACCGATTATGACAGCAGCAATCCAAGCTGTGAGATTTGAGACAAGATTACTGTTCACATGGCCAACTGTAAGTTACATGCTCAAGAGTAAGCTCAGCGCACAGCTTGGTCATGTTACAACCGGAGGGCCGAACTGACAACATGGTATACAAAGAGATCCTTAACAAATAATTATTGGCATATTTTCCCTCAGTTTAAAAGGTTAAATTTTCTTCTTAATAAAAATTTTAATGCAGTACTTCGCCACTGCGAAGCGCGGGTATTTTGCTAGTATATATATATATATATATATATATATATATATACCCGATCTACAGTACATACTCTCAAATAGACAAACCACACGCCGTGGTGCAATGGAAGAGGCTTCGCCTCTAGCGCCGAGGTTCAATTTTCGAGAGGGGGTGCACTGAGTATGTACCCCTAATGACCCCAAAATTAGGGCAAAACATGTGTCGCGTACTCTTTGCATTATTTCACAGTAACACTATTTCAATATATATATATACATACATATATATATACATACACATACATATATATCAGCGCTTCCCGATTAATTTTACCCTCGCATCCCCTTGGTTTGAGACGTATGAAAAAATATGCGGTTAACACAGAAAGACAGATCACCAATTGAAGCTTTATGAATAATAGATACTTTATTCGCCATCAATGATTGTTTTGGTAAAGCCATACTCAGTGTAATCATTAGATGAACGGTAAAAAAGTAAGAGCGAGGGGAGGGTGACTTATTGAGGCACGCAGGCGAAACCACAATAGCATGCAAGCTCGATGTAGTGCGCGATCTGAATTGCGCGATCACATTCGAAAAAATATATCTTTTCAAGTTCTATTTAGTTGACACAAATATCTTTGGTTGGAATTTAAGGCGAATTTACTCTTGCAATGATGCAATGATGCCTACATTTAACTTACATTCCTACCAAAGACATTTCTATCGACTAAATAAAAATTCCTTCTATTTAAAACTAGCAGAATACCCGCGATTCACAGCGGAGAAGTAGTGTGTTAAAGAAGTTATGAAAAAGAAAAGGAAAAATTTAAAAAATAACGTAACATGATTGTTAATGTAATTGTTTTGTCATTGATATGAGTGTTGTTGTCATATGTATATATATATATATATACTGCTCAAAAGAATTAAAGGAACACTTTTTAATCAGAGTATAGCATAAAGTCAATGAAACTTATGGGATATTAATCTGGTTAAGTAGCAGAGGGGGTTGTTAATCAGTTTCAGCTGCTGTGGTGTTAATGAAATTAACAACAGATGCACTAGAGGGCAACAATGAGATGACCCCCAAAACAGGAATGGTTTAACAGGTGGAAGCCACTGACATTTTTCCCTCCTCATCTTTTCTGACTGTTTCTTCACTAGTTTTGGATTTGGCTACAGTCAGTGTCACTACTGGTAGCATGAGGCGATACCTGGACCCTACAGACGTTGCACAGGTAGTCCAACTTCTCCAGGATGGCACATCAATACGTGTCATTGCCAGAAGGTTTGCTGTGTCTCCTGCACAGTCTCAAGGGCATTGAGGAGATTCTAGGAGACAAGCAGTTACTCTAGGAGAGCTGGAGAGGGCCATAGAAGGTCCATAACCCATCAGCAGGACCAGTATCTGCTCCTTTGGGTAAGGAGGAACAGGATGAGCACTGCCAGAGCCCTAAAAAATGACCTTCAGCAGGCCACTGGTGTGAATGTCTCTCACCAAACAACCAGAAAGACTTCATGAGGGTGACCCAAGGGCCCCATGTCCTCTAATGGGCCCTGAGCTCACTGCCCAGCAGCATGCAGCTCGATTGGCATTCGCCATAGAATACCAGAATTGGCAGATGGACCACTGGTGCCCTGTGCTTTTTACAGATCAGAGCAGGTTCACCCTGAGCACGTGACAGAAGTGAAAAGGTCTGGAGAAGCCATGGAGAACATTATGCTGCCTGTAACATCATTCAGCATGAGCAGTTTGGTGGTGGGTTAATGATTGTCTGGGGAGGCATATCCATGGAGGGTCACACAGACCGCTACAGGCTTGACAAAGGCACCTTGGTTGCCATTAGGTATCAGGATGAAATCCTTGGACCCATTGTCAGACCCTATGCTGGTACAGTGGCTCCTGGTGCACGACAATTCCTGGCCTCATGTGGTGAGAGTATGCAGGCAGTTCCTGGAGGATGAAGGAATTGATACCATTGACTGGCCTCCACACTTTCCTGACCTAAATCCAATAGAACACCTCTGGGACATTATGTTTTGGTCCATCCAATGCCACCAGGTTGCACCTCAGACTGTCCAGGAGCTCAGTGATGCCCTGGTCCAGATCTGGGAGGAGATCCCCCACAACACCATCTGTCATCTCATTAGAAGCATGCACCGATGTTGTCAGGCATGTATACAAGAACACAGGGGCCATACAAAGTGCTGCGTACAATTTTGAGTTGCTGCAATTAAATTTTGGCAAAATGGACTAGCCTGCCACATAATTTTTTCACTCTGATTTTGGGGTGTCTTTGAATTCAGGGCTCTGTAGGTTGATCATTTTCATTTCCATCAAACGATGTGGCATCCTTTCGTTCCTAACACATTACCCAGTCTATATCAGTATAGATATCCAGGAGGATTTCTTTTTCCCATTGAGATCTGATGTGTTTTCAAAGTGTTCCTTTAATTTTTTGAGCAGTTTATATATATATATATACAAATATATATATATATATATATATATATATATATATATATATATATATATATCAAAATACCCGCGCTTGGTGGCGGAGAAGTAAAAAGAAAAGGAAACATTTTAAAAATAACGTAACATGATTGACAACGTAATTGTTTTGTCATTGTCATGAGTGTTGCTGGCATATATATTTACCATTACCATAGAAATTTAAAGACTTCCATTCCTACCAAAGATATTTCTGGGGACTAAATAGAATCTACTTATATCCCAATTCGAGCTATTGAGCCGTCGCCAGCCTGCCTGAATAAGTCACCCTCGCTTCGCTCTTACTTTTTTACGTTCATTTAATCATGGCTAGTGGCGGAAAATTTATAAAATGGAAGGAGGATTACACTGAGTATGGCTTTACCAAAACAATTATTGATGGTGAATCGATTATTTATAAAGATTCAATTGGTGATCTGTTTTTCTTTGTTAACCTCATGTTTTTTCATACTACTTCTCAAACCAATTGGGTGTGAGGGTAAAATGAATCTGGAAACACTGATCAATGTAATCGGTGTACCAGGAAATCATGCATCGACAGAAGTTCCCCTTTGCTTGGAATTGAAAGTGTGATTAAATGCATTATTTTTAATGCGTTATGGAGCACATGCAGCAAAGCTTTTCATCTGTGCTTGTGCTAAGAAAAGGAAACATTTTAAAAATAACGTAACACGATTGTCAATGAAACCTTTTGTAACTAGAGCCTGGAGGATTCAGTTTGGAGAAACTCTAGAGACAGCGTGTATATTAACTTGTGGATTTTTCTGTGAGTATTTGGTTGCAGCGTCACAAAGTCACTTCTGTAAGACTGCGTTAGCTTCGGAACTCAGCTCACAGTGAAATGAGGTGAATGGGAGGGGAGATGATGACGTGACTCTCCCACCCGCCTTAACTGTCAATCCCCCACAAACACAGTCTCTCGGAATTTGCATAAGCACAGCCCTTTACCTGCAATTTTAACTTAGTTACAAAGTGATCAAAACTCTCGTTTATATCCTGCGTCCTCTCATTAAACTTTTATCCCGCATTACCCGTGGGCATGACAAACGCCAGCGGCAGCGTGTCTATGAACTTAATTTAAACTTTAGGTTTACACCGTGCTTTGTTTCCGAAGTAGCAGTACTCATGAATATGGTTGTATACGTAACTCGCTCGCTTATTATTGTTTCGCTGCCTTCTCAATTATATAATGCATGCTTTCTTCATCGCATTTTGGAGCGCTTCCTGGTTTTCTACGTACTGCATTGACAGTCAGTTCACGTGAATACATGGGAGGCGTGATGATGTCACACGAAACTCCGCCCCCCACGGCTTTCGAGCTCAACTCTATTACAGTATATGGAGAAATATACCTTCCAGTTATGACCATTACGCGTAGAATTTCGAAATGCCCAACTTTTGTAAGGAAGCTGTAAGGAATGAGCCTGCCAAATTTCAGCCTTCTACCTACACGGGAAGTTGGAGAATTAGTGATGAGTCAATGAGTGAGTGACTGAGTCAGTCAGTCAGTCAGTGAGGGCTTTGCGTTTTATTAGTATATATATATATATATATATATATATATATATATTGTGTGTATATATATATATATATATACAGTAGAGTCTCGCTTATCCGACATAAACGGGCCGGCAGAACGTCGGATAAGCGAAAATGTCGGATAATAGGAGGTGTTAAGAAAATGCCTATTAAACATCAAACTATGTTATAATTTTACACATTACGAACCTTAGTTCACGAACGTCTCTGAACACGTACAAATCGGGTTATGAGCAAAAAATTCGGCAAACTTTTGCATCTGTTCACGACCACACACTAGGTATACGAACGAGCCAGTTTCCCTTTCCGTTTGTGCGTGCCGATGATTTCCGCACGTGTTCTCCCAGTGCATTCCCTGTGCAGCTAGAGAGAGCACGCGAAAGAGACAAACGCGTGAGCATACACACGCACGCACGCACGCTCGCACACACACACACACAAACGTGAGAGAGAGAGAGACACACACAGGCGCGCACACACACACACACGCGCGAGAAAGTCAAGCAAAATGACACCTTTTATAAATACTATATCATTATTTGGAACACTTGCATTTCATGTGTGTTCTGTGTCTACAATGATCTATGTAAACACATCGTTAAAACAGAAACATTTTTCATGTTTTAGTAATAATTGACAAAATGTAGACATGAAGTTTATAATGTGTGAAGCCTGAATTCCAAATATCAAAGAAACACTTTCATAAAAGATACAAGTATAACAGAACAAATGAGCTTTATTCCAAGACTATAACCGAAGAAAAAGAAATCAGGTTAATTTTGTGTATTGTCCTGACTTCTCGGGTAATGTATTGCTTAGAGTTGCTGACTCCAATTCAGAAGGTTGTGGGTTCGAGTCTTAACGTCTCCCAAAATAAACGTTTTGAGTAGTTAGCTGTTCTTATTGCCAATATTATACAATAAAAGCATACATTTGATTTGCATCTGTAACAGCCGATGTAAATGTATAGTACTTGTCAAAGTTAGCGTCTTTTTTTTTAGTTTTACTAGTTTTACTTTATTTACTTATCTTCCTACAGCATAAAGTCACAAGTATACTGCAGAGCTTCCTCTGTTTAATCGTCAAGGGCATGCTCACAAATTACACGTGTAATGCCAAGAAAAATAACTGCTGACACTTTAGTACGTGAGCAATGGTATGAGAATGCAGTTAGACTTTTTTTGGGCACATATACCACGCTAATGTTTAGATCTGGACAGTGTATCGTTGGTGAGCTCTGTAAGCCATGCTGTTTCTTTGAAGGACAGGTGATTGGCAGGATGACGCCGGACTTTCTCCTTTACGTCTGGTCCAGCTGTGTTGTTCTTATATATGAGTGGACGTTTCTTGCGGGGAGGGCTTTTGTTTTCTCCAATCTGAGTTCACCTCTGTTATAGCGCTATTCTAGTGTTAAAAAAGAAATATGAAAAATTGAAGGCTTTGGTCATGAGTAAATAAAGTAAAAATGTAACACGTGTTGATTCTGTGAAAGAAAGATTAAATGCTTGCAAGCTACTAAGAGTTAAAACCTGACAAAGCTGTTTTGCTATAATGGCAGATTATTCATACAGGTGTCTGTCATAATACAGGGTGAAGTAAGCTGACCTAGGACAACTTCTTCTTTAGGAATGTGTCTGTTAGGCACAGGAAAGATGACCTTTACTTCTTTAGGGCCCATCTGACTCGTACACAACAGAAATGGTTGGCCAATTTGTGCAATATAAGATTAAATGCTTAGAAAAACGGTTTTATGAATTTTGAGAAGTAAGGGGGTTTGCTCAGGGGGTCTCTTTCACAATCCACACAAAACTTAAAAGGAAGGTATAGCATGACAGTTTTCACCATTACTTAGTTCAGTGCCCTTCCTGATCAGCACCAGTATGGTTTTTGCATATTCTTCTCATATCTACATTAACATTGTCCAGCTTTATAGAAGTCAATAACTGACAGCTCTGAATGGAGTGAATGTGGGGAGTGCTTGACTGTGATGACTGAGTGCACCATCAAGTGTTGGTTTAAAGCTAATGCTGTCTGACAGTGACAGTTTGTGTTGGTTTACATATCTGGGAATAGAATATAATTATCCTGTCCTCTTCAAAGCCTCATAAAGTCCTAACCTTTGATCACAAACAACTTGTAACAGCTTTTTGTAATTATTTATTCCACAAAAAAACAGGTCAACATGCAAAAGGCATTTGTGAAAAATTAAGGGTATTTTTACTGCTTTAATGTCATTTAATGAAGTAATTAGAACCAGGTGCCGCTAATCAAGTGCACTTGATTAGTTAATAATCACAAAGTGTTATCACTTCCAGATAAAAGCAGAACCTTTGGCAGTTTGGTTTGTGTAATGAAGCCTCTGCCATTTTAGGATAATGTGGAAAATGACATTTGCTACTTTAGCAATTTGTTACTTGGTTTTCAATAGCACTGCTTGATTTTTTTTTATTTTTCTGCTAGCATTTCTCTACAACACATTTATTTATTGTTTTGTTCATATTTTGCTGGTGTAAGAAGTGCTATGTTAGCTTTTAAACTAAACTTAGAATTTACAGCATTTAACAAATCCTGTAGGTAGACTGGAAAGATGGACATTTTCTCAGAGGTCTTGCTAGTCTTTCGAGTTGTAAAGACAGAGTCAGGTAGACGTTTAGTATGTGTGGGCCGTGAGTGAACAAACTTGGCCAGACTCCACTACCACTTTCTGTTTTACTACAACTGAGGTTGTTTACCTTAAATCCAAACATTTCAAACACAAATCTTTCTAATCAATTTGCTGTTATTACAGCTGTAATAATTCAAGCTCTACAAAGCTTTTAAATGTCCCAGCACTGTAAATTTCCAAAAGAAATAACACATTTTTATTGTTCCATCATCTCAGTTTTAGCTTCCCTAATTTACAAAAAAAGAGACTTTATGTTAAATGCTTTAAATGCAGTTCATTCAGCTTAAAACTTTCACATTCTAACCCACCGTTGTTACTTCAGTTGTGGGGCCTCTTCTTTTTATTATTTGCCTTCTTCCCCTTGGCAATATCTTTCATATATATAACATTAATTTTCACTCTTATGCTGATGACACCCAGCTCTACCTTGCTAGTAAACTAACCTCTTCTTTTCCACCATCTTCACTTATTGACTGCATTGCTGAAATTAAATCCTGGTTTTCTTGAAATTTTCTTAAGTTATACAGTGACAAAACTGAGGTTCTCCTCATTGGTACAAAATCATCATTATCCAAAGTCGATAATCTTTCGCTTGTTATTGATAACTCCTTTGTTTCCCCTTTACTTCAGGTCAAGAGTCTGGATGTCATCCTTGACAGTACTCTATCTTTTCAGTCTCATATTAATAACATCACCCGGTCTGCTTACTTCCACCTACATAATATTAATCGCTATCGCCCCTCCCTCACTCCCCATACCACTGCCATCCTTGTTCACAGTCTTGTTACACCTTGTCTGGACTATTGCAATTCGCTCTTCATTGGTCTCTGTAATAAATCTCTCTATAAGCTTCAGCTGGTCCAGAATTCTGCAGCTAGCATCATTACTTGAACCTTGTCTGTTCACCATATTACTGCAATACTGCAGCAGCTTCATTGGCTCCTGATTAAATTTCAAATTAATTTAAAAATTCTCCTGTTAACATTTAAGGCCATTCATAATCTCGCCCCTCCATATCTGTCTGACCTTCTTCATGTTGCCATTTTCTCCCATAATCTTAGATCCTCTTCCTCCATCCACTTGACCGTCCCTCTCGCCCATCTAACCACCATTGGGATCAGAGCATGCAGCCGTTCTGCTCCCAAGCTCTGGAACTCATTACCTACTGAGCTTAGAAATACATAATCGTTTTCAACTTTCAAATGTAAACTTAAAACCCATCTGTTCAAAATGGCTTTTTCTTTATGATTACAGTGGCTTTTTTTGATATTAACTTTTATATTTTCTGATGCTTTATGTTTTGTTTATAATGTGCTTTTTTATTTGTTGTTTCTTCAGTGTCATTGAGTGCTTAGAAAGGAGCCTTTGTATAAATAAAATGTATTATTATTAAATATCACACATCTTTCATAAAAGTATTATTTAATAGTAATTTCTATTAGATGACTTAAAAAGTAAATGTCATACAGTAAATAAAGATCCTTGACTTGTAAATGAAGCAAATTATAAATGCTTAAACTTAACTTGTAATTTACTGAGAATGCGAAATGTTAACTTTTTAAGATTAAGCATTTCAAAAACAAACATATTAATAAAAGCGATCAATCACTCAATCAATAAATAAATAGTCCTGCACTGGACTTTGGATGTGTCAATATTAGTAGATGCTGAGATGTTTAACTTGGAATAGATAAATAAAGTAACTACACAGATAGTATGAATGCACAAATAACTAAATTTTTGAGAGGTGGGAAAGTTCATAATCTTCATTGTAACAGAGATAAAACAGATTTTATTTTAATGACAGTTTATATTAACAACACACAGATAAGAAACTGGAGACAAATGAAATTATGTAGTTATGCATTTTGATACATTCTTGTTCGACGTGGCAGCAGAGAGTGAGAACTTGTTACATGATGGTTAATAGTGCAGAAAAGAATTTAAAATGTACTCTTTAAATGGGAGCATTCTACCACTATTATTAATAAAATCTGAAGATAAACTGAAGTCCAAGATTTGTAGAACTGTTAAATTATGGATAGAAAATAGGGCATGAGTAAGGTAAGGATAAGGGAACTTGATAAATGAATTGATGTTTCTGGAATTAGACAGGAATTAACTGAAGATAAACAGCCAGAGGATCGACAAGACAAAAAAGAGCAAACAGTCAACACCAGGAGACTGAAAATACTAAATACTAAAGCAAATTACAGAACTGCAGACTAAAGCCAGAAAAACTTGCACAAGTCTAAGCCCTGAAAATGTATCTATATCACTCTTAAGCACACCGTCAAATCGTTTTTGTTTTTCATGCACAATCTTGGACAACCAAGTAGTGCATATCACTGACTTTTATAGTGTTGACCTGATAGACAGATAGAACTGTATTTGTCCCCAGGTGTGATCCAATATCCACAAGATCAGACCCCATCTGACAGAGTATGCAGCACAACTTCGTGTCCAGATGTTGGTCTTGTCACACAACTGTCTGCTGGCAGAGTACCAACATTTGTCACCAAGCAGATGATTCAGAATTCAGATACACGTCTGATGTTCAACCAGCCAAGGCGGGCGCATGTCAGTCCTCCATTCAAAGTTCAAATCCTTGATGCTTGCCTACAGAGTAGTCAGTGGTCCTACACCTATATATATATATAGAGAGACTCCATATATATGGAGACACTTGTGAGATTCTATGCTCCTTCTCGATCTCACAGGTCTGCTGTTGAACAGCATCTGGTGATGCCACCTCTGTGTGGTATCAAATCTCAATCTAGATTCTTTCTGTGTGTAGCTCCTGGCTGGTGGAACAAGCTTCCCAGCTCACTCAAAATTCTGATTCTCTCAATGTGTTTAAAAAATGTTTGAAGACTCGATTATTTGGTGAATTTCTGTCTACCTACTATTAGCTCTAACTTCACTTGTCATAATCAATTTTGCACCTTTTCCTGTAATACTTGTTCCCAAACAGTCCCCAAGACTGATGTTTACTCACATATGTTAACCCCTTGTGTAAGTAACTTTAGATAAAAGTCTCGGCTAAGTCAATATATATAAATCTAAACACTCTTAACTTGTTGATGTTACATGTCGCAGCTTGTAGTAGTTGCAAGGTAGTCACCCAAAATGGCAGTGCCTGTGAGAAAACAGTATAGCTATAGGGTCTCTCTCCAAATGGAAAAAGATATAGCATCTATTTTTCTTATTTTCAATAATGTTTTGCTCAATTCCAGCTAATCAAATGTATGTTAAGGTAGTTTTAATTACACCAAAATGCCTACCCCCAAAAAACAAAAACCCTGCAGAGTCTGCTTGCTACTGATGGCATTTAGAATTCCCCATGGGTGTTTAATACTTCAATTTCTAAGCTGTCTTCTGTTGCGAGCAAATATAATTTGGATATAATATCATTTTAATTTGAAATCTTTTGCATTCCAGGAGTCTTTCACAGAATTATTTTATAATGTGCAGGCTTTAAGTCAGTAGAGGTTAAAGATTGTGAGAAAGTGAACAGTAATTAGAAGAGAAAACAAAATTGAACATCGTAGTGCAATTAATGTAGAATCCAGTTTGTTGGAGAACTATTGGTTGAAAATGAATTAGACTTATGACATCTTAGAGGTAAATGCTATGTCTTTATATAGTAATATAATTTTCATGTCTTGAAAGGTTTTCTATCCACATTCCCAAAGACGTGTAGCTTTGACTTTTTCAATTCCAAATTAGCTGAGTTGCACGAGTGGGCCCTGTGATGGACTGCTCAGGACTGTTTCCTGCATTGCACCCTGTGGTGACAGGATGGGCTCCAAATTCCACTAAAACACTGTACTAGGTTAAGGGAGATTGAGGATATTATGGTATATTATTTTCATTTGTGTGTGCGCGTCTTTATTAATTAGTTAATGTCAAAATCTACAGTCAGATGAGTGTTTTAATCACACTATTTCTTATTTGTCATTTTGAGTTCACTGCTAGAGATTTTTTATGTTTTCCAGAAATTAATAATCTAAAGGTTATGACAGTATGTGGGAACACAGCAACATCATTTTAACAGTGTGGTCACATGAGCTGGATGTGTGATATTATTGCTACATTCCCCTATAAAATAAGGCTAAGAACATGGTGTGATTGTATGATTCAAAGTGCTATTGATCTTTTTTGAAACTAACAGACTCTGTCTTTTTGACAGATTTAAACACTTCTTTCTACCTGTACCTGTGTATTGTACTGACAATTGTTGAGGTGTTGTTTATTTGCGTATTTTTAGGTATACAAGCATACCATGTTTCTGATGCAGACTGTTGTGAGATGGAGTCTCATACATGTTGAAAGAGAATTTGAGCATTACAAAAAAATTCCACAAAGCAAACTAGGACCTTCACTAAGATATGGGCTTACCCCAGGCAGCCAGTCCAAATTATTACTTGCAGGATTAGAGCCTAGCAGGCCCGGACATTAGAAGCTGGCTATAAAAGTTCAAAACACTTCAAATACTTCTAAAAAATACTGCCCTTTAAAACAGAGAGGATTACTGTCAACCTCTGGCTTCAGCAGCACAGGTTTCAATCAAGAATCTTTATAAATGAGCAGTTTATTAGAAGAAAAGAAAAGGAAGAACCAAAATGAAAAAAGAAACAGTGGAAAAAGGGCAAAAAGGGTTTGCTTATAGACGTCCCAAGGCTTACAAGTCCAACCTGTAATCTAATACTCAGAATCCAAAGACAAAGCGGGAAATCAACTTTAAAACAAAAGCTTACAATAATGACCTCCCACAACTTTCAATGACAACCTGAGGGAAGCTGACTGACCTGCCAGAATATAAAGGTGCAGAGCAGTCCAGGGTGGACCCACCTTTTCAGGTTCAACCCACAAAAAAGGGATAGGACATAACTATAAAATGATAAACAAAATTAAAAGTAACCACACAAAATAAAACATTATAATTCAAAATTAACAAAAAACAACTAGAAAACATGAAATACATATAAACCCAAGTTAATACATAACACAAACGAGTGTGAGTATTAGACCTTTGCTTCTTTCATTTCTTTTCACTCAAACTGGCTTCATTTTCTTTTAGGGATCGTAACACCATATGCTGTTCCCTTAGTTCAGCCTTCCTGTCACTGCTGCAGTTCGTACCACTTAGCATCAAAGTCAGAATTGCAAGTCCTTCATATACAACAAGAAATACAAAAATAATCTTATATGAACGTCATTTCTTACATGAACATTTCTTACATGAAAATGTTAAAGTGCCTTTTGCTGGCATTTAAATAATGATGGTAAAATGTCATGATTACAAGTCTGAAATAACAGTTTAAACCTTTCATTTTTCCAAAGAAGACATGCTAGTCAAAATTTATCACTATTCGTCCATGAATTAAAATGATAATTACAGGCATAGGAGTCTTCAGAAAGAAGCCCTTTCCATTGACAGCACTTTGGAAGGAGCCTGTCATGCAGATAGGCCTTTCCTAAGTGACTCTGACTAAGTTGGCTCTCAGAATCTGCTGGATTATTTGCATCACAGGAAACCAAGTGTCCAAGTCTGCCTGCACATGTCTGGATTACTAGGCATGTCTCTCAAATCAAATGAAGTGGACTTATTTGTTAAGAAGGTCATGGTAACCAGATGGTGCACATCACTATATTGTATGATTAGTTTCTGAAGATAGGAGTTGTGTTTGTATTAATCCTGGTACTGAAAACCTTTCAAGGCCACTAATGTCACATGTAGCAAACCAAGTGGCCACAATACACAGAGGTCATCCAAACTTTCCTGTGTGCCCTTTTGAGGTGATCGACAAAACTTTGCAACTAACGTTAAATAAGGTTTCACTGAATGGTCTATTCTTTTTTTTTTACCTAGAAACAAGCTTTTTTTTTCTAAATAAGGAAAGGTTTAAATGCTAAGCAAATGGTTGACAAGTCACACTCCAGGTCTCCATTTTCTGAAAAGCACATTTAAAGCCCATACTAGGACTTTTTGCAAAGGCCATTCATCAGGAGGACTGATGCAGTGCTGTTAATAGCACAATTATCAAATGGTGATCAAAGGCAGGCAAATACAACTAGCATGAAGAAATACAAATACGCAGCTGGTAGCATGGCTTTCTACAGATTGACGCACCCAGGGAACTTTGATCAGGTACAATTATTTAACCATTAGGGAAAAGTAAAAAAAAAAAAATCACTCCATTTTCAAGTCCATTCAAAGCCCTTGCTATTCTGTTCATTCCTTTGCACACTGTAGCCACTTGACATTCAATCACAGTGTAATGAGATGTCAGCAATATGTCCAACAACCATTCTTGACTCACTTTCAATTCAAGCTATTGTTATATAGCACCCTTCATATTAGGATGGCTCAGAGCGATGCCCAGACTGTCAAATGCAACACAGAGACAAGGAGAGACACATCAAAACATAGGATGATTATTAGACAGAGAAAAGGCAAATCTAAAAGCTTGATAAAGCATGAAAAACTGATTATCATTCAAATCTACTTCACAAAAATGCAAGGAGCACAATAGAAAAGAATTCAGTAATTAATATTATCTGAAGCCTTGCAACATCACCCTTGTATTTATAATCTGCAGCATATACTCTGGAGGCATTAAATAATATGCTATGTGACGTTTTGGTGAAATTTCTGCATTACTTAAGTGCACAATTATGGAAATGAAGAGAATAATGAAAGATCCTACAATTACTATTCTAATTTATAATTGTGTTTTTTTAAAGTTACGCAGTAATTCCGCATATCATTTACATTATATACAATATACAATACGATGTTTTTATTCAAGCTTCTCTTCAATTCTTAAGTCTTCCAATATTTTCCATTATGCATAGCACATGTTGAGGTGAAGAGTCTAGGTTAGAAACACATCTGCATACAAAAAAATCTCTTGTTTGAGCATCCCCTCTGAATTCATCAGATCTTCACACTATTATGCAATCAAAGAGAGAGAGAGACTACAGAAATGGTCAGACATCTGTGTTTCCATGAACTTGTGTGGACTGATTTGAATAAAACAACTTATTTAAGGCTGTGTTTTTAATTCTAAACCAAGACCTATGCAGTATGAAAAAATGATTCCTCACTTTAAATCTATTAAATGCATTTTCAGCATCCAAATAATTCCATATCTGAAGGTTGAGGTGTTGGTGAAGAAAACATTACATTAAATACATGTCAAAGATCAACAAAGAATAGTTGTTCTTAAAACTTTTCTGATCCTGTTGACATGACTTGGCTGGGGCTCCATCACTAGCCCTTAATTTTGCCTTGTTATTGGTCCATCCTATCATTCTCTTGACTGCTGCTTTAAATGGTGGTTTGCCGCTATACACATTATGCCTGCAAAAAGAAAAGCTATATTGTATTAAAATTTCAGTTTATAAATGATGCTTCTATTGATATGTCAGTAATAAAGTATGGTTGAGCTGAATGTCTGTATGTCCATTAGCCTTGCACACTTTCATGACACTAAGCAGCCACAGACACTTTCATGTACTCATGTCCATGCCACTCATTTGTAATTGAGATTATGCCCCAGCGACCTTGGATCCCATTATGATCACTAATCTCTTGAGGACTTGCATTATCTCCCAACTCTTTGGGCATTTTCTTACACATGAGTGGTGCAATGCTAAGAACTGCTGCCTTCCAATCAAGAGGTCGCGGTTTAGATATCAGCTGCTTCTTACACCAGGGGTTCACGGTATTCACCTCCTTTGAATATTTTCTTGGCACTTTAGAATTATTTTATCACTTTTGAAGCCAAAGCCAGGCTTCAGAATGCCCCACAAACAAGTGGATTACCAACAAACCCCCGGCTTGTATAAGATAGTATGACAAAAAGAATCTTTAATTAAAAAAAGATTTATTGACAAACACAGAATGTAACAAAATACTCAAAAATACCACAAGGCATGTGCTTTACCTAAATGGCAATCCACAGTGACCAAGTCCCAGTACAAGATTCAGTAATCAAAACCCAAAGATTTGCAAAATTTCCGGCAAACCGTGATAACTGAAATAAGGGCAATACTTGCAATGCAAAACTCTTTCCCACCAAAGTATATTCAAATACGTCAAGTGGAACTCTGCCTGCCTGCCTGCCTTTAAAGGTGAGGGATCCACCCACAAACATAAGAAACATCAGAGAACAAGATTACCCACAAAGAAACTAAATAATAGACTAATAAAATTGATAATACTTAGACAACTAATATAAAAACATAATAATTACATAAATAATTGCAATCAATTAATAAAAAATGAACATAAAAGAAAACCAAATAAGCATAAGCCAAGGTAGGATAAACATGTAAACAGTTAAACCTACTTACTTATACCAGTTTAAAACACTGTGTGACAAGTATGTCATATTGCCCTCTAAAGGCTGATAATGACATTTCACACATTGTTCTCAGTTTAAATTAAAATAAACTGGTATCAAAAGAATTAAATGATTATCATTCAGTGACAAAATGTCTGGAGTAGCTGATTCTTGCTCACCTTACTTTACAGGCTGGCTTCTCTTTGGATCCATTGCAGTTTGCACACGACAGGACCGTTCAGTGGAGGATGCGATCATACCAATTGTACACATTTAGAGAAACCATTTTCCTTTGTGAGTATACCGTATATTGACTTTACTTCAGCCTTTAACGGGATTAAACCTGATTTTGTTTGCAATAAGCTACAGGAGTTGCAGGTGAACCCCCATCTCAACCTGTGGGTTATGGACTTTCTCCTTAATAGGCATCAGTTTGTTAAGGTTGATTATGTTTCTATAGTCCATCATACAGTGGTGCTTGAAAGTTTGTGAATTTAGAATTTTCTATATTTCTGCATAAATATGACCTAAAACATCATCAGATTTTCACTCAAGTCCTAAAAGTAGATAAAGAGAAACCAGTTAAATAAATGAGACAAAAATATTATACTTGGTCATTTATTTATTGAGGAAAATTATCGAATATTACATATTTGTGAGTGGCAAAAGTATGTGAACCTCTAGGATTAGCAGTTAGTTTGAAGGTGAAATTCGAGTCAGGTGTTTTCAATCAATGGAATGATAATCAGGTGTGAGTGGGCACCCTGTGTTATTTAAAGAACAGGGATCTATCAAAGTCTGCTCTTCACAACACGTTTGTGGAAGTGTATTATAGCATTTACAAAGGAGATTTCTGAGGACCTCAGAAAAAGAGTTGTTGATGCTCATCAGGCTGGAAAAGGTTACAAAACCATCTCTAAAGAGTTTGGACTCCACCAATCCACAGTCAGACAGATTGTGCACAAATGGAGGAAATTCAAGACCATCGTTACCCTCCCCAGGAGTGGTCGACCAACAAAGATCACTCCAAGAGCAAGGCGAGGTCACAAAGGACTCCAAGGTAACTTCTAAGCAACTGAAGGCCTCTCTCACACTGGCTAATGTTCATGTTCATGAGTCCACCATCAGTAGAACACTGAACAACAATGGTGTGTATGGCAGGGTTGCAAGGAGAAAGCCACTGCTCTCCAAAAAGAAAAATTGCTGTTCGTCCGCAGTTTGCTAAACATTACGTAGACAAACCAGAAGGCTATTGGAAGAATGTTTCGTGGATGGATGAGACCAAACTCGAACTTTTTGGTTTAAATGAAAAGCATTATGTTTTGATAAAGGAAAACACTGCATTCTAGCATAAGAAGCTTATCCCATCTGTGAAATATGGTGGTGGTAGTATCATGGTTTGGGCCTGTTTTGCTGCATCTGGGCCAGGGCGGCTTGCCTTCATTGATGGAACAGTGAATTTTGAATTATATCAGAGAATTCTAAAGGAAAATGTGTAGGGACATCTGTCCATGAACTGAATCTCAAGAGAACGTTGGTCATGCATCAAGACAATGACCCTAAGCACACACGTTGTTCTACCAAAGAATGGTTAAAGAAGAATAAAGTTAATATTTTGGAATGGCCAAGTCAAAGTCCTGACCTTAATTCAATCGAAATGTTGTGGAAGGACCTGAAGCGAGCAGTTAATGTGAGGAAACCCACCAACATTCCAGAGTTGGAGCTGTTCTGTACAGAGGAATGGGCTAAAATTCCTCCAAGCCAGTGTGTAGGAATGATCAAAAGTTACTGGAAACCGTTTAGTTGCAGTTATTGCTGCAAAAGGGGAATCACACCAGATACTGAAATCAAAGATTCACATACTTTTGCTACTCACAAATATGTAATATTCATTTCCCTTAATAAATAAATGACCAAGTTTAATATTTTTGTCCCATTTGTTTAACTGCTTTCTCTTTATCTACTTTTAGGAAAATTTGATGATATTTTAGGTCATATTTATGCAGAAATATAGAAAATTCTAAAGGGTTCATAAACTTTCAAGCACCACTGTACATCAACAGGAGTTCCACAAGGTACAGTGATCACTTGTATAATTTATTTCTGCCTATACTAATAGCTTGAGAGGATCCAAGAGCAAGTTTTTAGCTGTCAAGCTTGCATATGAGACAGTTTTGACTGACACCTCTAACAATGTGGCACATTTTGAGGAAAAGGCCAAGAGGATCCAGTAGTGGCATCAGGAGCAGAGGATCCAATTAAATGTGATGAAGACAATAAAGTTGCTAATTGATTTCAATAAGAATGCAGTGTGATTTTCTATGCTGTGGTGTGCTGCATCGGTAACATCACTTCAAGAGAGGCCCACCGAATCAACAATCTAATTAAAAGGAAAGGCTCAGTTTTATGACACACTCTGGACCCCCTGGAGGTGGTAACGAAGGAGAGAATATAAACAAAACTGAGTGTGTTTATGAACAAACCTGCACATCCTCTCTCTGACACACTAACACTGAGGACTTTCAGCCAACTAATTATTCAGCAGAAGTTTGTCAAGAAACGCTACGGGGGCTTCTTTATACCAACAGCAATACACCTGCATAAAGCCTCACTGTGACTGTGACAGCCAAGTCAGAAGCTTTCTTTTTAATTTTCTTGTGGTATGCATTCAGAGAATGTGTGAACCACCCAGGCTGGCACTGCCAGCTGAACCCAACACAGACAAGGGTAGGACACAAGTTCAAGACACACGCTGATTTTTTTATTTTCTCTTTTACCTTGTGGGCAACGTTCCCTCATTTCCCATGCTTACAACACAGTCCCAGCACAAGCACAGCACAAACACAATAGTCTTCTCTCTCTTTTCCTTCTCCTCCACTCCTCGGGTCAAGCTTAGTCTTCCTTCTCCTGACTCTGGTTCCCGTAGCAGTGGCTGCTGGCTCTTTTTATAAGGCACTCAGAAGTGCTTCAGGTGCTTGTGGTCAAAGAACTGCCCATAAGGCCTCAGCAGCTCCTGTTACAGCACCCCCTGGCAGTGCCTGCGGATCCCATCAGGGCTGCACCAAACTTCATCTCCCATGAAGCCCAATGGGAGTTGGAGACACCGCTGCAACCCATGGGGGTTACCATCTAGTGTCCTGAGTGAGGCTCTGGCCACCCTTGCTCCCCTGGTCCTCCCAGTGTTGTGGTGTCCTTGCATGAGGAAGGGCCCTGGCCTCACTCTGCAGTAGATGCGTTGATTTATCTACCTGTTTATGTATTTAAAGAGCTTCTGTAAAAAGCCAAAATCTATCTATCTATCTATCTATCTATCTATCTATCTATCTATCTATCTATCTATCTATCTATCTATCTATCTATCTATCTATCTATCTATCTATCTATCTATCTATCTATCACAACCAATTGTCTTCAATGGAGAACAAGTTGAGAGAAGTAGTAGCTTTAAGTGCCTCGGAGCCATATTGGACAATAGCTTAAAGTTTAATGAAAACATGCCATATATGTACAATAAATGCTAACAGCACAGCTATTTATTAAAAAGCTGAGAAAAATTATCATTTTAAATAGCATCGTACAAAATTATTACACCTGTTGTATTGAGAGTATACAGATGTTTTTATTCCTGGTCTGGTGGTCTGTCTGTGACTAATAAAAATAAACTTAGGAAAATAATCCAATTGGAGTCTGCTCTCTATGGACAATTGCAACTAGGTTTTCAAGAACTGTATAACAAAAGAACAAAAAGATTACCAGACACACTGCTTACATAATTGTTTTTGAATTGTATGTTCTGGGAGGCAATACTTGCTGCAAAAGTTTAAAACAAACAGAAGTAGAAATAGTTTTACACAAACAGTAATAAAAGTTTTAAATGGGCCAAATTCAAGTTTGTGGAAATAAGCAACTTCTAGAATTCGTTTTTTTGCACTGATATATGAATGTCCTAATAATAATTGTTTGCTTTTATATAGTGCTTTTCTCACTACTCAAAGCGCTCAGCAATTGCAGGTGAAGGGCCTTGCTCAAGGGCCCAACAGAGCAGAGTCCCTTTTGGCATTTACGGGATTTAAACCAGCAATCTTCTGATTGCTAGTGCAGATCCCTAGCCTTAGAGCCACTACTCCACCAAAAATTTGTATTTTATTGCATGCCTTTCATGCTCTTGTATGATGCTGACTGAATTAAAGCTGACATCCACCTGTAGACAATAAACATTAACTAAACTAACCATTAATTGTTTATGGGCTGCCTGTTCCACCTTATAGCCCACATGGTTCCAGCATATTCTTATTGGGCAATCCCACTACAGGCATCGTAACCAGTGGCTGACCTCAAGACAAGTTATCCCATTCCAACTACCTTAGTATCCATGTTTTGTGAAATGATGGCATTTGTAATTGCACTTCATATACAGCTTCACTTAGCCTAAGCCTGGAAGAGCATTTCCAGTGCCCCTTCTGGCGCCTTCCTCCATCAATGCCATTAGAGGAGATCACCCTATGACAATCTTTTATTTCAGTGCTGTACTTTATCTGCAGATTGACACTGACAGTGTTTGGCCAGTGCATTAGCTCTGTTTTTGGCTGGCTGGCCTTGAGTTTGCTTTGTGGCTCCAGATTAAAGGTTTGAGGATAAGAGTCAGTGCTCTATGGCTAGCTGTCAGCTGACAGGCCTTCTGCATTGTGCTTTGTGGGATTCGGCTTGCTCTGATGGAATCAGACGACTCACTTTGGCTGGAGCTCTTTTATTCTGTAAAATGTCTGTAATTGATTGGGAGAGACAGCATTGCAGCAGTTGTTCTTGGACTGTTGTGTGAGAACAGATGCCTTAAGTCTCCAGGCGATTTTTCAGTAGATTTCTCTTCTCTAAAGACATCTGTCACTCACCAAGTGAGATCTGAATGGTGACACTGCTTAAACTGCACAAGTTCAGGCTGCTGGCTTCATGCTTCATAAGCAGACAGTGTTTACAAGGCAGTGTCCAGATGCACTGTCAATGACATCTCTACTCTCAGGCTCACAGATTTTAATGTCATCCACCATCCGTCATTTTCTAAGCTCTTTTTTCATGAGCATATTAGACCCAGGGTCAAGGGTACAATTTCTCTTACACACATTCTCTCTTTCACTCAGAATCCTACATTTACATGTTGGGCATATTCAGTTAATTTACTGGTTTATGGTGTTTTGCCCTTTCCCTAAATTGTAATGCTTTTCTTGTGTTCTGTGAGTTGTGATTTTAGTTTTGTACATTTTTTTATCATTTTGCAGACACCACAGTTTTCATTGCTAGTCATTTAATACAGTATTATTGTAGGTCATGAGGTCAGTGTGCTATAACGGGAAAGGTGAGTGTAGCAAGACTGAGAGACAAAAAGCTTGCTGCTGTATATGCGTTATGATTTGCTAGGTTCCACAAAACACAAAATCAGCATAAAAAATTAGTGTTAGTAAAGACATCCTGCCGTAAAAATCACATCAAAACCTTTATTGGAAAAGTCTACTTCAAAAAATAGTAACCCTATATAAAAATGGGAATTGCTATAGAAAAAGAAGAATGTTTCACTTCCTAAATCCAGCCGCATATATCAAAGGAGGTCTAGAAATCAAAATGAGACACCCACCAAAGGATCAATCTTTGATCCTGAATGTGTTACAATTTGCATTTTTCTTTTTTGTGCATTTCCTGAGCAGTTTTCTGAATATACAGTATATTGTCAAGGCCGGCCGAGACACCTTTTCGCTGGGAGGACCAGGGGAGCAAGCCTGGTCAGGACAGTACCTCCCCCGGAATACTAGATGGCAGCCCATGTGCCTTGGACTCCCGCAGGGCTTCATGGGAGTTGGAGTTGCATATAGGTCATTTGGCACCTGGAGTAATTCCAGGTAATGTATAAAAGGACCAAGGAGACACTACTTGGGGAGCCGGAGTCGGGAGGCGAAGCTTGCCAAGGAGGAGAAAGAGAAATAAAAGAATTGATATATTGTGTGTGTGTGTGCTTACTGGAACTGTGTTTGACTTGTGAGAACGGAAAATAAAGTCACGTGTGTTTTATAAGTGTGCCTCCTGCATCTGTGCCAGGTTGGGTGGCTGGCATGTCCCCTACTGGTGGACACAACATGTATAGTTTTTTTTTTTTTTTTTAGTCAAGGATCCTGAATTTGCATCCATAAATCATTGCTGAAAAGTTGAATTTGTTTATCTCTTTTATGCAATGCCATTTTGTGGATTGGTCATTGCCATGTTGCTAGGTCATTGACCCAGAAGTGCACAACTAGTGACATCATGGGTTGTGCATATAAATATTACAATAAACACTTCCTATTCATTTGAGTTTGTTAAAATAAACCAAAAGAATTAGTGTATGTTTATTGTTTTAGGGTTTCTATTAAAATTACCTCTGCTCTACATATTTTGACAGCAATTTTGGGGTTCGATTTTTGGCTTGACAGTAGTGTTTATTTGACTACCCAGTTACAAATCCTGCTTGTCTTTTGGTTCACATTGCTACTTCTGTTTCCTTATTTATTTTTTTTTCTGTCAGTCCTTACTTGATTAGACTAGCACAGTTCCAACACAAAAGGAGAAAAACTTTCACAATTCCAAAATCCCAGAAAAGGAGAGGTGAACTGTAAAAGCCATGGCTCAAACACCAAAAATAAATTCTTTATAATTTAAATAGTTTAGTCATCCAATAATTTACAATATTAAAAAAAACTGGAACAAAAAATCTCTAAAGATGAGTCTGATGATAAGATTAGATGGCCAGGGAAGACAAAAATAAATAAATAAAACTTTAGATAAGCTCAAGAAAAAAAAATCTACAGGGGCTCCAAAGCCAAACACCATCCAGGACCCACTAGGTACTATATCTAACTTAGATGAACTTAAGTTGTTTTTAGTATAGTAAAAAATAAAAAGTTTTAAAGAAAATCTTAATGATCTTAATGAAAATGGCCTGAAACAACATGAAGCTATGTGAGTCACAAAAAGATATGAAGAATTTTCTAGCAAAGACAATCCAAGGAGAACAACATCCTAATACACAATCCAATGAAGAAAGAACATAATGGTCAAAAATTCCAGAAATCACAAAGTACAAGCAAAAGACAAAAGTAAACTCACAACTCCCTAATGCATTTGAACCAACTGTGGGAAACCCTCACCTTTAAAATACTGAAAGCAGACCCTGGCAGTGATGGGTAGGTTGTTCCGCCTCTTGGTAAACCACCAGCTAAACAAAAGGCACATAACAAAGTCCCTGTACTGTAGGTACACATAAACTAAATAAAAACAATATTAACTTAAACAAAAGAATAAAAACTGAACAAAACAGCACCTTGGTATTTACAAGGCATTACCTTAATTAAAAAAATAGTACTTGACCATATATAAAGCAAATTTATTAAATAATTTAGATTCTCTGTGATTCAGAACCTCACAGAAAAATTTAGAACAGCAACAAAAACTGTTCAAGGTCTCCCATTTCATAACAGGTTCAAACAAAATTCTCATGTTTACCTAGTAGTAGGCATGGTAATGTTCAGATGTCCTCCCTATTCTTCCTCTCTCTTAGAATGGCTAGGTAGGTATCTGGTGCCACACTTGAACCCCATCCCCACCACTAGTTTGGGGAGAACTTGCAGACAGTGTCCTCTAGTGGCTAAGGGTGTGGACTGTAAACATCAGGATGACAGATTCAATTTCTTCCTCTTAATCAATTTCTTGTACCGCTGCAGGTCACTTAACATGCCTGTCCTCTACCTCAATAAAATGCTGTTATGTGATTGCACTATGTCCCAGCGCCAGGGCTTGTTACTCATTACAGAATCTTATGAAGGTTCTTTTTTTAAAGTTTAGCAAATACTGTGAAAGACTGCAAAGTTTTTACTCAACAGTGAAAAAAATATTAATTGCAACCTAAAACCTGAAATGCATGAATACAAATACTAAAATAGTCCCACTATAGGCCTTATTAACATCTCTGTGCATGCATAGACTCGCATTTTTGTATATGTGGCTTCACGTGTTTTTACAGATTGATGTGTGCAAACATGCAAAAGTTGACATGTTTTCAAGTGCTATTCAGCATGTGTCCATCTCTCATTTAGCTACTATTTGTAATAAAAAATAAAGAGAAAAAAAACACTTCAGTAACTTCCTGTAACATGCAGACATTTTGTTGAGCTGTGCAAGGTGTGCTATTGTACAGACATTCTGTCACTATGAGGACTAATTTGCCAATTATGATGCCAATCATTGCATTTGCAATCCTGAAGATGTTTCTGAAATAGAGATCATATTGGGAACATCCAATATGGTCAAGATATGAAGAGTTCTGAATGAAGAGTTCCAGGAAATAATGGCCCATGAAGAGATAATTGTTTGACTACACTTGTATGATCCTAAAGCAGAAAACAGGAAACAGAAATAGGTGTTTGCAAGAGAAGGACCAAAGGCACGCTTTTTGTGCTGTGTTACCCAACTGAGAATGCACTAAAATACGTGCATTTTCCTATGTCTTTGTTAGTTTTACTGAGCCTTTTCTATTATAGACAGTGCTCTTTCACCAATTTTTTGTGATTTCTAAATGTGATGTGGAGTTTTTTCTTTGACCCAAGTAATCTGATTCTGGTGTATTTTTTTCTTATATGAATTGTTTTGAAAAAAAAAATCATAAAATATTTGTTTATTCCATTGCTGCATTTTTTGTTATGGGCACCACCATTTTAACTTGATCGTTTTGCTCATTGCCACAGCAATCCACCCATAATCACCTGGGAATGCACAATGTGATGTCATAGGAGTGACCATGTAAATGTCAGTGCATTCCTGGATCATCTGGATAAACTTAGTATTGCTATTTAATTCTTGAATGTTGGTTTGATTTTAGATTATCACTTTAAACAAAATATGTAGTTTGATTTTTTATGGCGATTACCTTAATTCAATTTAATGACTGTCTCATCTCTGATCCTTTTCATTAAAATCTTACCGCATCCATCAAACACGTTACATCTTTCCTTTGTGGAGGTGTGGAAAATATGTGGTATGTCGTGTTTTTTTTAGACTCTCACTCTTCTCCCTCCTCCACAGTGATATGAAGAGGGGCTGTAGAATATACAAGTAACTGATTTTACTGCGGATTTCCTGGGGTGTGTGGATCCTGAAATACCATATGGATGCACACAAATGTGACTCGATCCTTAGACTTCATCTCTCTCATTGATGGAGTGGGTGTGCGCAGCTTGCACTACACTTCTGTCCGGTCGTATTTGGTGGATGCAGACTGTAGAAGACTCTTGAATTTTTACTTAACAGCAAATAAAGTCATGTTTCTAGTAAAACTCTTGTTAGTATTCAGTACCAAGAAAGGCTTTTCTCCATGTTTTATTAATTTGCACCTTTTGACTTATGTTTGTGTATGTCAGCATGCATGTGGACATTGTGTTTGTATTACATGGCTTTCCTGGGATGATTCCTGTCATAGCATGTTCTTCTTTTTTAGAAAAATAAGGTGGCAATAACAGCAGTGAGTCATATCTACAAAATATTCTGGTCTAGTCTACTGCATTATCCAGTCTACTGTCATACTCTCTTTATGCCGCTATCCAATATTCATATTGTCACCAAGGGATTCTACTTTATTTCTGTAATGCGGTCTCAAGTACAGTACATGCCTAGATCATTAGGAGCAGGGTGCTGATGCGGTCTAATTTGGGTGGTGAAAAGTAACGCAAGAAAAGCACCCTCATTGCCTCTGTTCCAAGGGAACTGTAAAGCCATGCTGCAAACAGACAGTCATCGATGCCATCAAGCAATTTTGGAATAGCTTGGGAAATGATGCTGCTCCTGTTACCACATGATTGTATATTTATGGCCTTTTAGGGCTGTTTTGCCATTTTATGATCACAAGACATAAAGGACTCATCTCAGTTTACAGCATAAGAAAATGAATAGATAAAACTTCAAAGAACCATTTTCTCTGTGTGCACTGGGAGATGCAAGTCGAAGTGTAAACCTTTTAGGTTGTCACTTTCTTTGGACATGCTTGAGTGGTTCCTGCACGTGCCTAGGGAGTTTTATCTTCAATGTAGGACTTACAGCAACAAATTTAAATCCCATGCTTGTCTAATGGTGTCCCATAAATCTGCTTGTGGGGCCTACTGTTTTTTGTTTGTAAAATTGCATGATTTTAGTATGTGTAGGTTTCAACATTATGTTTTGTATTAATACTATATGTCTTTTGTGAAATGTATTATTTGTAATTAGTAAACAGATTGCTGAGCTCTTACATGGAAAGGCACTTAATAAGAATCAATTTTGGGTGGCACAGTGGTAAATTCCGATGCATTACAGCTCAAAACTAGGCTCAAATTCTGGGCTTAGTCAATGCCTTTGTGGAAGTTTTACATTTTCTCCATTCTTATCTCCGGGTTCTAAGAGTTTCCAAGTCACACTTGTAAGTTTAATTGGTGACACTGATTGATACCTGTGTAGGTGTGTGAATGGCTGTGCCCTGTGATCGACTGGTACTCTATGCACAATTTGTTCCCTCTTTGCTTCAGATATGCCCCACTCATAACTTTCTTTTTGATCAGTCAGACTCTTGCTATCTGAAGATATTATTACCTGCAGACCAACTGATATATACAGTACTAATGGACACTGGTGCTGCTGCAAGGATCATTAGTAGAAGCTGGAGTTAAAGCCATATTACTTTTGTTAGTTTGTTAGCTTTTACATGGACTATATATAGCTTTAAATAACATGAATTCTAATTGCTCAACACACTGGGGTAACATCATGATGCCAAGAAGCATTCATCTATCTATCTATCTATCTATCTATCTATCTATCTATCTATCTATCTATCTATCTATCTATCTATCTATCTATCTAAGTGCAGCACAAGAAAGTAAAACATGACACATTGTTTTCTTTTTTCAGCATACACTGTAAAAAATAAATCTTGCATGCGTGAAAAGTAACACAAATTAGCTAACTATACACAAAAAAGTATTACTTTAATTAATAAAAATGGGTTTAACCCTTTTTATTGATTATTTAATTGTAATTCAATTAAAAAATCAAAAATATCCATCCATCCATTTTCCAACCCGCTGAATCCTAACTACAGGGCCACGGAGGTCTGTTGGAGCCAATCCCAGCCAACACAGGGCACAAGGCAGGAACCAATCCTGGGCAGGGTGCCAACCCACCACAGGACACACACAAACACACCCACACACCAAGCACACACTAGGGCCAATTTAGAATCGCCAATCCACCTAACCTGCATGTCTTTGGACTGTGGGAGGAAACCGGAGCGCCCGGACGAAACCCACGCAGACACGAAGAGAAAATGCAAACTCCACGCAGGGAGGACCCAGGAAGCGAACCCGGGTCTCCTAACTGCGAGGCAAAAATCAAGAATAAATTTAACTTATTATTTTTATTAAAATGTAAACATTATTATTACTTATTCTAAGTAAAAAAAACTATACTGAAAAAAAAACTGAACACATTTAAGTTAAGTTAAATTTAATGATATTGCACTTCCTCTCACATTGATTTCTTGGTCTTTACAACAACGCATTCAGCTGTAACTTTTATACATAATAAGAGCTATTTCACTACGAATGTGTAAATATAAAGCATATTACTTCCGTAATGAATAACTAGTATTTCATTTTGTTAGTTCAAGGAGTAAGCAGTTGTTGTTTTCACAAAACATTTCCCTTCATGTGGGAAACATTAAACTTTCTTTAAAAAGCTAACACATTTCTCACATAGCTACATATGTTCATATATATATTTTATCATTTGAAACTACTATTTTGGACAGAAAAAGAAAATGTCACTTTGAGATAAGTTTGAGAACGATATGACATTTGTCCTAAACTATGATCTGTAAACAACATAAAAAGATGCTTGCCTAACCGTCACAGTATCATTTGACCTCTTATTTAATTAGTGTTCTGCATTGGTAATGTATTTTCTGGTTAATTTTTAACACTGTGACTTATTTAGCGATGCAAAAAAAAAAGTGTTTGATTTCCTGCGTCCTATTTTATTTCAAGATTTTGCTATCACGTTCTGAAAAGTAGTGGAAAAGATGGCCATTCATTTAACCGGATATGCTTGCGTAATTGCAAGAAGTGCTTCAACAGCGGCATCTGCCACAGTATTTCACTCATTTCATTCTCTCCTTTTCCTTCCCGTGTACCTCTTATTCCTGGGACATTACTTGATTGAGAGATACTTTGTATGTAAGTTTAAAAAAAAAAAAAAACTAAACAAAAAAACTTATTTTCACTTGAAGCTTAGAATTTTAGAACAAATACTGTGGCAATTGTCATAATGAAGTAGCATCTCGTTGTTAAAAAAAAAAAACTCTTTATAAATATACTTCTAATTAAATTAAACATGTTTCATGTTTAGAATAAGTAAGTATGCCCCTACATTTATCTACTCCAGATATCTAACATTAGAATCAGATGCATCAATTTAGGGGCTAATGATTAAAACATCATTAAATAGAATCTTGTTTTATTGAAACTGTACAAATTTTGTTTGTTTTGCTCTTTGTTGCTGAAATGTGTGCTGTCACCATGCCTGAATGGAAAAGAGTTCTCTGTGGCCTTTTAGAAACAAGGTCTCAGATGCCTACAAGTCTAAGAAGGGATTTTAAAACATCTCCAAACAACTGTAAATCAATCACTCCACTATTCAGAAAATCATCTAAAAGCTGAGAAAATTTCAAACTGCAGCCAGCTTGTCCAGGCCAGGCCAACCCAGATGTTTCAGCCAAAGGCTAGACGGCAAGGTGCTGAAAGAAATCTCTGTAAGAACCCCAGAATTTCAGTACAAAACCCACAGGTAGATCTTGACACTTTTCATGTCAGAGGGCAGGAGTATACCATTAGGAAGAGGCTGTATAAATTATGTCTACATGGGAGATGTACAAAAAGGAAACCTTTGCTGACCAGAAAGAACATCTGGGCAAAACTAAATCCTGCCCGTTAACACATCGGCAAAGACCAGGATTCCAGGAACAATGTGCTTTGGACAGAGAAGTCAAAGATAGAGGTTTTTGACCACAGTGCCAGAAGACATTTGGTGAAAACCAAATACAGCATTTGAACAAAAGAACACCAACTGTAAAGCATGTTTAGTTGGTCTCCACAACTATGACTTTACCTGTTATTTCTTACCGTGGACACAAGAGTTTGTTTTCTTCAAAAATGTTGTTAACTGCAGTTGCCTTTTTATCTCTTTTATTGTCAAGTGGCCATATCTGAATTACAGTGTTACTGGACTTTACACTATATTTTCCTGACATGTTTTGTTAGTCATTGACATTGCTTCTGTTTTACTATATGCTTAATATAATTTATGTGCTTATGGATGTTGTCACACACATGCCATTAGGAGGCAGCTAAAGGGCTTGAGTAATTGTAATACTACATCAGACTGTCTCTCTCAGTTTCTTGCGGACCATTCCCAGGAAATCCCGCGAGGTTGCGGCACCTCTGATGACATCACCTCCGTCACTTCCGGTTCTGACATAGATGACATCATTACCTCCACCAGCCCTTAAAACTGCCATCTTACCTCCACGTAGTGAGTTCTATTTTGGACTCAGTCATACAAACTACTTAATCATGTTCAAACTTTTGCAGCCAGGATCATAATATACGGGTGGCTGCCCCAAACCTTTTTGACTGTCTGGAGTCTTTTTGTGACAATATAAATGTTATAAGGTTTGTAATTTACTGTTAATGTTTTACAGTTGTAAATACTGTATGTGTACATGTTCTAAGCCTGTGTTCTGTGAAGAGAACAAAATAAAAACAATTTAAATTGAACTGTTTAACACTAGAATCCCCGAAGCCTACAGAAAAACACATAATCCTTGGCCAACTTAAGTTCCTTCGCACCTCTCCATTACCATCTTTTGTTTTGCAAATGTGTCGATCAGCACAAGTAGCAAGCAGCCTGAATAAAAGAGCACTTGTTTTGTTAAACGCGTACCTTTTGTGAAAGTGTTTATTTGATATTTGGACTTCAGTCTTTACACATTATACACTTCATGTCAAATGATTCATTCATTTTAACAAGCCATCCAGTTTATTAATATTGGATTAAAAATCTATTTATGAGACCACACTAAACCAGGAAATGCAAGGAAATAGCTTTTATTGGGTTCAGCCCAACAAGGAGTAATGGTAATTACAGAATCCAATAATACACAGAAAAATTCTCAATTCCTGAGAGCTGGGGAATTGATAGTTATAAGAGAAATGGAGGAGATGGCAGATGGGACACCAGCATCTCAGCTGGCAATAACAAAAACACATAAATATTTGCTTCTTTACTTTAATCCATTATACAAATATACCCATGCAATGCCAAGTGCTTTGGCTAGTGTATAATAATCCAAATGGAAATGAAACATTCTTCACACAATGTACACTCATAACTAATGGCCAGTTCCAAAACTCCATCTTCCATACTTTTGCTGATGGTTTATATAGCAAGTTCTGTTCTGTCGAACAACAATCAGCTTTTTTGGTCATCTTGGATCACCCTTCCTGGGTGGGTTGCTCTGTTACTTCACAGGTCATTTACACAGAATCAAATAAAGAGATAGCACTGTTAGATACAAAACTAATCAATACATGTACAATTACAACACTAATTAATACATGTTCAATCAACTTTCACATACATTTACTGTTACAACATAATACAGCTTTACAAGAAACTTTGTTACAGGGTGCAGGCACTGAACAAAAAATGGAAAAATGCAATTGACACTGGGCACACCTATCTGTCTGTGGGCAATGCTGTGACATCTGGGGGATTCACAAAGTTGGGACTTTTTGAGATTGGTCAGCAGCTAATGGACACATAAAACCACAAGCACTTTCATTCATTTTAACCTTTAGCATCAGTTAATCCATTATTTTTAATGCCTTCACTCATCCTGGCTACTTTTGCCTTCTTATTCTTCATTAGAGTTAGGCTTAGTTATGCCAGTGCAAATACTTCTCTCAAAGGAACAGGGGAAGCCTGTCAGTTCTCAGGAATTTATTGCAAAGTTAATTTTAAACACTCTTTTCACAAAGCAATTTGCAGAACAATTAAGTACAGCAGGGCCTGGCCAAAGCTACACATGGAATAGAGATCGAAAAACTGTAGACAGCCAATTCATGAAGGGAAAATCAGAACTGAACAAGGAGAGATTTTTGGGGTGGTGGGGATGATAGAGATTAGCTAAGATTCTGCTTTGTTACGTTTGTAAAATGCCTCATAATATTGCTTGCTATGAATGATGCTATACAAAATAAAGTGCCACATCATTTGTGCAAATAAAACATTGCATCTTTCATTTACTCAGGGCCTACAAGAAGCATTTTCTAGAAAAAAGACTGGATGTTATTCTAGCTGTATCCTAATGCAGTCAGCACTCACTCATCTCACTTAAATTCAGCTAAATAAGCTAAAGAGGCAAAGCCAAGGGAGGAATCTTTCTAAATCTGAGAAGAAAAACATGCACTCTATGCCAGACTTCGGTTTTTGATTTTTATTAAATTTGCAAACCTTTCTGAAAACATGTTTTTACTGTCTTTACATATTATTGATTTTAAAATTAAATCTACAACAAACTAAATTGTTCAGAAAGTGAAAGGGTCTGAATACTTTCTAAATCCACTGTAGCTTGTTGGTAAGCACCTACCTGTAAGCTTGAAGTCAATAGTTTTAACACACCTCAAAAGCTCTAGGACAGCAAAGCTCGAAACCACAGAGGGAGGCAATGCTGGCACTGGAAGGACTTGTAAACTAAGGTGTCATATAGGTCTTTATTGATGCACAGTGACTGTTCAAGTACCTAGTGTAATAATTTACTGTTTCTTGGCAGCATGGTGGTTAGTGTTGTTACTCTGTTATTCTGCCATCATGGGTGTATTGATAAGGGGGATGAGACAGAATGTAGGAGTCAGGTGGAGAACTTTGTTTACTGGTACACCTTAACATCTGCAAAATGAAGGAACTGGTTATTGACTTTAGCCACACCAAAGAGCCTCTATGTCCAGTCACTGTTCATGGAACAGATATAGAGGTGGTGCACTCTTACAGGTACCTGGGGGTTCATATCAGTGACAAGTTGGATTCACCTCAGAACACGGAGGACCTATCTTTGAAAGGGAAGAACAAGCTCTTTTTCCTTAGGAGACTGCATTGCTTTAACAAGGGAAAGTGACATTTCTTCACATCTTCTACAACTTTGTGATGGTCAGTACAGTTTTCAATGCTGTATGCTGAGCTGGTAACGTCACACACACCCGCACATTAAGCACACACTAGGGGCAATTTAGAATTGCCAATGAACCTAACCTGCATGTCTTTGGACTGTGGGAGAAAACCTGAGTACCCAGAGGAAACCCAAGCAGACACGGGGAGAACTTGCAAACTCCATGCAGGGAAGACCTGGAAAGCGAACCTGGGTCTCCTAACTGTGAGGCATCAGTGCTACCCACTGCACCACCGTGCCACCCTACAGTATATATATATATATATATATATATATATATATATATATATATATATATATATATATATATATATATAGTGACAATAACTCATGTATCTTAAAATAGTTTTTTATTCCTATGCTTTTGACTCCTACCTGGAATCATCATCAAAGGAATCCAAGGCAATATATAGCAAATATGGAGGTGAGGGTAGGTGGATGTTGTGGATGAATGGGGTGGAGGTCAGAGGGTATTGGTCATTATTATGTGCATGCTCATTTTCCTCTTATTTCCTCATACTTCAATAATCCTTTATATTCATAAGTAATTTCAGCAGCAATCAAATGCCACACTGCACATCAACAATCACTTTGCTGATGCCTTGTAAGTGTTATGAACACCAAAAGAAGCCTTTATTAAGGTCTAGTTACATAACAGTAAATGAGCATTAGTTGAAGTTTTGCAGTACCTAAACTAAAGTATTGCTAACTGCACTTTGATGGTCCGGCACTCCATCCAGTGTTGGCTCTTGACTCGTGAACAATGTTGTCTGGGTAGGCTCTGTCCCTATGATTCAAAAATGCATGATGCAGTTAATAAAATGAGTGACATATATTTAGTATTCTTTTATTAGGTTCTGTGCTGCCACTATCTAAACTGTCTTGTATTGGCCAATTAACCCACTTGGCTAAAGTAATGTTCTTTGTTCCCAAAAGGCCGTTGTGCAGGTCTCCATCCACCCTCTTATCACTCTCACATTGAGAGACATCACATCTGTTTTCTGTGTTTGAACTTAAGCTGCACATGGGGGACATATACAGTATAACTCGATCAGTAATACAGAGGCTGCTTTCAGTCCTCCTAATTGAACACACAGCACCAAAGCAGGCACTGTGATAGACAAAGGTGCCCCTTTGCAGCAAGGCACACTGCAACCATAGGAACCTAAAGCGAGTGGGACTAAAACATTGTGAATTAGGAGTGCATAAAGCTGCACTTAACAAGCAGACTTGGAGGAGGCTCTGTGAAAATTATCTCAGCAGGATGCCATTTCCCAGATCTTTGAAAGATGGCATTAAGACAAACCCTTATTTCCACTCACATGATTGCCTTGCTCCTGCAGCTAAAGCAAAGTCTGATAAAAAGGGCCTCGGCCTTTTCTGAACACTAGATGCACAGCATTACTGAGGTTGGGTGGCCGCCTCCGATGTTGTTTACCTGTCTGAACATAACGTATGTTTCAAAGAGAAAAAAGAAAAACTTCATTTCCCAGAGGAGTCGTCTAATATGTGCCAATTTTAGACTAATAATAAACTGCCTCCACAGTGTGCAGACAGCTATTGCAATAAATCTCCAATTTTGTTTAACATAAAAAGGCTTGGTTTCTCGTGGAGATCCATTAGTGGGAAATAGATCAGCGCTGAATAATCTTAGGTAATTCTGATTTATTACAGACTTGTAAGACATGTTTATTAAATTGCTTTATTGACTGATCCATAAAAGTCAATAGAAAGAACAGCTGTATATCACATTTGTAAATGTTAATAATGACGTGAAAGCTCTGTGGATTTGTTAATTACAGACACCTGAAGAATTAATCATCCGCAACAGGCACATCCCTTTTCATGCATTCCGTGGACGTACGGAGGGGGCAAGATGTCTTTATTTACAAATCCTTTCCAGTAATAACTGTGGACGGCTTCTTTCAGAGATAAGCAGACTGTAGCCTGATAAGAAGAAGCTTTCCACGTCCACTGGGGCCAGAGAAGAGCACTCGCTGGGAAAGTTAATCGGAGGAAAATCTCAAGGTGGCAGGGGCAAGATGAAGAAGAAGATGAAGAAGAAAAAGAAGAAGAACAAAAGACGTGTTATTCCTCAATAAGGTGAAGAATTGATTAGTCCTGTTTTGATTAAATTCACGGCAAGGTAGCGGAGAATCTGCAACAGAACAGTCCCAGCTAATTTAGAAAACAAATTTTAATCTCCTTCTCTCCTGTGATGCTGTCAGAGCTGATTTTCAGCCAGAGAAGTGACACAGATGCTTGCTCATGATCTCCAGGTGCGGCTTTTCTTGACCTTTTAATAGTTAATCATCGGCAGGGAAAAGCTAAATGAAATCATTCAAGTGAAGAAGGTACAATAGGCAACATTTGCTAACTTGATCATTTTTTATTTAATTTTACACTGCTTAGGTTTTAATTTCAAAAGTGTAGCTATTGCCTTCACAGCCGCCGTGGTTTATGGTTCAGTATGGGAAGGGCCATGCTGAATGCTGCTTCCTGCTATTAGCCTTCCACAAACAGGAGATATGGATATACTGACTATCCTAAGTACACAATTGAATCAAAGTGTTGCTGGATGGTGCCGCCAAGCTTCAGAGATCTGGGTTCAGCTCCATTTCAATTTATTTTCTGTATGGAGTTAGTACGTTCTCCTCAGGTCGTGTACCTTGTCTGTGAGTACCTGATTTTTCCCTAAATACCAAACACATTTGCTGAGTCATTTGGCTTCTCAAGTTCAAATGTATTATAAATGTGTATTCAGGACAATGATATTCTTACTTATAGGTCTTCCACATTCTAGTGACAGTATTGTGGCATTTCGGGGAATAAATACTGTTAATGCAACAGCAGATAATTATTAGAATTCTCAACAATAAATATACCATCCTATAATCAAATATGGAAGCGGCAGTCATTGATAAACATATTTTAAACCATAGTCCGGTGTTAATGTTTCCTGGACTGGTTCCCTGCCCTGACCTAGGTTTCTGGTATATGCCAAATGTTACCTGGTTAAGCTCTGACTCAGCAAGATACTACTATGCAAGAAGCAGGAGCAAACAATGGTGGAATGGATGTAAAATAAATAGCATGGTAGGAAACAAATCAGATGTCACTGACTGATCAACTGAAAGCATGACTAAATGTGTAAAATGAAAATAAACGTGTAAGGCCCAAGTAAACGACATTCCTGCTTCACTATCATAATTTGTTTTCTTTCTCATTCTTTTTTTTTTATTATGGTTATAAGTAGGTAAGTGAGTCAGAATGAAGAGATGGTAAGAGCAAAACATATGTTACAACCGAGAGGAAGCTATTCATTTCACCAAGCTCATTTGTTTGCCTAACAGCTTAACTGTGCCAATATCCCATCCACACATTTATTTTCCGAAGCTCATCAAGTACTGAGTGGTTTGTTCTATATAACCGTCTGTATGAATAAATTATTTTATTGTAAACTCACTTGTTCTTGTGTCATTTCTTAAATGAAGCACAATTTAATGGGAAGAGTTGTTCTAGATCAACTTTATCTATCAATTTCATCAATCCAGTTTATGACTGTTGTGGTAGGTCACACCTTCTTTCCAGCAGTACTGGGCATAAGTCCTGAGGGGGATACCTGTCCATTGGAAGGCACTTTCACACAATTCCTCATTCACTCAAAAAGACCAGTACAGAATACACATTTAACCATATTGTCAAGTCTTTAGGGATGTGGTAGGAAAGTGGAAAACCCCTGCAGAGAAAATCCAAACTCCATACTGACTAGAAATTCCCAGGAAATGGAGGGAGACAAGTTTTGTCATAATTATGTGGTTTGTTTGTTGGTCTGGGTGTTCAGATCATAGTGACCATAGTGTATGTGTATATATATATATATTTATTTATCTACCCATTTATGCATTTATCGACTTAAAAAAGCTTCTTTAAATAGCCAGATTCCCCCCTGGGGACAAATACAGTTCTGTCTATCTATCTATCTATCATCCATCTATCTATCTACTTAAGCAGAGCAGAATGCTTGTCCTCTGATAACTGGATGCTACAAAAAGGACATATTTCTTTGAGGTGACTCAACAGAAGTTGACAAACTGTACTAATGGCATACTGTGATCGACTTCAGTTGCATTTAGACAGTTGACAGTTTAGATAAGTTGCATTTCACTGTAGAGAATTGTCATGATTTGCTATCATTTTGGTTCCTCAAAGGCTGAGAGTCTTTTTTCTGTCAATAAGTCCCCTTCCACCATTGCTATGGGTATGGCCTCTGAGGTCATGACCCATGCGTAACTGATGTAGCGGGTTAAAGGACGGTTATGGATGGTAATCCTTATCCAATCTGTGGATATCGAATCACTGAAATATTCAAAGATTATCTTTGTGCTCTTTTCTTGAGTGAACTTTCGGTTTTGACCCTTTTATTCTCTTGATCGTGATTATTGTCTCGTATTGGGATTCTGTTTCATTTGGTATAAGTTTATGTGTCAGTTCACTGACAGAATAAGAATGATGCTCTGCATTTCCTTTCCAACAGTCTACTATATGAATGTAATACCTATTTATTTCAAATCACATCCAATGTCTCTAAAATTTGTTAAATTATATTCATTTTGGAATTTGTGATAAACATTTACTACATAGTATCAAAGTACATGTTCCTCCAGTGTGTGCCTCATGTTCAAAGAGCAATCACATTAAGAGGATATCCCACCTTCAGTCATCACTCTTGCGTTCTAATATTATTAGGTTTCACCAACAATGTTGCAGGGCACTTTTCTTGTCACCGGTGTATGTGGTTTGTGGGTTTACTCCTTTTTGTAATGTGTCTACTGGTATTCAGTCGGTACAAAGCAGGAAAAACAGTAAATAGAGAGGCTCTAAGCCTGAATTATGCGCTAGGCTTGCTCTGACTGACCAGTACTGCTGTCAATTGAGTTAAATATGTACAGTGGAATAAGAAGGAATTCAGACCCTTTCAGTTTTTTCATATCTTGCTTTGTAGCAGTCTCGTGCTAAAATTGTTCAAATTCATTTTTTCCCCATATCAATCAACTCTCAATATCTTAGAGTGAAACACCAAAAGCAGGATTTTAGGAATCTTTGGAAAATTTATGAAAAATGCAAAACTGAAATATCATATTGACTAAAGTATTAGACCCTTTGCTATGAAACTTGAAATTTGGCTGATGTGCATCCCATTTTATTGATCATCATTATTTCTACACATTGTTTGGAGTTCAACCGTGGTCAGTTCAACTGATTAGACATGATTAGTAAAGGCAGACACCCATCTATAGAAGGTCTCACAGCTGTCATTGGCTATGAGTTAAAAACCAAGCCATGGGGTGATGGAATTGTCTGCACAGCTTAAAGATAGGATTGATTCAAGGAACAAGTCTGGGGAATGCTACAAAAACGTACCTGCAGCATTGAAGATTCTCACAATCACAGTTGTGTTCATGATTCTAGAATTGAAAAAGTCTTGAACAACCACAAATCTTTTGTCATGCATAAACTATTCTGTCAACCAACCAACCAAAAGCACTCTAGACAAAGAACAGATACATTTTTTTAGATAAATTATGTTTGAACATTACTGGCATCTCTGATAGAATCCTCTAAACCACAATAATGTGAAAACAGCAACTGTAAGAAAAAAGCGGTGTCTTTATTAGACAAGAAAATCTATATGATAGTGTCTTGCACCTTAAACCCTAGACACAACTGCAGTTTTCTCATTTTACTAATTTATACATTCCAGAAATATGCTGATATATACAAAAGCTAATGAAAATGTGCTCTTTCTATCCTTTTTCACCTTTTCAGGGGACTATTGTCCAGCTCCCAACTCAGATTCGCTCAGATGAGAGTCAGGGACTTCTTTTCACATTGGATCTGGGAGTATTTCCGTTACAAAATTATTCCATTGTGGAAATACTTCTGGGCCAGGCAAAAACTCAAAGTGACAGACAGTGCCAATGCTATGGTATTTTCCTCCCAAGGCCAAGCTATCAAGCTATTTATTAGTTAACCCGTGTGGCTAGGTTTTTCCCCCCTTATCATGTGAGCCTTAGGCGAATGCCTAATTTGCCTTAATTGTGGCACCAGCCCTGATGACAGAAAAACCTCCTCCTGCAAGAGGAGGGCTTGCACCTTCCCCAGACCATGTGGGGGCAACCGCACTGGTTGCTTTGGGGACCACGGGTAGGGAAGCTCAACCCTGTAGGGGCCCGTGGTCGCCGCCAGGAGGCGCCCCACTGCCTTCGGAGCCCTGGACCTCAGCACTTCCACCACACCCGGGAGTGTCGGCGGAGTAGTGTCGGGAAGCACCTGGAGCTCGTCCGGGTCTGGATATAAGAGGCCGACACCCTCCATTCGATGGCTTGAGTTGGGTGGAAGAGGACAGAGCTTGGAGGAGAGGAGTGGAGGCGGACCAGAGAAGTGAAAGGCATTGTACTGTGAGGCCTGGACTAAAGGGTTTATTGGTGCTTCGGCACTGGGTTGTGCTCACTTATTTGTGTAAATATTGTGAATAAACGTGTGTGTGGTGAAACCATCATGTCTACCTGTTTGTGTCCGGGCTGTACCCCACAATATATATAGTGAGATTTTGGAGCAGGAAACATTCAAGAAATTTTACAAATGCTTGAAAGTGAAATCAATAAGACTGTTAGCGACAAGCTGTTTCAAAAAGGCCTGAAAACATAATATCATTGTGCCAATTAGCAAAATATGCTGAGCACTTTTTAGAACAGCTAGAGCAGAAATGATGAAGTGGGGAAAAAGGCCTGATAAACATGCACCTTACGAGAACATTAAAAAACACATAATAAAAATTAAAATAAATTTGTCATTAAATCAAACAAATTCCCTTAACATGCACACGTACCGGTCCCGGTACATAACGACGATTGGACGATGTCACAATCATGTCACAGCCATGTGTGCATGCCCCTCTGTCATGCACCTCGACATACTACACATCAAATGAAAATTCAGAGTCTCGTCCTTCCGATGATATAAACCATTTTGACACACAACAACCACAGCACTGACACTAAATCCTTTTTTACAGAGAAGTAAATACTTTTAAGAGCTGAGTTTTCCTACCTTTGACTACCTTTGAAGGCTCTCTGCAAGTCAAACATCAATATTTCCGAGCAATATTGATCTCATTCTGTCCGTAAGGCTCCAGGGAATATAATCCAGTAAAACGATTAGGTCCAAAACACACGATAGATCCTCAAAGGTACAAAAACTCCAGAAAACGTTTTTTAACTCGAGACTAGCTCCGACATTTTTTTTCATTTCTATTGGTCATATCAGACGTAATTTGTTTCTGTCGGCAATAACCATGCTAAAGCATGTTACACGGAAGTGTTAGCTTCTGATTGACACCTAAGTTGGCCAATTACGAGGGGTCTGGGGGGTGACTGGCACCTCGTATAGCCAACGAGTGTCACAGACAGCTGAACGATGACGCACAACTCCAAACCCTGGTAGAATCTACCAGTTTGATTGGACGCTGTGAGTGACACTCCAAACTTACAGCCAATGAGCAGCTGAGCATGCCGATATGTAACTTGCCATACCAACTTGTAAACAAAACCGATCGAGCTGCGCAAGCTGGCATTTGTGCCAGTCTGCAGACTTGGTGCGTGGTTGTTTATTGTGATTTCACCTAGTTTTTCACATTTTAAATATGGATAAACGTACAGATAAACGTAAATACACTCTCGATTAAGTATAGACAATGTACGCGTGACAGTTCAATCGGACAATGGATATGTCTGAGGCAGAGAGCGACATGTGACACACCCTTGTGCTTTCTGCCTGCTAGGGATTGCTACAATCAGTGGCACATGGAAAAACGCTGAGCTGTGTTGTAACAGTTTGTAAAAAATGTATATAGTTTGTGTGCATTTTATTAAAAAAAGTAAAAAATAAAATATATATATTTTTGGCCCATAAGACTTGTTTTGACTATTTTTATATTGAAATGTGTATTTTTTATTGTTTTTAGTATGGAATATGAATTTCCATAACTAATAGAGTGACACTGTGTGTAGATATAGATTCCTTTAGGTGTAAGCTTTCAGTAGAGCCCTCATTGATATATGTGGGTTGAAGCATTCAAAAGTTATTACACTTTTTCCATACGTTCCAAAATGTGGATAATGGATAAACCATAGGTCCCTCTAAAAAGCACCTGGACATACCCACATAAAACTGGTGTAAAAATGTCATTTTTACAGGTATTCTTTTCAAATTTGAAACGTGAGTAGTCAACAAGTTATTCTGTTGGTACATAGTGTGTTTCTGTCCCCACCTACCTACTGCAGCTATAGAGGCCTTTATTTTCACAAAAAAACTTAGGCGAGAACAAAAAAATTCATTTTTTCTGTGAGTTCTAATGTGCATAACTTTTGATCAGTCACACCTACAGTGATTCTGACTACTAAGGGTGAAACTAGTGAATGTTGCCTTTACAAAGAGACCAAACATGTGTTTATACTCCAGATAGTTCAATAACAGCAATGATTCTAATTTGGAGAGGTCAAATTACAAGCGATTTAGCAAAAATGACCCCGCTTGATAAGGGTTAAACCTTATTGGTATCACTCCAATTTAGCTATTTATTATGTCACATATGCATGTCAGACAATCACCTTCAGGGCTCGTCCGGAGTATGTAATGCCCCTCTGGAATGAAAGGGGTCACTGGTACTAATCAAGTCCTCTACCTTTCACCCCACAGTGCTAAGCAGACACCAAGCTGTCTGGAAAGAGGCATCTTTTGTTAACTGAGCAGCCAGTGAGACGGAGCTCACTAACCAGACAAAGAGCCAAGGGACCAAATTGATTTTGAGGGCCCCAGAGAGGCTATCATTGTTTTAAACTATTCCATAATGTTCCCTTATTGTTTATATTTCTTAATATTAGACTTTTCTCCTTTGGAATTGTCGTCTTTCACATTACCACAATTATAATCAACTATTTTATATCAAACAGTGTGTGTTCAGGTAATTTATTTTATTACATGAATAAACATAAAGTAACACAGATTACTTACATCAACTGCTGATTCAACACAAAAACTTTTCTCAATGCCATGATACCCGTGACCCTCTAGTTAGGATATAGAGGGTTGGATGATGGATGAATGGATGGATATTTACATGTTTAATCTTTTTACTGGTCTAATTACTCTGCCTGACCTTGTGATGATGTACTTAGAGTTAACAGTTATCCTTGATCATTATCTTTACTTACTTCCAGTATTGGGATGATACTAGACTTTTTCTCTTACTCCTGTCAAATTATTGGAATTTCCTGTCAGTGTCTGTGGTTCTCCTTTTGAGTTTGGATGACATAGGAGTGTGGAGTTGGACTCTTTCTTAGCACTTTGGCTAGACTAGTTCATTCTTTTTAATTGTCTAGTTTTATCAGGACAGGATCACCTGGATGCAGTGGGGTTAGTTTTCTGGCCCAGTGTCTCTTACTATAGCAGCGGTCTTGTGCATCTTCTGCTGCATTGTCTCTTTATCAAATCTGCATAGTCATTGGGCCAATCTGGCTATAGTTTCTTTTCCATTATTGGCAGATCTGTCTTCATTTTCGTTCCCATTAGTTGTTCTACGTGGTTTAAGCCTGTAGGAGTGCTTGAAATGCATGGTAAATCATCAGCCCTAACAGAGGAAGCTTTTGTTGCAAATTATGGTTGGCTATCGTACCCATTCTTTCAGCATGTCAGTTTGTGTGAGTGTGATGGGGATTTGATATGTAATTTTCAGTCATATTGTGCCGCAAATCTTTCCCAGTCTTCACTCGTAAACTACAGATTGTTGTTGCTCTCTATTTTTGTGGGCATGCCAAACCTTGTGAAGATGGCTTCTAGCTGACTGATAACTTGTCCAGTTGTTATGTAAAAAAAAATGTCCATCTATCAGGAGTAATAATCAAGCACAATCAGTTTCTTCTCTTATAATTACACAGGGCTATTCCTATGCATTTCTGTGGCCTATCTGGCAGTAGTGTAGATTACAGAGGCTCCTTTTTTGCTTTTCCTATGATCTACACAGTAACAGCAGTCTTCTACTGCATTCTTAATGTCATCCTTGGCCACCACACCACTATTCTCACTCTTTCTCTACATTTTGCTATTCCTAGGTGACCATCGTGTATTCACTCTTGGATGTTGATTCACATTGATTCTGGAATTATGATGCCGCTTACTACTTTATTAAGTAATCTACTCATTTCTGACATTGTAAATTTTTTTATGTGAGGTGATATGTTCTTTGCTTGACCAAGCCGGCTTCTTTTTATGAACTTGTGGACCGTTTGGCCACTAGCGTTTGTCATTTTCCTCAGCTTATCTAGTTTTTGAGTTGATAGGGACAGCTTTCTATCACCTCGTTAACTTTTCTCACTACTTTTCAGTCAGTAGAATTGAGCTCAGATTGTAGCAGGCTTCTGGATAGGGTATCTGCCATCACTAGTCTCTAGTTTCAGCAGTTACATTAAAGTTCATCAACCTGAACAATAATTGCTGGCATCTTACTGTAACATCTTACTCTGTGTTGAGATCTTTATTCTTAATTTAAGGCTTGTGATCAGTGATCAATGTAAATCCCTCTAAGCCTATTAAATTACTCAGATTGCTCAAATGTCTATACACCAGCCAAGAATACCTTTTTGATTTGGGCAAATGTTTCTGCTTCCATGAGTTGCCTTGAGTTGTATGAAACAGGTTTCCATACTTCTGTGTATGCCTGCAATAGGAAACCTTGTTGTCCTCAGATGCTGGCATCAGCAGCCACTATTGTCACTTTCATTAGGTCATGGTGTAATAATATGGTACATGTTTCTAATGTCTCTTTCAGTTTCAAAAGAGCTCCATCCTGTGGCTCATTTAACATCCATGCCGTGTTTTCTTTCAACAAGTCATACAGTGGTGCTGCTATGGTTGCCATATCTGGAATGTATTTCCCCAAATAATGTATCATTCCTAAGATCCTTTTCAAGTTGCTCTCACGTGGTGGGTGCTAGTAGTTCTGTTATCTTACAAAGTTTATCTAGATTATTCTGCGTGCACTAATTAAATGTCCCAGGGACCTAAGCTCCTTTTGTATGTATGTACAATTCTTCTCATTGAACTTTAACCCTGCCATTTAAATTCTTTCTTGAACTCTGTAAGACGCTAGGGGTCGCTGTTGCCCCTTTCAACACAACAGACAGACACACTAAACAAAGGGTAAAATCACCAAGAAGGTTTTTAAGTATGTTTCTTTTCGTTGTCATGCCCTGAACTACCTCCGCCACTATAAACAGGCAATACAATAATAATCAATATAATAAACCAACAAAAATCTCTCCTTCACACCTGCCAACAAGCTCTGTACTACTCCTCCTGACTCTGGCTCACTTGCTGGGTCTCCAACAGTCCTTTATATAGTGTCTGACCTGGAAGTGCTTCAGTTCTTCCGTCCATGTGACTTTCTTGCACTTCCGTCCATGTGACTCGATTGTACTCCCTGGCTATGTAAAATATACAAGTCCCCAGGTCCCCCTGCAGCCTCTCCTGGCGGCACCCATAGTACCCAGCAGGGCTGAGAAGCCGAACTCCAGATCCCATGGTGCCCTGCGGGAATCCGGTGCACCGCTATGCTGTAGGGAAATCACCATCTAGCTTCTTGGGGGCAGCAGTGTCCCACAGTAGCTGCCTTCCCCCATCCTTCTCCTCTTTGGGTGAACCGGCTATGTTGAGTAGCTGGCTGTCTGCCACAACACCTTTACAAATTCTGTTGTGCAGCACTTTACCTTTTCTAAAGGCTACTAGGTCATTACTCCTTCCAGCCCCTGTAGCAGCTCTCTCATTTTCCTTTGAAATATTTATAGTTCTAAAGGGTAAATGTTTGAAACAGTACCTTACAAATGGAGTAATGAGTGATGAGTAAGAAAGCTGCTTTCTGCTTCAAACAGAATTTTCCATAATCCACTAGCAGCATCAAGAGAAGAAAATATCATGGCACCTGACAACTTGGCTAGAATCTTGTCCATTTTTGGCAACAAGAATCTCTCTCTTTTTACGTTCTGGTTCAGCATCTTGTGGTCCACATAGATCCACACTTTGTTAATTACGGGAAGTATTGCGCACACCATTATGTCAGGTGGGCCACTTTCTCTAGTACTCTGCTCTCTTACGTTTTTTTGCAGTTCAGCTTTGACTTTCAGTATTAGAGGTATAGGAACATTTCAGGCAGTGTGTATCGTGTAAGGCAGTGCTCCTTAATTTAAGCAAATCTTCACTGTCTTAAGAATGGCATGCTCTCTGCTAGTAATGACATCCTGTATTCTCCAGATGAGGCCCATTTCTGTAGCTGCTGTTTGTTTGCCATCGGTTACCGATGGTAGGATCTCTTGCTAGGTATACAGGATTTACATATTTTTTTCTTTTGTAAAATGGACATGCGCTGTCTGCATGCACTTTTTGTGGCATTACACATGTATTTTTTGAGCATGTCCGTGCCAAATAAATAACATTCAACGTTTTGAAGAAATCATTTTATGACACGATTTACCTTTATTTATTTACTTACTTCCTAAAGCCTAAAGTCACAAGTAGTGTGCAGAGGGCATGCTCAAAAATGTGTGTAATGCCACGAAAAGAGCCTGCTGACACTTTAGTATGCAAGCAATGGTATGTGCATTCTTGCTCCGATGTAGAAGGGAGCTGAGTTTACCTCTAGCGCATCTATGTGAAAACAGTAGTGTCAGATGTGGGGTGGGGTGTGTTTGGGCTCGTGAACGCGGCTGAGATAATAAAACTGACTAAAAAAAAAAAAACAAAGCTAACCTTTACAAGTATCATAAATCACACTGGCTGTTACAGACTGAAATCAAATGTGTGTTTTTATTCTAAAATAGTAAGACTAAGAGTAGTTTACTTCTCAAAACGGAGTGGTGCAGGATCGAACTCGCGACCTTTTGATTCCCAGCGGGCTGAGTCTACTGAACCACGGAGGCAGTTACATAAACTGGTGTCAATGACGCATGTTAAGGCGGCTTTTGTTTCTGCAGTTATATTTTTGAATAGAAGCGCAATTGTTGTGTTAGATTTGTATCTTTTGTGAAAGTATTTCTTGGATACTTCAGGCTTCATACATTATATAGTTTATGCCTACATTTTGTCATCTACTAGTAGAATATAAAAAACGTTTCTGTTTTAACAATGTGTTTACACAGATTACTGTAGAAACGGAACAGACATGAAATGCGTGTGTTCCAAACAATGATCTATTATTCCACTCTAAAACTCCACTTAACTCCCAGAAAATCAATCAAGGCATGAGCTTGCAGAAGTTTGTGCACGTTCTAAGTCGGTGGAGGGATGGAATAGCCGGCTGCTTGCAGCCTGATTTTTATCAGTACATTTAGATGACAAAAGACGCTGATGGAGAACTGTGAACGATTTTAAGAAGCGATTTAAGGTGGGATGGATTTATGAGTTTTTTCGTAGGCTCTGGTAATTCTAGTGTTAAACTGCATGATTCAGTCTAGGTTTCCTCCTTGGCTGTTTAGGGTTTTATCAGGGTCACTGTTTCAGAATCAGCTTTCTTTACATCTGCTAATTCTTAACCATGCTGTCTTTTCCTGTGTCTATCTTGAAATCTTCCTGATTCCCATTCTATATCTAGCATCACCTTCCATTGCTCTACGCTGCTGTTTCCATTGTGGATTGCCCCAAGGTAGAAAGCTTCTTCATTCTGCCTGTCCTGACCATTTGTATAAATTTAGAAAGGCATACTTTTGTGCAATTTTCACTTTTCTTGCATCTTTGGCACACTGTTCCTGCATTTGGACATCCAGTTTTTCCTTTCAACTGAAGATTTTTGGAAATGAACGCAGCTAACTTATTTTATCCTCCTCCTGGGTATAATATAATATTTGGTGGGCTTTTTTACTTTCCACTCTACTGAGTGTCTGTGTGCTGCATCTTGCATTCTCTCCAAGCTTCTCACTGGATTTCTTGAGGATACTGCTTGTATGTTGGTCACTGAAAGACCTGGATGGCTGACTTGCACAGTACCCTCCTCTTTCTGTTTTACCATCAATATTGCCGTGTCTAGCTTGAGGTCTGTTATTAACTGAAGTCTTTGTTACAGTTCTTTACCTTGGATACCCACTACAAGTCTATCTCACATGTGTACGTCCCTCTTATCTCCGAAATTGCAGTTTTCTGTCAGTTCAAATAATGATCGAATATATAGGTATGCTTCTGCACTCTCTCCCGGCTTCTGTGAATGTTGGTAAAAGAGTGCACATTTGTGAATTACATTCATTTTAGTTACAAAGTAGTCATCAAATTTGGCAATTAGAGTTTTAAAATTGTTTGCATTTTCATCCATCCCATCCATTATCCAACCCTCTATATCCTAACTACAGGGTCACGGGGGTCTGCTGAAGCCAATTCCAGCCAACACAGGGTGCAAGGCAGGAAACAAACCCCGGGCAGGGTGCCAGCCCACCGCAGGGCACACAAACACACACTCACCAAGCACACACTAGGGACAATTTAGAATCACCAATGTACCTAACCTGCATGTCTTTGGACTTTGGGAGGAAACCAGAGGTAACCCACGCAGACATGGGGAGAACATGCAAACTACATGCAGGGAGGACCCGGGAAGCGAACCCGGGTCTCCTAACTGCGAGGCAGCAGCGCTACTCACCGCACCTCCAGTTTGCATTTTCACCATCTTGGAAATTAAATGATTTATAAATATTCTTAGCCTCCATTTCCAATACATATTTTAGGGTGCTGACCTGTACATCATCCTTAACATCTTGAAGCTTCACTGACATTCTATATCTAGTGAATCTCTGACACCATACCAGCTACTCAGTAGGTTGGCTGAAGTCAAAACTGTTAATTTCAACATTTTGTGTTTCTTCTACTTGTCCTTATGCTACTGGCACCTCCACATCCGACACTTTGTCAAAGATGTGACTGCTTTTAAAGAAATTTATTTAAGTACAAGAATAAACAAATTACAATAACAATTGAAGCAACACAAAAACTGTTCTCAGTGTCATATACTGGTTTATGATAAACACGCCATAATTACATAGAACATTCTGGTTGTTTGAAATATAACTCAACCAAAATCTGGATGCCCAATCCATTGACAATGTGCATGTAATAAAATATATTATAAGCCCTTTTAACATTATATAAAACTGAATGAGAGTAAAATAGTGTCATCTGTTGATAAGATGTTAAATAGAATAAATGTCTGCAAAATGTAAATTTGATGGTTTATAATGGACACTTAAAATAAAGAAAAAGAAACGGAACAAATTGTAGTAAAACAACTGGTCACATAGCTGGCAATATTTGACTTTAAATTGGGAAAGCAGCAATCCCAAACAGTGTTTAGTTTTCCCAAACTCCTTATTTAAAATCTGTTTCTCATCTTTATTGTACCATTTTTCATTAGGGATGCAGTTTGCTGTGAAAGGTACCAAGTTAAAAAAGCAATCAAACTACATTCTGGCATAAAGGAAAGCACTCATTTCAGTATCAATCAGGCAGTCAAAACTAAGTTTATGCTGGGCCTTTCAGAACTGTTGTTTTTCCAAAAGATTTAGAAAGGTGCCATGGTAAAGTACATCAAACTGTGCTTTTCTTAGTTTGTTCTTTCAGTAGCAGCAAAGAGACAAGTTTTTTTTTATATATATACTGCTTTGTGTTTATGCTCTATACATGGAACACTCACAAACTACAGCATGCTGTATTAATTTTTTTACCTAACTTTTGTATGTCAACTACACCCAGGCCTATTGAAGTCATTTTTCAAACTTGTCACTTACATTTCTCCGTGTTTGTTCAGCTAATATTGTTTGAAAATGTCACTCAGCAATGATGTGCCCACTTGGCACTGCAGACTAATGCTCTGTGATTGTCTGTCGGTCTAATTTTGAGAAATAATATTGAAACAATGAAATGCCCTACCCTTTTCAGTGACCCATTAAGGACAGATTATAGATATCTTCCATCACATATTGTTGCTTCATTTTCAGTTGGCTGCTAAGGCTATGCACTCTCTACTTTAAGTCACAAGTGATCTGTTCAGAGTCTATTGTTGATCCTAAATTCTAATTTATTTGCTAGCAATGTCAGCTATGTATCTAATATTGATCTTGAGCTATGGTTTTGGTGACTGATGAGGATTGACGTTGTATGTCAGCTAGATTTTATTGCTAGCTCTGACTCTTCTCCTTCTCTCTCACTCTCCTAATGATTACACGTAGATTTAAAATCTTGTCAATCTTCAATTTCTGCATCATATTTTGGGTAAGATTTGCTGGAAGGTGAGTCACCTCCCAGCTCATGTGTTTGTTGATAAAATCAAACTAATTTAACAAGTTTATATGATTTACTGAATTGTTATGGGTGTAAATATTATTTCTTTCAAATATGAAATGGATAGGCAGACATGTGGCATCTGTTTCAGCCCTCATAGATTGATATAATTTGTACATACTCTACTGTGTAATTTATTTTATAATATTAACTGTCAAAGACAGGTAATAAGTAAATTTTAAAATATCTGGTATCCTTCCTCTACGTGTACCTTCAGTATCTTTCTTCGGTATCCTTGTTTATCTGAATTTCTCTTGTCCGGTGCTCCCTTTCTCAAGCACATTCCTGTAAAACCCACTTCTCAGAATTTGTCATTATTTTTAAGGCACCTCGCTCAATTCTGTCTATTTTTATACTTTCTGCCTTCAAAGGCGACTCTCAGTGAACCTCCTACGCTTTTACTCCTCAAGTGTCTCACACTTGCACTTCCTCTTTTATTTGCCAAACTGACCAATCAGATTGCTCTGATAGACACGATACACACATACACATAGACAGTAGTCTTTTACTGCATAATAGATTAATTGTTTTGCATTGTGCATTTAGTCTATTCTATGGGTGGAAACCCAAGCGACGGGATACAGTAATCACTGGAGGTGGAACAGAGTGGACAGAAGAAGCTGCATGTTGTCACACACGTGAGATTAGCAGCCAAAGGGCCAGACGGAGTGAGAAAACATACCAGAGCGGAGTTTAAGACAGCGTATTATTGCTTTTCTCTTTTCCTCACTAGGAAAAAGGAAGAACAAAAACATCACGCACCTTGAATTCTATGCACGAAAATGCCGTCCTGATATGTGAAGAACTTCCATGTTTTCCGTCCATCCCTGATGACTTCACTTCTGGTCGCCTCCGATGATACCACCTCTGTCTCCCCCTTCCTTCCGCCTACGTTTGGTCCAGATTGTATAAATTGCTCTTTCTGTCCTTGCTTGGTTGTTAACTGTTTACATGAACTTGACCGTGATATCTGTGCATACTGATTTGTTTACTGCACTATAACAGTATATAGGGAAGGCTCCCCAACCCTTAATCTGTCTGTCTCGTATTTATTTCTTCACAATGTGAAGAGCAAACTAAAGGAAGGCAGTCCTTTCACAATGCATTTACTGACATGGTGGATCTGACAATCCATGAAAATGCAGAAATAAGCAAGTGGTTTTTCTTGCTTGTGCAATATGAAGATGCTGAAACACACTCGAGATTTCACTATGGTTGAAGCTAGAAACAACTAAACAATGATGAACCTGACCATATATGAGGTGTAATTAAGGGACAAAAAATATGATTCAGGTTTACATCTATCATTCTATCTGTATGTGAGTCAATACATGCGCTGAAATATTAATACAAGAATTGCATCACATAGAGACACAATGATTTGATGACAGATGCTTTCCTAAATGACACATCATAATCAAACTTACCAAATCCTTGGTACATGCCTACAGAGTACTCAGTTGGTCAGCACTTACATATATGGAGACACTCATGGTCTGCTAGTGAACAGCATCATACCTTTTACATGTGGCTTCGAGCGCTGGTGGAACAAGCTGCCCAAATCCATGTGAATTTCCTTAAAATGTTTAGGTAGCATTTGAAGACTATTTTGTTCCATGAATATCTGTCTAATTGATAATGGCTTTAATAGGTTTTTATAACTGAGGAAAGATGAACTTGTTTTGTGCTCTGTTTGGTGCAAAGCTCTTCACTTGTCAATTTTGTAACATTGTCTTGGAAGACATATTCCTGAACAGTTCTCCATACTTATTATGTTGACCTCTTTTATAAGTCGCTTTGCATAAAAGTGTCTGGTTAAGTGAATAAATGTAAATGATACAATCCTGAACAAAATTTTAAAATCCAGCAATACTTGCTTATTATACAATAAGAGAAATAGTAACTCACAATTTGATGGGACGACTTGATCTCTTGTCATAAACAAAAAAAAAACAACTAATAGGTTGTTAATAATGAAAGGTCTTGAACTTTCCTCATCACCAACAACCATAATTTTCTGTCTTTTCATTAATTAGTAGTGTAAGGTAGTCAGAAGACTAAGCCAGTGGTTCCCAAACTCGGTGCCTAATTAAGTGAGTCATTATTTCACAGTTTCTGTGTTTTGGAGTCAATGTAGAAATTACAAACTAAGTTTGGAAGATTTTTATTAAAATATAATAAAAAGTTATATGGGAATGTGTAGTGTTTTTAGTTGTTACCAGTATTTTCAACCTAATTTTCATTCTGCTTATCCAGGTGTTCTGGTTATTTAATTGATTATTTACAAATTAGCGGGTCTGACACTGAAGTCGTTGCTGCTTTCATCATCCCGGGTGTGTGCTATGTTGGTTGTTAACTGTCACTATTAGGGTTAAATGAAGGGAACAAACTACACAGGAAAAGGGGAAAATATTAGGAAAACAACAAAAGAGATGTTAAGCATTTATAGCTTTAGAAAAAAAAAAGAAATATTTCTAAATGTCTTTTTAATGTAAAAAACATACTGTTGTTTTTTTCTGAATGCAGAATAAGAGAAGAGTAAATAAGACCAGCTAATTAAATAAGATCAGTGGTTATTGATTATTATCACTGATTGTTAATCTGGTTAGACTAAAATCCCACAGCCACAGTGGGTCCCCAGGACCGAGTTTGGGAACCACTGGACTAAGCAATTGACAACATTTTTAATTAAATGCAGTATTTTAGTACACACTTTCACAGAGTTGTATTTATTCCATGCATTGTGTTACTGAAAGAAAATTAAATAAAGCAAATTCCCCCACCTCCAAAAAAATTTAAATAGATAATGCAAGACTTATTTATCATGTTTAAGACAGTATTAGGCTTATAGTTGTTTTTGAGCTGTAGGCGGATGTTTATATAAATGTTAAGCTCAGCTATCGCATTTGCTCAAGCACAAAATAACTGAAAAATAAGATCTTTGATCTTTTCAAATGACTTGAATTGTCTAGAGATTTAATAATTTCTAAAATAAAACTAAATTATATTTTTAGCTATTGGCTCTTTTAAAATGTCCACAGCTCATGAAGTCAATATGATAATTACCCTAACACATTCTAAGCTATTTGAATGCCAAAAAAGTTTAATTTTTTCAATGATAACTTTCAAATTTACAATCATTGCCTTGAAGAAAAAGAAAATCACAACATAATATTGTCAAGTCAGCTAAACTCAACTTAGGATAACTGGGTTTAGAGTTTCAGGCAGTTACCAGACCTGGGCAAGATGCCAGACTATCACAGTACCCAATACACAGACCCACATGGGGCACATTTAGATTCATCAATTAACCATGAAGTTAAATGTCTTTGGGATTTGGAGAAAGAATTAAATATCTAGAGAAACACCTGCCTAATCAGAGTATTGAACATTTCTACACATATGTCTTTTGGCTTCAAAACCAACATTCTGGAATTGTGATGTCACAGCACAAGAGAAGTCATACATATTATTAACCAAAGACATTATGAATGCTTTTTTTAACCAGTGCAATGGTTCCAGCTTGGATTCAGTGCTATTTGATGCTGAATAAGATTAAGTGGGTTTAAAATTGTCGTGTGTATGATTTTTCTAATAAAGGAAACAGTATTAAGTTTTGCTTGCAATTTTTACAGTTAACACTATATAAATGAAATCATTGGAGCATAAAGGGGAGTGGCACAGTGGCACAGTGGTAGCGCTGCTGCCTCACAGTAAGGAGACCTGGGTTCGCTTCCTGGGTCCTCCCTGCGTGGAGTTTGTATGTTCTCCCTGTGTCTGCGTGGGTTTCTTCCCACAGTCCAAAGACATGCAGGTTAGGTGCATTGGCAATCCTAAATTGTCCTGCGGTAGGCTGGTGCCCTGCCTGGGATTTGTTTCTGCCTTGCACCATGTGTTGGCTGGGATTGGCTCCAGAAGACTCCATGATCCTGTGTTAGGTATAGCAGGTTGGAAAGTGACTGACTGACTGGGGCATAAAGGGATGAAGCCTGTATAAGAAAAATATTTCTAGCAAATAAAAATCTGTTTTAATTTAATATACAGGGAGTCTTGGGTTAAAATGTCTTGACATACAACGTTTCGAGTTTATAATGCTCACTTCCCATGAAAACTTAAAAAAATTGAGACATCAGGGTTTCAGCTTACGCCTTTAGCGTTGTACTTACAGACTACGTGGGTGATCTAGTTTGGTGGTGTGCAGCGGAAGAATACGCAGTAATACATGCACGGAAGAAGTGTTCTGTTTGTGTGGTTTTGTTTGGCGACTTTATGGCCATTATCATGGCTCCTAAACAAAAGTCAGAGTCTTCAGATGGTAGCGCTTTGAAGAAGAAGAAAGCCATCATGATGGAAGTGAAATTAGACATTGTAAAGAGATCAGAAGGAATAAAGTTAAGGAATTTTGTTTTTACACTCATTGTTTGTCATTTTTCTGTTACTACAGTACAGTGTACAGTACAGTATATTTATGTCCTTTTCATTTTTTCTGTGGCTTAGTTGGGTTTTTATGTTCTAGATTATGATTTTGCAAATGTGTTAGGATAGGTAAGTGACTTAGGCTAGAGTGTGTTTCGACTTACACCAAAGTTCGGGTTACATCAGTGTGGAAGGAACTGAACTGTGTCATAACCCGAGGACCCCTTGTACTGTGTTTTGCTAAGATCACTTACCATTATAATTAGAATGTGAAAGAGGCCCATTAAAAAAATGGAGTTTGAATATTTATCACTTGTCCGCACAGAATTTCCTCAACCTAATGGTATGCTTGCTAGTTTCACCAGTAACTCTAACATGGCCCTGTGTGAGTTAATGTGTGTATATGTGGGGGCGAGTGTATCCTTTGATGAACTCGTTTCTGTTGCAGGGTTGGTTTCTTTGCTGGGTTAGGTGCCAGCCCCCGATTAACAACATTAGACTAGTTGGTTTAGAAAATCTGGGAATGGATCTATATCTCATAAGGATCTCTGATCTATTGGACAATGTTTTATTTTTTGATATTGTATTTCATGCTAACTATATAATATTTTAAATATGTACATCACTTTGAGTTCGGGGACAGTGTTGTGGTCTCACAACAAAGATATTAAGGTTCAAATCCCAGGTATTCCCTGTGTGGAATCTGCACATTCTCTCCATGTCTGTGTGACCTTTCTCCAGGTGCTTCTACTTCCTGCCACATCCCAAAGACATGCAGTGTGTGTGCGTGTGTGTCTGTCTGGCTGTCTTCAACCTGCAATGAGCTGGCACTCTGCCCTGAGTTTGTTCCAGCCTTGCACATGTATCGAGCAGAGAGTGCTAGCTCACTGGGAATGAGTTCTTTTGTAATTGTGGCATGTTACAAAACCCGAAACTACTGTATGTAGATATAATATAAAAAGGTGATACCCCTCCCTTAGTGATACGATGGTAAGAAATCACATAGCAGAAATAATTTAGCTTTGTTTAATGATGGGGCGGCATGGTGGCACAGTAGATAGCACTGCTGCCTCACAGTTTGGAGACCCGAGTTCACTTCCTAGGTCCAACCTGCATGGAGTTTGTATGTTCTCCCCATGTCTGTGTGGGTTACCTCTGGTTACTCCTTTTTCCTCTCACAGTCCAAAGACATGCAGGTTAGGTGCATTGGTGATTCTAAATTGTCCCTAGTGTGTGCTTGGAGTGTGGGTGTGTGTGTGTGTAGACCTGTGGTGGGCTGGCATCCTGTCCGGGGTTTGTTTCCTGCCTTGCGCCCTGTGTTGGCTGGGATTGGCTCCAGCAGACCCCCATGACACTGTAGTTAGGATATAGTGGGTTGGATAACGGATGGATGGATGTTTAATGATGGCTTGCGCCAATGGCAAGAACCCTGTTTGGGAGAGGGAGCCTGATGTGCAGAGTCTGACATTTTCGTAATTGTAGTGGAAGGATTTTCAGAATCAGATGACGTTATCTCTCATCTGTCTGTTGGCTTCAAAGGTGTGCCGGGCAATGTTCCAAGGCTTTATACTCTTTCTTCACGTGCAGGCCCCCACTTAGGTGAATCATGCAATTCCAAACAAGGCAAACGAGGATACAGTTTTATGCTGACTTTGACACACAGAAATAGTATACAACAGTCCTCAGTCTGACTGCCTGTTTCACAGTTGTGTCTATCAGTCTTGTCTAATAATGTTTGCCTAGCAGTTCTATATGCTGAACCCCTGTGCTAAATCTGGTTCTGTGTCAACTGTGCATCTGAGTAGAAAAAGGCAGATTTATAAAATATATTTGCATGGAGTACAGTGACATATTAAACTTATACTCTTATTACAGCATATGATGCTTGATGGGATATATTCCAGCTTCCTCACAGCTCCGTTCAAGATAAGTGGGTTTGGAAAATAGATTAATAGCAGGATTTGACTTTGGGAAGTGCACTATGTAGAAATAAACTAAATTAAACTGCATAATACTTGATCTGTTACATTCCACCTTAACTAGCAACAAACAGCAAATGTACTAAACATAGTGTTTAGCAGAGGAGGTTAAAAGTGTTATACATTAAAAATAATGTAATGTATTAATAAACAATGTATTTGATAAAAAGTAATATGATAATAGAAGCAGGTCACTATTCCATGATCACCACGCTGTAACGAACAACTAATTAGCAACTCCATTTTCATGTCCATAAGATTTTTTCAGCCTGGTCACCTTTAATATTCAACTTACATTGCAGCTCCTAATGAGGTCTTTTCTGCTTTTAGAGCAAAGATGTGATTTGAAAATCCTACCGATTCTCAATGTGTATGGATGTAGTGCCTCCTTTTCTATGATATTTCTTGCATTTCAAAATTTTCTGTATGACAGGCTTCCTTTCTTGTCATAGTGAACCTTAAATTTTCAGAAGGTAGAAATGTAATATGGTGGTACCATGAAGCAGTGATTAGCTTCAAGGATCAAGGGGTTGAATGCCATTCTGGTTTTTATCATGTCTGTTTCGTTTTTCTCAAGGTAATTTGGTTTAGTTTTCCCCCATATACCTAAAGAAATGCATTTGTTATTTAAACATGGTGTATCTACAGTACATTGGCCCTGTGTGGATGTTGAGATGGACTGGCACCATTACCCATTTTGATTACCCATGCACATGTACATCAGGTTAATTGACATCTCTCTATTGGCCCAACATGAAAGTGTGCATAAGTCTGTCCTGGAATGGAATACTGTCTTTTCTAGACATGGTTCACTTTTTTGCCTTAATTTTTTTCCCGGGTACAGTTGTTTTTCTCCTGCATGCCAACAGAATCGTATTACATTAAATGACCTCTCTCTATTGTCCTATTATGTGTCATTATGTGAGTGTGTTCTGAGATACATTGGAATTCTTCCCAAGCTTGGCTAACTTTTTGCACCTGATGCTGCCTTTTTTCTATTGATACTCCATTTTTCTTTACACGTCCCAAAGGCATAGCGGGCATCTGAAATGCACTATGTAACAAGATATAATGCAAATTGGTTGCAGTTACTTCAAAATACAACAGTAAAAACCTTAACCTGTAGAAGAAAATCTGAGCACATCTCACTGAATTTAAAACTATTACAATGATTATCTGTGTCCTCTAAAAGTGATTTTAAAATGCTTCTAATTGTATAGCTGCACGCAACCACTTGTGAAAAAGACACAATAAATTATTAACTATACAATTAGAAGTGTTCTTGGAACAATCCTATATTCCTTGTTAAGCTTTTATTTTGAAAAGACTGCTTTGTACAATGGGATGGAGTTTTACTGTGAAGCAAAAAGTTGCAAAAAGGATTTCATCTTGTGGATTGTGTTGCTTTCCTCTTTTAAGTTGCACTGTTTTTTGTTTATTTGCTCATAAGTTTTACAATTTAATATTATAATTGTAGAGATGTTTATTTAAATACAGCACAACAGACAGAAAATGTGAAGATAATGCATGAAAACTGAAAATGAAAAATGCTTCTTCTTGTGTCAATGGTAATAATTTCACTTTTTTTTTGCTGTGTGAAACACTGAGTTTCACATCAAATTCAGCTTTACATAGAGTGTTTCACTCATGATTACAGCTTTATTAATACAATATACCATATTAAACCAGAATTCCAACAAAACCCTGTAGCCTCCTTGGGACTGGGTCTATGGCTCTTGAACTCCTGTATATCAAGTGGTTTCTCTGGTTTCTGTTATTCCTGAAATTACATTAAAGTGTTTGTTTCAAAACAACAATCAGCTGTAAAGTTAGCCTCTGACACCATAAAGAAGGGACTTCCTGCACAAAGCCATACCATTTTCCATTCTGTATTAGTGGTCTAAAAAAATTACCATAGATTTATTTCTTCTGATCTCAGAGCATTTTGTATGTATTTTTTAGAGCAATAAACACAGATTTGTTGCTTTTCTTCAAATACATTTTTTACTAATAAAACATGCAGACCTACAGTTCTTAAAAAAAGATGGTTCATATTCACAAGTTGAATTTTACCATTTTGGCAACACATTCTTTTGTTTTCACCATGAAAAAATACAGCTTCACCGAGATCATGGTGGTATTGCCTCTTTCATAAGTAGTACTAGTTTGCCGGCATGTTTTTCTCTCTAATTATCATTTATGCATTGTGTATCCTAGATTTTGTTTTGCATTTTGTCTTCCTGCTAATCATTTCACCTGTATTAAGGGCCATTCTGTGATGTGTTTGACTCTCAGTAGATGATTATCAATAAGCAGTACATTTATATTTCATTATTAATTCTGAACGGACATGTACTGTGTCCTGGAGGATTACCAATTGATGGGCTTGCAGGGAGTGTACTTTTATTGCAATATACTTTTCTACTCACCAATAAAGTGCCCACCAGGTTGCCACACCCTAAAATGTTTTGATTTTTCAGAACATATCAGGGTATTGAAGATTAGCTTCTTGTCTACTTCTTCTCAGTTTTTGTTAGTTAACCATCTTCTGTGATGTGCTTGACACTCAGCAAATCTCATCACTGTCATTCTTCTTTCTATCATGGAGTTCTTCATCACATAATCCCATCATGTGATTTGCTTGATCTTCAGCAGATGTTTCTGCTCTTCTTTTTCTTTTTGTCATGTGTCACACACGTGTGACTGGGAGGCAGCTGAAGGGCCTAAATGACAGTAATTCCATGCCAGACCAGGGGGTTGTGGGGTGCGCTGACTTTCTCTCTTAATCTCTTGCAGCCCATTCACGGGAAATCCTGCAGGGTTCTGACGCCACTGATAACATCACTTCCGGCTCCAGCAACAATGATGATGTCACTTTCGGTCCTAAAGGTGTCACTTCCGGTTCCGGCACGATGGTGTCATTTCCTTTACTAGCCTTTAAAGCTGCCATCTTACCTCCATACTATCAGTGTTATTTTGGACTCAAACCTGTGAACATCTCTGCTCAATTTTGCAGCCTGGATACAATATATGGGTGGCTGTCCCAAACCTTCATGATGTCTGTGACTCATCTTTGTGACACATGCCATGTACTTTCTCAATAACCTTCCTGTGAGAAACACACAACCACAGGTCAATTGTCCAAGATCAAGGTACTAGCCTCAGTAGTTTGTGAATAATCATGTGACAGACAGACTTTAGCTTTATATAGATAGATAGATAGATAGATAGATAGATAGATAGATAGATAGATAGATAGATAGATAGATAGATAGATAGATAGATAGATAGATAGATAGATAGATAGATAGATAGATAGATAGATAGATAGATAGATGTATTTTTATGTAGTCCCTACTTCAAGGTTTCAGAAAGTAAATTTAAAGCATTTTGGCTGAATGTAGATTCTTGTTCAGGGCCGTTATTCTAGGAATTTAAGAAACACGATGAATCAGTTCTACCCTATAATGTGGTGTGGCTAGATTCCTTTCGCAAAACAGTTGAGGTAAAAAATATCCTTCTACTATCTACTCATCCATTTTATGAACCAGTTTTTTGATTCCAAACTCCTGGAAAACCAGAGTTTTTCCTAGCAGCTATGGTTTCAAGGTAGGAATCAAAGTAGGATGGTCCAAGGCACATTCACACACTTATCCACATAAATTTGCCCAAGCTGAAAATCTCAAAGATGTGGGAAGAAATTACATAGCACCTGGAAAAATGCATACAGATACTAGTGCCAGAGCCAGCAATGATGCTGGAAAGCAGCGGCCATGACCACTGTGCTGCGGTCAGTAAGTTACAAGATAATCAGGAAATCATCCTGAGGCTTATATTTCATTTTAATGGACACGATTTTAAACGTTCCGGTGAGTCGGAAAGGTTATTTAGACCTGGAAAAGGAGAAATTCCAGCATTTCTTTCTATTTCGATCACTGCTGATAGTGGCACATTTGCACAAGTCTCATTCAACATGTAGATCGTATCACTTACAGCACAGTCCAAGCACAAAAACAAGATACACGTACATACTGAGTGACCTCCACAGTTTTAACTTGCATACCTAAAGCATTGTGATATAGAGGCAAAATATGAGACACCTGAGCTCATGTAAGTTAATATTTAAACTACTTTGAAAATGCCTGCTGTCAGACTAGAATTAAATTGATGCTTGGTAAAATGAGCCATCAATGCCTCTGTGTATGCATATCAAAGCTGTCAGACAGCTCTAAGGAGCTTGAAATAGTAAGTTAACCAAAAAGGAGCTGATTTACCTTTGCACAGTTAGTGTGGCACAATGTCTCAGCTACCATAAAGCTAAAACATTCATAAAGAAAGAAGAAGCTTGGGTTATCTAGACAGAAGTAATTTGTGATTCAACCTGTACTTGTACTTCAATCTATAGCAGGACTTGCTCTTGATCCACATCACAATCTGTGATAATTTAGGGACGGCATTAATAATGCGGAGTCTGTAGACTTACAGTCACTGCCATCACCTTGTAGTCTCAGGGTGAACCTAAGATCTTCAGATTTTGTGTTGACGTCTAATTTCAGGGCATTTCTATGTTTTCTTCTTTAAGGGCACTTCATTAACCCATATTTGCTTTTCTTTAAAAGACATAATGACTTTGATGAACATCATTTATGGTAGGTCTAAGGCTAGGTTTATACTTCATGATATGTGACACATGCTTCACAGGATGCTACTGCTGCGCAAGCATTGTACTGTTTATACTTGTGCGTGTACTTTACAGAAATCTGGAATATTCCACAAGGTGGCAGTGCGAGATATCATCACGGTAAGAACAGGCTCAGCTTTCCTGTTTTTTGAATTGCCTGAAACACCCATCAAGTTTCCAGGACACCTTGCCGCAATATCTCTGAAAAGGATGTTTAATAATTAAATACATCAATCCAGGGATGCGCCAATTCCAGCTAGCATTGGGCACGAGGCAGAAACAATCACTGGACAGGGCATCATCGCAGGGTTGAATACAAGCACACACGTGCATTACACTGGTGTCATTTTAGTGTCACTAAATCTCCAAACCTTCATGTCTTTGGAAGGAAACCAGAGCACATTGGGGAAAAACACCAGGAAAAAATGCAAACTCCAGGCAGGGAACACCAAAAACATGACTCCGTGTGAGGCAGACTGTGCCGCCACAACATGTGCAATTATTATCATTATTCATTATTTAAATGAAGTTAACTTATCTGTAAAATGTAGCATACATACATTAATGCATTTCATTATGAAAGTGTTATCAAGTATAAATCTAAGGATTCTAAATGTGCAGAGAGCTGGAATACCATAAAAATAATGTGTTCTGTGTGGCGATTGCTGCTGTCAGGTCAGGAGGAAGCCCCAGAAGCACATAGTGATTAACAACTGGGTCGGTTCTAAGATGATGTTTATGGCTGTCTCCTTTAACGATAAAGTAAACTACGAGGTTAAAGTGAACATTTTGAGATTAAAGCCAAAATGTCCACTTTAATCACAAAATACACCTTTTCACCATGTCCTTAATTTTTTTCTCTGTGGCTCAAATACACTACCGAACATTCTGATGCTGTTGTAAAGGTGCAAAAAAATGCAAAAAAAGATGGCACCGAGGATGTTATGTGAGACCTTTAAAATGTATTGCATCATTATGATGGGAAATATGCGATGCTTGAATATAAAAGCACCACAAATGTATTTCTATGTCGGGATTTTTGCTTCATCACATCGAACCATTCATTAAACATTGAAGCATGCACATCGATCCCGGAGGATCCTCAAAGCGGCTTTCTGTCACATGTAGACAGTAAACAGAAACCCTGATGTCATATTCCCACTTTTACCACACTGTGCCCCCCGACTTTTTTCTGGTCCTGCAACTTTCACATGCGTTGCTTTCATTTCTGAGGACATGCTCTGAGGATGCGTCAAATGAACGTCATGATGCGTGCACGTGCGCATTCTGAGCATGAAGTATAAACGAACCCTAAGGCAACTGGCTAACCAGCTTCAGCTCTTGGATGGGATATCATGGCACAGAAACTTCATCTGAAGAGATTTATGATCATGCTAATGGTTAGAATTTAGTGGCATCATAATTCTCCTCATTACAAAGATAGCATCACAGATATTATATTTTTGCTGCAATAACTTGTAAAAAGCAACCACTTGAAACTGCATTTTTAATTTATGCATTGATTTTTTCTTAACTCACTTATTTCAAAATAGGAGTCTCTCCCATCTATTAGGCACAAGACATTAAACAACCCTGGATGGGTGCTAGCCAATTTCAGGAAACTATAAATCTAAAATTCACACTTATTCCCACCAGACAAACGTAGAACCATCTAGACTTCTTCTGTTTGATATATCATAGGAAACCTGGAATATTCAGAGGATGGCCATGTCAACGAAAGGAAAATGTACAAAATTCACACAAGTAGTGCTTAGGTTGGGGTTTGAACCCAGAAATTCTAGAGCTGCAAGACAGTAATGCAAACCACTGTGCTACCCTAGTTCACTTTAATTCATTTTTGTATAATGCAATTTATATTGTACATAGAGTGATACCGAATATTCTATTCAAATTCATATTTGGCTAAATAATGAGAAAATTAGAGCATTTTTAAATAAATAAATAGATTCAAAAAATAAATGTGTATGTTAAAAATACTGCAACCACAAGGGGGGGGGGTGTTAGAGTTGGAGGAATAGAGTTAGCCTTTTTACGTCGATTGTTGGTGGTTGCCTTTAAAAGCTCATGATCTGCAGTTACACACACTCCTGCACACTCCCTGCTTTGCACTTTTGTACACTCACCCGCTGCCTAGCTCCTCCTCACCCTGCTCACTTGTGCTCTCCTGTGTACCACACTATTTCACACTTTGCGAGCCGATCCAAAGCCAAGGTCTAACTCCAAGGATCGTGACCAATGAGCTTTAGCAGCTGAGAGGCACGCCTGAGGTGCTCTCTGAACGCTTGTTCTTACTTGCATTTAGTGACCAAGACACATTCACACTTGTTATGGACCATTTGGTGGCCATGTTGATACAGCTTTTGTTCAATGTTGCATACCTGGCAATGTCAAAGCAGAAGAAGTGAGACTCAGGAAGAACAGTTGTGCCAGCTACAGTATAGAATCTGGTTTAAGAGGAAAAAAAATAAGAAATTGGAGTGTCTGACTCATTAACCAAAAGCACCAAAGGGAAGGCAAGTACACTATTGGAAGTTTTATTATGAGGTGGTCATTTAAAGACACTGGCATAACCTGAAAAGTATGCAGTACTACAGTATGTTCAGTTAGTTAACTGTATTATTGATAAAGAATTGCAAATAAGGAGAATTAGAATTGCTCTACTTTAACTAAAATAACATATGATTCTCCAATTGTACAATGGTAAGCAGGTTAAGATTCTTCCAACTAAGAAGAAAGGGAAGGTGTGTAACCAGTGAAGCATAAGGAACACAAACAGATGGTTCCTTAGACAGAAGCACTCCATTGGGTGTTACTCCCAGTAGAGCTGTAAGATGACTTGAGATTTTCTGTGTTTCCAATGTTATCTGATAAACAGATGAAGAATGGTACCCAAGTATCCTATATGGTTTGAAGTGGCGGTGCACTATTAAAACATGCTGAGAGAGAGAGAGAGAGATGTGTTTCTGATGTTTAATTCTGAAATGAGGTAGACAGCATCTCGCATGAACTGTGGATGAATCTATTTCATTGAAAATAATTTCCATTTGTTCTCTGAGAATCTGAAAAGTCTGAGATGGATTGCACTGCTTTTCAAGATCTGGTTTATTTTTTAGTTACTTCCTGTAGCAATATTGCAGTTATAGAGCACGTTTCACGACTTCTGTGTTTGTTTGTGTGAAAACTAAACTAGATTTTTCTTCAGCAGATAGACGTGCCCCATGGGTGACAGATTAATACTAGAGAATCTAGAAGAGTGGTTGCAAGCTTGATGGAAGTTTATCATTTGTCGATTGTAGTTCGTCAAAAGTTTGTGTTTTGTGAATAAATTGTTTCCGCCATCTAAAGGTCTTAACACCAAGTGTATTCTATATATTAAACATTGTATACATCAGGAAAGGTGCCCACAAAAAATAATGCATTTAAACACCTGATAGCATGCATGCATATAAATATAAATGATGTGTTGAAATATTAGTATTTGTACTATGAAATACCTGACTGTCTAGTTATTCCAGTAAAATCTACATCTCAGAAGTTAGCAAACTTTAAAGATCTCTGATACATTAGTTGAAAGGAATCCTAGCATGGACATTTAACTTTTGGATTTATAATTATTAATCTTGTCTGTTTTGAAACTGTTCAGATTTGGGTTGCCGCATTGGTTTCTCTCTTCACTACAGTAATGTAAAAAGAGTAATTTACTGTATCTATGTATACTGCACTATATAGTAAAAGGAGACACAACAAAGAGAAAGGTTTGGGGCACCACCCTGGTGATCGTGTATAATTAAAAGTTTACAAAAAACAAACAAAAAAAAGCAATAATTTGCAGAAATGTCATTTCTGACTTAAGTTCAAAATGGAACTAACTCCAAGATTCCCGAACCAGGACGGCGGAAAATGGAAGTAAAGTCAGAAGTGAAATGGATATCAGTCTTCCTTTCTGCATAGGTATAAAGAGAGAAGGTATTAGCAAACAGCGCCAATGTCTGGTTCATTCTGTAACTACCAGAGCCCTTAAGCTGTCTCCCAAGCTCACATGTGTGACAATACATATATATGGTAATTTTTTTTTTGTCTGTCAGATTTTTAAAGATCAATCCCTCTTTTTTTAGTTCTTAATAACAGTTACCAGGATTTGTGTGGCTGTCCCAAATCAGTTTTGCTTTCTCTAAATATACGGTAGATACTATATGTATATAGGGAATGTACTGTAAAGTGTGGCAGTTCCCCCTGTGAATCCAGCATGTGAATCAGGTGACTTAAAGTTGCGGAGACCTGTCAGGAAACTGCAAAATGAGTATCAGTATGCTAAAGTAGTTAAAAATGAAATAACATTCTCATAGATTTACTTATCTGTTAAACGCTTATTAATTGCTTGAATTACGTTTACAAAAAATGTTAAAAAGTTGAAATAAAGTTAATTTCAAATAAATTAAAGATCTCTTCTTCATTAGTGCAAAATGAATATTTCTATTTTTCCATGCCCGCAGGAGGGGAATGAAAAAAATAATCTATTGGTCTTCAAGAGTGATAAAAATACACAGATTCAGCAGGTTCATCTACATCTCTTTTAGATAACTCACCTACATGGCAAGGTGTGCACTGGTATTTTGTGAATTCCCATATTTCAAAATCTGTTTCTCAATATGGAAGTGCTGAAATATTTTAGTACATTAATTAGGTACACTATTTTGGACATATGAGTTTCTTTGGAGCTGAGATGGGAAAAATGTAAATATAATTGCACTTCTAAAGAATTAATGTCTGAAGAGGCTTGAGATAATAGCACAACTTCTGGCAACCATACAAATGAGCCTGTATGGCTAGAAGAGTATACTCACCCTTCAAGGGCTGCTTGTGGAGATAAAGTCAGTTATCGATAATTTATGAAATTATTATTATATATATATGTATAGTGGCATATGGCTGGCCATTCATCCCGGCCAATACCCCCAGGCCACCAGATGGAGCCCTTTCTACAGCATGGAGGTGCCCTGAATTCCAGCAGAGGATCATGGACAGTGGAGTTTTACATCACAGCCCTGCTGGATACCATGGGGGCCTCCAGGGGACACTGCAGAGAGGAACAACAGTTATTTTCTCTACAACCCGGAAGTGTGTCCTAGTCACATGGACAGATGAAATTACGTGCTTCCTGGGATGAAGAAGAGGAGTTTTTATCTGACCTGGAAGTGTAACCAGTCACATGGACAGAGAGAGAAACATTTCCGGGTCATGGACTATAAAGGACTATGGGAAATCCCAGATGGATGAGCTGAGTTGGGTGGAAGGGAACAATGCGTCTGGGAGTGGAGGATTGTGTATTGATTATTGGTTTATTATATTGGTTTATGAATATAGTGGAGTGGAGGGTGCTTTGTGCACTTTATTATTATAATAAATATTCATCTTTGGACTTTTATTTGGTGTCTGGCGTCTGTCTGAGGGTACAAGGGGACAACAGTGCCCCCTATCTGTCACTATATATATATATATATATATTGTCAGGGATGCCAGGGGCAACGACCCGGCCGGGACACCATGAGGGACCGGAAGAGGGTCAGAGCCCACCCTGGATCACGTGGGGGCCACCTTCCTGGTTGCTCTGGGTGCCACGGGTACAGGTCATGGAAGCTCCACCCTGTAAGGGGCCCGTGGTCACTGCCAGGAGGCGCCCCAATGCCTTAGGGACCTGTTACCCCAGCACTTCCGCCACACCTGGAAGTGCTGGGGGGAAGATTTAGGACGGCACCCGGAGAGCTGCCTGGAGGACAGCCGGCACTTCCGCCACGCTGAGGCGTGGCCAGAGGAGGAATGGCGGGAACACCTGGGGCTCATCCGGGGACTGTTTAAAAGGGGCCGTCTCCATTCATTCAGTGCTGGAGTCGGGAGGAGGAAGGACGAAGCACAGAGGAGGTGTGGAGGCGGCCCGAAGAAGGCATTTTTGGCCAGGACTGAGTGTGATATTGGGGTTTGTGCACTTTGGACTGGGTCTGTGTGACCATACCGTTTGTAAATAATTGTGTAAATAAACGTGTGGTGGTGAATTACAACATGTCCACCTGTCTGTGTCTGGGTCGTTTCCACAATATATATATATATATTGTCAGGGATGCCAGGGGCCATGACCCGGCCGGGACGCCATGCCGTCGTGGGCGCCTCCAGCAATGGCGCGCTCATCAGAGCCCGCTGCACTCCTTCCATGCACGTCGCCCGCCCGCATCAGGGAATAACGGCCCTCTACCGGACCCCTGGCGGTCCGTGGGGTTCCTTTACCCCGCGGGGCTGTGTGCACGCAGCACCCGCGGCACGTGGGTGGGGTCCCCTGCTGTGCGTGCCGGGCCGTCCACAACCAAATTTCTTTTTCCAGGTCCCCGCCTTGGAATAGGCGGAGCATCCTGCCGACTACACCAGATGTGGAGCCGACCCGGACACAGACAGGCGGACATGTTGTTAAAATACCACCACACGTTTATTTTACAATTATTATGTACAATAATGGTCACTCAGACTCAGTCAAATGTGCACAATACCCCAACAATCTCAGTCCTGGCCACAATGCCTTCTTCTCGGGCCGCCTCCACGCTCCTGTCTTGCTTCGTCCTTCCTCCTCCCGACTCCAGCCTCGAATGAAGGGAGACGGCCCCTTTTATACAGGACCCGGATGAGCCCCAGGTGTTCCCGGCATTCCTCCTCTAGCCACGCCCCAGCTGTCCTCCCGGCAGCTCTCCGGGTATCATCCAAAGTCTTCCCCCCAGCACTTCCTGGTGTGGCGGAAGTGCTGGGGCAACAGGTCCCCAAGGCATTGGGGCGCCTCCTGGCGGTGACCACGGGCCCCTACAGGGTAGGGCTTCCATGCCCTCGACCTGTGGCCCCCAAAACAACCCGGAAGGCAGCTCCCACGTGATCCAGGGTGGGCTCAGACCCACATCCGGTCCCTCATGGCGTCCCGGCCGGGTCATGGCCCCTGGCATCCCTGACAATATATATATTGTACAGACTATAAGTAGAAGTCATATAAAGGTTTGGGACTCCAGCTGGGAGACCCCATTTAATTTGCAAGATGCTTTGTTTAGTATTGCAAAAGTAGTGGTTAAATGCTGTTGTGCTGTCTTCCCTTAGGATTCTCTCATGTGAAAGACCTGAGGTAGTCCGACAACTATTCCTGCATGATGGGTAATGTTCAGTCTTGTTCTTCATCAATCTTCTTCCAAGTGGTGTCCATCCAGACTAGTGAAGGAAATGGTTCCATACTTCCAGCATTTCCCCTGTGCCTTCATTTAAGAGACTCACCATTCTCATGTGTCTGCTAATACATACAGCACATATATATATATATATATAGAAAAACACTGTTTTCTTCTTTTTCCCCACAGCCAAGAAAAAACACACAGGAGAGGAGACTGATCTCACCAAGAGAAACTTCACCCCTTCCAATCCTCAGAGTATAAGAACAGCTCATTCCTGAAAGGTGGCATCAGATGCTAGCCTGTGAAACGCAGTGGTCAGAGCTCCTGTGATTCAGGCAATCAGCTAGCTTTGAGCTGCAAACCTTTTTTTTTGTTTGAGCTGTTATCGGCAGCTTTTTTAGTTGTTTGATTAAACAGGGCTGTTAGGGTGGTACACCAGCCTATTTTCTTTGTCTCTGCCATCTTACTAAATGTATATACTGTATATATATATATATATATATAATCTAAATAAGAGAAAGTAAAATAAAAATACAATTAACTGTGCATATTCTCACTTGTCTGTGTGAAAACTGAAAAATTTAGACAACTGATGAAATAATAGTTATAAAGCATATCAGCTAAAATATTGTGAGGAAATGGTCAGGGACTGATAACATAACAAGCTATCCTCAGTTAATAAAAAGCACACACAAAAATTTACTGCAAATTGCCAGAGTATGTATCATGTAAGTTTGAAATGTATTATTGGAAGTCAAATTATGTAAAGCTTTTTGCATTTTAAAGAGCAGTCAAGTGGCCAATACATTTTTTAATGCTGACTAGAAGACTGACAATGCAAAATAGCCCCGCAAATATAACCATGACTAAAAGGCAAATGGAAAAATACTGCTTATGATGCATAAATGAACTTGGATGATTTTCTGAAGTTTATTAGTAAGAGCCTTAAAAGACAGGGTGGTGTATTATGGGCATTTCAACATAAATGATTCTGCTTAATCAGGCAAGAGCTAAGATGGTGCCAAATATCCTGTCTTGCAGTCGCGCCTGGCAGTCAATTACTGCCTCTGAATCACAAGTCTGTGAACAGGTAAAAAATGAGAGACTTTATAGTTTTACTGTGTGTACGTGTTTGTGTGTGTGTTTATATACTCTGTGAGACATGCCCAGCCGGGTCGTAGCCCCAGCAACTCGTCCCGCGAGGGCAGCTCATCCTCGAAGCAGGTCCCACAGCTCGCCCAGGGTCCGGTCCTGTAATCCAAACAGATAGAGGTGCAGAAGCGCTGCCTTGACGCCACCACCTGATGTCCCTGCCTACTGAGCAATGGCAGCGTTCCCCCCTCCGACCGGCACCCCCACAACTTGCTTTTTCGGCACCCCCTCCGCGGGTTCTGTGCCTGTCTGACCATAACCGACGGGTCTGCTCGCTCTTTCGTCTCCTCCACTGAATCAGAGGCTTCCCCCTGCACGCGCAGAGGCTGGCCCGTATCCATATGTGAGCTTACAGGCTCTCATCTCACCTTGTGGGAAGCCCCGCTTTCATTCCTCGGGTTTCCCCCTTTTTTCTGGGATGCCCAGACGGTTTGAGTCTCCCCACAGGAAAAGAAGAGACCCCTCGCCGTCTGCACCCGTGTGAATCGACCTACAGCTGATGCTGTCACCGGCAGTGGTGCACTAGGACCCACGGCATTCATCAGCCGGCGTCTAGGCACCACCTCTCCCAGGCGATCAGCCCTTCTTGTCGCCTTCACTGTCAGAGTCGCGTCTATTTGTTCTCCGGAACTGCATGATACCGGGAAAAAGTCACTCGCTTGTCCTTTTTTATTTACGGCACAAGTCTCACTCACTTGCGTCGGCATGAGCCTCCGGCCAAAGATTCCAGCGTCGTGTTGCTCCGCCCCCTGACGTGGTGTGATTGCCGTCCTCTTCAGCTCAATTAAGCCGTCTCGGAGGTCGTGTACTACCTGTAGTAGTGACTCGCCACACCGAAGGGAATCCTCGCCCTGTGGAGTTCTCTTCCGGGTTGTCCTCTGCCTTCCCCTTGCTCGAGATGGACGTTCCTTGGTCCCGCCTCTCTCCAATCAGCAGCGGGCACACAAAACACACAGTCCAATCCCTTGCCTGTCACGGGGAGGGACTTCAGGTCCTCCTTCACCTTCTCCTTTCTCTCAAGGGTTTGAGGATCCTCCCATCCTTCCAGTGTCGCTGCCCCGGCCTTGTTGTGCGGATCGACATAGCCAGGCCGGCGACGCGGACCCAGGCAGGCCCCACCTGAAACACAGACGCCGGGCTCGGCATGCCCGAGCCCCTCGGGCCGACTGTCAGCGGGCTTGGGACTTACCTCCTGGATCCCGTCTTTGGACGCATCACATAGCCTGCCGGCCGTATCCATGGCTGTGCCGACCCCATTTCCTACGGGAGCAGCAACCACTGGGGAGTCCGCAGCTCTCCTGCCTTGCCTGCCGTCTCTATCCCACAACGGTTTAGGTATGAAGCTCTAGCGAACCTCTTGCGGCCCCTGGGTGATTCGCAATCCGTCCGCGGTGCATGAGCGGGCCGCATCCATGCGGCGAGTGTGTGCGGTCGTCTGAGGTGCCGGGCAGCTCACAAAATATTTATTTTTGGGGTCCTCTGCCTTGGAACAGGCAGAAGGTCCCTGTTCGGGCGCCATTGTGAGACATGCCCGGACACCATCAGACAGATACCGCATCTTTATGAAAAGGTTTTTTATTTTTTCCACCATCGTAAATACACACAACTCAGCCCTGCACAGTCCACTGGGCCTTCTTGCCCCAATCACCTTAATACTGGGCCTTTTTCACTCTGTCCCTTGGACCGCTTTTCCTCTCACCACGGGAGCCTTGTCCTGCTCCCACTCCCGACTCTAGCTCCCAGACTGTAGGAAGGTGGGCCCTTTTATTTTCACCAGGTGCTCCCTCTGACGTCACTTTCTAATGTGGCGGAAGAGCACTTGGAAGCACTCCGGGCGTCCCTGGAGGGATTCTCCTCCATCTTCCCGGGTGTGGCGGAAGTAAATCAATCCCAGGCCCTCTGAGACTCGGGGCGCCCCCTGGCGGTGGCCACAGGTTCCAATAGGCATAAGCCTCCTTATTCCTCTCCTGTGGTCCTCCTCCGTTCCAGGGTGGTTGCCCCCTCATGGCCCAGAGGACGTACATGCCACCTTCCGGTCCTTCCAGGCATCCCGGCGGGGTCGTAGCCCCAGCAACTCGCCACAACTCATTCAAATCCAGAAACACAGGTGAGGTAATAAGAAATAGCAGTACCACATAAACATAATGTCAGTTAATAAGTGCCATCAATGACTTGTTACACCTCATTCTCATCTCCAAACAGAGTTAATGAGAGTTATTTTAAAGAGTTATTTCAGCTTACTGGCCTCATGAGATAAAGGCATTAAGGGTCATCCTTTTTTTAACCTTATATGTTGTTGATTTAACTATAAAATTAACTTGCTCAGGGCACCATAGATAACAATTTTTATACCCTGGAAGAAGAACTAAAAATAGTTGTTAATTTGTAAATATGCTTATTCCAATACAAAGTTTAAAGTGGCAGTTGGCCACAAGGCAAGAGCAAACTCTGAAGGGGATGCCAGTGCATTGCATGCCATGCTAACTTTCTCTCCTTCTTAAACAGTTAATTTAAATTCAACAATCATACTAACCTGCAATTATTGTAAATGTGGTAGTAAAACACAGTACCTCCCTTTTACTGTTCAGCTGTAAAAATACTGAAAATGTTAAAAATTGATCCACAGCTACAGTTATTAATAGTAATTATTTCTGAATGTCTTTGTAGGATTATTTGGGATAGCACTGTTACATGTTATAGATGCAGTACTTTTCTTTAAAATGTCCTTTAATACAAAGTCATAATCTCAAGAATGCAAATCCACACAACTGAACTGGTGTGGTGTGAATGAGGGAGGATGTGTGTGGGTGCGTGTGTGAGTGATACAGGTGAGTTAAATGGATGGGTGGGTTTAGAAACTAAACAATTGCACTGAGTAAGTGTTTTCACTTTACATGCTTCCACTGGGATCTAGCATTAGAAAACATAATGTTAATTTTCACTCGTAAGCAGATACACCCAGTTATACTTTTCTTTCAGACTTAATGAGGTTTTTCTGATGTTGCCTTTAATTAGATGTGTTAGTGAATTAAAGGAGTAGATGGATGAGAACTACTTGTCTTTAAACCAATAAAAAAGATATGTTGATTATTGGAGGGAGTGACACTGATCACAACAATATTTTGTCAACATTTAACTCAGTTGGAATCACCATGATGTTGACTCACCACAAGTTGGACCTTCCAGATATAGAAGTACATTTATACTACAATTAACTCTTTAATAACAGTCAAGTGAACCCTATTGAAGTAATTCTGTGACTTCTAAAACCAAATGGCTGCACCAGTGATGATTTATGTGTGTCATATTAAATGGAATGAATGCTTGTATGATCAATTATTTTTAGATTTCTGTTTGTAATAAATTTAGATCACTGTTTTCACTATAGCATTACTCTTTTATTTTTTATCAATTCCAAAAAAACAAATTAAACCCTCTGCGATTAAATTGTGTATAACAATAACATGTAAAAACTTTCAAGAGAGTAAATAGATAGATTATTTGCCCTGATAAGAAATAGATAGATAGATAGATAGATAGATAGATAGATAGATAGATAGATAATTTGCCCTGATGAGAAATTTACAAACATGGACAAATTTGTTGGTATCCTTATAGCTCATTGAAAAAAGTGCAAAAGTGATTACATGAAAAGCAATTGTTCCATGTATACCTGTATGCCTTTGATATGTCATCACACAAAACAAAGCAAGCGTGAAGTGAGATAAAGTATTACTTATTCTATAATGATATTCTAATATTGCCAGGACACATTAGTTGGTACCTCTAGAAAAGATTACAAATAACTGGATTTAAACAGTTTTTCAAAGTAGTTGTTTTCTTTAATTAGTATCACACATGTCTCCAATAATGCAATCAGTCATTCAGCCTATTTAAAAGGAGAAACATAGTCACTCTGCTGTTTGGTATCATTGTGTGTCCCACACTGAACATGCACCAGGGAAAGCAAAGGAGAGAGTTGTCTGAGGAGATCAGAAACACAATTATAGATAAATATGTTAAAGGCAAAGGCTATGAGACCATATCCAAGCCACTTGATGTTTCTTGTGACTACAGCTGCAAATATTAAGAAGTTGTTGTGATGTGAGATTTTCCATATAACTTGATAAATATTTTGTATGTCTTTATTTATAATTTAGGCAAAGCAATGTAATTTAGTGTTTACCCCACCCCACCCCTTTAGGAATGGGTCACTTTGAATTTTATGACAGAGTTGGGGGAGGATGAGTATTTCTCTGCTAAAGTCTTTCAATCCCGCAAGAAAGCCAGGTTACATTAACATACGGTTTGGGGACAGGTGTTAAGATGTTCTGTTCCCCCCATTGGTCTGAAGTATGGCTGTTTGGAATTGGCTTGGATCAGAAGCTTTTAAGTACCATGATTTCCTATTGGCTCCAGGGGTTGGACAGAACATCTATAAATGCACTTGCAAACCTCACAATCTCTCTCTTACTAACATCTGAAGAAACATCTCTCTTGCTAACCTGTGATGATGAAGAAGTATCTGTCTCTTACTAACACCTGTTAAAGAAGACAACACAATGGAGAGCACATCTCGGCTTCAGCCATATTGAAAAGACATGTGGCTGAAAGCTGAGCACCAATGGTGCCTTAACTAGAGACATTTTAAACTACAAGTCTGTGTGCCACCTGAAACTACACATCACCATTTAATCAGGTTGTATGGTTGCCAATATTCAAATGTACTTTTGCATATTGTTATTACTTATGAAAATTTCCAATATTACATTATTTTAAATTGTAATGTAACTCATGCTTGTCTTTTTACTACATCTAATTGCCTGAGGTTATAGATATAGAAGGGAAGGTGGGGAGAAGTTATATAAAATAATACCTTATAAACAGTGGTAAATCTGTGGGATTAGACATTCTGACAAAGGCTATATCTTAATAATACAAAGGGTAAAGTAGAGCAATATATTCCTGTACCAAGATAAAACAGAAGTTTAAGGTCCATAGGACTGCCGTCAAACTTCTGGGATGTGGCCGCAAGGGGAATGGGCAGAAGGATAGTGAGAATGGTAGACAAAAGCCGGGGACCACTTCCAAAAAGATCCAAGCTGAACTCCAAGGTCAAGGCCCCCCAATGACTGATCACACCATGCATCACTTTTTAAGTGACAGTGGGCTCAATGGAAGAAAACCCAGGACTCCAATGTTGAAAGAAAAACAAAAAAGCCAGACTGGAATTTGCTAAAATGCACATTGATAAGCCACAATGCTTCAAGGAGAATGTCTTTTGGACAGATAAGACAAAACCAACATTTTTTCTAAGTTATTTCAGCTCTGTGTCCACAGACAAAAAAATTAAGCTTTCAATGAAATGAGCACCATACCTACAGTGAAACACAGTGCCTTACTGTATACAGTATCTGTGACAGGAACAATGAAATCTCAAGACTATCAAGACATTCTGGAGAGAAATGTACTACTCAGTGTCAGAAAGCTCTGTCTCAGTGGCAGGTCATGGATACTCTAACAGGTGTCACAGACGTGTGCATGGGAGGCATCTAAAGGGCTTGAGTAAATGCAATTCCGAATCATGCCGGGATGTTGCAGAGTGCACTGACTCTTTTTCTCCCTTTCCTGCAGACCATTCACGGGAGATTCCACAAGGCCCTGTTGACGTCACTTCCGGGTCTGAGCCTATGGAAGAAGACCTTGCCGGCTCTGGCCCCTGTGATGACACATCCGGGCTCGAGCCTATGGCTGAAGACCCTAATGAGCCTGACCCCTTTGACCTCACTTCCTGTCTTTTCCTTTAAAAGCCTCCACCTTTTTCCTATTCCCTCAGTTCTGTTTTGGACTCGGTTTTGTGCACAGCAGTGCTATCATTTACGACAATTTGCAGCCAGGAAACCAAATATACGGGTGACTGCCCCAAACCTTACTATGGCTTTTTGTGACACATGACAATGACCTAAACACACAACTGAAAGCATCAAAGAGTGGCTAAGAACAAAACATTGGAATATTCTGAAGTTGCGTTCTATTAGCCCTGATCTGAATCCTAACATACATCTATGGAAAGAACTGGAACCTGCAGTCTGGAGAAGCCCTACTCCAAACAAGACACAGCTGGAACAGTTTGCTTAAGAAGAGTGGGTCAAACTACCTGTTGACATGTGCAGAAGTCTCCTGGAGAGCTGCTGGAATTGCTTGTTTGCAGTGATTGCGCAAGCAATATTAGGCTAAGTGTCCCATCATTTTTGTCCATTTCATTT